>NC_142436.1:111525833-112788750 GCF_059453495.1 Arachis ipaensis
GTTTAATTATATTGATGTGGTGACAATGCTTCTTGTTTTCTGAATGTATGCTTGAACAGTGCATATGTCTTTTGAAGTTGTTGTTTAAGAATGTTAAATATGTTGGCTCTTGAAAGAATGATGACTAGGAGACATGTTATTCGATAATCTGAAAAATCATAAAAATGATTCTTGAAGCAAGAAAAAGCAGCAAAAAAAAAAGGGGCGAAAAAAAAATATAGAAAAAAAGAAAGAAAAAGAAAAAGCAAGCAGAAAAAGCCAATAACCCTTAAAACCAAAAGGCAAGGGCAAATAAAAAGGATCCCAAGGCTTTGAGCATCAGTGGATAGGAGGGCCTAAAGGAATAAAATCCTGGTCTAAGCGGCTAAACCAAGCTGTCCCTAACCATGTGCTTGTGGCGTGTAGGTGTCAAGTGAAAACTTGAGACTGAGCGGTTAAAGTCAAGGTCCAAAGCAAAAACTAAGAGTGTGCTTAAGAACCCTGGACACCTCTAAGTGGGGACTCTAGCAAAGCTGAGTCACAATCTGAAAAGGTTCACCCAATTATGTGTCTGTGGCATTTATGTATCCGGTGGTAATACTGGAAAACAAAGTGCTTAGGGCCACGGCCAAGACTCATAAAGAAGCTGTGTTCAAGAATCATCATACTGAACTAGGAGAGTCAATAACACTATTCGAACTCTGAGTTCCTATAGATGCCAATCATTCTGAACCTCAATGGATAAAGTGAGATGCCAAAACTATTCAAGAGGCAAAAAGCTATAAGTCCCGCTCATATGATTGAAACTATGTTTCATTGATAGTTTGGAATTTATAGTATATTCTCTTCTTTTTATCCTATTTGATTTTCAGTTGCTTGGGGACAAGCAACAATTTAAGTTTGGTGTTGTGATGAGCGGATAATTTATACACTTTTTGACATTGTTTTTAGTATGTTTTTAGTAGGATCTAGTTACTTTTAGGGATGTTTTCATTAGTTTTTATGATAAATTCACATTTCTGGACTTTACTATGAGTTTGTGTGTTTTTCTGTGATTTCAGGTATTTTCTGGCTGAAATTGAGGGACTTGAGCAGAAATCAGATTCAGAGGCTGAAGAAGGACTGCTGATGCTGTTGGATTCTGACCTCCCTGCACTCAAAGTGGATTTTCTGGAGCTACAGAACTTGAAATGGCGCGCTTCCAATTGAGTTGGAAAGTAGACATCCAGGGCTTTCCAGCAATATATAATAGTCTATACTTTGGCCAAGAATTGACGACGTAAATTGGCGTTCAACGCCAGCCTTCTGCCCAAATCTGGCGTCCAGCGCCAGAAAAGGATCCAAAACCAGAGTTGAACGCCCAAACTGGCACAGAAACTGGCGTTCAACTCCACAAATGGCCTCTGCACGTCCTACACTTAAGCTCAGCCCAAACACACACCAAGTGGGCCCCGGAAGTGGATTTATGCATCAATTACTTACTCATGTAAACCCTAGTGACTAGTTTATTATAAATAGGACCTTTTATTATTGTATTAGACATCTTTTGATCATCTTAGGATCTTAGGATCATCTTTGGACGCCTGGTTCTTAGATCAGAGGGGCTGGCCTCTCGGCCATGCCTGGACCTTTCACTTATGTATTTTTAACGGTAGAGTTTCTACACTCCATAGATTAAGGTGTGGAGCTCTGCTGTTCCTCAAAGATTAATGCAAAGTACTACTGTTTTCTATTTAATTCTTCTTATTTCGCTTCTAAGATATCCATTCGCACCCAAGAACGTGATGAAGGTGATGATTATGTGTGACGCTCATCATCCTTCTCCCCTATGAACGCGTGCCTGACAAACACTTCTGTTCTACATGAATTAAGCTAGAATGAATATCTCTTAGATCTCCTAACCAGAATCTTCGTGGCGTAAGCTAGAATGATGGCGGCATTCAAGAGAATCCGGAAAGTCTAAACCTTGTCCGTGGTATTCCGAGTAGGATTCAATGATTGAATGACTGTGACGAGCTCCTAACTCGCGATTGCAGGGCGTTAGTGACAGACGCAAAACGATAGAAAATCCTATTCCAGCATGATCGAGAACCGACAGATGAATAGCCATGCCGTGACAGGGTGCGTGAGCATATTATTCACTGAGAGGATAAGATGAAGCCACTGACAAGGGTGATGCCTCCAGATGATTAGCCGTGCCGTGACAGGGCATTGGATCATTTTCCCGAGAGATGACCGAAAGTAGCCATTGACAGTGGTGATGTATCACATAAAGCCAGCCATGGAAAGGAGTAAGACTGATTGGATGAAGATAGCAGAGAAGCAGAGGTTCAGAGGAACGAAAAGCATCTCCATTCGCTTATCTGAAATTCCTACCAATGATTTACATAAGTATTTCTATCCCTATCTTATTATATTAAATTCGAAAACACCATTATCACTTTATATCTGCCTGACTGAGATTTACAAGGTGACCATAGCTTGCTTCATACCAACAATCTCCGTGGGATTCGACCCTTACTCACGTAAGGTATTACTTGGACGACCCAGTGCACTTGCTGGTTAGTTGTATCGAAGTTGTGACAATCATGAATTAAGATCAGAGCACCAAGCTTTGGAGCCATTACCAGGATTTGTTCGAGCCTGGAGATCACAATTTCGTGCACCAAGTTTTTGGCGCCGTTGCCGGGGATTGTTTGAGTTTGGACAACTGACGGCTCATCTTGTTGCTCAGATTAGGTAATTTTCTTTTCGTTTTGTTTTCAAAAAAAAAAAATCTTTCAAAAATATTTTCAAAAATCTCTCATATGTTTTCGAAAAAAAAAATAAATAAATAAATATTTTCAAAAATTTTATTCAAGATTTTTAAGAATGAATTCTAGTGTTTCATGGAGCATGTGAAGCCTGGCTGGCTGTAAAGCCATGTCTAAATTCTTTTGGACTGAGGCTTCCAAACCATCAGAGGCAAGCTACATACTTGGTAAATGATGAGCAGTAATTTGTTATCAAGAGCAATATACTCTGGTGTTACATGCTGAAGCTTGGCTGGCCATTGGCCATGTCTAGTGTTTTGGACTGGAGCTTTCATTGAAAGCTTGGCTGGCTAGTGAGCCATGTCTAATTCCTGGACTGAAGCTTTAGACTAACATGGCAAGATTCCTGGAATTCATATTAAAAATTTTGGAATCCTTATTTTCCTTTTTCAATTAATTTTCGAAAAATAAGAAAAAAATCCAAAAAAATTAGAAAATCATAAAAATCAAAAATATTTTTCTGTTTCTTGTTTGAGTCTTGAGTCATATCATAAGTTTGGTGTCACTTGCATATGCATCTAGCATTTTTCAAAAATATCATGCATTCATAGTGTTCTTCATGATCTTCAAGTTGTTCTTGGTAAGTCTTCTTGCTTGATCTTGATGATTTTTTGTTTTGTGTCTTTTCATGTTTATCATATGCATTCTTGAATTCTTAGTGCATAAGCATTAAAGAATTCTAAGTTTGGTATCTTGCATGTTTTCTTTGCATTAAAAATTTTTCAAAATTGTGTCTATGATGTTCATCTTGACATTCAAAGTGTTCTTGGTGTTCATCTTGACATTCATAGCATTCTTGCATGCATCACATGTTTTGATCAAAAAAATTTCATGCATTGCATATTTTTCATGTTTTTCATAAAAATTTCAAAAATCAAAAAAATATCTTTCCCTTTTTCTCTCATCAAATTCGAAAATTTGGATTGACTTTTTCAAAAATTTTTAAAATCAAGTTGTTGCCAATGAGTCAAATCAAATTTTCAATTTGAAAATCTTATCTTTTTCAAAATCTTTTTAAAAAATCAAATCTTTTTCAAAATTATTAGTTATTTTCGAAAATTTCAAAAATATTTTTCAAAAATCTTTTTCTTATTTTTATATAAAATTTTCGAAAATAACTAATCAATTAATGTTTTGATTCAAAAATTTGAAGTTTGTTACTTGCTTGTTAAGAAAGATTCAAACTTTAAGTTCTAGAATCATATCTTGTGATTTCTTATGAATCAAGTCATTAATTGTGATTTTAAAAATCAAATCTTTTTCAAAAACTAATTTCAATCATATCTTTTCAAAATATCTTCTTATCTTATCTTTTTCAAAAATATCTTTTCAAAATATCTTTTCTAACTTCCTAACCTCTTATCTTTTCAAAAATTTGTTTCAACTAACTAACTAACTTTTTGTTTGTTTCTTAACTTTTTCAAAACCACCTAACTAACTCTCTCTCTCATTTTTTGAAAATATCTCCCCCTTTTTCAAAAATTTCTTTTTAATTAACTAATTATTTTTATTTTTTATTTTTGATTTCAAAAAATTTCGAAAATTACTAACATTTTTCAAAAACCATTTTCAAAAATCACTAACTCTTTTTCAAAATAATTTTCGAAAATTATCCCTCCCCCATCTCATTCTATTTATTCATTCATATCCTAACATCTCATCTCACATCTCTTCCATTCGTACAGTTGTGTTTCTTCCTTTACATCACATCTTTGTCTCCCCCTCTTTTCTTCCACTCACAAAGGGATCCCTATACTGTGGTATAAAGGATCTCTATTATTATTATTATTATTTTTCTGTGCCTTCTTCTTTGTCATATGAGCAGGAGCAAGGACCAAAACATTCTTGTGGAAGCAGATCCAGAACCTGAAAGGACTCTGAAGAAAAAATTAAGAGAAGCTAAAATACAACAATCCAGAGATAACCTTTCAGAAATTTTCGAACAGGAAGAGGAGATGGCAGCCGAAAATAATAATAATGTAAGGAAGATGCTTGGTGACTTTACTGCACCTAATTCCAATTTACATGGAAGAAGCATCTCCATTCCTGCCATTGGAGCAAACAATTTTGAGCTGAAACCTCAATTAGTTTCTCTGATGCAGCAGAACTGCAAGTTTCATGGACTTCCATCTGAAGATCCTTTTCAGTTCTTAACTGAATTCTTGCAGATATGTGATACTGTTAAGACTAATGGAGTAGATCCTGAAGTCTACAGGCTCATGCTTTTCCCTTTTGCTGTAAGAGACAGAGCTAGATTATGGTTGGATTCTCAACCCAAAGACAGCCTGAACTCTTGGGATAAGCTGGTCACGGCTTTCTTAGCCAAGTACTTTCCTCCTCAAAAGCTGAGCAAGCTTAGAGCTGATGTTCAAACCTTCAGACAGAAAGAAGGTGAATCTCTCTATGAAGCTTGGGAAAGATACAAACAGTTGACCAAAAAGTGTCCTTCTGACATGCTTTCAGAATGGACCATCCTGGATATATTCTATGATGGTTTATCTGAGCTATCAAAGATGTCACTGGACACTTCTGCAGGTGGATCCATTCACCTAAAGAAAACGCCTGCAGAAGCTCAAGAACTCATTGATATGGTTGCTAATAACCAGTTCATGTACACTTCTGAAAGGAATTATGTGAGTAATGGGACGCCTATGAAGAAGGGAGTTCTTGAGGTTGATACTCTGAATGCCATATTGGCTCAGAATAAAATATTGACTCAGCAAGTCAATATGATTTCTCAGAGTCTGCATGGAATGCAAGCTGCATCCAACAGTACTTAAGAGGCATCTTCTGAAGAAGAAGCTTATGATCCTGAGAACCCTGCAATAGCAGAGGTAAATTACTTAGGTGAACCTTATGGAAACACCTATAACTCAACATGGAGAAATCATCCAAATTTCTCATGGAAGGATCAAAAGCCCCAACAAGGCTTTAATAATGGTGGAAGAAACAGGTTTAGCAATAGCAAACCTTTTCCATCATCAACTCAGCAACAGACAGAGAACTCTGAACAAAATGCTTCTAATTTAGCAAATCTAGTCTCTAATCTATCTAAGGCCACTGTAAGTTCATGAATGAAACAAGGTCTTCCACTAGAAATCTGGAAGCACAAGTGGGCCAGCTGAGTAAAAGAATCACTGAAATCCCTCCTAGTACTCTCCCAAGTAATACAGAAGAGAACCCAAAAGGAGAGTGCAAGGCCATTGACATAAGCGCCATGGCCGAACCTGTGAGGAGAGGAGAGGACGTGAATCCTAAGGAGGAAGACCTCCTGGGACGTCCAGTGATCAATAAGGAGCGTCCCTCTGGGGAACCAAAGGACTCTGAGGCTCATCTAAAGACTATAGAGATCCCATTGAACCTCCTTATGCCCTTCATGAGCTCTGATGAGTATTCCTCTTCTGAAGAGAATGAGGATGTCACTGAAGAGCAAACTGCCAAGTTTCTTGGTGCAATCATGAAGCTGAATGCCAAATTGTTTGGCATTGATGCTTGGGAAGTTGAACCTCCCTTGTTCATCAATGAACTAAGTGATCTGGATCAACTGACATTGCCTCAGAAGAGACAGGATCCTGGAAAGTTCATAATCCCTTGTACCATAGGCACCATGATCTTTAAGGCTCTGTGTGACCTTGGTTCAGGGATAAACTTCATGCCCCTCTCTGTAATAGAGAAACTGGGAATCTATGGGGTGCAAGCTGCTAAAATCTCACTAGAGATGGCAGACAGCTCAAGAAGACAGGCTTATGGACAAGTAGAAGATGTATTAGTAAAGGTTGAGGGCCTTTACATACCTACTGATTTCATAGTCCTGGATACTAGAAAGGCAGAGGATGAATCCATCATCCTAGGAAGACCTTTCCTGGCCACAGCAAGAGCTGTGATTGATGTTGACAGAGGTGAAATAGTCCTTCAATGGAATGAGAACCCCCTTGTATTCAAAACTCAAGGATCTCCCTCTGCAACCATGGAGAGGAAGCAGGAAAAGCTTCTCTCCAAGCAGAGCCAACCAGAGCCCCCACAGTCAAACTCTAAGTTTGGTGTTGGGAGGCCACAACCAAACTCTAAGTTTGGTGTTGAACTCCCATATCCAAACTCTAAGTTTGGTGTTGGAGAGTCTCAACAAAGCTCTGCACATCTGTGAGGCTCCATGAGAGCCCACTGTCAAGCTATTGACATTAAAGAAGCGCTTGTTGGGAGGCAACCCAATGTTTATCTAATTCATATTTTTATTGTTTTTCATGTTTTCTTAGGTTAATGATCATGTGGAGTCACAAAATAAATATAAAAATTGGAAATGGAATCAAAAACAGCAGAAGAAAAATCACACCCTGGAGGAGCATATGCCTGGCGTTCAAACGCCAGAACAGAGCATGGTTCTGGCGCTGAACGCCCAAATGGGCAGCATCCTGGCGCTGAACGCCCAGAACAAGCATGGTTCTGGTGTTCAACGCCAGAAATGGCAGCAAATGGGCGTTGAACGCCCAAAATGGGCACCAACCTGGCGCTGAACGCCCAGAGTTGTGTGCAAGGGCATTTTACATGCCTAAATTGGTGCACGGATGTAAATGCCTTGACACCTCAGGATCTGTGGACCCCACAGGACCCACTCAGGATCTGTGGACCCCACAGGATCCACTCAGGATCTGTGGACCCCACAGGATCCACTCAGGATCTGTGGACCCCACAGGATCCCCACCTACCTCCACTCACTTCTTCTCACCACTCTCTTTCACACAACCCCAAAAACTCTCTTCCCCACTAAACCTTCACCAGTCACATCCATCTCCTCTTCCCCATAAACCTACCTCATAAACTCCACCTACCATCAAAATTCAAAACCAATTTCCCACCCAAACCCACCCATATGGCCGAACCTTTACCCCCCCTCCCTTCCCTATATAAAGACCTCCATTCTTCATCAAATTCACACAACACACCCCTCTACACTCCTCTTGGCCGAAACCTCATCTCCCTCTCCCTCTCCATATTTCTTCTTCTTCTTCTTCTTCTATTTCCTTTGTTTATTGCTCGAGGGCGAGCAATATTCTAAGTTTGGTGTGGTAAAAGCATAGCTTTTTTGTTTTTCCATTACCATTGATGGCATCTAAGACCGGAGAATCCTCTAGAAGAGGGAAAGGGAAGATAAAAGCTTCCACATCCGAGTCATGGGAGATGGAAAGGTTCATCTCCAAAGCCCATCAAGACCACTTCTATGATGTTGTGGCCAAGAAGAAGGTGATCCCTGAGGTCCCTTTTAAACTCAAAAGAAATGAGTATCCGGAGATCCGACATGAAATTCAAAGAAGAGGTTGGGAAGTTCTAACAAATCCCATCCAACAAGTCGGCATCCTAATGGTTCAAGAGTTCTATGCCAATGCATGGATCACCAAGAACCATCATCAAAGTAAGAACCCGGATCCAAAGAACTATGTTACAATGGTTCGGGGGAAATACTTAGATTTTAGTCCGGAGAATGTGAGGTTGGCGTTCAACTTGCCATACATGGAAGAGAACGCACGCCCCTACACAAGGAGAGTCAACTTTGATCAAAGGTTGGACCAAGTCCTTATGGACATATGTGTAGAAGGAGCTCAATGGAAGATTGACTCCAAAGGCAAGCCGGTTCAACTAAGAAGATTGGACCTCAAGCCTATTGCTAGAGGATGGTTGGAGTTTATTCAATGCTCAATCATTCCCACTAGCAACCGGTCTGAAGTTACTATAGACCGGGCCATCATGATCCATAGCATCATGATTGGAGAAGAGGTGGAAGTTCATGAGATTATACCTCAAGAACTCTACATGGTGGCTGACAAGTCCTCCACCATGGCAAGGTTAGCCTTTCCTCACCTCATTTGCCACCTATGCAATTCAGCTGGAATTGACATAGAGGGAGATATCCTCATTAAAGAGGACAAGCCCATCACTAAGAAAAAGATAGAGCAAGCAAGAGAGCCCAATCATGGAGCTCAAGAGGCGCAAAAAGCTCATTTCCATGAGATCCCGGAGATGCCTCAAATGCACTTTCCTCCACAAAATTATTGGGAGCAAGTCAACACCTCCCTAGGAGAATTGAGTTCCAGTATGGGACAACTAAGGGTGGAACATCAAGAGCACTCCATCATGCTCCATGAAATAAGAGAAGATCAAAAAGCAATGAGGGAGGAGCAACAAAGACAAGGAAGAGACATAGAAGAGCTCAAGGACATCATTGGTTCCTCAAGAAGGAAACGCCACCATCACTAAGGTGGATTCATTCCTTGCTTTTGCTTTCTTCTGTTTTTCGTTTTCTATGTTATGTGCTTATCTGTGTTTGTGTCTTCATTACATGATCATTAGTAGTTAGTAACTTTGTCTTAAAGATATGAATGTCCTATGAATCCATCACCTCTCTTAAATGAAAAATGTTTTAATTCAAAAGAACAAGAAGTACATGAGTTTCGAATTTATCCTTGAACTTAGTTTAATTATATTGATGTGGTGACAATGCTTCTTGTTTTCTGAATGTATGCTTGAACAGTGCATATGTCTTTTGAAGTTGTTGTTTAAGAATGTTAAATATGTTGGCTCTTGAAAGAATGATGACTAGGAGACATGTTATTCGATAATCTGAAAAATCATAAAAATGATTCTTGAAGCAAGAAAAAGCAGCAAAAAAAAAAAAGGGGCGAAAAAAAAATATAGAAAAAAAGAAAGAAAAAGAAAAAGCAAGCAGAAAAAGCCAATAACCCTTAAAACCAAAAGGCAAGGGCAAATAAAAAGGATCCCAAGGCTTTGAGCATCAGTGGATAGGAGGGCCTAAAGGAATAAAATCCTGGTCTAAGCGGCTAAACCAAGCTGTCCCTAACCATGTGCTTGTGGCGTGTAGGTGTCAAGTGAAAACTTGAGACTGAGCGGTTAAAGTCAAGGTCCAAAGCAAAAACTAAGAGTGTGCTTAAGAACCCTGGACACCTCTAAGTGGGGACTCTAGCAAAGCTGAGTCACAATCTGAAAAGGTTCACCCAATTATGTGTCTGTGGCATTTATGTATCCGGTGGTAATACTGGAAAACAAAGTGCTTAGGGCCACGGCCAAGACTCATAAAGAAGCTGTGTTCAAGAATCATCATACTGAACTAGGAGAGTCAATAACACTATTCGAACTCTGAGTTCCTATAGATGCCAATCATTCTGAACCTCAATGGATAAAGTGAGATGCCAAAACTATTCAAGAGGCAAAAAGCTATAAGTCCCGCTCATATGATTGAAACTATGTTTCATTGATAGTTTGGAATTTATAGTATATTCTCTTCTTTTTATCCTATTTGATTTTCAGTTGCTTGGGGACAAGCAACAATTTAAGTTTGGTGTTGTGATGAGCGGATAATTTATACGCTTTTTGACATTGTTTTTAGTATGTTTTTAGTAGGATCTAGTTACTTTTAGGGATGTTTTCATTAGTTTTTATGATAAATTCACATTTCTGGACTTTACTATGAGTTTGTGTGTTTTTCTGTGATTTCAGGTATTTTCTGGCTGAAATTGAGGGACTTGAGCAGAAATCAGATTCAGAGGTTGAAGAAGGACTGCTGATGCTGTTGGATTCTGACCTCCCTGCACTCAAAGTGGATTTTCTGGAGCTACAGAACTCGAAATGGCGCGCTTCCAATTGAGTTGGAAAGTAGACATCCAGGGCTTTCCAGAAATATATAATAGTCTATACTTTGGCCAAGAATTGACGACGTAAACTGGCGTTCAACGCCAGCCTTCTGCCCAAATCTGGCGTCCAGCGCCAGAAAAGGATCCAAAACCAGAGTTGAACGCCCAAACTGGCACAGAAACTGGCGTTCAACTCCACAAATGGCCTCTGCACGTGCTACACTTAAGCTCAGCCCAAACACACACCAAGTGGGCCCCGGAAGTGGATTTATGCATCAATTACTTACTCATGTAAACCCTAGTGACTAGTTTATTATAAATAGGACCTTTTACTATTGTATTAGACATCTTTTGATCATCTTAGGATCTTAGGATCATCTTTGGACGCCTGGTTCTTAGATCAGAGGGGCTGGCCTCTCGGCCATGCCTGGACCTTTCACTTATGTATTTTTAACGGTAGAGTTTCTACACTCCATAGATTAAGGTGTGGAGCTCTGCTGTTCCTCAAAGATTAATGCAAAGTACTACTGTTTTCTATTCAATTCTTCTTATTTCGCTTCTAAGATATCCATTCGCACCCAAGAACATGATGAAGGTGATGATTATGTGTGACGCTCATCATCCTTCTCCCCTATGAACGCGTGCCTGACAAACACTTCTGTTCTACATGAATTAAGCTAGAATGAATATCTCTTAGATCTCCTAACCAGAATCTTCGTGGCGTAAGCTAGAATGATGGCGGCATTCAAGAGAATCCGGAAAGTCTAAACCTTGTCCGTGGTATTCCTAGTAGGATTCAATGTTTGAATGACTGTGACGAGCTCCTAATTCGCGATTGCAGGGCGTTAGTGACAGACGCAAAAGGATAGTAAATCCTATTCCAGCATGATCGAGAATCGACAGATGAATAGCCGTGCCGTGACAGGGTGCGTGAGCATATTATTCACTGAGAGGATAAGATAAAGCCATTGACAAGGGTGATGCCTCCAGACGATTAGCCGTGCCGTGACAGGGCATTGGATCATTTTCCCGAGAGATGACCGAAAGTAGCCATTGACAGTGGTGATGTATCACATAAAGCCAGCCATGGAAAGGAGTAAGACTGATTGGATGAAGATAGCAGAGAAGCAGAGGTTCAGAGGAACGAAAAGCATCTCCATTCGCTTATCTGAAATTCCTACCAATGATTTACATAAGTATTTCTATCCCTATCTTATTATATTAAATTCGAAAACACCATTATCACTTTATATCTGCCTGACTGAGATTTACAAGGTGACCATAGCTTGCTTCATACCAACAATCTCCGTCGGATTCGACCCTTACTCACGTAAGGTATTACTTGGACGACCCAGTGGACTTGCTGGTTAGTTGTATCGAAGTTGTGACAATCATGAATTAAGATCAGAGCACCAAGCTTTGGAGCCATTACCAGGATTTGTTCAACGCTAGAAATAGCACACAGATGGGCGTTGAACGCCCAAAATAGGCACCAACCTGGCGCTGAACGCCCAGAGTTGTGTGCAAGGGCATTTTGCATGCCTAAATTGGTGCAGGGATGTAAATGCCTTGACACCTCAAGATCTGTGGACCTCACAGGATCACCTCAGGATCTGTGGACCCCACAGGATCCCCACCTACCTCCACTCACTCTCTTCTCTCTTCTCAATCATCCTCTATTCCCAATAAACACTCTTCCCTATTAACTCTTTACCACTCACATCCAAACACCCACTTTCCTTCAAAATTCAACATCTCTTTCCCACCCAATCCCACCCATATGGCCGAATACACATCTCCCTCCATCTCCTCCATATCTTCTTCTTATTCTTCTATTCTTTCTTCTTTTGCTCGAGGGCGAGCAACATTCTAAGTTTGGTGTGGTAAAAAGCATAGCTTTTTTGTTTTTTCCATAACCATTGATGGCACCTAAGGCCAGAGAAGCCTCTAGAAAGAGGAAAGGGAAGACAAAAGCTTCCATCAAGGGTCTATAGCTCAGTGGTAGAACATTTGACTGCAAATCAAGAGATCCCTGAGATACCTCAGGGGATACATTTTCTTCCACACAATTATTGGAAGCAACTAAGGGTGGAACATCAAGAGCACTCCATCATCCTTCATGAAAAGAGAGAAGATCTAAAAGCAATGAAGGATGCGCAGCAAAGACAAGGAAGAGACATAGAAGAGCTCAAGGACATCACTAAGGTGGACTCATTCCTTGTTCTTACTTTCTCTGTTTTTCATTTTCTATGTTATGTGCTTATCTATGTTTGTGTCTTCATTACATGATCATTAGTAGTAGTAACTATGTCTTAAAGTTATAAATGTCCTATGAATCCATCACCTCTCTTATAAAAAATGTGTTTTAATTCAAAAGAACAAGAAGTACATGAGTTTTAAATTTATCCTTGAACTTAGTTTAATTATATTGATGTGGTGACAATGCTTCTTATTTTCTGAATGTATGCTTGAACAGTGCATATGTCTTTTGAAGTTGTTGTTTAAGAATGTTAAATATGTTGGCTCTTGAAAGAATGATGACTAGGAGACATGTTATTTGATAATCTGAAAAATCATAAAAATGATTCTTGAAGCAAGAAAAAGCAGCAAAGAACAAAGCTTGCAGAAAAAAAAAATAGAAAAAAAAAATAGGCGAAAAAAAAAATAGAAAGAAAAAGAAAAAGCAAGCAGAAAAAGCCAAAAGCTCTTAAAACCAAGAGGCAAGAGCAAAAAGCCAATAACCCTTAAAACCAAAAGGCAAGGGCAAATAAAAAGGATCCCAAGGCTTTGAGCATCAGTGGATAGGAGGGCCTAAAGGAATAAAATCCTGGTCTAAGCGGCTAAACCAAGCTGTCCCTAACCATGTGCTTGTGGCGTGTAGGTGTCAAGTGAAAACTTGAGACTGAGCGGTTAAAGTCAAGGTCCAAAGCAAAAAAAGAGTGTGCTTAAGAACCCTGGACACCTCTAATTGGGGACTTTAGCAAAACTGAGTCACAATCTGAAAAGGTTCACCCAATTATGTGTCTGTGGCATTTATGTATCCGGTGGTAATACTGGAAAACAAAGTGCTTAGGGCCACGGCCAAGACTCATAAAATAGCTGTGTTCAAAGATCATCATACTGAACTAGGAGAATCAATAACACTATCTGAACTCTGAGTTCCTATAGATGCCAATCATTCTAAACCTCAATGGATAGAGTGAGATGCCAAAACTATTCAAGAGACAAAAAGCTATAAGTCCCGCTCATCTGATTGGAGCTATGTTTCATTGATAGTTTGGAATTTATAGTATATTCTATTCTTTTTATCCTATTTTGGTTTTCAGTTGCTTGGGGACAAGCAACAATTTAAGTTTGGTGTTGTGATGAGCGGATAATTTATACGCTTTTTGACATTGTTTTTAGTATGTTTTTAGTAGGATCTAGTTACTTTTAGGGATGTTTTTAATAGATTTTGTGTTAAATTCACATTTCTGGACTTTACTATGAGTTTGTGTGTTTTTCTATGATTTCAGGTATTTTCTGGCTGAAATTGAGGGACTTGAGCAAAAATCAGATTCAGAGGTTGAAAAAGGACTGCTGATGCTGTTGGATTCTGACCTCCCTGCACTCAAAGTGGATTTTCTGGAGCTACAGAACTCAACATGGTGCGCTTCCAATGGCGTTGGAAAGTAGACATCCAGGGCATTCTAGCAATATATAATAGTCTATACTTTGGCCAAGAATTGACGACGTAAACTGGCGTTCAACGCCAGCCTTCTGCCCAAATCTGGCGTCCAGCGCCAGAAAAGGATCCAAAACCAGAGTTGAACGCCCAAACTGGCACAGAAACTGGCGTTCAACTCCACAAATGGCCTCTGCACGTGCAACACTTAAGCTCAGCCCAAACACACACCAAGTGGGCCCCGGAAGTGGATTTATGCATCAAATACTTACTCATGTAAACCCTAGTAGCTAGTTTATTATAAATAGGACCTCTTAC
Organism: Arachis ipaensis; assembly: GCF_059453495.1. NCBI lineage: Eukaryota > Viridiplantae > Streptophyta > Magnoliopsida > Fabales > Fabaceae > Arachis > Arachis ipaensis. The sequence continues at coordinate 111,540,248 of NC_142436.1, forward strand.
TATTGTATTAGGCATCCTGGATTGTATTTTTGATCCTGTGATCTCATTTAGGGGGCTGGCCATCACGGCCATGCCTGGACCTTCACTCATGTATTTTCATACGGTAGAGTTTCTACACTCCATAGATTAAGGTGTGGAGCTCTGCTGTTCCTCAAAGATTAATGCAAAGTACTTCTATTTTCTATTCAATTCTTCTTATTTCGCTTCTAAGATATCCATTCGCACCCAAGAACGTGATGAAGGTGATGATTATGTGTGACGCTCATCATCCTTCTCCCTTATGAACGCGTGCCTGACAAACACTTCCGTTCTACATGAATTAAGCTAGAATGAGTATCTCTTAGATCTCCTAACCAGAATCTTCGTGGCGTAAGCTAGAATGATGGCGGCATTCAAGAGAATCCGGAAAGTCTAAACCTTGTCTGTGGTACTCCGAGTAGGATTCAATGATTGAATGACTGTGACGAGCTCCGAACTCGCGATTGCAGGGCGTTAGTGACAGACGCAAAAGGATAGTAAATCCTATTCCAGCATGATCGAGAACCAACAGATGAATAGCCGTGCCGTGACAGGGTGCGTGAGCATATTATTCACTGAGAGGATAAGATGAAGCCATTGACAAGGGTGATGCCTCCAGACGATTAGCCGTGCCGTGACAGGGCATTGGATCATTTTCCCGAGAGATGACCGAAAGTAGCCATTGACAGTGGTGATGTATCACATAAAGCCAGCCATGGAAAGGAATGAGACTGATTGGATGAAGATAGCAGGAAAGCAGAGGTTCAGAGGAACGAAAAGCATCTCCATTCGCTTATCTGAAATTTCTACCAATGATTTACATAAGTATCTCTATCCCTATTTTATTATATTAAATTCGAAAACATCATTATCCATTTATATCTGCCTGACTGAGATTTACAAGGTGACCATAGCTTGCTTCATACCAACAATCTCCGTGGGATTCGACCCTTACTCACGTAAGGTATTACTTGGACGACCCAGTGCACTTGCTGGTTAGTTGTATCGAAGTTGTGACAATTATAAATTAAGATCAGAGCACCAAGCTTTGGAGCCATTACCAGGATTTGTTCGAGCCTGGAGATCACAATTTCGTGCACCAAGTTTTTGATCACCGTTGTCAATGGCTACCTTCCATCCTTCCAGTGAAAACTACGCTCACGCGCTCTGTCACAGCACGGCTAATCACCGGTTGGTTCTCGATCCGGTTGGAATAGGATTTACTATCCTTTTGCATCTGTCACTAACGCCCAGCCTTCAGGAGTTTGAAGCTCGTCACAGTCATTCAATCCTTGAATCCTACTCGGAATACCACAGACAAGGTTTAGACTTTCCGGATTCTCATGAATGCTGCCATCAGTTCTAGCTTATACCACGGAGATTCTGATTAAAGAATCTAAGAGATACTCATTCAATCGGATATAGAACGGAGGTGGTTGTCAGACACACGTTCATGGTTTGAGGAAGGTGATGAATGTCACAGATCATCACCTTCATCACAGTTAAGCGCGAATGAACATCTTAGATAGGAACAAGCGTGTTTGAATGGAAAACAGGAATACTTGCATTAATTCATTGAGACACAGCAGAGCTCCTCACCCCCAACAATGGGGTTTAGAGACTCATGCCGTCAGAAAATACAAAGTTTAGATCTAAAATGTCATGAGATACAGAATAAGTCTCTAAAAGTTGTTTAAATACTAAACTAGTAGCCTAGGGTTACAAAATATGAGTGGACTATGATGGATGATGCAGAGATCCACTTCTGGGGCCCACTTGGTGTGCTGGGGCCCACTTGGTGTGTGCTGGGGCTGAGATTTCGTGCAGAGGCCATTTGTGGAGTTGAAAGCCAGTTTTTATGCCAGTTTGGGCGTTCAACTCCAGTTTTTGATCCTTTTCTGGCGCTGGACGCCAGAATTGGGCAGAGAACTGGCGTTGAACGCCAGTTTACGTCGTTTATCCTTGTGCAAAGTATGGACTATTATATATTGCTGGAAAGCCCTGGATGTCGACTTTCCAACGCAATTGGAAGCATGCCATTTCGAGTTCTGTAGCTCCAGAAAATCCATTTTGAGTGCAGGGAGGTCAGAATCCAACAGCATCAGCAGTCCTTTTTCAGCCTGAATCCGATTTTTGCTCAGCTCCTTCAATTTCAGCCAGAAAAATACCTGAAATTACAGAAAAACACACAACTCATAGTAAAGTCCAGAAATATGAATTTTTCCTAAAAACTACTAGAATTAGACTAAAAACTAACTAAAACATACTCTAAACTATATGAAATTATCCCCAAAAAGCGTATAAAATATCCGCTCATCACAACACCAAACTTAAACTGTTGCTTGTCCTCAAGCAACTAGACAAATAAAATAGAAGACTAATATGTTGAGAAGCAATAATATCTCAGAGTTTTTGATTGAAGCTCAGATCCTAATTAGATGAGCGGGACTAGTAGCTTTTTGCTTCTGAACAGTTTTGGCATCTCACTTTATCCATTGAAGCTCAGAGTGATTGGCATCTATAGGAACTCAGAATTCAGATAGTGTTATTGATTCTCTTAGTTCAGTGTGATGATTCTTGAACACAGCTTCTTTATGAGTCTTGGCCGTGGCCCTAAGCACTTTGTTTTCCAGTATTACCACCGGATACATAAATGCCACAGACACATAATTGGGTGAACCTTTTCAGATTGTGACTCAGCTTTGCTAAAGTCCCCAATTAGAGGTGTCTAGAGTTCTTAAGCACACTCTTCTTTTTGCTCTGGACCTTGACTTTAACCGCTCAGTCTCAAGTTTTCACTTGACACCTTCACGCCACAAGCACATGGTTAGGGACAGCTTGGTTTAGCCGCTTAGACCAGGATTTTATTCCTTTAGGCCCTCCTATCCACTGATGCTCAAAGCCTTGGGATCCCTTTTTATTACCCTTGCCTTTTGGTTTTAAGGGCTTTGGCTTTTTGCTCTTGCCTTTTGGTTTTAAGAGCTTTGGCTTTTTCTGCTTGCTTTCTCTTTTTTCTTTCTCCTTTTTTTTTTTTTTCTGCAAGCTTTGTTCTTTGCTGCTTTTTCTTGCTTCAAGAATCATTTTTATGATTTTTCAGATTCTCAATAACATGTCTCATGTTCATCATTCTTTCAAGAGCCAACATATTTAACAGTCTTAAACAACAAATTCAAAAGATATATGCACTGTTCAAGCATTCATTCAGAAGACAGAAAGTATTGCCACCACATTTAACTAATTAGAATTTCTCTTATTAAAACTCGAAATTTTATTGCTTCTTATTCAAAAGATCTACTACTTTATTCATGTTTGCTGATGATGAGAAAAATAAACTATAGCTTAATTGGAGATAAAATCAAAATAGATACTAATTACTACTATATGACTCCTAAGGTAAAATTAAAATAAGAACAGTTATCACAGAGTTAAGGCTAAGATTAGAACCTAACAACCTTGAGGTTTGGGAAGTGGATGTTCCTCTAGTCTGTGAGGTGCTTGGTCCTTCAAGAGAGAATTTCTGGCGCTTCAGTTCCTTTAAATCACGCCCTTGCTCCTCTTGGAGTGGGTTGTTTTCCTTTAGGGGCCATGATCTTAGTGATCACGGATAAGCACACCAAACTTAGAGCTTTGCTTGTCCTCAAGCAAAAGAAAAAGAAGGAGATGGGTAGAAGGAGAGCTCCTCCCCACCATCCTGGCGTTTGAACGCCCAAACACTGCCTGTTTTGGGCGTTCAACGCCCAAATGCTGCTCTCCTGGGCGTTCAACGCCCAGTTGTTGCCCTTTTCTGGCGTTGAACGCCAGATAGCTATCCTTACTGGCGTTCAGCGCCCACTGGATGCCCATTTTGGGCGCTGAACGCCCAAAATGGCCTTCACTGGCGTTTTCTTGCCAGTAAGCTCCTGTAACCCTGTAAACTTATGCAAATGATTCTTTACCTTAGTGTCAGTGAACTTTATATAAACAAATAAAAATAAAAATAGGGCAAAATGCTTAGAGGATTGTTACCCCATGGCTGGGTTGCCTCCCAGCAAGCGCTTCTTTATTGTCTTTAGCTGGACCTTGCTGAGCTTTTTAATCTAGCTTCAGCCTTGAGCATTCTTGCTCAATGTTGCCTTCAAGATAATGCTTGATTCTCTGTCCATTGACAATGAACTTCTTATCAGAATCAATATCTTGAAGCTCCACATAACCATATGGTGACACACTTGTAATCACGTATGGTCCCCTCCACCGGGATTTCAGTTTCCCGGGGAATAGCCTGAGTCTAGAGTTAAACAACAGGACCTTCTGTCCTAGTTTAAAGATTCTAGATGACAGCTTTCTGTCATGCCATTTTTTTGATTTTTCTTTATAAAGTTTGGCATTTTCGAAAGCTGTGAATCTGAATTCCTCTAGCTCATTTAGCTGGAGCAATCGTTTTTCTCCTGCTAATTTGGCATCTAAGTTTAGGAATCTGGTTGCCCAATAAGCTTTATGTTCCAGTTCCACGGGCAGGTGACATGCCTTACCATACACAAGTTGGTATGGAGAGGTCCCTATAGGGGTCTTGAATGCTGTTCTGTAAGCCCACAGAGCATCATCCAAGCTCCTTGCCCAATCCTTTCTTCGGGTATTTACTGTCCGTTCCAGGATTCTCTTTAATTCTCTGTTAGAGACTTCAGCTTGCCCGTTGGTTTGTGGATGATATGGAGTGGCCACTTTGTGGCGAATTCCATACCGAACCATGGCAGAGTAAAGCTGTTTATTGCAGAAGTGAGTGCCCCCATCACTGATTAACACTCTAGGGACACCAAACCTGCTAAAGATATGTTTCTGGAGGAACTTCAGCACTGTTTTAGTATCATTGGTGGGTGTGGCAATAGCCTCAACCCATTTTGATACATAGTCAACTGCCACCAGAATATAAGTGTTTGAGTATGATGGTGGGAAAGGTCCCATGAAGTCAATTCCCCATACATCAAACAACTCTATTTCCAAGATTCCTTGTTGAGGCATGGCGTAACCATGAGGCAGATTACCAGCTTTTTGGCAACTGTCACAATTACGTACAAATTCTCTGGAATCTTTATAGAGTGTGGGCCAATAGAAGCCACATTGGAGGACCTTGGTGGCTGTTCGCTCACCTCCGAAATGGCCTCCATATTGAGATCCATGGCAATGCCATAGGATTCTCTGTGCTTCCTCTCTGGGGACACACCTACGGATAATTCCGTCTGCACATCTCTTAAAGAGATAGGGTTCATCCCACAAGTAGTACTTTGCATCAGTAATTAGTTTCTTTTTTTGTATTCTATTGTACTCCTTGGGTATGAACCTTGCAGCTTTATAGTTTGCAATAACGGCAAACCATGGTGCTTCCTGAATGGCAAATAGATGCTCATCAGGGAATGTCTCAGAGATCTCAAGGAAGGGGAGGGACGTCCCTTCCACTGGCTCTATCCGGGACAGATGATCAGCTACTTGGTTCTCTGTCCCTTTTCTGTCTCTTATTTCTATATCAAACTCTTGCAGAAGCAATACCCATCTGATGAGCCTGGGTTTTGAATCCTGCTTTGTGAGTAGATATTTAAGAGCAGCATGGTCAGTATACACAATCACTTTTGATCCTACTAAGTATGATCTGAACTTGTCAATGGCGTAAACCACTGCAAGTAGTTCTTTTTCTGTGGTTGTGTAATTTTTCTGGGCATCATTTAGAACGCGGCTGGCATAATAAATGACATGCAGAAGCTTGTCATGCCTCTGTCCCAATACTGCACCAATGGCATGATCACTGGCATCACACATTAACTCAAATGGCAATGTCCAGTCTGGTGCAGAAATGACTGGTGCTGAGACCAGCTTAGCTTTCAGCGTTTCAAACGCCTGCAGGCATGCTGTGTCAAACACAAATGGCGTGTCAGCAGCTAGCAGATTGCTTAGAGGTTTTGCGATTTTTGAAAAATCCTTTATAAACCTCCTATAGAATCCTGCGTGCCCCAGAAAGCTTCTGATTGCCTTAACATTGGCAGGTGGTGGTAATTTTTCAATTACCTCTATTTTTGCTTGATCCACCTCTATTCCCTTGTTTGAGATCTTATGTCCAAGAACAATTCCTTCAGTCACCATGAAGTGACACTTTTCCCAGTTTAAAACTAGGTTGGTTTCTTGGCATCTTTTCAAAACAAGTTTCAGGTGATCAAGACAGGAGCTGAATGAGTCTCCATATACTGAGAAGTCATCCATGAAGACTTCCAGAAATTTTTCCACCATATCAGAGAAAATAGAGAGCATGCATCTCTGGAAGGTTGCAGGTGCATTGCATAGCCCAAAGGGCATCCTTCTGTAAGCAAACACTCCGGATGGACATGTGAATGTTGTTTTCTCTTGATCCTGGGGATCTACTGCAATCTGGTTATAGCCTGAGTAGCCATCCAAAAAGCAGTAATAATCATGACCTGCTAGTCTCTCTAGCATCTGGTCTATGAATGGTAAAGGAAAATGATCCTTTCTGGTGGCTGTATTGAGCCTTCTGTAGTCAATACACATGCGCCACCCTGTAACTGTTCTTGTAGGAACCAGTTCATTTTTTTCATTATGAATCACTGTCATGCCTCCCTTTTTTGGGACGACTTGAACAGGGCTCACCCAGGGGCTATCAGAAATGGGATAAATAATCCCAGCCTCTAGTAATTTGGTGACCTCTTTCTGCACCACTTCCTTCATGGCTGGATTTAGCCGCCTCTGTGGTTGAACCACTGGTTTGGCATTATCCTCCAATAGGATTTTGTGCATGCATCTAGCTGGGCTTATGCCCTTAAGGTCACCTATGGACCACCCAAGAGCTGTCTTGTGTGTCCTTAGCACTTGAATAAGTGCTTCCTCTTCCTGTGAATTTAAAGCAGAGCTTATGATCACTGGAAAAGTGTCACCTTCTCCTAGAAATACATATTTCATGGATGGTGGCAGTGGCTTGAGCTCTGGTTTAGGAGGTTTTTCCTTTTTCAGAAGAAAGTTCAGAGGCTCTTTCATGTCCCCTGAATCCTCCAAATCAGGCTGAACATCTTTAAAGATGTCTTCCAACTCTGATTCGAGAATCTCAGCCATGTTGATCTCTTCTACCAAAGAGTCAATAAGGTCAACTTTCATGCAGTCTGTTGATGTGTCTGGATGCTGCATGGCTTTGACAGCGTTCAACTTTAACTCGTCATCGTTGACTCTCAGGGTTATTTCCCCTTGTTGGACGTCAATGAGGGATCGTCCAGTTGCTAGGAAGGGTCTTCCTAGAATGAGAGTGGCACTCTTGTGCTCCTCCATTTCCAGCACAACAAAGTCAGTGGGAAAGGCGAATGGCCCAACTCTGACAATCATGTCCTCAATCACGCCTGATGGGTATTTAGTGGAGCCATCAGCAAGTTGGAGACATATTCGGGTTGGTTTAACTTCTTCAGTTAAGCCAAGCTTCCTGATAGTGGATGCAGGTATTAGGTTGATGCTTGCCCCAAGATCGCATAAAGCTGTCTTGGTGCAATCACCTTCTAATATGCATGGTATCAGAAAACTCCCAGGGTCTTTAAGCTTTTCAGGAAAGCTTTTCAGAATGACTGCACTGCATTCTTCAGTGAGGAGAACTCTTTCTGTTTCTCTCCACTCCTTTTTATGACTCAAGATCTCTTTCATGAACTTGGCATAAGAAGGTATTTGCTCAAGTGCCTCTGCAAATGGAATCTTTATTTCAAGAGTCCTTAGATAATCTGCAAAGCGAGCAAATTGCTTATCCTGCTCCTCTTTCCGGAGTTTTTGAGGATAAGGTATCTTGGCTTTATATTCCTCAACCTTAGTGGTTAAAGAAGCCTTTTTAGAGGGGATGTTATCAGCACTTATGTGTGTCTGATCCCTCTCTGGCAATTGCATACCAGAGTCAGAAGCTGGAGTGACGTTAGATGCCAACTCACTATCTGTTCCTGGCGCCTGAACGCCAGAAATGTGCCCCTGTTGGGCGTTCAGCGCTGGATTCTGCCCCATTTGGGCGTTCAACGCCAGATTCTTGCCCATTTCTGGCGTTGAACGCCAATCCTGCCTTGTTTCTGGCGCTGAACGCCAGTTTTGGGCATGGTCTGGGCGTTCAGCGCCAGCCTTCCACCTGTTTTCTGGCGTTTTAGTGCCAGAATTATTTTTCCCTGGGCTCTTACTGTCCTCAGGGGAATCTTTGGTGGGTTGCTCATTTCTTGAATTTTTGATGCCTTGAGGTGGGGTATTTAATGTTTTCCCACTTCTTAATTGAACTGCTTGGCATTCTTCTGCTATTTGCTTTGATAGCTGCTGCTTTGTTTGCTTAAACTGTTCTTCCATATGCATATTAGCTATCCTTGTCTCCTGTAACCTGTCTTTGAATTCAGCTAGCTGCTTTGTTAGAAAATCTAATTGCTGATTGAATTCAGCAGCTTGTTTTACAGTACTGAATTCAGCAGTTACTGTTTTAACCTCTTCATTCATGGAAGGGTTGCTGCTTAGATACAGATGCTGATTCCTGGCAACTGTATCAATGAGCTCTTGAGCCTCTTCAATTGTCTTTCTCATATGGATAGATCCACCAGCTGAGTAATCTAAAGACATCTGAGCTCCTTCTGTAAGCCCATAGTAGAAGATGTCTAACTGAACCCACTCTGAAAACATTTCAGAGGGGCATTTTCGTAGCATCTCTCTGTATCTCTCCCAGGCATCATAAAGAGATTCATTATCTCCTTGTTTAAAGCCTTGGATGTCCAGCCTTAGCTGTGTCATCCTTTTTGGAGGGAAATATTGATTCAGGAATTTTTCTGTCAGCTGTTTCCATGTTCTTATGCTGGCCTTAGGTTGGTTATTTAACCACCTTTTAGCTTGATCTTTTACAGCAAATGGAAACAGTAATAGTCTGTAGACATCCTGATCTATTTCCTTATCATGTACTGTGTCAGCAATTTGTAAAAATTGTGCCAGAAACTCTGTAGGTTCTTCCTGTGGAAGACCGGAATACTGGCAACTTTGCTGCACCATGATAATGAGCTGAGGATTCAACTCAAAGCTACTAACCCCAATGGAGGGTATGCATATGCTACTCCCATACGAAGCAGTAGAGGGGTTAGAATATGACCCCAAAGTCCTCCTGGACTGTCCATCTCCACTTATGTCCATGATGGATCTATGGATATAACTTGGACTGATTTACCTTTTTATTTATTTTATTTTATAAGAAGTAAATACTTAAATAAAATAAAATAACTAAAAAGAATTTGAATTTAAAATTTTTTTTTTAAATTTTTTTTTTTAAATTTTTTTTTCGTAAAAAAAATTAAAAATAATTATTTAAAAAAAATGAAATTTTTTGAAAAAGAGGGAAGATATTTTCGAAAATTCGAGAGAGAGAGTTAGTTAGGTAGTTTTGAAAAAGTTAAGAAACAAACAAAAAGTTAGTTAGTTAGTTGAAACAAATTTTGAAAAGATAAGAAGTTAGGAAGTTAGAATAGATATTTTGGAAAAGATATTTTTTTTTGAATTTAGTGAGGAGAGAGAAAAACAATAAGATAGTACAAGATTTAAAATTTTTAGATCTAATGCTCCTTGTTTTCGAAAAATTTGGAGGGAAAACACCAAGGAACACCAAACTTAAAAATTTTAAGATCAAGACACAAGGAAACTCAAGAACACTTTGAAGACTCACAAGAACACAAGAACATGAAGGAAGAACACCAAACTTAAAATTTTTAGAAAACCAAACCAAAATTTTCGAAAATCAAAGGGGAATTAACAAGAAAACACCAAACTTAAAGTTTGGCACAAGATTTAATAGAAAAAAATATTTTTGAAAAAGAAGGTTTTGAAAAGTGTATAAAAGAGTCTAACCCAATCAAATTAATGTTCTAGCCAAATGAGTTATGGGACCTTCAAAAATTTTAAGAAAGATTATTTTTGAAAACACCAAACTTAAAGTTTGGCACAGGATTTAATAGAAAAATTATTTTTGAAAAAGAAGGTTTTGAAAAGAGTATAAAAGAGTTTAACCCAATCAAATTAATGTTCTAGCCAAATGAGTTATGGGACCTTCAAAAATTTTAAGAAAGATTATTTTTGAAAACACCAAACTTAAAGTTTGGCACAGGATTTAATAGAAAAATTATTTTTGAAAAAGGTTTTTTTTTTTTTAAAATATGATAGCCAATTATCATGAACATAAACACCACGTTCTAAATAACTGAGCTATAAGTTTAAAGTATTTTAACAAGGGTTAATTAATAAAAGACTCTAAACCAAAAAGAAAGATTTTTCCTAATCTAAGCAACAAAATAATCCGTCAGTTGTTCAAACACGAACAATCCCCGGCAACGGCGCCAAAAACTTGGTGCACGAAATTGTAATGTTACTGTTCACATTACTCTCTTACAACTTCGCACAACTAACCAGCAAGTGCACTGGGTCGTCCAAGTAATACCTTACGTGAGTAAGGGTCGAATCCCACAGAGATTGTTGGTTTGGAGCAATCTATGGTTATCTTGTAAATCTTAGTTAGGAAGTCAATTATGTTTATCAATTGAATTATGAATAACCAGTAGAGCATAAATTAAAAGTTACTTGTTGTGTAGTAATGGAGAATATGTTGGAGTTTTGGAGATGCTTTGTCTTCTGAATCTCTGCTTTCCTCTGTCTTCTGATTCACGCACGCACGTCCTCCTATGGCAAGCTGTGTGTTGGTGGATCACCGTTGTCAATGGCTACCTTCCATCCTTCCAGTGAAAACTACGCTCACGCGCTCTGTCACAGCACGGCTAATCACCGGTTGGTTCTCGATCCGGTTGGAATAGGATTTACTATCCTTTTCCATCTGTCACTAACGCCCAGCCTTCAGGAGTTTGAAGCTCGTCACAGTCATTCAATCCTTGAATCCTACTCGGAATACCACAGACAAGGTTTAGACTTTCCGGATTCTCATGAATGCTGCCATCAGTTCTAGCTTATACCACGGAGATTCTGATTAAAGAATCTAAGAGATACTCATTCAATCGGATATAGAACGGAGGTGGTTGTCAGACACACGTTCATGGTTTGAGGAAGGTGATGAATGTCACAGATCATCACCTTCATCACAGTTAAGCGCGAATAAACATCTTAGATAGGAACAAGCGTGTTTGAATGGAAAACAGGAATACTTGCATTAATTCATTGAGACACAGCAGAGCTCCTCACCCCCAACAATGGGGTTTAGAGACTCATGCCGTCAGAAAATACAAAGTTTAGATCTAAAATGTCATGAGATACAGAATAAGTCTCTAAAAGTTGTTTAAATACTAAACTAGTAGCCTAGGGTTACAAAATATGAGTGGACTATGATGGATGATGCAGAGATCCACTTCTGGGGCCTACTTGGTGTGCTGGGGCCCACTTGGTGTGTGCTGGGGCTGAGATTTCGTGCAGAGGCCATTTGTGGAGTTGAACGCCAATTTTTATGCCAGTTTGGGCGTTCAACTCCAGTTTTTGATCCTTTTCTGGCGCTGGACGCCAGAATTGGGCAGAGAACTGGCGTTGAACACCGGTTTACGTCGTTTATCCTTGTGCAAAGTATGGACTATTATATATTGCTGGAAAGCCCTGGATGTCTACTTTCCAACGCAATTGGAAGCATGCCATTTCGAGTTCTGTAGCTCCAGAAAATCCACTTTGAGTGCAGGGAGGTCAGAATCCAACAGCATCAGCAGTCCTTTTAATAGTCCATGCACGTGCAAATATATAATAGTCCATGCTTTGGCCAAGAATTGACGACGTAAACTGGCGTTCAACGCCAGCCTTCTGCCAAATCTGGCGTCCAGCGCCAGAAAAGGATCCAAAACCAGAGTTGAACGCCCAAACTGGCACAGAAACTGGCGTTCAACTCCACAAATGGCCTCTGCACGTGCAACACTTAAGCTCAGCCCAAGCACACACCAAGTGGGCCCCGGAAGTGGATTTATACATCAAATACTTACTCATGTAAACCCTAGTAGCTAGTTTATTATAAATAGGACCTCTTACGATTGTATTAGACATCTTTGGATTACCTTATGATCCTTTGATCACGTTTCAGGGGGCTGGCCATCTCGGCCATGCCTGGACCTTCACTTATGTATTTTCAACGGTAGAGTTTCTACACTCCATAGATTAAGGTGTGGAGCTCTGCTGTTCCTCAAAGATTAATGCAAAGTACTACTGTTTTCTATTCAAATCTTCTTATTTCACTTCTAAGATATCCATTCGCACCCAAGAACATGATGAAGGTGATGATTATGTGTGACGCTCATCATCCTTCTCCCTTATGAACGCGTGCCTGACAAACACTTCTGTTCTACATGAAATAAGCTAGAATGAGTATCTCTTAGATCTCCTAACCAGAATCTTCGTGGCGTAAGCTAGAATGATGGCGGCATTCAAGAGAATCCGGAAGGTCTAAACCTTGTCTGTGGTATTCCGAGTAGGATTCAATGATTGAATGACTGTGACGAGCTCCTAACTCGCGATTGCATGGTGTTAGTGACAGACGCAAAAGGATAGTAAATCCTATTCCGGCATGATCGAGAACCGACAGATGAATAGCCGTGCCGTGACAGGGTGCGTGAGCATATTATTCACTGAGAGGATAAGATGAAGCCATTGACAAGGGTGATGCCTCCAGACGATTAGCCGTGCCGTGACAGGGCATTGGATCATTTTCCCGTGAGATGACCGAAAGTAGCCATTGACAGTGGTGATGTATCACATAAAGCCAGCCATGGAAAGGAATGAGACTGATTGGATGAAGATAGCAGGAAAGCGAACAGATATCCACCTTTTGTATTGTATGTTGTTTTTCATATGCATTCTTGAATTCTTAGTGCGTAAGCATTAAAGAATTCTAAGTTTGGTGTCTTGCATGTTTTCTTTGCATTAAAAATTTTTCAAAAATATGTTCTTGATGTTCATCATGACATTCAAAGTGTTCTTGGTGTTCATCTTGACATTCATAGCATTCTTGCATGCATTCATTGTTTTGATCTAAAAATTTTATGCATTGCATAATTTTCATGTTTTTCATAAAAAAAATTCAAAAATCAAAAAAATATCTTTCCCTTTTTCTCTCATCAAATTCGAAAATTGAGTTGACTTTTTCAAAAATTTTTAAAAAATCAAATTGTTTCTCATGAGTCAAATCAAATTTTCAATTTGAAAATCTTATCTTTTTCAAAATCTTTTTCAAAAAATCAAATCTTTTCCAAAATTCTTAGTTATTTTCGAAAATTAAAAAAATATTTTTCAAAAATATTTTTCTTATTTTTATACCAAATTTTCGAAAATAACTTAAACAATTAATGTTTTGATTCAAAAATTTGAAGTTTGTTACTTGCTTGTTAAGAAAGATTCAAACTTTAAGTTCTAGAATCATATCTTGTGATTTCTTATGAATCAAGTCATTAATTGAGATTTTAAAAATCAAATCTTTTTCAAAACTAATTTCAATCATATCTTTTCAAAAATATCTTCTTATCTTATCTTTTTCAAAAATATCTTTTCAAAATATCTTTTCTAACTTCCTAACTTCCTATCTTTTCAAAATTTGTTTCAACTAACTAACTACTTTTTGTTTGTTTCTTAACTTTTTCAAAACCACCTAACTAACTCTCTCTCTCTCATTTTCGAAAATATCTCTTCCCTTTTTCAAAATTTCTTTTTAATTTATTAATTATTTTAATTATTCAAAAAAAAAATTTTCGAAAAAATACTAACAAATTTTCAAAAACCAATTTTCAAAAATCACTAACTCCTTTTCAAAATAATTTTCGAAAATTATCCCTCTCCCATCTCATTCTATTTATTCATTCATATCCTAACATCTCATCTCACATTCCAATCCTCACAGTTGTGTTTCTTCCTTTACATCACATCCTTTATCTCCCCTTCTTCTTCTACTTACAAAGGGATCCCTATACTGTGGTATAAAGGATCTCTATTATTATTATCATTTTTCTGGCCATTCTTCCTTGTCATATGAGCAGGAGCAAGGATAAGAACATTCTTGTGGAAGCAGATCCAGAACCTGAAAGGACTCTGAAGAGAAAATTAAGAGAAGCTAAAATACAACAATCCAGAGATAACCTTTCAGAAATTTTCGAACAGGCAGAGGAGATGGCAGGCGAAAATAATAATAATGAAAGGAGGATGCTTGGTGACTTTACTGCACCTAATTCCAATTTACATGGAAGAAGCATCTCCATTCCTGCCATTGGAGCAAACAATTTTGAGCTGAAACCTCAATTAGTTTCTCTAATGCAGCAGAACTGCAAGTTTCATGGACTTCCATCTGAAGATCCTTTTCAGTTCTTAACTGAATTCTTGCAGATATGTGAGACTGTAAAGACTAATGGAATAGATCCTGAAGTCTACAGGCTCATGCTTTTCCCTTTTGCTGTAAGAGACAGAGCTAGATTATGGTTGGATTCTCAACCTAAAGACAGCCTGAACTCTTGGGATAAGCTGGTCACGGCTTTCTTAGCCAAGTACTTTCCTCCTCAAAAGCTGAGCAAGCTTAGAGTTGATGTTCAAACCTTCAGACAAAAAGAAGGTGAATCTCTCTATGAAGCTTGGGAAAGATACAAACAGTTGACCAAAAAGTGTCCTTCTGACATGCTTTCAGAATGGACCATCCTGGATATATTCTATGATGGTTTATCTGAGCTATCAAAGATGTCACTGGACACTTCTGCAGGTGGATCCATTCACCTAAAGAAAACGCCTGCAGAAGCTCAAGAACTCATTGACATGGTTGCTAATAACCAGTTCATGTACACCTCTGAAAGGAATCCTGTGAGTAATGGGACGCCTATGAAGAAGGGAGTTCTTGAGGTTGATACTCTGAATGCCATATTGGCTCAGAATAAAATATTGACTCAGCAAGTCAATATGATCTCTCAGGGTCTGCATGGAATGCAAGCTGCATCCAACAGTACTCAAGAAGCATCTTCTGAAGAAGAAGCTTATGATCCTGAGAACCCTGCAATAGCAAAGGTAAATTACTTAGGTGAACCTTATGGAAACACCTATAACTCAACATGGAGAAATCATCCAAATTTCTCATGGAAGGATCAAAAGCCCCAACAAGGCTTTACTAATGGTGGAAGAAACAGGTTTAGCAATAGCAAGCCTTTTCCATCATCAACTCAGCAACAGACAGAGAACTCTGAACAAAATGCTTCTAATTTAGCAAATCTAGTCTCTGATCTATCTAAGGCCACTGTAAGTTTCATGAATGAAACAAGGTCTTCCATTAGAAATCTGGAAGCACAAGTGGGCCAGCTGAGTAAAAGGATCACTGAAATCCCTCCCAGTACTCTCCCAAGCAATACAGAAGAGAACCCAAAAGGAGAGTGCAAGGCCATTGACATAAGTGCCATGGCCGAACCTGTGAGGAAAGGAGAGGACGTGAATCCCAAGGAGGAAGACCTCCTGGGACGTCCAGTGATCAATAAGGAGCTTCCCTCTGGGGAATCAAAGGACTCTGAGGCTCATCTAGAGACTATAGAGATTCCATTGAACCTCCTTATGCCCTTCATGAGCTCTGATGAGTATTCTTCTTCTGAAGAGAATGAGGATGTCACTGAAGAGCAAACTGCCAAGTTTCTTGGTGCAATCATGAAGCTGAATGCCAAATTGTTTGGCATTGATGCTTGGGAAGTTGAACCTCCCTTGTTCATCAATGAACTAAGTGATCTGGATCAACTGACATTGCCTCAGAAGAGACAAGATCCTGGAAAGTTCATAATACCCTACACCATAGGCACCATGATCTTTAAGGCTCTATGTGACCTTGGTTCAGGAATAAACCTCATGCCCCTCTCTGTAATAGAGAAACTGGGAATCTATGGGGTGCAAACTGCTAAAATCTCACTAGAGATGGCAGACAGCTCAAGAAAACAGGCTTATGGACAAGTAGAAGATGTATTAGTAAAGGTTGAGGGCCTTTACATACCTACTGATTTCATAGTCCTGGATACTGGAAAGGAAGAGGATGAATCCATCATCCTAGGAAGACCTTTCCTGGCCACAGCAAGAGCTTTGATTGATGTTGACAGAGGTGAAATAGTCCTTCAATGGAATGAGAACTCCCTTGTATTCAAAACTCAAGGATCTCCCTCTGCAACCATGGAGAGGAAGCTTGAAAAGCTTCTCTCAAAGCAGAGTCAACCAGAGCCCCCACAGTCAAACTCTAAGTTTGGTGTTGAACTCCCATATCCAAACTCTAAGTTTGGTGTTGGAGAGTCTCAACAAAGCTCTGCACATCTGTGAGGCTCCATGAGAGCCCCCTGTCAAGCTATTGACATTAAAGAAGCGCTTGTTGGGAGGCAACCCAATGTTTATCTAATTCTTATTTTTATTGTTTTTCATGTTTTCTTAGGTTCATGATCATGTGGAGTCACAAAATAAATATAAAAATTGAAAACGGAATCAAAAACAGCAGAAGAAAAATCACACCCTGAAGGAGCATCTGCCTGGCGTTCAAACGCCAGAACAGAGCATAGTTCTGGCGCTGAACGCCCAGAATGGGAGCATCCTGGCGCTGAACGCCCAGAACAAGCATAGTTCTGGCGTTCAACGCCAAGAATGGCAGCAAATGGGCGTTGAACGCCCAAAATGGGCACCAACCTGGCGCTGAACACCCAGAGTTGTGTGCAAGGGCATTTTGCATGCCTAAATTGGTGCATGGATGTAAATGCCTTGACACCTCAGGATCTGTGGACACCACAGGATCATCTCAGGATCTGTGGACCCCACAGGATCCCCACTTTACCTCCTCATAATCCTAGTTTTTATTTCCACATCTTCTTCTTCATATATTCCCTCTTCTTTTGCTCGAGGGCGAGCAACATTCTAAGTTTGGTGTGGTAAAACAATTATGTAAAGGATCTATAGCTCAGTGGTAGAACATTTGACTGCAAATCAAGAGATCCCTGAGTTACCTCAGGGGATACATTTTCTTCCACACAATTATTGGAAGCAACTAAAGGTGGAAAATCAAGAGCACTCCATCATCCTTCATGAAATCAGAGAAGATCTAAAAGCAATGAAGGAGGAGCAGCCAAGACAAGGAAGAGACATAGAAGAGCTCAAGGACATCACTAAGGTGGACTCATTCCTTTTTCTTACTTTCTCTGTTTTTCGTTTTCTATGTTATGTGCTTACCTAGTGTGTGTCTTAATTACATGATCATTAATAGTTAGTAACTCTGTCTTAAAGATATGAATGTCCTATGAATCCATCACCTCTCTTAAATGAAAAATGTTTTAATTTAAAAGAACAAGAAGTACATGAGTTTTGAATTTATCCTTGAACTTAGTTTAATTATATTGATGTGGTGACAATGCTTCTTGTTTTCTGAATGTATGCTTGAACAGTGCATATGTCTTTTGAAGTTGTTGTTTAAGAATGTTAAATATGTTGGCTCTTGAAAGAATGATGACTAGGAGACATGTTATTTGATAATCTGAAAAATCATAAAAATGATTCTTGAAGCAAGAAAAAGCAGCAAAGAACAAAGCTTGCAGAAAAAAAAAAAAGAAAAAAAAAAGAAGAAAAAAAAAATAGGCGAAAAAAAAAGAAAAAGAAAAAGCAAGCAGAAAAAGCCAATAACCCTTAAAACCAAAAGGCAAGGGCAAATAAAAAGGATCCCAAGGATTTGAGCATCAGGGGATAGGAGGGCCTAAAGGAATAAAATCCTGGTCTAAGCGGCTAAACCAAGCTGTCCCTAACCATGTGCTTGTGGCGTGCAGGTGTCAAGTGAAAACTTGAGACTGAGCGGTTAAAGTCAAGGTCCAAAGCAAAAACAAAGAGTGTGCTTAAGAACTCTGGACACCTCTAATTGGGGACTTTAGCAAAGCTGAGTCACAATCTGAAAAGGTTCACCCAATTATGTGTCTGTGGCATTTATGTATCCGGTGGTAATACTGGAAAACAAAGTGCTTAGGGCCACGGCCAAGACTCATAAAGAAGCTGTGTTCAAGAATCATCATACTGAACTAGGAGAGTCAATAACACTATTCGAAATCTGAAGTTCCTATAGATGCCAATCATTCTAAACTTCAATGGATAAAGTGAGATGCCAAAACTATTCAAGAGGCAAAAAGCTATAAGTCCCGCTCATATGATTGGAGCTATGTTTTCATTGATAGTTTGGAATTTATAGTATATTCTCTTCTTTTTATCCTATTTGATTTTCAGTTGCTTGGGGACAAGCAACAATTTAAGTTTGGTGTTGTGATGAGCGGATAATTTATACGCTTTTTGGCATTGTTTTTAGTATGTTTTTAGTAGGATCTAGTTACTTTTAGGGATGTTTTCATTAGTTTTTATGTTAAATTCACATTTCTGGACTTTACTATGAGTTTGTGTGTTTTTCTGTGATTTCAGGTATTTTCTGGCTGAAATTGAGGGACTTGAGCAGAAATCAGATTCAGAGGTTGAAAAAGGACTGCTGATGCTGTTGGATTCTGACCTCCCTGCACTCAAAGTGGATTTTCTGGAGCTACAGAACTTGAAATGGCGCGCTTCCAATTGCGTTGGAAAGTAGACATCCAGGGCTTTCCAGCAATATATAATAGTTTATACTTTGGCCAAGAATTGACAGCGTAAACTGGCATTCAACGCCAGCCTTCTGCCTAAATCTGGCGTCCAGCGCCAGAAAAGGATCCAAAACCAGAGTTGAACGCCCAAACTGGCACAGAAACTGGCGTTCAACTCCACAAATGGCCTCTGCACGTGTAACACTCAAGCCCAAGCCCAAGCACACACCAAGTGGGCCCCGGAAGTGGATTTATGCATCAATTACTTACTCATGTAAACCCTAGTGACTAGTTTATTATAAATAGGACCTCTTACTATTGTATTGTTCATCTTTGGACGCCTGGTTCTTAGATCAGAGGGGCTGGCCACACGGCCATGCCTGGACCTTCACTTATGTATTTTCATACGGTAGAGTTTCTACACTCCATAGATTAAGGTGTGGAGCTCTGCTGTTCCTCAAAGATTAATGCAAAGTATTACTGTTTTCTATTCAATTCTTCTTATTTCGCTTCTAAGATATCCATTCGCACCCAAGAACGTGATGAAGGTGATGATTATGTGTGACGCTCATCATCCTTCTCCCTTATGAACGCGTGCCTGACAAACACTTCTGTTCTACATGAATTAAGCTAGAATGAGTATCTCTTAGATCTCCTAACCAGAATCTTCGTGGCGTAAGCTAGAATGATGGCGGCATTCAAGAGAATCCGGAAGGTCTAAACCTTGTCTGTGGTATTCCGAGTAGGATTCAATGATTGAATGACTGTGACGAGCTCCTAACTCGCGATTGCAGGGCGTTAGTGACAGACGCAAAAGGATAGTAAATCCTATTCCAGCATGATCGAGAACCGACAGATGAATAGCCGTGCCGTGACAGGGTGCGTGAGCATATTATTCACTGAGAGGATAAGATGAAGCCATTGACAAGGGTGATGCCTCCAGACGATTAGCCGTGCCGTGACAGGGCATTGGATCATTTTCCCGTGAGATGACCGAAAGTAGCCATTGACAGTGGTGATGTATCACATAAAGCCAGCCATGGAAAGGAGTAAGACTGATTGGATGAAGATAGCAGGAAAGCAGAGGTTCAGAGGAACGAAAAGCATCTCCATTCGCTTATCTGAAATTCCTACCAATGATTTACATAAGTACCTCTATCCCTATTCTCTTATTTATTATTCGAAAACTCCATAAGTATTTTATATCCGCCTGACTGAGATTTACAAGGTGACCATAGCTTGCTTCATACCAACAATCTCCGTGGGATTCGATACATAGAGCCAGTGCACTTGCTGGTTAGTTGAACGGAGTTGTGTCCATACATAGAGCCACGATGAGGATTCAATACAATTATATATTGTTACTCTCACACAAGTACAAGGAACATGGAACACAATTTCGTGCACCAAGTTTTTAGATAATAAATCCCCGGAGTGTAGAAAAATCAGTGAAAACATATTTTAGCTAAATACTTGAGCGGATATTTTATACGCTTTTTGGGGATAATTTCATATAGTTTTGAGTATGTTTTAGTTAGTTTTTAGTCTATTTCCAGTAGTTTTTAGGAAAAATTCATATTTCTGGACTTTACTATGAGTTGTGTGTTTTTCTGTAATTTCAGGTATTTTTCTGGCTGAAATTGAAGGAGCTGAGCAAAAATCTGATTCAGGCTGAAAAAGGACTGCTGATGCTGTTGGATTCTGACCTCCCTGCACTTAAAGTGGATTTTCTGGAGCTACAGAACTCTAAATGGCGTGCTTCCAATTGCGTTGGAAAGTAGATATCCAGGGCTTTCCAGCAATGTATAATAGTTCATACTTTGCACAAGGATAGACGACGTAAACTGGCGTTCAACGCCAGTTCTCTGCCCAATTCTGGCGTCCAGCGCCAGAAAAGGATCAAAAACTGGAGTTGAACGCCCAAACTGGCATAAAAACTGGCGTTCAACTCCACAAATGGCCTCTGCACGAAATCTCAGCCCTAGCACACACCAAGTGGGCCCCAGCACACCAAGTGGGCCCCAGAAGTGGATCTCTGCATCATCCATCATAGTCCACTCATATTTTGTAACCCTAGGCTACTAGTTTAGTATTTAAACAACTTTTAGAGACTTATTCTGTATCTCATGACATTTCAGATCTAAACTTTGTATTCTCTGACGGCATGAGTCTCTAAACCCCATTGTTGGGGGTGAGGAGCTCTGCTGTGTCTCAATGAATTAATGCAAGTATTTCTGTTTTCCATTCAAACACGCTTGTTCCTATCTAAGATGTTCATTCGCGCTTAACTGTGATGAAGGTGATGATCTGTGACATTCATCACCTTCCTCAACCCATGAACGTGTGCCTGACAACCACCTCCGTTCTATATCCGATTGAATGAGTATCTCTTAGATTCCTTAATCAGAATCTCCGTGGTATAAGCTAGAACTGATGGCGGCATTCATGAGAATCCGGAAAGTCTAAACCTTGTCTGTGGTATTCTGAGTAGGATTCAAGGATTGAATGACTGTGACGAGCTTCAAACTCCTGAAGGCTGGGCGTTAGTGACAGATGCAAAAGGATAGTAAATCCTATTCCAACCGGATCGAGAACCAACCGGTGATTAGCCGTGCTGTGACAGAGCGCGTGAGCGTAGTTTTCACTGGAAGGATGGAAGGTAGCCATTGACAACGGTGATCCACCAACACACAGCTTGCCATAGGAGGACGTGCGTGCGTGAATCAGAAGACAGAGGAAAGCAGAGATTCAGAAGACAAAGCATCTCCAAAACTCCAACATATTCTCCATTACTGCACAACAAGTAACCTTTAATATATGCTCTCTTGGTTATTCACAATTCAACTGATAAACATAATTGACTTCCTGACTAAGATTTACAAAATAACCATAGATTGCTTCAATCCAACAATCTCTGTGGGATTCGACCCTTACTCACGTAAGGTATTACTTGGACGATCCAGTGCACTTGCTGGTTAGTGGTACGAGTTGTGAAAAGTGTGATTCACGATTCGTGCACCAAGTTTTTGGCGCCGTTGCCGGGGATTGTTCGTGTTTGAACAACTGACGGATTATTTTGTTGCTTAGATTAGGAAAAATCTTTCTTTTTTTTTGGTTTAGAGTCTTTTATTAATTACCCCTTGTTAAAATACTTTAAACTTATAGCTCAGTTATTTAGAACGTGGTGTTTATGTTCATGATAATTGGCTATCATATTTTTTTAAAAAAAAAAAAACCTTTTTCAAAAATAATCTTTCTTAAAATTTTTGAAGGTCCCATAACTCAATTGGCTAGAACATTAATTTGATTGGGTTAGAATCTTTTATACTCTTTTCAAAACCTTTTTTTTTCAAAAATATTTTTTATTAAATCTTGTGCCAAACCTTAAGTTTGGTGTTTTCTTGTTGATTCCCCTTTGATTTTCGAAAATTTTGGTTTGGTTTTCTAAAAATTTCAAGTTTGGTGTTCTTCCTTCATGTTCTTATGTTCTTGTGAGTCTTCAAAGTGTTCTTGAGCTTCCTTGTGTCTTGATCTTAAAATTTTTAAGTTTGGTGTTCCTTGGTGTTTTCCCTCCAAATTTTTCGAAAACAAGGAGCATTAGATCTAAAAATTTTAAATCTTGTACTATCTTATTGTTTTTCTCTCTCCTCACTAAATTCAAAAAAAAAAAAATATCTTTTCAAAATATCTCTTCTAACTTCCTAACTTCTTATCTTTTCAAAATTTGTTTCAACTAACTAACTAACTTTTTGTTTGTTTCTTAACTTTTTCAAAACTACCTAACTAACTCTCTCTCTCTAATTTTCGAAAATATCTTCCCTCTTTTTCAAAAATTTCGTTTTTTTTTTACTAATTATCTTTAATTTTTTTTTACGAAAAAAAAATTTTAAAAAAAATTTATTTCAAAATTCAAATTCTTTTTAGTTATTTTATTTTATTTAAGTATTTACTTCTTATAAAATAAAATAAATAAAAAGGTAAATCAGTCCAAGTTATATCCATAGATCCATCATGGACATAAGTGGAGATGGACAGTCCAGGAGGACTTTGGGGTCATATTCTAACCCCTCTACTGCTTCATATGGGAGTAGCATCTGCATACCCTCCATTGGAGTTAGTAGCTTTGAGTTGAATCCTCAGCTCATTATCATGGTGCAGCAAAGTTGCCAATATTCCGGTCTTCCACAGGAAGAACCTACAGAGTTTCTGGCACAATTTTTACAAATTGCTGACACAGTACATGATAAGGAAATAGATCAGGATGTCTACAGACTATTACTGTTTCCATTTGCTGTAAAAGATCAAGCAAGAGGTGGTTAAATAACCAACCCAAGGCCAGCATAAGGACATGGAAACAGCTGACAGAAAAATTTCTGAATCAATATTTCCCTCCAAAAAGGATGACACAGCTGAGGCTGGACATCCAAGGCTTTAAACAAGGAGATAATGAATCTCTTTATGATGCCTGGGAGAGATACAGAGAGATGCTACGAAAATGCCCCTCTGAAATGTTTTCAGAGTGGGTTCAGTTAGACATCTTCTACTATGGGCTTGCAGAAGGAGCTCAGATGTCTTTAGATTACTCAGCTGGTGGATCTATCCATATGAGAAAGACAATCGAAGAGGCTCAAGAGCTCATTGATACAGTTGCTAGGAATCAGCATCTGTATCTAAGCAGCAACCCTTCCATGAATGAAGAGGTTAAAACAGTAACTGCTGAACTCAGTACTGTAAAACAAGCTGCTGAATTCAATCAGCAATTAGATTTTCTAACAAAGCAGCTAGCTGAATTCAAAGACAGGTTACAGGAGACAAGGATAGCTAATATACATATGGAAGAACAGTTTAAGCAAACAAAGCAGCAGCTATCAAAGCAAATAGAAGAAGAATGCAAAGCAGTTCAATTAAGAAGTGGGAAAACATTAAATGCCCCACCTCAAGGCATCAAAAATTCAAGAAATGAGCAACCCACCAAATATTCCCCTGAGGACAGTAAGAGCCCAGGGAAAAATAATTCTGGCACTAAAACGCCAGAAAATGGGTGGAAGGCTGGCGCTGAACGCCCAGACCATGCCCAAAACTGGCGTTCAGCGCCAGAAACAAGGCAGGATTGGCGTTCAACGCCAGAAATGGGCAAGAATCTGGCGCTGAACGCCCAAAAGGGGCAGAATCCAGCGCTGAACGCCCAACAGGGGCACATTTCTGGCGTTCAGGCACCAGGAACAGACAGTGAGTTAGCATCTAACGTCACTCCAGCCTCTGACTCTGGTACTCAATTGCCAGTGAGGGATCAGACACACACAAGTGCTGATAACAACCCCTCTAAAAAGGCTTCTTTAACCACTAAGGTTGAGGAATATAAAGCCAAGATACCTTATCCTCAAAAACTCCGGAAAGAGGAGCAGGATAAGCAATTTGCTCGCTTTGCAGATTATCTAAGGACTCTTGAAATAAAGATTCCTTTTGCAGAGGCACTTGAGCAAATACCTTCTTATGCCAAGTTCATGAAAGAGATCTTGAGTCATAAAAAGGAGTGGAGAGAAACAGAAAGAGTTCTCCTCACTGAAGAATGCAGTGCAGTCATTCTGAAAAGCTTTCCTGAAAAGCTTAAAGATCCTGGGAGTTTTCTGATACCATGCATATTAGAAGGTGATTGCACCAAGACAGCTTTATGTGATCTTGGGGCAAGCATCAATGATGCTGCATAAACTTGTTATGCTACGATTTAGGAAATTGCACGATCGGCAAAATTCCTTCCGGCAAGTGCACCGGTTATCGTCAAGTAAAAACTCACAATAGAGTGAGGTCGAATCCCACAAGGATTGGTTGAATGAGCAATTCGGATTAGAAGTGTGTTCTAGTTGAGCGGAATCAAGATTGAGATGAGTATTGCGGAATGTAAAATTGGCGGGAAAAGTAAATGACAAGAAATTGAAATGGCGGAATCTTAAATTGCATGAATTAAAGAGCAGAAACTAAATTGCTGAAATTAAAAGG
This sequence comes from Arachis ipaensis, assembly GCF_059453495.1. Classification (NCBI taxonomy): domain Eukaryota; kingdom Viridiplantae; phylum Streptophyta; class Magnoliopsida; order Fabales; family Fabaceae; genus Arachis; species Arachis ipaensis. The sequence goes on from NC_142436.1 coordinate 111,564,835, forward strand.
GGAATGGGGATGATTGCATGAATTGAGTGGCAGAATGTAAAGAGAAAGTGGAAATCAGAAATGGGGAATTCATTGGGTTATAGGAGATATTGAGATCTCCGAATCAAAACATGTTTATCTCTTCCTCAACCAATGCGTTCATTGAATTTTGCTTGGCAATCTTATATGATTGGATCCCAATCCCTTGGCTCACCAATGCTCTCTAAAAACAAACAAATTCCCAATCCCTTGGTTTAAATGTTCATAAGAAGAGATGATGCTTGATCACTGATTATACCACACAATTTCATGAACCACAATTTGGTAGGATTACATGTCACAATATCCATCCAAACCCCAATCCAATTCACTGTGAGAAAGCTTCTCTAGCATGAATCCTCCATTCCTTTCCCAAGGCTCCGAAGGATTCCAAGTATGGGTAGTCTCTTTCCCAAGACAACTACCCAATGGAATTAGATCGAGAAGCTTTCTAACAAAATTCAAGAGAAAAGATTGAAGAAGAAGATAAACTATTATTGATTCATTGAATTACAATAGAGCTCCCTAACCCAATGAAAGGGGGTTTAGTGAATCATAGCTCTGAATTCAATTACAAGAAAAGGAAAACTAGCTAAAAGTGAAAGTAAAAGTTCCAAAAGTCCCCTTCAGGGGCTGGATTCCCCTTCAATCCCCCCCCTCCCCTCTTCAAATGCAGGAACTAAGGCCTTTAAATAGGCTCCCTAAATTACAAAATGAAAATGAAATTCAAAGCAAATTACAATCAAATGAAAATAAACTATTCTAGATGATTCTTGTGGCCTTGATTTGGTGTTGTTGATGGGCCTTGCTTGCTTGAAGGGCTGAGTGACATAATTGATCCAAAAAGGATAATGATCCATTAAACTACACTCAAATGTTGCACCCCCTTTCTTGAGTCGTCACTTTGTTCTCTTGTCAACCTTGCCAATTTGATGCCAAATATAGACTATTATACCTCGTTGGAAAGCTATGGATGTCAGCTTTCTAACGCAACTGGAAGCACCTCAATTGGATCTCTACAACTCGAGTTATACTCCATGGAAGGTGAAGAGGTCAGCTGGCCTGATTGCATGTTGGTACTATGCTCTTCTATGCACATTACGGGGCTGTTTTCTCCCTCAATTTTTAGTATCCACCATGCATGCCATATATGCTTGGAAAGCTCTAGATGTCTTCTTTCCAATGCATTTTGAATCACCTCATTTGGAGTTTTGTAGCTCAAGTTATTTATGTTTGAAGAAGGCATGGTCAAGCTGTTCCATATAACACGTTTAAGCTTCAGTTTAAGGTTAAACTGAAGCTTAAACGTGGATAAAGGAAGGGCAGCCCTGGAGGTCGAACACGTTTAACCTCCAGTTTGAGGTCAAACTGGAGGTTAAACGTGGAAGCTTAGAATGGTAGCCCTGGAGGTGTCGAACACGTTTAACCTCCAGTTTGAGGTCAAACTGGAGGTTAAACGTGGAAATGGAGAGAGCAACCCTGGAGGAGAAAGGCTGTCGAACACGTTTAAGCTCCAGTTTGAGGTCAAACTGGAGCTTAAACGTGGAAATGGCTCCCTGGTGCTATTCCCACTTCTGGCGTTTAACCTCCAGTTTGAGGTCAAACTGGAGGTTAAACGTGAAACTCCTTCCTGAGTGGCATTGTCATTCTGGCGTTTAACCTCCAGTTTAAGGTTAAACTGGAGGTTAAACTTCAATTCCAGCATTATATGGCTTGGTAGTTTAAGTTCCAGTTTTAGCTTAAACTGGAACTTAAACTCCACATGTGATATTCAAGCTTCCTTTATTGATTTTGTTGCTTCCTTGCCTAGCCTCTTCTTCCCTGAAATCATCCAAACAATTGCATCAAAGTCTTGCAAAAATTCATGAGAATTCTTCCATTTATAGCTTTCAAGGAATATAACTAAAAACTCATGGAATTTGCATCAAAATCTTCATGTTGAATGATTTAAGACAAGCATGACTATTTGGCCCAAAATGATTACTTAAGGCTCAAGAAAATGCCTAAAACAACTAAAAATAAAAGAAAAAGGCTAGTGAAACTAGCCTAAGATGCCTTGGCATCACAACACCAAACTTAATCCTTGCTTGTCCCCAAGCAAGTTCTGAATTATTGAGAAGAAAGAATGAAACAGAAAGTAAATTCATTAGCCATATCAGTAAGTAATTGACATTGATTAATGGGGTGTTCATGCAGAAAGTTGTTGCAGCATCACTTTATTGTTTCTTAGGTAAGAATGTCACTTTTTATGTTTCCACTAAAACACTGCTTATGGCCTCTTGTTATTCACATATCCTTGGCAAGTTTCTTTTCTTTGTTTTTCTTTTTCTTTGAGCTTATTTGCTCCTTGTTGCTCAGTGTCATGTGTTGCTCAAGCCTTTGGCATTTTCTTTTTCTTATTAGTGCACTACACATATCCACTACAGGCATTTTAGTTCACATTTCTTCTTGAGACATTGGTGCCCAGCACCTCTTTGTGTGACTAAATGTTTTGTATTTAGGTTGCTCTTGATAATGGACTTTTGGTTGATAATCCCGGGTTAGTTAACCCAAGTTACCAAGTGTTGAAACACTCCTCAGAACCTATTCATCCAAGCATATCCTTAATACATAAACACCACAGGCATTTGTCTCAGAAGTTCAAACCATTGGTGCCTAGCTTAATTTCTCAATTTTTTTTTGCTTTTTGGTTGCCCTTTTTCAGTGGCTTTTTCTTCTTCTTTTTCTTTCTTTTTCATGGCCAAAGACATTTATTCATCAAGATCCATAGACAGCATTCTAATTTCCACTAAAAGTGACAATTCTAACTTTATTTCTTAGTGAGCTGACTATTCAATCAAACATGCATACCACCACTTAATCTTATTTGATTTCTTACCAAATGGAATTGAGTTACTTTTGTTCAAACATTTCTTTTATTTTATGGAAACAGAACAAGCATGGCAAGCATACATTTAAGAAGATGAAGTTTATCCAGACACTTAGACTATCACTTATTTGGAAATTAAACAGACAAACAAAAACTGCAATGACTCAAACTTAAAGCAGGGGTGCATGCAAACTTCCAATATCAGCAATTCAAAGTACAAGCAATTAAGTGACAATACAACCTTTTAGCATCTTCTTTGTTGTTCATCATCCTTCCTAGCCTTGGTGTTCTCTTTGATGATGATGTATATTCCTTCCATGAGATTGATTGTCTTCCTGCAAAGCTATTAGAAGTTGCTTGTTCCCCAAGCACTTTGAGAATTGGTTAGCATGCATGTATGTTTGTGGGCCTCTGAACTTAGATTGGTGTGTGAACACCAAACTTAGTTCCTTGCCATATGCAGCAATTTGGATCATATGCAGAAAACCTCATGTGCTTTTATTAAGAAAATAACTATGAACTAGAAAAAGAAACTATGAACTAGAAATTAAACTATTGGTTAAGTAGTTTCCCTGATTGGTTGGAGCTAGTGACTAGTCATGCTGAGGTAGAAATGTGCTTTTAATGAAGTTTTTGGTGGAACACCAAACTTAGAATCTCACATTCACCCTTGAATTGTTTTGGTGTGCAACACCAAACTTAGCTCCTTGCAATACAGATAAATCTACTTAACTCTTTTATTGAAATAACTAGAAAAGAAAAACTACCTTTGGTTGGGTTGCCTCCCAACAAGCGCTTCTTTAACGTCATTAGCTTGACATGTTGTTCCTGACTTTCTTCCTCTTCTTCCAGTTTGTTAAGAGGAATGACTTCAAGTGGATAAAGGAGCTAGTTAGTGCCCCTTGTTGTGAATGCTTCTTTCCAGCAAGCTTTCCCTTGTGATTGGCTTGAGTGAACTTGCTTGTTGGCTCAGGAGTTGGATTGTTCTTCGACCTTCTCTTCTTCATGGATATGATCCTTTGTTTCTCGGTCACAATCCTCATTTTGGTGCTTGTTTCTACTGCCTTCACATCCTTGATCTCAGAACTTGGTTGTTGTTGGACAGTTGGAGTATCCTGTTCATCAAAAGCTTCCTGAATTTGTGGTTCAATGAACCCTTCCTCTTTGCAACTCTCTGTTTCATTGGAGTGTGATCTCCCTTGATTGACTTTCTCCATTTCTTGTTCTTCTGATTCCTCCCTTGGGTTTGCCATGGTATCACTAGAAGAATTGTGGGTAGGGATTTGCTTTGATAGATATCCAATTTGTGCTTCTAGCTTTTGAATGGCAGCACCTTGATTTTGTAAGTTGGATATCAATTCTTCCTTAAAGCCTTTCAAATCGGCCACATCTCTGCCCATAGTTGCAAGCATTCCTTCTATCCTGTTTAATTGATCTTGAAATTGTTGGCTCGGATTAGGTTGGGCAGGTTGATTATTTTGGCCATGATATGGTGGTTGAGAGTAAGTGTTTTGTGTGGTTTGGTATGATCTTTGGTTGGAGTTTTGGTATGTGGAATTGTTATGTTGGTTGTAGTGGAATGAGTCTTGTGGATAGTGAAATGAATTGTATGAATTTGAGAAGGAATTTTGTGCTGAGAATTGCTCAAGTGATGAAGAATTTGGATATGTAAAACTGGGAGGTGAGGTTGGATAATTCAGAGGTGATGGCTCTTGATGAATGGGGTGTGAATAAGTGAAATCTCTTTGGTTTTGATCTTCCCAGCCACAACTTGAGTAGTGATCAAATTCACCAAAACATGGACCATTTTGTGGCTCTGGGAAGTACCCCGTTTCCTGTTCCTGATACTCCCACCCACCATGAGCATAATAACATGAATCATTCTGTGGTGGTGGAGAGTTTCTCATGAATTTTGATTGACCAAAAGATGATGGATACTCCTTTCTTTTTTGCAATGTGCTCAGTCTCAAACAATACTCATCCAAAGATAGTGGAAATCCCATAGTGAGGCAATATCACAAACAGCTAGTGGTTAGTATGCTAACAAGTGAATAAGCAAAGAAAACAAATTAAAATTTGCAGAAATTAGCAGTAATAAACTGAAACAAAAACTATTAACAAAAGAAAAGAAAAATTGCTCAATCTAGATAACTTCCAATTGGAGAATTGTCAATCGAAAACCAATCCCCGGCAACGGCGCCATAAACTTGATGCTGCATAAACTTGTTATGCTACGATTTAGGAAATTGCACGATCGGCAAAATTCCTTCCGGCAAGTGCACCGGTTATCGTCAAGTAAAAACTCACAATAGAGTGAGGTCGAATCCCACAAGGATTGGTTGAATGAGCAATTCGGATTAGAAGTGTGTTCTAGTTGAGCGGAATCAAGATTGAGATGAGTATTGCGGAATGTAAAATTGGCGGGAAAAGTAAATGACAAGAAATTGAAATGGCGGAATCTTAAATTGCATGAATTAAAGAGCAGAAACTAAATTGCTGAAATTAAAAGGGGAATGGGGATGATTGCATGAATTGAGTGGCAGAATGTAAAGAGAAAGTGGAAATCAGAAATGGGGAATTCATTGGGTTATAGGAGATATTGAGATCTCCGAATCAAAACATGTTTATCTCTTCCTCAACCAATGCGTTCATTGAATTTTGCTTGGCAATCTTATATGATTGGATCCCAATCCCTTGGCTCACCAATGCTCTCTAAAAACAAACAAATTCCCAATCCCTTGGTTTAAATGTTCATAAGAAGAGATGATGCTTGATCACTGATTATACCACACAATTTCATGAACCACAATTTGGTAGGATTACATGTCACAATATCCATCCAAACCCCAATCCAATTCACTGTGAGAAAGCTTCTCTAGCATGAATCCTCCATTCCTTTCCCAAGGCTCCGAAGGATTCCAAGTATGGGTAGTCTCTTTCCCAAGACAACTACCCAATGGAATTAGATCGAGAAGCTTTCTAACAAAATTCAAGAGAAAAGATTGAAGAAGAAGATAAACTATTATTGATTCATTGAATTACAATAGAGCTCCCTAACCCAATGAAAGGGGGTTTAGTGAATCATAGCTCTGAATTCAATTACAAGAAAAGGAAAACTAGCTAAAAGTGAAAGTAAAAGTTCCAAAAGTCCCCTTCAGGGGCTGGATTCCCCTTCAATCCCCCCCTCCCCTCTTCAAATGCAGGAACTAAGGCCTTTAAATAGGCTCCCTAAATTACAAAATGAAAATGAAATTCAAAGCAAATTACAATCAAATGAAAATAAACTATTCTAGATGATTCTTGTGGCCTTGATTTGGTGTTGTTGATGGGCCTTGCTTGCTTGAAGGGCTGAGTGACATAATTGATCCAAAAAGGATAATGATCCATTAAACTACACTCAAATGTTGCACCCCCTTTCTTGAGTCGTCACTTTGTTCTCTTGTCAACCTTGCCAATTTGATGCCAAATATAGACTATTATACCTCGTTGGAAAGCTATGGATGTCAGCTTTCTAACGCAACTGGAAGCACCTCAATTGGATCTCTACAACTCGAGTTATACTCCATGGAAGGTGAAGAGGTCAGCTGGCCTGATTGCATGTTGGTACTATGCTCTTCTATGCACATTACGGGGCTGTTTTCTCCCTCAATTTTTAGTATCCACCATGCATGCCATATATGCTTGGAAAGCTCTAGATGTCTTCTTTTCAATGCATTTTGAATCACCTCATTTGGAGTTTTGTAGCTCAAGTTATTTATGTTTGAAGAAGGCATGGTCAAGCTGTTCCATATAACACGTTTAAGCTTCAGTTTAAGGTTAAACTGAAGCTTAAACGTGGATAAAGGAAGGGCAGCCCTGGAGGTCGAACACGTTTAACCTCCAGTTTGAGGTCAAACTGGAGGTTAAACGTGGAAGCTTAGAATGGTAGCCCTGGAGGTGTCGAACACGTTTAACCTCCAGTTTGAGGTCAAACTGGAGGTTAAACGTGGAAATGGAGAGAGCAACCCTGGAGGAGAAAGGCTGTCGAACACGTTTAAGCTCCAGTTTGAGGTCAAACTGGAGCTTAAACGTGGAAATGGCTCCCTGGTGCTATTCCCACTTCTGGCGTTTAACCTCCAGTTTGAGGTCAAACTGGAGGTTAAACGTGGAACTCCTTCCTGAGTGGCATTGTCATTCTGGCGTTTAACCTCCAGTTTAAGGTTAAACTGGAGGTTAAACTTCAATTCCAGCATTATATGGCTTGGTAGTTTAAGTTCCAGTTTAAGCTTAAACTGGAACTTAAACTCCACATGTGATATTCAAGCTTCCTTTATTGATTTTGTTGCTTCCTTGCCTAGCCTCTTCTTCCCTGAAATCATCCAAACAATTGCATCAAAGTCTTGCAAAAATTCATGAGAATTCTTCCATTTATAGCTTTCAAGGAATATAACTAAAAACTCATGGAATTTGCATCAAAATCTTCATGTTGAATGATTTAAGACAAGCATGACTATTTGGCCCAAAATGATTACTTAAGGCTCAAGAAAATGCCTAAAACAACTAAAAATAAAAGAAAAAGGCTAGTGAAACTAGCCTAAGATGCCTTGGCATCAATCAACCTGATACCTGCATCCACTATCAGGAAGCTTGGCTTAACTGAAGAAGTTAAACCAACCCGGATATGTCTCCAACTTGCTGATGGTTCCACTAAATACCCATCAGGCGTGATTGAGGACATGATTGTCAGAGTTGGGCCATTCGCCTTTCCCACTGACTTTGTTGTGCTGGAAATGGAGGAGCACAAGAGTGCTACTCTCATTCTAGGAAGACCCTTCCTAGCAACTGGACGATCCCTCATTGACGTCCAACAGGGGGAAATAACCCTAAGAGTCAACGATGACGAGTTCAAGTTGAACGCTGTCAAAGCCATGCAGCATCCAGACACATCAACAGACTGCATGAAAGTTGACCTTATTGACTCTTTGGTAGAAGAGATCAACATGGCTGAGAGTCTCGAATCAGAGTTGGAAGACATCTTTAAAGATGTTCAGCCTGATTTGGAGGATTCAGGGGACATGAAAGAGCCTCTGAACTTTCTTCTGAAAGAGGAAAAACCTCCTAAACCAGAGCTCAAGCCACTGCCACCATCCTTGAAATATGCATTTCTAGGAGAAGGTGACACTTTTCCAGTGATCATAAGCTCTGCTTTAAATTCACAGGAAGAGGAAGCACTTATTCAAGTGCTAAGGACACACAAGACAGCTCTTGGGTGGTCCATAGGTGACCTTAAGGGCATAAGCCCAGCTAGATGCATGCACAAAATCCTATTGGAGGATAATGCCAAACCAGTGGTTCAACCACAGAGGCGGCAAAATCCAGCCATGAAGGAAGTGGTGCAGAAAGAGGTCACCAAATTACTGGAGGCTGGGATTATTTATCCTATTTCTGACAGCCCCTGGGTGAGCCCTGTTCAAGTCGTCCCAAAAAAGGGAGGCATGACAGTGATTCATAATGAAAAAAATGAACTGGTTCCTACAAGAACAGTTACAGGGTGGCGCATGTGTATTGACTACAGAAGGCTCAATACAGCCACCAGAAAGGATCATTTTCCTTTACCATTCATAGACCAGATGCTAGAGAGACTAGCAGGTCATGATTATTACTGCTTTTTGGATGGCTACTCAGGCTATAACCAGATTGCAGTAGATCCCCAGGATCAAGAGAAAACAGCATTCACATGTCCATCCGGAGTGTTTGCTTAAAGAAGGATGCCCTTTGGGCTATGCAATGCACCTGCAACCTTCCAGAGATGCATGCTCTCTATTTTCTCTGACATGGTGGAAAAATTTCTGGAAGTCTTCATGGATGACTTCTCAGTATATGGAGACTCATTCAGCTCCTGTCTTGATCACCTGAAACTTGTTCTGAAAAGATGCCAAGAAACCAACCTAGTTTTAAACTGGGAAAAGTGTCACTTCATGGTGACTGAAGGAATTGTTCTTGGGCATAAAATCTCAAACAAGGGAATAGAGGTGGATCAAGCAAAAATAGAGGTAATTGAAAAATTACCACCACCTGCCAATGTTAAGGCAATCAGAAGCTTTCTGGGGCATGCAGGATTCTATAGGAGGTTTATAAAGGATTTTTTAAAAATCGCAAAACCTATAAGCAATCTGCTAGCTGCTGACACGCCATTTGTGTTTGACACAGCATGCCTGCAGGCGTTTGAAACGCTGAAAGCTAAGCTGGTCACAGCACCAGTCATTTCTGCACCAGACTGGACATTGCCATTTGACTTAATGTGTGATGCCAGTGATCATGCCATTGGTGCAGTATTGGGACAGAGGCATGACAAGCTTCTGCATGTCATTTATTATGCCAGTCGCATTTTAAATGATGCCCAGAAAAATTACACAACCACAGAAAAAGAACTACTTGCAGTGGTTTACGCCATTGACAAGTTCAGATCATACTTAGTAGGATCAAAAGTGATTGTGTATACTGACCATGCTGCTCTTAAATATCTACTCACAAAGCAGGATTCAAAACCCAGGCTCATCAGATGGTATTGCTTCTGCAAGAGTTTGATATAGAAATAAGAGACAGAAAAGGGACAGAGAACCAAGTGGCTGATCATCTGTCCCGGATAGAGCCAGTGAAAGGGACGTCCCTCCCCTTTCTTGAGATCTCTGAGACGTTCCCTGATGAGCATCTATTTGCCATTCAGGAAGCACCATGGTTTGCCGATATTGCAAACTATAAAGCTGCAAGGTTCATACCCAAGGAGTACAATAGAATACAAAAGAAGAAATTAGTTACTGATGCAAAGTACTACTTGTGGGATGAACCCTATCTCTTTAAGAGATGTGCAGACGGAATTATCCGTAGGTGTGTCCCCAGAGAGGAAGCACAGAGAATCCTATGGCATTGCCACGGATCTCAATATGGAGGCCATTTCGGAGGTGAGCGAACAGCCACCAAGGTCGTCCAATGTGGCTTCTATTGGCCCACACTCTATAAAGATTCCCGAGAGTTTGTACGTAATTGTGACAGTTGCCAAAGAGCTGGTAATCTGCCTCATGGTTACGCCATGCCTCAACAAGGAATCTTGGAAATAGAGTTGTTTGATGTATGGGGAATTGACTTCATGGGACCTTTCCCACCATCATACTCAAACACTTATATTCTGGTGGCAGTTGACTATGTATCAAAATGGGTTGAGGCTATTGCCACACCCACCAATGATACTAAAACAGTGCTGAAGTTCCTCCAGAAACATATCTTTAGCAGGTTTGGTGTCCCTAGAGTGTTAATCAGTGATGGGGGCACTCACTTCTGCAATAAACAGCTTTACTCTGCCATGGTTCGGTATGGAATTCGCCACAAGGTGGCCACTCCATATCATCCACAAACCAATGGGCAGGCTGAAGTCTCTAACAGAGAATTAAAGAGAATCCTGGAACGGACAGTAAATACCCGTAGAAAGGATTGGGCAAGGAGCTTGGATGATGCTCTGTGGGCTTACAGAACAGCATTCAAGACCCCTATAGGGACCTCTCCATACCAACTCGTGTATGGTAAGGCATGCCACTTGCCCGTGGAACTGGAACATAAGGCCTACTGGGCAACCAGATTCCTAAACTTTGATGCCAAATTAGCAGGAGAAAAACGATTGCTCCAGCTAAATGAGCTAGAGGAATTCAGATTCACAGCTTTCGAAAATGCCAAGCTTTATAAAGAAAAATCAAAAAAATGGCATGACAAGAAGCTGTCATCTAGAATCTTTGAACCAGGACAAAAGGTCCTGTTGTTTAACTCTAGACTCAGGCTATTCCCCGGGAAACTGAAATCCCGGTGGAAAGGACCATACGTGATTACAAGTGTGTCACCATATGGTTATGTGGAGCTTCAAGATATTGATTCTGATAAGAAGTTCATTGTCAATGGACAGAGAATCAAGCATTATCTTGAAGGCAACATTGAGCAAGAATGCTCAAGGCTGAAGCTAGATTAAAAAGCTCAGCAAGGTCCAGCTAAAGACAATAAAGAAGCGCTTGCTGGGAGGCAACCCAGCCATGGGGCAACAATCCTCTAAGCATTTTGCCCTATTTTTCTTTTTTATTTGTTTATATAAAGTTTACTGACACTAAGGTAAAGAATCAATTGCATAAGTTTACAGGGTTACAGAAGGAATTTGCACACAAAACAGAGAAAAAGAGCTCAACGGCAAGAAGACGCCAGTAAAGGGGCATTTTGGGCGTTCAGCGCCCAAAATGGGCATCCAGTGGGCGCTGAACGCCAGTAAGGATAGCTATCTGGCGTTCAAACGCCAGAAAAGGGCAACAACTGGGCGTTGAACGCCCAGGAGAGCAGCATTTGGGCGTTGAACGCCCAAAACAGACAGTGTTTGGGCGTTCAAACGCCAAGATGGTGAGGAGGAGCTCTCCTTCTACCCATCTCCTTTCTTTTCTTTTGCTTGAGGACAAGCAAAGCTCTAAGTTTGGTGTGCTTATCCGTGATCACTAAGATCATGGCCCCTAAAGGAAAACAACCCACTCCAAGAAGCAAGGACCAAGCACCTCACAGACTAGAGGAACATCCACTTCCAAACCTCAAGGTTGTTGAGTTCTAATCTTAGCCTTAACTCTGTGATAATTGTTCTTATTTTAGTTTTACCTTAGGAGTCATATAATAGTAATTAGTATCTATTTTGATTTTATCTCCAATTAAGTTATAGTCTATTTTTCTCATCATCATTAAACATGAATAAAATAGTAGATCTTTTGAATAAGAGGCAATAAAATTTCGAGCTTTTAATAAGAGAAATTCTAATTAGTTACATGTGGTGGCAATGCTTTCTGTCTTCTGAATGAATGCTTGAACAGTGCATATGTCTTTTGAATTTGTTGTTTAAGACTGTTAAATATGTTGGCTCTTGAAAGAACAATGAACATGAGACATGTTATTGATAATCTGAAAAATCATAAAAATGATTCTTGAAGCAAGAAAAAGCAGCAAAGAACAAAGCTTGCAAAAAAAAAAAAAGCCAAAAGCTCTTAAAACCAAAAGGCAAGGGCAAATAAAAAGGATCCCAAGGCTTTGAGCATCAGTGGATAGGAAGGCCTAAAGGAATAAAATCCTGGTCTGAGCGGCTAAACCAAGCTGTCCCTAACCATGTGCTTGTGGCGTGTAGGTGTCAAGTGAAAACTTGAGACTGAGCGGTTAAAGTCAAGGTCCAAAGAAAAAAGAAGAGTGTGCTTAAGAACTCAGGACACCTCTAATTGGGGACTTTAGCAAAGCTGAGTCACAATCTGAAAAGGTTCACCCAGTTATGTGTCTGTGGCATTTATGTATCCGGTGATAATACTGGAAAACAAAGTGCTTAGGGCCACGGCCAAGACTCATAAAAAAGCTGTGTTCAAGAATCATCACACTGAACTAAGAAAATCAATAACACTATCTGAATTCTGAGTTCCTATAGATGCCAATCACTCTGAGCTTCAATGGATAAAGTGAGATGCCAAAACTGTTCAGAAGCAAAAAGCTACTAGCCCCGCTCATCTAATAAGAATCTGAGCTTCATTCAAAAACTCTGAGATATTATTGCTTCTCAACCTATTAGTCTTCTATTTTATTTGTCTAGTTGCTTGAGGACAAGCAACAGTTTAAGTTTGGTGTTGTGATGAGCGGATATTTTATACGCTTTTTGGGGATAATTTCATATAGTTTTGAGTATGTTTTAGTTAGTTTTTAGTCTATTTCCAGTAGTTTTTAGGAAAAATTCATATTTCTGGACTTTACTATGAGTTGTGTGTTTTTCTGTAATTTCAGGTATTTTTCTGGCTGAAATTGAAGGAGCTGAGCAAAAATCTGATTCAGGCTGAAAAAGGACTGCTGATGCTGTTGGATTCTGACCTCCCTGCACTCAAAGTGGATTTTCTGGAGCTACAGAACTCGAAATGGCGTGCTTCCAATTGCGTTGGAAAGTAGACATCCAGGGCTTTCCAGCAATGTATAATAGTCCATACTTTGCACAAGGATAGATGACGTAAACTGGCGTTCAACGCCAGTTCTCTGCCCAATTCTGGCGTCCAGCGCCAGAAAAGGATCAAAAACTGGAGTTGAACGCCCAAACTGGCATAAAAACTGGCGTTCAACTCCACAAATGGCCTCTGCACGAAATCTCAGCCCCAGCACACACCAAGTGGGCCCCAGCACACCAAGTGGGCCCCAGAAGTGGATCTCTGCATCATCCATCATAGTCCACTCATATTTTGTAACCCTAGGCTACTAGTTTAGTATTTAAACAACTTTTAGAGACTTATTCTGTATCTCATGACATTTCAGATCTAAACTTTGTATTCTCTGACGGCATGAGTCTCTAAACCCCATTGTTGGGGGTGAGGAGCTCTGCTGTGTCTCAATGAATTAATGCAAGTATTTCTGTTTTCCATTCAAACACGCTTGTTCCTATCTAAGATGTTCATTCGCGCTTAACTGTGATGAAGGTGATGATCTGTGACATTCATCACCTTCCTCAACCCATGAACGTGTGCCTGACAACCACCTCCGTTCTATATCCGATTGAATGAGTATCTCTTAGATTCCTTAATCAGAATCTCCGTGGTATAAGCTAGAACTGATGGCGGCATTCATGAGAATCCGGAAAGTCTAAACCTTGTCTGTGGTATTCCGAGTAGGATTCAAGGATTGAATGACTGTGACGAGCTTCAAACTCCTGAAGGCTGGGCGTTAGTGATAGATGCAAAAGGATAGTAAATCCTATTCCAACCGGATCGAGAACCAACCGGTGATTAGCCGTGCTGTGACAGAGCGCGTGAGCGTAGTTTTCACTGGAAGGATGGAAGGTAGCCATTGACAACGGTGATCCACCAACACACAGCTTGCCATAGGAGGACGTGCGTGCGTGAATCAGAAGACAGAGGAAAGCAGAGATTCAGAAGACAAAGCATCTCCAAAACTCCAACATATTCTCCATTACTGCACAACAAGTAACCTTTAATTTATGCTCTCTTGGTTATTCACAATTCAACTGATAAACATAATTGACTTCCTGACTAAGATTTACAAAATAACCATAGATTGCTTCAATCCAACAATCTCTGTGGGATTCGACCCTTACTCACGTAAGGTATTACTTGGACGATCCAGTGCACTTGCTGGTTAGTGGTACGAGTTGTGAAAAGTGTGATTCACGATTCGTGCACCTTAATCCGGGGATACACAATTTCGTGCGAATGGATATCTTAGAAGCGAAATAAGAAGAATTGAATAGAAAACAGTAGTACTTTGCATTAATCTTTGAGGAACAGCAGAGCTCCACACCTTAATCTATGGAGTGTAGAAACTCTACCGTTAAAAATACATAAGTGAAAGGTCCAGGCATGGCCGAGAGGCCAGCCCCTCTGATCTAAGAACCAGGCGTCCAAAGATGGTTTACACTGATCAAAGATGTCTAATACAATAGTAAGAGGTCCTATTTATAATAAACTAGCTACTAGGGTTTACATGAGTCAGTATTTGATGTATAAATCCACTTCCGGGGCCCACTTGGTGTGTGCTTGGGCTTGAGCTTAAGTGTTGCACGTGCAGAGGCCATTTGTGGAGTTGAACGCCAGTTTCTGTGCCAGTTTGGGCGTTCAACTCTGGTTTTGGATCCTTTTCTGGCGCTGGACGCGAGATTTGGGCAGAAGGCTGGCGTTGAACGCCGGTTTACGTCGTCAATTCTTGGCCAAAGTATGGACTATTATATATTGCTGGAAAGCCCTGGATGTCTACTTTCCAACGCAATTGGAATCACGCGATTTCGAGTTTTGTAGCTCCGGAAAATCCACTTTGAGTGCAGGGAGGTCAGAATCCAACAGCATCAGCAGTCCTTTTTCAACCTCTGAATCTGATTTCTGCTCAAGTCCCTCAATTTCAGCCAGAAAATACCTGAAATCACAGAAAAACACACAAACTCATAGTAAAGTCCAGAAATGTGAATTTAACATAAAAACTAATGAAAACATCCCTAAAAATGACTAGATCCTACTAAAAACATACTAAAAACAATGCCAAAAAGCGTATAAATTATCCGCTCATCACAACACCAAACTTAAATTGTTGCTTGTCCCCAAGCAACTGAAAATCAAATAGGATGAAAAGAAGAGAATATACTATAAATTCCAAACTATCAATGAAACAGAGCTTCAATCATATGAGCGGGACTTATAGCTTTTTGCCTCTTGAATAGTTTTGGCATCTCACTTTATCCATTGAAGTTCAGAATGATTGGCATCTATAGGAACTTCAGATTTCGAATAGTGTTATTGACTCTCCTAGTTCAGTATGATGATTCTTGAACACAGCTTCTTTATGAGTCTTGGTCGTGGCCCTAAGCACTTTGTTTTCCAGTATTACCACCGGATACATAAATGCCACAGACACATAATTGGGTGAACCTTTTCAGATTGTGACTCAGCTTTGCTAAAGTCCCCAATTAGAGGTGTCCAGAGTTCTTAAGCACACTCTTTGTTTTTGCTTTGGACCTTGACTTTAACCGCTCAGTCTCAAGTTTTCACTTGACACCTACACGCCACAAGCACATGGTTAGGGACAACTTGGTTTAGCCGCTTAGACCAGGATTTTATTCCTTTAGGCCCTCCTATCCACTGATGCTCAAAGCCTTGGGATCCTTTTTATTTGCCCTTGCCTTTTGGTTTTAAGGGTTATTGGCTTTTTCTGCTTGCTTTTTCTTTTTCTTTCTATATTATTTTTTTTTCTATTTTTTTTTTCGCCCCTTTTTTTTTTCTGCAAGCTTTGTTCTTTGCTGCTTTTTCTTGCTTCAAGAATCATTTTTATGATTTTTCAGATTATCAAATAACATGTCTCCTAGTCATCATTCTTTCAAGAGCCAACATATTTAACATTCTTAAACAACAACTTCAAAAGACATATGCACTGTTCAAGCATACATTCAGAAAATAAGAAGCATTGTCACCACATCAATATAATTGAGCTAAGTTCAAGGATAAATTCGAAACTCATGTACTTCTTGTTCTTTTGAATTAACACATTTTTCATTTAAGAGAGGTGATGGATTCATAGGACATTTATAACTTTAAGACAAAGTCACTACTACTAATGATCATGTAATGAAGACACAAACATAGATAAGCACATAACATAGAAAACGAAAAATAGAGAAAGTAAGAACAAGGAATGAGTCCACCTTAGTGATGTCCTTGAGCTTTTCTATGTCTCTTCCTTGTCTTTGCTACTCCTCCTTCATTGCTTTTAGATCTTCTCTGATTTCATGAAGGATGATGGAGTGCTCTTGATGTTCCACCCTTAGTTGCTTCCAATAATTGTGTGGAAGAAAATGTATCCCCTGAGGTATCTCAGGGATCTCTTGATTTGCAGTCAAATGTTCTACCACTGAGCTATAGACCCTTGATGGAAGCTTTTGTCTTCCCTTTCCTCTTTCTAGAGGTTTCTCTGGCCTTAGGTGCCATCAATGGTTATGAAAAAAAAACAAAAAAGCTATGCTTTTACCACACCAAACTTAGAATGTTGCTCGCCCTCGAGCAAAAGAAGAAAGAAAAGAAGAATAAGAAGGATATATGGAGGAGATGGATGGGAATGTGTATTCGGCCATATGGGTGGGATTGGGTGGGAGAGAGATGTTGAATTTTGAAGGTAGTGGGTGTATGGATGTGAGTGGTAAATGGAAAGTAGAAGGGATGATCATGAATGGGAAGAGAGATGATGAGGTAGGTGGGGATACTGTGGGGTCCACAGATCCTGAAATGATCCTGTGGGGTCCACAGATCCTGAGGTGTCAAGGCATTTACATCCCTGCACCAATTTAGGCATGTAAAATGCCCTTGCACACAACTCTGGGCGTTTAGCCCCAGGTTGGTGCCTATTTTGGGCGTTCAACGCCCCTTTGCTGCCTTTTCTGGCGTTGAACGCCCAAAATAGGCACCAACCTGGGAGTGAATCATATGAAAAAACTACGCTAAGATTATTCCCGGATCACAATTTAGTTAAGCTTCTCTCCAAGCAGAGTCAACCAGAGCCCCCACAGTCAAACTCTAAGTTTGGTGTTGGGAGGCCACAACCAAACTCTAAGTTTGGTGTTGAACTCCCATATCCAAACTCTAAGTTTGGTGTTGGAGAGTCTCAACAAAGCTCTGCACATCTGTGAGGCTCCATGAGAACCCACTGTCAAGCTATTGACATTAAAGAAGCGCTTGTTGGGAGGCAACCCAATGTTTATCTAATTCTTATTTTTATTGTTTTTCATGTTTTCTTAGGTTCATGATCATGTGGAGTCACAAAATAAATAGAAAAATTGAAAACGGAATCAAAAACAGCAGAAGAAAAATCACACCCTGGAGGAGCATCTGTCTGGCGTTCAAACGCCAGAACAGAGCATAGTTCTGGCGCTGAACGCCCAGAATGGGAGCATCCTGGCGCTGAACGCCCAGAACAAGCATGGTTCTGGCGTTCAACGCCAGAAATGGCAGCAAAGGGGCGTTGAACGCCCAAAATGGGCACCAACCTGGC
The DNA here is from genome assembly GCF_059453495.1 of Arachis ipaensis. NCBI lineage: Eukaryota > Viridiplantae > Streptophyta > Magnoliopsida > Fabales > Fabaceae > Arachis > Arachis ipaensis. Next base: position 111,582,275 of record NC_142436.1, read on the forward strand.
GCTGAACGCCCAGAGTTGTGTGCAAGGGCATTTTGCATGCCTAAATTGGTGCAGGGATGTAAATGCCTTGACACCTCAAGATCTGTGGACCTCACAGGATCACCTCAGGATCTGTGGACCCCACAGGATCCCCACCTACCTCCACTCACTCTCTTCTCTCTTCTCAATCATCCTCTATTCACAATAAACACTCTTCCCTATTCAACATCTCCTCCATATCTTCTTCTTATTCTTCTATTCTTTCTTCTTTTGCTCGAGGGCGAGCAACATTCTAAGTTTGGTGTGGTAAAAAGCATAGCTTTTTTGTTTTTTTTCCATAACCATTGATGGCACCTAAGGCCAGAGAAGCCTCTAGAAAGAGGAAAGGGAAGACAAAAGCTTCCATCAAGGGTCTATAGCTCAGTGGTAGAACATTTGACTACAAATCAAGAGATCCCTGAGATACCTCAGGGGATACATTTTCTTCCACACAATTATTGGAAGCAACTAAGGGTGGAACATCAAGAGCACTCCATCATCCTTCATGAAATCAAAGAAGATCTAAAAGCAATGAAGGAGGAGCAGCAAAGACAAGGAAGAGACATAGAAGAGCTCAAGGACATCACTAAGGTGGATTCATTCCTTGTTCTTATTTCTTCTGTTTTTCGTTTTCTATATTATGTGCTTATCTGTGTTTGTGTCTTCATTACATGATCATTAGTAGTTAGTAACTTTGTCTTAAAGTTATGAATGTCCTATGAATCCATCACCTCTCTTAAATAAAAACTGTTTTAATTCAAAAAGAACAAGAAGTACATGAGTTTCGAATTTATCCTTGAACTTAGTTTAATTATATTGATGTGGTGACAATGCTTCTTGTTTTCTGAATGTATGCTTGAACAGTGCATATGTCTTTTGAAGTTGTTGTTTAAGAATGTTAAATATGTTGGCTCTTGAAAGAATGATGACTAGGAGACATGTTATTTGATAATCTGAAAAATCATAAAAATGATTCTTGAAGCAAGAAAAAGCAGCAAAGAACAAAGCTTGCAGAAAAAAAAAAGGGGGCGAAAAAAAAAAAAAGAATAGAAAAAAAAATAGAAAGAAAAAGAAAAAGCAAGCAGAAAAAGCCAATAACCCTTAAAACCAAAAGGCAAGGGCAAATAAAAAGGATCCCAAGGCTTTGAGCATCAGTGGATAGGAGGGCCTAAAGGAATAAAATCCCCAAGGTGTGCTTCCAATTGCGTTGGAAAGTAGACATCCAGGGCTTTCCAGCAATATATAATAGTCCATACTTTGGCCAAGAATTGACGACGTAAACTGGCGTTCAACGCCAGCCTTCTGCCCAAACTGGCGTCCAGCGCCAGAAAAGGATCCAAAACCAGAGTTGAACGCCCAAACTGGCACAGAACTTGGCGTTCAACTCCACAAATGGCCTCTGCACGTGCAACACTTAAGCTCAGCCCAAACACACACCAAGTGGGCCCCGGAAGTGGATTTATGCATCAATTACTTACTCATGTAAACCCTAGTGACTAGTTTATTATAAATAGGACCTTTTACTATTGTATTAGGCATCTTTTGATCATCTTAGGATCTTAGGATCATCCTGGATTGTATTTTGATCCTGTGATCACGTTTTGGGGGCTGGCCATCTCGGCCATGCCTGGACCTTCACTTATGTATTTTTCAAACGGTAGAGTTTCTACACTCCATAGATTAAGGTGTGGAGCTCTGCTGTTCCTTAAAGATTAATGCAAAGTACTACTGTTTTCTATTCAATTCTTCTTATTTCTCTTCTAAGATATCCATTCGCACCCAAGAACGTGATGAAGGTGATGATTATGTGTGACGCTCATCATCCTTCTCCCTTATGAACGCGTGCCTGACAAACACTTCTGTTCTACATGAATTAAGCTAGAATGAGTATCTCTTAGATCTCCTAACCAGAATCTTCGTGGCGTAAGCTAGAATGATGGCGGCATTCAAGAGAATCCGGAAAGTCTAAACCTTGTCTGTGGTATTCCGAGTAGGATTCAATGATTGGATGACTGTGACGAGCTCCGAACTCGCGATTGCAGGGCGTTAGTGACAGACGCAAAAGGATAGTAAATCCTATTCCAGCATGATCGAGAACCGACAGATGAATAGCCGTGCCGTGACAGGGTGCGTGAGCATATTATTCACTGAGAGGATAAGATGAAGCCATTGACAAGGGTGATGCCTCCAGACGATTAGCCGTGCCGTGACAGGGCATTGGATCATTTTCCCGAGAGATGACCGAAAGTAGCCATTGACAGTGGTGATGTATCACATAAAGCCAGCCATGGAAAGGAGTAAGATTGATTGGATGAAGATAGCAGGAAAGCAGAGGTTCAGAGGAACGAAAAGCATCTCCATTCGCTTATCTGAAATTCCTACCAATGATTTACATAAGTATCTCTATCTCTATTCTATTATTTATTATTCGAAAACACCATTATCACTTTATATCTGCCTGACTGAGATTTACAAGGTGACCATAGCTTGCTTCATACCAACAATCTCCGTGGGATTCGACCCTTACTCACGTAAGGTATTACTTGGACGACCCAGTGCACTTGCTGGTTAGTTGTATCGAAGTTGTGACAATTATGAATTAAGATCAAAGCACCAAGCTTTGGAGCCATTACCAGGGATTGTTCGAGCCTGGACATCACAATTTCGTGCACCATGTTTTTGGCGCCGTTGCCGGGGATTGTTTGAGTTTGGACAACTGACGGTTCATCTTGTTGCTCAGATTAGGTAATTTTCTTTTTGTTTTGTTTTCAAAAATTTTTCAAAAAGCTTTCAAAAATCTCTCATATGTTTTCGAAAAAAAAAATAAATAATAAAAATGTTTTCAAAAAAAAAATTTTATTCAAAATTTTTAAGAATGAATTCTAGTGTTTCATGAAGCATGTGAAGCCTGGCTGGCTGCAAAGCCATGTCTAAATTCTTTTGGACTGAGGTTTTGGATTAAAATTGAATGAATTACATTCATATGTTTGCTGAAGCTTGGCTGGCCATTGGCCATGTCTAGTGTTTTGGACTGGAGCTTTCTTTGAAAGCTTGGCTGGCTAGTGAGCCATGTCTAATTCCTGGACTGAAGCTTTAGACTAACATGGCAAGATTCCTGGAATTCATATTAAAAATTTTGGAATCCTTATTTTTTTCTTTTAAATTTTCGAAAAATATAAATAAAAATCCAAAAAAATTAGAAAATCATAAAAATCAAAAATATTTTCTGTTTCTTGTTTGAGTCTTGAGTCATATCATAAGTTTGGTGTCAATTGCATATACATCTTGCATTTTTCGAAAATTCATGCATTCATAGTATTCTTCATGATCTTCAAGTTGTTCTTGGTAAGTCTTCTTGTTTGATCTTGATGATTTTTTTGTTTTGTGTCTTTGCATGTTTATCATATGCATTCTTGAATTCTTAGTGCGTAAGCATTAAAGAATTCTAAGTTTGGTGTCTTGCATGTTTTCTTTGCATTAAAAATTTTTCAAAAATGTGTTCTTGATGTTCATCATGATCTTCATAATGTTCTTGGTGTTCATCTTGACATTCATAGCATTATTGCATGCATTCATTATTTTGATCTAAAAATTTCATGCATTGCATAATTTTCATGTTTTTCATAAAAATTTCAAAAATCAAAAAAATATCTTTCCTTTTTTCTCTCATCAAATTCGAAAATTGAGTTGACTTTTTCAAATTTTTTTTTTTAAATTCAAATTGTTTCTCATGAGTCAAATCAAATTTTCAATTTGAAAATCTTATCTTTTTCAAAATCTTTTTCAAAAATCAAACCTTTTTCAAAATTTTTAGTTATTTTCGAAAATTCCAAAAATATTTTCCAAAAATCTTTTTCTTATTTTTATAACTAATTTTCGAAAATAACAATAGCAATTAATGTTTTGATTCAAAAATTCCAAGTTTGTTACTTACTTGTTAAGAAAGATTCAAACTTTAAGTTCTAGAATCATATCTTGTGATTTCTTATGAATCAAGTCATTAATTGTGATTTTAAAAATCAAATCTTTTTCAAAACTAACTTCAATCATATCTTTTCAAAAATATCTTCTTATCTTATCTTTTTCAAAAATATCTTTTCAAAATATCTTTTCTAACCTCCTAACTACTTATCTTTTCAAAATTGGTTTTCAAAATTTGTTTCAACTAACTAACTAACTTTTTGTTTGTTTCTTAACTTTTTCAAAACCACCTAACTAACTCTCCCTCTCAATTTTCGAAAATATCCTCCCCTTTTTCAAAAATTTCTTTTTAATTAACTAATTATTTTTATTTTTTTATTTCAAAAAAAAAAATTTCGAAAAAAAAAATACTAAACATTTTTCAAAAACTATTTTCAAAAATCACTAACTCTTTTTCAAAATTATTTTCGAAAATTCTCTTCTCTCTCATCTCCTTCTATTTTTTTTTATTCATCTACTAACATCTCTCCCTCATTCAAAAAAAAAAAAAAAGAGAAAAAAAAAGGGGATCTCTATTATTATTATTTTTCTGTGCCTTCTTCTTTGTCATATGAGCAGGAGCAAGGACAAGAATATTCTTGTTGAAGCAGATCCAGAACCTGAAAGGACTCTGAATTACAACTAACCAGTAAGCACCTGTTAGGAATTTTCAAACAGGCAGAAGAGATGGCAGACAGCTCTAGAAAACAGGCTTATGGACAAGTAGAGGACGTTTTAGTAAAGGTTGAGGGCCTTTACATCCCTGCTGATTTCATAGTCCTGGATACTGTAAAGGAAGAGGATGAATCCATCATCCTAGGAAGACCTTTCCTGGCCACAGCAAGAGCTGTGATTGATGTTGACAGAGGTGAAATAGTCCTCCAATGGAATAAGGACTCCCTTGTGTTTAAAACTCAAGGATCTCCCTCTGCAACCATGGAGAGGAAGCAGAAAAAGCTTCTCTCTAAGCAGAGTCAACCAGAGCCCCCACAGTCAAACTCTAAGTTTGGTGTTGGGAGGCCACAACCAAACTCTAAGTTTGGTGTTGAACTCCCATATCCAAACTCTAAGTTTGGTGTTGGAGAGTCTCAACAAAGCTCTGCACATCTGTGAAGCTCCATGAGAGCCCACTGTCAAGCTATTGACATTAAAGAAGCGCTTGTTGGGAGGCAACCCAATGTTTATCTAATTCTTATTTTTATTGTTTTTCATGTTTTCTTCGGTTCATGATCATGTGGAGTCACAAAATAAACAAAAATTTCAAAAACGGAATCAAAAACAGCAGAAGAAAAATCACACCCTGGAGGAGCATCTGCCTGGCGTTCAAACGCCAGAACATAGCATGGTTCTGGCGCTGAACGCCCAAAATGGCAACATCCTGGCGCTGAACGCCCAGAACAAGCATGGTTCTGGCGTTCAACGCCAGAAATGGCAGCAAATGGGCGTTGAACGCCAAAAATGGCCACCAACCTGGCGCTGAACGCCCAGAGTTGTGTGCAAGGGCATTTTACATGCCTAATTTGGTGCAGGGATGTAAATGCCTTGACACCTCAGGATCTGTGGACCCCACAGGATCACCTCAAGATCTGTGAACCCCACAGGATCTCCACCTTACCTCCTCATAATCCTAGTTTTTTTTTCCACATCTTCTTCTTCATCTATTCCTTCTTCTTTTGCTCGAGGGCGAGCAACATTCTAAGTTTGGTGTGGTAAAACAATTATGTAAAGGATCTATAGCTCAGTGGTAGAACATGTGGCTGCAAATCAAGATATCCCTGAGATACCTCAGGAGATGCACCTCCCTCCACATAATTATTAGAAGCAACTGAGGATAGAAATCCCAAAAAAAAAATCACTAGGAATCAAGCCGCAAAGGCAAGGAAGAGACATAGAAAAGCCCAAGAACATCATTGAAATGCCATCGTCACTAAGGTGGACTCATTCCTTGTTCTTACTTTCTCTGTTTTTCATTTTCTATGTTATGTGCTTATCTATGTTTGTGTCTTCATTACATGATCATTAGTAGTAGTAACTATGTCTTAAAGTTATAAATGTCCTATGAATCCATCACCTATCTTAAAAAAAAATGTTTTAAATCAAAAGAACAAGAAGTACCTGAGTTTTGAATTTATCCTTGAACTTAGTTTAATTATATTGATGTGGTGACAATGCTTCTTATTTTCTGAATGTATGCTTGAACAGTGCATATGTCTTTTGAAGTTGTTTTTTAAGAATGTTAAATATGTTGGCTCTTGAAAGAATGATGACTAGGAGACATGTTATTTGATAATCTGAAAAATCATAAAAATGATTCTTGAAGCAAGAAAAAGCAGCAAAGAACAAAGCTTGCAGAAAAAAAAAAAATAGGCGAAAGAAAAAAAAAATAGAAAGAAAAAGAAAAAGCAAGCAGAAAAAGCCAAAAGCTCTTAAAACCAAGAGGCAAGAGCAAAAAGCCAATAACCCTTAAAACCAAAAGGCAAGGGCAAATAAAAAGGATCCCAAGGCTTTGAGCATCAGTGGATAGGAGGGCCTAAAGGAATAAAATCCTGGTCTAAGCGACTAAACCAAGTTGTCCCTAACCATGTGCTTGTGGCGTGTAGGTGTCAAGTGAAAACTTGAGACTGAGCGGTTAAAGTCAAGGTCCAAAGCAAAAAAAAAAAAAGAGTGTGCTTAAGAACCCTGGACACCTCTAATTGGGGACTTTAGCAAAGCTGAGTCACAATCTGAAAAGGTTCACCCAATTATGTGTCTGTGGCATTTATGTATCCGGTGGTAATACTGGAAAACAAAGTGCTTAGGGCCACGGCCAAGACTCATAAAATAGCTGTGTTCAAGAATCATCATACTGAACTAGGAGAATCAATAACACTATCTGAACTCCGAGTTCCTATAGATGCCAATCATTCTGAACCTCAATGGATAAAGTGAGATGCCAAAACTATTCAAGAGGCAAAAAGTTATAAGTCCCGCTCATATGATTGAAGCTCTGTTTCATTGATAGTTTGGAATTTATAGTATATTCTATTCTTTTTATCCTATTTTGATTTTCAGTTGCTTGGGGACAAGCAACAATTTAAGTTTGGTGTTGTGATGAGCGGATAATTTATACGCTTTTTGACATTGTTTTTATTATGTTTTTAGTAGGATCTAGTTACTTTTAGGGATGTTTTTAATAGATTTTATGTTAAATTCACATTTCTGGACTTTACTATGAGTTTGTGTGTTTTTCTGTGATTTCAGGTATTTTCTGGCTGAAATTGAGGGACTTGAGCAGAAATCAGATTCAGAGGTTGAAAAAGGACTGCTGATGCTGTTGGATTCTGACCTCCCTGCACTCAAAGTGGATTTTCTGGAGCTACACAACTCGAAATGGCGCGCTTTCAATTGCGTTGGAAAGTAGACATCCAGGGCTTTCCAGCAATATATAATAGTCCATACTTTGGCCAAGAATTGATGACGTAAACTTACGTTCAACGCCAGCCTTCTGCCCAAATCTGGCGTCCAGCGCCAGAAAAGGATCCAAAACCAGAGTTGAACGCCCAAATTGGCACAGAAACTGGCGTTCAACTCCACAAATGGCCTCTGCACGTGCAACACTCAGGCTCAGCCCAAACACACACCAAGTGGGCCCCGAAAGTGGATTTATGCATCAATTACTTACTCATGTAAACCCTAGTAGCTAGTTTATTATAAATAGGACCTCTTACTATTGTATTAGGCATCTTTGGACGCCTGGTTCTTAGATCAGAGGGGCTGGCCTCTCGGCCATGCCTGGACCTTTCACTTATGTATTTTAAACGGTAGAGTTTCAACACTCCATAGATTAAGGTGTGGAGCTCTGCTGTTCCTCAAAGATTAATGCAAGTACTACTATTTTCTATTCAATTCTTCTTATTTCTCTTCTAAGATATCCATTCGCACTCAAGAACGTGATGAAGGTGATGATTATGTGTGACGCTCATCATCCTTCTCCCTTATGAACGCGTGCCTGACAAACACTTCCGTTCTACATGAAATAAGCTAGAATGAATATCTCTTAGATCTCCTAACCGGAATCTTCGTGGCGTAAGCTAGAATGATGGCGGCATTCAAGAGAATCCGGAAAGTCTAAACCTTGTCTGTGGTATTCCGAGTAGGATTCAATGATTGAATGACTGTGACGAGCTTCAAACTCGCGAGTGCTGGGCGTTAGTGACAGACGCAAAAGGAGGGTGAATCCTATTCCAGCATGATCGGGAACCGACAGATGAATAGCCGTGCCGTGACAGGGTGCGTGAGCATATGATTCACTGAGAGGAGGGGATGTAGCCACTGACAACGGTGATGCCCTTGCATACAGCCAGCCATGGAAAGGAGTAAGACCGATTGGATGAAGATAGCAGGAAAGCAGAGGTTCAGAGGAACGAAAAACATCTCCATTCGCTTATCTGAAATCCCTGCCAATGAATCTACATAAGTACCTCTATCCCTTTTATTGTTTATTTTAATCTAATAAAATATCATGTTTAAATCCGCCTGACTGAGATTTACAAGGTGACCATAGCTTGCTTCATACCGACAATCTCTGTGGATTCGACCCTTACTCACGTAAGGTTTATTACTTGGATGACCCAGTACACTTGCTGGTTAGTTGAACGGAGTTGTGATCACACGTGCCATTACCAGGGATTATTAAGATCCCAATTCATTACACCATGATCTCTTTGGGGTATTTTTGATTTCATACAAATACAAAGAGACTAACTTTGAGGATCACAATTTCGTCCACCAAGTTTTTTTTTGATCATCTTAGGATCTTAGGATTATCTTTGAACGCATTGTTCTTAGATCAAGGGGGCTGGCCATCTCGGCCATGCCTGGACCTTCACTTATGTATTTTCATACAGTAGAGTTTCTACACTCCATAGATTAAGGTGTGGAGCTCTGCTGTTCCTCAAAGATTAATGCAAAGTACTACTGTTCTCTATTCAATTCTTCTTATTTCTCTTCTAAGATATCCATTCACACCCAAGAACGTGATGAAGGTGATGATTATGTGTGACGCTCATCATCCTTCTCCATTATGAACGCGTGCCTGACAAACACTTCTGTTCTACATGAATTAAGCTAGAATGAGTATCTCTTAGATCTCCTAACCAGAATCTTCGTGGCGTAAGCTAGAATGATGGCAGCATTCAAGAGAATCCGGAAGGTCTAAACCTTGTCTGTGGTATTCCGAGTAGGATTCAATGAATGAATGACTGTGACGAGCTCCAAACTCGCAATTGCAGGGCGTTAGTGACAGACGCAAAAGGATAGTAAATCCTATTCCAGCATGATCGAGAACCGACAGATGAATAGCCTTGCCGTGACAGGGTGCGTGAGCATATTATTCACTGAGAGGATAAGATGAAGCCATTGACAAGGGTGATGCCTCCAGACGATTAGCCGTGCCGTGACAGGGCATTGGATCATTTTCCCGAGAGATGACCGAAAGTAGCCATTGACAGTGGTGATGTATCACATAAAGCCAGCCATGGAAAGGAGTAAGACTGATTGGATGAAGATAGCAGGAAAGCAGAGGTTCAGAGGAACGAAAAGCATCTCTATTCGCTTATCTGAAATTCTCACCAATGATTTACATAAGTACCTCTATCCATATTCTATTATTTATTATTCGAAAACATCATTATCAATTTATATCTGCCTGACTGAGATTTACAAGGTGACCATAGCTTGCTTCATACCAACAATCTCCGTGGGATTCGACCCTTACTCACGTAAGGTATTACTTGGACGACCCAGTGCACTTGCTGGTTAGTTGTATCGAAGTTGTGAACCATGGTATTGGCACCATGTTCTTGGCGCCATTGCCAGAGAAAGAAAGAGCCATGAATTCTCAATAATTAAAGTGTAATCACGATTACGCGTACCAAGTTGCTCACGTTGCCAGGGATTGTTCGAGCCTGGACATCACAATTTCGTGCACCAAGTTTTTGGCGCCATTGCCGGGGATTGTGATGAGCGGATAATTTATACGCTTTTTGGCATTGTTTTTAGTATATTTTTAGTAGAATCTAGTTACTTTTAGGGATGTTTTTAATAGATTTTATGTTAAATTCACATTTCTGGACTTTACTATGAGTTTGTGTGTTTTTCTGTGATTTCAGGTATTTTCTGGCTGAAATTGAGGGACTTGAGCAAAAATCAGATTCAGAGGTTGAAAAAGGACTGCTGATGCTGTTGGATTCTAACCTCCCTGCACTCAAAGTGGATTTTCTGGAGCTACAGAACTCGAAATGGCGCGCTTCCAATTGCGTTGGGAAGTAGACATCCAGGGCTTTCCAGCAATATATAATAGTCCATACTTTGGCCAAGAATTGACGACGTAAACTGGCGTTCAACGCCAGCCTTCTGCCCAAACTGGCGTCCAGCGCCAGAAAAGGATCCAAAACCAGAGTTGAACGCCCAAACTGGCACAGAACTTGGCGTTCAACTCCACAAATGGCCTCTGCACGTGCAACACTTAAGCTCAGCCCAAACACACACCAAGTGGGCCCCGGAAGTGGATTTATGCATCAATTACTTACTCATGTAAACCCTAGTGACTAGTTTATTATAAATAGGACCTTTTACTATTGTATTAGGCATCTTTTGATCATCTTAGGATCTTAGGATCATCCTGGATTGTATTTTGATCCTGTGATCACGTTTTGGGGGCTGGCCATCTCGGCCATGCCTGGACCTTCACTTATGTATTTTTCAAACGGTAGAGTTTCTACACTCCATAGATTAAGGTGTGGAGCTCTGCTGTTCCTTAAAGATTAATGCAAAGTACTACTGTTTTCTATTCAATTCTTCTTATTTCTCTTCTAAGATATCCATTCGCACCCAAGAACGTGATGAAGGTGATGATTATGTGTGACGCTCATCATCCTTCTCCCTTATGAACGCGTGCCTGACAAACACTTCTGTTCTACATGAATTAAGCTAGAATGAGTATCTCTTAGATCTCCTAACCAGAATCTTCGTGGCGTAAGCTAGAATGATGGCGGCATTCAAGAGAATCCGGAAAGTCTAAACCTTGTCTGTGGTATTCCGAGTAGGATTCAATGATTGGATGACTGTGACGAGCTCCGAACTCGCGATTGCAGGGCGTTAGTGACAGACGCAAAAGGATAGTAAATCCTATTCCAGCATGATCGAGAACCGACAGATGAATAGCCGTGCCGTGACAGGGTGCGTGAGCATATTATTCACTGAGAGGATAAGATGAAGCCATTGACAAGGGTGATGCCTCCAGACGATTAGCCGTGCCGTGACAGGGCATTGGATCATTTTCCCGAGAGATGACCGAAAGTAGCCATTGACAGTGGTGATGTATCACATAAAGCCAGCCATGGAAAGGAGTAAGATTGATTGGATGAAGATAGCAGGAAAGCAGAGGTTCAGAGGAACGAAAAGCATCTCCATTCGCTTATCTGAAATTCCTACCAATGATTTACATAAGTATCTCTATCTCTATTCTATTATTTATTATTCGAAAACACCATTATCACTTTATATCTGCCTGACTGAGATTTACAAGGTGACCATAGCTTGCTTCATACCAACAATCTCCGTGGGATTCGACCCTTACTCACGTAAGGTATTACTTGGACGACCCAGTGCACTTGCTGGTTAGTTGTATCGAAGTTGTGACAATTATGAATTAAGATCAAAGCACCAAGCTTTGGAGCCATTACCAGGGATTGTTCGAGCCTGGACATCACAATTTCGTGCACCAAGTTTTTGGCGCCGTTGCCGGGGATTGTTTGAGTTTGGACAACTGACGGTTCATCTTGTTGCTCAGATTAGGTAATTTTCTTTTTGTTTTGTTTTCAAAAATTTTTCAAAAAGCTTTCAAAAATCTCTCATATGTTTTCAAAAAAAAAAATAAATAATAAAAATGTTTTCAAAAAAAAAATTTTATTCAAAATTTTTAAGAATGAATTCTAGTGTTTCATGAAGCATGTGAAGCCTGGCTGGCTGCAAAGCCATGTCTAAATTCTTTTGGACTGAGGTTTTGGATTAAAATTGAATGAATTACATTCATATGTTTGCTGAAGCTTGGCTGGCCATTGGCCATGTCTAGTGTTTTGGACTGGAGCTTTCTTTGAAAGCTTGGCTGGCTAGTGAGCCATGTCTAATTCCTGGACTGAAGCTTTAGACTAACATGGCAAGATTCCTGGAATTCATATTAAAAATTTTGGAATCCTTATTTTTTTCTTTTAAATTTTCGAAAAATATAAATAAAAATCCAAAAAAATTAGAAAATCATAAAAATCAAAAATATTTTCTGTTTCTTGTTTGAGTCTTGAGTCATATCATAAGTTTGGTGTCAATTGCATATACATCTTGCATTTTTCGAAAATTCATGCATTCATAGTATTCTTCATGATCTTCAAGTTGTTCTTGGTAAGTCTTCTTGTTTGATCTTGATGATTTTTTTGTTTTGTGTCTTTGCATGTTTATCATATGCATTCTTGAATTCTTAGTGCGTAAGCATTAAAGAATTCTAAGTTTGGTGTCTTGCATGTTTTCTTTGCATTAAAAATTTTTCAAAAATGTGTTCTTGATGTTCATCATGATCTTCATAATGTTCTTGGTGTTCATCTTGACATTCATAGCATTATTGCATGCATTCATTATTTTGATCTAAAAATTTCATGCATTGCATAATTTTCATGTTTTTCATAAAAATTTCAAAAATCAAAAAAATATCTTTCCTTTTTTCTCTCATCAAATTCGAAAATTGAGTTGACTTTTTCAAATTTTTTTTTTTAAATTCAAATTGTTTCTCATGAGTCAAATCAAATTTTCAATTTGAAAATCTTATCTTTTTCAAAATCTTTTTCAAAAATCAAACCTTTTTCAAAATTTTTAGTTATTTTCGAAAATTCCAAAAATATTTTCCAAAAATCTTTTTCTTATTTTTATAACTAATTTTCGAAAATAACAATAGCAATTAATGTTTTGATTCAAAAATTCCAAGTTTGTTACTTACTTGTTAAGAAAGATTCAAACTTTAAGTTCTAGAATCATATCTTGTGATTTCTTATGAATCAAGTCATTAATTGTGATTTCAAAAATCAAATCTTTTTCAAAACTAACTTCAATCATATCTTTTCAAAAATATCTTCTTATCTTATCTTTTTCAAAAATATCTTTTCAAAATATCTTTTCTAACCTCCTAACTACTTATCTTTTCAAAATTGGTTTTCAAAATTTGTTTCAACTAACTAACTAACTTTTTGTTTGTTTCTTAACTTTTTCAAAACCACCTAACTAACTCTCCCTCTCAATTTTCGAAAATATCCTCCCCTTTTTCAAAAATTTCTTTTTAATTAACTAATTATTTTTATTTTTTTATTTCAAAAAAAAAATTTTCGAAAAAAAAAATACTAAACATTTTTCAAAAACTATTTTCAAAAATCACTAACTCTTTTTCAAAATTATTTTCGAAAATTCTCTTCTCTCTCATCTCCTTCTATTTTTTTTATTCATCTACTAACATCTCTCCCTCATTCAAAAAAAAAAAAAAAAAAGAGAAAAAAAAAGGGGATCTCTATTATTATTATTTTTCTGTGCCTTCTTCTTTGTCATATGAGCAGGAGCAAGGACAAGAATATTCTTGTTGAAGCAGATCCAGAACCTGAAAGGACTCTGAATTACAACTAACCAGTAAGCACCTGTTAGGAATTTTCAAACAGGCAGAAGAGATGGCAGACAGCTCTAGAAAACAGGCTTATGGACAAGTAGAGGACGTTTTAGTAAAGGTTGAGGGCCTTTACATCCCTGCTGATTTCATAGTCCTGGATACTGTAAAGGAAGAGGATGAATCCATCATCCTAGGAAGACCTTTCCTGGCCACAGCAAGAGCTGTGATTGATGTTGACAGAGGTGAAATAGTCCTCCAATGGAATAAGGACTCCCTTGTGTTTAAAACTCAAGGATCTCCCTCTGCAACCATGGAGAGGAAGCAGAAAAAGCTTCTCTCCAAGCAGAGTCAACCAGAGCCCCCACAGTCAAACTCTAAGTTTGGTGTTGGGAGGCCACAACCAAACTCTAAGTTTGGTGTTGAACTCCCATATCCAAACTCTAAGTTTGGTGTTGGAGAGTCTCAACAAAGCTCTGCACATCTGTGAAGCTCCATGAGAGCCCACTGTCAAGCTATTGACATTAAAGAAGCGCTTGTTGGGAGGCAACCCAATGTTTATCTAATTCTTATTTTTATTGTTTTTCATGTTTTCTTAGGTTCATGATCATGTGGAGTCACAAAATAAACAAAAATTTCAAAAACGGAATCAAAAACAGCAGAAGAAAAATCACACCCTGGAGGAGCATCTGCCTGGCGTTCAAACGCCAGAACATAGCATGGTTCTGGCGCTGAACGCCCAAAATGGCAACATCCTGGCGCTGAACGACCAGAACAAGCATGGTTCTGGCGTTCAACGCCAGAAATGGCAGCAAATGGGCGTTGAACGCCAAAAATGGCCACCAACCTGGCGCTGAACGCCCAGAGTTGTGTGCAAGGGCATTTTACATGCCTAATTTGGTGCAGGGATGTAAATGCCTTGACACCTCAGGATCTGTGGACCCCACAGGATCACCTCAAGATCTGTGAACCCCACAGGATCTCCACCTTACCTCCTCATAATCCTAGTTTTTTTTTCCACATCTTCTTCTTCATCTATTCCTTCTTCTTTTGCTCGAGGGCGAGCAACATTCTAAGTTTGGTGTGGTAAAACAATTATGTAAAGGATCTATAGCTCAGTGGTAGAACATGTGGCTGCAAATCAAGATATCCCTGAGATACCTCAGGAGATGCACCTCCCTCCACATAATTATTAGAAGCAACTGAGGATAGAAATCCCAAAAAAAAAATCACTAGGAATCAAGCCGCAAAGGCAAGGAAGAGACATAGAAAAGCCCAAGAACATCATTGAAATGCCATCGTCACTAAGGTGGACTCATTCCTTGTTCTTACTTTCTCTGTTTTTCATTTTCTATGTTATGTGCTTATCTATGTTTGTGTCTTCATTACATGATCATTAGTAGTAGTAACTATGTCTTAAAGTTATAAATGTCCTATGAATCCATCACCTATCTTAAAAAAAAAATGTTTTAAATCAAAAGAACAAGAAGTACCTGAGTTTTGAATTTATCCTTGAACTTAGTTTAATTATATTGATGTGGTGACAATGCTTCTTATTTTCTGAATGTATGCTTGAACAGTGCATATGTCTTTTGAAGTTGTTGTTTAAGAATGTTAAATATGTTGGCTCTTGAAAGAATGATGACTAGGAGACATGTTATTTGATAATCTGAAAAATCATAAAAATGATTCTTGAAGCAAGAAAAAGCAGCAAAGAACAAAGCTTGCAGAAAAAAAAAAATAGGCGAAAGAAAAAAAAAATAGAAAGAAAAAGAAAAAGCAAGCAGAAAAAGCCAAAAGCTCTTAAAACCAAGAGGCAAGAGCAAAAAGCCAATAACCCTTAAAACCAAAAGGCAAGGGCAAATAAAAAGGATCCCAAGGCTTTGAGCATCAGTGGATAGGAGGGCCTAAAGGAATAAAATCCTGGTCTAAGCGACTAAACCAAGTTGTCCCTAACCATGTGCTTGTGGCGTGTAGGTGTCAAGTGAAAACTTGAGACTGAGCGGTTAAAGTCAAGGTCCAAAGCAAAAAAAAAAAGAGTGTGCTTAAGAACCCTGGACACCTCTAATTGGGGACTTTAGCAAAGCTGAGTCACAATCTGAAAAGGTTCACCCAATTATATGTCTGTGGCATTTATGTATCCGGTGGTAATACTGGAAAACAAAGTGCTTAGGGCCACGGCCAAGACTCATAAAATAGCTGTGTTCAAGAATCATCATACTGAACTAGGAGAATCAATAACACTATCTGAACTCCGAGTTCCTATAGATGCCAATCATTCTGAACCTCAATGGATAAAGTGAGATGCCAAAACTATTCAAGAGGCAAAAAGTTATAAGTCCCGCTCATATGATTGAAGCTCTGTTTCATTGATAGTTTGGAATTTATAGTATATTCTATTCTTTTTATCCTATTTTGATTTTCAGTTGCTTGGGGACAAGCAACAATTTAAGTTTGGTGTTGTGATGAGCGGATAATTTATACGCTTTTTGACATTGTTTTTAGTATGTTTTTAGTAGGATCTAGTTACTTTTAGGGATGATTTTAATAGATTTTGTGTTAAATTCACATTTCTGGACTTTACTATGAGTTTGTGTGTTTTTCTGGGATTTCAGGTATTTTCTGGCTGAAATTGAGGGACTTGAGCAAAAATCAGATTCAGAGGTTGAAAAAGGACTGCTGATGCTGTTGGATTCTAACCTCCCTGCACTCAAAGTGGATTTTCTGGAGCTACAGAACTCGAAATGGCGCGCTTCCAATTGCGTTGGAAAGTAGACATCCAGGGCTTTCCAGCAATATATAATAGTTCATACTTTGGCCAAGAATTGACGACGTAAACTGGCGTTCAACGCCAGCTTTCTACCCAAATCTGGCGTCCAGCGCCAGAAAAGGATCCAAAACCAGAGTTGAACGCCCAAACTGGCACAAAAACTGGCGTTCAACTCCACAAATGGCCTCTGCACGTGCAACACTTAAGCTCAGCCCAAACACACACCAAGTGGGCCCCGGAAGTGGATTTATACATCAAATACTTACTCATGTAAACCCTAGTAGCTAGTTTATTATAAATAGGACCTCTTACTATTGTATTAGGTATCCTGGATTGTATTTTGATCCTGTGATCTCGTTTAGGGGGCTGGCCATCTCGGCCATGCCTGGACCTTTCTCTTATGTATTTTCAACGGTAGAGTTTCTACACTCCATAGATTAAGGTGTGGAGCTCTGCTGTTCCTCAAAGATTAATGCAAAGTACTACTGTTTTCTATTCAATTCATCTTATTTCGCTTCTAAGATATCCATTCGCACCCAAGAACGTGATGAAGGTGATGATTATGTGTGACGCTCATCATCCTTCTCCCTTATGAACGCGTGCCTGACAAACACTTCTGTTCTACATGAATTAAGCTAGAATGAATATCTCTTAGATCTCCTAACCAGAATCTTCATGGCGTAAGCTAGAATGATGGCGGCATTCAAGAGAATCCGGAAGGTCTAAACCTTTTCTGTGGTATTCTGAGTAGGATTCAATGATTGAATGACTGTGACGAGCTTCAAACTCGCGAGTTTATTCATGGAACACAATTGCTTCATCCCCTCCTCTCAGTGAATCATATGCTCACGCACCCTGTCACGGCACGGCTATTCATCTGTCGGTTCTCGATCATGTTGGAATAGGATTCACCCTCCTTTTGCGTCTGTCACTAACGCCCAACAATCGCAAGTTTGAAGCTCGTCACAGTCATTCAATCATTGAATCCTACTCAGAATACCACAGACAAGGTTTAGACCTTCCGGATTCTCTTGAATGCCGCCATCATTCTAGCTTACGCCACGAAGATTCTGGTTAGGAGATCTAAGAGATACTCATTCTAGCTTAATTCATGTAGAACAGAAGTGTTTGTCAGGCACGCGTTCATAAAGGAGAAGGATGATGAGCGTCACACATAATCATCACCTTCATCACGTTCTTGAGTGCGAATGGATATCTTAGAAGAGAAATAAGAAGAATTGAATAGAAAACAGTAGTACTTTGCATTAATCTTTGAGGAACAGCAGAGCTCTACACCTTAATCTATGGAGTGTAGAAACTCTACCATTAAAAATACATAAGTGAAAGGTCCAGGCATGGCCGAGAGGCCAGCCCCTCTGATCTAAGAACCAGGCGTCCAGAGATGTCAAATACAATAGTAAGAGGTCCTATTTATAATAAACTAGTCACTAGGGTTTACATGAGTAAGTAATTGATGCATAAATCCACTTCCGGGGCCCACTTGGTGTGTGCTTGGGCTTGGGCTTGAGTGTTACACGTGCAGAGGCCATTTGTGGAGTTGAACGCCAGTTTCTGTGCCAGTTTGGACGTTCAACTCTGGTTTTGGATCCTTTTCTGGCGCTGGACGCCAGATTTGGGCAGAAGGCTGGCGTTGAACGCCAGTTTACGTCGTCAATTCTTGGCCAAAGTATGGACTATTATATATTTCTGGAAAGCCCTGGATGTCTACTTTCCAACGCAATTGGAAGCGCGCCATTTCGAGTTCTGTAGCTCCAGAAAATCCACTTTGAGTGCAGCGAGGTCAGAATCCAACAGCATCAGCAGTCCTTTTTCAACCTCTGAATCTGATTTTTGCTCAAGTCCCTCAATTTCAGCCAGAAAATACCTGAAATCACAGAAAAACACACAAACTTATAGTAAAGTCCAGAAATGTGAATTTAACACAAAATCTATTAAAAACATCCCTAAAAGTAACTAGATCCTACTAAAAACATACTAAAAACAATGTCAAAAAGCGTATAAATTATCCGCTCATCACAACACCAAACTTAGAATGTTGCTTGTCCCCAAGCAACTGAAAATCAAAATAGGATAAAAAGAATAGAATATACTATAAATTCCAAATTATCAATGAAACAGAGCTTCAATCATATGAGCGGGACTTATAGCTTTTTGCCTCTTGAATAGTTTTGGCATCTCACTTTATCCATTGAGGTTCAGAATGATTGGCATCTATAGGAACTTCAGATTTCGAATAGTGTTATTGATTCTCCTAGTTCAGTATGATGATTCTTGAACACAGCTTCTTTATGAGTCTTGGCCGTGGCCCTAAGCACTTTGTTTTCCAGTATTACCACCGGATACATAAATGCCACAGACACATAATTGGGTGAACCTTTTCAGATTGTGACTCAGCTTTGCTAAAGTCCCCAATTAGAGGTGTCCAGGGTTCTTAAGCACACTCTTTTTTTGCTTTGGACCTTGACTTTAACCGCTCAGTCTCAAGTTTTCACTTGACACCTACACGCCACAAGCACATGATTAGGGACAGCTTGGTTTAGCCGCTTAGACCAGGATTTTATTCCTTTAGGCCCTCCTATCCACTGATGCTCAAAGCTTTGGGATCCTTTTTATTTGCCCTTGCCTTTTGGTTTTAAGGGTTATTGGCTTTTTCTGCTTGCTTTTTCTTTTTCTTTCTATTTTCTTTCTATTTTTTTTCGCCTATTTTTCTTCTTTTTTTTTTTTCTGCAAGCTTTGTTCTTTGCTGCTTTTTCTTGCTTCAAGAATCATTTTTATGATTTTTCAGATTATCAAATAACATGTCTCCTAGTCATCATTCTTTCAAGAGCCAACATATTTAACATTCTTAAACAACAACTTCAAAAGACATATGCACTGTTCAAGCATTCATTCAGAAAACAAGAAGCATTGTCACCACATCAATATAATTAAGCTAAGTTCAAGGATAAATTCGAAACTCATGTACTTCTTGTTCTTTTTGAATTAAAACAGTTTTTATTTAAGAGAGGTGATGGATTCATAGGACATTCATAACTTTAAGACAAAGTTACTAACTACTAATGATCATGTAATGAAGACACAAACACAGATAAGCACATAACATAGAAAACAAAAAACAGATGAAATAAGAACAAGGAATGAATCCACCTTAGTGATGTCCTTGAGCTCTTCTATGTCTCTTCCTTGTCTTTGCTGCTCCTCCTTCATTGCTTTTAGATCTTCTTTGATTTCATGAAGGATGATGGAGTGCTCTTGATGTTCCACCCTTAGTTGCTTCCAATAATTGTGTGGAAGAAAATGTATCCCCTGAGGTATCTCAGGGATCTCTTGATTTGCAGTCAAATGTTCTACCACTGAGCTATAGACCCTTGATGGAAGCTTTTGTCTTCCCTTTCCTCTTTCTAGAGGCCTCTCTGGCCTTAGGTGCCATCAATGGTTATGGAAAAAACAAAAAAGCTATGCTTTTTACCACACCAAACTTAGAATGTTGCTCGCCCTCGAGCAAAAGAAGAAAGAATAGAAGAATAAAAAGAAGATATGGAGGAGATGGAGGGAGATGTGTATTCGGCCATATGGGTGGGATTGGGTGGGAAAGAGATGTTGAATTTCGAAAGAAAGTGGGTGTTTGGATGTGAGTGGTAAAGGGTTAATTAGGGGAGAGTGTTTATTGGGAATAGAGGATGATTGAGAAGAGAGAAGAGAGTGAGTGGAGGTAGGTGGGGATCCTGTGGGGTCCACAGATCCTGAGGTGATCCTGTGAGGTCCACAGATCTTGAGGTGTCAAGGCAATTACATCCCTGCACCAATTTAGGCATACAAAATGCCCTTGCACACAACTCTGGGCGTTCAGCGCCAGGTTGGTGCCCATTTTGGGCGTTCAACGCCCATTTGCTGCCATTTCTGGCGTTGAACGCCAGAACCATGCTTGTTCTGGGCGTTCAGCGCCAGGATGCTCCCATTCTGGGTGTTTAGCGCCAGAACTATGCTCTGTTCTGGCGTTTGAACGCCAGACAGCTGCTCCTCCAGGGTGTGATTTTTCTTCTGCTGTTTTTGATTCCGTTTTTGAATTTTTTTGTTTATTTTGTGACTCCACATGATCATGAACCTAAGAAAACATGAAAAACAATAAAAATAAGAATTAGATAAACATTGGGTTGCCTCCCAACAAGCGCTTCTTTAATGTCAATAGCTTGACAGTGGGCTCTCATGGAGCCTTACAGATGTGCAGAGCTTTGTTGAGACTTTCCAACACCAAACTTAGAGTTTGGATATGGGAGTTCAACACCAAACTTAGAGTTTGAGTGTGGGGGCTCTGGTTGACTCTGCTTGGAGAGAAGCTTTTCCTGCTTCCTCTCCATGGTTGCAGAGGGGGATCCTTGAGTTTTGAA
Source organism: Arachis ipaensis (assembly GCF_059453495.1). Classification (NCBI taxonomy): domain Eukaryota; kingdom Viridiplantae; phylum Streptophyta; class Magnoliopsida; order Fabales; family Fabaceae; genus Arachis; species Arachis ipaensis. Next base: position 111,603,108 of record NC_142436.1, read on the forward strand.
TACAAGGGAGTTCTCATTCCATTGAAGGAATATTTCACCTCTGTCAACATCAATCACAGCTCTTGCTGTGGCCAGGAAAGGTCTTCCTAGGATGATGGATTCATCCTCTTCCTTTCCAGTATCCAAGACTATGAAATCAGCAGGGATGTAAAGGCCTTCAACCTTTACTAACACGTCCTCTACTTGTCCATAAGCCTGTTTTCTTGAGCTGTCTGCCATCTCCAGTAAGATTTTAGCAGCTTGCACCCCATAGATTCCCAGTTTCTCTATTACAGAGAAGGGCATGAGGTTTATTCCTGAACCAAGGTCACACAGAGCCTTAAAGATCATGGTGCCTATGGTACAGGGTATTATGAACTTTCCAGGATCCTGTCTCTTCTGAGGCAATGTCAGTTGATCCAGATCACTTAGTTCATTGATGAACAAGGGAGGTTCAACTTCCCAAGCATCAATGCCAAATAATTTGGCATTCAGCTTCATGATTGCACCAAGAAACTTGGCAGTTTGCTCTTCAGTAACATCCTCATTCTCTTCAGAAGAGGAATACTCATCAGAGCTCATGAAGGGTATAAGGAGGTTCAATGGAATCTCTATGGTCTCTAGATGAGCCTCAGAGTCCTTTGGTTCCCCAGAGGGAAGCTCCTTATTGATCACTGAACGTCCCTGGAGGTCTTCCTCCTTGGGATTCACGTCCTCTCATTTCCTTATAGGTTCGGCCATGGCGCTTATGTCAATGGCCTTGCACTCTCCTTTTGGATTCTCTTCTGTATTGCTTGGGAGAGTACTAGGAGGGATTTCAGTGATCCTTTTACTCAGCTGGCCCACTTGTGCTTCCAGATTTCTAATGGAAGATCTTGTTTCATTCATGAAACTTACAGTGGCCTTAGATAGATCAGAGACTAGATTTGCTAAATTAGAAGCATTTTGTTCAGAGTTCTCTGTCTGTTGCTGAGTTGATGATGGAAAAGGCTTGCTATTGCTAAACCTGTTTCTTCCACCATTATTAAAGCCTTGTTGGGGCTTTTGATCCTTCCATGAGAAATTTGGATGATTTCTCCATGTTGAGTTATAGGTGTTTCCATAAGGTTCACCTAAATAATTTACCTCTGCTATTGCAGGGTTCTCAGGATCATAGGCTTCTTCTTCAGAAGATGCCTCTTGAGTACTGTTGGATGCAGCTTGCATTCCATGCAGACTCTGAGAAATCATATTGACTTGCTGAGTCAATATTTTGTTCTGAGCCAATATGGCATTCAGAGTATCAACTTCAAGAACTCCCTTCTTCATAGGCGTCCCATTACTCACAGGATTCCTTTCAGAAGTGTACATGAACTGGTTATTAGCAACCATGTCAATGAGTTCTTGAGCTTCTGCAGGCGTTTTCTTTAGGTGAATGGATCCACCTGCAGAGGTATCCAATGACATCTTAGATAACTCAGACAGACCATCATAGAATATATCCAGGATGGTCCATTCTGAAAGCATGTCAGAAGGACACTTTTTGGTCAATTGTTTGTATCTTTCCCAAGCTTCATAGAGGGATTCACCTTCTTTCTGTCTGAAGGTTTGAACATCAGCTCTAAGCTTGCTCAGCTTTTGAGGAGGAAAGTACTTGGCTAAGAAAGCCGTGACCAGCTTATCCCAAGAGTTCAGGCTGTCTTTGGGTTGAGAATCCAACCACAATCTAGCTCTGTCTCTTACAGCAAAAGGGAAAAGCATGAGCCTGTAGACTTTAGGATCTATTCCATTAGTCTTAACAGTATCACATATCTGCAAGAATTCAGTTAAGAACTGAAAAGGATCTTCGGATGGAAGTCCATAAAACTTGCAGTTCTGCTGCATCAGAGAAACTAACTGAGGTTTCAGCTCAAGGTTGTTTGCTCCAATGGCAGGAATGGAGATGCTTCTTCCATGTAAATTGGAATTAGGTGCAGTAAAGTTACCAAGCATCTTCCTTACATTATTATTATTTTCGGCTGCCATCTCCTCTGCCTGTTCGAAAATTTCTGAAAGGTTTTCTCTGGATTGTTGTATTTTAGCTTCTCTTAATTTTCTTTTCAGAGTCCTTTCAGGTTCTGGATCTGCTTCCACAAGAATGTTCTTATCCTTGCTCCTGCTCATATGACAAAGAAGAAGGTGCAGAAAAATAATAATAATAATGGAGATCCTTTATACCACAGTATAGGGATCCCTTTGTAAGTAGAAGAAGAGGGGGAGATAAAGGATGTGATGTAAAGGAAGAAACACAACTGTGAGGATTGGAATGTGAGATGAGATGTTAGGATATGAATGAATAAATAGAATAGGATGGGAGAGGTATAATTTTCGAAAATTATTTTGAAAAGGAGTTAGTGATTTTTGAAAATTGGTTTTTGAAAATTTGTTAGTCTTTTTCGAAATTTTTTTTTTGAAATAAAATTAAAAATAAAAATAATTAGTTAATTAAAAAGAAATTTTGAAAAAGGGGAGAGATATTTTCGAAATTGAGAGAGAGAGAGTTAGTTAGGTGGTTTTGAAAAAGATAAGAAACAAACAAAAAGTTAGTTAGTTAGTTGAAACAAATTTTGAAAAGATAGGAAGTTAGGAAGTTAGAGAAGATATTTTGAAAAGATATTTTTGAACAAGATAAGATAAGAAGATATTTTGAAAAGATATGATAGGATTAGTTTTGAAAAAGATTTGATTTTTAAAATCACAATTAATGACTTGATTCATAAGAAATCACAAGATATGATTCTAGAACTTAAAGTTTGAATCTTTCTTAACAAGCAAGTAACAAACTTCAAATTTTTGAATCAAAACATTAATTGTTTATGTTATTTTCGAAAATTTGGTATAAAAATAAGAAAAAGATTTTTGAAAAATATTTTTGGAATTTTCGAAAATAACTAAGAAATTTGAAAAAGATTTGATTTTTGAAAAAGATTTTGAAACAGATAAGATTTTCAAATTGAAAATTTGATTTGACTCATGAGAAACAATTTTGATTTTTAAAAATTTTTGAGAAAGTCAACTCAATTTTCGAATTTGATGAGAGAAAAAAAGGGAAAGATATTTTTTTGATTTTTTTGAATTTTTATGAAAACATGAAAATTATGCAATGCATGAAATTTTTAGATCAAAACATGAATGTATGCAAGAATGCCATGAATGTCAAGATGAACACCAAGAACACTATGAAGATCATGATGAACATCAAGAACATATTTTTGAAAAATTTTTAATGCAAAGAAAACATGCAAGACACCAAACTTAGAATTCTTTAATGCTTAGACACTAAGAATTCAAGAATGCATATGATAAACATGAAAAGACACAAAACAAAAAATCATCAAGATCAAACAAGAAGACTTACCAAGAACAATTTGAAGATCATGAAGAACACTATGAATGCATGATATTTTCGAAAAAATGCAAGATGCATATGCAAGTGACACCAAACTTATAATGTGACTCAAGACTCAAACAAGAAACACAAAATATTTTTTATTTTTATGATTTTCTAATTTTTTTGGATTTTTTTATTTATATTTTTCGAAAATTTAAAAGAAAAAAAATAAGGATTCCAAAATTTTTAATATGAATTCCAGGAATCTTGCCATGTTAGTCTAAAGCTTCAGTCCAGGAATTAGACATGGCTCACTAGCCAGCCAGGCTGCAACATATGATTACATGGGCTGGAATGATTAGTTGAATACCAATCCCAAAGTAGTTTTGGGTATGGCTTTACAGCCAGATATGATTCAACATATTTCATGAAACACTAGAATTCATTCTTAAAAATTTTGAAGCCATAGAATAATTTATTTTTGAAAACATTTTTAAAATTTTTTTTTTTCGAAAACAGAGGAAAATATTTTTGAAAGATTTTTGAAAGATTTTTGAAAATAAAACAAAAAGAAAATTACCTAATCTGAGCAACAAGATGAACCGTCAGTTGTTCAAACACGAACAATCCCCGGCAACGGCGCCAAAAACTTGGTGCACGAAATTGTGATCACATTAATGTAGTACTCTTTGTTGTTGTATGGAATCATTATTATGGCTCTTTACTATGTGTGGACACAACTCCGTTCAACTAACCAGCAAGTGTACTGGGTCGTCCAAGTAATAAACCTTACGTGAGTAAGGGTCGATCCCACAGAGATTGTTGGCTTGAAGCAAGCTATGGTCACCTTGTAAATCTCAGTCAGGCGGATTTAAACATGATACTTTATTAGATTAAAATAAACAATAAAAGGGATAGAGATACTTATGTAGATTCATTGGCAGGGATTTCAGATAAGCGAATGGAGATGCTTTTCGTTCCTCTGAACCTCTGCTTTCCTGCTATCTTCATCCAATCAGTCTTACTCCTTTCCATGGCTGGCTGTATGCAAGGGCATCACCGTTGTCAGTGGCTACATCCCCTCCTCTCAGTGAATCATATGCTCACGCACCCTGTCACGGCACGGCTATTCATCTGTCGGTTCTCGATCATGTTGGAATAGGATTCACCCTCCTTTTGCGTCTGTCACTAACGCCCAACAATCGCGAGTTTGAAGCTCGTCATAGTCATTCAATCATTGAATCCTACTCAGAATACCACATACAAGGTTTAGACCTTCCGGATTCTCTTGAATGCCGCCATCATTCTAGCTTACGCCACGAAGATTCTGGTTAGGAGATCTAAGAGATACTCATTCTAGCTTAATTCATGTAGAACAGAAGTGTTTGTCAGGCACGCGTTCATAAGGGAGAAGGATGATGAGCGTCACACATAATCATCACCTTCATCACGTTCTTGAGTGCGAATGGATATCTTAGAAGAGAAATAAGAAGAATTGAATAGAAAACAGTAGTACTTTGCATTAATCTTTGAGGAACAGCAGAGCTCTACACCTTAATCTATGGAGTGTAGAAACTCTACCGTTAAAAATACATAAGTGAAAGGTCCAGGCATGGCCGAGAGGCCAGCCTCTCTGATCTAAGAACCAGGCGTCCAAAGATGTCAAATACAATAGTAAGAGGTCCTATTTATAATAAACTAGTCACTAGGGTTTACATGAGTAAGTAATTGATGCATAAATCCACTTCCGGGGCCCACTTGGTGTGTGCTTGGGCTTGGGCTTGAGTGTTACACGTGCAGAGGCCATTTGTGGAGTTGAACGCCAGTTTGGGCGTTCAACTCTGGTTTTGGATCCTTTTCTGGCGCTGGACGCCAGATTTGGGCAGAAGGCTGGTGTTGAACGCCAGTTTACGTCGTCTATTCTTTGCCAAATTATGGACTATTATATATTGCTGGAAAGCCCTGGATGTCTACTTTCCAACGCAATTGGAAGCACGCCATTTCGAGTTCTGTAGCTCCAGAAACTCCACTTTGAGTGCAGGGAGGTCAGAATCCAACAACATCAGCAGTCCTTTTTCAACCTCTGAATCTGATTTTTGCTCAAGTCCCTCAATTTCAGCCAGAAAATACCTGAAATCACAGAAAAACACACAAACTCATAGTAAAGTCCAGAAATGTGAATTTAACACAAAATCTATTAAAAACATCCCTAAAAGTAACTAGATCCTACTAAAAACATACTAAAAACAATGTCAAAAAGCGTATAAATTATCCGCTCATCACAATTTAGAGCCACAATGAGGCTTCAATACAATTATATATTGTTAATCTCACACAAGTACAAAGAAAAGGACAACACAATTTCGTGCACCAAGTTTTTGGCGCCGTTGCCGGGGATTGTTTGAGTTTGGACAACTGACGGTTCATCTTGTTGCTCAGATTGGGTAACTTTCTTTTCGTTTTCTTTTCAAAAATTTTTCAAAAAAAAAAAATCTTTCAAAAATTTTTCCTTTGTTTTTGAAAAAAAAAAAGAGTTTTAAAAAAAAATGTTTTCAAAAATAAATTATTCTATGGCTTCAAAATTTTTAAGAATGAATTCTAGTGTTTCATGGTAACATGTTGAATCCTGTCTGGCTGTAAAGCCATATCCAAACCCCTTTGGGATTGGTCTTCAACTAATCACCTCAATGGATGTAATTGCATACTAAAGCTTGGCTGGCTATTAAGCCATGCCTGACCCTTTGATTGGAGCTTTAGACTAAAGATCATAAGATTCCTGGAATTCATATTAAAAATTTTGGAATCCTTATTTTTCTTTTTCAATTAATTTTCGAAAAAAAAATATACAAAAAATTTAGAAAATCATAAAAATCAAAAATATTTTTGTGTTTCTTGTTTGAGTCTTGAGTCATATCATAAGTTTGGTGTCAATTGCATACTCACCTTGCATTTTTTTCGAAAATTCATGCATTCATAGTGTTCTTCATGATCTTCAAGTTGTTCTTGGTAAGTCTTCTTGTTTGATCTTGATGAATTTTTGTTTTGTGTCTTTTCATGTTTATCATATGCATTCTTGAATTCTTAGTGTCTAAGAATTAAAGAATTCTAAGTTTGGTGCCTTGCATGTTTTCTTTGCATTAAAAATTTTTCAAAATTATGTTCTTGATGTTCATCTTGACATTCATAGTGTTCTTGGTGTTCATCTTGACATTCATATCATTCATGCATGCATTCATTGTTTTGATCTAAAAATTTCATGCATAGCATATTTTTCATGTTTTTCATAAAAATTTCAAAAATCAAAAAAATATCTTTCCCTTTTTCTCTCATCAAATTCGAAAATTGGATTGACTTTTTCAAAAATTTTTAAAATCAAGTTGTTGCCAATGAGTCAAATCAAATTTTCAATTTGAAAATCTTATCTTTTTCAGAATCTTTTTCAAAATTCAAATCTTTTTCAAAATTCTTAGTTATTTTCGAAAATTCCAAAAATATTTTTCAAAAATCTTTTTCTTATTTTTAAATCAAATTTTCGAAAATAATATAAACAATTAATGTTTTGATGCAAAAATTTGAAGTTTGTTACTTGCTTGTTAAGAAAGATTCAAACTTTAAGTTCTAGAATCATATCTTGTGATTTCTTATGAATCAAGTCATTAATTGTGATTTTAAAAATCAAATCTTTTTCAAAAACTAATTTCTATCATATCTTTTCAAAAATATCTTCTTATCTTATCTTTTTCAAAAATATCTTTTCAAAATATCTTTTCTAACTTCCTAACTTCTTATCTTTTCAAAATTTGTTTCAACTAACTAACTAACTTTTTGTTTGTTTCTTATCTTTTTCAAAACTACCTAACTAACTCTCTCTCTCTCATTTTCGAAAATATCTCTCCCCTTTTTCAAAATTTCTTTTTAATTTATTAATTATTTTAATTTTTAAAACTTAATTTTCGAAAATTACTAACAATTTTTCAAAAACCATTTTCAAAAATCATTAACTCCTTTTCAAAAATAATTTTCGAAAATTCCCTCCTTCTCTCTCATCCTATTCTATTTATTCATTCATTAACTAACATCTCTTCCTCACATCATCACCAAATTCGAACCCCCTCCTCTATCTGTGTTCGAATTTCTTCTTCCTTTCTTCTACTAACAATAAGGATCCTCTTTACTGTGGTAAAGAGAATCTCTATTATTATTATCATTTTTCTGGCCATTCTTCCTTGTCATATGAGCAGGAGCAAGGATAAGAACATTCTTGTGGAAGCAGATCCAGAACCTGAAAGCACTCTGAAGAGAAAATTAAGAGAAGCTAAAATACAACAATCCAGAGATAACCTTTCAGAAATTTTCAAACAGGAAAAGGAGATGGCAGCCGAAAATAATAATAATGTAAGGAAGATGCTTGGTGACTTTACTGCACCTAATTCCAATTTACATGGAAGAAGCATCTCCATTCCTGCCATTGGAGCAAACAACTTTGAGCTGAAACCTCAATTAGTTTCTCTGATGCAGCAGAACTGCAAGTTTCATGGACTTCCATCTGAAGATCCTTTTCAGTTCTTAACTGAATTCTTGCAGATATGTGATACTGTTAAGACTAATGGAGTAGATCCTGAAGTCTACAGGCTCATGCTTTTCCCTTTTGCTGTAAGAGACAGAGCTAGATTATGGTTGGACTCTCAACCTAAAGACAGCCTGAACTCTTGGGATAAGCTGGTCACGACTTTCTTAGCCAAGTACTTTCCTCCTCAAAAGCTGAGCAAGCTTAGAGCTGATGTTCAAACCTTCAGACAGAAAGAAGGTGAATCCCTCTATGAAGCTTGGGAAAGATACAAACAGTTGACCAAAAAGTGTCCTTCTGACATGCTTTCAGAATGGACCATCCTGGATATATTCTATGATGGTTTATCTGAGCTATCAAAGATGTCACTGGACACTTCTGTAGGTGGATCCATTCACCTAAAGAAAACGCCTGCAGAAGCTCAAGAACTCATTGACATGGTTGCTAATAACCAGTTCATGTACACTTCTGAAAGGAATCCTGTGAGTAATGGGACGCCTATGAAGAAGGGAGTTCTTGAAGTTGATACTCTGAATGCCATATTGGCTCAGAACAAAATATTGACTCAGCAAGTCAATATGATTTCTCAGAGTCTGCATGGAATGCAAGCTGCATCCAACAGTACTCAAGAGGCATCTTCTGAAGAAGAAGCCTATGATCCTGAGAACCCTGCAATAGCAGAGGTAAATTACTTAGGTGAACCTTATGGAAACACCTATAACTCAACATGGAGAAATCATCCAAATTTCTCATGGAAGGATCAAAAGCCCCAACAAGGCTTTAATAATGGTGGAAGAAACAGGTTTAGCAATAGCAAGCCTTTTCCATCATCAACTCAGCAACAGACAGAGAACTCTGAACAAAATGCTTCTAATTTAGCAAATCTAGTCTCTGATCTATCTAAGGCCACTGTAAGTTTCATGAATGAAACAAGGTCTTCCATTAGAAATCTGGAAGCACAAGTGAACCAGCTGAGTAAAAGGATCACTGAAATCCCTCCTAGTACTCTCCCAAGCAATACAGAAGAGAATCCAAAAGGAGAGTGCAAGGCCATTGACATAAGTGCCCTGGCCGAACCTGTGAGAAGAGGAGAGGACGTGAATCCCAAGGAGGAAGACCTCCTGGGACGTTCAGTGACCAATAAGGAGCTTCCCTCTGAGGAACCAAAGGACTCTGAGGCTCATCTAGAGACCATAGAGATTCCATTGAACCTCCTTATGCCCTTCATGAGCTCTGATGAGTATTCCTCTTCTGAAGAGAATGAGGATGTTACTGAAGAGCAAACTGCCAAGTTTCTTGGTGCAATCATGAAGCTGAATGCCAAATTATTTGGCATTGATGCTTGGGAAGTTGAACCTCCCTTGTTCATCAATGAACTAAGTGATCTGGATCAACTGACATTGCCTCAGAAGTGACAGGATCCTAGAAAGTTCATATTACCTTGTACCATAGGCACCATGATCTTTAAAGCTCTGTGTGACCTTGGTTCAGGTATAAACCTCATGCCCCTCTCTGTAATAGAGAAACTGGGAATCTATGGGGTGCAAGCTGCTAAAATCTCATTAGAGATGGCAGACAGTTCAAGAAAACAGGCTTATGGACAAGTAGAAGATGTATTAGTAAAGGTTGAGGGCCTTTACATACCAACTGATTTCATAGTCCTGGATACTGGAAAGGAAGAGGATGAATCCATCATCCTAGGAAGACCTTTCCTGGCCACAGCAAGAGCTGTGATTGATGTTGACAGAGGTGAAATATTCCTTCAATGGAATGAGAACTCCCTTGTATTCAAAACTCAAGGATCCCCCTCTGCAACCATGGAGAGGAAGCAGGAAAAGCTTCTCTCCCAGCAGAGTCAACCAGAGCCCCCACAGTCAAACTCAAAGTTTGGTGTTGGGAGGCCACAACCAAACTCTAAGTTTGGTGTTGAACTCCCATATCCAAACTCTAAGTTTGGTGTTGGAGAGTCTCAATAAAGCTCTGCACATCTGTGAGTCTCCATGAGAGCCCACTGTCAAGCTATTGACATTAAAGAAGCGCTTGTTGGGAGGCAACCCAATGTTTATCTAATTCTTATTTTTATTGTTTTTCATGTTTTCTTAGGTTCATGATCATGTGGAGTCACAAAATAAATATAAAAATTGAAAACGGAATCAAAAATAGCAGAGGAAAAATCACACCCTGGAGGAGCATCTGTCTGGTGTTCAACGCCAGAACAGAGCATAGTTCTGGCGCTGAACGCCCAGAATGGGAGCATCCTGGCGCTGAACGCCCAGAACAAGCATGGTTCTGGCGTTCAACGCCAGAAATGGCAGCAAAGGGGCGTTGAACGCCCAAAATGGGCACCAACCTGGCGCTGAACGCCCAGAGTTGTGTGCAAGGGCATTTTACATGCCTAAATTGGTGCAGGGATGTAAATGCCTTGACACCTCAGGATCTGTGGACCTCACAGGATCACCTCAGGATCTGTGGACCCCACAGGATCCCCACCTACCTCCACTCACTCTCTTCTCTCTTCTCAATCATCCTCTATTCCCAATAAACACTCATCCCTTCTGTCTTCCATTTACCACTCACACCCATACACCCACTTACCTTCAAAAATTCAACATCTCTTCTTCACACCCAATCCCACCCATATGGCCGAATACACATCTCCCTCCATCTCCTCCATATCTTCTTCTTATTCTTCTATTCTTTCTTCTTTTGCTCGAGGGCGAGCAACATTCTAAGTTTGGTGTGGTAAAAAGCATAGCTTTTTTGTTTTTTCCATAACCATTGATGGCACCTAAGGCCAGAGAAACCTCTAGAAAGAGGAAACGGAAGACAAAAGCTTCCATCAAGGGTCTAAAGCTCAGTGGTAGAACATTTGACTGCAAATCAAGAGATCCCTAAGATATCTCAGGGGATACATTTTCTTCCACACAATTATTGGAAGCAACTAAGGGTGGAACATCAAGAGCACTCCATCATCCTTCATGAAATCAGAGAAGATCTAAAAACAATGAAGGAGGAGCAGCAAAGACAAGGAAGAGACATAGAAGAGCTCAAGGACATCACTAAGGTGGACTCATTCCTTGTTCTTACTTTCTCTGTTTTTCATTTTCTATGTTATGTGCTTATCTATGTTTGTGTCTTCATTACATGATCATTAGTAGTAGTAACTTTGTCTTAAAGTTATGAATGTCCTATGAATCCATCACCTCTCTTAAATAAAAACTGTTTTAATTCAAAAGAACAAGAAGTACATGAGTTTTGAATTTATCCTTGAACTTAACTTAATTATATTGATGTGGTGACAATGCTTCCTGTTTTCTGAATGTATGCTTGAACAGTGCATATGTCTTTTGAAGTTGTTGTTTAAGAATGTTAAAAATGTTGGCTCTTGAAAGAATGATGACTAGGAGACATGTTATTTGATAATTTGAAAAATCATAAAAATGATTCTTGAAGCAAGAAAAAGCAGCAAAGAACAAAGCTTGCAGAGAAAAAAAAATATAGAAAGAAAAAGAAAAAGCAAGCAGAAAAAGCCAATAACCCTTAAAACCAAAAGGCAAGGGCAATTAAAAAGGATCCCAAGGCTTTGAGCATCAGTGGGTAGGAGGGCCTAAAGGAATAGAATCCTGGTCTAAGCGGCTAAACCAAGCTGTCCCTAACCATGTGCTTGTGGCGTGTAGGTGTCAAGTGAAAACTTGAGACTGAGCGGTTAAAGTCAAGGTCCAAAGAAAAAACAAAGAGTGTGCTTAAGAACCCTGGACACCTCTAATTGGGGACTTTAGCAAAGCTGAGTCACAATCTGAAAAGGTTCACCCAATTATGTGTCTGTGGCATTTATGTATCCGGTGGTAATACTGGAAAACAAAGTGCTTAGGGCCACGGCCAAGACTCATAAAATAGCTGTGTTCAAGAATCATCATACTGAACTAAGAGAGTCAATAACACTATTCGAAATCTGAAGTCCCTATAGATGCCAATCATTCTGAACCTCAATGGATAAAGTGAGATGCCAAAACTATTCAAGAGGCAAAAAGCTATAAGTCCCGCTCATATGATTGAAGCTCTGTTTCATTGATAGTTTGGAATTTATAGTATATTCTATTCTTTTTATCCTATTTTGATTTTCAGTTGCTTGGGGACAAGCAACAATTTAAGTTTGGTGTTGTGATGAGCGGATAATTTATACGCTTTTTGACATTGTTTTTAGTATGTTTTTAGTAGAATCTAGTTACTTTTAGGGATGTTTTTAATAGATTTTATGTTAAATTCACATTTCTGGACTTTACTATGAGTTTGTGTGTTTTTCTGTGATTTCAGGTATTTTCTGGCTAAAATTGAGGGACTTGAGCAGAAATCAGATTCAGAGGTTGAAAAAGGACTGCTGATGCTGTTGGATTCTGACCTCCCTGCACTCAAAGTGAATTTTCTGGAGCTACAGAACTCTAAATGGCGAGCTTCCAATTGCGTTTGAAAGTAGACATCCAGGGCTTTCCAGCCATATATAATAGTCCATACTTTGGCCAAGAATTGACGACGTAAACTGGCGGTCAACGCCAGCCTTCTGCCCAAATCTGGCGTCCAGCGCCAGAAAAGGATCCAGAACCAGAGTTGAACGCCCAAACTGGCACAGAAACTGGCGTTCAACTCCACAAATGGCCTCTGCACGTGTAACACTCAAGCCCAAGCCCAAGCACACACCAAGTGGGCCCCGGAAGTGGATTTGTACATCAATTACTTACTCATGTAAACCCTAGTAGCTAGTTTATTATAAATAGGACCTTTTACTATTGTATTTGGCATCTTTGGACGCCTGGTTCTTAGATCAGAGGGGCTGGCCTCTCGGCCATGCCTGGACCTTTCACTTATGTATTTTTAATGGTAGAGTTTCTACACTCCATAGATTAAGGTGTGGAGCTCTGCTGTTCCTCAAAGATTAATGCAAAGTACTACTGTTTTCTATTCAATTCTTCTTATTTCACTTCTAAGATATCCATTCGCACCCAAGAACGTGATGAAGGTGATGATTATGTGTGACGCTCATCATTCTTCTCCCTTATGAACGCATGCCTGACAAACACTTCTGTTCTACATGAAATAAGCTAGAATGAATATCTCTTAGATCTCCTAACCAGAATCTTCGTGGCGTAAGCTAGAATGATGGCGGCATTCAAGAGAATCCGGAAGGTCTAAACCTTGTCTGTGGTATTCCGAGTAGGATTCAATGATTGAATGACTGTGACGAGCTCCTAACTCGCGATTGCAGGGCGTTAGTGACAGACGCAAAAGGATAGTAAATCCTATTCCAGCATGATCGAGAACCGACAGATGAATAGCCGTGCCGTGACAGGGTGCGTGAGCATATTATTCACTGAGAGGATAAGATGAAGCCATTGACAAGGGTGATGCCTCCAGACGATTAGCCGTGCCGTGACAGGGCATTGGATCATTTTCCCGAGAGATGACCGAAAGTAGCCATTGACAGTGGTGATGTATCACATAAAGCCAGCCATGGAAAGGAGTGAGACTGATTGGATGAAGATAGCAGGAAAGCAGAGGTTCAGAGGAACGAAAAGCATCTCCATTCGCTTATCTGAAATTCCTACCAATGATTTACATAAGTATCTCTATCCCTATTTTATTATATAATATTCGAAAACACCATTATCACTTTATATCTGCCTGACTGAGATTTACAAGGTGACCATAGCTTGCTTCATACCAACAATCTCCGTGGGATTCGAACCTTACTCACGTAAGGTATTACTTGGACGACCCAGTGCACTTGCTGGTTAGTTGTATCGAAGTTGTGACAATTATGAATTAAGATCAGAGCACCAAGCTCTGGAGCCATTACCAGGATTTGTTCGAGCCTGGAGATCACAATTTCGTGCACCATTCTCGAACCCATATTTTCACTGAACGTTAACACCACTAACGTCCTGAGCTAAAGTCTCTGCCCACTTCACACTTTCTCTCTGCAAGTAAAACCAAGCCCAATGAAGAAGTGAATTGCTTCAAACTCAAGATCCAAAGGCCCATACCCAAGACTTGAAGAGCCAACTTGAAGAACAGAAGAGTAGTATATATAAGAGTAGCTTTGAATTAAATTGAGAGTTGGAAATTATAGGGAGCCTCGGGCATAGAATTACTCTCTATATTTACTTTCTCTACACTTCTAGTTTCATCATGTATTCTCCATCTTTGTTTTCGTTTTCCAGAGCTATGAACAACTAAACCCCTTTCATTGGGTTAGGGAGCTCTGTTGTAATTTGATGGATCAATACTAGTTTTCATTATTCTTCTTCTATCTTTTCTCTTGATTTTACTTGAGAGCTTTCGATCTTCATCCAATTGGGTAGTTATCTTGGAAAAGAAGCTACTCATACTTGGATCTCTTCTGAACCTTGAAAGAGGAATGAAGAGATCATGCTAGAAATGCTTTCTCATGCTGGACCAAATTGGGTTTGGATGGATATGTGACTATAATACTCTCAACACTTGATTTGGGAAATGCATGTGGTATAATCAGTGACCATACTTCATCTCTTCTCATGAGCAACTGACCAAGGAATTGGCTATTGATCAAGATTTGAGAGATTGAATTACAAGAAGTTGTAATTCAATTACTTAAGATTGCCAAGGAGATCAATGAGTGCATTGATTGAGGAAGAGATGAAAATGAAATTGATCCGGAGAATGCAACATCTCCTAAGCCCAATGAACTCCCCATTTCTGATCTTACCCATTCTCTTTAATTTCTGCCATTTACATTTATGAGCAATACCCCATTCCCATTTACAATTCAGCAATTTACTTTCAGTCATTTATTTTCAGTTCTTTAATTCTAGCATTTTACTTTTTCTGTCATTTACCTTCCCGCCATTTTATTTTCTGTAATTCTCAACTCAAATTCTGGATTCGCTCAACTAGAACATTCCTCTAATTAAAGTTGCTTGATCAATCAATCCCTGTGGGATTCGACCTCACTCTATTATGAGTTTTTACTTGACGACAAATTCGGTACACTTGCCGAAGGAAATTTGTTATGAGACAAGTTTTCCGTGCATCAAGTTTATGGCGCCGTTGCCGGGGATTGATTGTGCATCAACAATGATTAAATTGGAGGATAATTAGATTGAGCATTTTCTTTTAATTTGATTTAATTTTCTGTTTGAGTCATTTACTTTCTGTTTTAGTTAATTTCTTCCCTTCCCCCTACCTTTTTTCTTTGTTATTTACCATTCATTTCACTAACCCACTAACTGTTTGATATATTACATCACTCACACTAACAGTAATTCTGACAGATATACTTTCTGCACCTATTCTCTTTGCTTGTACTTGTTGGTTGTATGACAGGGAGAAGAAGCGGGGCTTCAACTTCCTTTGATTCTGAACCTGAGAGAACCTTCCTTAGACTAAGGAGGGAGGCAAGAGAAAAATGTGTAGTTGGTGCTGAAGAAGAGGAGGAACACTTTGAGGAATACTTTGAACCAAACATGGAAGAAAACATGGAAAACCATCATAAGGAAGAAGCTCACAACCATGGCGGAGGAGGACGAGCAAATCATGCTGGGGAGGATAGAAGAGTTTTAGGCTCTTACATCAATCCAAACCCAGGAAAACTGTGGAAGTAGCATTCAAAAGCCAACCATCCATGCCAACAATTTTGAACTAAAACCACAGCTCATCACCCTTGTGCAGAACAACTGTTCGTTCGGAGGAAGTGTCCAAGAAGACCCCA
This sequence comes from Arachis ipaensis, assembly GCF_059453495.1. NCBI lineage: Eukaryota > Viridiplantae > Streptophyta > Magnoliopsida > Fabales > Fabaceae > Arachis > Arachis ipaensis. The sequence continues at coordinate 111,618,744 of NC_142436.1, forward strand.
ATCAACATCTAACCACCTTCCTGAGAATATGTGACACAGTGAAGTCTAATGGTGTTCATCCTGACGCCTATAGACTGCTCTTATTTCCATTCTCACTCAAGGATAAGGCAGCCAAGTGGCTGGAGTCTTTCCCAAAGGAGAGCTTGACAACTTGGGAAGATGTGGTGAACAAATTCTTAGCAAGATTTTACCCCACTCAACGAATCAATAGGCTGAGAGCTGAGGTCCAAACTTTCAGGCAACAAGATGGTGAGACTCTATATGAAGCATGGGAGAGGTTTAAAGACCTAACAAGGAGGTGCCCACCTGACATGTTCAATGAATGGGTGTAGCTGCACATTTTCTATGAAGGGCTCTCTTATGAGTCAAAGAAGGCCGTAGACCATTCATCCGGAGGATCTTTGAACAAGAAGAAGACCATTGAGAAAGCCATAGATGTCATTGAAACTATAGCAGAGAATGACTACTTCTATGCTTCCGAAAGAGGGAACACAAGAGGAGTGATGGAGCTAAACAATGTAGATGCTCTGCTGGCCCAAAACAAGCTCATTACCCAGCAGCTGGCTGACCTCACCAAGAAGATGGAGAAGAACCAAGTAGCAGCAATCTCTACTTCATCAACAACCCAAGAAGGACTGAATGAAGAAGCAGAGGGAAGTCAGGAGCAAATCAACTACATTGGGAATTCACCTAGGCAAAACCATGATCCATACTCCAAGACCTACAACCCTGGATGGAGGAATCACCCAAACTTTGGGTGGGGAAATCAACAAGACCAAAGCCTTGATCAAAAATGCCCAAATCCCAACAATGCAGCTCACCAACATTTCACATCTAGACCATATCAACACCCCATAACAACACCTCTCCACATCCACATCAAAACCAAAATAACTTACCTCATCCTTCCACCTTTAATCACGATCTACAAGCATTTGATGACAGACTCTCAAGGATTGAGAATCTACTTGAAGGCATAGGCAAGGAGATTCAAGACAACAAGGTGTTCAAGGAGGAAGTGCGAGCCAGTTTCAAGAGCCAGGGAGACACGATCAAGAGTTGGAATCTCAAGTGGGGTATCTCTCTGAGCAAATTCCCAAACCCACAGATGGATTTCCAAGTGACACAGAGAAGAATCCGAGAGGTGAAACAAAGAAAGTAAGATGGGAAGATTGCAAGATGTTCACTATAAGTGATAAGGAGACTGAGGACAAGCCAAGCAAGCTGTCAGAACAACCTGAAGATACCTCAGTAGAGAAGAATGAAAAAGATCATCAAGAACCAAAAATCTCACAACAGGAGCTGCTGAGACTCTATGCACCTTTTCCCCAACTACTCAATGGTGCTGTGGAGAAGAGAATATACTTAAGGTTTCTGGATTTGTTTGCATCTCTGCATGTAAACATACCATTCATCAAGGCCATCCAACAAATGCCTGCATACATCAAATATATGAAGGAACTTCTTCCCAGGAAAAGCTCACTCAAGGGAGGCCAGACTATAGTGATGAACAAGGAGTGCAGTGCCCTTATTCAACCACAGTTGCCTACAAAAAAAAAAGATCCGGGAGTTTTCTTGTCCCCTGTGCCATAGGAGAAACAATATTTGATAAAGCACTCTGCGATTTGGGAGCCAGCATCGACTTAATACCCTTATCCCTGGTGAAGAGGCTGCAGATCAATGAGATATTGCCCACAGATGTAGTCATCAAGCTGGCTGACAAAACTTAAAAACAAGCAATAGGGGTGGTGGAAAATGTGTTGTTAAAGGTTGGGAGATACTTTCTTCCCACAGACTTTGTCATCTTGGACATGGAAGAGAGTCACACTCACCTAATCATATTGGAAAGACCATTCCTAGCTACGGCCAGAGCACTCATAGATGTGGAGTAAGGAGAGCTAATATTGAGGATCCATGATGAACGACTCAGCTTTAATGTCTTCAAACTCTCACAAGAAGCAGACCAAGAAAACAAAGAACCAAGCAAAGATCATAATGAGATGCTGACAGAGGAAGCAAGCACTGAAGCACAACCAGCCCATCTGGGAAAGCCCTTGGTTGATGAACAAGGAAATAAGCAGTTGTCACAACTCAAGGAAAAGCTGGAGGAACCTAAACCACCAGAGACATATGAAGACAACAACAAAATTCTCTTAGAAGAAGAAGTCACCAAGAGCAAGGCAACATCAAAAGGGACAAAGAAGAAGGTACCAAGGGGGTGGAGGAACAAGAAGATCCCTACGGAAGACTTCTCTCCAGGAGATAAAGTGATCTCAGCTTACTTTCCAGATATCCCCCTAATCTCCCAACTGTACCATCTCAGTTACCTAAGGTCTTCACTATCAATAGAGTTCTCTCCTTGGAACATGTAGAGATCATTGATACAACCAATGGATATAAGTCCAAGGCAAGAGGGGAGGACTTGAAGCATTATCAACCTCCCTGATGAAGGAGAAACGTCAAGCTAGTGACGCTAAAGAAGCGCTTCATGGGAGGCAACCCATGTTTTATGAGCTTATACTAGTGAATAAGTCAATATTCATGAATTCCAACCCAAACTTGACAAAAACTTGGTGAAACCCTTAATACGCAGTATATAGTGAAGAACAAGTTTGGTGTTCAAAGCATGCCAAGAAAGCATGAATACAACTGCGAGCATGCTAGTCTTGGAGCTTTGAACAGAACTTTTCATCACAGTGCTACAAACTAAGTTTGGTGTCACCCCATGGTGCCACCAATGTACATATAAGGATACACAGTTAGTTAGTTAGTTGGACTTCATGAATAAACAATCTAATCTTTTCTTCCCTTTATTATTCTAGCCGTAAAATTTAAATTGATTTTTTTATGATATTTCTTACTTTTCTTATTTGATCTTTATAGAGAAAGGAAAGGAGCATTGAAGGAGATTGATTGGACAATTAAATGAGAAAGGTTCGGCCACTTCATGAAGAGGGTACTACACACGTGCCTCAAGGGGGAATGCATTGAGAATGGTTGCCATGCAACATTGGAAGAAGAACAAATTTGGAAACTGAACCAAATCCATCATAAAGTTGGTAATCCTCGTGCTTATTCCATACAAAACCCCATCCGTTCATCATACACCAACCCCATCAATCCACACCTTTCATCTCTTCCTCACCTCCCTATATAAGTGAGTCCTAGTGCATACTTACCCTTCACACTCAAATTCCCACTCTCCACAATCCACACTTTCGACGTTCAAAACCTCTTCATCACACCTCATCCTAACCAACCAAATTCTTCATCCATCCTTACCTTCAAACCCCCTCACACAACAACTCAAATTCATGGCATCATCAAGCTCCAAGAGGCAAAAGAGGAAGGAACCAATGGTGAGCGTTCCTTTTGATGAGAAGAGGTTCAAAACTGCCTTCCATGAACAAGAGTTTGAGCGGATAAAGCTCAAAAAGATACTGCCCGAATTAACCTTCCAAATCAATGAAGACGAGTGCCCACAGATTCGGGAGAAAATTGAACAAAGAGGGTGGCAAGGGCTCACGAATCCAGAGGGGAAGATCAATGCAAACCTCATCAAAGAGTTCTATGCGAATGTGGTTAGAGAAGACAAAACCAAGGCCGCAACCTTCAAAAGCTATGTAAGAGGAAAGGAGGTGGACTTCAGCCCAAATGCTATAACAAGAGCTCTTCACCTAAAATCACCACATTTTGATGAGCTTAGTTATCTAGCAAGAGTAAGTAAGAGCCCTGATGATGATGAACTCGAACAAATTGTGAACGACATATGTGTTATAAGAGCTGACTGGGAAAGATATGTGGATAAGAGACCCAGGTTCATCAAGAGAGGAGACCTCAGCCCTGAGGCCAAGGGATGGTTTGAACTTGTGAGGAGATCTATCTTACCAGCAGCCAACAATTCTGAGGTCAATATCAACCGGGCTACTATGGTACATTGCTTAGTACAAGGTGGAGATATAAATGTGCACGAGCTTATAGCAGAGGGGATTCAAGAGTCAGCTGAGAAGATTGATTTGGGTGCCAGGCTTTGGTACCCCAGCACCATCCTCAGATTGTGCACGAAGGCCAAGGTTGTCTTAGAGGATAGTAATGCAGATTGGTTAAATCCGGAGAGGCTGATGACCTTTTAGCAGCTAACTTGTGTGACACCAGCCCAACAACAAAGAAGACCTCACATAGGAAAGCCAAAACCAAAAGGAGTAGCTCACCAAGAGGAGCCTCATCAAGAAGAATATCAACAAGAAGAGCATCATGACCCAGCCAACTTGAATATGAATCACCTTCTAAGGGCCATTGAAGATTTGGGAATGAGACAGATGGAAGGACAAGAACAAATACTACTGCTTCAATCCAAATAGATGAGCCAACAAGAGGAGTGGCAGAAACAACAGATGGAGCAGCAACAGGAACAATATTCCCAACTCACTCAAGCCATCCACCAAGTTACTGCGAGGCAAGAACATCAAGATAAGCATTTGCAAGAACTCAATCAGCGGCAACTAGTTCAGATGAGAGCATTCAATGAGTTTAGTGTGCTTAATGAAGGACGGCAACTACATAGGGAGGAGTTCAACGTAAACACTCAAGCCAAGTTGAACTACATGTCTAGTAATATGCATCATCTACACTATGCTATCCCTACATATGATGAGGTCCAAAAAGATTTTGTAGAACAAGAAGAGAGGAAGGTGAAACAGCAGAAGGAAACACTCAAGAAGAAGATGGAAGATGGTGGTTTCTGGAAGAAGCTGATTGGAAAAGGCAAAGGGAGTGGGAGTACAAGCAATCAAGAGGGACACAAGGAGGACAAGCAAGGAGGAGAGCATGGGCAACCACATGAGTAAAAGGTGGTGGAGTTCTTTCTTTGGTCCATCTTTCTTTATGCTTTAAATAAGGAAGATCTTGTATGAAATAGAACATGCTTCCATAGTAGTTTGAACCTTTTTCAATTCTGTCTTTTAAGTTTTTGTGTTAAAAAAGGGTCTATGTTTGCTAGTCCTTATGTCACTGCATCCTTACTTTGCTTACTTGTATGTTTGCCCTTTGAATCAAATGAAAAAGAGAATGAGTGTTTTTAAAGACCAGAGAGAAATTCATACTATGGAGTAAGTTCATGAGTTTATGGTATAGTCATAAGTTAGCTAAGTTGGTTCAACCATAAGGTGGGAAGACAACTATCTGTCCTGAATCATATGCTTTGAATACACCCCATGAGACTAGCTAAATAAGAAGATCCTAAGAAGAAAAAGGGAAAGAACAATAAAGGTTGGAAAATAAAAGAAAAAGAGTAAGCAATAAGGCTAGGCACCAATGGTTTTAATCTTGAGGCATGTGTCTGTGGTGCTCGTGTGTGAGGGATCTACTTGGATGAATAAGCTCTTAGGGGTGCCTTATCACTTGGTAACTTGGGTTAACTAACTCGGGATTATCAGTTGAAAGTCCACTATTAAGAGTAACCCTCACTACAGAGCATTTAGTAACCCAAAGAGGTGCTGGACACCAAGGTCTCAAGAAAAGAAAATAAATAAACTATGTGCCTATGGTGTGTAAGTATGGGGGAGAGACTTGAGCAAGTAAGTCCTTAGGGGTGCTTCAACACCTAGCACCTTGAACCAACTGGTTCGGGAGTGTTGGCTGAAAGCTTATTTTAAAGAGTTTCCCCCTTACAGAGCACTTAGCTTAAGAACAAAAATAAGCCCTGAAATAACAACAAAAGGATCAATGAATAAAAGTCTCATGGGATGCAATCACAGTGAGTATTCTAGGACATGATAAAGGTCTGAAAGCCAGGAATGAACCTAATTTGCTATGCATGAAACCACCATAAAACCAGGGACATGACTTCCACAAGAATGACTCATTTCTCTTGGCACTCCATTCATCATTCTCTTGTTCCAGTACTTGCATAGGGACAAGCAAGCTTTAAGTTTGGTGTTGTGATGCCAGGGCATTTTGGCCAGTTTCACTGACCTTTTCTTTACTGTTTTTAGGGTAGTTTCATGCATTCCCTTAGGAAATAAGCTAGTTTTGGGTAGATATTCACTTACATCTTGATTCAAGCATACATTGTGCACTTTACATGATTTCATGAGGATTTTGCATGAATTTAAGGACAAATTGGATGTTGCATTTCCCATGACTTGGACTAGAACTTTGATGCACTTTATTGCTTGATTTCAGGACAAAGGAAGCAAAGAAGAACCACATTAGTGGCTACGTTAGTTATACTAACGTTAACACTAACATGGAATGGGAGTAACTTGCAAAGTTAATGAGAAAAGTAATTGCCAATAACGCTCTCGAAGCCATCATTGCCCATGTTAAGAGTCACGTTAACTAAGTTAACGTGAACTCTAACGTGGAAGAAAGGAAATGGAGCCAACGTTAGTGACACTTAACATTATCACTAACGTTGGACCAAGCTCATAAGTGGCCACGTTAGTTGCCACGTTAACTTAGTTAACGTGGCCTCTAACGTTAAGAAGAAAAGGGGAAGCCAATGTTAGTGACATTCAACTTTGTCACTAACGTTGGCCAAGTCACAATAAGCCACGTTAACTTCCACGTTAACCAAGTTAACGTGGAAGCTAACGTGAGGAGACAAAGTGGTCGACAACGTTAGTGACACCAAACATTGTCACTAACGTTGGAAGGAACACACACAAGCCCCAATAAGCCACGTTAACTCCCACGTTAACTTAGTTAACGTGGAAGTTAACGTGAAGAAGGGAGGTGATCGCCAACGTTAGTGACACCCAACATTGTCACTAACGTTGGAATTAGCCCACATAAGCCACTATGAGCCACATTAACTCCCTCGTTAACTTAGTTAACGTGGAAGCTAACGTGGATAAGGGAATGATGAGCCAACGTTAGTGACACTCAACTTTGTCACTAACGTTGGAGATGGCTAGCATGGCCACGTTAGAGGCCACGTTAACCAAGTTAACGTGGACTCTAACGTGAGAAATAGGGGCACATTGGAACGTTAGTGACAATGGTAAGTGTCACTAACATTCTCGAAGGTTGGCAAGCCTACGTTAAAAGAGCCACGTTAACTAAGTTAACGTGGACTCTAACGTAGGGAAGAGGGAGACTTCTCAACGTTATTGGGAATGGTAAGTCCCAGTAACGTGTGCGAAGGGCATAGAGGCAACGTTAGTGGCAACGTTTGTGCCACTAACTTTGAAGTTAACGTGGCTCTTACTTGGGTGAGGAACATTAGTGAAAAAGGTGATTGTCACTAACGTTCTCGAACCCATATTTTCACTGAACGTTAACACCACTAACGTCCTGAGCTAAAGTCTCTGCCCACTTCACACTTTCTCTCTGCAAGTAAAGCCAAGCCCAATGAAGAAGAGAATTGTTTCAAACTCAAGATCCAAAGGCCCATACCCAAGACTTGAAGAGCCAACTAGAAGAACAGAAGAGTAGTATATATAGGAGTAGCTTTGAATTAAATTGAGAGTTGGAAATTATAGGGAGCCTCGGGGCATAGAATTACTCTCTATATTTACTTTCTCTGCACTTCTAGTTTCATCATGTATTCTCCATCTTTGTTTTCATTTTCCAGAGCTATGAACAACTAAACCCCTTTCATTGGGTTAGGAAGCTCTGTTGTAATTTGATGGATCAATACTAGTTTTCATTATTCTTCTTCTATCTTTTCTCTTGATTTTACTTGAGAGCTTTCGATCTTCATCCAATTGGGTAGTTATCTTGGAAAAGTAGCTACTCATACTTGGATCTCTTCTGAACCTTGAAAGAGGAATGAAGAGATCATGCTAGAAATGCTTTCTCATGCTGGACCAAATTGGGTTTGGATGGATATGTGACTATAATCCTCTCAACACTTGATTTGGGAAATGCATGTGGTATAATCAGTGACGATACTTCATCTCTTCTCATGAGCAACTGACCAAGGAATTGGCTATTGATCAAGATTTGAGAGATTGAATTACAAGAAATTGTAATTCAATCACTTAAGATTGCCAAGGAGATCAATGAGTGCATTGATTGAGGAAGAGATGAAAATGAAATTGATCCGGAGAATGCAACATCTCCTAAGCCCAATGAACTCCCCATTTCTGATCTTACCCATTCTCTTTAATTTCTGCCATTTACATTTATGAGCAATACCCCATTCCCATTTACAATTCAGCAATTTACTTTCAGTCATTTATTTTCAGTTCTTTAATTCTAGCATTTTACTTTTTCTGTCATTTACCTTCCTGCCATTTTATTTTCTGCAATTCTCAACTCAAATTCTGGATTCACTCAACTAGAACATTCCTCTAATTAAAGTTGCTTGATCAATCAATCCCTGTGGGATTCGACCTCACTCTATTGTGAGTTTTTACTTGACGACAAATTCGGTACACTTGCCGAAGTAAATTTGTTATGAGACAAGTTTTCCGTGCATCAGTTAATGATCATGTGGAGTCACAAAAACTACTGAAAAATCAAAAAGAGAATGAAAAATAGCTTTAAAAATATCTCACCCTGGAGGAAGAACTTACTGGCGTTTAAACGCCAGTAAGAAGTATCAAACTGGCGTTTAACGCCAGAAAGAAGCATCAAGCTGGCGTTAAACGCCAGAAACAAGCACCATTGGTTCTTCAAGAAGAGGAAGACGTCACCCTCACTAAGGTGGACTCGTTCCTTAATCTCCTTGTTCTTATTTTCCTGTTTTTCATTCACTATGCTTTATGTTTATGTTTGTGTCTCATTACATGATCATTAGTATCTAAGTGTCTATGTCTTAAAGTTATGAATGTCCTATGAATCCATCACCTCTTTTAAATGAAAAATATTTTAATGACAAAAGAACAAGAAGTACATGGTTTTGAATTCACCCTTGAAATTAGTTTAATTATTTTGATGTGGTGACAATACATTTTGTTTTCTGAATGAATGCTTGAACAGTGCATATGTCTTTTGAATTTATTGTTTATGAATGTTAAATATGTTGGCTCTTGAAAGAATGATGAAAAAGGAGACATGTTACCTGATAATCTGAAAAATCATAAAAATGATTCTTGAAGCAAGAAAAAGCAGTGAATACAAAAGCTTACGAAAAAAAAGAGAAAAATGCGAAAAAATAGAAAAAGAAAAAGCAAGCAGAAAAAGCCAAAATCTCTTTAAACCAAAAGGCAAGAGCAAAAAGCCAATAGCCCTTAAAACCAAAAGGCAAGGGTAATAAAAAGGATCCAAGGCTTTGAGCACCAGTGGATAGGAGGGCCTAAAGGAATAAAATCCTGGCCTAAGCAGCTAAACCAAGCTGTCCCTAACCATGTGCTTGTGGCGTGAAGGTGTCAAGTAAAAACTTGAGACTGAGCGGTTAAAGTCGAGGTCCAAAGCAAAAGAAGAGTGTGCTTAAGAACCCTGGACACCGCTAATTGGGAACTTTAGCAAAGCTAAGTCACAATCTGAAAAGGTTCACCCAGTTATGTGTCTGTGGCATTTATCTATTCGGTGGTAATACTGGAAAACAAAGTGCTTAGGGCCACGGCCAAGACTCATAAAGTAGTTGTGTTCAAGAATCAACATACTGAACTAGGAGAATCAATAACACTATCTGAATTCTATGTTCCTATAGATGCCAATCATTCTGAACCTCAATGGATAGAGTGAGATGCCAAAACTATTCAAGAGGCAAAAAGCTACAAGTCCCGCTCATTTGATTGGAGCTATGTTTTATTGATAGTTTGGAATTTATAGTATATTCTCTTCTTTTTATCCTATTTGATTTTCAGTTGCTTGGGGACAAGCAACAATTTAAGTTTGGTGTTGTGATGAGCAGATAATTTATATGCTTTTTGGCATTATTTTTACATAGTTTTTAGTATGATTTAGTTAGTTTTTAGTATATTTTTATTAGTTTTTAAATAAAAATCACATTTCTGGACTTTACTATGAGTTTGTGTGTTTTTCTATGATTTCAGATATTTTCTGGCTGAAATTGAGGGACTTGAGCAAAAATCAGAATCAGAGGTTGAAGAAGGACTGCAGATGCTATTGGATTCTGACCTCACTGCACTCAAAGTAGATTTTCTGGAGCTACAGAAGTCCAAATGGTGCACTCTTAATTGTGTTGGAAAGTAGACATCCAGGGATTTCCAGCAATATATAATAGTCCATACTTTGCTCAAGTTTAGATGACGAAAACTGGCGTTCAACGCTAGCTCTCTGCCCTATTCTGAAGTTGAATGCCAAAAACAGGTTACAAAGCAGAGTTAAACGCCAGAAACAGGTTACAAACTGGCATTCAACTCCAAAGAAGACCTCTACACGTGAAAGCTTCAACGCTCAGCTCAAGCACACACCAAGTGGGCCCGAAAGTCGATTTCTGCATCATTTACTTATTTCAGTAACCCTAGTAACTAGTTTAGCATAAATAGAACTCTTTACTATTGTACTAGGGGTCTTTTTCCCTAATTTCGAATTCATATGCCATTTGGGGAGGCTGGCCACTTGGCCATGCCTAGACCTTATTCTTATGTATTTTCAACGGTAGAGTTTCTACACACCATAGATTAAGGTGTGGAGCTCTGCTGTTCCTCAAGAATTAATGCAAAGTACTACTGTTTTTCTATTCAATTCAAGCCTATTTCTTCTCTAAGATATTCATTCGCACTCAAGAACATGATGAATGTGATGATTATGTAACGCTCATCATCATTCTCACTTATGAACGCGTGCCTGACAAACACTTCCGTTCTACATGCAAACAAGCTTGAATGTATATCTCTTGGCACTCTGATCGTGAGATCAGAGTCTTCGTGGTATAGGCTAGAACTATTGGCGGCCATTCTTGAGGTCCGGAAAGTCTAAACCTTGTCTGTGGTATTCCGAGTAGGATCCGGGAAGGATGGCTGTGACGAGCTTCAAACTCGCGAGTGCTGGGCGTAGTGACAGACGCAAAAGGATTACTGAATCCTATTCTAGTATGATTGAGAATCGACAGATGATTAGCCGTGCGGTGACAGTGCATCTTCGACCATTCTCACTGAGAGGACGGGAAGTAGCCATTGACAACGGTGATGCCCTACACAAAGCTTGCCATAGAAAGGAGTGGGAATGATTAGATGAAGACAGCAGAAAAGCAGAGGTTCAAGAGGAACGAAAGCATCTCTATACGCTTATCTGAAATTCTCACAAATGAATTACATAAGTATCTCTATCTTTATTTGACGTTTTATTTATCTTTTAATTATTAAAACTCTATAACCATTTGAATCCACCTGACTGAGATTTACAAGGTGACCATAGCTTGCTTCAAGCCGACAATCTCCGTCGGATCGACCCTTACTCACGTAAGGTTTATTACTTGGACGACCCAGTGCACTTGCTGGTTAGTTGTGCGAAGTTGTGACAAAGTGTGTGAATTACATTCCGAGCACCAAGTTTTTGGCACCGTTGTTAAGGATCACAATTTCGTGCACCATGGACTAATCATTTTGATTCCTCAAGTCCTAGTCAACTCCTATGGAAGGACTAGCTTTAGAGGGATCCAAATCAATAAGCAAATTCCAATTTTCAATCAACAGTTGAGTTTGATAACTCAAGTGTCACCAATTACTCACCAAAGCAAAGGGGGAAAAATCTAAATTATTTATATCATAAATAGAAGAGAGCAACCATAAATCTGAAATACCTCGAATTCTATTGAATAGAAAATCAAATTAAACATAGGAATCCATAAGCCAATTTGGGAACATAAGTAATTAACAAGTGAAAGCACTAGAATAAATAAAAGTAGAAGAGAACATAAATTAAAGGAACATTGAAACTGAATTTGAGACGGAATGAACCATAAACTAAGAGAAATCCTAAATCCTAAAACCTAAGAGAGAGGAGAGAGCCTCTCTCTCTAGAAAACTACATCTAAAACCTAAAATTATGAATATAAAAGTTGTTCAATATGAATGAATGGATTGATTCTCCAACTTTATAGCCTCTAATATGTGTTTTCTGGGCTGAAAACTAGGTCAAAAACAGCCCAGATACGTACAGCACGCGGCACTGCCACGCGTACGCGTTGATTGCATTTTCTCCAGGTCACGCGTCCGCGTGATCCATGCATGCGCATTGCCTATCTTTAGGATAGATATGAAAAATTATATATCGTTGCGAATTCCTAGATGTTAGCTTTCCAACGCAACTAAAACCAACTCATTTGGACCTCTATAGCTCAAGTTATGATCGATTGAGTGCGAAGAGGTCAGGCTGGACAGCTTTAGCAGTTCCTTCAGTTTCTTGTATTCCTTCCACTTTTGCATGCTTCCTTTCCATCCTCCAAGCTATTCCTGTCCTATAAACCTTGAAATCACTTAACACACATATCACGGCATCGAATGGTAATAAGAGAGGACTAAAATTAGCAAATTTAAGGCCAAAGAAACATGTTTTCAATCAAAGCACAAAATTAGGAAGGAAAATGTAGAACCATGCAAATTGTATGAATAAGTGTGAGAATAATGGATAAAATCCACTAGATTAAGCATAGGATAAACCCTAAAAATGGGGTTTATCAACCTCCCCACACTTAAACATTAGCATGTCCTCATGCTAAGCTCAAGAGAACTAAAAGAGTGAAGAGGAATGGTAGAATATATGAAATGCAACCTCTCTGTATGAATGCAACTACATGCAAAATATTTCTACCTACTTGATTAAAAGTAAGCAAATCTTTTAAGAACAAATATGAACTGGATTTCACTAATTCAAATCATAAAAATTAAGTACAAGTAAACTTGCAGAAGAAAATAGCTCATGAAAGCCGGGAACAAAGAATTGAGCATCGAACCCTCACCGGAAGTGTATACACTCTAATCACTCAAGTGTTTAAGGTTCGACTCTTTCAATTCTCTACTAACCTTACTTTCTAAGGCTTGCTTTTCTTCTACCAATCAACACAAATTTGATGCACAAATACACATATCAAGCTGTCTTTTAAGGATTGTAATGGGGTTAGGGTCAAGGTAGGATTGTATTTGGCCAAGTGGACTAAAATCTGAATCCTTAATTAACCAAACTTTTCCCACCTAACTTAAGACAATCCATGTAATCAAAATACAAAATCTAACTACCCATATACTATGTTTACAACATATTCATTGATGCCAGGGTATTTTGGCCAGTTTCACTGACCTTTTCTTTACTGTTTTAGGGTAGTTTCATGCATTTTCTTAGTAAATAAGCAAGTTTTAGGTAGATATTCACTTACATCTTGATTGAAGCAAACATTGTGAACTTTACATGATTTTATGAGAATTATGCATGAATTGAATGATAAAATGGATGATGCATGATCTCATGATTTAGAACCAAGCTTTGATGCACTTTATTTGCTTGATTTCAGGACAAAGGAAGCAAGGAAGAGCCACGTTAGTAGCCACGTTAGTCTAACTAACATGACCACTAACATGGAATGGGAGCTAGCTTGCAACGTTAATGGAAAAAGTGATCACCAATAATGCCTTTGAAAGCCATCATAGCCCACGTTAGTGGCCACGTTAATTACATTAACGTGGAAGCTAACATGGAGGAAAAGGGAAGCTCCAATGATAGTGGTAAAAGTGAATACCACTAACGTTCCAAAAGGGCACAATTGGCCACGTTAAGAGTCACGTTAATTACATTAACGTGAACTCTAACGTGGGAGGAGCAAGGAATCGCCAACGTTAGTGACACTCACCTTTGTCACTAACATTGGACTAAGCCAATATTGCCCACGTTAGTTGCCACGTTAATTACATTAACGTGGAAGCTAATGTGGAGGAAAGAAATGATGGGCCAACGTTAGTGACACTCACCTTTGTCACTAACATTGGAGATGGCAATCACCACCACGTTAGTGGTCACGTTAATGCAATTAACGTAAGGCACTAACGTGGGAAGAAGGGGCGTTTAAAGTGTTAGTGGCAAAGGTAAGTTTCACTAATGCTCTCGAAGCTTAGGCATGCCCATGTTAAGGGTCACGTTAGTTATACTAACGTGAACTCTAACGTGGGAAAAAGGGGCAATAAGCAACGTTATTGGAAAAGATGAATGCCAATAACGTTTGCGAAGGACCAAGAGGCAACGTTAGTGGTCACGTTAGTGCCACTAACGTTGAAGTTAACGTGGATCATTTTGGGCTTGGAACGTTAGTGAAAAAGGTGATCGTCACTAACGTTCTCGAACCCACATTTTCACTTAACGTTAACACCACTAACGTCCTAACTAACGTCCATGCCTAACTCACACTTTTTCTGCAAGCAAAGCTGAGCCCACTGAAGACTGTAACTGCTTCAACTAAAGATCCAAAGGCCCATATCCAAGACTTGAAGAGCCAACTAGAAGATCAGAAGAGTAGTATATATAGGAGTAGTTTTGAACTAGTAGGCAGCTTTTGGCATTTTGGAGAACTACACTCTGTATATTTTACTTTCTCTGTAACTTCTAGTTTTATTTTGAAAATGTACTTTTCATTTATGCTTTCCATTTCCAGAGCTATGAACAACTAAACCCCTTTCATTGGGTTACAGAGCTATGTTGTAATTTGATGGATCAATAATAGTTTTCATTATTCTTCTTCTTTCTTTTCTCTTGATTTTACTAGAAAGCTTTCAATCTTCATCCTATTGGGTAGTTGTCTTGGAAAAGAAGCTATTCATACTTGGATCTCTTCGGAACCTTGGAAGAGGAATGAAGAGATCATGCTAGAAATGCTTTCTCATGTTGGACCAAATTGGGGTTTGGATGGATATAGTGACATATAATCCTACCAACACTTTGATTTGGGAATACATGTGGTATAATCAGTGACTATACTTCATCTTTTCTCATGAGCAATTACTCCAAGGAATTGGCTATTGATCAAGATTTGAGAGATTGGGTTGCCAAGGAATTGGAATCCAATCACTTAAGATTGTCAAGGAGATCAATGAATGCATTGATTGAGGAAGATATGAGAATGAACTTGATCCGGAGAATACAACATCTCCTGAGCCCAATGAATCCCTCATTTCTGATCTTACCCATTCTCTTTACTTTCTGCCATTTACTTTCATGTCCAGTTCCCCAAATCCCCATTTAAGATTCTGTAATTTACTTTCCGCCATTTACATTTTGCTCTTTATTTCCAGCATTTACACTTTCTGTTATTTACTTTCCCGCCATTTACGTTTCTGCAAATATCAACTCAATTTCTGCTTAGCTCAACTAGAACATTCCTCTGATTAAAGTTGCTTGACCAATCAATCCCTGTGGGATTTGACCTCACTCTATTGTGAGTTTTTACTTGACGACAATTCGGTATACCTGCCGAGGGAAATTTGTTGAGAGACAAGTTTCCATGCATCATTCATGCATCCGATTTTGAGTACAGTACATATGCATTGCTATCGCCATTTACCTTGGGGCATTTTGTCCCCTCTTTATTGTTTTCTCTTTTTCTTTTCTTTTTCTCTCTTTTTTATTTTATTATTTTTTATTTTTTTCTATATATTTTTTTTCTTTTCTTTTGTTTTTCTCAATGCATATGATTAAAGTATTGAATGCATAAACATGTCCTCAACATTCTTTTTCACATTTCCTCAAGAATATACAACACCCAATTCTCAAACCAAATGTTTTCAATCCCAATTTCCCCACACTTAAATCATGAGCACTTTCACTAGTCTAAGCTAACCAAGGATTCAAATTAAGGACATTATTATTTTTTGCTTAGAGTTAATGATGTGCTATAAGTAAAGAACAAAGGGGTATAATAGCCTCAAAATTGGTTTGCAAAGGATAATGAAAGGGTAAGGCCATATGGGTATGTAAGCTCAGTGAAACAAAGGCCTCAATCATATAAGTGCATGCATACATCAAACCATGGAAATATAGAATTAAGCAACACAAAGATCACAATTTTAGAGAGAACAACACACTAAAAATAAAATATTGGTTGATAAAATGCAACTAATTTAAATAAGCTTAAAATCTCACAGGTTTTGTGTGTTCGAGCTCTAAACCATGTTCCAGTATAATATTTCTTCAAACAAGTTCAATAAAAATTTTAATTCAAATTAGTGAAATGCTATAAAAAGTTTCTTGAAAAAGAAAATGTTACTTCAACCAAGTGGTGGTAAAATATGCACAAAATCAAACAAATATGCAATCAAACATGCAAATGCAATAACTAATTTAACAAAGAAAATTTAAACATTGGTGTCGAGACAGGAAAGTAACTAACCCATGGAAGTCGGTATCGACCTCCCCACACTTAAAGATTGTACCATCCTTGGTGCATGCTGAGATGTGCAAGTGGACGGGTGGTTCAAACTGGCGCTTTTCTCCAAAGATTGTGCAGATGGACTTGTCTGTCTCCCCATGTAAACGTCTTCCGGTTCCCTTTCTGGTGGCCATCCTGAAAGAAAAAGGGAAGAAAAGTAACCCAGAAATAAAGATAAGAAAATAAATAAAGTATGGGTGAGTTAATGCCAAATAATGAGAGTCTCAATTACATGGTAGCTACAACATACAAGTGAAAAAACAACAGAAGCAAATGGCATAACAATAGTGCAAAAATTGCAGCAATGGGGGAGAGAGAGTGGGTAATGAAAGATAGTGTAAGTTCATGTCAATGCAAAAGGAATACATGTATCATAAAAGATTAGCATTGGCAGTGACAGATAAAGAATATCGCCCAACAGTGTAAAACAAGTCACTGAGCACCAAAATAATACCAGAAAAGATGCAACAGTTGAATAAGGACATTTAACACCAATGGAAAAATAATGAACGTAGAAAAGAAAATAAAAATATGCACAAAATTAAAATTCAATGAATGAAAGTATGCAAATAAATTAAGTAAAATAGAATAAAAGTGAAGAGGGATAAGAAGTTAAAGGGATGAAGAAGAATAAGAAAGTAAGAAAGGAGGAAGAAAGAAGGGGGAAAAGATGGATGAAAAGGGATGAGAATTTAGAAAACGGGGCGCAACGCGTATGCGTGCACAACGTGTATGCGTGAAAATTGATTTGGCCGTTCGACGTGTAAGCGTCACCCACGTGTACGGGTGGGTTGTCTGGAAGCGAAAGGACGCGCACGTGTCAGGGACGCGTACGCATGGATGATGTTGTGCCTCTAGCACAGTGCCAATCCCAGACCATCATAACTCTCTGGCCATACACCCATTTACGCCGATTTGCAGGGTCACGTGTACACGTGAGGGACGCGTACGCATGGACTCGGGATTTCGCAAGCGACGCGTACGCATGAGGGACGTGTACGCGTAGGCTTGTTTGTGCGCCAGGCACGCCACCATCCCTGCTCCCGCGTAACTTTCTGTTCAATTCCTCTTTATCTCGCACGCACATATGACGCGGACGCGTTAGCGACGTTTGCACGTCATGTGTGTTTTTTTTAATGCAAAATGCAGAATGCAAAATGTAGATGCTGATGCAGACATTATGAATGAACACTAAGAAAAATAGAATAAATAAAACTAAGAATAAAATAAAACAAAATAAAACTAAGACTGAAAAAGAACGAAAATACCATGGTGGGTTGTCTCCCACCTAGCACTTTTAGTTATACTCCTTAAGTTGGACATTCGGTGAGCTCCTTTGTTATGGTAGCTTGTGCTTGAACTCATCCAGGAATCTCCACCAGTGTTTGTAATTCCAATATCCTCCGGGATCCCAAACTAGGCGTATAAAGCCTTCAAGCAAGTCAAAGCAAGTGACAAGGCCCCAAGAGTACTGATTTTTGGAATGAATTCCGAGGTCCCAAACCTTGCATTTGTACCCGTCTTCTTGTTGATCATCATTTTTCCACTTGGGTGGTGAGCAATCTGAATTCTCACTAAAGTACCCAAACGACTTCCCAGACCCATTTAATTGAAAATTATACCAACCCTTGTACTTCAATTTGGAGCATGCAACCATATTGAACCTTGCAGGGGAACTCCTACCACTAACCATTTTCCTCTTATTCTTAATGCCACAAAGAGCTCTAAGTTGACCATCTATCTCAAGTAAACTATATTCAAGTGGGATGAGAAAGCTAAGGGATATGAATTTTACCCACTTGAATGTTGTGAAGGATGATGGTGACTTAGGCGGAGAGGTCTCCAACAACTTTGGCAAGGTGATTTCCAGCTCCATTCCCTTGAACTCTTCCTTGACAACTTCCACCTCCTTGCAAGCTTCTTCAATTTCAACCTCTTCCTCTTGGTAGCTTTCTTCCAATTCGATCTCTTCTTCATTGTTCACCAAGGGCATGGGAGGTTGTGCTTCTTCTTCTTTAATCTCCATGTCAAGTCCAATGGGAGAGGGTTCAAATGTAGATAAGAATTTATCAATGATTGAATCCATCTCTTGATCATCCCCTTCAAAGTCTTCAACCATGATATGCCTTGGAGGTTGTACACCCTCCTCAACAACAAATTCAAACTCCTTAGAACGGGGTTCTATGACTGGGCTTTCCCATGGACGTTTTGCATCTCATAAGTCTTCGATCACTTCTTCTTCTTTAACGATTACGGCTTCCTCCAATTGTTCCAATACCAAGTCATGCTACTCACTGTCCATTGGAATTTCTAGTGTCTCCTTCATGCTACGTTCTTCATTAGATTCTCCACATGAAGCCATGGGGGTTC
The DNA here is from genome assembly GCF_059453495.1 of Arachis ipaensis. Lineage (NCBI taxonomy): Eukaryota > Viridiplantae > Streptophyta > Magnoliopsida > Fabales > Fabaceae > Arachis > Arachis ipaensis. The sequence continues at coordinate 111,637,381 of NC_142436.1, forward strand.
CTTGAGTGTCCGAACGTCGGGAAACTAATTGATTTATCACTTGTTCCAGTTGATGAAGGGTTGCATTAAATTGATCTACTGTTTTCTTGAGGTGAGCCTGTGATTCTTGAGTTGATGGATATGGACATGGTGCATATGGAAGTCGTGGTTCATGGGGGTCATTGGATTGGAATTGGGGTGGATAAGGTTTAGGGTCATATTGAGGTGAATGGTTGTGGGTGGCTTGTGAGTATGGTGGTTCAAAGCTATGTTGAGGAGGTGGTTCATAGGCATATGATGGGGCTTGTTGGTAACTACAAGGTGGTCCACCATATCTATCATCTTGGTATGCACTTCTGAATGGCTCTTGACCATAGTTGGAGGTGGTTTGTCACGAAGGGGTCCACCATAACTATTGTCTTGGTGTGCATCGTAGAATGGTCGTTGTCCATGGTACTTTGGAAAGTGTTGTTGCCGAAAGGGTTGATCAGATCCTCGTGGCTCCTTCCATCTTTGATTGTTCCGACCTTGATACATGTTCCTGTTATAGCTTCCATTCCTTCCAACAACATTCGAATCAAACTTAAAGCCAGAGGGGTGAGAACTCATAGTAGCTAATAAAATTTAAAAACAAAAAAAAAACAAAAACAAATAAACAGCAAAAGAAAATATTTACAATAACCAATAATAAGGCACACAATTGCAATTCCCCGGCAACGGCACCATTTTGACGAACGAATTTCTGCTAGTAAAGAATTTTTATTAAAATAATCACGTTGTAGGTATAGCTTCTAAACCAACAAAGAATCCTTTCGCACAAAAACTTTGGTTGTCACAAGTAACAAAACCCAATAAAATTTATAACTGAAGTATTTAAACCTCGGGTCGTCTCTCAAGAAATTGCAGGGAGGTGTGTTTATTATTCGTTATGGAAAAATGTATCTTTTTGGGATTTTTAAGATAAGAAGCAACAATAGTAAATGATAATGGAAACAAACTAACTATAAAAACTCTTGGCAAGGTATTAGAACTGGAAATCCCATTCTAGTTATCCTTATCAGGTGTGATGAAAATTATTTATTGCTCCCACTTAGTTAACCTTTACTAAATAAAGGAAAGTCAAGTGGACTAATCAATTTGATTCCTCAAGTCCTAGTCAACTCCTATGGAAAGACTAGCTTTAGAGGGATCCAAATCAATAAGCAAATTCCAATTTTCAATCAACAGCTGAGTTTGATAACTCAATTGTCACCAATTACTCAACCAAAGTAAAGGGGGAAAATCTAAATTATTTATATCATAAATAGAAGAGAGCAACCATAAATCTAAAATACCTCGAATTGTATTGAATAGAAAAATCAAATTAAACATAGGAATCCATAAGCCAATTTGGGAACATAAGTAATTAACAAGTGAAAGCACTAGAATAAATAAAAGTAGAAGAGAACATAAATTAAAGGAACATTGAACCTGAATTTGAGAAGGAATGAACCATAAACTAAGAGAAATCCAAAATCCTAAAACCTAAGAGAGAGGAGAGAGCCTCTCTCTCTAGAAAACTACATCTAAAACCTAAAATTATGAATATGAAAGTTGTTCAATATGAATGAATGGATTGATTCCCCCACTTTATAGCCTCTAATCTATGTTTTCTGGGCCAAAAACTGGGTCAAAAATAGGCCAGAAATTGCTCCCAGCGATTTCAGATACGTCCAGCACGCGGCATTGTCATGCGTACACGTCGTCCACGTGTACGCGTGGATTGCATTTTCTCCAGGTCACGCGTGCGCGTAATCCACGTGTGAGCGTCACCTATCTTCTGGGCAGCTATGACAAATTATATATCGTTGCGAAGCTCCGGATGTTATCTTTTCAACGCAACTAGAACCACCTCATTTGGACCTCTGTAGCTCAAGTTATGATTGATTGAGTGCGAAGAGGTCAGGCTAGACAGCTTTAGCAATTCCTTTAGTTTCTTGTATTCCTTCCACTTTTGCATGCTTCCTTTCCATCCTCCAAGCCATTCCTGCCTTATAAACCTTGAAATCACTTAACACACATATCACGGAACCGAATGGTAATAAGAGAGTGATGCACAGAAAACTTGTCTCATAACAAATTTCCTTCGGCAAGTGTACCGAATTTGTCGTCAAGTAAAAACTCACAATAGAGTGAGGTCGAATCCCACAGGGATTGATTGATCAAGCAACTTTAATTAGAGGAATGTTCTAGTTGAGCGAATCCAGAATTTGAGTTGAGAATTGCAGAAAATAAAATGGCGGGAAGGTAAATGACAGAAAAAGTAAAATACTAGAATTAAAGAACTGAAAATAAATGACTGAAAGTAAATTGCTGAATTGTAAATGGGAATGGGGTATTGCTCATAAATGTAAAGGGTAAAAATTAAAGAGAATGGGTAAGATCAGAAATGGGGAGTTCATTGGGCTTAGGAGATGTTGCATTCTCCGGATCAATTTCATTTTCATCTCTTCCTCAATCAATGCACTCATTGATCTCCTTGGCAATCTTAAGTGATTGAATTACAATTTCTTGTAATTCAATCTCTCAAATCTTGATCAATAGCCAATTCCTTGGTCAATTGCTCATGAGAAGAGATGAAGTATGGTCACTGATTATACCACATACATTTCCCAAATCATGTGTTGAGAGGATTATAGTCACATATCCATCCAAACCCAATTTGTTCCAGCATGAGAAAGCATTTCTAGCATGATCTCTTCATTCCTCTTTCAAGGTTCAGAAGAGATCCAAGTATGAATAGCTTCTTTTCCAAGATAACTACCCAATTGGATGAAGATCGAAAGCTTTCAAGTAAAATCAAGAGAAAAGATAGAAGAAGAATAATGAAAACTAGTATTGATCCATCAAATTACAACAGAGCTCCCTAACCCAATGAAAGGGGTTTAGTTGTTCATAGCTCTGGAAAATGAAAACAAAGATGGAGAATACATGATGAAACTAGAATTGCAGAGAAAGTAAATACAGAGAGTAATTTTATGCCCAGAGGCTCCTTATAATTTCCAACTCCCAATTCAATTCAAAGCTACTCCTATATATACTACTCTTCTGTTCTTCTAGTTGGCTCTTCAAGTCTTGGGTATGGGCCTTTGGATCTGGAGTTTGAAGCAGTTCTCTTCTTCATTGGGCTTGGCTTTACTTGCAGAGAGAAAGTTTGAAGTGGGCAGAGACCTTAGCTCAGGACGTTAGTGGTGTTAACGTTCAGTGAAAATATGGGTTCGAGAACGTTAGTGACAATAACCTTTTTCACTAACGTTCCTTACCAAAGTAAGGGCCACGTTAACTTCAACGTTAGTGGCACAAACGTTGCCACTAACGTTGCCTCTTTGTCCTTTGCACACGTTATTGGGACTTGCCTTTCCCAATAACGTTGAGAAGTCTCCCCCTTCTCTACGTTAGAGTCCACGTTAACTTAGTTAACGTGGCTCTTTTAACATAGGCTTGCCAACCTTCGAGAAAGTTAGTGACACTTACCATTGTCACTAACGTTCCAATGTTCCCCTATTTCTCACGTTAGAGTCCACGCTAACTAGGTTAACATGGCTTCTAACGTGGCCATGCTAGCCATCTCCAACGTTAGTGACAAAGTTGAGTGTCACTAACGTTGGCTCATCATTCCCTTATCCACGTTAGCTTCCACGTTAACTAAGTTAACGTGGGAGTTAACGTGGGTCATAGTGGCTTATGTTGGCTAATTCCAACGTTAGTGACAATGTTGGGTGTCACTAACGTTGGCGATCACCTCCCTTCTTCACGTTAACTTCCACGTTAACTTCCACGTTAACTAAGTTAACGTGGGAGTTAACGTGGCTTATTGGGGCTTGTGTGGGTTCCTTCCAACGTTAGCGACAATGTTTGGTGTCACTAACGTTGTCGACCACTTTGTCTCCTCACGTTAGCTTCCACATTAACTAGGTTAACGTGGAAGTTAACGTGGCTTATTGTGACTTGGCCAACGTTGGTGACAAAATTGAATGTCACTAACGTTGGCATCCCCTTTAATTCTTAACGTTAGAGGCCACGTTAACTAAGTTAACGTGGCAACTAACGTGGCCACTTATGAGCTTGGTCCAACGTTAGTGATAATGTTAAGTGTCACTAACGTTGGCTCCATTTCCTTTCTTCCACGTTAGAGTTCACATTAACTTAGTTAACGTGACTCTTAACGTGGGCAATGATGGCTTCGAGAGCATTATTGGCAATTACTTTTCTCATTAACTTTGCAAGTTACTCCCATTCCACGTTAGTGTTAATGTTAGTGTAACTAACGTAGCCATTAATGTGGTTCTTCTTTGCTTCCTTTGTCCTGAAATCAAGCAATAAAGTGCATCAAAGTTCTAGTCCAAGTCATGGGAAATGCAACATCCAATTTGTCCTTAAATTCATGCAAAATCCTCATGAAATCATGTAAAGTGCACAATGTATGCTTGAATCAAGATGTAAGTGAATATCTACCCAAAACTAGCTTATTTCCTAAGGAAATGCATGAAACTACCCTAAAAATAGTAAAGAAAAGGTCAGTGAAACTGGCCAAAATGCCCTGGCATCACAACACCAAACTTAAAGCTTGCTTGTCCCTAAGCAAGTACTGGAACAAGAAAATGATGAATGGAATGCCAAGAGAAATGAGTCATTCTTGTGGAAGTCATGTCCCTGGTTTTATGGTGGTTTCATGCATAGCAACTTAGGTTCATTCCTGGCTTTCAGACCTTTATCATGTCCTAGAATACTCACTGTGATTGCATCCCATGAGACCTTTATTCATTGATCCTTTTGTTGTTATTTCAGGGCTTATTTGTGTTCTTTAAGCTAAGTGCTCTGTAAGGGGGCAACTCTTTAAAATAAGCTTTCAGCCAACACTCCCGAACCAGTTGGTTCAAGGTGCTAAGTGTTGAAACACCCCTAAGGACTTACTTGCTCAAGCCTCTCCCCCATACATACACACCACAGGCACATAGTTTATTTATTTTCTTTTCTTGAGACCTTGGTGTCCAGCACCTCTTTGGGTTACTAAATGCTCTGTAGTGAGGGTTACTCTTGATAGTGGACTTTCAGCTGATAATCCCGAGTTAGTTAACCCAAGTTACCAAGTGATAAGGCACCCCTAAGAGCTTAGTCATCCAAGTAGATCCCTCACACAGGAGCACCACAGACACATGCCTCAAGATTAAAACCATTGGTGCCTAGCCTTATTGCTTACTCTTTTTCTTTTATTTTCCAACCTTTATTGTTCTTTCCCTTTTTCTTATTAGGATCTTCTTATTTAGTTAGTCTCATGGGGTGTATTCAAAGCATATGATTCAGGACAGATAGTTGCCTTCCCACCTTATGGTTGAACCAACTTAGCTAACTTATGACTATACCATAAACTCATGAACTTACTCCATAGTATGAACTTCTCTCTGGTCTTTAAAAACACTCATTCTCTTTTTCATTTGATTCAAAGGGACAAACATACAAGTAAGCAAAGTACGGATGCAGTGACATAAAGACTAGCAAACATAGACCTCTTCAACACAAAAACTTAAAAGACAGAATTTAAAAAGGTTTAAACTAACATGGAAGCAAGTTCTATTTCATACAAGATCTTCCTTATTTAAAGCATAGAGAAAGATGGACCAAAGAAGGAACTCCACCACCTTTTACTCTTGTGGATGCCCATGCTTTCCTCCTTGCTTGTCTTCTTTGTGTCCTCTTGCATTCCCTTGCATCCATGCCAATCTTGCTTGCTTCCAATCCTCAAGTGCCTTCCTCACTGATTCATGACTCTCTTCCACCCTTTGTCTTTCTTCACGTGCTAATTCATCCCTCATTTCTTCATACCTTGTGATTCCTGGATGCAATATAGGCAGCTATCCTACCAAGTAACCGAGCTTGGCTTGAGTATTTATATGATGCCCAGTCTCGCTCAGGTAAACTCCTTCTGCGAATGCCCTTTGCTCGTCCAATAGTTCTGCCTGTTCTATTTGTCTTCGATGCATCTCATGCATATGTGCACCTTGATGTGCTTCGATGTTGATTAGCCTCTGGATGGATTCTTGTTGCTCATTTTGCCTTTGTTCCATCCTGTGGAATGTTTCACTCCATTGTTGTCCTTGACTCAGTTGCTGATCCATCATTTGCTTTTGTCAATCCCCTTGTTGAGTCATCCATCTTGAGAGTGACTCCTCTTGCTGCCCCATCATCTGTAGTTGTAGTTCTCTCTGTGCTCCTTGGCTTTCCAAATATTGTCGAGATAGCCCATCAATGGCCTCCTGCAATTGGTGCATATCCAAGGTGGCTGGTGCTTGCCCTTCTACGACTTGTCCTTCTATTACTTGATGGGCTGGCCTCTTCCTTTGCTTTCGTTGAGGTAGGGGGATGCGGTAGCATGCATACGTTGAATGGTTATTGGAATGCCCTCTTTTATCCACACGGGGTCCTCATCTTCAAACACCACCCCAGCTTTCTTGCACAGTCGGTAGATAGTGCTGGGGTAACCTAACGTTCCCCTTGAGTCACTTTTCTCTGCCATTTTTCTAATGCCTTCTGATATGAGTTCATGAACTTTGATCTCTCCTCCTTTGAGTATACAGTGCACCAGTATGGCTCTCTTGAGATTCACCTCCGAATTGTTCGCTGCTGGGAGGATGGACCTCCTTACAATTTCGAACCACCCTTTTGCTTCCGGGTTGAGATCTGCTCTCTTGATGAACCTTGGTCTCCTATCTGCATATCTTTCCCAGTCAACTCCTGGTACACAAATGTCTTGCACAATCTGGTCATGATTAGGGTTGTTGTCCATTCTTGAATGATAACTCTCTTCTTCAAATGGTATGGACCGCAACTTTAATGCCCTCATGACACTCATGGGACCAAAATCCACAATCTTTCCTCTCACAAAGCTTGTATATGACTCATCTGCCTTATCATATCGGACCGCATTTGCATAAAACTCTCTTATAAGATTTGCATTCACCTTAATGACCGGATCAGTGAGGAGCTCCCATCTTCTCTTTTCTACCTTCTGTGTGATTTCGGGACACTCAGTTTTCCTAACTTGAAATCCCAGCTCATATATGATCTCCTTATCCACCATCCACCCGTATTGCAATGCATGGTGCAAGCTTCTAAATCTCTTTTCATCATACGGGTGTTGCTCCATAGGTTCCTTTTCCTTCCTTCTTTTGGATCTCGAAAATGCCATGAATAAGGGTTAATGTGTGAAGTTGGCAAGGGTGTGGAGACTTTTAGTTGTTTAGGGTTGAGTGCAATGAAGGGAGTGAAAGGGAATCCAAAATGGAGAGGTGTGAAGAGTGGGGTACGGAACAAGGATCACTTATATAGAGAGGTTGTGAGTGAATGGAGGGCGTGGATTGATGGAGTGGTTGTTTGATGGACGGTTGGGGTTGTGCATGGAGAAAGGACAAGGATCATCACTTTATGATGGAGATTGCTCGGTCTTCAAAGGTCCCATTCTTTTCAATGTTGCATGGCAACATTTTCCAATGCCTTCCCTTTTTAGAACAAGTGTGTAGTTTCTCCTCATGAAGTGGCCGAACTTTTCTCATTTAATTGTCCAATCAATCCCCTTCAATGCTCCTTTCCTTTTCCTAAAAAAAAAAGATAAAAGAAGAAAAGTAAGAATTAATATCATAAAAAATCAATTTAAATTTTACGGCTAGAATAATAAAGAGAAGAAAAGATTTTGTTTATTCATGAACTCCAACTAACTAACTAACTGTGTATCCTTATATGCTCATTGGTGGCACCATGGGGTGACACCAAACTTAGTTTGTAGCACTGTGATGAAAAGTTCTGTTCAAAGCTCCAAGACTAGCATGCTCGCAGTTGCATTCATGCTTTCTTGGTATGCTTTGAACACCAAACTTGTTCTTCACTATATACTGCATATTAAGGGTTTCACCAAGTTTTTGTCAAGTTTGGGTTGGAATTCATGAATATTGACTTATTCACTAGTAAAAGCTCATAAAACATGGGTTGCCTCCCATGAAGCGCTTCTTTAGCATCACTAGCTTGACGTTTCTCCTTCATCAGGGAGGTTGATAATGCTTCAAGTCCTCCCCTCTTGCCTTGGACTTATATCCATTGGTTGTATCAATGATCTCTACATGTTCCAAGGAGAGAACTCTGTTGATAGTGAAGACCTTAGGTAACTGAGATGGTACAGTTGGGAGATTAGGGGGGATATCTGGAAAGTAAGCTGAGATCACTTTATCTCCTGGAGAGAAGTCTTCCGTAGGGATCTTCTTGTTCCTCCACCCCCTTGGTACCTTCTTCTTTGTCCCTTTTGATGTTGCCTTGCTCTTGGTGATTTCTTCTTCTGAGGGAATTTTGTTGTTGTCTTCACATGTCTCTGGTAGTTTAGGTTCCTCCAGCTTTTCCTTGAGTTGTGACAACTGCTTATTTCCTTGTTCATTAACCAAGGGCTTTCCCAGATGGGCTGGTTGTGCTTCAGTGCTTGCTTCCTCTGTTAGCATCTCATTATGATCTTTGCTTGGTTCTTTGTTTTCTTGGTCTGCTTCTTGTGAGAGTTTGAAGATATTAAAGCTGAGTCGTTCATCATGGATCCTCAATATTAGCTCCCCTCGCTCCACATCTTTGAGAGCTCTGGCTGTAGCTAGGAATGGTCTTCCCAATATGATTGGGTGAGTGTGACTCTCTTCCATGTCCAAGATGACAAAGTCTGTGGGAAGAAAGTATTTCCCAACCTTTAACAACACATTTTCCACCACCCCTATTGCTTGTTTTTGAGTTTTGTCAGCCAGCCTGATGACTACATCTGTGGGCAATATCTCATTGATCTGCAGCCTCTTCACCAGGGATAAGGGCATTAAGTTGATGCTGGCTCCCAAATCGCAGAGTGCTTTATCAAATATTGTTTCTCCTATGGCACAGGGGACATGAAAACTCCCCGGATCTTTTCTTTTTGTAGGCAACTATGGTTAGATGAGGGCACTGCACTCCTTGTTCATCACTATAGTTTGGCCTCCCTTGAGTGAGCTTTTCCTGGGAAGCAGCTCCTTCATATACTTGATGTATGCAGGCATTTGTTGAATAGTCTTGATGAATGGTATGTTGATATGCAGAGATGCAAAAAAATCTAGAAACCTTGAGTATATTCTCTTCTCCACAGCACCATTGAGCAGTTGGGGAAAAGGTGCATAGAGTCTCAGCAGCTCCTGTTGTGAGATTTCTGGTTCTTGATGATCTTGTTCCTTCTTCTCTACTGAGGTATCTTCAGGTTGTTCTGACAGCTTGCTTGGCTTGTCCTCAGTCTCTTTATCACTTATTGTGACCATCTTGCAATCTTCCCATCTTACTTTCTTTGTTTCACCTCTCGGATTCTTCTCTGTGTCACTTGGGAATCCATCTGTGGGTTTGGGAATTTTCTCAGAAAGATACCTTACTTGAGATTCCAACCTCTTGATTGTTGATAAACCCATATTTCATGAGTTCTTTTATGCTTAATTAGAGTGATTTATTCAACTCTTCACCTACTTATTCACATTAATTGCATAGTTTTACTTTTCCTTCCTTATTATGTCATATAATGTAAAACATGTTTTCTAAGCTTTAAAAATTAATTATTTTAATTACCTTTATTTCCATTCGATGCCATTATTAGTGTATTGAGTAGTTTCAGATTTTCTAAGGCAGAACGACTTAAAGGATGAAAAAGGAAACATGCTAGAATGGAAGGAGGAAGCAAAATGGAGCTTTAAAGAAACTGGTGTTCACGCGATCGCGTGCCAAGCACAAATCAGCAGTGACGCGGCCGCATGATTGACGCGACCGCGCGCCTTGAGTAGAGTGCACATGACGCGGTCGCATGACTGACGCGACTGCGTGGCAAGGAAAAGCTCCGAATGACGCGACTGCGTGACCCACGCGGACGCGTGATAGAGGCCACGCATCAGAAATTACAGAATACGCCCCCAGCGAATTCTGAAGCCCTTTTTGGCCCAGATCCAAGTACATACAGCATAGACCAGAGGTTATAAAGTGTGGGAATGCTTCCATTCAAAAGAGAGCTCGCATATTTTCACCTTTCAATGATTTAGATTTAGTTGAGAGGGAGATCTTCTCTCTCTCTTTTAGGATTTAGGATTTCTTCTTGTTTTAAAAGTAACTCTGGATCCAGGTTTAATGTTCTTTTAGTTTTTACTTCTATTTATTTATTCCAACATTTGAATTGATTATTATAATTTGATCTAAGAATTCTTCCGTGTTACAGACAGTTATTTGAATTAATGATATTTGAGGTATTTTCAGTTCATGATTGTTCTCTTTGACTTAAGTTATCATTGCTTTCCATCTAAGGATATTTTTATTATTATTCCAGCAATTTTACTTAAAGGTCAACTTAATTAGTCCCTTGAATTTCCTTTGCTCTGGTAAAGGTTGACCAAGTGGAGTTTAGATTCAACTTTCATTATTGTTGAGAGAGATAACTATGTTAGACCTCTAATTTCTCTAACTTGCTAAAAGTTGCTTTACAGTTATTATTTATCTTTAATTGCCATTTAATTCACTCGTCATTTAAATTGCTTGCCTCTCACCTTCTAAACCCCGATTACAGCCCTTATAACCAATAATAAGAACATACTTCCTCGCAGTTCCTTGAGAAGACAACCCGAGGTTCGAATACTCGGTTAACAATTTTTAAAGGGGTTTGTTACTTGTGACACCCAACACGTTTGTACGAAGGGATTTTTGCCGGTTTAGAAACTATATCTACAACGCAACCATTTCTATGAATTTCTTTACTGGTAGAAAACCCAACGTCAAAATGGCGCCGTTGCCGGGGAACTGCTAACGTGTGCCTTATTATTGGTTATTGTAAATATTTTTCTTTTGCTTGTTTAATTATTGTTGTTTTCCCTTTTTATCTTTATTTGCTACTATGAACTCTCACCCCTCTCGCTTTGAGTTTGGTTCTAATATTGTTAAAGGAAATAGAAGTAACAGCAGGAATGTGCATCAAGGTCAGACCAATCAAGGATGGATGGAACTAAGAGGATCTAATCAACCTTTTTGGCAGCAACACCCTCCGAGATATCCTGGACAAAGACCATTCTACCGTGCATACCCAGCTGAAAGACATGGTGGACAACCTTGTAACTACCAACAAGCCCCACCCCGTGCATATGAACCATCCTTTAAACATAACCTCGAACCACCACACTCACAAGCTTCTCTTCACCATTTGCCATCATATGATCCTTCCTTACCCCAATACCAATCCAATCGTTCCTAATCATCACCACTTTCCTTTGTATCATGTCCAAGTCTGGCAAACCGTGAAGCAAAGGATCGCCTGCAAGAAACAATGATTAAATTTCAAACAACCATTCAACAACTGGAGCAAGCGCTAATTCAATGGGTCACTAGGCGCTCAAATATACAAGGATCAACCACAGCTCCATGTGGACAGCCTGATGAAGAGCGTAGCATGAAAGAAATACTAGAGACTCTAGTGGACAAGACAGAGAATGAATTCGTACTTGAACAAGTAGAAGAAGCTGTCATTGTTCAAGAAGAAGAGTTGGTTGAAGATCTAGGCGATGCTGAACTTCCTTGGGAATCCAGAATTGAGGAAAACTCTGTCCAAGATGCCACAGTTTATGCTAAGGAGGATACCCTAAAATCTCCAAGGCAAGTCGTTTATGAAGAATCAGACGGAATAATCCAAGAAGCAAATTTCCTTGATGATGATAGTCACAAGTCTAGTGCTCCTAGTGATGAACTTGCGTCCGCAAGTGAATTCTCTGAGATCGAAGAATCTTCCCCAAGTGAATATGAAGATGATGCGGAGGTAGATTTCTCTCAACCTCCAATCTATGACTCGAGTGATGAGGAAGACATAGAAGACTTTGACCAGGATACAGATACAATTGAAGATCTTTGCAAGGAAGTGGAAGAATTCACAGAAGAGCACAAGGAAACGGAACTTGCAGAACCACCAAAAACACCTATCCCAAGGCCGTTACCACCCAATACAAGCTTCAAGTGGGTACAATCCTTAACTTATAATTTTACTTATTCACTTGAATATGGTTTGCTTGAAACAGATGGCCAACTTAGAGCTCTCTGCGACTTTAAGAGTAAGAGGGAAATGGCTCGTATTCAGAGCTGGTGCACCCGGTTCAATAAAGTTCCATGCTTCACCTCGAAGTACACGGATTGGTATCGTGCTCAATTTCATGGATCACGGAGGACGTTTGGTCACCACGGTGAGATTCTACTTTTTAACCCACCCAAATGGAAACTTACAAATCAAAATGGAGGTGGATCAAAAAACACAGCTTGGGATCATGGATTATGTTCTGACATTCGTCATCCCGGGAAGCTGGATATCTGTTTAAAGCTACGCAGGAGCTTTACATGCCTAGTTTGGGACCCCGGAGGCTATTGGAATTCCAAGCACTGGTGGAGATTTTTGGACGAATTTAAACACAAGCCACCATAATAGGATACTCTTCCAATGTCCAACTTAAGGACTTTAACTAAAAGTGCTAGGTGGGAGACAACCCACCATGGTATGGTCGCTTCTTTTTTAATTTATTTCTTGTTAATTGCTTTCATTTTCCCTTTTTCTTTTTAATTTATTAAACTTGGAATCATGCATAAGCATCCATCATAGTCATTGCATTCTGCACTTTTCATGCATAAAAAAAAAAGTGGTTGCATGGCGCGACCGCATGCCCCATGCTATCGCGTCATATCGCGAAAGACACCACCCATGCGACCGCGTGACCCACGCGGCCTCGTGATATATATATCGGCGTAAGGATCCAACGAACAGAAAGTTGGGCTGGAATCGTGCGGCCCTTGTGCGTTTCGCACAAATTGGCCCACGCGATCGCATGCCCCATGCGATCGCGTCACATGTACAATATCAATCCCACGCGACCGCATGAGCGACGCGATCGCATCGCATGGATTGCACATCACCCCAAAAGGAGATAGAGAGTTGCGCTGAAACGGCGCTGGAGTCGTGCGTTTAGCACGAATTACAGCGACGCGATCGCGCGACTCATGCGATCGCGTCAACCTTCTTTCCCCCGTCTCATGCGATCGCGCACTCCACGCGATCGCGTCACTCCCATTCTCGTCCCAGCCACGCGATCGCGTGCCTCACGCGGCCGCGTGGATTCGAAAATATAACCCCCCCAGCCCGCGAACCCTATCAGTCACGCAGCCCTCCCCTTTCACCCCCAACCCTCTTCTCCTTCTCTCTTCTTCTCCTTCCCAGCCACCGCCGGCCAGCCGCCACACCACCACCCCAACGCCGCCACCACCCCAACGCCGCCGCCACGCCGTACGCCGCGCCCTAACCCCCTCCCCTCCCTTCTTCTCCCTTCCTCCTCTCCCCTCCCCTCTCTGCCACTGCCTCCGCGACCACCGCCCCCCACCGCCGGCACCCCAGCCGCACACCCCTCCGCCACCCACCCGCAAGCCCCCCCTCCCTTCCTCTATCACCAACCCAAATCCTCGCCGCCACTGCCCCCTCCGCCGCCACCATCGCATCGCCGTGCACCACCACCGCGCCAGACGCCGCCGCAGCCACCTTCTTCCCTGTTCCACCCCTTCCGCTTACCAGGTTCCGCAACACGCAACCATTTTTTTTTCTTATCTGTTCGTCATTTTTCTGTATTTTTTAATTCCGTTTATGTTCATAATTAGGATAGTTAGACTTGCATGTTGTAGTGGATTTTTAGGTTGTTAGGTAGCTTAGGTTGTGGTTAGTGGATCTAGGTCTGTTTACTTGCACTGTTCTTACTTCTGTTTTATCCTATGTGCAAATCTGTTGCTGCTATAATCATGATTCATATGCTGCTTTCTTGTATGTTGCTGCTGTTTACATTGAGTTTTTATGTTTATTTTATATCTATGTACATGCAGCTTGATTTTTTTTTATTCATATGAACTGATTAAATTGCTTTTTATTTTCTGGGACAATCCAATTTTAGCCGGAATGCTGCCCAAATTTTTTTTATTTTTTGTTTTCATTCATGTTTTAGTTTGGCATTCCTGAATTCTGTTTTTGCTCTGCTTTACCCAAACCACTACATGAATGCTAGGGCAGACCTTCTTATTTTTCTTGATTTCCTAGTTCATAAACTGCTTGTTCAATTATGAGTACTTCCATGCTTACCTGTGAACCCTTGTTATATGGAATTTTTCTATGCCACTTACCTTCCTAACTCACTAATTTTAATTTACTAATTTCTTTTTCAAATCCTAACCATACTAACCCTTTTAATCTCTTTTCTGATTATTTTCACTTTCCTATAATTTTCTCACTATGGCATATTGATTTTTCTTTCCATTTAACATTCATTCACTCACTTTCTATTACTCATTTTCCTTATTTACTTTCTCTCTTAGCGCTTTGAGTTTCCTTTGTTTAAATTGCCTATTTGCTTTCCTGTTTTATCCATTTCCTGGTTTTCTGTTTTTCAGGATGTCTGCCTCACAGAGGAAAGGTAAAGGCAAGGCCACTGGCAAGTGCAAGAGAGGAGATTCCTACCAGTCCATCATTGCTCTAATGCACGATTCATCATGGCGGGAGAAGAACTTCATACCGCAGGAGAAAGCTAACCAGATGCTTCCTGCAAATGATCCTATAAAATTTGCAAACCGGTACTGTGAACTGAAGTACCCGGCTTTTGCAAACTCCAGAAATCTATACCTAGAACGTACCTTGAAGATTCCAGAAGCCCTCCAGCAGTACACTACTGAGCAAATCAAGCAAAGGGGCTGGTTCTTTCTGGAGAGACCACTGACAGAGGTCAATGCATCTTGGGTCAGGGAATTCTATTGCAACTACTACCTTACTACCCTTGATGCAGTGAACCTGAGGGGAAAGCAAATTCTGGTCACAGAGGAAGCCATAGAGACCATTCTCCAGCTCCCAGCCAAGTGCGATCAGCCAGATGGTTTTGCACAGGCTGAGGAGGACATGGGCCAGATGCAGTTTGACTGGGATGCTGTGAAGGCAAGAATAGCTCTCGACCCTGCTGTTCCTTGGGAGATGGGTCAGAACACCACTATGCCTAGAGGGATCAAGAGAGTGTACTTGAACGATGAGGCTCGGCTTTGGCATCAGATCTTGAGTAACTTTGTGATGCCGAGTACTCACGAGACGGAGATCCCGGCTACCATGATCACCCTCCTTTGGTGTGTGCTGGAGGGTAAGGACATTTATCTGCCTCGTTTTATCCGGCATTATATGGCCAGGGCCCACGTCCGAGGCACCCTCCCCTTTCCTTACCTGGTTACACGGCTAGGCCGTCAGGCTGATGTGCCTTGGGAGGATGCCGATGAGAGACCACCCGTAGCGGACTGCAGGAAGATCATCCCGCACAGCAGGAACTTCCTTGTTTTGGGCTATAGACCACCACCTGTCACTGCTACTGATGAGACAGCCCCTCCGTCTGCTGGACCCTCTTCATCCACAGCTGCCCCAGCTGCCCCTACTGCCACCACTGCACCTCCACCCGCCTCTGAGCCAGTCTATCGCCTCGTGCACCGTCTATTCCGCCAGCTTGATCAGATGGAGTGCCGTAACAGGCGCCGGTATGAGAGATTAGAGCGCCGCAGCAGGCGACACTATTCCCATCTGAAGCTAATGATCAGACAGGGCGCCGACATCCCCTCAGAGCCCGACACCCCTTCAGAGCCATCAGAGGATGAGCACGAGGAGGAGGATGAGCACGAGGAGGAGCCTCATTCCCAGGCGGAGACTCATCAGCAGGCAGCCACAAAGCAGGCTGCCCCGCATCAGGAGGTTATGCCCCAGATAGAGGCTGCAGATCCGGAGATCCCGCTCCAGTCTGTCCCACCTCCACAGTAGCCAGACCCCCAGCCCACCACCGCCACAGAGACCCCAGCTGCCATCCCTACCAGTGATGACACTCCTTCACACCAGGCTTGATTGAGCATCGAGGACGATGTTTCATTTTAAGTGTGGGGAGGTCGCCATCTCTGGCGTTTATTTTGGTGAACCACTACATACTTTTTCTTTTATTTTGGACATTCTTCTGTATTTTTCTTTTATTGTTATTTTCTGAGTACTTATACATTGCTACTTTTGTATTTTACTCTATTTTCTGCATTTTGCATCTTTAGTTCATATCTCAGCCATTTAGTTCATTTTAGTTATTTAGTTTAGTTTGCAATTCTGATTTATTAGTGGATTAATTTGTATAGTTTACCCTTTTTAGCATAAGATAGTATAGTTTAAATAGAAAAATATAAAAAGGAAGTAAACTAGGAACTTTAACAGAATCAAAATAACCCACACCTTATATATATAGCATTACATGTTAGTTGACAACATTTCATCAAGGAGGAACATTAAAACTTTAAAAAGCTACCCTAAATAATTTTTTCAAGAGAATAATGGGAATTTTTAACTAAACCTGCATACAATATATGAATGATATATGATGCTTGAGTTAGAGAACACACAGCCTGTGAGTCTTGAGCTTAAATTGTATGGTTGCATTCAAACCATAATTTCATTTCTGTGTGTCACATTTCTTTTTATTCTGATGTTCTTTACTTTGCTTTAATTTATATGTCCAATTATAGAATATAGAATAAGATACATACCAAGAGAATGATTGAGGCCATCATTTGATTTTAGCTCACTTACCCCAAATTAGCCTACCTTTTACATCACCCTTGTTAGCCCCCTCGAGCCTTTCAAAACCCCTTTATTCTATTTAGCCAAATTACTAGCCTTAAAAAGAAAAAAAAATAAAATCCCAAGTGAATCCTTGGTTAGCTTAAGATAGACGAATTATGAATAGAGTAAAATGTGGGAAGCCTTTTGGGAACATGGGTAATAGAAACAAAAAGGTAGAAAAGTAAAAGGGAATAAAATAAAATTTGGGAAGCATGCTCATGAGAAAATCTAAATGATTCAATTATCATGTGCATTAAAAAAAATTTTATTTTTTCAGCATCCAAATAAAAGGAGATACAAAAAAAAAAAGAAATTCCCCAATGAAAACAATGCACATGGAATAAAAATAAAAAGTAAAACATGAGCATGTAACAATAAGTGGGAAATTATGGGAAAATAGGTAAAGAAGTTTTATCTTGCTAAATATGTATGTTAGGTGAGATCTTAGTCTAATTAAGGATTCACTTATTAGCTTACTTGACCCTATACATAAATCCTTACCTTTACCTTGACCACATTACAACCTTAATTAAGACCTCATGACTTTTTGGTATGACTATGTTCTATAATTGTTGATTGGTTAGATGAGAAACAAAACTGTAGAAACTAAGAATAAAAAGAAAAATAGAGTGAATAAACCCAATAAACACTGAGTGACTAGAGAGTAAACACAAAATCCAGTGAGGGTTCAATAACTCATCAACATATATCTGTGCTCAAATTTTACTAATTGTTTTGCAAGTTTGTACAATGTTTTCTTTCCCATCTCATTTGCTAAAGTACTTTATTATTTAAGGGTTGGCTATATATATACACACAACTCCTTGAGAATGTGAATTAACTTAGCTACATGTAAGCTTTATATATGAGTGGATGAATTAGAATTGCATGACTCATTAGGTAGATGCATTTAGCATAGGTTGCATTTCATAACATTCCATCACTTTAACCTTAATTAGTTACCTTAGATTTAGCATGAGGACATGCTAGTGTTTAAGTGTGGGGAGGTTGATAAACCCATATTTCAGGAGTTCTTTTGTGCTTAATTAGAGTGATTTATTCAACTCTTCACCTACTTATTCACATTAATTGCATAGTTTTACTTTCCCTTCCTTATTATGTCATATAATGAAAAATATGTTTCCTAAGCTTTAAAAATTAATTATTTTAATTACCTTTATTTCCATTCGATGCTGTGATTAGTGTGTTGAGTAGTTTCAGATTTTCTAAGGCAGAACGACTTATAGGATGAAAAAGGAAACATGCTAGAATGAAAGGAAGAAGCAAAACAGAGCTTTAAAAAAACTGGTGTTCACGCGATCGCATGGATGACGCGATCGCGTGCCAAGCACGAATCAGCAGCGACGCGGCCGCATGACTGACGCGACCGCGTGGCAAGGAAAAGCTCCGAATGACGCGACCGCGTGACCCACGCGGACGCGTGACAGAGGCCACGCATCAGAAATTACAGAATACGTCCCCAGCAAATTCTGAAGCCCTTTTTGGCCTAGATCCAAGTACAGACAGCATAGACCAGAGGTTATAAAGTGTGGGAAGGCTTTCATTCAAAAGAGAGCTCACATATTTTCACCTTGCAATGATTTAGATTTAGTTGAGAGGGAGATCTTCTCTCTCTCTTTTAGGATTTAGGATTTCTTCTTGTTTTAAGAGTAACTCTGGATCCAGGTTTAATGTTCTTTTAGTTTTTACTTCTATTTATTTATTCCAACATTTGAATTGATTATTATAATTTGATCTAAGAATTCTTCCGTGTTACAGACAGTAATTTGAATTAATGATATTTGAGGTATTTTCAGTTCATGATTGTTCTCTTTGACTTAAGTTATCATTGCTTTCCATCTAAGGATATTTTTATTATTATTCCAGCAATTTTACTTTTTCTTTCCTTTTAGTTCTGGTTAAGAATTTAGTAACTCAACAGTTATTAAACTCAACATAATTAATAATCGTTATCTTACTAATTGAGCTGAACTTAAATAATCCCAACCTTCTCTTAGGAAATAATTAGGATTCAAAGGTCAACTTAATTAGTCCCTTGACTTTACTTTGCTCTGGTAAAGCTTGACCAAGTGGAGTTTAGATTCAACTTTCATTATTGTTGAGAGAGATAACTATGTTAGACCTCTAATTTCTCTACCTTGCTAAAAGTTGCTTTACAGTTATTATTTATCTTTAATTGCCATTTAATTCTATCGTCATTTAAATTGCTTGCTTCTCACCTTCTAAACCCTGATTACAGCCCTTATAACCAATAATAAGAACATACTTCCTTGCAGTTCCTTGAGAAGACGACCCAAAGTTCGAATACTCGGTTAACAATTTTTAAAGGGGTTTGTTACTTGTGACACCCAACACGTTTATACAAAGGGATTTTTGTCGGTTTAGAAACTATATCTACAACGCAACCGTTTCTATGAATTTCTTTACTGGTAGAAAACCCGACGTCAATTGTGTCTCCCTGGTTCTTGAAACTGGCTCGCACTTCCTCCTTGAACACCTTGTTGTCTTGAATCTCCTTGCCTATGCCTTCAAGTAGATTATCAATCCTTGAGAGTCTGTCATCAAATGATTGTAGATCGTAATTAGAGGTGGAAGGATGAGGTAAGTTATTTTGGTTTTGATGTGGATGTGGAGAGGTGTTGTTATTGGGGTGTTGATATGGTCTAGATGTGAAGTGTTGGTGGCTTGCATTGTTGGGATTTGGGCGTCTTTGATCAAGGCTTTGGTCTTGTTGATTTCCCCACCCAAAGTTTGGGTGATTCCTCCATCCAGGGTTGTAGGTCTTGGAGTATAGATCATGGTTTTGCCTAGGTGAATTCCCAATGTAGTTAGCTTGCTCCTTACTACCCTCTATTTCTTCATTCACTCCTTCTTGGTTTGTTGATGAAGTGGAGATTGCTGCTACTTGGTTCCTCTCCATCTTCTTGGTGAGGTCAGCCAGCTGCTGGGTAATGAGCTTGTTTTGGGCCAGCAGAGCATCTACATTGTTTAGCTCCATTACTCCTCTTGTGTTCCCTCTTTCGGAAGCATAGAAGTAGTCATTCTCTGCTACAGTTTCAATGACATCTATGGCCTCCTCAATGGTCTTCTTCTTGTTCAAAGATCCTCTGGATGAATGGTCTACGGCCTTCTTTGACTCATAAGAGAGCCCTTCATAGAAAATGTGCAGTTGCACCCATTCATTGAACATATCTGGTGGGCACCTCCTTGTTAGGTCTTTAAACCTCTCCCATGCTTCATATAGAGTCTCACCATTTTGTTGCCTGAAAGTTTGGACCTCAGCTCTTAGCCTATTGATTCGTTGAGGGGGTAAAATCTTGCTAAGAATTTGTTCACCACATCTTTCCAAGTTGTCAAGCTCTCCTTTGGGAAAGACTCCAGCCACTTAGCTGCCTTATCCTTGAGTGAGAATGGAAATAAGAGCAGTCTATAGGCGTCAGGATGAACACCATTAGACTTCACTGTGTCACATATTCTCAGGAAGGTGGTTAGATGTTGATTAGGGTCTTCTTGGACACTTCCTCCGAACGAACAGTTGTTCTGCACAAGGGTGATGAGCTGTGGTTTTAGTTCAAAATTGTTGGCATGGATGGTTGGCTTTTGAATGCTACTTCCACAGTTTCCTGGGTTTGGATTGATGTAAGAGCCTAAAACTCTTCTATCCTCCCCAGCATGATTTGCTCATCCTCCTCCGCCATGGTTGTGAGCTTCTTCCTCACGATGATTTTTCATGTTTTCTTCCATGTTTGGTTCAAAGTATTCCTCAAAGTGTTCCTCCTCTTCTTCAGCACCAGCTACACGTTTTTCTCTTGCCACCCTTCTTAGTCTAAGGAAGGTTCTCTCAGGTTCAGAATTAAAGGAAGTTGAAGCCCCGCTTCTTCTCCCTGTCATACAACCAACAAGTACAAGCAAAGAGAATAGGTGCAGAAAGTATATCTGTCAGAATTACTGTTAGTGTGAGTGATGCAATATATCAAACAGTTAGTGGGTTAGTAAAATGAATGGTATATAACAAAGAAAAAGTAGGGGGAAGGGAAAAAAAATTAACCAAAACAGAAAGTAAATGACTCAGACAGAAAATTAAATCAAACAAAAATAAATTGCTCAATCTAGTTATCCTCCAATTTAATCATTGTTGATGCACAATCAATCCCCGACAACGGCACCATAAACTTGATGCACGGAAAACTTGTCTCATAACAAATTTCCTTCGGCAAGTGTACCGAATTTGTCGTCAAGTAAAAACTCACAATAGAGTGAGGTCGAATCCCACAGGGATTGATTGATCAAGCAACTTTAATTAGAGGAATGTTCTAGTTGAGCGAATCCAGAATTTGAGTTGAGAATTGCAAAAAATAAAATGGCGGGAAGGTAAATGACAGAAAAAGTAAAATGCTAGAATTAAAGAACTGAAAATAAATAAATGAAAGTAAATTGCTGAATTGTAAATGGGAATGGGGTATTGCTCATAAATGTAAATGGTAGAAATTAAAGAGAATGGGTAAGATCAGAAATGGGGAGTTCATTGGGCTTAGGAGATGTTGCATTCTCCGGATCAATTTCATTTTCATCTCTTCCTCAATCAATGCACTCATTGATCTCCTTGGCAATCTTAAGTGATTGAATTACAATTTCTTGTAATTCAATCTCTCAAATCTTGATCAATAGCCAATTCCTTAGTCAATTGCTCATGAGAAGAGATGAAGTATGGTCATTGATTATACCACATGCATTTCCCAAATCAAGTGTTGAGAGGATTATAGTCACATATCCATCCAAACCCAATTTGGTCCAGCATGAGAAAGCATTTCTAGCATGATCTCTTCATTCCTCTTTCAAGGTTCAGAAGAGATCCAAGTATGAATAGCTTCTTTTCCAAGATAACTACCCAATTGGATGAAGATCGAAAGCTTTCAAGTAAAATCAAGAGAAAAGATAGAAGAAGAATAATGAAAACTAGTATTGATCCATCAAATTACAACAGAGCTCCCTAACCCAATGAAAGAAGTTTAGTTGTTCATAGCACTGGAAAATAAAAACAAAGATGGAGAATACATGATGAAACTAGAATTGCAGAGAAAGTAAATATAGAAAGTAATTCTATGCCCAGAGGCTCCCTATAATTTCCAACTCCCAATTTAATTCAAAGCTACTCCTATATATACTACTCTTCTGTTCTTCTAGTTGGCTCTTCAAGCCTTGGGTATGGGCCTTTGGATCTGGAGTTTGAAGCAGTTCTCTTCTTCATTGGGCTTGGCTTTACTTACAGAGAGAAAGTTTGAAGTGGGCAGAGACCATAGCTCAGGACGTTAGTGGTGTTAACGTTCAGTGAAAATATGGGTTCGAGAACATTAGTGACAATCACCTTTTCCACTAACGTTCCTCACCAAAGTAAGGGCCATGTTAACTTCAACGTTAGTGGCACAAACGTTGCCACTAACGTTGCCTCTTTTTCCTTCGCACACGTTATTGGGACTTGCCTTTCCCAATAACGTTGAGAAGTCTCCCCCTTCTCTATGTTAGAGTCCACGTTAACTTAGTTAACGTGGCACTTTTAACGTAGGCTTGCCAACCTTCAAGAATGTTAGTGACACTTACCATTGTCACTAACGTTCCAATGTGCCCCTATTTCTCACGTTAGAGTCCACGTTAACTAGGTTAACGTGGCTTCTAACGTGGCCATGCTAACGTTAGTGACGAAGTTGAGTGTCACTAACGTTGGCTCATCATTCCCTTATCCACGTTAGCTTCCACGTTAACTAAGTTAACGTGGGAGTTAACGTGGCTCATAGTGGCTTATGTGGGCTAATTCCAACGTTAGTGACAATGTTGGGTGTCACTAACGTTGGCGATCACCTCCCTTCTTCACGTTAACTTCCACGTTAACTAAGTTAACGTGCGAGTTAACGTGGCTTATTGGGGCTTGTGTGGGTTCCTTCCAACGTTAGTGACACTGTTTGGTGTCACTAACGTTGTCGACCACTTTGTCTCCTCACGTTAGCTTCCACGTTAACTAGGTTAACGTGGAAGTTAACGTGGCTTATTGTGACTTGGCCAACGTTAATGACAAAGTTGAATGTCACTAACGTTGGCTTCCCCTTTAATTCTTAACGTTAGAGGCCACGTTAACTAAGTTAACGTGGCAACTAACGTGGCCACTTATGAGCTTGGTCCAACGTTAGTGATAATGTTAAGTGTCACTAACGTTGGCTCCATTTCCTTTCTTCCACGTTAGAGTTCACGTTAACTTAGTTAACATGACTCTTAACGTGGGCAATGATGGCTTAGAGAGCGTTATTGGCAATTACTTTTCTCATTAACTTTGCAAGTTACTCCCATTCCACGTTAGTGTTAATGTTAGTGTAACTAACGTAGCCATTAATGTGGTTCTTCTTTCCTTCCTTTGTCCTGAAATCAAGCAATAAAGTGCATCAAAGTTCTAGTCCAAGTCATGGGAAATGCAACATCCAATTTGTCCTTAAATTCATGCAAAATCCTTATGAAATCATGTAAAGTGCACAATGTATGCTTGAATCAAGATGTAAGTGAATATCTACCCAAAACTAGCTTATTTCCTAAGAAAATGCATGAAACTACCCTAAAAACAGTAAAGAAAAGGTCAGTGAAAATGGCCAAAATGCCCTGGCATTAGAGAGGATTAAAATAAGCAAATATAAGGCCAAAGAAACATGTTTTCAATCAAAGCACAGAATTAGGAAGGAAAATGTAGAACCATGCAAATTGTATGAATAAGTGTGAGAATAATGGATAAAATCCACTACATTAAGCACATGATAAACCCTAAAAATGGGGTTTATCAGTGGGCATACAGAACAGCTTTCAAAACCCCTATTGGAACTTTACCATATCAGTTAGTATATGGGAAGTCCTATCATTTGCCAGTGGAACTAGAACACAAGGCCTATTAGGCCACTAGATTCCTCAACCTTGATGCTAAAGCAGCAGGAGAAAAATGGCTGCTCCAGCTAAATGAGTTGGATGAATTCCGCTTAGATGCATTTGAGAATGCAAAGATCTATAAAAAAAAGGCAAAGAGGTGGCATGATAGAAAGATAGCTTTCAGAGTCTTTGAATCGGGGTAGAAAGTTTTGCTCTTCAATTCAAGGCTCAGATTATTCCTTGGGAAACTCAAATCCTGCTGGAAGGGACCGTATGTGATTACAAGGATATCACCTTACGGACACATAGAACTTCAAGGAAAAGATACTGAAAACAGGTTCACTGTCAATGGACAGAGGGTCAAACATTACCTTGAAGGAGATATAGAGCCAGGAAGCTCAACACTGTTACTAAATTAAGTACAGTGAAGTCCAGCTAAAGACATTAAAGAAGCGCTTGTTGGAAGGCAACCCAACCTTACTCAACCATATTTATTTTCTTTCATTTTGTTTTTCCTTTTCAGTTGTTAGAGTCATGATCATGCGCATCAGTCAAGAGACAGAATTCACAACAGTGAAAACAGAACACTCCGGAAAGAGTGTCAAAGTTGAACGCCAGTGAGAAAGTCCTCACTCGGCGTTCAATGCCCCAAAAGGGGAGCATTGCTAGCGTTGCACCCCAGCCAGGGAGCAGCTCCTGGGCGTTCAAACGCCAATGTTGAGAAGCAGAGAATCTGGAATTCCCTAGCCTCTCAGGACCAAGAGGTCCCACAGATGCCCCACCTACCCTACCTTCTTCCTCTCCATTGATCATATTTTCTCGAGGGCGAGCAAAACTCTTAAGTTTGGTGTTGCAAAAGCTCTGCTTTTTTACTTCTACCACTCTTAAGTATAGAAGAAGAGGATGGAGTAAACTAGAGAGCAAGCACAAGAGCCTATGCAGCTGCTCAACAAAAATAATGGAGTGACATAGAAGAGATCAAGCACTACATGGGATCCTCAAGGAAGAGCACTGGCCACCATCATTCAGGTGGATTCGTTCTCTTTTACTCCTTTCCTGTTATTTTTCTATTTTCTGTCTATTTTATTTTCTGTTTTCTTGTCCTAGTTGCATGATCATTTGCATTGATGTCTTAAAGATGTAAAATATTCCACATATCTCTCTCCTTGCTTAAATAAATATTTTTATTTGAAAAGAATTGAGAGATGCATGAATTTCAAGTTTAAAATAAGATTAGTTTAATTAGTTTGATGTGGTGTCATTTGCTTTTGTTTTCTGAATGTATGATTAAACAATGCATGTTTGAAGTTAAAATTTATGAATGTTGGCTCTTGAAAGAATAAGAAAAAAGGAAAAATATTATTGATAATCTGAAAAATCTGAAAAATTGATTCTTGAAGCACGAAAAAGCAGCAAAAAGAAAAAAAAGCATGTTACAAAAGAAAAAAAATTATATGCATGCAAAAGAAAAAGAAAAATGGCAAAAAAGAAAAAAAATTAAAAAGTAAAAAAATCCATTACTGCCCAAAAATAAAGGAAAAGGAGGACAGATTGAAAAAGCCAATGACCCTTTAAACTAAAAGGCAAGGGTAAAAGGACCCAACACTTTGAGCATCAGTGGTTAGGAGGGCCCAAAGGAATAAAATCCTGGCCTAAGCGGCTAAACCAAGCTGTCCCTAACCATGTGCTTGTGGCGTGAAGGTGTCAAGTGAAAAGCTTGAGACTAAGCAGTTAAAGTCGTGGTCCAAAGCAAAAAGAGTGTGCTTAAGAACTCTGGACACCTCTATTTGGGGACTCTAGAAAAACTGAGTCACAATCTGAAAAGGTTCACCCAGGTAAAGTGTGTGTGGCAAGAATGTATCCAGTGGTAATACTGGAAAACAGAGTGCTTAGGGTCACGGCCAAGACTCTGAAAGCTGTGTTCAAGAATCAAAATAAGGTTAACTATTCAAGACTCTGAAAGCTGTGTTCAAGATGCCAACATCTCAGAGTTTCAATGGATAGTGAGATGCCAAAACTATTCAGAAGCAAAAAGCTACTAAGTCCTGCTCATCTGTTTGTAACTAAGCTTCATTTGAAACTTAGAAATTTATTGTATCTTAATTTTCTTTTCCATCCTACTGTGTTTTTAGTTGCTTGGGGATAAGCAATGATTTAAGCTTGATGTTGTGATGAGCAGATATTTTATACGCTTTTTGACATCATTTTCATATAGTTTTTAGTAGTTTTTGTTTAGTTTTTATTCAGTTTTTATTCACATTTTTGGATTCTACTATGAGTTTTTGTGTTCTTGGACAATTTCAGGTATTTTCTGGATGAAATTGAGGAGCTGGAGCAGAAGTCTGATTCAGAGACAGAGAAAGCACTATAGATACTGTCTAGATCTGACCTGCCTGCATTCAAAAGAGCTTATCTGGAGCTACAAATATCCAAATGGAGCACTCTTAATGGCTATGAAAAGCTAACTTCCAGAGCTTTCCATAAATATATAATAGTTTATACTTTTCTTCAAATTAGAAGCCCAAAATTAGCGTCCAACGCCAGCTTTATGCCCCCTTCCAGGCGTCCAGCGCCCAAAGAGCAGAGCCCAGCATCCAAAGACCTAGAAAGGACCCCCTAGCTGGAGTTCCACACCCAAGAAACCTCATAGCACATGGATCTCATCAAAGCTCAGCCCAAACACTCACCATGTGGGCCTCAGAAATGGCTTTTAGCACTAAATAGACTGTTTTACCCTTACTAGTCATTAGTTTAGTATTTAATGGATTTAATTCATGTAACACGCATACTTATGATACACCATTCAGCCCTATTTTCGTTTTTACCATTGTATTTTACTTTCAGTATTAGTTTCTAAACCTCCTAGGTTGAGGGGAGGAGCCCTGCTGAGTCCTATGAATTCATAAAAGTATTACTGTTTCTCTTAGATCCGTGTTTGATTAATTCTAAGATGTGTATTCGTTCTTCATCGCTATGAATGCGTTGAACTGGCATAAGGTTATCACATTTTACATGGGTTCAGAGTGCGTCTTTCATCGGACAATGATGAACCACCAGCTTGAATACATGTCTTTCAGACGACTAATCCATGACTTTGTTGGAGACATCTCGAGACATCAGTTCAACCGATTTAACGGGGAGATTAGGGTCTCTGTGGTAGAGGCTAGAACCTAACGTGCTTCACCCTAAAGTAGAGATGGATCCGCACTAATTCTGGGGTTCAGATTCAGAGAAGTATTGGCAGCTGCTCAAACCAGTGTCAATCACACACAGCCTGCCATTGAAGAAATCACTCACAAGCAAAAAGAGCAGTAATACCGGAGTTAACTCAGAAAGACAAAGCAACTCCAATCCTCAACGCTATCTTTAATTATAACCATTATACTTATTTCTATTCCAATACTCCTTTAATGCAAATTTGACAACTCTTCCAACAACCTTCTAATCTGCCTGACTAAGACATGCAAGATAACCATAGCTTGCTTCAAACCACAATCCTCGTGGGATCGACCCTGACTCGCTCAGGTATTACTTGGACGACTGATGACATGTCATCATGTCATGTTTTTCTATGCTTTTTTATACAAGAAATTGATGATTAGTGCTTAATTGTTGAGTGTTTTTATGCTTAAATAGTATATTTCTTTGACCTTTTGATTTTATAAATTTTGTAGGAAATAAGTAGAAAAAGAAGCAAAAAAAGCACAAATTAAGCTCAAAAGGAGAAAAGAGAAATTGGGACATGCTTTGAAGATTGAGCACACTTTGGAACCTTTTGCCACGCTTTTAAAAGCGTGGCTTATGACCATGAAGCCTTGGCATTAGTAACATAATACATATGCATTAATGTCTTATGCATGCATTATCATGAATTAATAATTAAAGCATGCATGCATGAAACTTTCATTATTAATGCCAAATGGGCAATGAATGAACGCTACGTTAATTAAGTAATGCATTGGCATTACTAATTAATGTAATAAAGCCAATGAAAGCATGCATGCAATATTATTAATGCCATCAATTCATTAATATGCAAGCTAAAGCGTTAATAATATGCATGCAATGAGCCATTTAATTTGCTATGGAAGCAAGCGTTCATTAAGCAAGAGAGCACTACGTTAAAGCATGGAAACGTTAATTGAAAGGGAAGCTTGGAAAGTGAGCGCCACGCTCACTAAGTGAGCATTTTTGGGAATTTCAGCTTGGGAGGCAAGCCTTGTGCCATCCGTACATACTAGGAGCGCTCAATATTGTAACTCGGCGCTCACTAAGGAAGTGCTAGTGAAGAATGAGTGCACGAGAGATGCACGCTGAGGGAGTGAATGCTGCGCTCATTGTTTCAACTGAGCGTTCCCCTAGGAGCAACCAAACACCCAAGACCTATTTCATTGAAGTCCCAAAGCAAGCAAAGCCCATTGACATGACTCAAAGGCACAAGAAAAAGTTAGATTAGGAATTTCATTTAAATTGTAATTTGTTTTCAATTTCATTTCATTTTTTCATTTTGTAAAGCCTATATAAAGGCATCAGATTCCTTCCATTAAGTAGATCGGGGAGGTTGGCTCTAATAGAGAGCAGTAGGAGTAGGAGTAGTGTAGAAGGATCTGGTAGAGAGCTTAGCTTTCTTTTCCTTTTCTGCAATTTTACATTTCTGTTATAATTAAATTCAATTTGGCTTATGAAATTTTAGTTTCTGATAATTCTCTTCTGCAATTTTACAACTCAATTTACATTAAGCTTGATTTTAATCTTCTGTTCCCATTGTCTTCTGTTCCCATTGCTTCCAATTTACTTTCATGCAATTTAAATCTTCTGCAATTGTTCTGAGTTCTAATTTACTATCTTTTTTAATTTCCCAGCACCCAATTCCCTTTATATTTGATGCAATTTACATTTCTTGCTCTTTAAGATTCTATCAGATTTACTTTCTGCCCTTTAAATTTCTTGTCATTTACATTTTGCTGTTTAAATTCTCAATCAATTCATCACTGTCTGCTTGACTAAACTGATCACTCACTAAAGTTGCTTGACCTATCAATCCCTGTGGGATCAACCTCACTCTTGTGAGTTATTACTACTTGATGCGACCCGGTATACTTGCCGGTGAGTTTGAGTGGGATCATTTTTCCCTCATCAAGTTTTTGGCACCGTTGCCGGGGATTGATATAGATCGACAATGATTAAGTGGGTGAGAAGTCTAGATTAAGCATTTTCTTTGTTTTTGCCCTTTTAATTTTCTGTTTTCTGCTGAAACCAAGGTGTTTGTGTTTTTGCCTCACTAAGCAAATCTCATCTGAGACATGAATTTCGATTTTCATTGGTGATGTGTTTTACAAAGTTCAAATGGAGTTCAACTCATCTTGTGATCAAACAAATTTTATGGGATATTACCCACCATCACACATTGACTATTCTAATGGTGGCTGAGAATATCACTAAGAAATCACAAATTCTGAGTACTCCAATCAATGGAGATATGCTTCAGAACCACAAGATGAGCAAGACAATTTCATGGGATATTACCCACCATCACAATATTATTCAAGTTATTATCCTAATAATGGATGGGAATATCACCAAGAAATGATAGATGATGAAGCAATTCACATGAGATATGATCCAGAACCACAAAATGATTTACGTCATTACTCTCATGGTGTCTGGACATGTCAACAAGAGTGTGAACAATTAGTTGAAAGGGGACACTTCCCAGAGACAATATGATCCAGATTTTGATGAGTCTAACAACTACTCATATTGTGGCTGGGAAAGTCAAAATAAAAAAGATCTTAGTGATCCATACTGTGTTCATCAAGAGACATCTTCACTGGAGTGTACTTTCAATAAATTCATGCAAGATTGTCCCCCAATGCAACAAGATGATCCATACTGTGATGAATTCTACAATTCTTCAAGTTGTGATTGGGAGGATCAAAATCAGAGAGAACTCAATGTGTCATACTCCATTAATCAAGAGCCATCATCACTTGAGCAAACCTTCAATTCATTCATGCAAAATTGTCCAACCTCACCTCCTAGTTCTTCATTTGAAAATTCTTCATCATTTGATTATGCCTCAACACAAAGTTTCCTCCAAGATCCATACGACTCATTTCACCAACCACAAAATCCATTCCACTACACAGAAAATTCATCTCAACAGTCACAAAACTCATTTCACAACTCATAAGATTCATTCCGTACCACTCAAAATAACCTCACCACAACACATCCATATCTATAAAATTTCTCTCAACCTTCATCTTTTGAGCTAGTAGCTGAGGATCCCCTTCAAAAATCTAGAGAATTATTGGAAAGGCAAGAACAATCCTGGAGAGAACAAGAAATCCTTCTTCAAAAGATGGATGAGCACTTGGAGAAAATAAGGAAACACTCAGAGCTGCTAAGCAAGAAAGATGAAGACCAATTGGTGGATGTAAAGGAGGAAGTAGAAGAGCAAGATGAAGAAGTCTCTGTGTCAAGTGAATTTTCAGTGAAGAAGGAATAGGTGGTGGAAGTATTTGAACCTAAACCTGCATATCCACCGAAGCCACTTGAGATGACAATGGAATATGAAAACTCACAACCCCCACAAATTTTCCTGAACCAAAAAGTCTCAACAATTGAATCTGTGATTGAAAGATATGAAGAGGAGATGAAGAAATCTTGGGAAGATCAACAAACCTCCTCCATAAAAGTGCTATTAAGTCAAATGTTGAGTACAAAGGTAGAAGTGGAGGAACAAGAAAGTGAGGAAGACAATGAAGGAAGTCCAAACTCAAGTGAAGCAAAAAGTTGCATAGAAGAAGGGCTCATTGAACCACCAATTCAAAAGGCTTTTGATGAAGATAATGCTCCAACCATAACACAACCACTAAGTATTGATATCCAAGAAGTGAAGGCACTTAACAAGAGCACCGATCCTACCCCTGATCCAGCAAGCAAGCTCAATCAAGCCATTAATAAAAGGAAGCTTGCTGAGGAGAGACCAAGATAGGGGACAATAGCTGAATCTTCTCCCCCCTTGAGGTCATTCCTCTTAACAAACTAAAGTGAAGAACAACATGTCAAGCTAATGACACTAAAAGAGCACTTGTTGGGAGGCAACCCAACCTTAGGTAACATTTCATTCCTTTGCTTTGTTTAAATTTCAATAAATTGGCATATGATTACATTCTAAGTTTGGTGTTGCCCTGCAACAATTTATTTTCAATCTTTCTGGATGATTGCATCAAATCAAAAATGAAAGTGTCATACTGAGATTCTAAGTTTGGTGTGCCACTTATTTTCTATGGAATTCATTCAACAACACCACTTGTCTGCATAACCATAATGCCTCTGTAGTTTTTTCTTTCTTTTGGTTTGACTTTTTTTATTTTTCTCTTTGCTTTAGTCATTTCTTTGTTTTTAATGCTTTCTTTAACTTTGCTCCCTAACTGTTTTTGTTAAATACCTTACCAAGAAATCCTTATTCATGACAGATTCTTCCCTTGGTAATTGTATTTAACATATAACAGTTGCCTTTGTTTTAGTTAAAAATAAATTGACATATGGTTGCATTCTAAGTTTAGTGTTGCTATGCAACAAAATTTACTTCCAATCTTTCTAGATACTTGCATCAATTCCAAGTGAAAGTGTCACACTAAGTTTGGTGTGCCACTCATTCTTTATGCAATGTATCATGCACACCCTCTTATTTTTACAATCACAATGTCTCTGTTTCTTTGTGCCTTCATGGTTATTTTTAATTTTGCTTGTTTAAACACATGTGCTACTGACATTTCATTGTGTAAGACACTCATGATCCATCTTAGCCCTATCACCATTGTTCTAATTATTGCTTGAGGATGAGCAAGCATTCTGAGTTTGGTATGGGAAGGGGGAAGAATAGGAGGAAAAGGACAACAGCAGAGAAGATGAATTACAAGGTGGTAAAGCTCCTTTTCCTCTCATTTGTTTCCAACACTTTAAATTGCATCATTATCTTCTATCTTCTCTATAGGAATGTGTGGTATGAATAAGCATAGCTTGAATTTTGATTTGTAACATCTTGCTGTGACATTATGACTACCAAATTGAATTCTGTGAGTTCAAAAGCAATAAAGTATCATGATCATAAACAAACAAGGAATTAAAGAAGAACTTAGCTTGTGCATACAAGTATTGGAAGGCTAGTATGGTTAATTGTTGCTCAATTGCATTAGATTTTATTTAATTGAAGTTTTCATCTAGGGTATTTTATGAAATTTTTGAAATCATGAAAACCTTGAAGAAGCAATTACAATTAAGGCAAGAAAAGAAAAAGGGAAAGAATGAGAAAGCTGAAGGCTCTGAGTACTAATGACAATTAAGTTGTTAAGTACTTGTGGTGTTTATGTATCAGGCAAAAAGCTTGAAAAAAAACACTTAGAGTCAAGGCTAGGCTCAAGTACAAAAGCACTCCCTCAAAGCTCAAGGCTCTGAACATCAATGATTAGAGAGAGTAAAGAAAAGAAATAAATGAGCTTAATGAAGTCCTCTGATTAAATGCTTGTGGTGCTTATGTATCAAGTGGTAAAACTTGAAAACAAAGCATTTAGAGTCGTAGCTTTATTATCAACTCATGAGGCAAAGCACCCAAAAGGAGAAGCTAATAAGACAATGTAAAGCTTGTTTCAAGGAAGAAATATAAGGAAAAGATTTCATAAAATGAGCTAGATAGAAGCATCAATAATTTAAATTTCTTTTGTGATTGTAGCATGCATAGAAAACTCGCCAACCATGAACATTAACTTGCTATTCTTCCCACCTTGGTTTGTCAAAATTTACTGCATTATTCTTTTCTTGCTTGGGGACAAGCAATGTTTAAGTTTGGTATTGTGATGACATGTCATCATGTCATGTTTTTCTATGCTTTTTCATACAAGAAATTGATGATTAGTGCTTAATTGTTGAGTGTTTTTATGCTTAAATAGTATAATTCTTTGATCTTTTGATTTTATAAATTTTGTAGGAAATAAGTAGAAAAAGAAGCAAAAAAATAACAAATTAAGCTCAAAAGGAGAAAAGAGAAATTGGGACACGCTTTGAAGATTGAGCACGCTTTGGAACCTTAGGCCACGCTTTTAAAAGCGTGGCCCATGACCATGAAGCCTTGGCATTAGTAACATAATACATATGCATTAATGTCTTATGCATGCATTATCATGAATTAATAATTAAAGCATGCATGCATGAAACTTTCATTATTAATGCCAAATGGGCAATGAATGAATGCTACGTTAATTAAGTAATGCATTGGCATTACTAATTAATGTAATAAAGCCAATGAAAGCATGCATGCAATATTATTAAAGCCATCAATTCATTAATATGCAAGCTAAAGCATTAATAATATGCATGCAATGAGCCATTTAATTTGCTAAGGAAGCAAGTGTTCATTAAGCAAGAGAGCGCTACGTTAAAGCATGGAAACGTTAAAGGGAAGCTTGGAAAGTGAGCGCCACGCTCACTAAGTGAGCATTTTCGGGAATTTCAGCTTGGGAGGCAAGCCTTGTACCATCCGTACATACTAGGAGCGCTCAATATTGTAACTCGGCACTCACTAAGGAATCACTAGTGAAGAATGAGTGCACGAGAGATGCACGCTGAGGGAGTGAACGTTGCGCTCATTGTTTCAACTGAGCGTTCCCCTGGGAGCAACCAAACACCCAAGACCCATTTCATTGAAGCCCTAAAGCAAGAAAGCCCATTGACATGACTCAAAGGCACAAGAAAAAGTTAGATTAGGAATTTCATTTAAATTGTAATTTGTTTTCAATTTCATTTTATTTTTTCATTTTGTAAAGCCTATATAAAGGCATCAGATTCCTTCCATTAAGTAGATCGGGGAGGTTGGCTCTAATAGAGAGCAGTAGGAGTAGGAGTAGGGTAGAAGGCTCTGGTAGAGAGCTTAGCTTTCTTTTCCTTTTGTGCAATTTTACATTTCTGTTATAATTAAATTCAATTTGCTTATGAAATTTCAGTTTCTGATAATTCTCTTCTGCAAATTTCCCTTTCTGCAATTTTACAATTCAATTTACATTAAGCTTGATTTTAATCTTCTATTCCCATTACTTCCAATTTACTTTCATGCAATTTAAATCTTCTGCAATTGTTCTGAGTTCTGATTTACTGTCTTCTTTAATTTCCCAGCACCCAATTCCCTTTACATTTGATGCAATTTACATTTCTTGCTCTTTAAGATTCTATCAGATTTACTTTCTGCACTTTAAATTTCTTGTCATTTACATTCTGTTGTTTAAATTCTCAGTCAATTCATCACTGTCTGCTTGACTAAACTGATCACTCACTAAAGTTGCTTGATCCATCAATCCTTATGGGATCAACCTCACTCTTGTGAGTTATTACTACTTGATGCGACCCGGTACACTTGCCGGTGAGTTTGAGTGGAATCGTTTTTCCCTCATCAACGACTCAGTGCACTTACTAGTACAGCTGTACAAAAATGTGGAGATTCGTGCACCACCTCCCAGCAGATTTTCTGAGACCTTTTCTAGCCACAACTAAGGCCTTCATAAATGTGGAAAAGGGAGAGCTAGTTCTGCACCTAGGAGAGGATTGCATCCTATTCAAGATCCCCAATCCTCAATCTCCCTCTAACAAAGGAGGTACCGTAATACAGCACTTGGTATTCCAACCCTCTCTCTCAGT
The DNA here is from genome assembly GCF_059453495.1 of Arachis ipaensis. NCBI lineage: Eukaryota > Viridiplantae > Streptophyta > Magnoliopsida > Fabales > Fabaceae > Arachis > Arachis ipaensis. The sequence goes on from NC_142436.1 coordinate 111,671,714, forward strand.
ACAGAGCTACACAGAACCCCCAGACACCAAATCTAAGTTTGGTGTTGGGGAGCCATCATCATCTGTTGAGGAAGGAAACACCAAGAAGAAGGCGCCTAAAGGCTGAAAGGATAAGAAAATCCCCACTAAAGGCCTCTCACCTGGCATGAGAGTTGTCTTCACCAAAAATCCAGTCCTTCCACACACAGTGCACAAGATCTTGTCTCGAGGACATGTGGAGCTCATCCATGAGAGCACAAAAAGGAAGTTCACTGTAAGGGGCGAAGATCTGAGCCCCTATTCACCCCCAGTAAAGGAGCAGTCCGTCAAGCTAGTGATGGTAAAGAAGTGCTTGTTGGGAGGCAACCCAACCATGAGTAGAGTACTATTATTTTTATCTCTTTTCATATATTATTAGTATATTTTCATAGTTTTCCTTTGCTTTTTAATGTTTGTGATCATGTGCAGAACTTAGAACATAAACAAAGACATTTAGAGTTGGAAACAAAACACCCTGGAGAGAACCCCTTGCTGGCATTGAATGCCACAAGGAGAAAGATGGGGTGTTAAACGCCCCTAAGGGACATAAGCCTGGTGTTGAAAGCTAGCCAGGGAGTAAGGCTAGGCGTTCAACGCCCTTAAGGGGGCAAGCATTGGCATTGAACGCCAGTCAGGGAGTACCCTGGGGGTCCAACGCCCATCTAGGAGCAAAGCAAGGTTGGGCGTTCAACGCCCTAAAGGGGACAAGCAGCTCGAGTTGGAAAAGCTTTTCCGCTGCGGGTCCCACAGAATCTACACCTACCCCACCTACCCTACCTACCCTACACTCTATCTCCTACCCTTTCTAAACCTTGAAACCCACACCCTACTTTCCCTCTTCCCAACACACACTCTTCCCAACACCCTCATAAATCCCATCATAACTCCCACCAACCCTACCTACTTCAAATTCAAACCCTTCCAACCCATTCTTCCCTCCCTCACAACTAAACACAACCCCTTTCCTACCTTGTAAATACCCTCTCATTCACCCCTTCCCACACACACACACACAACCCTCCATCTCTCTCAATTTACATTCTACACAACACCCTTCCTTCTTATTCCCCCACAAGGCCGAAGTCCCCTCTCTCTTTTCCATCTACATTCTTCTTCTACTACTCCTCTCTTTTTCTTTTGTTATATTGCTCGAGAACGAGCAAAGCTTTTAAGTTTGGTGTTAGAAAGGCTTTACTTTTTGCTTTCCATTCACACTCATGGCACCCAAAGTCGGAGAATCCTCTAGAAAGAGGAAAGGAAAAGCCACAATTTCCTCTTCTGAACCTTGGAAGACAGAGAGATTCTTCACCAAGGCTCATCAAGCCCACTTCTATGATGTGGTGAAGCACAAAAGGGTGATCCCCGAGGTCCCCTTTAGGCTCAAAAGGGATGAGTACCCGGAAATTCAACAAGAAATCTAGGTAAGAGATTGGGAAGTTCTAACCAATCCTATCCTGGAGGTTGGAATATTAATGGTGCAAGAGTTTTATGCCAACGCTTGGGTCACCAAAAATCATGATACTAGTGTAAGCACACAGCCTAAGAACTGGCGCACCATAGGGAGAGAGCAGCTCTTAGATTTTAGGCCAGAAAGTGTAAGGGTGGCGCTCCAACTACCACAACTTCTAGGAGACGCACACTCTTACACTAGAAGGGTCAATACCGACCAAAGGTTGGACCAAGTGAATGCAGAAATTTGTGTAGAAGGAGCTCAATAGATGAGGGATGCGCAAGGCAAGCCTATAGCTAGAAGATGGTTGGAGTTCATCCAACACTCTATCATCCCCACAAGTAACCGATCAGAGGTTACCATAGACCGAACAATAATGATTCGTTGTATTATGCTTGGAAATGAAGTGGAAATACATGAGGTGATACCTCAAGAATTGTACAAGATGGCTGAAAAGCCTTCCACCCAAGCAATGCTAGCATTCCCTCACCTCATATGTCATCTATGCAATTCAGTTGGAATTGTCATAGAAGGAGACACTCCCATTAAGGAAGACAAGCCCATCATAAAAAGAATGATGGAGCACGTTAGAGAGCCAGCACAAGGACCCCAACAAGAGCCTGTGCAGTCGCCTCCACCAGAGAACCCTGAGATGCCTCAAGGGATGTACTTTCCTCTCTGTGACTATTGGGATCAATTGAATACCTCAATAGGGAAGCTGAGCACGCCACCATCCTCCATGAGATAAGAGAAGAATAAAGGACTATGAGGGAGGAGCAACTGAGGCAAGGGTGAGACATAAAGGAGCTCAAAAGTTCTATTGGAACCACTAGAGGAAGCAGTAGCCGCCGACACTAAGGTGGCCACATTCCATTACTCCCTTACTTATGTTAATTTATGTTTTCCACTGGTACTTTATCTTATTGTCTGTCTTCTATTTCTAGTGCATGACCATCTTGAGTATTTTGTTCTTTCCTTACATTGTCTCTTGGCTATAAATTATCCTATGTATCCATCACCATGCTTAAAAGAAAAATTTATTTGAAAAAGAATACTGAGATGCATAAATTTCGAGTTATATCTTAAGATTAGTCCAACTATTTTGATGTGGTGGCCTTGCATTTACTTTCTGAATGTATGAATTAAACAGTCCATATGATAGTGGAGTTAAGTATGTTGGCTTTTGAAAGAACGATGAATTTAGAGAAGTATTATTGGTGCTCCAAAAAATCCAAAATATTGGTTCTTAAAGCAAGAAAAAGCAGCAAAAAGAAAAAAATAAAAAGATAGAAAAATAAAAAGAAATAGCAAAAAGCTCGAAAGAAAAAGCAAAGAGCAAGGATCCAAGACTTTGAGCATCAATGGTTAGGAGGGTCAAAATCGGCCTAAAAAGTTCAAATGAGCTGCTATCCCTAACTAAATGCTTGTGGTGTGAAGGTGTCAAGTAAAAAGCTTGAGATTGAGCAGTTAAAGTTGTGATCCAAAACAAAAGAGTATGCCTAAGAACTCTGGACACCACTGTCTAGGACTTTAAGCAAAGCTAAAGTAGAATCCAAAGGGTTTCCCCCCAGTTAAGTGTCTGTGGTGTTTATGTATCCGGTGGTAATACGAGAAAGCAAAACGCTTAGGGTCACGGCTAGGATAAAACAGAAGCTGTGTTCAAGAATCAAGAAAAACCAAAAGAAGAGAACTAATAATATCATCCGGATTCCAAGGGATGCCAACAATTCTAAGCTTCAAAAGAAAGTCAGATGCCAAAACTGTTCAGAACTAAAGAGCTAATAGTCCCACTCATCTAATTGGAGCTGAGCTTCATTGACAATTCTGAGACTTATTGTATTCTTCTCTTCCATTAGTCCTACTTTGTTATTGGTTGCTTGAGGACAAGCAACAGTTTAAGTTTGGTGTTGTGATGAGTGGATATTTTATACGCTTTTTGGCATTGTTTTCTTAGTGTTTTCAATTATATTTCATTGAGTTTTAGTTAATTTTAATAGGTTTTAACGCAAAAATCACTTTTTGGATTCTACTTTAAGTTGTTATGTTTTTGTTATAATTTCAAGTAATTTCTGGCTGAAATTGGCAAGTTTTGGAAAAGTCTGATTCAGAGGCGAAGAACAGAGTGTAGATGCTGTCAGATCCTGACCTCTATGCATTCAAACGAGCATTTCTGGAGTCACAGTACCAAATGACATGCTCTCAATGGCATTGGAAAGTTAACCTCTAGGGCTTTCTAGCAATATATAATAGTCTATACTTTTATTTGAAGGATACTGCCCATATTGGGCGTTGAACGCCCAAATCACCCCCTTTCTGGCATTCAACGCCCCAAAGGGAGCAAGCCCAGCGTTAAACGCCCAAACTTGGAGTTCAATGCCCCAAAGAGAGCAAGGTAGCGTGCAATTAACCCCTTAATGGGAATTCAACGCCCAGTTCTCAAACTAAACATCGAGCTCAGCCCAAAATACTCATTAAAGTGGGTCCCAAAGTGGATTTTTGCACCTTTAGTCTAGTCTATCATGTTTCTGTACTTTTCCAATAGTAGATTAGTATATATAGGAGAAGATCACCCATGTTTAGGATCTTCTGCCTCATCTTCTTCTATTACTTTCATTTTCTGTAAAGCATGAGTCACTAAACCACCTAGGTTAAGGTTAGGAGCTCTACTGATTCTCATGGATTAATAATACTACTGTTTCTATTTCAATCTATATGTGATTCCATTCTAAGATGTATCTTCATTCTTCAATCTTTATAAATATGGGGTGGAACTAGCGTATGACCTTTTATTCTACATGAGTTCTTGGGAGTCTCGAGAGGGATAGAATTGAACTACAAGCTTGATTATACATCTCTTAGACGGCTAATCTACGCGTTCGTTGGGGACATGGGAACAACTGTTCAGCCAAGCCTGGGGGGATTAAGGCCTTTGTGGTATAAGCTAGAATCATAAAGCTTCATTCTCCGATCCGAAATATCTGACCTTGTCTATGGCATTTTGAGTAGGATCACCAGAAATTGAATTGCTAGAACTTAACCCTCGTTCAGATTGAATGACCACTAGCGTGGCGTTTAATGTGGATCAGAGGAGATTAATGACCATTAGCATGGCGTTAATCACTTACAGCTTGCCATGGAATGAATCATTCATTATTGGAATAGATAGTAAGAAAAGTTAATCCAGAAAGATAAGGCATCTCCAAAGCCTTAGCTGATCTCTCACTATTGTTTCTTTGCTATTTCTTTATTGTTTTCTTATTTATTTTATTGATGAGATATTTTGGTGAAAAATAAATTTCTCCCAAAACACCCAAATCTAACCGGCAAGTGCACCGGGTCGCATCAAGTAATAAAAACTCACGGGAGTGAGGTCGATCCCACAGGGATTGAAGGATTGAGCAATTTTAGTTTAATGGTTGATTTAGTCAAGCGAATCAAGATTTGGTTGATTGATTGGTGATTTGCAGAATTTAAATTGCATGGAATTAAAGAGAGCAGGAAATTAAATTACTGAATCTTAAAGAACAAGAAATTAAATGGCAGAAACTTAGAGTACAAGAAATGTAAATTGCGGAATCTTAAAGTACAAGGAATGTAAATGACTTGAATTGTAAAGGGGATTGGGACTTGGATTTGCAGAAAGTAAACAAGGAAAAATTAAATTGCATTAAACAGAAGAGAAAAAGGGAATTGGGATTGAATCGGATCCGAAACAGCAAAGTAGATAAACATGGAAAGATGTAAACAGAGAATTGAAATGGGAAATCAGATCTCAGGACCCAGAGACTAGAAAACCAAGTCTAGATCTCAATGCCTTCCTAGATCCAACAAGAACAATTGCAAGGAAATTGTAAATTGCAAAGAAATTAGATGAGAAGCAAGTAATGGAAACAGAAATTCAAATTCAGTAAATAAACAGAGAGATCCAAGGATGAGATTGAAACAGAATTTCTTCAATTCTCCAACCCAAGATCCAAGACAATTGTAATTTAAATTGAAAGCAATAAAACTAAGAGGAAGAGAAGTGAATTCTCCTTCCTCAAGATAAAGAAATTAAAGATCACTCAATATCCAAAGCTCTCCAGAAACTATTATGAAAATTCAAAAGAAAAGCTCCCCGAAGAACTTGAATTCTATCCTATTTATACACTTTCTTCAAATGATCTTCAAGCCTTGAGTTGGGCCTTTGCTCTTGGTGGAATTGGGTTGAAAGAGGCCTTGGTTGATTGCTCTTGAATTTTGGAGAAGAACCAAAGTGAACCAATTGAACCGGGTTGGAGTTTTGCAAAAGTTGGACCAAAAGTTGGAGCAAAAGTTAGGGGTCTAACTTTTGCTCCAACTTTTCATAGCAGCCCACAAAATTTGCTGATATGAACGTTGGCCTTGCCTTGTGTGCTTGTGGCGCCAACGTTAGCCACCAAGTTAGGGGGCTAACGTTGGCGCAAACTTTTGCTCCTCCTTGTGATTTTCATGTGCCAACGTTAGCCACCAAGTTAGGGGGCTAACGTTGGCGCAAACTTTTGGTGCCCAGGGAGGTTTTCTTCATGCCAACGTTAGCCTCAAAGTTAGGGGGCTAACGTTGGCGCAAACTTTTGGTGCCCAGGGGTGAATTTCATGTGCCAACGTTAGCCTCAAAGTTAGGGGGCTAACGTTGGCGCAAACTTTTGGTACCCAGGGAGTGATTTTCAAGTTCCAACGTTAGCCTCCAAGTTAGGGGGCTAACGTTGGGGCTAACTTTTCAACCAAAAGTTTGTGCAAAAGTTTGATGCTAACTTTAGGTCCAGCTTTTTGCTTCCTGGTTCAATTTCACTTATTCCATTGTCCTCTCTTCACTCCTAGCCATTCCTTCTTGCTTCAACCTTTCTCCAAGCTTTCTTCACCTATCATTAATCAACCAAACACATCAAAGCTATGCTTAAAATCATGAGATATTCATTCTATCATAATATGCAACAATTATAGCATAAAACCTCATGAAATAGCATGAATTCATACATGGTTGATTAAATCAAAGGAAACATGAAAATCTACCTAATTGGCTTGCTTGTAGCTCAAGAAAGTGCATAATTCTAATGAAAACAAAAGAAAAGGACTAGTTAAAATAGGCTAAGATGACTTGTCATCACAACACCAAACTTAAAGCTTGCTTGTCCTCAAGCAAGAAATAAATTTATGCTCCAAGGTTCTTTCAATTAAGATGGATTGAAGAATAACTTGTAAAGTCCAGTGAGTGAAGTGATCAGGTATAGTGGGGTGAACTCTAAATCATGTGCTTTTGCAAGGGCTTCAGTGCTTATTAGTCCTCACATATTGGGAGTCTTAGGTCTTAGGATTTTCATCCAAATGGTATCATGGAGATCTCTTTATATGTAATCACCTTGAAGCAGCTTATAGTTTCTGTGCTTTGGCCTTGACTCTAAGTGTCATGTCTCAAAGCGGCTCTTTAGATAAGCTTTCAATCAATACTCCTAAACCAGTTGGTTTTAAGGTATTAGGTGTTGAAGCACCCCTAAGGATTTACTTGCTCAAGCCTCTTTCTTTGACACACTTCAACCACAAGCATTTACTAGGATAGAAACTCTTTGAGTTTTTGTTTCTTTCTTTCTTTTTCTGCCTAGTAATTGATGCTCAGGGTTAGTGAAACATTGCATTTTGGAGCACCGTGAAACTTTATCGTCGGATATCTCTGCCGGTAAATCCAACGGTAATTGTACACTAAAGTCAAATCATGAATCCTTTTCCCTCCATTTCGAATCACTCTCTCTAACCCTCTTATCTCTCCCTCAACAGCCCCCTCCGGTAGCCCCTCAGATGGCCACCTCTCACCTCCCACACGCACTTTCTCTTTTTTTTTCCTTCCTCTCTTTTTGTCTCTCTCTCTCTCTCTCTCTCTCTCTCTCTCTCTCTCTCTCTTTCTCTCATGGCCAAGCACCTCTTCCAATCGGCTAGCGGCTCCCATAATGTCGGCCACCACCAGCATTCTGCCATCGTTGCTCCATCTACCCCCAACAACAGTTGTTAACATTCTGGCAACCAATGACAACCACCTCTAGCCATCCGTCTTCCTTCTCTAGTAACACGAGATTGATGCTTGCACCAAGATCACATAACGTTCTTTCAAATGTTATGTTTTCAATGGTACAGGAGATTTGAAAGCTCCCTGGATCCTTCTTCTTTCTTGGCAAGTCCTTTTGGATGATGGCACTATACTCGTTAGTCATGACTACAGTTTGTCCTCCCTTCAAGGATCTTTTCTTTGACAATAATTCCTTCATAAACTTAGCATACATTGGCATTTGTTCAAGTTCTTGTATGAATGGAATGTTGATGTAGAGTGTTTTGAAAACTTTCAAGAATTTGGAGTATTGCTTCTATTTGATTACTTCCTTGAGCTTTTGAGGATATGGGATTCTTGGTTTGTATGCCCCCACTGCTTCTTTCTTCATTGGAGTGTCACTTTGTATAGGGTCCTTTTGTCCTTGTTTTTGCTCTTCTACTTCCTCTCTTGAGGCTTCTTCATTGTGCATTTCATGGTTGGTGGCTTCTTTTTCCACAACGCTCCTACTCCTTGGCATGATTGCCTTGCATTCTTCCCTTGGATTAGGGGTTGTGTCACTAGGGAAGGCATTGGTTGGTTTTCAAATAGTTATTTTTCAATTTGTCCCATTTGCATTTCCAAATTTTTTATTGAAGCACCTTAGTTCTGGAAGTTAGACCTTGTTTCATTCATGAATGTTTCCAGGACAAGTTCAAGATTAGAGAGTCTTTGAGAATCTTGAAAAGATTGTGTGGGTTGTGGTTGTGGTTGTGGTTGGTGATAATTCTTTGAAGAATTAAGAGGGATGTTTTGTGGGTTTCGGAAGTGGTTTTGAGTGTTTGGTTAGGAGTTAAAATTGTTTGCGTGGTTAAAATTATGGGTATCATGGTCTTGGCTTTGTTGGTTTTTCCACCCAAATTTTGGATGGTTTCACCATCCAGGATTATATGTTTGGAGGATGGATCATTTTGTTGTGTCTCGGAGGAGTTCATGAAATTGGCTTGCTCCACTTGTGATTGATTCATGCTGAATGTGCCAACATTTTTACCAAATTGATTTCCTCTATTCATGTCATACAATGAGCCTTATGTATTGATAGTAGAGACTTGTATTCCACCCATTTTCTTAGTGAGTGTGGAAAGTTGTTGAGACATGATTTTATTTTGAGCTACAAGAGCATCAAGAGTTTCTAGTTCTATCACTCCTCTTTTCATGTTCATATTCCTCTCTGAAGAGTAGAGGTATTGATTATTAGCAACAATGTCAATGAGTTCCATAGCTTCACTAGGACTCTTCATGTGTAGTGATCCCCCTGCTGAATTGCCTAGGGAATTCCTTGAGGTTTGAGTGATTCGTCATAGAATATTTGTAACTGAACCCAGTCTGCAAACATGTTTGGTGGACATCTCCTCAGCATCCCTTTGTATCTTTCCCAAGTCTCATACAAGGATTCTCCTTCAAGTTGTCTGAAATTTTACACCTATGTCCTCAACTTGATCAAGCTTTAAGGTAGAATGAACTTAGTTAGAAACTTTTTAACTGAGTCTTCCCATGTAGCAATGCTCTCTTTAGGGTGTAATTTCAACCATTGTGGAATGAGAAAGCTTGAGCACTGAGCTCTGCATGCTAGTACCACCTTTGTCCGAGAGGAGTTGAGGTTTAAAAATTTTGAACAGCAAATGGTCCTCATGCATCCTCAGGCATAATATTCCTCTCTCTACATCAATCAAGTGCTGAGAGATCATGCTTATCTGTTGGGATATGAGCTTGTTTTAAGCCAAAATAGCATTCAGTGTATCCACCTCTATGACTCCTCTCTTTTGAGTAGTCCTAGTATTCACAGGGTTCCTCTCAGAGGCGTACAGGTAGTGGTTGTTAGCAACCATCTCAATAAGCTCATCTGCCTCTTCAGGCATCTTTTTCATGTGTAGAAAACCACCTGCCGAGTGATCCAATGACATCCTAGCCATATCAAAGAGGCCATCATAAAAGATCTATAGCTTGGTCCAATCTGAAACCATGTCCAGAGGACATCTCCTAATCATCTGCTTGTCTCTCTTCCATGCCTCATAGAGGGACTCTCCATCTTTCTGTCTGAATGTCTGGACGTCCACTCTAAGCTTACTCAGTTTTTCGGGTGGAAAGAACTTGGTCAAAAATCCAGTCACCACCTTGTCCCATGAGTCCAAGCTTTCCTTGGGTTGAGAATCAAGCCACATCTTTGCTCTGTCCCTTACGGCAAAAGGGAAGAGCATGAGATTGTAAACCTCAGGGTTCACTCTATTCATCTTAATAGTATCACAAATCTGTAGGAAGTCAAATATGAACTTGTTGTGATCCTTCTAGGGAAGTTGATGACAAGTCATCTTAGCCTATTTTAACTAGCCTTTTTCTTTTGTTTTCAATTGAATTATGCACTTTCTTGAGCCATAAGCAAGCCAATTGGGTAGATTTTCATGTTTCCTTGGATTTAACCAACCATATATGAATTCATGCCATTTCATGAGGTTTTATGCTATATTTGTTGCATATTATGAAAGATTGAATACCTCATGATTTTAAGCATAGCTTTGATAAGTTTGGTTGATTCATGATAGGTGAAGAAAGCTTGGAGAAAGGTTGAAGCAAAGAGGAATGGCTAGGAGTGAAGAGAGGACAATGGAATAAAAGAAATTGAACCGGGATGCATGAAGTTAGCCCCAACGTTAGCCCCCTAACTTGGAGGCTAACGTTGGGCATGAAAATCACTCCCTGGGCTCCCCACGTTTGAGCCAACGTTAGCCCCCTAACTTGGAGGCTAACGTTGGCACATGACATGGCAAGGAAGGGCTTGAGATCTAGACTTGTTTTCTAGTCTCTTGGATCTCCTGAGATCTTCACTTGTCTTTCTAGATTTCACAATTGATTTGAGTTTTCTCGCTGATTTACTTTTCTGCTACAATTCCCTTCTCTGCAATTTTGCTTCTCTGTTTACATTGCTCCCAATTTACTTTCCTGCAATTTAAGCTTGCTGCAAGAGTTTTGAATTCTGATATATTGCTCTATTTAATTTCCAGCGCCCCAGCCCCTTTACTTTTCATGCAATTTACTTTTCTTGTCATTTAAGATTTTGCCAATTTACTTTTCTTGCAATTTAAGTTTCAATGCAATTTACTTTCTGCAACTTTAAATTAATTGTCCTTTACTTCCTGTTGGTTACAATTTCACACAATTCACATCAATGTTAGCTTGACTAAACTAATCACCCACTAAAGTTGCTTGATCCATCAATCCCTGTGGGATCGACCTCACTCCCGTGAGTTTTATTACTTGATGCGACCCGGTGCACTTGCCGGTTAGATTTGTGTGTTTTGGGAGAAATTTATTTTTCACCAAAATATCTCATCAAGTTTTTGGCGCCAATGCCGGGGATTGATTAGATTGACAATGATTAAGTGAGGTGGTAATCTAGATCAAGCACTTTTTCTTTATTTTTCTTTAACCTTTGATTAACCCACTAACTGTTTGAATTTTTGCTTAAGCTAACTAAAACTTCATTCTAGAAGTTTTTCATTTACTGCTTCCATCTTCATTTCTTCTTCAATCTGTCTGCTGTTGAATCAAGGAAGGGCTTGAGATCTAGACTCGTTTTCTAGTCTCTTTGATTCCCTGAGATCTTCAATTTTATTTTGCAATTAAGCTGAGAATCTGAGCGTTCCTTACTTCACTGCACTTCACAATTTAAATTCTGTTTTAATTCCTAGCATCCAATTTCCTTTATTCTTCCTGCAATTTAACTTTTCAGTTACTTGATCTACTGCTTCCTTTTAATTTCCAGCACCTACTCCCCTTTACATTTCATGCAATTTACATTTCTTGCAATTTAAGATTCTTGCAATTTACATTTCTTGCCCCTTAAGCTACTTGCCAATTTACTTTCTGCACTTTAATTCTCCTTGTCATTTACTTTCTGTTGGCTTCAATTGTCACTCAAATCACTCAATGTTAGCTTGACTAAACTAATCACCCACTAAAGTTGCTTGATCCATCACTCAACGGCGCCAAAAACTTGATGAGATATTTTGGTGAGAAACGAATCTCTTCCAAAACATCACAAAACTAACCGGCAAGTGTACCGGGTCGTATCAAGTAATAAAAACTCACGGGAGTGAGGTCGATCCCACAAGGATTGAAGGATTGAGCAATTTTAGTTTAGTGGTTGATTTAGTCAAGCGAATCAAGTGTTGGTTGAGTGATTTGTGACTTGCAGAATGTAAATTGCATGAAATTAAAGAAAGCAGGGAATTAAATTGCTGAATCTTAAAGAACAAGAAATTAAATGGCAGAAACTTAAAGTGCAAGAAATGTAAATTGCGGAATCTTAAAGTGCAAGGAATATAAATTGCTTGAAATGTAAAGGGAATTGGGGAATGGATTTGCAGAATTTAAACAAGGAAAAACTAAATTGCATCAAACAGAAGAGGGAAAGGGAATTGGGATTAAACCGGATCTTGAAACAGTAAAGTAAATGAACAGAAAAAGCAATAAGCAGGGAATTGAAATGAGAAATTCAGATCTCAGGACCCAGAGACTAGAAAACCAAGTCTAGATCTCAATGCCTTCCTAGATCCAACAAGAACAATAGCAAGGAAATTGTAAATTGCAAAGAGAATAGATGAAGTAAGTAACAGAAACGGAAATTCAATTAAGCAGTAAATAAACAGAGAGATCCAAGATTGAGATTGAAACAGAATTTCTTCAATTCTCCAATCCAAGATCCAAGACAAAAGTAAAATGAAAATGAAAGCAATGAAAGCAAGAAATTAAAGTTCACTCAGTGACAAAAGCTTCCCAAAAACTCTTATGAAAATTCTAAAAGGAAAGCTCTAAAAGAAAACTCTCCCGAAAAAAGCTCTCCCGAAAAAGCTCTCCTAATAACTTGAATTCTATCCTATTTATACACTTTCCAAAAATGATCTTCAAGCCTTGAGTTGGGCCTTTGTTCTTGGTGGAATTGGGTTGAAAGAGGCCTTGGTTGATTGCTCTTGAAGATTGAAGAAGAACCGAAGTGAACCAATTGAACCGGTTTTTGAAGTTGGCCAAAGATGATCTCAACGTTAGGGTCAAAGTTAGGGGTCTAACTTCGACCCTAACTTTTCATATCAGCAAGCTAAATTCCCTGGTTTGGACGTTGGTGCCAACGTTAGGGGTCTAACTTTGACCCTAACGTTGGCAATGCTTGGTGTGAGTGGCGCCAACGTTAGCCTCCAAGTTAGGGGGCTAACGTTGGCGCAAACGTTGGCTTATTCCCCTATTGTGGTTCATGTGCCAACGTTAGCCTCCAAGTTAGGGGGCTAACGTTGGCGCAAACGTTGGTGCCCAGGGGAGAAACTCTCAAGTTCCAACGTTAGCCTCCAAGTTAGGGGGCTAACGTTGGAGCTAACGTTGGCCACTTCCAGGGAGTGATTTACATGCCCAACGTTAGCCTCCAAGTTAGGGGGCTAACGTTGGGGCTAACTTCATGCAACCCGGTTCAATTTTCATTTATTCCATTGTCCTCTCTTCACTCCTTGCCATTCCTCTTTGCTTCAACCTTTCTCCAAGCCTTCTTCACCTATCATTGATCAACCAAACTAATCAAAGTTTTGCTCAAAATCATGAGGTATTCAATCTTCCACAATATGCAACAAATATAGTTCAAAACCTCATGAAATGGCATGAATTCACATATGGTTGGTTCAATCAAGGGAAACATGAAAATCTACTCAATTAGCTTGCTTGTAGCTTAAGAAAGTGCATAATTCTAATGAAAACAAAAGAAAAAGACTAGCTAAAATGGGCTAGGATGACTTGTCATCACAACACCAAACTTAAAGCTTGCTTGTCCCCAAGCAAGAAATAGATTTATGCTCCAAGGTTCTTTCAATTAAGATGGATTGAGGAACACTTGTAAAGTGCAGTGAGTGAAGTGATCAAGTATCAGTGGGATAAATTCTAAATCATATGCTCATGCAAGGGCTTCAGTGCTCACTAGTCCTTACATATTGGGAGTCGTAGGTCTTAGGATTTTCATCCAAATGGTGTCATGGAGATCTCTTTATATGTAGTCACCTTGAAGCAGCTTATAGTTTACCGGCAACAAAAACTTGATGAGATATTTTGATGAGAAACGAATTTCTACCAAAACACCCAAAACTAACCGGCAAGTGTACCGGGTCGTATCAAGTAATAAAAACTCACGGAAGTGAGGTCGATCCCACAGGGATTGAAGGATTGAGCAATTTTAGTTTAGTGGTTGATTTAGTCAAGCGAATCAAGTGTTGGTTGGGTGATTTGTGATTTGCAGAATGTAAATTGCATGAAATTAAAGAGAGCGGGAAAGTAAATTGCTGAAACTTAAAGGACAAGAAATTAAATGACAGAAACTTAAAGTGCAAGAAATGTAAATCGCAGAATCTTAAAGTGCAAGAAATGTAAATTGCTTGAAAAGTAAAGGGGATTGGGATGAGGATTTGCAGAATTTAAACAAGGGAAAACTAAATTGCATCAAACAGAAGAGGAAAAGGGAGTTGGGATTGAACCGGATCTTATAACAGCAAAGTAAATGAACAATGAAAGCATTAAACAGAGAATTGAAATGAGAATTTAGATCTCAGGACCCAGAGACTAGAAAACCAAGTCTAGATCTCAATGCCTTCCTAGATCCAACAAGAACAATAGCAAGGAAATTGTAAATTGCAAAGAGAATAGATGAAGTAAGTAACAGAAACGGAAATTCAATTAAGCAGTAAATAAACAGAGAGATCCAAGATTGAGATTGAAACAGAATTTCTTCAATTCTCCAATCCAAGATCCAAGACAAAAGTAAAATGAAATTGAAAGCAATGAAAGCAAGAAATTAAAGTTCACTCAAGTTCAAAAGCTCTTCGAAAACTATTATGAAAATTCTAAAAGGAAAGCTCTAAAAGAAAACTCTCCAGCCAAAAGCTCTCCCGAAAAAGCTCTCCTAATAACTTGAATTCTATCCTATTTATACACTTTCCAAAAATGATCTTCAAGCCTTGAGTTGGGCCTTTGTTCTTGGTGGAATTGGGTTGAAAGAGGCCTTGGTTGATTGCTCTTGAAGATTGAAGAAGAACCGAAGTGAACCAATTGAACCGGTTTTTGAAGTTGGCCAAAGATGATCTCAACGTTAGGGTCAAAGTTAGGGGTCTAACTTCGACCCTAACTTTTCATATCAGCAAGCTAAATTCCCTGGTTTGGACGTTGGTGCCAACGTTAGGGGTCTAACTTTGACCCTAACGTTGGCAATGCTTGGTGTGAGTGGCGCCAACGTTAGCCTCCAAGTTAGGGGGCTAACGTTGGCGCAAACGTTGGCTTATTCCCCTATTGTGGTTCATGTGCCAACGTTAGCCTCCAAGTTAGGGGGCTAACGTTGGCGCAAACGTTGGTGCCCAGGGGAGAAACTCTCAAGTTCCAACGTTAGCCTCCAAGTTAGGGGGCTAACGTTGGAGCTAACGTTGGCCACTTCCAGGGAGTGATTTACATGCCCAACGTTAGCCTCCAAGTTAGGGGGCTAACGTTGGGGCTAACTTCATGCAACCCGGTTCAATTTTCATTTATTCCATTGTCCTCTCTTCACTCCTTGCCATTCCTCTTTGCTTCAACCTTTCTCCAAGCCTTCTTCACCTATCATTGATCAACCAAACTAATCAAAGTTTTGCTCAAAATCATGAGGTATTCAATCTTCCACAATATGCAACAAATATAGTTCAAAACCTCATGAAATGGCATGAATTCACATATGGTTGGTTCAATCAAGGGAAACATGAAAATCTACTCAATTAGCTTGCTTGTAGCTTAAGAAAGTGCATAATTCTAATGAAAACAAAAGAAAAAGACTAGCTAAAATGGGCTAGGATGACTTGTCATCACAACACCAAACTTAAAGCTTGCTTGTCCCCAAGCAAGAAATAGATTTATGCTCCAAGGTTCTTTCAATTAAGATGGATTGAGGAACACTTGTAAAGTGCAGTGAGTGAAGTGATCAAGTATCAGTGGGATAAATTCTAAATCATATGCTCATGCAAGGGCTTCAGTGCTCACTAGTCCTTACATATTGGGAGTCGTAGGTCTTAGGATTTTCATCCAAATGGTGTCATGGAGATCTCTTTATATGTAGTCACCTTGAAGCAGCTTATAGTTTATGTGCTTTGGCCTCGACTCTAAGTATCATGTCTCAAGGCGGCTCTTTAGATAAGCTTTCAATCAATACTCCTAAACCAGTTGGTTTTAAGGTATTAGGTGTTGAAGCACCCCTGAGGATTTACTTGCTCAAGCCTCTTTCCTTGACACACTTCAACCACAAGCATTTACTAGGATAACAACTCTTTGAGTTTTTGTTTCTTTCTTTCTTTTTCTGCCTAGTAATTGATGCTCAGAGCCTTGGGCCATATTTCTTTTGTTTTTGTATTTTCTTTTCTTTCTTTTTTTTTTTTTTTTTTTTGTTTGCTGCTTCTTGGATCAATAAATTTTTGAGAATCTCCACAAAACTTCTTTGAACTTCATGTCCCGCCTATGAGCTCCCATGCAAGTTTTCACAAGCATGCAACCTCAATACAAAATCATATAACCAGAACCACCACTTTTCCTAATCTTTTGCTTGCCTCAAAATTGTTTAATTCCTCAATCTTTCTTTTCAAAGAACTTTCATGTGATGCATTTCTTGAAACTGGAGTGCAAACAAGTTTTGAAGATAAGAATGTTGTGAATGATCAGACACCTTGCTTATTGAATTATAAAGAAAGACTATGCTATGCAGGCAGGGGAAAATAAAAAAAGAGAAACTATGCTATGCAGATAGGCAGGGCAGATCAGAATACAATTCAACTTTCAATTACAGCAATATTTGATGCAAAACAATGACTTAACAATACAACCTGTTGAAGTTTACTTGCTTTCCTTCTTCTCATCATCATCATTGCTGTCTTCTAGATTCATCTTTTGTTTCTTTGGTTGATGATGCTTTAATCCTTCCAACAGCTTGTATGGACCTCTGCAATGATATTGAAAGTTGCTTGTTCCCCAAGCACTTGAAAAATGGTTAGCTTGCATGATTTATTTGTGGGCCTTTGTACTTACTTTGGTGTGGGAACACCAAACTTAGTACCTTGCCAATGCATCAGATTAACCATGTGTGAAACTCTTTTTCTCTTTTTTTTTTTTTTTCAAAAGTGACAAAACTGAAAACTAAAGAATAGCAAAATAGTTGACTAGTTTATCTAACTGCTTGAAGCTAGCATTATGCAGAAGGTGAGAATATGTTTTAAATGAGATTTTGGTGGAACACCAAACTTAGAATCCTTCATTCTCCCTTATATTGTTTTGGTGTGCAACACCAAACTTAGCTTCTTGCAATATAGATAAAACTAATTAACCTTTTTATTAAAATAGCTATGAAAAGAAAACTACCTCAGGTTGGGTTGCCTCCCAACAAGCGCTCTTTTATTGTCACTAGCTTGACATTCTTCATTCTTTGATTATGGAGGCTGGAAATCATAATGCCTCAATTTTTCTCCTCTTGCTGTAGGATTCCTTTCCTCCATGACCTGCACAATCACAAACAATCCAAATGAAAATTGGATATTTTCATGCCAGAATGTAGTCAGGGGATTAGTTGACACCATGTGTCAAACAGTTGGTAAACTTGAGAGATTAATGAACGAAAATCACTTCTCTCGTTTACTTATCAAGCTATGAGAATCATATTCAGCAAGATAAACCAAGAAAACTTCACTCTATTGCTAAAGTGAGGTTTCAATTAGCTTAGGCAAAAATTCAAACAGTTAGTGTGTCAGTCAAAAATTAAAGAAAAAGTGCTTGATCTAGATCACCACCTCACTTAATCATTGTCAATCTATTCAATCCCCGGCAACGGCGCCAAAAACTTGATGAGATATTTTGATGAGAAACGAATTTCTACCAAAACACCCAAAACTAACCGGCAAGTGTACCGGGTCGTATCAAGTAATAAAAACTCACGGAAGTGAGGTCGATCCCACAGGGATTGAAGGATTGAGCAATTTTAGTTTAGTGGTTGATTTAGTCAAGCGAATCAAGTGTTGGTTGGGTGATTTGTGATTTGCAGAATGTAAATTGCATGAAATTAAAGAGAGCGGGAAAGTAAATTGCTGAAACTTAAAGGACAAGAAATTAAATGACAGAAACTTAAAGTGCAAGAAATGTAAATTGCAGAATCTTAAAGTGCAGGAAATGTAAATTGCTTGAAAAGTAAAGGGGATTGGGATGAGGATTTGCAGAATTTAAACAAGGGAAAACTAAATTGCATCAAACAGAAGAGGAAAAGGGAGTTGGGATTGAACCGGATCTTATAACAGCAAAGTAAATGAACAATGAAAGCATTAAACAGAGAATTGAAATGAGAATTTAGATCTCAGGACCCAGAGACTAGAAAACCAAGTCTAGATCTCAATGCCTTCCTAGATCCCACAAGAACAATAGCAAGGAAATTGTAAATTGCAAAGAAAAGAGATGAAGATCAAGTAACAGAAACAGAAATGCTAATTCAATTAACAGTAAAGGAAACAGAGAGATCCAAGATTGAGATTGAAACAGAATTTCTTCAATTCTCCAATCCAAGATCCAAGACAAAAGTCAAATGAAATTGAAAGCAATGAAAGCAAGAAATTAAAGTTCACTCAAGTTCAAAAGCTCTTCGAAAACTATTATCAAAATTTTAAAAGGAAAGCTCTAAAAGAAAACTCTCCAGCCAAAAAGCTCTCCCGAAAAAGCTCTCCCAATAACTTGAATTCTATCCTATTTATACACTTTCCAAAAATGATCTTCAAGCCTTGAGTTGGGCCTTTGTTCTTGGTGGAATTGGGTTGAAAGAGGCCTTGGTTGATTGCTCTTGAAGATTGAAGAAGAACCGAAGTGAACCAATTGAACCGGTTTTTGAAGTTGGCCAAAGATGATCTCAACGTTAGGGTCAAAGTTAGGGGTCTAACTTCGACCCTAACTTTTCATATCAGCAAGCTAAATTCCCTGGTTTGGACGTTGGTGCCAACGTTAGGGGTCTAACTTTGACCCTAACGTTGGCAATGCTTGGTGTGAGTGGCGCCAACGTTAGCCTCCAAGTTAGGGGGCTAACGTTGGCGCAAACGTTGGCTTATTCCCCTATTGTGGTTCATGTGCCAACGTTAGCCTCCAAGTTAGGGGGCTAACGTTGGCGCAAACGTTGGTGCCCAGGGGAGAAACTCTCAAGTTCCAACGTTAGCCTCCAAGTTAGGGGGCTAACGTTGGAGCTAACGTTGGCCACTTCCAGGGAGTGATTTACATGCCCAACGTTAGCCTCCAAGTTAGGGGGCTAACGTTGGGGCTAACTTCATGCAACCCGGTTCAATTTTCATTTATTCCATTGTCCTCTCTTCACTCCTTGCCATTCCTCTTTGCTTCAACCTTTCTCCAAGCCTTCTTCACCTATCATTGATCAACCAAACTAATCAAAGTTTTGCTCAAAATCATGAGGTATTCAATCTTCCACAATATGCAACAATTATAGCTCAAAACCTCATGAAATGGCATGAATTCACATATGGTTGGTTCAATCAAGGGGAACATGAAAATCTACTCAATTAGCTTGCTTGTAGCTCAAGAAAGTGCATAATTCTAATGAAAACAAAAGAAAAAGACTAGCTAAAATGGGCTAAGATGACTTGTCATCACAACACCAAACTTAAAGCTTGCTTGTCCTCAAGCAAGAAATAGATTTATGCTCCAAGGTTCTTTTAATTAAGATGGATTGAGGAACATTTGTAAAGTGCAGTGAGTGAAGTGATCAAGTATCAGTGGGGTGAACTCTAAATCATATGCTCATGCAAGGGCTTCAGTGCTCACTAGTCCTTACATATTAGGAGTCGTAGGTCTTAGGATTTTCATCCAAATGGTATCATGGAGATCTCTTTATAAGTAATCACCTTGAAGCAGCTTAAAGTTTCTGTGCTTTGGCCTCGACTCTAAGTATCATGTCTCAAAGCGGCTCTTTAGATAAGCTTTCAATCAATACTCCTAAACCAGTTGGTTTTAAGGTATTAGGTGTTAAGGCACCCCTAAGGATTTACTTGCTCAAGCCTCTTTCCTTGACACATTTCAACCACAAGCATTTACTAGGATAACAACTCTTTGAGTTTTTGTTTCTTCTTTCTTTTCTGCCTAGTAATTGATGCTCAGAGCCTTGGGCCATGTTCTTTTTGTTTTTGTATTTTCTTTTTCTTTCTTTTGTTTTGTTTGCTGCTTCTTGGATCAATAGATTTTTGAGAATCTCCACAATACTTCTTTGAACTTCTTGTCCCGCCTATGAGCTCCCATGCAAGTTTTCACAAGCATGCAACCTCAATACATAATCATACAACTAGAACCACCACTTCTCCTAATCTTTTTCTTGCCTCAAAATTGTTTAATTCCTCTATCCTTCTTTTCAAAGAACTTTTCATGTGATGCATTTCTTGGAAATTGAATGCAAGCAAGTTTTGAAGATGAGAATGTTGTGAATGATCAAACATCTTGCTTATTGAATTATAAAGAAAGGAATTATACTATATATGCAGGCAGGAATATATACAATCCAACTTTCAATCACAACAATATTTGATGTAGAACAATCACTTAACAATACAACCTGTTGGAGTTCAATTGCTTTTCTTTTTCTCGTCCTCATCATTGCTGGCCTTTAGGTTCATCTTTTGTTCTTTGGTTGATGATGCTCAATCCTTCCAACAGCTTGTATGGACCTCTGCAATGATATTGAAAGTTGCTTGTTCCCCAAGCACTTGAAAAATGGTTAGCTTGCATGATTTATTTGTGGGCCTTTGTACTTACTTTGGTGTGGGAACACCAAACTTAGTACCTTGCCAATGCATCAGATTAACCATGTGTGAAACTCTTTTTCTCTTTTTTTTTTTTTTCAAAAGTGACAAAACTGAAAACTAAAGAATAGCAAAATAGTTGACTAGTTTATCTAACTGCTTGAAGCTAGCATTATGCAGAAGGTGAGAATATGTTTTAAATGAGATTTTGGTGGAACACCAAACTTAGAATCCTTCATTCTCCCTTATACTGTTTTGGTGTGCAATACCAAACTTAGCTTCTTGCAATATAGATAAAACTAATTAACCTTTTTATTAAAATAGCTATGAAAAGAAAACTACCTCAGGTTGGGTTGCCTCCCAACAAGCGCTCTTTTATTGTCACTAGCTTGACATTCTTCATTCTTTGATTATGGAGGCTGGAAATCATAATGCCTCAATTTTTCTCCTCTTGCTGTAGGATTCCTTTCCTCCATGACCTGCACAATCACAAACAATCCAAATGAAAATTGGATATTTTCATGCCAGAATGTAGTCAGGGGATTAGTTGACACCATGTGTCAAACAGTTGGTAAACTTGAGAGATTAATGAACGAAAATCACTTCTCTCGTTTACTTATCAAGCTATGAGAATCATATTCAGCAAGATAAACCAAGAAAACTTCACTCTATTGCTAAAGTGAGGTTTCAATTAGCTTAGGCAAAAATTCAAACAGTTAGTGTGTCAGTCAAAAATTAAAGAAAAAGTGCTTGATCTAGATCACCACCTCACTTAATCATTGTCAATCTATTCAATCCCCGGCAACGGCGCCAAAAACTTGATGAGATATTTTGATGAGAAACGAATTTCTACCAAAACACCCAAAACTAACCGGCAAGTGTACCGGGTCGTATCAAGTAATAAAAACTCACGGAAGTGAGGTCGATCCCACAGGGATTGAAGGATTGAGCAATTTTAGTTTAGTGGTTGATTTAGTCAAGCGAATCAAGTGTTGGTTGGGTGATTTGTGATTTGCAGAATGTAAATTGCATGAAATTAAAGAGAGCGGGAAAGTAAATTGCTGAAACTTAAAGGACAAGAAATTAAATGACAGAAACTTAAAGTGCAAGAAATGTAAATTGCAGAATCTTAAAGTGCAGGAAATGTAAATTGCTTGAAAAGTAAAGGGGATTGGGATGAGGATTTGCAGAATTTAAACAAGGGAAAACTAAATTGCATCAAACAGAAGAGGAAAAGGGAGTTGGGATTGAACCGGATCTTATAACAGCAAAGTAAATGAACAATGAAAGCATTAAACAGAGAATTGAAATGAGAATTTAGATCTCAGGACCCAGAGACTAGAAAACCAAGTCTAGATCTCAATGCCTTCCTAGATCCCACAAGAACAATAGCAAGGAAATTGTAAATTGCAAAGAAAAGAGATGAAGATCAAGTAACAGAAACAGAAATGCTAATTCAATTAACAGTAAAGGAAACAGAGAGATCCAAGATTGAGATTGAAACAGAATTTCTTCAATTCTCCAATCCAAGATCCAAGACAAAAGTCAAATGAAATTGAAAGCAATGAAAGCAAGAAATTAAAGTTCACTCAAGTTCAAAAGCTCTTCGAAAACTATTATCAAAATTTTAAAAGGAAAGCTCTAAAAGAAAACTCTCCAGCCAAAAAGCTCTCCCGAAAAAGCTCTCCCAATAACTTGAATTCTATCCTATTTATACACTTTCCAAAAATGATCTTCAAGCCTTGAGTTGGGCCTTTGTTCTTGGTGGAATTGGGTTGAAAGAGGCCTTGGTTGATTGCTCTTGAAGATTGAAGAAGAACCGAAGTGAACCAATTGAACCGGTTTTTGAAGTTGGCCAAAGATGATCTCAACGTTAGGGTCAAAGTTAGGGGTCTAACTTCGACCCTAACTTTTCATATCAGCAAGCTAAATTCCCTGGTTTGGACGTTGGTGCCAACGTTAGGGGTCTAACTTTGACCCTAACGTTGGCAATGCTTGGTGTGAGTGGCGCCAACGTTAGCCTCCAAGTTAGGGGGCTAACGTTGGCGCAAACGTTGGCTTATTCCCCTATTGTGGTTCATGTGCCAACGTTAGCCTCCAAGTTAGGGGGCTAACGTTGGCGCAAACGTTGGTGCCCAGGGGAGAAACTCTCAAGTTCCAACGTTAGCCTCCAAGTTAGGGGGCTAACGTTGGAGCTAACGTTGGCCACTTCCAGGGAGTGATTTACATGCCCAACGTTAGCCTCCAAGTTAGGGGGCTAACGTTGGGGCTAACTTCATGCAACCCGGTTCAATTTTCATTTATTCCATTGTCCTCTCTTCACTCCTTGCCATTCCTCTTTGCTTCAACCTTTCTCCAAGCCTTCTTCACCTATCATTGATCAACCAAACTAATCAAAGTTTTGCTCAAAATCATGAGGTATTCAATCTTCCACAATATGCAACAATTATAGCTCAAAACCTCATGAAATGGCATGAATTCACATATGGTTGGTTCAATCAAGGGGAACATGAAAATCTACTCAATTAGCTTGCTTGTAGCTCAAGAAAGTGCATAATTCTAATGAAAACAAAAGAAAAAGACTAGCTAAAATGGGCTAATTGAAGATTGAATAACTTGATGAGATATTTTGGTGAAAAATAAATTTCTACCAAAACATCACAATCCAACCGGCAAGTGTACCGGGTCGTATCAAGTAATAAAAACTCACGGAAGTGAGGTCGATCCCACAGGGATTGAAGGATTGAGCAATTTTAGTTTAGTGGTTGATTTAGTCAAGCGAATCAAGTGTTGGTTGGGTGATTTGTGATCTGCAGAATGTAAATTGCATGAAATTAAAGAGAGCGGGAAAGTAAATTGCTGAAACTTAAAGGACAAGAAATTAAATGACAGAAACTTAAAGTGCAAGAAATGTAAATTGCAGAATCTTAAAGTGCAAGAAATGTAAATTGCTTGAAAAGTAAAGGGGATTGGGATGAGGATTTGCAGAATTTAAACAAGGGAAAACTAAATTGCATCAAACAGAAGAGGAAAAGGGAGTTGGGATTGAACCGGATCTTATAACAGCAAAGTAAATGAACAATGAAAGCATTAAACAGAGAATTGAAATGAGAATTTAGATCTCAGGACCCAGAGACTAGAAAACCAAGTCTAGATCTCAATGCCTTCCTAGATCCCACAAGAACAATAGCAAGGAAATTGTAAATTGCAAAGAAAAGAGATGAAGATCAAGTAACAGAAACAGAAATGCTAATTCAATTAACACTAAAGGAAACAGAGAGATCCAAGATTGAGATTGAAACAGAATTTCTTCAATTCTCCAATCCAAGATCCAAGACAAAAGTCAAATGAAATTGAAAGCAATGAAAGCAAGAAATTAAAGTTCACTCAAGTTCAAAAGCTCTTCGAAAACTATTATGAAAATTCTAAAAGGAAAGCTCTAAAAGAAAACTCTCCAGCCAAAAGCTCCCTAAACAAATTGAATTCTATCCTATTTATACACTTTCCAAAATGATCTTCAAGCCTTGAGTTGGGCCTTTGTTCTTGGTGGAATTGGGTTGAAAGAGGCCTTGGTTGATTGCTCTTGAAGATTGAAGAAGAACCGAAGTGAACCAATTGAACCGGAAATGGAGTTAGCCAACGTTGGTCTTCAACGTTAGGGTCAAAGTTAGGGGTCTAACTTTGACCCTAACTTTTCATATCAGCAAACCACATTCTTCTGGTTTAGACGTTGGCGCCAACGTTAGGGGTCTAACTTTGACCCTAACGTTGGCCTTGCTTGGTATGATTGGTGCCAACGTTAGCCTCCACGTTAGGGGGCTAACGTTGGCGCAAACGTTGCCTACTCCCCCATTGTGATTTAAGTGCCAACGTTAGCCTCCAAGTTAGGGGGCTAACGTTGGCGCAAACGTTGGTAGCCCAGGGAGAAACTCTCAAGTTCCAACGTTAGCCTCCAAGTTAGGGGGCTAACGTTGGAGCTAACGTTGGCTACTTCCAAAGAGTGATTCATATGCCCAACGTTAGCCTCCAAGTTAGGGGGCTAACGTTGGGGCTAACTTCATGCAACCCGGTTCAATTTTCACTTATTCCATTGTCCTCTCTTCACTCCTAGCCATTCCTCTTTGCTTCAACCTTTCTCCAAGCCTTCTTCACCTATCATTGATCAACCAAACTAATCAAAGTTTTGCTCAAAATCATGAGGTATTCAATCTTCCACAATATGCAACAAATATAGTTCAAAACCTCATGAAATGGCATGAATTCACATATGGTTGGTTCAATCAAGGGAAACATGAAAATCTACTCAATTAGCTTGCTTGTAGCTTAAGAAAGTGCATAATTCTAATGAAAACAAAAACTTGATGAGATATTTTGGTGAAAAATAAATTTCTCCCAAAACACAAAAATCTAACCGGCAAGTGCACCGGGTCGCATCAAGTAATAAAACTCACGGGAGTGAGGTCGATCCCACAGGGATTGATGGATCAAGCAACTTTAGTGGGTGATTAGTTTAGTCAAGCTAACATTGATGTGAATTGTGTGAAATTGTAACCAACAGGAAGTAAAGGACAATTAATTTAAAGTTGCAGAAAGTAAATTGCATTGAAACTTAAATTGCAAGAAAAGTAAATTGGCAAAATCTTAAATGACAAGAAAAGTAAATTGCATGAAAAGTAAAGGGGCTGGGGCGCTGGAAATTAAATAGAGCAATATATCAGAATTCAAAACTCTTGCAGCAAGCTTAAATTGCAGGAAAGTAAATTGGGAGCAATGTAAACAGAGAAGCAAAATTGCAGAGAAGGGAATTGTAGCAGAAAAGTAAATCAGCGAGAAAACTCAAATCAATTGTGAAATCTAGAAAGACAAGTGAAGATCTCAGGAGATCCAAGAGACTAGAAAACAAGTCTAGATCTCAAGCCCTTCCTTGCCATGTCATGTGCCAACGTTAGCCTCCAAGTTAGGGGGCTAACGTTGGCTCAAACGTGGGGAGCCCAGGGAGTGATTTTCATGCCCAACGTTAGCCTCCAAGTTAGGGGGCTAACGTTGGGGCTAACTTCATGCATCCCGGTTCAATTTCTTTTATTCCATTGTCCTCTCTTCACTCCTAGCCATTCCTCTTTGCTTCAACCTTTCTCCAAGCTTTCTTCACCTATCATGAATCAACCAAACTTATCAAAGCTATGCTTAAAATCATGAGGTATTCAATCTTTCATAATATGCAACAAATATAGCATAAAACCTCATGAAATGGCATGAATTCATATATGGTTGGTTAAATCCAAGGAAACATGAAAATCTACCCAATTGGCTTGCTTATGGCTCAAGAAAGTGCATAATTCAATTGAAAACAAAAGAAAAAGGCTAGTTAAAATAGGCTAAGATGACTTGTCATCACAACACCAAACTTAAAGCTTGCTTGTCCCCAAGCAAGAAAAGAATCATGCAATAAAGATTGACAATCCAAGGTAAGAAGAATAGCAACTCAATGTTCATGGTAAGCTAGTTTTCTAAGCATGCTACAATCACAAAAGAAATGTAAATGATTGATGCTTCCATCTAGCTCAATTTATGAAATCTTTCTTATATTTCTTCCTTGAAACAAGCTTTTGATTTTCTTATTAGCTTCTCCTTTTTGGGTGCTTTGCCCCATGATTTGATAACAAAGCTACGACTTCTAAATGCTTTGTTTTCAAGTATTACCACTTGATACATAAGCACCACAAGCATTTGATTAGAGGACTTCATTAAGCTCATTTTTCTTTTCTTTTCTTGACTCTCTAATCATTGATGCTCAGAGCCTTGAGCTTTGAGGGAGTGCTTTTGCACTTTTGAGCCTAACCTTGACTTCTAAGTGTTTTGTTTTCAAGCATTTGGCTTGATACATAAACACCACAAGTACTTAACAAATGAATTGCCATTGGTACTCAGAGCCTTCAGCTTTCTCATTCTTTCCCTTTTTCTTTTCTTGCTTTATTTTGCATTTGCTTCTTCAAGGTTTTCATGATTTTAAAAGATTTCACAAAATGTCCTAGATGAAAACTTCAATTAAATAAAATCTAATGCAATTAAGCAACAATCAAACATACTAGCTTACCAATACTTTTATGCACATGCTAAAGTCTTCTTTAATGCCTTGTTTGTTTATGATCATGATACTTTTGTTGCTTTTGAATTCACAAAACTCAAGTTGGAAATCATAATGACATAGCACCATGTTGCAATTTAGAAATCAAACTATGCCTTTTCATACACACATGCATACAGAGAAGGTAAAGACAATCATGCAGTTCATAGTGCTTGAAACAAATGAGAGGAAAAGGAACTTTACAACCTTGTAGTTCATCTTCTCTATTGTTGTCATTTTCCTCCCATTCTCCTCCTTCCCATACCAAACTCAGAATGCTTGCTCATCCTCAAGCAACTATTAGAACCGTGGCTATGGGGCTAAGATGGATCATGAATGTCTTTCACAAGGAATGTTAGTAGTACATGTGTTTCAAGCAAGCAAAATTAAAGATAATAATCAAGGCACAAGAGACAGAGACATTGTGATTGCAAGCTTAAGAAGGTGAGCATAATACTTTGCATAAAAGATAAGTGGCACACCAAACTTAGTGTGACACTTTCACTTGGAATTAATGCAAGTATCCAGTAAAGATTTGAAGCAAACTGTGTTGCATAGCAACACCAAACTTAGAATGCAATCCTATGTCAATTTATTTAAACTAAAACTAAACAAAAGAAACTGTTATATGTTAAATACAATCACCAAATGAAGAGTCTGTTATAAATAAGGATGTCTTGGTGATGTATTAACAAAAACAGTTAATGAAGGAAAGCATTAAAAACAAGTAAATAAATGAAACAAAGGGAAAACAAAAATTATCCAACTAAGAAGAAAAATAACACTGTAAAAGGCAATATGATTATACAGACAAGTGATGTTGCTGGATTGATTTGCATAGAAAAATAGGTGGCACACCAAACTTAGAATCTTGGTGTGTCACTTTCATGTAAAATTGATGCAATCATCCATGAAGATGGAAAACAGTTTGTTGCATGGCAACACCAAACTTATAATGTGATCATATGCCAATTTATTGAAATTTAAACAAAGCAAGGAGAAGAAATGTACCTACTGTCTACCTGTTCTTTACTTTCTTCCTCTTCTTCCAATTTGTTAAGAGAAATGACTTCAAAGAAGGAGAAGTTTCAGCTACTGTCCCTTGCCTTGGCTTTTCCTCAGCAAGCTTCCTTTTGCAAATGGCTTGATTGATCTTGCTTGCTGGATTAGGGACAGGATTGGTGCTCTTGTTAGTTGCCTTCACTTCTTTGAATCCAAGTCTTGGTTGCTGTGTGATTATTGGAGTTTTGCATTCATCCAGAGCTTTTTGTATTGGTGGTTCCATGAACTCCTCCTTTATGTACTTCTCTGCCTCACTTGAGTTTGGAATGACTTCTTCACTTTCTTGCTCCTCCACTTCCTCTTTTACACCCAACATTTGTTTCAATTGCTCTATCATGGGGGAGGTTTGTGAGAGTTGTGAGTCTTCATGTTCTCTTGTCATCTCAAGTGAAGTTTCAGGTTCAACCACCTCATTCTTCATTGAAAGTTCACTTGATGCAGTGGCCTCCTTATCTTGCTTTTCCACTTTCTCCTTCATATCCATCAATTGGCCTTCATTTTTCTTGCTCAGTGGTTCTAAGCTCCTCCTTATTTTCTCTACTTCTTCATTCATATTTTTGAAGAAAGCTTCTTGCCTTTTCTCGGATATTTGTGCTTCTTTCGCATATTTTTCGAGCTTGGACTCAAGCTCTGAAAGCCTTGAGTGGTTCATGGAAGTTTGTGTGGGTGGTGAGTTTTGAAAGGGGCTTTCGGTTGAAGTATGGTCAAGTGATGATATCTTTGGATGATTATCATATGGAGCACTAGAATTCCCTTCCCAGCCACCATTAGAATCATGACTTGCATTATTTTGTGGTGGAAAGAAATATCCCATATGATTTTCTTTCTCATCTTGTGGTTCTGAAGCATAGCTCCATGAATTGGAGTGCCCAGAATTTGAAGTTTCTTGGTGATATCCCCAGCCATCATTAGAGATTGGTGATGGTGGGTGATATCCCATAAAATTTTGTTTGACCAAATGATGAGTTGAACTCCATTTGTATTTTGCAAACATCAATGAAAATTGAAATTACTCATATCAGAGATGAGAATTTCTTAGTGAGGCAAAAACTCAAACACCTTGGTTTCACTTTGAAACAGAAAACAAAAATAAAGAAAATGCTTGATCTAGACTTCTCACCCACATAATCATTGTTGATCTAATCAATCCCCGGCAACGGCGCCAAAAACTTGATGAGATATTTTGGTGAAAAATAAATTTCTCCCAAAACACACAAATCTAACCGGCAAGTGCACCGGGTCGCATCAAGTAATAAAACTCACGGGAGTGAGGTCGATCCCACAGGGATTGATGGATCAAGCAACTTTAGTGGGTGATTAGTTTAGTCAAGCTAACATTGATGTGAATTGTGTGAAATTGTAACCAACAGGAAGTAAAGGACAATTAATTTAAAGTTGCAGAAAGTAAATTGCATTGAAACTTAAATTGCAAGAAAAGTAAATTGGCAAAATCTTAAATGACAAGAAAAGTAAATTGCATGAAAAGTAAAGGGGCTGGGGCGCTGGAAATTAAATAGAGCAATATATCAGAATTCAAAACTCTTGCAGCAAGCTTAAATTGCAGGAAAGTAAATTGGGAGCAATGTAAACAGAGAAGCAAAATTGCAGAGAAGGGAATTGTAGCAGAAAAGTAAATCAGCGAGAAAACTCAAATCAATTGTGAAATCTAGAAAGACAAGTGAAGATCTCAGGAGATCCAAGAGACTAGAAAACAAGTCTAGATCTCAAGCCCTTCCTTGCCATGTCATGTGCCAACGTTAGCCTCCAAGTTAGGGGGCTAACGTTGGCTCAAACGTGGGGAGCCCAGGGAGTGATTTTCATGCCCAACGTTAGCCTCCAAGTTAGGGGGCTAACGTTGGGGCTAACTTCATGCATCCCGGTTCAATTTCTTTTATTCCATTGTCCTCTCTTCACTCCTAGCCATTCCTCTTTGCTTCAACCTTTCTCCAAGCTTTCTTCACCTATCATGAATCAACCAAACTTATCAAAGCTATGCTTAAAATCATGAGGTATTCAATCTTTCATAATATGCAACAAATATAGCATAAAACCTCATGAAATGGCATGAATTCATATATGGTTGGTTAAATCCAAGGAAACATGAAAATCTACCCAATTGGCTTGCTTATGGCTCAAGAAAGTGCATAATTCAATTGAAAACAAAAGAAAAAGGCTAGTTAAAATAGGCTAAGATGACTTGTCATCAGAAGTCCATGGAATTGATAGTTCAGCTTCACCAGAGTGACCAGTTGAGGCTTAAGCTCAAAATTATTAGCACCAATGGCAGGTACAGATATACTGCGCCCATAGAAGTCATGTGTAGGTGCAGTGTATGAGCCAATCACCTTCCTTGCTTAGTCTTCAGTGTTTGGATTCCCTCCATTAGCTGCGATAATGGTCTCCTCAACTTCCTTCTCAATGATTTCCTTAAGATTTTGTCTGGCTTTAGCTTGTTCCAAATGCCGCCTCAAGGTCCTTTCAGGTTCAGAATCAAACTCGAGAAGGGGTTCTTTGTCCCTATTCATGCTCATAAACAACAAGAAACAAAGAAAAAGTAGGAGTCAGAGTATAGAGAACTCCCAGTAAGATATCCTATGTGAAAAGAAAAATAAAACAAGACAAAATAAACAATTAACAAAAGAATTCGAAAATAAGTATGCAAAATTTAACCTAAAAATTTTCGAAAATTAAAAAGAAAAAGGTTCAAATATTTTCGAAATTCAAAAAGAAGGGAAAAACACTAAAGGGACACCAAACTTAAAATCTGAAATTAAAAGAAAATAAATAAATAAATTCAAAATTAAAGGGAAAGATAAATAAGATAAAAATTTAAAATTTAAAAGAAAAACAAAAGCAAGAAATCAAAAATTAAAAGAAAAAAAAGTGGATGAACAAAACAAAAAAAATACCTAATCTAAGCAACAAGACAACCTGTAGTTGTCAATCACAAACAATCCCCGGCAACGGCGCCAAAAACTTGGTGTGCGAAATTAGAACTCGCACAACTTAACCGGTAAGTGCACCGGGTCATCCAAGTAATACCTCAGGTGAGTGAGTGTCAATCCCACGAGGATTGTCAAATTGAGCAAGCAATGGTTATCCTATTGGACTTAGTCAGACAAACAGTAAAAGAGAGTTGTTGTTGTTGTAACGCATAAACAAGAAAACAAGAGAATAAAGAAAGCAATTAAAGGTTTGGTGTAGAAATAATATAAGAAAACAGTTAAGGTCTCGGAGATGTTTATCTTTCTGGATTAAAACTTCTTACTAACTATTTTAATAATGAACGATTCATTCTATGGCAAACTGTAAGTGATTATAAATGATTAAAACCTTAGTGATTTAATCTCCTCTAATCCTCATCAAATGCCACTCCCGTGGTCACTCAATTCAGATCGGAGGATGAAGCTCAGAAAACTAGTTTATACCACAAAGGCCCTAATCACCCCAATCCCGGCTGAATAGATGTTGTTTATCCCCATCAGGTTGTGTGATTAGCCATCTAGGAGAATTTTTTTCAAGCTGTAATTCAAGCAAGATATCTCTCCCGAGAATCACAAGAACTCATGTAGAAAAGGGTCATACTCCCATTCCACCCAATTCATAAGATTAACTTCGAAAACAACACCATAGAATTGAATCAAACATATATTAAAATAGAAGAATAATAATCTTAATCCATAAAAATAAATAGAGCTCCTAATCTTAACCAAGAGGTTTAGTTGCTTAAAACTTACAGAGAAAACAGGGTTCTGAAGGGTGCGGAAGGAAGAAGATCCTAAACCTCAGTGATCTTTTCCTTTAAATGCTGACCTAATAATAAATGCTAGACTTAAAATATATTATTTGTAAATAAAAATTACAAAAAGAAAATAGAATAAAACTGAGAAGTGCTAAATCAACTTGGAGGCCCAATTGAGTGTGATTCGGGCTCCTGTTGCCGTTTTACTTCAGAATTTGGACGTGAGACGCCAAAGAGGAGGAGAAACGTTGCTGGCCCTACTCCCCTACTGGCATGAAACGCCGAGTGGGTGTTCAGCCCCCAGGTGGGTGTTGGTAGCATTTCCTTCTTTTGCTCCAGGCTCCTCCAAACTGCTCCGAAATTAACTTAAAATCATAAAATCATAAGAAAAACTCAAAGTAGCATCTAAAGGTGATTTTTTCACTAAAATCAAGTAAAAGTAAATAAAATCTAACTCAAAACAATATAAGAATAACTAGAAAAGGGGTATAAGATGTTCACGCATCAACCCCTTGGTGGCGCCAAACGCCAGCCCAACGTTCAGCGCCCAGGGGGAAAGCAGAGGTTGGATGTTTAACGTCCAAAAGGGAGCATTCAAACGTCAAAATTTGATCCCCCTAGGGCGTTTAACGTCCATTCCTAGCATTAAATGCCAGGAGCAAAAAGAAAGGGATGACCCCCTGGTGGCACCAAAGGCTAGCCCAACTTTCAACGCCCAGGGGGGGAGGAATGCTGCAGATTTTGAATTCCAAGAGGCTTCTTTGGCCAATGGATAAACCCCAGACACCAACCATTTCATCACTCAATCTTATCTATTCTCTCTTCTCTTTCACCTACTTTTCCATCCAAAATTTATCCATCCAATCACCCATCACTTTCCTTTATTCTCTCAACCCACCTTTCACTCTACCCAATCCCCTTTCATCAATCCCACAATCTCTCTTCCCAACAACACACATTCAAATTCAATTTACCCCCCATTCCCACCTGATGCACGGAAAACTTGTCTCACAACAAATTTCCTTCGGCAAGTGTACCGAATTTGTCGTCAAGTAAAAACTCACAATAGAGTGAGGTCGAATCCCACAAGGATTGATTGATCAAGCAACTTTAATTAGAGGACTGTTCTAGTTGAGCGAATCCAGAATTTGAGTTGAGAATTGCAGAAAATAAAATGGCGGGAAGGTAATTGACAGGAAAGTAAATGCTAGAATTATAGATCTGAAAGTAAATGACTGAAGGTAAATTGCAGAATTGTAAATGGGAATGGGGGAATTGCTCATTAAAGTAAATAACAGAAATTAAAGAGAATGGGTAAGATCAGAAATGGGGAGTTCATTGGGCTTAGGAGATGTTGCATTCTCCGGATCACTTTCATTTTCATCTCTTCCTCAATCAATGCACTCATTGATCTCCTTGGCAATCTTAAGTGATTGAATTACAATTTCTTGTAATTCAATCTCTCAAATCTTGATCAATAGCCAATTCCTTGGTCAATTGCTCATGAGAAGAGATGAAGTATGGTCACTGATTATACCACATGCATTTCCCAAACCAAGTGTTGAGAGGATTATAGTCACATATCCATCGAAACCCAATTTGGTCCAGCATGAGAAAGCATTTCTAGCTTGATCTCTTCATTCCTCTTTCAAGGTTCAGAAGACATCCAAGTATGAATAGCTTCTTTTTCAAGATAACTACTCAATTGGATGAAGATCGAAAGCTTTCAAGTAAAATCAAGAGAAAAGATAGAAGAAAAATAATGAAAACTAGTATTGATCCATCAAATTACAACAGAGCTCCCTAACCCAATGACAGGGGTTTAGTTGTTCACAGCTCTGGAAAATGAAAACAAAGATGGAGAATACATGATGAAAACTTAGAAGTGCAGAGAAAGTAAATACAGAGAGTAGTTCCTATGCTAAGAGTCTCCCTATAATTTCCCACTGTCCAAAATATTTCAAAGCTACTCCTATATATACTACTCTTCTGTTCTTCTAGTTGATTCTTCAAGTCTTGGGCCTTTGGATCTTGAGTTTGAAGCAGTTTTCTTCTTCATTGGGCTTAGCTTTTACTTGCAGAGAGAAAGTATGAAGTGGGCAGGGGCTTTGGCTCAGGAAGTTAGTGGTGTTAACGTTCAGTAAAAATATGGGTTCGAGAACGTTAGTGACAATCACCTTTTTCACTAACGTTGCTCACCAAAGTTAAAAGCCACGTTAACCTCAACGTTAGTGGCACAAACGTTGCCACTAATGTTTCCACTATGTCCTTTGCACACGTTATTGGGACTCAACTTTCCCAATAACGTTGAGAAGCCTCCCCCTTCCCTACGATAGAGTCCACGTTAACTTAGTTAACGTGGCTCTTTTAACGTAGGCTTGCCATCCTTCGAGAACATTAGTGACACTTACCATTATCACTAACGTTTCAAATTGCCCCTATTTTCCACGTTAGAGTCCACGTTAACTAGGTTAACGTGGCTTCTAACGTGGCCTTGCTAGCCATCTCCAACGTTAGTGACAAAGTTGAGTGTCACTAACGTTGGCTCATCTTTCCCTTATCCACGCTAGCTTCCACGTTAACTAAGTTAACGTGGGAGTTAACGTGGCTCATGGTGGCATGTGTGGCTCCTTCCAACGTTAGTGACAATGTTGGGTGTCACTAACGTTGGCGATCACCTTCTTTCTTCATGTTAGCTTCCACGTTAACTAGGTTAACGTGGGAGTCAACGTGGCTCATTGGGGGCTTGTGTTCTTCTAACGTTAGTGACAATGTTGGGTGTCACTAACGTTGTCGACCACTTTGTTCCTTCACGTTAGCTTCCACGTTAACTAGGTTAACGTGGGAGTTAACGTGGCTTAATGTGCTTTGGCCAACGTTAGTGACAATG
The DNA here is from genome assembly GCF_059453495.1 of Arachis ipaensis. Classification (NCBI taxonomy): domain Eukaryota; kingdom Viridiplantae; phylum Streptophyta; class Magnoliopsida; order Fabales; family Fabaceae; genus Arachis; species Arachis ipaensis. The sequence continues at coordinate 111,705,900 of NC_142436.1, forward strand.
TTGAGTGTCACTAACGTTGGCTCCCCCCTTTCTTCGTAATGTTAGAGGCCACGTTAACTAAGTTAACGTGGGCTCTAACGTGGCCACTCATGATCTTGGTCCAACGTTAGTGATAATGTTAAGTGTCACTAACGTTGGCTCCATTTCTTTACTTCCACGTTAGAGTTTACGTTAACTTAGTTAACGTGACTCTTAACGTGGGCAATGATGGCTTCAAGAGTGTTATTAGCAATCACTTTTCTCATTAACTTTGCAAGTTACTCCCATTCCACGTTAGTGTTAACGTTAGTGTAACTAACGTAGCCACTAATGTGGTTCTTCTTTGCTTCCTTTGTCCTGAAATCAAGCAATAACGTGCATCAAAGTTCTAGTCCAAGTCATGGGAAATGCAACATCCAATTTTGTCCTTAAATTCATGCAAAATCCTCATGAAATCATGTAAAGTGCACAATGTATGCTTGAATCAAGATGTAAGTGAATATCTATCCAAAACTAACTTATTTCCTAAGGAAATGCATGAAACTACCCTAAAAACAGTAAAGAAAAGGTCAGTGAAACTGGCCAAAATGCCCTGGCATCACCACCCCATGATCAAAACTCCTCCTACCCCCACCTATAATTACCCCATTCTTAATACACTTTCACCACATCTCACACTACTCCTCCCCTCTTACCCACATTTCACCATACACACTTCCCCTTCTTCAACTTCCCCTTTTTCACACCCAAAGGCCGAAGTCATTGATGAGTCCATATTTGATAATAATTTTTTGCTTGAATTGGATGGATTTCATCACATAAACTCATACTTAATCACTAAAATAGCATACCTTTGTGATTTTTCTCTTATTTGAACCTAAATGTGAAAACATGTGTTTTTATTCTTAAATTGATTATTTTAATTCCATTTTTATTCCATTTGATGCCATGATTTTAGGTCAATTAGGCAAGAATGGTTTGGTAGAAGTGGAAGAAAGCATGCAAAATGGGAGATTTCATGAAGAAAACAAAGGAGAAGCACACAGTCATGTGTGCGTATGCACAAGTGAAAAAATTAGCAAATGCGCGTACGTGCACATCTGTATATATGCACACCTCTTGGCCCAATTTTTGGTGTTTCTGAAGCTGATTGGGTGCTATATCAAGAGGACTTCATTCCATATCAAAGGGAGAGCTCACTTTTAGATAGAAAACCTAATTATGAGTAGGAGTAGTGTTGTTTTGAGAAATTCTCTCTTAGGGTTTTACTTAATTTTTATTGTAGCATTTTATAGTCAAGTTTTGATCTTGGATTTTGCACATCTTTATTGTAAGTACTCTTTAATTCCCTCTTTAATTACACTACTTTTGTTACATTTTGCTCATAGTTCAAGTTATTTTGTTAATATATGCAATTTTAATTTCTTGAAGTTTTGGTTGATGAATTTAGTGTTTTATGATTTCTATTTGCTTGATTGAATGTTTATTGTTAATTTTGTGAATAGTTTGGTTATAGTTTTCTTTTTCCTTTTCAATTTTACATGTTATGCTTTTATGCCAACAAGGTGTTTGTAAAAATGCCAATTATGAGTTTTGAGTAGATTTTCACACCTTGTCTTGGAAAATGAGTTCCTAGGATACTAGAGTCATAATGTTCGACATTTAGTGGTAATTCTTGGGTTGTTAGTTGATTCTTGTTTCCATTGACACTAGCTTTTTACTAAGTTAATTGGTAAGTTAGCTAGGACTTATGGATTAGGGTCGATTATTCTTGCTTGACTTACTCCTCGATGTTAGGGATTGACGAAGTGAGATTAACTCATCATAGTTGCCATAGTTGTAGTTATGACAATAATAGGATTCCTTAATTCTCATTCCCAAGTCAATGCTCTTTTATGTATTTATAGCATTTTCATTAAGTTTTTATCTTGTTTCTTTTTTCTTGCATTAATTCCCTTTTTAATCATTTGTTAGTTTTTTTATTTCTTAGTTCTTTTAAATTTCCGTTATACAATTGAAAACCCCCTCTTCTCCTCACAACCAGGAGTGTGACATCTTAATTACATAGTCTGAGGGAGACGACCCGGGACTTAGAACTCCCGGTTATTAATTTATTTTGGAATGTGACAAACCTTTGAATTTAAACTTTGATCGTGGGAGTTAATTCCCGATTTTGGTCTATACTTGCAACAGAATTCTATATTTTTGTTGAAAACCCGAACCGGCATAATTTCCGTGCATCAATCATCCCCACTCTCCTCTATCTCATCCTTCTCTCTTCTTTTCCTTTTCTTATTCTCTATTTTTATTTTGCTCGGGGACGAGCAAAACTTTTAAGTTTGGTGTTGGCCAGTCCACTTTTTGCTTCTCCACTTTTTCCTCTATGGCACCCAAAACCGAAGAATCCTCAAGGAAAAGAAAGGAGAAAGCCCCCACTTCCGATCCATGGGATTTTACACGATTCTTTTCCAAGACCCATCAAGACCATTTTTATGATGTGGTGAGGAAGAAGAAGGTGATCCTCGAGGTCCCCTTCAGATTGAAGAATGATGAGTACCCGGAGATCCTATATCAGATTCTGAGACAGGATTGAGAAGTTTTGGCCAACCCCGTCACCGAGGTTGGAGTGCTAAGGGTGCGAGAGTTCTATGACAATGCTTGGGTGACGAGCAATCATGATAGAAGCGTGAACATGGAGCCGAACAGTTGGCACCCTATGGTCAGAGGATACATCATGGATTTCAGCCCAGAGAGTGTGAGCGTGGCGCTACAGTTGTTAGAGCCACGAGAGGACCCTCATTCACACACTCGCATGGTCAATACTGACCAGCGGTTGGATCAAGTCCTTACTGACATCTGCATACCTAGAGCTCAGTGGAGGAGGGATGCTCAAGGTCGGCTGGTGTGGGAAATCGTGATTCACACTTTTCACATATCCGCACAACTAACCAGTAAGTGCATTGGGTCGTCCAAGTAATAAACCTTACGTGAGTAAGGGTCGATCCCATGGAGATTGTCGACTTGAAGCAAGCTATGGTCATCCTTGTAAATCTCAGTCAGGCGGATTCAAATGGTTATGAGGTTTTGATAATTAAAATATAAATAAAACATAAAATAAGATAAAGTTACTTATGTAATTCACTGGTGGAAATTTCAGATAAGCGTATGGAGATGCTTTGTTGCTTCTGAACCTCTACTTTCCTATTGCCTTATTCTAATCGTGCGTTACTTCCTTCCATGGCAAGCTGTAGGATCCTCTCAGTGAAAATGGTCCGCTACGGTTTCTGCACGGCTAATTAACTGTCGGATTTCTCGTCTCGGATGAAAAATACCAGGTACAGCTACCGCATGGCTAATCATCTGTCAGTTCCTGCTAGCGTCGGAATAGGATCCATTGATCCTTTTGCACACTGTCACTACGCCCAACATTCGAAGGTTTGAAGCTCGTCACAGTCATCCCTTCCCAGATCCTACTCGAAATACCACAGACAAGGTTTAGACTTTTCGGATCCCAGGAATGCTGCAAATTGTTCTAGCCTATACTACGAAGATACTAATCTCATGGACTCAGTCTGTGTATTAGATATCTAAGAGAATATACTCCGGCTGTCGTCCAATGACTACGTTGAATATCATGTAGACCGCTTTGTGGTTGTCAGGCACGCGGATCATGGCTAAGCGAGTAACGAAGATAGTGGGTGATTGTCATGGGTCACCCCTTCATTCTGACTTAACTTAATTAAGAACAAGAGTATATCTTGGAGAAGAAGTAGGCATGAATTGAAAGAAAAATAATAGTACTTGCATTAATTCATGAAAAACAGCAGAGCTCCACACCTTAATCTATGGGGTGTGGAAACTCACTCCACTGTAGAAAATACATACGTGAAAAAGGTCTAAGCATGGCCGTTTGGCCAGCCTCCAATGTCTAAGGACTAAACGTCCAAAGATGAAAAAGTCTGAATACAATAGTAAAAAGTGCTATTTATACTAAACTAGTTACTTAGGTTTACAGAAAATGAGTAACTAAGTGCAGATAGTGCAGAAATCTACTTCCGGGGCCCACTTCGTGTGTGCTTGGTCTGAGCATTGAAGCTTTTTCATGCATAGGCTGTTCCTAGGGTTAAACGCCAGCTTGGGTGCCAGTTTGGGCGTTTAACTCCAATTCTGGTGCCAGTTTGGGCGTTTTACGCCAGAAAGTTTTAGGCTGGATTTGGACGCCAGTTTGGGCCATCAAATGTCAAGAAAAGTATAGACTATTATATATTGATGGAAAGCCCAGGATGTCTACTTTCCAACGCAATTAAGAGCGCACCAATTTGGCTTCTGTAACTCCAGAAAATTCGTTTCGAGTGCAACAGGGTCAGAATCCAACAGCATCTGCAGTCCTTTTTCAGCCTCTGAATCAGATTTTTACCCAGGTCCCTCAATTTCAGCCAGAAAATACCTGAAATCACAGAAAAACATACAAACTCAAAGTAAAGTCCAGAAATTTTATTTTTGAATAAAAACTAATAAAATATAATAAAAAGTAATTAAAACATACTAAAAACTATGTAAAAATAATGCCAAAAACGGTATAAATTATCCGCTCATCACAACACCAAACTTAAATTGTTGCTTGTCCCCAAGCAACTAAAAAAATAGGATTAAAAGAAGATAATATACAATAAATTTCAAATATCAATGAAGCTCAATTCCAATTAGATGAGCGGGACTTGTAGCCTTTTTTGCTTCTGAACAGTTTTGGCAACTCACTTTATCCTTTGAAGTTCAAAATGATTGGCATCTATAGGAACTCAGAATTCAGATAGTGTTATTGATCCTCTTAGTTCAGTATGTTGATTCTTGAACACAGCTACTTTATGAGTCCTGGCCTTGGCCCTAAGCATTTTGTTTTCCAGTATTACCACCGGATACATAAATGCCACATACACATAACTAGGTGAACCTTTTCAGATTGTGACTCAGCTTTGCTAGAGTCCCCAGTTAGAGGTGCCCAGAGCTCTTAAGCACACTCTTTTTGCTTTAGACCACGACTTTAACCGCTTAGTCTCAAGCTTTTCACTTGACACCTTCACACCACAAGCACATGGTTAGGGACAGCTTGGTTTAGCCGCTTAGGCCAGGATTTTATTCCTTTGGGCCCTCCTATCCATTAATGCTCAAAGCCTTGCATCCTTTTTACCCTTGCCTTTTGGTTTAAAGGGATATTGGCTTTTTCTGCTTGCTTTTTCTTTTTCTTTCTCTTTTATTATATTTTATTTTTTCTTTTTCTTTTTTTTCGCCATTTTTTTTCTTTTCTTTTTTTTTCTGCAAGCTTTTCACTGCTTTTTCTTGCTTCAAGACTCAATTTTATGATTTTTTAGATTATCAATAACATTTCTCCTTTTTCATTATTCTTTCAAGAGCCAACAATTTTAACATTCATAAACAACAATATCAAAAATATGCACTGTTCAAGCATTCATTCAAAAAACAAAAAGTATTGCCACCACATCAAAATAATTAGATTATTTTCAAGATGTAATTTGAAATTCATGTACTTCTTTTTCTTTTTCAGAAAACATTTTTTTCATTTAAGAAAGGTGAAGGATTCATAAGACATTCATAGCTTTAAGACATAGACACTAAACACTAATGATCATGTAATAAAGACACAAACATAGACAAAATATAAAGCATAATTTTCGAAAAATAGAAAAATAAGAACAAGGAAATTAAACGGGTCCACCTTAGTGATGGCGGCTAGTTCTTCCTCTTGAAGATCTTATGGAGTTCTTGAGCTCCTCTATGTCTCTTCCTTGCCTTTGTTGCTCCTCTCTCATGGCTCTTTGGTCCTCTCTAATTTCATGGAGGATGATGGAATGCTCTTGGTGCTCCATCCTTAGTTGCTCCATGTTAGAACTCAAATCTCCTAAAGAGGTGTTGAGTTGCTCCCAATAGTTGTGTGGAGGAAAGTGCATCCCTTTAGGTATCTCAGGGATTTCTTGATGAGGAATTTCCTCATGCTCTTGTTGAGGTCCATGAGTGGGCTCTCTTGTTTGCTCCATCCTTTTCTTAGTGATGGGATTGTCTCCTTCAATGAGAATGTCTCCCTCTATGGTAATTCCAGCTAAATTGCATAGGATACAGATGAGATGAGGGAAGGCTAACCTTGCCAAAGTAGAGGGCTTGTCTGCCACCTTGTAGAGTTCTAGGGATATGATCTCATGAACTTCTACTTCCTCTCCATTCATGATACTATGGATCATAATAGCCCAGTCTATTGTAACTTCAGACCGGTTGCTAGTAGGAATGATAGAGCGTTGGATGAACTTCAACCATCCCCTAGCCACGGGTTTGAAGTCAAGCCTTCTTAGTTAAACCGGCTTGCCTCTTAAGTCTCTCTTCCATTGAGCTCTTTCCACACAAATGTCCCTAAGGACTTGGTCCAACCTTTGATCAAAGTTGACCCTTCTAGTGAAAGGATGAGGATCTCCTTGCATTGTTGGCAAATTGAATGCTAATCTCACATTCTCCGGACTGAAATCCAAGTAATTCTCCCGAACCATTGTGAGCAAATTCTTTGGGTTCGGGTTCACACTTTGATTATGGTTCTTAGTGATCCATGCATTGGCACAGAACTCTTGAACTATTAAGATTCTGACTTGTTGATTGGGATTGGTGAGAGTTTTCCAGCCCCTTCTTTGAATCTCATGTCGGATCTTTGGATATTCACTCTTTTTGAGTTTGAAGCTCAAGGATCACCTTTTTCTTAGCCACAACTTCATAGAAGTGGTCTTGATGGACCTTTGAGATGAATCTCTCCATCTCCCATGACTCAGAGGTGGAAGAAATTGACTTCCCTTTCCTCTTTCTAGAGGTTTCTCCGGTCTTATGTGCCATTAGTGGTTATGGAAAAATAGAAAAGCAGAGCTTTTTCCATACCAAACTTAAAAAGTTTGCTCGTCCTCGAGCAAAAGAAGAAAGAAAGGAGTAGAAGAAGAAGAAATGGAGGAGATGGAGGGTAGTGTTGGTTTCGGCCAAGGGGGAAAATTGTTTGTGATGTGTGAAAGTGAAGGTGGTAAGGAGGGGGTATTTATAGGGTAAGAGAGAGAGGGAATTCGGTTATGAAGGGGTGGGTTTGGGAGGAAAATGGTTTGAATTTGAATGGTGAGGTAGGTGGGGTTTATGATGGATGGATGTGAGTGGTGAAGAGATTTTGGAGAAGACGGTAAGATTTGATAGGTGAAGGGTATTTGGGGAAGAGTTATTGATGGGATTGGTCAAGGGTATTTGGGGAAGAGTGTTATGGAAAGGTGTGAAAGAGGAGAGAAGAAGAGGTGGGGTAGGTGAGGATCCTGTGGGGTCCACAGATCCTGAGGTATCAAGGAATTCTGCTCCCTGCACCATTCTGGTGTTTAAACGCCCACCGTGTGCCAATCCTAGCGTTTAACGCCAGCTTTGCTACATTTCCTGGCGTTAAACGCCAGTCTGCTGCCCCTTTCTGGCGTTTAACGCCAGCCAAATGCCAGACACCCTTTTCTGGCGTTAAACGCCAAGAATACTGCCAGACTGGGCATTAAACGCCCATTTTACTATCCTTACTGGCGTTTAAACGCCAGTAAGCCTATCCTCCAGGGTGTGCTATTTTTGATGCTGTTTTTCATTTTGCTTTAATTCTATAACAATTTTTTTTATGACTTCACATGATCATCAACCTAAAGAAAACATAAAATAATAATAGAAAACAAATAAATATAATTAAATAACATTGGGTTGCCTCCCAATAAGTGCTTCTTTAACGTCAATAGCTTGACAGTGAGCTTTTAGAGAGCCTCACAGAGATTCAGAGCTTAATGGTGGCCTCTCCAACACCAAACTTAGAAGTTGAGTGTGAGGGCTCTGTTTGACTCTGTATTGAGAGAAGCTTTTCATGCTTCCTCTCCATGGTTACAGAAGAAGATCCTTGAGCCTTAAACACAAGGTAGTCCTCATTCAATTGAAGGACTAACTCTCCTCTGTCCACATCAATCACAGCTTTTGCTGTGGCTAGGAAGGGTCTTCCAAGGATGATGGATTCATCTTCATCCTTTCTAGTGTCTAGGATTATGAAACCAGCAGGGATGTAAAAGCCTTCAACCTTCACTAAGACATCCTCTACAATTTCATAAGCCTGTTTCCTTAATTTGTCTGCCAATTCTAGTGAGAATTTAGCAGCTTGTACCTCAAAGATCCCTAGTTTTTCCATTACAGAGAGTGGCATGAGGTTTATACCTAACCCCAGGTCACATAGAGCCTTCTTAAAGGTCATGGTGCCTATGGTACAGGGTATTAAGAACTTTTCGGGATCCGATTTCTTCTGAGGTAACTTTAATTGCCCCAAAGCATTCAGTTCATTGATGAGCAATGGAGGTTCATCCTCCCAAGTCTCATTACCAAATAACTTGGCATTCAGCTTCATGATTGCTCCTAGATACTGAGCAACTTGCTCTTCAATAATATCTTCATCCTTTTCAGAGGAGGAATACTCATCAAAGCTCATGAATGGCAACAGTAAGTTCAGTGGAATCTCTATGGTCTCTATATGAGCCTCAGATTCCTTTGGTTCCTTATTAGGGAACTCCTTAGTAGCCAGTAGACGTCCATTAAGGTCTTCCTCATTGGAAATCACTGCCTTTTAACTCTCTCCAGGTTTGGCCGTGTGGGGTATATTGATGGCCTTACACTCTCTCTTTGGATTCTCTTCTGTATTGCTTGGGAGAGTACTAGGAGGGATTTCAGTAACTCTTTTACTCAGTTGACCCACTTGTGCCTCCAAATTTTTTATGGAGGACCTTGTTTCAGTCATGAAACTGAGAATGGCCTTAGATAGATCAGAGACTATGGTTGCTAAGTCAGAGTGGCTCTGCTTAGAATTCTTTGTCTGTTGCTCAGAAGATGATGGAAAAGGCTTGCTATTGCCAAACCTATTTCTCCCACCATTATTATTGAAGCCTTGATTAGGCTTCTGTTGGTCCTTCCATGAGAAATTAGGGTGATTTTTCCATGAAGGATTATAGGTATTTCCATAGGATTCTCCCATGTAGTTCACCTATTCCATTGCAGGATTCTCAGGGTCATAAGCTTCTCCTTCAGGGGAAGCTTCTTTAGTACTGCCTGATGCAGCTTGCATTTCAGTCAGACTCTGAAAAATCATATTGACTTGCTGAGTCAATATTTTGTTCTGAGCCAATATGGCATTCAGAGTATCAATCTCAAGAACTCATTTCTTCTGAGTTATCCCATTATTCACAGGATTTCTTTCAGAAGTATACATGAACTGGTTATTTGCAACCATCTCAATGAATTCCTAGGCTTCTGCAGGTGTCTTCTTCAGATGAAAGGATCCATCAGCAGAGTGATCCAATGACATCTTGGACAATTCAGACAGACCATCATAGAATATACATAGGATGCTCCATTCTGAAAGCATGTCAGAAGGACACCTTCTGATCAATTGCTTGTATCTTTCCCAAGCTTCATAGAGGGATTCACCTTCCTTCTGTCTGAAGGTTTGGACTTCCACTCTAAGCTTGCTCAACTTTTGAGCTGGAAAGAATTTGGCCAAGAAGGGATTGACCAACTTTTCCCAAGAGTTTAGGCTTTCTTTAGGTTGTGATTCCAACCATATCCTAGCTCTGTCTCTTATAGCAAAGGGGAAAAGCATAAGTCTGTAGACCTCAGGATTAACCCCATTAGTCTTAACAGTGTCACAAATTTGCAAGAATTCAGCTAAGAATTGATGAGGATCTTCCAATGGAAGTCCATGAAACTTGCAATTCTGTTACATTAGAGAAACTAATTGAGGCTTAAGCTCAAAGTTGTTTGCTCCAATTGTAGGAATTGAGATGCTTCTTCCATAGAAGTTAGAAGTCAGTGCAGTAAAGTCACCAAGTACCTTCCTTGCATCTCCACCATTGTTGTTATTTTCGGCTGCCATGTCTTCTTCTTTTTCGAAAATTTCTGTAAGGTCCTCTCCAGAGTGTTGTGCTTTAGCTTCTCTTAGCTTCTTCTTTAGAGTCCTTTCAGGTTTAGGATCAGCTTCAACAAGAATGTTCTTATCCTTGTTCCTGCTCATATAAAAAAGAAAAGAATAGAGAAGAAGAGGAATCCTCTATGTCACAGTATAGAGATTCCTTTCTGTGAGTAGAAGAATGGAGAATAGAAGACAAGTGTTAGTAAATAAATAAAATAAATAGAAAGATATGAGAGGGAGAGTTATTCGAATTTTAATTAAAAGAAAAGAAAAATATTTTTGTTTTTATTTTAATTATAAGTTAGAACTCAAAATTTAAGATGAGAAATAAAAGTAATTTGAAAACTAAATAAATTAATTAATTAAAAATATTTTTGAAAAAGTTGTTAGTAATTTTCGAAAATTAAAGAGAGAAAAGTAGTTAGGTGGTTTTGAAAAAGATAAGAAATAGTAAACCTTTAAAATTAAAACAAACAAATCAAATGATTAATTGAAAAAGATTTGAAAATCAATTTTGAAAAGATAAAAAGTTAGAAAAAGATTTTGAAATTGAATTTAAAAAAAAAAAGATATGATTGAAATTTATTTTGAAAAAGATTTGAAAAAAAATTAAAAAGATTTTATTTTTGGAATTAAAGTTGATTACTTGACTAACAAGAAACTAAAAGATATGATTCTAGAATTTAAAGATTGAACCTTTCTTAATAGGCAAGTAACAACTTGAAAATTTTTTGACTCAACATTAATTGTTAGTAAAAGTTTCGAAAATATGAAATAAAAGTAAGAAAAAGATTTTGAAAATCAATTTTTAAAATTTTCGAAAAACATGAAAGAAAAATGAAAAAAGATTTGATTTTGAAAAGATTTGAAAAAAAGATAGAATTTTTAATTTGAAATTTTGACTTGATTAACAAGAAACAACTAAAATTTAAAACTTTTGACTAAATTAACACAAAATTTCAAAATTTATGAGTAAAATAAGGGAAATATATTATTTTTTATTTTTTGAAATTTTTAATGAGGAGAGAGAAAAGTAATAAAATAACACAAGACATAAAAATTTAAGATCAAAACAAAAAATGCATGCAAGAACACTTTGAATGTCAAGATGAACACCAAGAACACTTTGAAGATCATGATGAACATCAAGAACATATTTTTGAAAATTTTTAAGAAAAGAAAAACATGCAAGATACCAAACTTAAAATTTTTTAAACTTTAAACACTAGTAATTCAAAAGTGCATATGAAAAACAAGAAAAGACACAAAACAAGAAGATTTAAAGATCAAACAAGAAAAATCATCAAGAACAACTTGAAGATCAAATAAGAACATAATGCATATATTTTCGAAAATTAAAGAAAAATTAAAAAGATGCAATTGACACCAAACTTAAAATTTGACACTAGACTCAAACAAGAAACACAAAATATTTTTTGTTTTTTATGATTTTATTAATTTTTTTTGTATATTTTTTGAAATTTTTTTTTGGAAAAAGAAAATAAAGAGATACAAAATTTTTAATAAGAATTCCAGGAATCATGCAATGTTAGTCTAAAGCTTCGGTCCAAAAGAATTAGACATGGCCAAATAGCCAGCCAAGCTTTAGCACAGCATTACATACAACAACCAAATTGATAGGAACCAAAAGGCTCCTGCAAAGATAAGTGGAAACCTCGGTCCAAAAGATTAAACATGGCTTAACAGCCAGCCATGCTTCAACATATCTTATGAAAATCTAGAATTCATTCTTAAAAATTCTGAAGAACAAAATTTTTTTGAATTTTTTGAAAACACAAATTTTTTTATTATTTTTTTCGAATTTTTCAAAAATTAAAATAAAAAGTTTAAACATAAAATAAAATTACCTAATCTAAGCAACAAGATGAACCGTCAGTTCGCCAAACTCGAACAATCCCCGGCAACGGCGCCAAAAACTTGGTGCGGGAAATCGTGATTCGCACTTTTCACATCTCCGCACAACTAACCAGCAAGTGCACTGGGTCGTCCAAGTAATAAACCTTACGTGAGTAAGGGTCGATCCCACGGAGATTGTCGGCTTAAAGAAAGCTATGGTCATCCTTGTAAATCTCAGTCAGGCAGATTCAAATGGTTATGAGATTTTGATAATTAAAATATAAATAAAACATAAAATAAGATAAAGTTACTTATGTAATTCACTAGTGGAAATTTCAGATAAGCGTATGGAGATGCTTTGTTGCTTCTGAACCTCTGCTTTCCTATTGCCTTATTCCAACCGTATGTTACTTCCTTTCATGGCAAGCTATAGGATCCTCTCAGTGAAAATGGTCTTCTACGGTTTCTGCATGGCTAATCAATTGTCGGATTTCTCGTCTCGGATAAAAAATATCAGGTACAGCTACCGCATGGCTAATCATCTGTCGATTCCCGCTAGCATCGGAATAGGATCCATTGATCCTTTTTCACACTATCACTGCGCCCAACATTCGCAGGTTTGAAGCTCGTCACAGTCATCCCTTACCAGATCCTACTCGGAATACCACAGACAAGGTTTAGACTTTTCGGATCCCAAGAATGCCGCCAATTGTTCTAGCCTATACCACGAAGATGCTAATCTCACAGAATCGGTCTGTGTATTAGATATCCAAGAGAATATACTCCGGCTGTCGACCAATGACTACGTTGAACATCATGTAGACCGCTTTGTGATTGTCAGGCACGCGGATCTTGGTTAAGCAAGTAACGAAGATAGTGGGTGATTGTCACGGGTCACCCCTTCATTCTGACTTAACTGAATTAAGAACAAGAGTATATCTTGGAGAAGAAGTAGGCATGAATTGAGAGAAAAACAATAGTACTTGCATTAATTCATGAAGAACAGCAGAGCTCCACACCTTAATCTATGGGATGTAGAAACTCCACCGTAGAAAATACATAAGTGAAAAAGGTCTAAGCATGGCCGTGTGGCCAGCCTCCAATGTCTAAGGACTAAACGTCCAAAGATGAAAAAGTCTGAATACAATAGTAAAAAGTGTTATTTATACTAAACTAGTTACTTAGGTTTACAGAAAATGAGTAACTAAGTGCAGATAGTGCAGAAATCCACTTTCGGAGCCCACTTGGTGTGTGCTTGGGCTGAGCATTGAAGATTTTTCGTGCATAGGCTGTTCCTGGAGTTAAACACTAGCTTGGGTGCCAGTTTGGGCGTTTTACGCCAGAAAGTTTTAGGCTGGCTTTGGACGCCAGTTTGGGCCATCAAAGCTCGGGCAAAGTATAGACTATTATATATTTCTGGAAAGCCCGGGATGTCTACATTCCAATGCAATTAAGACCGCACCAATTGGGTATCTGTAACTCTAGAAAATCCATTTCTAGTGCAGCAGGGTCAAAATCTAACAGCATCTGCAGTCCATTTTCAGCCTCTGAATCAGATTTTTGCTCAGGTCCCTCAATTTCAGCTAAAAAATACCTGAAATCACAGAAAAACACACAAAATCATAGTAAAGTCTAGAAATGTGATTTTTGAATAAAAACTAATAAAAATATAATAAAAAGTAATTAAAACATACTAAAAACTATGTAAAAACAATGCCAAAAAGGGTATAAATTATCCGCTCTGAGGTTACATTTGAGTAAGCAGTGATGATTCAGTGTATTATGCTCGGCAATGAGGTGGAGGTGCATGAGTTGATCCCTCAGTAGTTTTACACAGTAGCTGACAAGTCCTCCATCACTGCAAGGCTGGAATTCCCTCACTTCATCTACCGCTTACGTGCAGCAGCTGGAGCTCTCATTGAGGGAGATACCCCGATCGATGATGAGAGACCGATCACAAAGAAGGGTATAGAGCACGCAAGGGAACCCGTGCAAGAACCGCAGCAACAGTCAGTTCGACCGCCTCCACAGGATCTTCTGGAGATGCCACAGAGGATGTACTTCCCTCCCTGTGATTACTGGGATTAGTTGACCACATCTTTAGGGGAGCTGACATCATCAGTTGATCAACTAAGGCTGGAGCATCATGATCAATCTGCTCTCCTCCATCAGATGATGGAGGAGCAGAGGAGGCAGGGGCGTGACATTGATGAGCTTAAAATCTCCAGAGGATTCTTTGGAGGGAGCAGCAGCCACCATCACTGAGTTGGTTGAGTTTCATTCTACCTTTCCTTTATCTTATGTTTGTTTTGAGTATTTTGTTCCATTATTTGTTTTCTTGTCTGAGTTTGCATGATCACCCTTAGGATTTCTTTGCTTTATAGTTTAGTAGTTTATTTTTGAAAATTTTTCAAGATTTCTTATGTATTATGCATCAAGCTTAAAAAGAAAAATCTATTGAAAAAAAAGTAGTAGAATGCACGAGACCTTGAGTTATATTATGAGTTATCCTAGTTACTTTGATGCGGTGGTATCATCTTTATTTCTGAATGTATGAACTGAACAGTGCATATTTGTTATTGGAGTTGAGTATATTGGTTCTTGAGGAACAGGAACTTACTGAAGTATTATAGATTCTCTGAAAAAAATAATTCTTGAAGCAAAACAAACAGCAAAAAGAAATAAAAAAGGTCAAAAGAAAAAGGTCCAAGGTTTTGAGCATCAATAGTTAGGAGGGTCAAACTTGATCTAAGAGCTCAAAAGAGTAGTCTTCCCTAACCATATGCTTGTGGTGTGCTAGTGTCAAGTAACCTGATGTGAGTATTTATACCGGTTCAGAATATAAGCAAATAATTTCATTCTGAGCATAGTCCAAACCGATATTTGATCCTCAAATCAAAGTTTAATTTTTGGTTGTCACAAGTCCAACCCAATAAAAATAACCGAGAGTATTAGTCCTGGGTCGTATTCTCAAGGAATTGTAGTGATATATGCATATTATTGGTTATGGTATCCAACGGGTGGGTTGGTTGATAAAAGGGCAAGAAAATAAAGAAAACAACTAAAGAAAGCAATTACTAAAGAGAGACATTCATGGCAAGGATTGAGAATCTAGGATTTCTATCCTAGTCACTAATCATGTCACAATACATATCAAGAATTTATCCTATTTAGTCAACTCTAACAATGGAAGAAGGTACAATGTTATCTTCACACGAGAGAAAGTCAAATAAGACTAGTTAATCTCAATCCGAAAATCCTAATCAACTTACTAATTGAATTAGCAAGAGATTAGAGTCAATGGAAATAATATTAACTAACAACTCTAGATCACCAATCTAAATTGGGTATTAATGACTCAAGATTGCCTAATTTCTTTTTCCAAGCCGAGAATGCTCAAAAATCTACTCTAACATCCAACCAACCATTTTGTCAATCACTTGGAAGGCATAAAACGAAAGTATCATAAATTGCAAGAAATATTAAAATCTACTACTACCCAATTGCAAGAACATAACAATGACAACTCAAATAAGCAAGAAAAGAACATAAAACCTCAAATTGCAGTAAAGGAAATTAAAATCAATAAAAGTATTTATAAAATAAAAAGCGGCACAAAATAGAAATTAAAAAGAGGAACTAAGAAAATTAAAGCAAAATCAACAAGGAAAAGTAAAGGAAACTAAATCAAAACAAGTAATTAACCTAATTTCTAGAGAGAAGAGGGAGCTTCTCCCTCTAGAACTAACCTAAGGCATGTTTTCTACACTCTAAATGCTCTCCCTTTATCCAATCTTCAATTCTGCATGAAATACCCTCAGAAACGATTTGGATTTGGGCTTAGGAAGCTCAAAAATTGCCCCCAGCATTTTCACTTTAATGAGGTCACGTGCTGGCTGTGACACGTACTCATGGGTCACGCGTAGGCGTCGTCTAGCTTTTTCTTATCATGCGTACGCGTCATGTCACGCATACGCGTTGTAAGGTCCCACATCGGTTGGGGAGGGGAACGAAGCATGCCTTATAAGGGTGTGGATACCTCTCCCTAGCATGACGCGTTTTGACGAGTGAGTGTGGGGAGCTTCGGCTATCATCCTTATCGTCAAAGGCAAAACCGTGAGACCTTGTGTGCCAAAGCGGACAATATCATGCTAGCGGGAGGTCTGGGCTATTACACGTGTCATGTTACGCGTACGCGTCGCCTTCGACGATGCACCTCTTCACGCGTACGCGTCTGTCACGCATGCGCGTCGCTCTAAGCACTCCAAATCCTTGTTTTTCCATGAATTCTCCACTTTGCATGCTTTTTTCTTCACTTCTTCCATCCAATACTTGCCTTATGAACCTAAAATCACTCAACAAACACATCAAGGCATCGAATGGAATTAAAGTGAATTAAATTTAGCTATTTAAAGGCCTAAAAAGCATGTTTTCACACTTAAGCACAAATTTAGGGAGAATTATAAAACCATGCTATTTCATTGAATAAATGTGAGAAAAGTTGATAAAATCCCCCAAATTAAGCACAAGATAAACCACAAAATTGGGGTTTATCAAACCTCTCCACACTTAAACTAAGCATGTCCTCATGCTAAACTCAAGAAAGAAACAAAGGGTATCAACATTTATTCAAAGCAGACTACCTAACTGCAACCTATCTAAATGCAACTATCTAAATGAATACAACTGCTTGGTCAAAATAACTCAATTCCCAAGAATACATATATGAACATGAGGGCTAAAGGTATTAACAACCAAATCAAATCCACAATTGAATTGAGTTATTGAAAAGATCTTAACAACTTGCAAGAAAGGAGATGATCATAGGTGACAACATGTAATTGAGCAATCGAACCCTCACCGGATGTGTATCCGCTCTAGTCACTCAAGTGTATAGGGTTGATTCACTCAATTCTCCTCTAATTATACTTTCTAAGATTTTTTTTTCATCTAACAATCAACAATTATTTCATGCATGCATACAAATATCATGAGGACTTATCCATAGGTTGTAATAGGGTTAGGGTCAAGGTAAGATTGTATTTGGTTAAGTGGACTAGAATTTAAATCTTTGATTAACTTAAACTTCCCACCTAACCTATGACAACCTATACTATTTAAAGCAATCCTAACTACCCATTCTTCACTTTTTCATACACTTATGCATTTTTTTATCACAACACATATGCATTAATTATTATTGAACTTCACTTTGGGGCATTTTGTCCCCTTTTATTGCTTTTATTTTTCTCTTTTTCTTTTTTTTCTTTTATATATTTTTTCTTTTGTCTTTATCATTTTTTTCAAGCTAAAATATATATAAGAGCATCAATGCATATGGTTTAAACATTCAATGCATGAGTATGTACCCAATTCCCAAAATCTTTAATGAAAATATAAAAACACTCTTTTATCCCAACCAATATTCCCAAATTTCCCATACTTGAATGATATACACACTCACTAGCCTAAGCTAATCAAAGATCCAAACAAGAGGCATTTATTATTTTTTGCTTTAAAGCTTGTAATCTGCTAAAATTAAGAACAAATGGGTTTAGCATAGGCTCAAAGTTAGCTAACAATGGAAGATAAAAGGTAGGCTATTTGGGTAAGTGAGCTAATTGAAACAATGGCCTCAATCATATAAGTGCATTCATACACAAAATAATGGACATAAAGAATCAAACAAATCAAAGATTACAATCATAGAAAGAGAATAATACACACAAGAATGAAAAT
The DNA here is from genome assembly GCF_059453495.1 of Arachis ipaensis. NCBI lineage: Eukaryota > Viridiplantae > Streptophyta > Magnoliopsida > Fabales > Fabaceae > Arachis > Arachis ipaensis. The sequence continues at coordinate 111,723,475 of NC_142436.1, forward strand.
AAGTGGTTATATGATGTAACCACACAATTAAGGCTCAAAACTCACATGCTTGTGTTCTTAAGCTCAAAAACATGATCCACAATGTGTATAATTCAAGCAAGTTCAAAAAAAGAAAAAAAATTTTCAAATCAATTGGGGTGCCTGATAAACCCATATTTCATGAGTTCTTTTGTGCTTAATTAGAGTGATTTATTCAACTCTTCACCTACTTATTCACATTAATTGCATGGTTTTACTTTCCCTTCCTTATTATGTCATGTTGTGAAAAACATGTTTCCTAAGCTTTAAAAATTAATTATTTTAATTACCTTTATTTCCATTCGATGCCGTGATTAGTGTGTTGAGTATTTTCAGATTTTCTAAGGCAGAATGACTTAAAGGATGAAAAAGGAAACATACTAAAATGGAAGGAGAAAGCAAAACGGAGCTTTAAAGAAACTGGTATCCACGCGATCGCATGGATGACGCGATCGTGTGCCAAGCACGAATCAGCAGCGACGCGGCCGCATGACTGACGCGACCGCGTGGCAAGGAAAAGCTCCGAATGACGTGACCGCGTGACCCACGCGGACGCGTGACAGAGGCCACGCACCAGAAATTACAGAATACGCCCCCAGCGAATTCTGAAGCCCTTTTTGGCCCAGATCCAAGTACAGACAGCATAGATGATGAGCGGATAAGTTATACGCTTTTTGACATTGTTTTTAGTATGTTTTTAGTAGGATCTAGTTACTTTTAGGGATGTTTTCATTAGTTTTTATGTTAAATTCACATTTCTGGACTTTACTATGAGTTTGTGTGTTTTTCTGTAATTTCAGGTATTTTCTGGCTGAAATTGAGGGACTTGAGCAAAAATCAGATTCAGAGGTTGAAAAAGGACTGCTGATGCTGTTGGATTCTGACCTCCCTGCACTCAAAGTGGATTTTCTGGAGCTACAGAACTCGAAATGGCGCGCTTCCAATTGCGTTGGAAAGTAGACATCCAGGGATTTCCAGCAATATATAATAATCTATACTTTGGCCAAGAATTGACGACGTAAACTGGCATTCAACGCCAGCCTTCTGCCCAAATCTGGCGTCCAGCGCCAGAAAAGGATCCAAAACCAGAGTTGAACGCCCAAACTGGCACAGAAACTTGCGTTCAACTCCACAAATGGCCTCTGCACGTGTAACACTCAAGCCCAAGCCCAAGCACACACCAAATGGGCCCCGGAAGTGGATTTGTACATCAATTACTTACTCATGTAAACCCTAGTAGCTAGTTTATTATAAATAGGACCTTTTACTATTGTATCAGGTATCTTTTGATCATCTTAGGATCTTTGGATTATCTTTGGACGTCTGGTTCTTAGATCAGAGGGGCTGGCCATCTCGGCCATGCCTGGACCTTCACTTATGTATTTTCATACGGTAGAGTTTCTACACTCCATAGATTAAGGTGTGGAGCTCTGCTGTTCCTCAAAGATTAATGCAAAGTACTACTGTTTTCTATTCAATTCATCTTATTTCGCTTCTAAGATACCCATTCGCACCCAAGAACGTGATGAAGGTGATGATTATGTGTGACGCTCATCATCCTTCTCCTTTACGAACGCGTGCCTGACAAACAACTCCATTCTACATGAAATAAAGCTAGAATGAGTATCTCTTAGATCTCCTAACCAGAATCTTCGTGGCGTAAGCTAGAATGATGGCGGCATTCAAGAGAATCCAGAAGGTCTAAACCTTGTCTGTGGTATTCTGAGTAGGATTCAATGATTGAATGACTGTGACGAGCTTCAAACTCGCGAGTGTTGGGCGTTAGTGACAGACGCAAAAGGAGGGTGAATCCTATTCCAGCATGATCGAGAACCGACAGATGAATAGCCGTGCCGTGACAGGGTGCGTGAGCATATGATTCACTGAGAGGAGGTGATGTAGCCACTGACAACGGTGATGCCCTTGCATACAGCCAGCCATGGAAAGGAGTAAGACTGATTGGATGAAGATAGCAGGAAAGCAGAGGTTCAGAGGAACGAAAAGCATCTCCATTCGCTTATCTGAAATCCCTGCCAATGAATCTACATAAGTATCTCTATCCCTTTTATTGTTTATTTTAATCTAATAAAGTATCATGTTTAAATCCGCCTGACTGAGATTTGCAAGGTGACCATAGCTTGCTTCATACCAACAATCTCCGTGGGATTCGACCCTTACTCACGTAAGGTATTACTTGGACGACCCAGTGCACTTGCTGGTTAGTTGAACGGAGTTGTGTCCACACATAGAGCCACAATGAGGATTCAATACAATTATATATTGTTAATCTCACACAAGTACAAAGAACATGGAACACAATTTCGTGCACCAAGTTTTTGGCGCCGTTGCCGGGGATTGTTTGAGTTTGGACAACTGACGGTTCATCTTGTTGCTCAGATTAGGTAATTTTCTTTTTATTTTCTTTTAAAAAATTTTTCAAAAATATTTTCAAAATTTTCTCATCTGTTTTCGAAAAAAAATAAATAAATAAAAATGTTTTCAAAAATAAATTATTCTATGGCTTCAGAATTTTTAAGAATGAATTCTAGTGTTTTATGAAGCATGTTGGAGCCTGGCTGGCTGTAAAGCCATGTCTCAATCCTTATACTCAAGAGAAGAGCTTCTTTGTCTTTCTTAGCCAATTGGCTGTTGAATGCAAGGAATGTCAGGCGTGTCATGTCTGAGTTACATACTAAAGCTTGGCTGGCTATTAAGCCATGCCTGACCCTTTGATTGGAGTTTTAGAGCATAAGATTCCTAGAATTCATATTAAAAATTTTGAATCCTTATTTTTCTTTTTTCTAAATAATTTTCGAAAAATATAAGTTAAAAATCCAAAAAAATCATAAAATCATAAAAATAAAAAAATATTTCATGTTTCTTGTTTAAATCTTGAGTCACATTATAAGTTTGGTGTCACTTGCATATGCATCTTGCATTTTTTCGAAAATATCATGCATTCATAGTGTTCTTCATGATCTTCAAGTTGTTCTTGGTAAGTCTTCTTGTTTGATCTTGATGAATTTTTGTTTTGTGTCTTTTCATGTTTATCATATGCATTCTTGAATTCTTAGTGCGTAAGCATTAAAGAATTCTAAGTTTGGTGTCTTGCATGTTTTCTTTGCATTAAAAATTTTTCAAAAATATGTTTTTGATGTTCATCATGTTCTTCATAGTGTTCTTGGTGTTCATCTTGACATTCATAGCATTCATGCATGCATTCATTATTTTGATCTAAAAATTTCATGCATTGCATAATTTTCATGTTTTTCATAAAAATTTCAAAAATCAAAAAAATATCTTTCCCTTTTTCTCTCATCAAATTCGAAAATTTGAAGTTGACTTTTTCAAAAATTTTTAAAATCAAGTTGTTTCTCATAAGTCAAATCAAATTTTCAATTTGAAAATCTTATCTTTTTCAAAATCTTTTTCAAAATTCAAATCTTTTTCAAAATTTTTAGTTATTTTCGAAAATTCCAAAAATATTTTTCAAAAATCTTTTTCTTATTTTTAAATCAAATTTTCGAAAATAACATAAACAATTAATGTTTTGATTCAAAAATTTGAAGTTTGTTACTTGCTTCTTAAGAAAGATTCAAACTTTAAGTTCTAGAATCATATCTTGTGATTTCTTATGAATCAAGTCATTAATTGTGATTTTAAAAATCAAATCTTTTTCAAAACTAATTCCTATCATATCTTTTCAAAATATCTTCTTATCTTATCTTTTTCAAAATATCTTTTCAAAATATCTTTTCTAACTTCCTAACCTCTTATCTTTTCAAAAATTTGTTTCAACTAACTAACTAACTTTTTGTTTGCTTCTTAACTTTTTCAAAACTACCTAACTAACTCTCTCTCTCTAATTTTCGAAAATATCTCCCTCTTTTTCAAAAATTTCTTTTTAATTAACTAATTATTTTTATTTTTTATTTTTTATTTCAAAAATTTTCGAAAAATACTAACAATTTTCAAAAACTATTTTCAAAAATCACTAACTCTTTTTCAACATAATTTTCGAAAATTCCCTTCCTCCCCCATCTCATTCTATTTATTCATTCATGTCCTAACATCTCATCTCACATTCCAATCCTCACAGTTGTGTTTCTTCCTTTACATCACATCCTTTATCTCCCCCTCTTCTTCTACCTACAAAGGGATCCCTACACTGAGGTATAAAGGATCTCTATTATTATTATTATTATCATTTTTCTGGCCATTCTTCCTTGTCATATGAGCAGGAGCAAGGATAAGAACATTCTTGTGGAAGCAGATCCAGAACCTGAAAGAACTCTGAAGAGAAAATTAAGAGAAGCTAAAATACAACAATCCAGAGATAACCTTTCAGAAATTTTCGAACAGGCAGAGGAGATGGCAGGCGAAAATAATAATAATGAAAGGAGGATGCTTGGTGACTTTACTGCACCTAATTCCAATTTACATGGAAGAAGCATCTCCATTCCTGCCATTGGAGCAAACAACTTTGAGCTGAAACCTCAATTAGTTTCTCTGATGCAGCAGAACTGCAAGTTTCATGGACTTCCATCTGAAGATCCTTTTCAGTTCTTAACTGAATTCTTGCAGATATGTGATACTGTTAAGACTAATGGAGTAGATCCTGAAGTCTACAGGCTCATGCTTTTCCCTTTTGCTGTAAGAGACAGAGCTAGATTATGGTTGGATTCTCAACCCAAAGACAGCCTGAACTCTTGGGATAAGCTGGTCACGGCTTTCTTAGCCAAGTACTTTCCTCCTCAAAAGCTGAGCAAGCTTAGAGCTGATGTTCAAACCTTCAGACAGAAAGAAGGTGAATCCCTCTATGAAGCTTGGGAAAGATACAAACAGTTGACCAAAAAGTGTCCTTCTGACATGCTTTCAGAATGGACCATCCTGGATATATTCTATGATGGTATATCTGAGCTATCAAAGATGTCACTGGACACTTCTGCAGGTGGATCCATTCACCTAAAGAAAACGCCTGCAGAAGCTCAAGAACTCATTGACATGGTTGCTAATAACCAGTTCATGTACACTTCTGAAAGGAATCCTATGAGTAATGGGACGCCTATGAAGAAGGGAGTTCTTGAAGTTGATACTCTGAATGCCATATTGGCTCAGAATAAAATATTGACTCAGCAAGTCAATATGATTTCTCAGAGTCTGCATGGAATGCAAGCTGCATCCAACAGTACTCAAGAGGCATCTTCTAAAGAAGAAGCCTATGATCCTGAGAACCCTGCAATATCAGAGGTAAATTATTTAGGTGAACCTTATGGAAACACCTATAACTCAACATGGAGAAATCATCCAAATTTCTCATGGAAGGATCAAAAGCCCCAACAAGGCTTTAATAATGGTGGAAGAAACAGGTTTAGCAATAGCAAGCCTTTTCCATCATCAACTCAGCAACAGACAGAGAACTCTGAACAAAATGCTTCTAATTTAGCAAATCTAGTCTCTGATCTATCTAAGGCCACTGTAAGTTTCATGAATGAAACAAGGTCTTCCATTAGAAATCTGGAAGCACAAGTGGGCCAGCTGAGTAAAAGGATCATTGAAATCCCTCCTAGTACTCTCCCAAGCAATACAGAAGAGAACCCAAAAGGAGAGTGCAAGGCCATTGACATAAGTGCCCTGGCCGAACCTGTGAGAAGAGGAGAGGACGTGAATCCCAAGGAGGAAGACCTCCTGGGACGTCCAGTGACCAATAAGGAGCTTCCCTCTGAGGAACCAAAGGACTCTGAGGCTCATCTAGAGACCATAGAGATCCCATTGAATCTCCTTATGCCCTTCATGAGCTCTGATGAGTATTCCTCTTCTGAAGAGAATGAGGATGTCACTGAAGAGCAAACTGCCAAGTTTCTTGGTGCAATCATGAAGCTGAATGCCAAATTATTTGGCATTGATGCTTGGGAAGTTGAACCTCCCTTGTTCATCAATGAACTAAGTGATCTGGATCAACTGACATTGCCTCAGAAGAGACAGGATCCTGGAAAGTTCATAATCCCTTGTACCATAGGCACCATGATCTTTAAGGCTCTGTGTGACCTTGGTTCAGGGATAAACCTCATGCCCCTCTCTGTAATAGAGAAATTGGGAATCTATGGGGTGCAAGCTGCTAAAATCTCACTAGAGATGGCAGACAGCTCAAGAAAACAGGCTTATGGACAAGTAGAAGATGTATTAGTAAAGGTTGAGGGCCTTTACATACCTACTGATTTCATATTCCTGGATACTGGAAAGGAAGAGGATGAATCCATCATCCTAGGAAGACCTTTCCTGGCCACAGCAAGAGCTGTGATTGATGTTGACAGAGGTGAAATAGTCCTTCAATGGAATGAGAACCCCCTTGTATTCAAAACTCAAGGATCTCCCTCTGCAACCATGGAGAGGAAGCAGGAAAAGCTTCTCTCCAAGCAGAGTCAACCAGAGCCCCTACAGTCAAACTCTAAGTTTGGTGTTGGGAAGCCACAACCAAACTCTAAGTTTGGTGTTGAACTCCCATATCCAAACTCTAAGTTTGGTGTTGGAGAGTCTCAACAAAGCTCTGCACATCTGTGAGGCTCCATGAGAGCCCACTGTCAAGCTATTGACATTAAAGAAGCGCTTGTTGGGAGGCAACCCAATGTTTATCTAATTCTTATTTTTATTGTTTTTCATGTTTTCTTAGGTTCATGATCATGTGGAGTCACAAAATAAACAAAAAAATCAAAAACGGAATCAAAAACAGCAGAAGAAAAATCACACCCTGGAGGAGCATCTGTCTGGCGTTCAAACGCCAGAACAAAGCATAGTTCTGGTGCTGAATGCCCAGAATGGGAGCAACCTGGCGCTGAACGCCCAGAATGGGAGCATCCTGGCGCTGAACGCCCAGAACAAGCATGGTTCTGGCGTTCAACGCCAGAAATGGCAGCAAAGGGGCGTTGAACGCCCAAAATAGGCACCAACCTGACGCTGAACGCCCAGAGTTGTGTGCAAGGGCATTTTACATGCCTAAATTGGCGCAGGGATGTAAATGCCTTGACACCTCAGGATCTGTGGACCTCACAGGATCCCCACCTACCTTCACTCACTCTCTTCTCTCTTCTCAATCATCCTCTATTCCCAATAAACACTCATCCTTTCTGTCTTCCATTTACCACTCACACCCATACACCCACTTATCTTCAAAAATTCAACATCTCTTACCCACCCAATCCCACCCATATGGCCGAATACACACTCCCATCCATCTCCTCCATATCTTCTTCATTCTTTCTTCTTTTGCTCGAGGGCGAGCAACATTCTAAGTTTGGTGTGGTAAAAGCATAGCTTTTTTGTTTTTTCCATAACCATTGATGGCACCTAAGACCAGAGAAACCTCTAGAAAGAAGAAAGGGAAGACAAAAGCTTCCATCAAGGTTCTATAGCTTAATGGTAGAACATTTGACTGCAAATCAAGAGATCCCTGAGATACCTCAGGGGATACATTTTTCCACACAATTATTGGAAGAAACTAAGGGTGGAACATCAAGAGCACTCCATCATCCTTCATGAAATCAGAGAAGATCTAAAAGCAATGAAGGAGGAGCAGCCAAGGCAAGGAAGAGACATAGAAGAGCTCAAGGACATCACTAAGGTGGACTCATTCCTTGTTCTTACTTTCTCTGTTTTGCGTTTTCTGTATTATGTGCTTATCTATGTTTGTGTCTTCATTACATGATCATTAGTAGTAGTAATTATGTCTTAAAGATATAAATGTCCTATGAATCCATCACCTCTCTTAAATGAAAAATGTTTTAATTCAAAAGAACAAGAAGTACATGAGTTTCGAATTTATCCTTGAACTTAGTTTAATTATATTGATGTGGTGACAATGCTTCTTGTTTTCTGAATGTATGCTTGAACAGTGCATATGTCTTTTGAAGTTGTTGTTTAAGAATGTTAAATATGTTGGCTCTTGAAAGAATGATGACTAGGAGACATGTTATTCGATAATCTGAAAAATTATAAAAATGATTCTTGAAGCAAGAAAAAGCAGCAAAGAACAAAGCTTGCAGAAAAAAAAAAAATAGGCGAAAAAAAAATAGAAAGAAAAAGAAAAAGCAAGCAGAAAAAGCCAATAACCCTTAAAACCAAAAGGCAAGGGCAAATAAAAAGGATCCCAAGGCTTTGAGCATCAGTGGATAGGAGGGCCTAAAGGAATAAAATCCTGGTCTAAGCGGCTAAACCAAGCTGTCCCTAACCATGTGCTTGTGGCGTGTAGGTGTCAAGTGAAAACTTGAGACTGAGCGGTTAAAGTCAAGGTCCAAAGCAAAAGAAGAGTGTGCTTAAGAACCCTGGACACCTCTAATTGGGGACTTTAGCAAAGCTGAGTCACAATCTGAAAAGGTTCACCCAATTATGTGTCTGTGGCATTTATGTATCCAGTGGTAATACTGGAAAACAAAGTGCTTAGGGCCACGGCCAAGACTCATAAAGAAGCTGTGTTCAAGAATCATCATACTGAACTAGGAGAGTCAATAACACTATTCGAAATCTGAAGTTCCTATAGATGCCAATCATTCTGAACCTCAATGGATAAAGTGAGATGCCAAAACTATTCAAGAGGCAAAAAGCTATAAGTCCCGCTCATATGATTGGAGCTCTGTTTCATTGATAGTTTGGAATTTATAGTATATTCTCTTCTTTTTATCCTATTTGATTTTCAGTTGCTTGGGGACAAGCAACAATTTAAGTTTGGTGTTGTGATGAGCGGATAAGTTATACGCTTTTTGACATTGTTTTTAGTATGTTTTTAGTAGGATCTAGTTACTTTTAGGGATGTTTTCATTAGTTTTTATGTTAAATTCACATTTCTGGACTTTACTATGAGTTTGTGTGTTTTTCTGTAATTTCAGGTATTTTCTGGCTGAAATTGAGGGACTTGAGCAAAAATCAGATTCAGAGGTTGAAAAAGGACTGCTGATGCTGTTGGATTCTGACCTCCCTGCACTCAAAGTGGATTTTCTGGAGCTACAGAACTCGAAATGGCGCGCTTCCAATTGCGTTAGAAAGTAGACATCCAGGGCTTTCCAGCAATATATAATAGTCCATACTTTGGCCAAGAATTGACGACGTAAACTGGCGTTCAACGCCAGCCTTCTGCCCAAATCTGGCGTCCAGCGCCAGAAAAGGATCCAAAACCAGAGTTGAACGCCCAAACTGGCACAGAAACTGGCGTTCAACTCCACAAATGGCCTCTGCACGTGTAACACTCAAGCTCAAGCCCAAGCACACACCAAGTGGGCCCCGGAAGTGGATTTGTACATCAATTACTTACTCATGTAAACCCTAGTAGCTAGTTTATTATAAATAGGACCTTTTACTATTGTATCAGGTATCTTTTGATCATCTTAGGATCTTTGGATTATCTTTGGACGTCTGGTTCTTAGATCAGAGGGGCTGGCCATCTCGGCCATGCCTGGACCTTCACTTATGTATTTTCATACGGTAGAGTTTCTACACTCCATAGATTAAGGTGTGGAGCTCTGCTGTTCCTCAAAGATTAATGCAAAGTACTACTGTTTTCTATTCAATTCATCTTATTTCGCTTCTAAGATACCCATTCGCACCCAAGAACGTGATGAAGGTGATGATTATGTGTGACGCTCATCATCCTTCTCCTTTACGAACGCGTGCCTGACAAACACCTCCGTTCTACATGAAATAAAGCTAGAATGAGTATCTCTTAGATCTCCTAACCAGAATCTTCGTGGCGTAAGCTAGAATGATGGCGGCATTCAAGAGAATCCGGAAGGTCTAAACCTTGTCTGTGGTATTCTGAGTAGGATTCAATGATTGAATGACTGTGACGAGCTTCAAACTCGCGAGTGTTGGGCGTTAGTGACAGACGCAAAAGGAGGGTGAATCCTATTCCAGCATGATCGAGAACCGACAGATGAATAGCCGTGCCGTGACAGGGTGCGTGAGCATATGATTCACTGAGAGGAGGGGATGTAGCCACTGACAACGGTGATGCCCTTGCATACAGCCAGCCATGGAAAGGAGTAAGACTGATTGGATGAAGATAGCAGGAAAGCAGAGGTTCAGAGGAACGAAAAGCATCTCCATTCGCTTATCTGAAATCCCTGCCAATGAATCTACATAAGTATCTCTATCCCTTTTATTGTTTATTTTAATCTAATAAAGTATCATGTTTAAATCCGCCTGACTGAGATTTTCAAGGTGACCATAGCTTGCTTCATACCAACAATCTCCGTGGGATTCGACCCTTACTCACGTAAGGTATTACTTGGACGACCCAGTGCACTTGCTGGTTAGTTGAACGGAGTTGTGTCCACACATAGAGCCACAATGAGGATTCAATACAATTATATATTGTTAATCTCACACAAGCACAAAGAACATGGAACACAATTTCGTGCACCAATAGACCAGAGGTTATAAAGTGTGGGAATACTTCCATTCAAAGAGAGCACGCATATTTTTACCTTTCAATGATTTAGATTTAGTTGAGAGGGAGATCTTCTCTCTCTCTTTTAGGATTTAGGATTTAGGATTTCTTCTTGTTTTAAGAGTAACTCTGGATCCCAGGTTTAATGTTCTTTTAGTATTACTTCTATTTATTTATTCCAACATTTGAATTGATTATTATAATTTGATTTATGAATTCTCTCATGTTACAGACTGTTATTTGAATTAATGATAATTGAGGTATTTTCAGTTTATGATTGTTCTCTTTGATTTAAGTTACCATTGCTTCCCATCTAAGGACCTCTTTATCATTCCAGCAATTTTACTTTTCCCCTTTTGGTTCTGGTTAAGAATTTAGTAACTCAACAGTTATTAAACTCAACATAATTGATAATCGTTATGTTGCTAATTGAGCTGAACTTAAATAATCCCAACCTTTTCTGAGGAAATAATTAGGATTCGAAAGTCAATTTAATTAGTCCCTTGACTTTCCTTTGCCCTGGTGAAGGTTGACCAAGTGGAGTTTAGATTCAACTTTCATCATTGTTGAGAGAGATAACTAAGTTGGACCTCTAATTTCTCTACCTTGCTAAAAGTCGCTTTACAGTTATTATTTATTCTTAATTGCCATTTAATTCACTCGTCATTTAAATTACTTGCTTCTCACCTTCTAAACCCCGATTACAACCTTTATAGCCAATAATAAGAACATACTTCCTCGCAGTTCCTTGAGAAGACGACCCGAGGTTTGAATACTCGGTTAACAATTTTTAAAGGGGTTTGTTACTTGTGACACCCAACACGTTTGTACGAAGAGATTTTTGCCGGTTTAGAAACTATATCTACAACGCAACCATTTCTATGAATTTCTTTACTGGTAGAAAACCCAACGTCAGTGCCCTATAGATAAAATCCTTGGAAAATTTTATTATTTTGACTAAGCTTATTATGTATATATATGCAAACTAAGAAAATGTAACTAAAACTTCCTAAAAGACCTAAAAAATGAAATGCGAAAGTATTAGGATTAGAAATTGTCACCCAAAAATGCCGAGTGGTCGGACGACCTCCCCACACTTAAAAGTTTGCACCGTCCTCGGTGCATTCAGAGATGAGCAAGGGGGTACGGCGACTACACGGGTTGCCACCTTTAGTTGGTGGTTCAACCGGCTGCTACGTGTTCTTTCTCCCGCTTTCATGTTTGCTTAAGATGACTCACCCATGAAAAATAGAAAATAGCACAGTAAAATGAGAAAATGCAGAAGCAAGGAAGCATAAATTGTTGGAATGAGGTAAAAACCACTAGAATTGAGTGAGTGAATTAGTGTGACATTAAAAAAGAATAGTGTGTGAAGTCTAAGTTGCATGCGGTTTAGAAAACACACATTAGCATAGAGAGCTATGTCACAATTACACAAAAGAAGCATGCACTTCACTCATTCTAGTGTGCTTGAAATACTTTAAAGTAACTTGTAGGTTAAGACAACCAAACAAGGAATGAAGAAGCATAAAAGCATTCAAGCAAAAATCAAGTAATTATGAATTGGATAATGAATGGACATTGATTGATGTGTAAGTAAACTTAGTTTACCAAATGAAATTAGAGCCCACACATCAAACAATGACACATATTGAAGTTTATTTGCAACACCTATGTGACATAAGGGGGTGCTATGGAACTTAAGAAAAAGAAGATAGAAGTGAAAATCAATTACATAGCAAGCATGGTCCAAAAAGCTTTAGAAAGCTCAAAAATGTGTCACTAGGTAAGCTTTTGATCCAATTTCACAATTCCATAAATCTCAATACATGAAATAGGTGACGTGAATAAGGATCAATCATAACAAGCATCACCTAAAAAAATGCATTGATGATACACCTAACAATGGATGATGAAATCAAATCACATGATGGCCAAAACATGCAATTCAAAAGATTTAGAAAGCTTGAAGGTAATGTTATATGTACTTGGTATTCACAAAGGTTAAGCACGAATAGTTCAAAACCAAGTAACAACTTGTAATCTCAATAAAGAAATCCAACAATAAAAACTAACAACAATGATGTTAAAATAACATCTTATCGGTAATAAGCAGCAGTGGATAGCAAACAAGATCAATGATCCAACACTTATAATAAAAAACAAAAAATTAAACAAAAATGAAACTAATGAACTAACTAAAAGAAATGGTGATATATGGTGATTGCTAGTGTTGGATGATGGTTGAAGGAGGGAAAGAAAAGAAGAGAAGAGAGAAGAATCGAAGAAATGGAAAGAAAATAAGAAAAGGTGAATGGTGAAACAGGGCAGGGTCACACGTACACATGAGTTGCAGAAGTGAGCTGCGACGCGTATGCGTCAGCGACGAGCACGCGTGAGTGAAGAGAGATATAAGTGCCGCTTACGCATGGGGTGACGCGTACCAAGGATGGATTTTGTGCTAGAGGAACAATTCCAGCCCAAAACGCGTGTATCTCTCTGGAATTTGTAATGGCCCAGAAAATTTTGGATGTCACGCGTACGCGTAAGCAAGGTGTACGCATGAGTGGTCGAAAAGCTTGGGGTCACGCGTACGCGTGGCATGGTGCTCTGTTTTTAAAAATTTTTTCAAGTTCTTGCACCAAACCAAGCATTCCAAACCACCAAACAGCTACCGAAACACCATAAAACCTTATTTAACATACTAGACTACTAATTAAACTCAACTAACTAAACAAAACATGAAATTAAACTAATTTACCAATATGTACAAAAGAAAAAAATTGAAAAGAGTTTGCCATGGTGGGGTGTCTTCCACCTAGCACTTTTGTTTATTGTCTTTAAGTTGGACTTATGGGGAGCTCTTCATCAAGGTGGCTTGTGCTTGAATCTATTCTTGAACATTCACCAATACTTGGACTTCCAATAAGCTCCATCCTTCAAAATTAATATCTCTAAGCCTTGATGGAGTTCTTCACAAACCATGAGCTTCGAAAATTGATTTTTTTGTGTAATCTGAGATCCCACACTTTGTTTTCACACCCGTCTTTAAATTGATCATGATTGTTCCCTCCAGGTGGTAGAAAAGCCAAATTCTCACTAAGGTACCAAACTATCCTCATAAACCCATCCAATTGAGCACTAGTCCAACCTTTGCATCTATGCCTTGAAGCTTCAACCATAATGAGCCTAGATTTACAACGCCAACCACTAAACATCCTTCTCTTACGCTTCATTCCACAAAGCGTCCTAAGCTGGCCATCCGTCTCAAGCAAGCCAAATTTGAGTGGGATAATAGAGCTAAGAGTTATGAGTTTTACCCACTCAAATGAAGGATTAGATGGTAACTTAGGTGAAGGGGTCTCCAATGATCTTGATAAAGCGAATCCCACTCCCGTCCATCCTCTTCTAAGGGTTTCCACCACTTGACAAGATTCTTCAAGCTCTACCTCTTCCTCACCAATTTCTTCATGCTCTTCCCCATCACTAAAATCATAAATAGGAGGTTGAGTGAAATCTACCTCATCATCAATTCCATGTTCAATGGGGAAGGATCTATCAAGCTCAAAAGGATCATATGTTGATGCGGAATCATCATAGATAGGAGGACTTGTTGCTTGCTCCATTTCTTCCCCTTCTTCAATCACATCATGTCTTGGAGGTTGTGCACTATCCTCCTTAACATCACTTTCAAACTCCATGGAAGAAGGCTCTTCAACTTAAGATTCCTCTTTGCACTCAACATCTCCTAAACCCTCAACTACTCCTTCCTCTTTTTCAACAATCTCGGCTTCCTCCTCTTGTTGCACTTCTTGTCTCAACTCCTTTTCTTCTTTTTGAAGTTCCAAATTCTCCTTCTCATTGTGCTCCTCAATTAATCCTCCACATTCAACAATGAGAGTGTCTTAGATACTTGAGCACAATGATACCACGTGGTTCATCACTTTGGTTAAGCTAGCCACGAGTTTCCCTAGCATCTTTTGCTCTTCTTCTTGCTTTTGAAAACGAATTAGAAGTTCTTGTTGTTCTTGTATTACGGGTTGGAGAGATTGGTCCAATGAAGGTGGTGGTGGAAGAGAGGGTTCATTTTTTGAGGAAAAGGTATTGTAGTTGGAAGGTGGTTCATATTGGTGAAAGTCTTTGGGTGGTGTATATGGAATTTGTGGTTCATGGAAGAATTGGTGTTGGAATGGTGGTGGCTCTAGATATGGTTCATATGGTGGTTGGTATGGTGGATATGAGTTGGGATCATATGGAGGTGAATGGTGGTATGAGGCTTGTGACTATCGTGGTTGACAATGTTGCGGAGGGGGTTCATAAGCGTATGGTGATTGTGGTTGACAACCACAATGAGGGTCACCACCCACATTAGATTGGTATGCATCTTAGAGTGCTTCTAGCTCATAGTATATTGGTGGGGTTGTTTCCATGAAGGTTGATCAAATGCTTGATGTTCCTCCCACCTTTGATTCCCAAATCCTTGATGCACATCCTCATTGAAGTTTCCATTTCCTACAACATAGTTTGAACTAAACTCATAGCCAAATGGATGAGAATTCATAGTAGAAAAACAAAAACAAAAGGCAATAAGGAACAAAGGGATAAAATCTAACTACTAACTCAAACAAGCAAACAAACAAAAGAGCAAACTATTCACAATATTAACATATATACAATAACCAATAACAAGCCCACATTGCAATTTTCCGACAACGGTGCCAAAAACTTGATGTGAGTATTTATACCAGTTCGGAATTTAACCAAATAATTTCGTTGTGAGCATAGTCCAAACCGATATTCGATCCTCAAATCAGTTTAATTTTTGGTTGTCACAAGTCCAACCCAATAAAAATAACCAAGAGACTAGAGTCAATGGAAATAATATTAACTAACAACCCTAGATCACCAATCTAAATTGGGTATTAATGACTCAAGATTGCCTAATTTCTCTTTCCAAGCCGAGAATGCTCAAAAATCTACTCTAACATCCAACCAAGTATTTTGTCAAACACTTGGAAGGCATAAAAGGAAAGTATCATAAATTGCAAGAAATATTAAAATCTACTACTACCCAATTGCAAGAAAATAACAATGACAACTCAAATAAGCAAGAAAAGAACATAAAACCTCAAATTTCATTAAAAGAAATTAAAATCAACAAAAGTATTTATAAACTAAAAAGTGGCACAAAAGAAAAACTAACAAGAGGAACTAAGGAAATTAAAGGAAAATCAACATGGAAAAGTAAAGGAAACTAAATCAAAATAAGTAATTAACCTAAATCTAAAATAGAAATAAACTAAAAACCCTAATTTCTAGAGAGAAGAGAGAGCTTCTCTCTCTAGAACTAACCTAAGGCATGTTTTCTACACTCTAAATGCTCCCCCTTTGTCCAATCATCAATTCTGCATGAAATACCCTCAGAAACGAGTTGGATTTGGGCCTGGGAAGCTCAGAAATCGCCTCCAGTATTTCCACTTTAATGAGGTCACGTGCTGGCTGTGACACGTACGCATGGGTCATGCGTACGCGTCGTCTGGCTTTTTCTTATCACACGTATGCGTCATGTCATGCGTACACGTCACCTTCGACGATGCACCTCTTTATGCGTATGCATCTGTCACACGTGCGCGTCGCTCTAAGCACTCCAAATCCTTGTTTTTCCATGAATTCTCCACTTTGCATGCTTTTCTCTTCACTTATTCCATCCAATACTTGCCTTATGAACCTGAAATCACTCAACAAATACATCAAAGCATCGAATGGAACTAAAGTGAATTAAATTTAGCTATTTAAAGGCTTAAAAATATGTTTTCACATTTAAGCACAAATTTAGGAGAAATTACAAAACCATGCTATTTCATTGAATAAATGTGAGAAAAGTTGATAAAATCTTCCAAATTAAGCACAAGATAAACCATAAAATTGGGGTTGATCATAACCCTTGAGACTGAACACTTAAAGTCGTGACCAATTGCTGTTACAGAGTATCCCTAAGGCTCTGTCATGAAAGTAAAAATGGAAACATAAGGCAATTAACAAGAAAAACTAAGAAGATTAAGACAATAGAACAATAAAATATAAAGAGAGTTGAACTAAAAACAAGAATTAAAACTTGGATCTAAGGAAATTTAACCTAAACTGCCCTAAGTTCTAGAGAGCAGGGAGAGCTTCTCCCTTTAGAATTCTAACCTAAAACATGATGAATAACTATACTATGACTACCCCCCCCCCCCAAATCACTTTCAATTCTTGGGTTCAAAAGCATTAGATATGAGTTGGATTTAGACCTCCTTGAGCTCAGAAATTGCCCCCAGCGTATTGCCTTTAATGAGGTCACGTGCCGCTTGTTACGCGTATGCATGGGTCACGCGTACGCGTCACTGGCAACTTTCCTTATCACGCGTACACGTCGCCTTGACGATTTCCTTCTTCACGCGTGCACGTCAGTCACGCCTACGCGTCGCTTTGAATATTCCAAATCCTTATTTTCCATGAATTCTCCTTCTTGCATGCTTTTTTCTTCACTCCTTTGATCCATTCCTTGCCTTTTAACCCTGAATTCACTATCAAACATATCAAGGCATCGAGTGGAATGAAAGTGGATTAAATTTAACCAATTAAAGGCCTAAAAAGTATGTTTTTAACCATTAGGCACAATTAGGATAATTTCATGAAATCATGTTATTTCATTGAATAAATGTGAGATAAGTTGATAAAATCCCCTAAATTCAACACAAGATAAACCACAAAATTAGGGTTTATCAAACCTCTCCAAACTTAAACTAAGCATGTCCTCATGCTAAACCAAGAAAGATAAGAAATGGGGTATGAACATTTATTCAATGCAAATAAACTATATGCACCTATCTACATGCATGCAACTAAGTGCAAAATGCTTCTACCTACTTGGTTAAAAGTAAATCAATCTCCAAGAACACATATGAACATGTAAGGCTAATGTAGCATGATGATTCATGAGTTCCACCAATTCAAATACCAAAATGAAGTATAAATAAACTTTGCAAGAAGAAAGCTCGTAAAAGCAGGGAACAAGGAATTGAGCATCGAACCCTCACCGAAAGTGTATCCGCTCTAGTCGCTCAAGTGTATAGGGTTGATTCACTCGATTCTCCTCTAATCATGTTTTCCAAGATTTGTTTTTCATCTAACAATCAACAATTATTCAATGCATGCATACATTTATCATGAGGACTTATCCATAGGTTGTGATGGGGCTAAGGTCAAGGCAAGGATGCATATGGTCAAGTGAGCTTGAAATTTGAATCTTTGATTAACCTAAGCTCTCACCTAACACATATAACAACCTAAAAAATTCTAACACAATACCTAGCTACCCATGATTCTCACTTTTTCACACACTCATGAATTCTCTTTTTTATCACAACACATATGCATTGTTATTATTACTTTACTTTGGGGCATTTTGTCCTCTTTTTATTGCTTTCTTTTTTTCTTTTTTTTTTCTTTTATTTCTTTTTATTTTTTCTTTTATTTTTCATTTTTTTCAAACTAAAGTGTGTACAAGGGTGTCAATGCATATGGTTTACATAATTAATACATGATGTGTGTACCTAATTTCCAAAATCTCAACAAAAATATAAAAACACACTTTTTATCCTAACCGATATTCCCAAGTTTTTCCACCCTTGAATGACACACACTCTCACTAGCCTAAGCTAATCAAAGATTCAAATTAAGAACATTTATTGTTTTCCTCTTTAAGGCTATTAATGTGCTAAATTAAAGAACAAAAAGGGTTTAACATAGACTCAAAATTGGTTAACAAAGGTGGATAAAAGGGGTAAGGCCATTTGGGTAAGTGAGCTAAATGAAACAACGGCCTTAATCATATAATTGCATGTATACATAGAATAATGGACATAAAGAATCAAACAAATCAAAGATTATAATCATAGAAAGAGAATAATACACACAAGAAGGGAAATAGTGGTTATATGATGCAACCACACAATTAGGCTCAAAACTCACATGCTTATGTATTCTTAGCTCAAAAACATGTTCCACAATGTATAATTCAAGCAAGTTTAATGAATTTTTATTTTTTTACTCAAATCAATGAGGATGCCCTATAGATAAATTTTTTGGAAGATTTCGTTATTTTGACTAAGCTTATTATATATATGCAAACTAAGAAAATGCAACCAAAATTTCTAAAAGACCTAGAAATGAAATGCAAAAGTGTTGGGATTAGAAATTCATCACCCAAAAATGCCGATTGGTCAGACGACCTTCCCACACTTAAGAGTTTGCACCATCCTCGGTGCATTCAAAGATGAGCAAAGGGGTACGGCGACTTTCCGGATTGCCACCTTCAGCTGGTTGATCAACTGGCTACTGCATGTTCTTTCTCCCGCTTCCATTTTTGCTTATGATGACTCACCCTGAAAATAGGCAACAAGATAGGAAGACAAGTAAAACAAAAGCAAGAAACATGAAGGATTGGAATAAGGTAACGATCACTAGAATGAAGTGAGTGAATTAGTTAGTGACATTAAGGGAAATAAGTTTGTGAATTTTAAGTTGCATGCGGTTTAGAACACACACACTAGCATTTAAAAGTTATGTCACAACTACACAAAAGAAGCATGCACTTCACTCATTCTAGTGTGCTTGAGATACTTCAAAGAGAACTTGTAGGTTAAGACAACCAAACAAGCAATAGAGAAGCATAAAGGCAGTCAAGCAAGAATCAAGCGATTGTGAAGTGGTTGATGAATGGACATTGATTGATGTGAAAGAAAATTTAATGAACCAAAACAAATATGAAACTTACACATCAATCAATGACACACGTTGAATTTTGGCTCACATCACCTAGTGGAAATAATGGGAAACATGATTGCTATGTAATGTAGTTAGAGGTGAAAATCAATCACATAGCAAGCATGGTCCATATAGCTTGAGAATTACAAAAGGATGTCCCTATGTGAGCTTACAATCCAATTCACAATTGAAGCATTATGCCAAAATGACTAGTTTCAAATATGTGTAGAGCACATAAGTAAACAATTAATGGTCAACATGTCATTAAAGCATAAGCATGACATATGGATGCATATGATCAAGCAACACAATGCATTAAGATAAATGCACTACATCCATCAAGAAATTGCCCAGTCAAAAAAAAATTCAAATCACATGGTGGCCAAATCATGTAATTTAAAAGAATTAGAGTGCTTTGAAGGCAACCCATAAATACTTGGTATTCAAAAGATATTAAGTATGAAGAATTCACAACCAAGCAACAAAATATAACCTCAATTAAGAACTCCAACAATGAATATGAACAATAATGATGCTAACATAGCATCCTATCAATAATCAGCAGCAACAAATAGTAAACAAGCAACACTTATCGCCTAAAACAAAAATTAAGCTAACTAACTAACTAACTAAATAAGGTGATGGTGGATGGTGATTGATAGTGTTGGATGATGGTTGAAGAAAGGAAAAGAAAGAGGAAAAGAGAGAAAAAGGAAAAAAATGGAAAGAAGAGAATAAAAGAAGTATGTGAAACAGGGCAGAGGGTCACGCGTACGTATCAGGTCATGCGTACGCGTGAGTGGCAGAAATGGGGTGCGACGCGTACGCATCCTCAATGCACACGCGTGATGGGAGAGAAAGGAAGATGACGCGTATGCGTTGAGCACACACACGCGTGGGTCAAAATTGTGCTAGACGCACAATTTCAGCCCCCTACGCGCACAACTCTTTGGTTTTTGTACTGCACCTGGAAATTTTGGGAGTCACGCGTATGCATGGGCGAGGCGTACGCGTGAAGAGTTGGAAACTTGGGTGTCACGTGTACGCGTGGGTCATGCTTACGCGTGCTAGGTGCTCTGTTTTTCAAAATTTTCCAAGTTCTAGCACCAAACCAAGCATTCCAAACATCCCAACAGCTACCAAAACACCATCAATCCTTATTAAACATAATAGACTCCCAAATAAACTCAACAAACAAAACCAAACATAACATTAAACCTATTTTACCAAAATATAAAAAAGACAAAAATGAAAAGAGTTTACCATGGTGGGGTGTCTCCCACCTAGCACTTTTATTTATTGTCCTTAAGTTGGACAATTGATGGGGTCCTTGCTATGGTGGCTTATGCTTGAACACTCCCTTGAATCCCCACCAATACTTGCATATCCAATGTCCACCGGGATCCCAAATTAGGTGCATAAAGCTTCAAGCGAATTGAAACAAGTGACAAGGCCCCAAAGTTGTTGATTGTCAAAGTGGATTCTGGGGTCCTAAACCTTATTTTTGCACCCGTTTTCTTGTTAACTACCATAGTTCAATTCGGGTGACAAGACTTTTGAATTCTCATTGAAGTACCAAACTCTCCTAGATCCTCTCAATTGAGTACTACACCATCCTTTGCACTTAGATTTTGGTGATTCAACCATAGTGAACCTTGAATTGTGATGCCTACCACTAACCAACTCTTTCTTGCTTTTCATTCCACAAATATTCCTAAGTTGACCATCCATTTCAAGCAAACCATATTCAAGTGGAATAAAAAAGTTAAAGG
Source organism: Arachis ipaensis (assembly GCF_059453495.1). Classification (NCBI taxonomy): domain Eukaryota; kingdom Viridiplantae; phylum Streptophyta; class Magnoliopsida; order Fabales; family Fabaceae; genus Arachis; species Arachis ipaensis. The sequence continues at coordinate 111,744,508 of NC_142436.1, forward strand.
ATATGAATTTTACCCACGTGAATGGTGTAAAGGATGATAGTGACTTAGGAAGAGGGACCTCCCCACACTTTGACAATGCGAGGTCCACTTCCTTATGCTCTTCTTTGGTTACCTCCACCTCTTGACAAGCATCTTCCATGTTCACCTCTTGACAAGGTTCTTCACATTCAATCACTTCCTCACTAACCTCTTCTGACTCTTCTCCATCCTTCATGTCACAACTTGGAGGTAATGTGAAACTTATCTCAACATCTAGCTCAATTTTAATGGGAGAAGACTCCTCAAACTCAAAAAGATTATGTGTTGGTGTGGAATCATCATCAAGATGTGGGTTTGTTTCTTGCTTCACTTCTTCCGATTCTTCATCATTCACCATATGCTTTGGAGGTTGTGCACCCTCCTTGACATTGCTTTCAAGATTATTAGAAGAAGGTTCAATGGGGTCTTCGAGGTGATTTGTTAGTGAGGACAATAACTCATCAATGATTGAGTCCGTTTCTTGATCAACCTCTTCTAATTCTTCAACCGTTCCTTCTGGCTCAATTATCTCAGCTTCCTCCCTTTGTTGCAATTCTTGCTTCAACTCTTCTTCTTCACCTTGAGGTTCTAAATTCACTCCCTTACTATGCTCTTTGGTTGATCCTTCACATTCGTCAATGGGAGTGTCCTGTTAGGTGGGAGGCCATACGGTCAGCGGCTTCAGTCATGGTAGCCACCATGATTTCTATCTTCTTTAACTCTTTTTGTTGCTCTTCTTGTCTTTGGATATAAGAGCTAATATCTCTTTGTTGTTCTTGTAAGAAGGTATGGAGAGCTTCATCCATTGAGGGAGGTGGTGGAAGAGAGGGTTCATTGTTTGGGGAAAAGGGTTCATAATTGGAAGGCGGTTCATCTTGGTAAGGATATGGAGGTGATGTATACGGAATTGATGGTTCTTGAGAATATTGATGTTGGAATGGTGGTGGCTCTAAGTATGGCTTATATGGTTGTTGGTATAGTGGATATGGGTTAGGATCATTGGTGCGAAATTTATAACCCACAAACTAACCGGCAAGTGCACCGGGTCATACCAAGTAGTACCTCAAGTGAATGAGGATCGATCCCACGAGGATTGATGGACTAAGAAACAATGGTAAAGTGATTTACTTAGTTAGACAAATAGAAAAGAGTGTTGAGAGTTCAAAAGTATTAACAGTAAATTCAGAATATTAGAAAGCAAGTAGTAAATTGGTGTGAATAATATGGGAGAATTCATAGTTGTAACCACACTCATAGCCAAAAGGGGTGAGAATTCATAGTGGCAAATAAAAACAAAAGCTAACAAAATAAACAACAAAGTCCTAAACCTAAAAAAAACTAACAAACAAGCAAAAAGGCAAACATATTCACAATATTCACATATTCACAATAGCCAATAATATAACGCCATTGCAATTCCCTGGCAACGGCGCCAAAAACTTGATGTAGAAATTATTGTTGGTCTAGAATTTCTCAATAGAAAAGAACTTCTTCGTTGCAAGTATAGTCCAAACCAACAATTAATACTCACATCAAAGTTTAATTTGATTGTCACAAGTACAAACCCCAATAGAAACCGAGAGTATTTAAACCTCGGGTTGTCTCTCAAGGAATTGCAATGAAGTGCTCAATTATTGGCTATGAAAGAACACGGGGGTTTGATAGCAATTGGCAAGAAAATATAAAAGCAAGAAAGTAAATAAGCATGCAAGGAATTAAATGAAAATTAAATGGCAAAAAGAACTCTTGGCTAAGGCATAGGAAATTGAGATCACCATCCTTGTCTACAAACCATATATTAACAATTATGAGGGACCAAACCCATCAAGTCTACTTCTATGCTTGAAGTATGTTAAATAAGCTTGATCAACATCAACCATAAGTCCCAATCTAGCCATTAATTAGCTTAATAGTAGGTTGGTGTCAATGGAGATCAAATTGATCAACAAGGGACCCAAATCACCAATCCAATTAGACCCAATGACTTAAGGTCACTTATTCCCTTAGCTTAGGCCAAGAGTGTAGAAAACTACTCTATAACTAGTGAAAACATTTTTATCAAACACCTAGAGTGCAATAAAAGTAAACATCACAAAATGCAAGAATTAATAGAAGCTATAACTAACATAAGCAAGAAATCAACAATAGCAACTAAGATAGACATAAAAAGACATGAAAACATAAAATTTCATTAAAGAAAATAAAAATCTAACAAGGATTCATAAAAGTAAAAATGGCAACATAAAGCAATTAACAAGAAAAACTAAGAAGATTAAGACAATAGAACAATAAAATATAAAGAGAGTTGAACTAAAAACAAGAATTAAAACTTGGATCTAAGGAAATTTGACCTAAACTACCCTAAATTCTAGAGAGAAGGGAGAGCTTCTCTCTCTAGAATTCTAACCTAAAACATGATGAAAACTATACTATGACTACCCCCCCCCCCCAATTCCCTTTCAATTCTTGAGTTCAAAAGCATCAGAAATGAGTTGGATTTGGACCTCCTTGAGCTCAGAAATTTCCCCAGCGTATTGTCTTTAATGAGGTCACGTGCCGCTTGTTACGCGTACGCATGGGTCACGCGTACGCATCACTAGCAATTTTCCTTATCACGCGTACGCGTCGCCTTGACAATTTCCTTCTTCACACTTGCGCGTAAGTCACGCGTACGCATCGCTTTGAATCTTCCAAATCCTTATTTTCCATGAATTCTCCTTCTTGCATGCTTTTCTCTTCACTCCTTTGATTTATTCATTGCCTTTTAACCCTGAATTCGCTAACAAACATATCAAGGTATCGAGTGGAATCAAAGTGGATTAAATTTAACCAATTAAAGGCCTAAAAAGCATATTTTTAACCATTAAGCACAAAAAGGAGAATTTCATGAAACCATACTATTTCATTGAATAAATGTGAGATAAGTTGATAAAATCTCCTAAATTCAACACAAGATAAACCACAAAATTGGGGTTTATCACTCTGAGTACCGCTGTCTGGGAGAAAAAGCAAGGAAAATTCGAACCCAAGGAGTTCCCCAGTTAAGTGCTTGTGGTGTTCTTGTTTCAAGTTAAGCTTGAGGACAAAACACTTAGAGTCATGGCTAGGCTCAAGGTGCAAAGCACCAAGGAAAAGAGAGGTTGTGTTCAAGAATTAGTTAGAGCCTAAAGAAGAGAATTTATAATATCATTCGAGTTCTAGTTTTGGAGGATATTAATATTTTTGAGTTTCAAAGGATAGTGAGATGCAAAAGCTATTCATAAATAGAGTGTCATTAGCCCTATTTAGTAACTAGACCTGAGCTTAAATGACAACTCAAGTCTTGTGTATTTTCTCTTCTTTGGTCCTATATCGTTTTGGTTGCTTGAGAAAAAGTAACAGTTTAAGTTTGGTATTGTGATGTGTGAGCATTTTATACCCTTTTTGGCATCATTTTCTAGTTATTTTTAGTTAGAATTTATTTATTTTCAATCGATTTTAGTGCAAAAATCATCTTTGGATGCTACTTTGAGTTTTTCTTGTGTTTTTATGATTTTAGGTAAAATTCAGAGTAGTTTGGAGAAGTTTAAAGCAAGAAAGAAAAATGCTAATAGCACCCCGGGCACTGAACGCCCACCCGGTGTTTCACGCCAGCAAGGGGGCACAAACCAAAAACATGCGCTTCCTCCCCCTGGCGTTTAACATCCATCTCTGGAGTTAAACGCCAGCAGCAGTCCGTTTCAAACTCAATTGGACCTCTCGAGTGGATTTTACACCTCTTAGTTTTATTTTATTTATTTTTTTTTGTAATTTTTATTTACAAACAATATTTTTTAGGTTTAGAATTTATTATTTTATTTTATTTCCATAACAAATTAGGTTAGTATTTAAAGGAAACGATCACTTAGGTTTAGGATCTTCTTCCTTCCGCACTTTTTCAGAACCCTGTTTTCTCTGTAAGCTATGAGCAACTAAACCTCCTAGTTAAGGTTAGGAGCTCTGTTTATTTCTATGAATTAAGATTATTATTCTTCTATTTTAATGTATGTTTGATTCAATTCTAAGGATTGTTTTCATTCTTAATCTTATGAACTAGGTGGAATGAGAGTATGACCCTTTTCTACATGAGTTCTTGCGATTCTCGAGAGAGTTATCTCATTTGAACTACAGCTTGAAAACATTCCTCTTAGACGGATAATTGCACAAACCGATGGGGATAAGCAACATCTATTCAGCCAATTTGGGTTGATTAGGGCCTTTGTGGTATAAACTAGTTTTTCTGAACTTCACCCTTTAATTTGAGTTAAGTGACCACGAGAATGGCGGTTGACAAAAGTTAGAGGAGGCTAAATTGCTAAAAGATTAGGGTTTAGACACTTATGGTTTGCCATAGAATGAATCATTCATTGTTAAAATAGTTGGTAAGACATTTTAATCTGAAAAGATAAACATCTCTAAGACCTTAACTGTTTTCTTATATTGTTTTTACACCAAACCTTTAATTGCTTTCTTCATTTTCTTGTTATTTGTTTTATGCGTTACAACAACAACAACTCCCTTTTACTATTTGCCTGACTAAGTCCAACAAGATAACCATTGCTTGCTCAGTCCGACAATCCTCGTGGGATCGACCCTCACTCACCTGAGGTATTACTTGGATGACCCGGTGCACTTGCCGATTAAGTTGTGGGAATTTCGATTTTACGCACCAGCAGCTATGCTTCAATTATGGCCCAAAATAACTTTGTGATATGCTGCAGCTGTTGGACGCCAAAAAAACTGGCGTGGGACGTGAAATGGGAGTCATGCGTATGCATGGGTCATGCGTACGCATGATTTTGCTTATTTTAATGCTTGCGCATACGCATGAGGGATGGGTACGCGCAACACCCCTTTTCGTACCAAAACGTGCGTACTCATGAGGCATGCGTACCCATCACTGCCGTTGGACGCCACTTTCATCACGTTGGACGGAAAAGATTCCAGACTTAACTTTGGTGATTTTTCCTCTAAAAAACGTGTCATTTAAAGTAGGGGTGGTAGCGGGCCAGCCTGCCCCAACCCGTCCCACCCCGCCTAGGCCTGCCACATAAACGGGACGGACTGGCCCGCCCCGCCAACTAAAATGGGTTCAAAATGCTAGCCCGCCCCGCTTTATGGCGGATTGACGGGTTGGCGGTTAAAGTGTATCATTCATTTCAAAACATGTCCTTGGCTTCCTCATTTGTTCTTTTGATCATTGTTTTATTTCCTACATTTATCAAAACACAAAACAACTCTAAAAAACAATTAATCAAAGCACCGAAAATCTCAATTAAAGCAAGAAACATCTCTAACTTAAAATTCCAAGAATATTGACTAAAACCATGAAAATCCTAATAAAAACAACAAATCACTACCTTTATTTAAAGAAATAACAACTACAAACTATTAAAGATGCGCATGCATCATTAGGCCCGCCTCCTCAATCATGCTCTTGATTCCTAGTGTCTCCCTTCTGTTGCTGTTTTGTCCCTCAGTTGTCTTGTCTTCCATTTCTTTATCTTCATGATTCTTCCTTGTTCTCTTTGCTCTCAATTCCTCCTCTTAGGCAGTACTCTATTCTTCTCCAGTAATTGTTGGTAGCTCCAATGTTGTTGTCCTTTTCCTTTTCAGCTTCAGCCTTTCTCTCATGTCCTCCATTAATTCTGTTTCCTAGTTTCTGTTGAGTCCGGGGCTTATCTCTTATGATTCCTCATCTTCATCATCTTCTGATGCCAACTCCACATAGTATTAGCCTCCTGTTGCATTTGTATGAACATGGACATCTTTTCTTGGTTTTCTGTTTATGCCTCTGACCACCCAAATAATTTCCTTGTCTTGAGGAAACTCTTGAAAATTGACTTATGTATCTTTTAATAGAATTTGTGTACTTCTCCCTTTTTCATTGACTTCTCCAAGTGAATCTTCCAATTTGGTTGAGTTTTGATTAGTTAGACTTGGTCTAGCTGCTGTTCTGGTTTCAATGTTGGGATTTTTGTTAACTTGCGGCCCAAAGTCTGTTGCCACTTGATGATTGTCATTGCCTATTATTGGGTTTGTTGGACTCGGGGGTTCCAATGGGGTTTTTCTTTTCTCATTTTCCTGCTGATTTTCCTGTGGGTTGAAATTGGGCTTTGGGATTGTGGCTGCCCAATTTGTTTATTTTGTGTCCAGCTGCTATTAATCAAATTAAAAACATCACCTATCTCCCCATCACGTATTTTTTTCCCTCTTTGATGTGTTGTACGAGATCTAGGAGCTGATTGATGACATTTAGGTGCCCTTCTTCTGCATTTTTTACTTGTAAGAATGGATAATCTATTCTTTCTTCCATAAGTCCCTCTGTTCCGCCTCCAATTTTCTCTTTTCTTGTGATCTTTCTCCTAGATATCCACTCCTCTTCATCTGCACTTTTTGATTGCTGGATATTCTCAGTCTTCCTTTTCTTGGGTTTCCCTATCCTCAGTGGGTTGTGTTTGTACTCCATGCGCTGGAATGTCCTCCTCCTCATATGCATGTTCAGCGAACTCCTCCCTCTTCCCTGAGTTTTTGCTGCTCAAGGCTCTAACGTGTCTAACTCCCATTCCCTTCGAGTATCTTGGCTTACTTGGATCCCAGCTTGCCATGGCAGTTGGGTTTATGCAGCTCCTCTTATCATGACCTATTATGCCATAGTTAAGGCAGTAAGCATCCTGCAGCCTCTCATATTTGAAGCTAATCCAAGTCTCTGGGAGGTTGTCTCTTGCCAGCCAGAAGCCCGTTTGCAAGGGTTTGGTGATGTTTATGGCAGCTATAAATCTTAGGTAGTTTCTCATCAACACTCCATCTACCAAGGGATCTTCTACTTCAGACACCAGCCCCACCATATTGCCTACTACCATAGTCGTTTCATCCCTCATATGATCCTCAGGAAACCCATGCAGTTGAATCCAGAATTCCATGACATCGTGCCTTACCTCGAAAATAGACTCTCTTTGTGACCAGTGTTGCAAGTTTAGAAGGTTACCCCTGATGTTCCATGGTCCGTTGTCTAAGATCTCCTTCCCTTTTGATCTGTCCTTGAAGCTTATCAGGATTTTGTTTCTTCCCACCCCTGTTGGGTTCCCCCATAATGCAAGAAGAGTATTTTTGCAGACTTTAAACTTTATTTCTTTATCTGTTATTACCTTCCCCACCAGATTGAGGCACTTAGGGTCATAACCTGGGCTCCTGTTTAGGTTCAAAGTGATGGTTTTCCCTTCTAGAAGCACGGTTCCAAAGTTGTCCATGTAAAAATATTGTGTTGGCTCGTGTAGTAAGGATAAGTTGTACCTTGCTTGAGTATATGTACTGATTATGCAGGTGTCTTGAGCGAGAAGTTGATGGATTGGTTGGTTTGCAGAAATGGAGTGTTTTGGTTATTGCTCTGTGGTGGCAAGGGTGGCAGATTGTGGTTTTGAAATGAATGATTCTAAGCAAAGATGTTATCAACGCGAGTGAATAAAATATGATCTCTCACTATTAATTTTATAAGTAAAACTAAGAATAAATATGAAAAAAGAACAATAAAAAATTAAAGATCACACTTTATACTCTAAATTTTTTTCAAATTTTTTTAACAATTGACAGAATCAATTTCCTTGTAAAACTGCTATCAGTGGGATTAACTAGAGAGCTATATATGAGAATTAGATATTTATTGGTTAGAAGGATGTCAGATTAGCCCAGAACCAAAACAGGAGCTTTATTCTAGTTAAAATTTAAAAGTCAGTCCCCTTTTTTTATGCAAGACTGGAATAAATTAAGAAGGGATGGTCCAATCTTTACTTAGACAGTCCAATATTATAATACGGATAAACCGTGAGTATGATTAACAAGCCCTATTAAGAGCCCAAGACGTAGTGACGAGTGAGCTACTCAGCTAGTTCAAAGCGTAACTTCAACTAAGAAAAAAACTATGACAAAAACAAAACTACAAAAAAAAAAAGAGTATTCCAACTCCTAAATTTTTATTCATTTGTTATTTTGTTGACTAATTGTTGATTTAAAAAGTAGTGAATACTACTGTCCAAAAAAAAAAAAAAAGTAGTGAATACTCAATTCGACGTGTAATTATTATTTTAGAGGATAAAGCAGTAAAAGCACCTAACAAAAAAAAGACGACAACGCAGTTTCTAACAAAAAAAGAGTTCAATTCAATTCCTGTCCTTAACGCTAATACGGGTAAATTTGTACAAAAATTGCTTAAGTAGTATGTTTGAGTGATGAGATGGCACATTAAATATTATGTTGTTATTATCAAATTGGTTAAAAATTTATGTCTCTAAATTTAAATTGTTAAGAATTTATTTATTTTTATTCATTTAGATAAAACGATCTTATTTTGACATCAAATTAGTGAGAAATTTATTTATCTTAAAAAAAGTTTGATATAATATCTTTTAAATTAATTTTTATTGATATGATATTTATTATATTAATTTTTTAATAAATTATTAAATATATAATATAATAAATATAAATTAATTAATAAATTACTTAAATTCAAAAATATTATTTATTATGAAAAATAAATAATTGAGTGTATTTTTTAAATATATAAATAAAAAAAGTATGCAATTAAGAACAGAGAATATCAATAAAAATTAAAAGATAAATTACAAACTAGTGAACACATTATATGATATATGTGGCATATATAATAATAATATAATATTTATTTAGGCTTTGATATACCCAAGATTTTTTGAGTAATGTCAAATTTATCATCTCTTTAAACTAAATAATTGTGTTTGATATTTTTGTGTTAAAATACACTATTAATTGGCTACTAGCATTAAATGAAATAATATGATTAATCTATTAATATTATATATTATTACAAGATTAAAGATAGATGAAGATTTAGCAATAGAAAAAATAATGTCGATTAATTAAAACTTTTCGTTTATTATAATTTAATTGTCTTCATAGTAATAGCTAATAAATAAGGAGTCATAACTTATGATAAATTTCAAGAGTTGCTTGTATATATAGCGACATATAATGATTTAGATTGAAATATCTATAAATTTATATATGTAACATCATAGTATTGTTAAAAATTGAGTAACTTTTATAAAGCATGTGTTAGTCATCGTTGTTGACTTAATGTCACTCCTCATAGTTCCCTTATCATGTAATTTTGACAATTCTTTTGAGTAGATTTGATATTTTTATAAAGAATGTGATGGTTATTAGTGGCTAAGAAAAGGAGGGTTGAATCTTAGCCCCCTTTTTGCTTGATAATACTTGCTTACCTTTAAAATCACTTATGGAAATTTTTTGTCTTTTTATCTCGTGACCAGTCTCGAGACTTTTTCTTTTGTCTCGTCCCCAGCCACGAGACTTTTCTTTTTGTCTCGTTAGTCAGTACGAGATATTTTCAGTTTTATCTCCTGAGCAGCAGAAACAGAAACGGAGTAGAAGAAAGAGAGAATTACACCAAGATATATCCTGGTTCAGCTGCGAAGTGCAAGGCAACCTACATCCAGTCTCCATCACAATAATGATGGAATTTCACTATAATCTTTTTTATTACAGACTATAAAGTGCTAACCCAACTTACAAGGGGATTCCCACAGAATCATGAAACACAACATAGATGAACAAAGGAACTCTAAGGACATCTATGGCTTTTTCTTTTAATTTTGCACTCTCTGCCTTTTTTCGCTCTATGGCTTTTTCATACAAACCTCACTGTTTGCCTTTTTCCATGAGACTCAAGACATGACAAAATTAAACAGAAAGATACAAAACATAAAACATTGAAGGAGAAGAAATTCTGTCAGCTTGTGCTGCTATGAGAACTCTGTGCCTTGCACACTCACTCCTTGAATCAACCCTAACTGTTCACCCATACTTATAGGGAGAAGCCTCCAAAGTTGAAACCAAACAAACCAAGCCAATTTTCTTCTTCTTCAAGTCATAACCGGTTCGGCCAGAGAGAGAAAAGAGATAACTCATGCAAAACCCAACATGCAATTACCTCTAGTCCTTCCTTGGTCACCACTCTTCATCAATCCGAGCCCTTCATCTCTTCCTTGCTCTCCAAGATGAACTTCTGGCCCTTGATGCTTCATGATGATGATAGCTTCATCTGCTCCAATCTCTGCCTCTTCCATCACGTAGCCACTCTAGCTACCTCCTGTGATAGTTGAGCAGAATCAAAGACAAGCCATCCTCTCCAAGATCTTCTCCTTGCTGGCCGAGATCTTCTTCTTTCTTTTTGGGTATGAAGAGCTCGAGATTACCTCACCAAATCTTCTTCTTCTTTCTTGCCATCATTGTGATGGTCTTTTGGCGTGCCTTTCCTTCTTTTCGGTAGCTCAAAATAGCTTCCATGGTTTGCTGGGTAGTGTTCGAAAGAGAAGAAAGAAAGAATGAGAGAGAAGAAACAATTGGAAGAGAAGCAATTAAATGAATTAAACAAATTAGTTGAATAGAAGTTGCTTTTCCTTCCCTGAGTAGAATGTAGCCTTAATGCCATCAATCATATCAATGACATTCTCTCTCATATTTTCCAATGCTAGCAAATTAAATTTTGAAATCCATCCCAAGAGAAGGATTGGGATCCGTTGGAGGCATGAAGCAATTTTGCTTCCTTTCATAATAAGTTTCGGATCAAGCATTGGGTCATGTAGCAACAATTATTAACTTGGGCTTGTAAGAATAATAGTTCAATTTTGGCCCAAGTAATGTTACCATTAATTCAACAATGTGGATCAAAAGAGTTTTTGTATCAATGCTGAATGTTAGTTTTAATTTGGGCTTATGATGATATTTGAATTCTAGCCCAAATAATCACAAATTGCTTCAGCCACATGATATAGGAATCATTAAACAAGGATGAATGGTTTTAAGCATATTGGACTAGCAATAATTCTTTTCCTGTTCGGCCCAATAAGAAAAACCTGCATTACAAAATTATTAATTAACATATGTTTAAATGAAAATCGAATTAATAATTTTGTAATTAATATAATTAATAATGTTTAGTCATCATAAATATTAATTTAGAGTTTTCCAAACTCATCAATCTCTCCCTTAATGACAAACATTATTAAATATTGAAATGGAAATAAATTTAAAGATTTGAGTATAGAATACTCCCTTTGAAGATTTATATTTCTCCCCCTTTCAAATTGTCACATGGCTCTCCCTTAATATGTGCTATTTTACCAAGGGAAGCTCCAACCTGTAACAATTTTATCAAGCCTAATGCAATAATGTTATTCAACATATTCATCATGTAATGTCGAATGGCTTGATTTATGAGCAGAACTAAATGATAATCAAAACTCATTTGTTATCAATAATTTGATTTTCTGCTCAAACATACAACAAAATTAACCAAAAAAATTATCTTTGAAAGTAAATTGCTGTTTTGAAAGATTTTCCAATAAATTCAGAGCAACATTCTTATGGTAAAAATATTTTTAATCATGGCATGATCACAGCAATTTTCAACATTTATTTTCATGCCTAATGCTGCCAAAAATAAAGTATTCAGCAAGCAGGTTTACCAAGATGATTCAGATTATACCTATTCCTATTGTAGCAAGCATATTCATCAAGATAAATCAATTGCTTCCACACATGCATATTATCAACCAGGCAGCCATGTATCACAATTATAATCAACCAAACATTTTACCAAGATAATCATCAAGCAACAACAGCAATCATAGGATAAATCAATCAGTATGCATTAACAAGCATCAAGTGTATTATTTCAACAAGGGTGATCATGAATTCTCAAAAGAATTTCATCCCCTATTTTCCAGTTTTAATTTAATTATTCTCCCCCTTTTGGCATCAAGGGACACCTGCAAAAAGAATATGACATAGCAAGCATAATATCTAAAATATTTCCAAAAGTGTCCACAGAGTATCACAGAGTTATAGTACTAACAGTAACAAGCCAAAACAGAGTATCAAATTGAGCCTAAGTGTGCCAATATCAAACACTAAACAAAAGTTTAATCATCAGAGAGATGAAACTCAGATTCTTCAGCCTCTGCCTCACTACCCAACTCATTCTCAAGGCTTTCCAGCATCAGACCGACCCTATCTTTGCATTTCTTCCAAGCCGACTCATTTTCATAGGCTAGTTTGCGTGCCGACTTATGAAATTGTACCATGAGTTCTGACATATTTGAAAATTCTGTGAGGATGTCTCTGATAGATTTGGTTGCCTTGGAGGATTCTGGTCGACTTTCAAAATCATCATCAGAAGCCACATATTTCTTTCCCTTTTTAAGAGCGCCGCCTCCTTTGATCATTGACACTTTGTTCTCTACAGCCTCATTCAGAAAGGTCAATTTTAAAAAATTCAAAGATGCTGGTTAAGAACATACCATAGGGCAGATTTACCTTTTTGGTGCTCTTTACCGAATCCCACATATGACGGATCATAAGGTAACAAAAAGAAATTGGAGTAGATGTAACAAGTGCAAAGATGATTAGAGAATCAGAAAGTGTTACTCTATTGTGAGAGCCGCTTTGAGGAGTCAGGATATGTGTGATAATCCTGTGAAGCAAGGAGTTGGTTGGTCCGAGAGCTTTGTGTGTAGGAGCAGTGCCATCCAAACCAGAGAGATTCTTACAGATGTGTTGAAGAACAACCTTATAGGTGACGCCAACTTGTGAGTCCCACCTTTTGGCCATGTATGCTCGCGGCCCTTCTTCCTTGTAGCCTGACGTTAGGATTTTTTCCAGTAAAGAATGTCATAAAAACAGTCGCGTTGTAGATATAGTCTCTAAACCGACAAAAATTCCTTCGTACAAACGTTTTGGTTGTCACAAGTAACAAACCCCTTTGAAATTGATAACCGAGTATTCAAACCTCGGGTCGTCTTCTCAAGGAATTGCAGGGAGGTATGTTCTTATTATTGGTTATGGGGATTGTAAATTGGGGTTTTGGAAGTAAGGAGGGAATATGTTATATGACAAGTAAAATAAAATAATAATAATAATAAAATCTCTTGGCAAGGTATGAGAAATTGGAATTCCAAATTAATTATCCTTATCAATAGTAATAAAAATTGAATCTTAATTTTACTTAGTTAACCTTTACTAAAGCAAAGGAAGATCAAGGGACAAATTGGTTTGATCTTCGAATCCTATTTATTTCCTAAGAAAAGATTGGGATTATTGAAGTTTAAGCCAATTGGCAAGATAACAATTATGTTATTGAGTTGGATAACTCCTGAGTTACTGATTCCTTAACCAAGACCAAAAGAGGAAAAGTAAATTTGCTGGAATAAAAATGCCTTCAGATGGGAAGCAACAGTAACATAAATAAAAGAAAGAAATCTTGAATCTGAAATACCTCGAATTATAATAAATAGAACATTCAAATCTTAATCATGAAAAGTTCATAAGCCAATTGGGCAACATAAATCAAATGCAAATAAAAGTATCAAAATAAAAGAGAAACATAAATTAAAGGAACATTGAACCTGGGATTTAGAGGCACTCCTAAAACTAAGAGAAATCCTAAATCCTAATCCTAAGAGAGAGGAGAGAACCTCTCTCTCTAAAAACTACATCTACTCCTAAAATTGTGAATATGAGAGGCCCTTTTGAATGGATGCAGTCCCCCACTTTATAGCCTCTAATATGTATTTTCTGGGCCACAAACTGGGTCAGAAACAGTCCAGAATTCGCTGGTTTCGAATTTTGCCACGCTGCATTTCCGTCACTGCGACGCGGCCGCATGGATCACGCGGTCGCGTCACCTAGCGTCAGAGAAACTATATCATATTATATATCAAATCGAAGCCCCGGACGTTAGCTTTCCAACGCAACTAGAACCGCGTCGTTTGGACCTCTGTAGCTAAAGTTATAGTCGTTTGAGTGCAGAGAGGTCAAGCTGGACAGCTTAGCAATTTCTCCAACTTCTTGCATTCCTTCCACTTTTGCATGCTTTCTTCCCATCCTCCAAGCCATTCCTGCCTTATAATATCTGAAAACACTTAACACACATATCAAGGCATCTAATGGTAATAAGAGAGGATTAATAATAAGCAAATATAAGATCAAAGAAGCATATTTTCAATCAAAGCACATAATTAGGAAGGCAAATGTAAAACCATGCAAATAATATGAATAAATGGGTAAAGAGTTGATGAAATCCACTCAATTGAGTACAAGATAAACCATAAAATAGTGGTTTATCAACCTCCCCACACTTAAACACTAGCATGTCCTCATGCTAAGCTCAAGAGAAGCTATAAAGATGAAGAGGAATGGTATGAAATGCAGCCTATGAATGCAACTACATGCTAAATGCTTTTACTTACTTGGTTAAGAGTAAATAAGTTCTCCAAGACAAATACAAACCAATTTCCACTAATTCAAATCATACAATAAAAAGCAAGTGAACTTGTAAGAAGACAGCTCATGAAAGCAGGGAACATAGAATTTAAGCGTTGAACCCTCACTGGAAGTGTATATCACTCTAATCTCTCAAGTGTATAGGGTAATTCACTCTACTCTTCTCTAGTCATGCTTTCTAAACCTTGTTCTTCATCTAACCAATCAATAAAAATTTAATGTACCAATGCAAACATCATGAGGTCTTTTCAAGGTTGTAATGGGGCTAAGGTAAGGGTGAGGGTATATATATATAAGGCTAAGTGAGCTAACAAAGTGAATCCTTGATTAGTCTAAGATCTCACCTAACATATACATACTTTATATAATTTAAAAATACTTTACCTAACTACCCCAAATTTTTCCCACTTGTATTACATGCTAATGTATCAAACTTATTTTTGAATTTTGTCCCATGTGCATTGATTCTTTTTATTTTGCATTTAGGGTAATATATATATTTTTTTATTTTTCTCTTCTTCTTCTTTTTTTTTTTTTTGTATTCTCTTATTTAATTACTTAATATATTTTTCTTCAATGCACATGGTAATTTAATTATTTTGATTTCACATGAGCATGCTTCCCAAATTTTCAAATGACTTATTCAATTTAATTCCCTACTTTTTCATATCATCCCATGTTCCCATAAAATTTTCTACACTTAAATTTTTACACAATATCTATCTTAAGCTAACCAAGGATTCAACTTGGGATTCTTATTTTGTTTTTCTGCTTAAGGCTAGTAATGTGGTTATAAAACAGAAGGGATTTAAAAGCTCAAGGGGGCTAACAAGGGTGATATAAAAGGTAGGCTAATTTTGGGATAAGTGAGCTAAAATTAAACAATGGCCTTAACCATATGCAAGCATGTAAATACACTAAATATTGGACATATAGAATAGAACAAAGTAAAGATTACAATCATAGAGAAGGGAACACACAGGAATAAAATATTTATGGTTAAATAATGTAACCATATAAATAAGCTCAAATCTCACAGGTTGTGTGTTCTTTAGCTCAAAAAAAAAAAAACATGTTCCAAATACAACTTCCAAACAAGTTTAACAAAAAAAAATTTTTTTCAATTTAAATTAGTGAAATTTTTCAAAAATAGGGTCCTAAAAAGAATTTTATTACTTTAACCAAGTAGTAACTAAATGCACAAAATCAAATAAACATGCAATCAAATATGCAGATGCAACAATGAACAAATTAACATTGGTGTTAAAATAGGAAATAACTAATCCATGGAGATCGGTATCGACCTCCCTACACTTAAAGATTGCACCGTCCTCGGTGCATGCTAAGATGTGCAAGTGGATGGGGGTTGTGGTTCCTCAGCTGGGGCTCTTTTTGTTCCTTTCCTTGCTGTTGACTTGGGAATGGCTTTCTCTTTTCCTTTCTTGGTGGCCATCCTGAAAAAGGGAAGAGAAAGTAAATTAAATTCAAAGAGATATATATAGCAAGGAAGAGAACGGAAAAGGTGGTGATGGATGCACATTAAGATATAACTGACATTAACACATGCTCGCGAGTACATGTGAAAAGCCATCAATGGAAAATAGCTAGTGCATATAAGGACAAGTGAATGCAAGGTGTTTATTAGCATGTCGGCAAAGGGCATGAGTAGCATAGATCAAGCATTACTCGTAACTAACCATCACGTTTGTATTGACAATTAATTTTAATTAATACAACAGTAAAGGGAGTTTATGAAAAGCAAGCATTCAGAGTAGTAGGATAAAAGATACTGAAAAGCAGTGCACAATGCCATACGGGCGTTTTCACAAACATATAGCATGCATGTTAAATACTCTAATGAAAATAATAAATTGAACATGCAATTAACCCTTTAAAAATAAATATATATAATTGTCAAATGATTCCTCTAATAATCCACAAGTAAAATATAGAAATAATGACCCAAATAAATTTCTAACACCAATAAAAATAATGCAATGAATGAAAGTATGTAAATAAACTAAAATAAAATAAAAAGAAAAATAAGAGAGATGAGAAGGGAAAGAAGATAAGAAAGGAAGAAGAAAGAAATAAGAAAAGATAAGAAAAATAAGGATTAGAGAAGAAAAGATAAGAAATTTGGCTGATCTGGATAATCTGTGCGCCGCTTGTGACGCGGACGCGTGAGTGACGCGGTCGCATGGTGCGCAAGAAGGTCAGGTGACGCGGATGCATGGGGAACGCGTTCGCGTGGTGAGGCTTGGGCTTCCAGCACGATTCCAGCCCAACTCCAGCTCAACTTTCGGCCATGCACCCGGTTGACGTCTATTTTCAGGTCACGCGGCCGCGTGGGTGACGCGGTCGCGTGAGAGGCCATTATTCCCAGGTGACGCGGTCGCGTGGGGTGATTTGTGCCATTGGCACGCCTCCAGCCTCGCTCCAGCGTGACTCTCTGTTTGTTTTTATTTTCTCTTCTCTCCTTGCGACGCGGATGCGTCGCTGATGCAGTCGCGTCGCGTGGCACTTTTTTTTTTTTTGTAATCTAAAAAATGCATAATGTAGTGTTAATATGAATGTGATGCAAAACTCCAGGTTCAATATAAAAAAAATAAAATAAAATTCAAAAACAAATAAAACTAAATAAAAATGAAAAAGGACGATCATACCATGGTGGGTTGTCTCCCACCTAGCACTTTTAGTTAAAGTCCTTAAGTTGGACATTTGATGAGCTTCCTGTTATGGTGGCTTATGCTTGAACTCATCCAGGAATCTCCACCAGTGTTTGTGATTCCAGTAACCTCCGGGGTACCAAACTAGGCATGTGAAACCCTTGAGCAGCTTCAAAAAGATTCTTAGGTTCCCGGGGTGTTGGATGTTAGAACAGATTCCAGGATCCCAAACCTTGCTTTTACACCCATTTTTGTCGGGATCTGTATTTTTCCAGCCGGGTGATAAGTAATTTGAATTCTCACTGCAACTACCAAACAGCTTCCTAGACCCATTCAATTGAGCTCCACACCAACCTTTGCGTTTAAACTTAAAGCTTCCAACCATAATGAACCTTGCAGGACAATTCTTACCACTGGCCATCTTCCTCTTACTCTTAATGCCACAAAGAGCTCTAAGTTGACCATCCGTCTCCAGTAGCCCATATTCAAGTGGGATTAGAAAGCTATGGGATATGAATTTTACCCACTTGAATGTTGTGAAGGATGATTGCAACTTAGGGGGAGGTATTTTTAATGAAATTGCAAGCTCCACTCTCTTGTGCTCTTTTCTGATAACTACCACTTCTTTGAAAGCTTCTTCAATTTCAACCTCTTCCTTTTGGTAGCTCTCTTTCAATTCAATCTCCTCTTCATTGCTTTCCAAGTGCATGGGAGGTTGTGCTTCTTCTTCTTGAATTTCCATCTCTTGATCAACCTCTTCCAAGTCTTCAACTATGATATGCTTTGGAGGTTGTACACCCTCCTCAGCATCAATTTCAACCGTCTCGGAAGGAGGCTCTATGTCTTGACTTTCCCATGGAAGTTCTGCATCTCCTAAGTCTTCAACCACTTCTTCTTCTTCAATAATTCCGGCTTCCTCTACTTGTTCCAGTACAAATTCATGCTCCGTACTGTTCACTGGAGTTTCTAGTATCTCCTTCATACTACGTTCTTCATTAGATTGTCCACATGAAGCCATGGGGGTTCCTTGAGTGTCCGAACGTCGGGAAGCTAATTGATTCATTAGGAGTTGCTCCAATTGATGAATGGTTGCCTGACATCGATCCACTGTTTCCTTGAGACGATCCTTTGCCTCTTGATGCACTCGGCTTTCATAAATAGGATCATAGTGCTCTTGGATTGATGGATATGGAGATGGTGAATATTGAAGTGGTGGTTCTTGTGAGTAATTGGGTTGGAATTGGGGTGGTTCTATATATGGTTCATATGGCTCATAAGGAGGTTGGTATGGTGGTTGAGGGTTAGGGTCATATGGAGGTGAATGGTGGAAAAGGGCTTGTGAGTATGGTGGTCCCAAGTTGTGTTGAGGAGGTTCATAGGCATATGATGGTGGTTGTTGATAGTCCATTGGAGGTGGTTGTTGCCATGAGGGTTGATCAAGTCCTTGTGGCTCCTCCCATCTTTGATTGTTCCAACCTTGATGCCTATTCTCATTGTAATTTCTTCTTCCTGCAACATAATTGTAACCAGACTCATAGCCAAAGGGGTGAGAGTTCATAGTAGCAAAATAAAAATTAAAAATGAAAATAAAAATAAATTTGAATTAAAAGGTTATTTAAATTTTGAATTTGAAAATTAAATTTTAAAATTTTGAAATTTGAAATTTTGAAATTTGAAATTTGAAATTTGAAAATTTTTAAATTTAAATTTTTAAAAATTTTTTTAAATTTGAATTTTGAAATTTGATTTCTAAAATAAGATAAGATAAGATAAAAATTTTAAAAATAAAAATCTGAATTTTTTTTTTCGAAAAAAAAAATTAATTAAAAATATTTTTGAATTTAATGAGGAAAGAGAAAAACAATAAAATGACACCAAATTTTAAATTTTTAGATCAAAACGAAGAAAACAACTAAGAACAGCTTGAAGGTCAAGATGAACGCGAAGAACAACTTGAAGATCAAGATGAACACTAAGAACAAATTTTTGAAAAAATTTTGTAATAACTAAATAAAAACCAATAACCTTTTAATTTATGAGAAAAACAAAAATAAAAACAAAAACAAAAATAAATAAACAAACAAAAAGCAAAAATTATTTACAATAACCAATAATAAGGCACACGTTTGCAATTCTCCGGCAACGGCGCCATTTTGATGTTAGGATTTTTGCCAGTAAAGAATGTCATAAAAACAGTCGCGTTGTAGATATAGTCTCTAAACCGACAAAAATCCCTTCGTACAAACGTTTTGGTTGTCACAAGTAACAAACCCCTTTGAAATTGATAACCGAGTATTCAAACCTCGGGTCGTCTTCTCAAGGAATTGCAGGGAGGTATGTTCTTATTATTGGTTATGGGGATTGTAAATTGGGGTTTTGGAAGTAAGGAGAGAATATGTTATATGACAAGTAAAATAAAATAATAATAATAATAAAATCTCTTGGCAAGGTATGAGAAATTGGAATTCCAAATTAATTATCCTTATCAATAGTAATAAAAATTGAATCTTAATTTCACTTAGTTAACCTTTACTAAAGCAAAGGAAGATCAAGGGACAAATTGGTTTGATCTTCGAATCCTATTTATTTCCTAAGAAAAGATTGGGATTATTGAAGTTCAAGCCAATTGGCAAGATAACAATTATGCTATTGAGTTGGATAACTCCTGAGTTACTGATTCTTAACCAAGACCAAAAGAGGAAAAGTAAATTTGCTGGAATAAAAATGCCTTCAGATGGGAAGCAACAGTAACATAAATAAAAGAAAGAAATCTTGAATCTGAAATACCTCGAATTATAATAAATAGAACATTCAAATCTTAATCATGAAAAGTTCATAAGCCAATTGGGCAACATAAATCAAATGCAAATAAAAGTATCAAAATAAAAGAGAAACATAAATTAAAGGAACATTGAACCTGAGATTTAGAGGCACTCCTAAAACTAAGAGAAATCCTAAATCCTAATCCTAAGAGAGAGGAGAGAACCTCTCTCTCTAAAAACTACATCTACTCCAAAAATTGTGAATATGAGAGCCCTTTTGAATGGATGCAGTCCCCCACTTTATAGCCTCTAATTTGTATTTTCTGGGCTACAAACTGGGTCAGAAACAGTCCAGAATTCGCTGGTTTCGAATTTTGCTATGCTGGATTTCCGTCACTGCGACGCGGCCGCATGGATCGCGCAGTCGCGTCGCCTAGCGTCAGAGAAACTATATCATATTATATATCAAATCGAAGTCCCGGACGTTACCTTTCCAACGCAACTGGAACCGTGTCGTTTGGACCTCTGTAGCTAAAGTTATAGCCGTTTGAGTGAAGAGAGGTCAAGCTGGACAGCTTAGCAATTTCTCCAACTTCTTGCATTCCTTCCACTTTTGCATGCTTTCTTCCCATCCTCCAAGCCATTCCTGCCTTATAATATCTGAAAACACTTAACACACATATCAAGGCATCTAATGGTAATAAGAGAGGATTAATAATAAGCAAATATAAAATCAAAGAAGCATGTTTTCAATCAAAGCACATAATTAGGAAGGCAAATGTAAAACCATGCAAATAATATGAATAAGTGGATAAAGAGTTGATGAAATCCACTCAATTGAGTACAAGATAAACCATAAAATAGTAGTTTATCATAGCCCAAGGCCGTTCCAATGGTGGCGGTATCAAGAGTGATGTGAAATCTCTTTACATATGAATGTATGGTTCCATCTATAAGTCTCATGTTGGCGTAGTACTCTCGAACTAAACCTGGGTAAACTGGCTTTTGGATGTGAAGCAGAGGAGTCCATTGAAGCAGTTCAAATAGGGAAGACACATTTATCCCCTTGCTGGTGAGTGAGTCCAGGTTGACAAGGTAGGTTGCACAGAGATGACGCTTTTCCAGGACTTCTTTATGGAACTCATATGAAGCGCAGGAATTGAATCGGGCAGGGTCATAGTGAGAGTGTGTCTTGTTGAATTTGTTCTTGAAGTCCAGAGATTCCAGGTTTGCAGGTTCTTTGGTGTTGTGCAGAGCAAATTCTTTTGATTTCTGGCTACTCTTCCCGGGTGTGGCTTTCTTCTGTGGAGATGGTGGTGGAGACAGAATGGGTGATGTGTGAGACTCTTCTTCTTCTTCCACGGGAACTCTTTCTTTCTTCTTCCTTGAAGAAGTTTTCATGGCAATGACCTTCCTTCTCATGGTGTTGGTTTTCTTTGAGGGAGGTGATGGAGAGGATGATGATGTAGAGTGAATATGGATATGAGTGTGAGATTATGGAGTGGACGGTTTTTGAGAAAAGAGAATGCGTTCGCTTTTCCTAGGAGCAGTTTTCTTTTTCATGGTAGTGAAAGTGGATGGAAATAGAGGTTGAAGAGAAGGCCGAAGGGTGAGGTGAGTGGAGGGAGGTTAGAGAGGCATTAAATGCTGATTAGAAAGAGATAGTGGAGGAAGTTAATGACCATCAAGAGGGCGTGGTTATTGACCAAAGGGGGTTTCCATTTGTTTGAATTAAACTGAAAGAGAAAAAGGTGGTTTCCTTGAATCAAGGGATTAATTGAAAGAAAAGATTTGATTTGACATTATCTCCTTCCAATGAGATTTGATGAGACAACAACGGATTGTGATTTTTCAAAAAATGAGGAACTAACAAAACGGTCAGAGTGGGGTCATGAAAATTTGGTGGGGCCCATGAAAATTAAATTCTACGCTGCCTCCCCCTTGTTCAAAGCCCTTCCAACACTTTTATTTTTATCTCGTCCATTCCTACGAGACAAAACTGAACAGAATCAGTATTTCACAAGTTATTAATAGAACTTAAATCAAACATTTCCAAACTTTTTCTCAAAGAGCAGAATCTATCTTCACAGAGGGGTTTTGTAAAAATATCAGCAAGTTGGTCTTCAGATTTTACAAATTGAATATCAATAGTACCATTTTTCACATGTTCTCTAATGAAATGATATTTTATCTCAATGTGCTTGGTTCTTGAGTGCAAAACAGGATTTTTTGAGATGTTAATGGCACTCATATTGTCACAAAATAAGGGTATACTATTGATCTTTAATTTGTAATCTTCCAACTGTATTTTTAACCAAATTAATTGTGAACAACATGCAGATGCAGGAATATATTCAGCTTCAGCCGTGGATAGAGCCACTGTGGCTTGCTTTTTGCTTGACCACATGTTGAGTGAGCTTCCAAGGAAGCAACACATGCCGGATGTGCTCCGTCTATCCACTCTATCTCCCGCATAATCTGCATCACAAAACCCTACTGCACAAAAGTCATCAGATTTAGGATACCACAATCCATAATCACAAGTCCCCTTAATGTATCTAATGATGCGCTTAACGGCAGAAAGATGGGATTCTTTTGGGTGAGATTGAAACTTTGAGCATACACCCACACTTTGAACAATATCGGGTCTAGAGGAGGTAAGGTACATAAGTGAACCTATCATTTCTCTATACTTTGTTTCATCCACATCTTGGCCATCATCATCCTTTTCAAGTTTTGTGTTAGGATGCATTGGTGTACTCATTGGTTTGGAATTTTCTAGGCCAAAATTTTTGATAAGTTCTTTTGCATACTTTCTTTGGTGAATAAAAGTACCACTATGAGTTTGTTTAATTTGGAGGCCAAGAAAGAAGGTAATCTCTCCCATTAAACTCATCTCAAACTCACTAGTCATGAGTTTTCCAAGCTCTTCACACAAGGACTCATTGGCCGATCCAAACACAATGTCATCAACATAAACTTGAACTAGGAGTATATCATCATTAGATGCTTTAATAAATAAAGTAGTGTTGATGGTACCCCTTTGAAATTGATTTTCCAACAAGAATGCACTAAGCCTTTCATACCAAGCTCTTGGAGCTTGTCTAAGACCATAAAGAGCCTTAGATAGTTTGAAAACATGATTTGGAAACTCTTTATCTTCAAAACCGGGGGGTTGTGCCACATACACTTCTCTATCAATAAAGCCATTAAGGAAAGCACATTTAACATCCATTTGAAACATTTTGAAACCTTTATGGGCAGCATAGGCAAGAAGCAATCTAATTGCTTCCATTCTAGCTACCGGAGCAAAAGACTCATCGAAATCTATACCCTCTTCTTGATCGTAACATTGGGCCACTAATCAAGCCTTGTTACGAACAACTTGTCCATCCTCACCAAGTTTATTTTTAAACACCCACTTAGTACCCGTAACTTTCTTACCATCCGGATGGGGTACTAGTGTCCAAACCTCATTCTTGTCGAATTGAGCAAGCTCTTCTTGCATGGCTTTGACCCATGATGGATCTTCAAGAGCTTGTTTGACATTGTTAGGCTCCATTTGTGACAAGAGGGAAAATTTGCTTGGTTCGGATTGCCTTTTGGTAGAGGATCTTGTTGTTACTCCTTGAGAGGGATCACCAATTATAAAGTCATGAGGATAACCCCTCATAGACTTCCATTCTCTAGGCTTCCGGAATGGTGTAGGGCTTTGATGAGTTTCTGGTGGTCTCATTGTTTCAGTTTCTTGTGTCTGCTCAGGAGATAAAATGGAAATGTCTCCTTCAATCTGACGAGACAAAACTGGACTGGCAGATTCTTCATTTTGAGCAGATTTGGGATTTTCTTTACTAGTTCCAGCTTCTTCACCATCTGAATCATTATCTATCACAGCACTGTGAATTAAATTAGAATCACAAAAAGTAACATGTATGGATTCCTCTATGGTTCTATGCTCTTTGAGATAAACTCTATATGCCTTGCTTGTGGTGGAAGGTCCAACAAACATTCCTTCATAGGATTTTGAATCAAATTTGCCAAGGTTTTTTTTTATTGTTAAGTACAAAGCATTTGCATCCAAAAACATGAAAGTACTTAAAATTTAGAGGGGTTCCTTTCCATAGCTCATATGGGGTTTTCTTCAACCCTTTTCTAATGATTGTCCTATTCAAAATGTAACAAGCTGTATTCACAGCTTCAGCCCATAAAAATTTAGGAATTTTATTCTCACAAAGCATGGCCCTAGCCATCTCTTGAATGCTTCTATTCCTTCTCTCAACCACCCCATTTTGTTGGGGGGTTCTAGGGCATGAAAAGTTATGAGAAATTCCTAAGTCATCACAGAATTTTTCAAAATCTTGGTTTTTAAATTCTCTTCCGTGATCACTTCTCAAATGGGCAATTTTTAAATCCTTTTCATTTTGAATTTTCTTGCAAAGAGTTGAGAAGGCATGAAAAGCATCATTTTTATGAGCAAGGAAAAGTACCCAACCAAATCTAGAGTAATCATCTACCACCACAAGACCATAGTGTTTACCTCCTAAACTTTGAGTTCTTGTTGGACCAAAAAGATCAATGTGTAACATCTCTAATGGCCTTTTGGTTGAGATTCCATCTTTAGGTTTAAAAGAGGATTTCACTTGTTTGCCCAATTGGCAAGCATCACAAGTAAGATCCTTATCAAATTTGATGTTTGGAATTCCTCTAACCAGATTTTTCTTAACTAGCTTAGAAATTTGGTACATGCTAGCATGACCCAACTTTCTATGCCATAGCCATTTTTCAGATTCAAAAGAGGTAAAACATGTTACATTTTGTTCTTTCAAGTCCTCAAGAGTCAATCCATACACATTATTGTACCTTTTAGCTTCAAATAAAATATCCCCAGTTTTTTCACACACAACTAAACATACAAACTTCTTAAAAATAACTTCAAAGCCTAAATCACACAATTGACTAACACTAAGTAAATTATGTTTTAAACCATGTACAAGAAGGACATCATTTATACAAGATGAAAATTTTTTACCAACTTTCTCAACAGCCACTATTTTTCCTTTTGCATCATCACCAAAAGTGACAAGTCCTCCATCATATTCATCAAGCTTTATGAAGAAGGTTGTCTTTCCGGTCATATGCCTAGAGCATCCGCTGTCCATATACCACATATTCTCCTTCTGTTTGGATGCTAGGCACACCTATAAAACAAGCTCAAGTGACCTTAGGTATCCAAATTTTCTTGGATCCTTTCACGTTAAACCATCTCTTATGTCCTAAGCCATTATAATAAAAAACAACCTTGTAAACTTTATCACCTATCATCCTTTCACCAAAAAAACATTGTATGGGAAAGTGTCCATTTCGGTTACATAGTCTACAAAATCTTGGAGTTGCTGATTTGTTAAAGCTTCTTGGGTTTTGAAATCTTGTATCATTGGAAGATGAAGCAATATTTTCAAAATGAGATTTTTCAGCAGATTTATAATACCCCAAGCCAGCTTTATCATAAAGAGGTTTTTGGCTAGCCAAGATTTGATTCAGATTTTCAGAACTTTGTGTGAACTTGGCTAAGTCATCTTTAAGCCTTTTGACCTCTTTAAGCAATTCTTCATTCCTTCTAAAACAATCAACATATGCAACAACCGAGTGGTCACTTTCACAACTCCTAAGTTGGGCTTTTAACTGCTTATTTTCTTCAACAAGATCACAAGCAGTTTCGGCTTCCCTTAGCTTTTCTTTTAAAAATCCATTTTTTGCTTTAAGGATGATAATTTGTTGTTCAAGTTCTTGATTATCCAGCAAAAAGCATCTTATTTTTTCAGAAAGATGATCTATCATAAGATGAAGAGATTCAGTGTCAGGGTTGGGAACGATTACCTGCTCAACAAGGTCAGCCATAAGGCATGGTTGAGACTTTGTTTCAGATTCTTCATCATCTTCAAAGTCATTTTCAAGATCTTCCCATGATGCCATCAGTCCCTTCTTCTTTCCTTTCTTTGGTTTTTCTTCTTTTTTTAACTTAGGGCATTCAGATTTGAAATGCCCTGTTTCTTTACAGTTGTAGCAAGTCACCTTGCTGAAATCTCTCTTCTGTTTTCTTGAGCTGCCTCCTTTGCCTCTCTCCTTGAGCTTTACCATTTTCCTGAATTTTTTTACAAACAACACAAATTCATTTTCAGATGAGTTATTACTGGATTCATCATCCAGAGGGTTAGTAACAGAGGAGAAAGCTATTCCTTTCTTTTTTGAATCTTTTTTCAAATAGGCGTTTTCAAAAGCAAGTAAATTTCCTCTCAAATCATCATAAGTCATGGAGTCAAGACCACTACTCTCAGAAATAATTAAACCTTTTGTTTCCCACTCTTTTGTGAGACATCTCAACACTCTTCTCACTAGCACAGATTCAGGATACTTAATTCCCAAAGCATCCAAGCCAACAATAATGGTAATGAAGCGCTCAAACAGCTCATCAATGGATTCTCCTTCCTTCATTGCAAACATTTCGTATTCTCTGTTTAACATATCTATCCTGGTCTTTTTCACAATGGTTGTTCCTTCATTGGTAACTAGGAGTTTATCCCAGATTTCCTTTGCTGTTGTGCAACATGATACCCACCGGTATTCCTCAAAGCTGATAGCACAGTTGAGCAAATTGATAGCCTTGGCGTTGAGCTCCACCTTTTTTCTATCTTCTTCCGTCCAGCTTGCTTCTGGTTTAGGAGTGACAACTCCTTCGGCACTTGTGACGGTTGGATATTGAGGACCTTCAAGGATGATCTTCTAGAGTCTGTAGTCCACTGCTTGCACAAAGATCTTCATTCTTTCCTTCCAATAGGTATAATTTTTCCCATTGAAAAGAGGAGGACAGTTGCTTGATTGTCCTTCGGTCAGATTGTAGGACACCAGATTTGAGCCACTATTTTCTGCCATTTGGATCTTTACTCCAAGCTGCAAAGCTTGATCTCTTTGAGACCAAGCTCTGATACCAATTGATGGTTATCAGTGGCTAAGAGAAGGGGGGGTTGAATCTTAGCCCCCTTTTTGCTTGATAATACTTGCTGACCTTTAAAATCACTTCTAGAAACTTTTTTTCTTTTTATCTCGTGACCAGCTGGTGCACGAATTATGAATCACACTTTTCACAACTCGTACCACTAACCAGCAAGTGCACTGGGTCGTCCAAGTAATACCTTACGTTAGTAAGGGTCGAATCCCACGGAGATTATTGGTTTGAAGCAATCTATGGTTATCTTGCAATTCTTAGTCAGGAAGTCAATTATATTTATCAGTTGAATTGCGAATGAACAAGAGAGCATGGGATAAAGGTTACTTGTTATGCAGTAATGGAGAATATGTTGGAGTTTTGGAGATGCTTTGTCTTCTGAATCTCTGTTTTCCTCTGTCCTCTAATTCATGCACGCACGTCCTTCTATGGCAAGCTGTGTGTTGGTGGGTCACCGTTGTCAATGGCTACCATCCATCCTTCCAGTGAAAAGGGTCCAAGTGCGCTGTCACCACACGGCTAATCATCTGCAGGTACTCAGTCGTACGGGAATAGGATTTACTATCCTTTTGCGTCTGTCACTATGCCCAGCACTCGTGAGTTTGAAGTGCGTCACAGTCATCCAATCCCAAAATCCAACTCAGAATACCACAGACAAGGTTTAGACTTTCCGAATTCTCATGAATGCCGCCATCAATCTAGCTTATACCACGGAGATTCTGATCAAGGAATCTAAGAGATATTCATTCAATCTGATGTAGAACGGAGGTGATTGTCAGACACACGTTCATGGATTGAGGAAGGTGATGAGTGTCACTGATCATCACCTTCTCCATAGTTAGGCGCGAATGGATATCTTAGATAGGAACACGCATGTTTGAATAGAAAACAGAAATACTTGCATTAATTCATTGAGACACAGCAGAGCTCCTCACCCCCAACAATGGAGTTTAGAGACTCATGCCGTCAAAGAGTACAAAGTTCAGATCTAAAATGTCATGAGATACAAAATAAGTTTCTAAAAGTTGTTTAAATACTAAACTAGTAGCCTAGGTTTACAAAAAGTGAGTAGGCTATGATAGATGGTACAGAGATCTACTTCTGGGGCCCACTTGGTGTGTGCTGGGGCTGAGACTTAAACAATTCACGTGCATAAGGCTGTTTTGGGCATTCAACGCCAGGTTTGGATCCATTTCTGGCGTTGAACTCCAACTTTTAATCCTTTTCTGGCGCTGGATGCCAGAATTGGGCAGAGAACTGGCGTTGAACGCCAGTTTATATAGTCTATCCTTGAGCAAAGTATGGACTATTATATATTTCTGGAAAGCCCTGGATGTCTACTTTCCAACGCAATTGGAAGCGCGCCATTTCGAGTTCTGTAGCTCCAGAAAATCCGCTTTGAGTGCAGGGAGGTCAGAATCCAACAGCATCAGCAGTCCTTTTTCAACCTGAATCAGATTTTTGATCAGCTCCCTCAATTTCAGCCGGAAAGATACCTGAAATTACAAAAAAACACACAACTCATAGTAAAGTCCAGAAATATGAATTTTTCCTAAAAACTAATGGAAATAAACTAAAAACTAACTAGAATATACTAAAAACTATATGAAATTAACCCCAAAAAGCGTATAAAATATCTGCTCATCACAACACCAAACTTAAACTGTTGCTTGTCCTCAAGCAACTAGACAAATAAAATAGAAGACTAATAGGTTCAGAAGCAATAATATCTCAGAGTTTTTGAGTGAAGCTCAGATTCTAATTAGATGAGCGGGACTAGTAGCTTTTTGCTTCCGAACAGTTTTGGCATCTCACTTTATCCATTGAAGCTCAGAGTGATTGGCATCTATAGGAACTTAGAATTCAGATAGTGTTATTGATTCTCCTATTTCAGTATGATGATTCTTGAACACAGCTATTTCATGAGCCTTGGCCGTGGCCCTAAGCACTTTGTTTTCCAGTATTACCACCGGATACATAAATGCCACAGACACATAATTGGGTGAACCTTTTAGATTGTGACTCAACTTTGCTAAAGTCCCCAATTAGAGGTGTCCAGAGTTCTTAAGCACACTCTTCTTTCTGCTTTGGACCTTGACTTTAACCGCTCAATCTCAAGTTTTCACTTGACACCTTCACGCCACAAGCACATGGTTAGGGACAGCTCGGTTTAGCCGCTTAGGCCAGGATTTTATTCCCTTAGGCCCTCCTATCCACTGATGCTCAAAGCCTTGGGATCCTTTTTATTACCCTTGCCTTTTGGTTTTAAGGGCTATTGGCTTTTTTTTTTGGCTACTTTTTCTTGCTTCAAGAATTATTTTTATGATTTTTCAGATTATCAATAACATGTCTCATGTTCATCATTGTTTCAAGAGCCAACATATTTAACAGTCTTAAACAACAAATTCAAAAGACATATGCACTGTTCAAGCATTCATTCAGAAGACAGAAAGTATTGCCACCACATGTAACTAATTAGAATTTCTCTTATTAAAAACTCGAAATTTTATTGCCTCTTATTCAAAAGATCTACTATTTTATTCATGTTTAGTGATGATGAGAAAAATAAACTATGGCTTAATTGGAGATAAAATCAAAATAGATACTAATTACTACTATATGACTCCTAAGGTGAACTTCTATAATGACACTATCACAGAGTTAAAACAGAAATTGGAATTTAACAACCTTTATTCTGGGAAGTGGATGTTCCTCTGATCTGTGGGGTGCTTGGTCCTTCAAGAGATAACTTCTGGCGCTTCAATTCCCTTAAGTCACACCCTTGCTCCTCTTGTTCTTTAAACAAATAGGTAAGAATTTGACTGTGTTCCTTCTGTTCTTTTATTATTTGTTCCATAGCCTCCCGTATCTTGGTAACAGACGTCTCAAGATACTCCCAGTATTCAGATTGAGGGATTTCTGGGAGAAATTCTTTTGTTTTCTTCTTGATAGGATCGTCCTGTGCTTGTTTTTCCATTGATGCTTTGGTGATTGGTTTCTCAACTGAGATATACTTAGTTATTCCCATCCTTACTCCAGCGTCCTTGCAGAGCAGAGAAATCACGCTTGGATAAGCCAACCTGGCCTCTTTAGAATTTTTGTTAGCAATTTTGTAGAGTTCAGCTGAGATCAGCTGATGAACTTCCACTTCTTTTTCCATCATGATGCAATGGATCATCACTGCTCTTTTGACAGTGACTTCAGAATGGTTGCTAGTGGGCAACAGAGAATGCCCAATGAAGTCCAGCCATCCTCTGGCGACTGGTGTGAGATCTTCTCTTTTGAGTTGATTCGGGACACCCTTTGTGTTGGTGGTCCACCTGGCTCCAGGAATACATATATCCTCTAGAATCTTGTCCAGGCCCTTGTCTGTTCTCATCATTCTTCTGTTGAAGGAGTCTGGATCATCTTTCAGCTGAGGTAGCTTTAAGATCTCCCTGATCCTGTCAGGGTGGGTATGAACAATCTTTCCTCTGACCACGGTCCGATAGTCATAGAAAGCAGTCCCAGATAGTTTCTGCTTGTCTGTTTGCCACATATTAGCATAGAACTCCTGGACCATATTCCTCCCCACTTTCGTTTCAGGATTAGCTAGGACTTCCCAGTTCCTGATTCGAATTTGCTCTTGGATCTCCGGGTATTCATCTTCTTTCAGATCGAATCTAACTTCCGGGATCACTGATCTTAGACCCATTATTTTGCAATAATGGTCTGCATGTTCTTTAGATAAGAACTTCCCTTGATTCCAAAGTGGTTTTGGAACGCTCTCTTTCTTGCCTCTTGAAGTGTGTTGTTTTCCCTTAGGAGCCATGCTCTTAGTGATCACGGATAAACACACCAAACTTAGAGGTTTTCTTGTTCTCAAGCAAAAGAAAAGAAAGGAGAGGGATAGAGGGAGAGCTAGGTGCAATTGTTGATGGAGGAGGGTGGAGGCCGAACCCATATATAAAGGGAGGGGGGGTGGGTTCGAAAATTTTGAAAAGATATGATAAAAAGATTGATTTGGAAAAGATAAGATAGAAGATATGATAAGAGAGGATATAGTTTAAAATTGAAAAGATATGAAAAATTTTTGAAAAAGATAAATCTAGATTTTGAAAAAGATAATGTGGAAATTTGAAAAAGATATTAGTTGAAAAAAATAGATTTGTTTTGAAAATTTGAAAAAGAGTTGGATTGAATTTGCAAAAGAGGGTTTGTGCTTATGGATTAAGATACATTTGATATTTTTAAGGTAGGGTTTTTAGAAATTAGGGATTTTAGAACTCAGGGTTCTTAACATGTTTATGCAAGAAATCATGAATTGAAGCATGAAAATTAAGATTAAAATGAAAAATATGAAGAAAAAATGAATTTACCTCCTCCCCGCCATCCTGGCGTTTGAACGCCCAAACACTGCCTGTTTTGGGCGTTCAACGCCCAAATGCTGCTCTCCTGGGCGTTCAACGCCCAATTGTTGCCCTTTTCTGGCGTTGAACGCCAGATAGCTATCTTTACTGGCGTTCAGCACCCACTGGATGCCCCTTTTGGGCGCTGAACACCCAAAATGGACTTTCACTGGCGTTTTTTTGCCAGTGAGCTCTTTTTCTCTGTTTTGAATGCAGATTCCTTCTGTAACCCTGTGAATTTATGCAATTGATTCTTTACCTTAGTGTCAGTGAACTTTATATAAACAAATAAAAATAAAAATAAAAATAGGGCAAAATGCTTAGAGGATTGATGCCCCATGGCTGGGTTGCCTCCCAGCAAGCGCTTCTTTATTGTCTTTAGCTGGACCTTGCTGAGCTTTTAGTCTAGCTTCAGCCTTGAGCACTCTTGCTCAACATTGCCTTCAAGATAGTGCTTGATTCTCTGTCCATTGATAATGAACCTCTTATCAGAATCAATATCTTGAAGCTCCACATAACCATATGGTGGTACACTTGTAATCACGTATGGTCCCCTCCACCGGGATTTCAATTTCCCGGGGAATAGCCTGAGTCTAGAGTTGAACAGCAGAACCTTCTGTCCTGGCTCAAAGATTCTAGATGACAGCTTTCTGTCATGTCACTTTTTTTATTTTTCTTTATAAAGCTTGGCATTTTCGAAAGCTGTGAATCTAAATTCCTCTAGCTCATTTAGCTGGAGCAATCTTTTTTCTCCTGTTAAATTTGGCATCAAAGTTTAGGAATCTGGTTGCCCAGTAGGCTTTATGTTCCAGTTCCACGGGCAGGTGACATGCCTTACCATACACAAGTTGGTATGGAGAGGTCCCTATAGGGGTCTTGAATGCTGTTCTGTAAGCCCACAGAGCATCATCCAAGCTCCGTGCCCAATCCTTTCTACGGGTACTTACTGTCCGTTCTAGGATTCTCTTTAATTCTCTGTTAGAGACTTCAGCTTGCCCATTAGTTTGTGGATGATATGGAGTAGCCACCTTATGGTGAATTCCATACCGAACCATGGTAGAGTAAAGCTATTTATTGCAGAAGTGAGTGCCCCCATCACTGATTAGTACTCTAGGGACACCAAACCTGCTAAAGATATGTTTTTGGAGGAACTTCAGCACTGTTTTAGTATCATTGGTGGGTGTGGCAATGGCCTCAACCCATTTTGATACATAGTCAACTGCCACCAGAATATAAGTGTTTGAGTATGATGGTGGGAAAGGTCCCATGAAGTCAATTCCCCATACATCAAACAACTCAATTTCCAAGATTCCTTGTTGAGGCATGGCGTAACCATGAGGCAGATTACCAGCTCTTTGGCAACTGTCACAGTTACGTACAAACTCTCGGTAATCTTTATAGAGTGTGGGCCAATAGAAGCCACATTGGAGGACCTTGGTGGCTGTTCGCTCACCTCCGAAATGGCCTCCATATTGAGATCCATGGCAATGCCATAGGATCCTCTGTGCTTCTTCTCTAGGCACACACCTACGGATTATTCCGTCTGTACATCTCTTAAAGAGATAGGGTTCATCCCACAAGTAGTACTTTGCATCAGTAATTAATTTCTTCTTTTGTATCCTGTTGTACTCCTTGGGTATGAACCTTGCAGCTTTATAGTTTGCAATATCGGCAAACCATGGTGTTTCCTGAATGGCAAATAAATGCTCATCTGGAAAAGTCTCAGAGATATCAAGAGAGGGGAGGGGCGTCCCTTCTACTGGCTCTATCCGGGACAGATGATCAGCCACTTGGTTCTCTGTCCCTTTTCTGTCTCTTATTTCTATATCAAACTCTTGCAGAAGCAACACCCATCTGATGAGCCTGGGTTTTGAATCCTGCTTTGTGAGTAAATATTTAAGAGCAGCATGATCAGTATACATAATCACTTTTGATCCTACTAAGTATGATCTGAACTTGTCAATGGCGTAAACCACTGCAAGTAATTCTTTTTCTGTGGTTGTGTAATTCTTCTGGGCATCATTTAGAACGCGACTAGCGTAATAAATG
Organism: Arachis ipaensis; assembly: GCF_059453495.1. Classification (NCBI taxonomy): domain Eukaryota; kingdom Viridiplantae; phylum Streptophyta; class Magnoliopsida; order Fabales; family Fabaceae; genus Arachis; species Arachis ipaensis. The sequence continues at coordinate 111,777,755 of NC_142436.1, forward strand.
ACGTGCAGAAGCTTGTCATGCCTTTGTCCCAACACTGCACCAATGGCGTGATCACTGGCATCACACATTAGCTCAAATGGTAATGTCCAGTCTGGTGCAGAAATAACTGGTGCTGTGACCAGCTTAGCTTTCAGCGTTTCAAACGCCTGCAGGCATTCTGTGTCAAACACAAATGGAGTGTCAGCAGCTAGCAGATTGCTTAGAGGTTTTGCGATTTTTGAAAAATCCTTTATAAACCTCCTATAGAATCCTGCATGCCCCAGAAAGCTTCTGATTGCCTTAACATTGGCAGGTGGTGGTAATTTTTCAATTACCTCTATTTTTGCTTGATCCACCTCTATTCCCTTGTTTGAGATTTTATGCCCAAGAACAATCCCTTCAGTCACCATGAAGTGACATTTTTCCCAGTTTAAAACTAGGTTGGTCTCTTGGCATATTTTCAGAACAAGTTTCAGGTGATCAAGACAGGAGCTGAATGAGTCTCCATATACTGAGAAGTCATCCATGAAGACTTCCAGAAAATTTTCCACCATATCAGAGAAAATAGAGAGCATGCATCTCTGGAAGGTTGCAGGCGCATTACACAGCCCAAATGGCATCCTTCTATAAGCAAACACTCCAGATGGACATTTGAATGCTGTTTTTTCTTGATCCTGAGGATCTACTGCAATCTGGTTATAGCCTGAGTAGCCGTCCAAAAAGCAATAATAATCATGACCTGCTAGTCTTTCTAGCATCTGGTCTATGAATGGTAAAGGAAAATGATCCTTTCTGGTGGCTGTATTGAGCCTTCTGTAGTCAATACACATGCGCCACTCTGTAACTGTTCTTGTAGGAACCAGTTCATTTTTTTCATTATGAATCACTGTCATGCCTCCCTTTTTTGGGATGACTTGGACAGGACTCACCCAGGGGCTATCAGAAATAGGATAAATAATCCCAGCCTCTAGTAATTTGGTGACCTCTTTCTGCACCACTTCCTTCATGTCTGGATTTAGCCGTCTCTATGGTTGAACCACTAGTTTAGCATTATCCTCCAATAAGATTTTGTGCATGCATCTAGCTGGGCTTATGCCCTTAAGGTCACCTATGGACCACCCAAGAGCTGTCTTGTGTGTCCTTAGCACTTGAATAAGTGCTTCCTCTTCCTATGAATTTAAGGCAGAGCTTATGATCACTGGAAAAGTGTCACCTTCTCCCAGAAATGCATATTTCAAAGATGGTGGTAATGGCTTGAGCTCGGGTTTAGGAGGTTTTTCTTCTTCCAGAAGAAATTTCAGAGGCTCTTTCATGTCCTCTGAATCCTCTAAATCAGGCTGAACATCTTTAAAGATGTTTTCCAACTCTGATTTGAGACTCTCAGCCATGTTGATCTCTTCTACCAAAGAGTCAATAAGATTAACTTTCATGCAGTCTTTTGATGTGTCAGGATGCTGCATGGCTTTGACAGCGTTCAACTTAAACTCATCATCATTGACTCTCAGGGTTATTTCCCCCTGTTGGACGTCAATGAGGGATCGTCCAGTTGCTAGGAAGGGTCTTCCTAGAATGAGAGTAGCACTCTTGTGCTCCTCCATTTCCAGCACAACAAAGTCAGTGGGAAAGGCGAATGGCCCAACTCTGACAATCATGTCTTCAATCACGCCTGATGGGTATTTAGTGGAGCCATCAGCAAGTTGGAGACATATCCGGGTTGGTTTAACTTCTTTAGTTAAGCTAAGCTTTCTGATAGTGGATGCAGGTATTAGGTTGATGCTTGCCCCAAGATCGCATAAAGCTGTCTTGGTGCATTGACCTTCTAATATGCATGGTATCAGAAAACTCCCAGGGTCTTTAAGCTTTTCAGGGAAGCTCTTCAGAATGACTGCACTGCATTCTTCAGTGAGGAGAACTCTTTCTGTTTCTCTCCAATCCTTTTTATGACTCAAGATCTCTTTCATGAACTTGGCATAAGAAGGTATTTGCTCAAGTGCTTCTGCAAATGGAATCTTTATTTCAAGAGTCCTGAGATAATCTACAAAGCGAGCAAATTGCTTATCCTGCTCCTCTTTCCGGAGTTTTTGAGGATAAGGTATCTTGGCTTTATATTCTTCAACCTTAGTTGCTGTAGGTTTATTGCCTACAGAAGTGGTTGAAGAAGCCTTTTTAGAGGGGTTGCTATCAGCATTTGTGTGTGTCTGATCCCTCACTGGCAATTGAGTGCCAGAGTTAGAAACTGGAGTGACGTTAAATGCCAACTCCTTGTCTGTTCCTGGCGTCTGAACGCCAGAACTGTGCCCATTTTGGGCGTTCAGCGCCAGATCTTGCCCATTTTGGGCGTTCAACACCAGATCCTTGCCTATTTCTGGCGTTGAACACCAGTCCTGCCTTGTTTCTGGCGTTAAACGCCAGTCCTGAGCATGGTCTGGGCGTTCAGCGCCAGCCTTCCACCAAATTTCTGGCGTTTTAGTTCCAGAATTACTTTTTCCTGGGCTCTTACTGTCCTCAGGTGAATTTTGGGTGGTTTGCTCATTTCTTAGCTTTTTGCTGCCTTGAGGTGGGGTATTTAATGTTTTCCCACTTCTTAATTGAATTGCTTGGCATTCTTCTGTTATTTGCCTTGACAACTGATTCTTTGTTTGCTTAAACTGTTCTTCCATATGTATATTAGCCATCCTTGTCTCTTGTAGTCTATCTTTGAATTCGGCTAACTGCTTTGTTAGAAAGTCCAATTGCTGATTGAATTCAGCAGCTTGTTTTACAGGACTGAGTTCAGCAGTTGCTGTTTTAACCTCTTCTTTCATGGAAGGGTCACTGCTTAGGTACAGATGCTGATTCCTGGCAACTGTATCAATGAGTTCTTGAGCCTCTTCAATTGTCTTTCTCATGTGGATAGATCCACCAGCTGAGTAATCTAGAGACATCTGAGCTCCTTCAGCAAGCCCATAATAGAAGATGTCTAACTGAACCCACTCTGAAAACATTTCAGAAGGGCATTTTCGTAGCATCTCTCCCAGGCATCATAAAGAGATTCACTATCTCCTTGTTTAAAGCCTTGGATGTCCAGCCTTAGCTGTGTCATCCGTTTTGGGGGAAAGTATTGATTCAGGAATTTTTCTGTCAGCTGTTTCCATGTCCTTATGCTGGCCTTAGGTTGGTTATTCAACCATCTCTTAGCTTGATCTTTTACAGCAAATGGAAACAGTAATAGTCTGTAGACATCCTGATCTATTTCTTTATCATGTACTGTGTCAGTAATCTGTAGAAACTGTGCCAGAAACTCTGTAGGTTCTTCCTGTGAAAGACTGGAATACTGGCAACTTTGCTGCACCATGATAATGAGCTGAGGATTCAACTCAAAGCTACTGACTCCAATGGAGGGTATGCAGATGCTACTCCCATATGAAGCAGTAGAGGGGTTAGAATATGACCCCAGAGTCCTCCTGGACTGTTCATTTCCGCTTAGATTCATGATGGAGAAAGGGAGATGATGTAAAATAGAGAAAATATTTATTTATTTATTTATTTATTTATTTCGAAAATAAGATAAAGATAAATAAAAATTGGTGAAGATTTTCAAAAAATTGAGGAGAGAGAAAGTGGTTAGGAAGTTTTGAAAAAAATATGAATTTTAAAAATTGATTTTCGAAAAAGATGCTTTAAAATAGAGAGAAAAGCAATAAGATAGCACACGATTTAAAATTTTTAAATCTAATGCTCCTTGTTTTCGAAAATTTTTGGAGGGAAAAACACCAAGGAACACCAAACTTAAAAATTTTAAGATCAAGACACAAGGAAAACTCAAGAACACTTTGAAAACTCACAAGAACATGAAGGAAGAACACCAAACTTAAAATTTTTAGAAAACCAAAATAAATTTTCGAAAGTTTTAAGAAAAGACAACAAGAAAACACCAAACTTAAACTCAAAAACTTGGTGCACGAATTGTGAATCACACTTTTCACAACTCGTACCACTAACCAGCAAGTGCACTGGGTCGTCCAAGTAATACCTTACGTGAGTAAGGGTCGAATCCCACGGAGATTATTGGTTTGAAGCAATCTATGGTTATCTTGCAATTCTTAGTCAGGAAGTCAATTATATTTATCAGTTGAATTGCGAATGAACAAGAGAGCATGAGTTAAAGGTTACTTGTTATGCAGTAATGGAGAATATGTTGGAGTTTTGGAGATGCTTTGTCTTCTGAATCTCTGCTTTCCTCTGTCCTCTAATTCACGCACGCACGTCCTTCTATGGCAAGCTGTGTGTTGGTGGGTCACCGTTGTCAATGGCTACCATCCATCCTTCCAGTGAAAAGGGTCCAAGTGCGCTGTCACCGCACGGCTAATCATCTGCAGGTTCTCAGTCGTACCAGAATAGGATTTACTATCCTTTTGCATCTGTCACTACGCCCAGCACTCGCGAGTTTGAAGTGCGTCACAGTCATCCAATCCCAAAATCCTACTCGGAATACCACAGACAAGGTTTATACTTTCCGGATTCTCATAAATGCCGCCATCAATCTAGCTTATACCACGGAGATTCTGATCAAGGAATCTAAGAGATATTCATTCAATCTGATGTAGAACGGAGGTGATTGTCAGACACACGTTCATGGATTGAGGAAGGTAATGAGTGTCACTGATCATCACCTTCTCCATAGTTAGGCGCGAATGGATATCTTAGATAGGAACACGCATGTTTGAATAGAAAACAGAAATACTTGCATTAATTCATCGAGACACAGCAGAGCTCCTCACCCCCAACAATGGAGTTTAGAGACTCATGCCGTCAAAGAGTACAAAGTTCAGATCTAAAATGTCATGAGATGCAAAATAAGTTTCTAAAAGTTGTTTAAATACTAAACTAGTAGCCTAGGTTTACAAAAAGTGAGTAGACTGTGACAGATGGTACAGAGATCCACTTCTGGGGCCCACTTGGTGTGTCCTGGGCTGAGACTTAAACAATTCACGTGCATAAGGCTGTTTTGGGCGTTCAACGCCAGGTTTGGATCCATTTCTGGCGTTGAACTCCAACTTTTAATCCTTTTCTGGTGCTGGACACCAGAATTGGGCAGAGAACTGGCGTATATCATCTATCCTTGAGCAAAGTATGGACTATTATATATTGCTGGAAAGCCCTGGATGTCTACTTTCCCACGCAATTAGAAGCGCGCCAATTCGAGTTCTGTAGCTCCAGAAAATCCACTTTGAGTGCAGGGAGGTCAGAATCCAACAGCATCAGCAGTCCTTTTTCAACCTAAATCAGATTTTTGATCAGCTCCCTCAATTTCAGCCAGAAAAATACCTGAAATTACAGAAAAACACACAACTCATAGTAAAGTCCAGAAATATGAATTTTTCCTAAAAACTAATGGAAATAAACTAAAAACTAACTAGAATATACTAAAAACTATATGAAATTAACCCCAAAAAGCGTATAAAATATCTGCTCATCACCAGCCACGAGACTTTTTCTTTTGGCTCGTCCCCAGCCACGAGACTTTTCTTTTTGTCTCGTCAGTCAGCACGATATATTTTCAGTTTTATCTCCTGGGCAGCAGAAATAGAAACGGAGTAGAAGAAAGAGAGAATTACACCAAGATATATCCTGGTTCAGCTGCAAAGTGCAAGGCAGCTTACATCCAGTCTCCATCACAATAATGATGGAATTTCACTATAATCTTTTTGATTACAGACTGTAAAGTGCTAACCCAATTTACAAGGTGATTCCCACAGAATCATGAAACACAACATAGATGAACAAAGGAACTCTAAGGACATCTATGGCTTTTTCATACAAACCTCACTGTTTGCCTTTTTCTATGAGACTCAAGACATGACAAAATTAAACAGAAAGATACAAAATATAAAACATTGAAGGAGAATAAATTCTGTCAGCTTGTGCTGCTATGAGAACTCTGTGCCTTGCACACTCACTCCTTGAATCAACCCTAACTGTTCACCCATACTTATAGGGAGAAGCCTCCAAGGTTGAAACCAAACAAACCAAGCCAATCTTCTTCTTCTTCTTCAAGTCATAACCGGTTCGGCCAGAGAGAGAAAAGAGATAACTCATGCAAAACCCAACATGCAATTACCTCAAGTCCTTCCTTGGTCACCACTCTTCATCAATCCGAGCCCTTCATCTCTTCCTTGCTCTCAAAGATGAACTTCTGGCCCTTGATGCTTCATGATGATGATAGCTTCATCTGCTCCAATCTCTGCCTCTTCCATCACGTAGCCACTCTAGCTACCTCCTGTGATAGTTGAGAAGAATCAGAGACAAGCCATCCTCTCCAAGATCTTCTTCTTTCTTTTTGGGTATGAAGAGCTCGAGATTACCTCACCAAATCTTACCATTCATGGTGAGAATCTCATCCACTACATACTTTTAGTTTGCTTTCTCTTGCCATCATTGTGATGGTCTTTTGCCGTGCCTTTCCTTCTTTTCGGTAGCTCAAAATAGCTTCCATGGTTTGCTGGGTAATGTCCGAAAGAGAAGAAAGAAAGAATGAGAGAGAAGAAACAATTGGAAGAGAAGCAATTAAATGAATTAAACAAATTAGTTGAATAAAAGTTGCTTTTCCTTCCCTGAGTAGCGTGTAGCCTTAATGCTATCAATCATATCAATGACATTCTCTCTCATGTTTCCAATGCTAGCAAATTAAATTTTGAAATCCATCCCAAGAGAAGGATTGGGATCTGTTGGAGGCATGAAGCAATTTTGCTTCCTTTCATAATAAGTTTCGGATCAAGCATTGGGTCATGTAGCAACAATTATTAATTTGGGCTTATAGCAATAATAGTTCAATTTTGGCCCAAGTAATGTTACCATTAATTCAACAATGTTCATCAACAGAATTTTTGTATCAATGCTGAATGTTAGCTTTAATTTGGGCTTATGATGATATTTGAATTCTGGCCCAAATAATCACAAATTGCTTCAGCCACATGATATAGGAATCATTAAACAAGGCTGAATGGTTTTAAGCATATTGGGCTAGCAATAATTCTTTTTCTGTTCAGCCCAATAAGAAAAACCTGCATTACAAAATTATTAATTAACATATGTTTAAATGAAAATAGAATTAATAATTTTGTAATTAATATAATTAATAATGTTTAGTCATCATAAATATTAATTTAGAGTTTTCCAAACTCATCAGAATGTTACTTATTTACTATCTAATAAGTCACTCATGTATCAAGTAGTAACATATTATAGAGTTATTTTTTAAATTATATTTTAATTTTACTAATATTCCTCTTTTCTTAGTTATATAATTTTTTTATTTATATATTTAAAAATGATGAAAAGTATTTACTTAGTTTCATATAGGGTTAAGTACTGAAATCGTCCCTAAGGTCTAGGGTGAAAATCAAAATCGTCCTCGACCTTTTTTTGTTATTAAAATCATCCTCAACGTTACAAAATGTTATAAAATCGTCCTTTTCCACTTCAATTTTATTTTTTTTACCATATTACCCTTCATTATTAATAAAAATAATTAAAAATAATATTAAAAAATTAAAACAACCCCCCACCCCCTCCCCTCCCACGCCTCAACCCTCCCCCCTCCGCCCTCCCCCTCCCTCGCTCCCTCCTGCCTCCCACCTCCCTCACCCTCCAGTAACCCCCTCAGCCCACTCCCTCACCCCCCACCCCTCAACCCTCACCCCTCCTGCCTCCCCCCTCCCTCACCCTCCCGTAACCCTTCAGCCCACCCCTCACCCCCACCCCTCAACCCTCACCCCTCCCGCCTCCCCCCTCCCTTACCCTCCGCCCTCCCCCTTCCTCACTCCCTCCCGCCTCCCGCCTCCCTCACCCTCCAGTAACCCCCTCAGCCCACTCTCTCACCCCCACCCCTCAACCCTCACCCCTCCCGCCTCCCCCCTCCCTCACCCTCCCCCTCACCCCCATCCCTCATCCCTCATCCCTCACCCATCCACCCAATCACCCCACAAAACAAATTAACAATAAATCAGAAGCAGAAGAAGCATAACAATTTCAATAATCACATCAATTTCAATAAACAATAATTAAATAATCATCAACTACCATTTTAGTTTTCAGATCCAAAAGTTCAATAATCATCAAGTTACAATTTCAGAAGCAAAAGTTCAAGCAGAGCAGAGGAAGAAGCAGAAGTTCAATAATCATCAATCATGTATATGTTCTTCAAAAATTAAAAAAAGAAAAAACAAAAATAGGAAGAACGAAGGGTGGCGGCGGGTTGGACGCAGGGGCAGCGCGTGGGTTGGATGCAAGGGTCGCGTGGGTTGGACGCAGGGGCGGCGGTGGCGGGTTGGACGCAGGGGTGGCGCGGGTTGGACGCAGGGGCGGCGGCAGTGGAGTGAGGGGGTTAGGAGGTGAAGGAGTGAGGGAGTGGGATCTGATGAAGAGAGTGAGGGAGTGAGGGAGGTTTGGGGTGAGGGGGTGAGGGAGTGAGGGAGGGGGTTTGGGGTGGAGGGAGAGACGAAGTGATCTGGGTGGGTGGGGATGGGGTTTTATTTTTTTTAATATTATTTTTATTAATAGTTAAGGGTAATTTGATCCAAAAAAATAGAAAAGGACGATTTTATAACGTTTTGTAACGTTGAGGATGATTTTAATAACAAAAAAAGGTCGGGGACGATTTTGATTTTTACCCCAAACCTTAGGGACGATTTTAGTACTTAACCCTTTCATAAATAAATGGTATTTTAAAATTTTAATAATTATTAATTAGTTTATACTAATTATACCATATATTTAAATAATTTATTAAAAAAAACATTAGTATAATGAATATCATTGCAATAAAAATTAATTTTAAAAAATATTGTATGCATTTTTTTAATATAAATAGTTTAAAAAATGCGCTCAAAATTATTTATTTTTTTTATAATAAATAATATTTTAATAGTTGATTAATTAGTTTATAACTTTTTTAAGCAAGGGTAGGTATTATTTATTTTATTGGAAATAAAAGGTTGGTCCATATTTAAAAAACACATACATCAGATGGGTGGTGCACAAAATTGTGATCATCAACAATGGCGCCAAAGACTTGGAGCTCTCATACGTGAATCACACTTTGTCACAATTCCGCACAACTAACCAGCAAGTGCACTGGGTCGTCTAAGTAATACCTTACGTGAGTAAGGGTCGATCCCACGGAGACTGTCGGCTTGAAGCAAGCTATGGTCATCTTGTAAATCTCAGTCAGGCAGATTCAAATGGTTATGGAGGATTGATAATTAAAGATAAATAAAACATAAAATAAAGATAGAGATAGAGATACTTATGTAATTCATTGGTAGGAATTTCAGATAAGCGTATGAAGATGCTTTGTTCCTCCTGAACCTCTGCTTTCCTATTGCCTTCTTCCAATCATTCATACTCCTTTCCATGGCAAGCTTTATGTTGGGCATCACCGTTGTCAATGGCTACTTCCCGTCCTCTCAGTGAAAATGTTCTATGCACGCTGTCACCGTACGGCTAATCATCTGTCGGTTCTCGATCATGTTGGAATAGGATCCATTGATCCTTTTGGGTCTGTCACACGCCCAACACTCGCGAGTTTGAAGCTCGTCACAGTCATCCCTTCCCAGATCCTACTCAGAATACCACAGACAAGGTTTAGATATTCCGGATCTTAGGAATGGCTGCCAATAATTCTAGCCTATACCACGAAGGTTCTAATCTTAGATTAGAAATCCAAGAGATACACATTCAAGCTTGTTTGCATGTAGAACAGAAGTGGTTGTCAGGCACGCGTTCATAGGTGAGAATGGTGATGAGTGTCACATAATCATCACATTCATCATGTTCTTGGGTGCGAAGGAATATCTTGGAGAATAAATAGACTTGAGTTGAATAGAAAAATAATAGTACTTTGCATTAATTCATGAAGAACAGTAGAGCTCCACACCTTAATCTATAGTGTGTAGAAACTCCATCGTTGAAAATACATAAGAATAAGGTCTAGGCATGGCCGTGAGGCCAGCCCCCAAACGTGAAAAGGTCTATCAAACTCTTTTTGAAAAAGTATCTTTGTAAAAGTCTGAAAATACAATAGCAAAAGGTCCTATTTATAGAAAACTAGTAGCCTAGGGTTACAGAAATAGGTAATTAATGCAGAAATCTTTTTCCGGGCCCACTTGGTGTGTGCTTGGGCTGAGCATTGAAGCTTTCATATGTAGAGACTTTTCTTGGAGTTAAACGCCAGCTTTTGTGCCAGTTTGGGCGTTTAACTCCAGCTTTTGTGCCAGTTCTGGCGTTTTGACGCCAGAATTCTTAAGCTGACTTGGAACGCCGGTTTGGGCCATTAAATCTTAGGCAAAGTATGGACTATTATATTTTGCTAGAAAGCCCAGGATGTCTACTTTCCAACGCAACTGAGAGGGCGCCAATTGGGCCTCTGTAGCTCGAGAAAACCGACTTTGAGTGCAGGGAGGTCAGAATCTAACAGCATCTGCAGTCCTTTTTCAGCCTCTGAGTCAGATTTTTGCTCAGGTCCCTCAATTTCAGTCAGAAAATACCTGAAATCACAGAAAAATACAAAAACTCATAGTAAAGTCCAAAAATGTGATTTTTATTTAAAAACTAATAAAAACATAATAAAAACTAACTAAAATATACTAAAAACATACTAAAAACAATACCAAAAAGCGTATAAATTATCTGCTCATCACAACACCAAACCTAAATTGTTGCTTGTCCCCAAGCAACTGAAAATCAAATAGGATAAAAAGAAGAGAATATACAATGAATTCCAAAAACATCTATGAAGATCAGTATTAATTAGATGAGCGGGGCTTTTAACTTTTTGCTTCTGAACAGTTTTGGCATCTCACTTTATCCTTTGAAGTTCAAAATGATTGGCTTCTATAGGAACTCAGAATCCAGATAGCGTTATTGATTCTCCTAGTTAAGTATGTTGATTCTTGAACACAGCTACTTTATGAGTCTTGGCCATGACCCAAATCATTTTGTTTTCCAGTATTACCACCGGATACATAAATGCCACAGACACATAACTGGGTGAACCTTTTCAGATTGTGGCTCAGCTTTGCTAGAGTTTCCAATTAGAGGTGTCCAGAGCTCTTAAGGACACTCTTTTTGCTTTTGGACCACGACTTTAACCGCTCAGTCTCAAGTTTTCACTTGACACCTTCACGCCACAAGCACAGGGTTAGGGACAGCTTGGTTTAGCCGCTTAGGCCAGAAATTTATTCCTGTGGGCCCTCCTATCCACTGATGCTCAAAGCCTTGGATCCTTTTTATTTTACCCTTTCCTTTTGGTTTAAAGGGCTATTGGCTTTTTCTGCTTGCTTTTTCTTTTTCTTTCTTTCTCTCTCTTTTTTTTTCTTTTTTTCGCATTTTTTTCGCATATATATATTTTTTTGCAAGCTTTTCACTGCTTTTTCTTACTTCAAGAATCAATTTTATGATTTTTCATATTATCAAATAACATTTCTCTTTTTCCATCATTCTTTCAAGAGCCAACAATTTTAACATTCATAAATCAACAAATTCAAAAAATATGCACTGTTCAAGCATTCATTCAGAAAAACAATAGTATTGCCACCACATCAAAATAACTAAACTGTTTTAAAATTTGAAATTCATGCACTTCTTTTTCTTTTTCAATTAAAAACATTTTTTATTTAAGAAAGGTGATGGATTCATTTTCATAGCTTCAAGGCATAGACACTAAGACACTAATGATCATATAATAAAGACACAAATATAGATAAACATAAAGCATAATTTTCGAAAAACAGAGAAATAAAGAACAAGGGAATTAAAGAACGGGTCCACCTTAGTGATGGCGGCTAGTTCTTCCTCTTGAAGATCTTATGGAGTTCTTGAGCTCCTCAATGTCTCTTCCTTGCCTTTGTTGCTCCTCTCTCATGACTCTTTGGTCTTCTCTAATTTCATGGAGGAGGATGGAATGCTCTTGGTACTCCACCCTTAGTTGTCCCATGTTGGAACTTAATTCTCCTAGGGACATGTTGATTTGCTCCCAATAGTTTTGTGGAGGAAAATGCATCCCTTGAGGCATCTCAGGGATTTCATGGTGAGAAATTTCCTCATGTCCATGAGTGGAATCTCTTGTTTGCTCCATCCTTTTCTTAGTGATGGGCTTATCCTCATCAATGATGATGTCTTCCTCTATGTCAATTCTTTGGTTCCGGGTTCACACTTTGATCATGGTTCTTGGTGATCCATGCATTGGCATAGAACTCTTGAACCATTAAGATTCTGACTTGTTGAACGGGGTTGGTGAGAACTTCCTAACCTCTTCTTCGAATCTCATGTCGGATCTCCAGATATTTACCCTTTTTGAGTTTGAAAGGGACCTCGGGGATCACCTTCTTCTTGGCCACAACTTCATAGAAGTGGTCTTGGTACACCCTTGAGATGAATCTCTCCATCTCCCATGACTCGGAGGTGGAAGCTTTTGCCTTCCCTTTTCTCTTTCTAGAGGTTTCTCCGGCCTTAGGTGCCATAAATGGTTATAGAAAAACAAAAAGCAACGCTTTTACCACACCAAACTTAGAAGGTTTGCTCGTCCTCGAGCAAAAGAAGAAAGAAGAGAGTAGAAGAAGAAGAAATAGAGGAGATGGAGGGGGCTTAGTGTTTCAGCCAAGGAGGAGAAGTAGTGTGTATATTGTGTGAAAATGAAAGAGTGAAGATGGGTTTATATAGGAGTGGAGAGGGGGGTATGGTTCGGCCATTATGGGTGGGTTTGGGTGGGAAAGTGGTTTGAATTTGAATGGTGAGGTAGGTGGAGTTTTATAAAGGATGGATGTGAGTGGTGAAGAGAATGGTGCGATTTGATAGGTGAGGGATTTTTGGGTAAGAGGTATTGAGGTGATTGGTGAATGAGTGAAAAAGAGAGAGAGAGGTGGGATAGGTTGGGATCCTGTGGGGTCCACAGATCCTGAGGTGTCAAGGATACCTCATCCCTGCACCAAGTGGCGTGCAAAAATGCACCTTTCTGCCAATCCTGGCGTTAAACGCCAGGCTGCTGCCCATTTCTGGCGTTTAACGCCAGCTTATTGCCCATTCCTGGCGTTAAACGCCAGTCTGGTGCCCATTTCTGGCATTAAACGCTCAGAATGGTGCCAGACTGGGCGTTTAACACCTATTCTGCTACCCTTACTGGCGTTTAAACGGCAGTAAGTTTCTCCTCCAGGGTGTTCTGTTTTTCATTCTATTTTTCAGTCTGTTTTTGCTTTTTTAATTGTTTTTGTGACTTCACATGATCATCAACCTATAGAAAACATAAAATAATAAAAGAAAATAGAAATTTAACATAGATAATTAAAGATTGGGTTGCCTCCCAACAAGCGCTTCTTTAATGTCTATAGCTTGACAGTGGGCTCTCATGGAGCCTCACAGATGTTCAGAGCAATGTTGAAACTTCCCAACACCAAACTTAGAGTTTGAATGTGGGGGTTCAACACCAAACTTAAAGTTTGGTTGTGGCCTCCCAACACCAAACTTAGAGTTTGACTGTGGGGTCTCTGTCTGACTTTGTATTGAGAGAAGCTCTTCATGCTTCCTCTCCATGGTTACAGAGGGATATCCTTTAGCTTTAAACACAAGTGAGTCTTCATTCACTTGAATGATCAATTCTCCTCTGTCAATGGTGCACGAAATTGTGATGTCCAGGCTCGAACAATCCCTGGTAATGGCTTCAAAGCTTGGTGCTCTGATCTTAATTCATAATTGTCACAACTTCGATACAACTAACCAGCAAGTGCACTGGGTCGTCCAAGTAATACCTTACGTGAGTAAGGGTCGAATCCCACGGAGATTGTTGGTATGAAGCAAGCTATGGTCACCTTGTAAATCTCAGTCAGGCGGATATAAAGTGATAATGTTGTTTTCGAATATTATATAATAAAATAGGGATAGAGATACTTATGTAAATCATTGATAGGAATTTCAGATAAGCGAATGGAGATGCTTTTCGTTCCTCTGAACCTCTGCTTTCCTGCTATCTTCATCCAATCAGTCTTACTCCTTTCCATGGCTGGCTTTATGCAAGGGCATCACCGTTGTCAGTGGATACATCCCCTCCTCTCACTGAATAATATGCTCACGCACCCTGTCACGGCACGGCTATTCATCTGTCGGTTCCCGATCATGCTGGAATAGGATTCACCCTCCTTTTGCGTCTGTCACTAACGCCGAACAATCGCGAGTTTGAAGCTCGTCACAGTCATTCAATCATTGAATCCTACTCAGAATACCACAGACAAGGTTTAGACCTTCCGGATTCTCTTGAATGCCACCATCATTCTAGCTTACGCCACGAAGATTCTGGTTAGGAGATCTAAGAGATATTCATTCTAGCTTAATTCATGTAGAACAGAAGTGTTTGTCAGGCACGCGTTCATAAGGGAGAAGGATGATGAGCGTCACACATAATCATCACCTTCATCACGTTCTTGGGTGCGAATGGATATCTTAGAAGAGAAATAAGAAGAATTGAATAGAAAACAGTAGTACTTTGCATTAATCTTTGAGGAACAGCAGAGCTCCACACCTTAATCTATGGAGTGTAGAAACTCTACCGTTGAAAATACATAAGTGAAGGTCCAGGCATGGCCGAGATGGCCAGCCCCCTAAAACGTGATCACAGGATCAATACAATCCAGGATTGTCAAAAAGACTAGTAAAAGGTCCTATTTATAATAAACTAGCTACTAGGGTTTACATGAGTAAGTAATTGATGCATAAATCCACTTCCTGGGTCCACTTGGTGTATGTTTGGGCTGAGCTGAAGTGTAGCACGTGCAGAGGCCATTTGTGGAGTTGAACACCAGTTTCTGTGCCAGTTTGGGCGTTCAACTCTGGTTTTGGATCCTTTTTTGGCGCTGGACGCCAGATTTGGGCAAAAGGCTAGCGTTGAACGCTAGTTTACGTCGTCAATTCTTGGCCAAAGTATGGACTATTATATATTGCTGGAAAGCCCTGGATGTCTACTTTCCAACGCAATTGGAAGCGTGCCATTTCGAGTTCTGTAGCTCCAGAAAATCCACTTTGAGTGCAGGGAGGTCAGAATCCAACAGCATCAGTAGTCCTTTTTCAACCTCTGAATCTGATTTCTGCTCAAGTCCCTCAATTTCAGCCAGAAAATACCTGAAATCACAGAAAAACACACAAACTCATAGTAAAGTTCAGAAATGTGAATTTAACATAAAAACTAAGGAAAACATCCCTAAAAGTAACTAGATCCTACTAAAAACATACTAAAAACAATGTCAAAAAGCGTATAAATTATCCGCTCATCACAACACCAAACTTAAATTGTTGCTTGTCCCCAAGCAACTGAAAATCAAACAGGATAAAAAGAAGAGAATATACTATAAATTCCAAACTATCAATGAAACATAGCTGCAATCATATGAGCGGGACTTATAGCTTTTTGCCTCTTGAATAGTTTTGGCATCTCACTTTATCCATTGAGGTTCAGAATGATTGGCATCTATAGGAACTTCAGATTTCGAATAGTGTTATTGACTCTCCTAGTTCAGTATGATGATTCTTGAACACAGCTTCTTTATGAGTCTTGGCCGTGGCCCTAAGCACTTTGTTTTCCAGTATTACTACCGGATACATAAATGCCACAGACACATAATTGGGTGAACCTTTTCAGATTGTGACTCAGCTTTGCTAAAGTCCCCAATTAGAGGTGTCCAGGGTTCTTAAGCACACTCTTCTTTTGCTTTGGACCTTGACTTTAACCGCTCAGTCTCAAGTTTTCACTTGACACCTACACGCCACAAGCACATGGATAGGGACAGCTTGGTTTAGCCGCTTAGACCAGGATTTTATTCCTTTAGGCCCTCCTATCCACTGATGCTCAAAGCCTTGGGATCCTTTTTATTTGCCCTTGCCTTTTGGTTTTAAGGGTTATTGGCTTTTTCTGCTTGCTTTTTCTTTTTCTTTTTTTTTTTTCGCCTATTTTTTTCTTTTTTTCTTCTTTTTTTTTTTCTGCAAGCTTTGTTCTTTGCTGCTTTTTCTTGCTTCAAGAATCATTTTTATGATTTTTCAGATTATCAAATAACATGTCTCCTAGTCATCATTCTTTCAAGAGCCAACATATTTAACATTCTTAAACAACAACTTCAAAAGACATATGCACTGTTCAAGCATACATTCAGAAAACAAGAAGCATTGTCACCACATCAATATAATTAAACTAAGTTCAAGGATAAATTCGAAACTCATGTACTTCTTGTTCTTTTGAATTAAAACATTTTTCATTTAAGAGAGGTGATGGATTCATAGGACATTCATATCTTTAAGACAAAGTTACTAACTACTAATGATCATGTAATGAAGGCACAAACATAGATAAGCACATAACATAGAAAACGAAAAATAGAGAAAGCAAGAACAAGGAATGAATCCACCTTAGTGATGGTGGCGTTTCCTTCTTGAGGAACCAATGACGTCCTTGAGCTCTTCTATGTCTTCCTTGTCTTTGTTGCTCCTCCCTCATTGCTTTTTGATCTTCTCTTATTTCATGAAGCATGATGGAGTGCTCTTGATGTTCCACCCTTAGTTGTCCCATATTGGAACTCAATTCTTCTAGGGAGGTGTTGATGTGCTCCCAATAGTTTTGTTGAGGAAAGTGCATTTGAGGCATTTCCGGAATCTCATGGTGATGAGCTTCTTGCGCCTCTTGAGCTCCATGACTGGGCTCTCTTGCTTGCTCCATTTTTTTCTTAGTGATGGGCTTGTCCTCTTTGATGAGGATATCTCCCTCTATGTCAATCCCAGCTGAATTGCATAGGTGGCAAATGAGGTGAGGAAAGGCTAACCTTGCCATGGTGGAGGACTTATCAGCCACCTTGTAGAGTTCTTGAGGTATAATCTCATGAACTTCCACCTCTTCTCCAATCATGATGCTATGGATCATGATGGCCCGGTCTATAGTAACTTCAGACCGGTTGCTAGTGGGAATGATTGAGCATTGAATAAACTCCAACCATCCTCTAGCTATAGGCTTGAGGTCCAATCTTCTTAGTTGAACCGGCTTGCCTTTGGAGTCAATCTTCCATTGAGCTCCTTCTACACATATGTCCATAAGGACTTGGTCCAACCTTTGATCAAAGTTGACTCTCCTTGTGTAGGGGCGTGCGTTCTCTTCCATGTATGGCAAGTTGAACGCCAACCTCACATTTTCCGGACTAAAATCTAAGTATTTCCCCCGAACCATTGTAACATAGTTCTTTGGATCCGGGTTCTTACTTTGATCATGGTTCTTGGTGATCCATGCATTGGCATAGAACTCTTGAACCATTAGGATGCCGACTTGTTGGATGGGATTTGTTAGAACTTCCCAACCTCTTCTTTGAATTTCATGTCGGATCTCCGGATACTCATTTCTTTTGAGTTTAAAAGGGACCTCAGGGATCACCTTTTTCTTGGCCACAACATCATAGAAGTGGTCTTGATGGGCTTTGGAGATGAACCTTTCCATCTCCCATGACTCGGATGTGGAAGCTTTTTTCTTCCCTTTCCCTCTTCTAGAGGATTCTCCGGTCTTAAATGCCATCAATGGTAATGGAAAAACAAAAAAGCTATGCTTTTACCACACCAAACTTAGAATATTGCTCGCCCTCGAGCAATAAACAAAAGAATAGAAGTAGAAGAAGAAGAAATAGAGGAGAGGGAGAGGGTGATGTGGTTCGGCCAAGAAGGGTATAGAGGGGTTGTGTTGTGTGAATTTGATGAAGAATGGATGGCTTATTATAGGGAAGGGAGGGGGGGTTAAGGTTCGGCCATATGGGTGGGTTTGGGTGGGAAATTGGTTTTGAATTTTGAAGGTAGATGGAGTTTATGAGGTAGGTTTATGGGGAAGAGGAGATGGATGTGAGTGGTGAAGGTTTAGTGGGGAAGAGAGATTGAGGTGATTGGTGAGGGGTTTTTAGGGAAGAGTGTTTGTGGGGTTGTGTGAAAGAGAGTGGTGAGAAGAAGTGAGTGGAGGTAGGTGGGGATCCTGTGGGGTCCACAGATCCTGAGTGGATCCTGTGGGGTCCACAGATCCTAAGATGATCCTGTGGGGTCCATAGATCCTGAGGTGTCAAGGCATTTACATCCCTACACCATTAGGCATGTAAAAATGCCTGTGTACCCAACTCTGGGCGTTCAGCGCCAGGTTGGTGGCCATTTTGGGCGTTCAACGCCCATCTGTGTGCCATTTCTGGCGTTGAACGCCAGAACCATGCCTGTTCTGGCGTTCAGCACCCAGAAGCTGCCCATTTTGGGCGTTCAGCGCCAGAACCATGCTCTGTTCTGGCGCTGAACGCCAGACAGATGCTCCTCCAGGGTGTGATTTTTCTTCTGCTGTTTTTGATTCCGTTTTCAATTTTTATATTTATTTTATGACTCCACATGATCATGAACCTAAGAAAACATGAAAAACAATAAAAATAAGAATTAGATAAACATTGGGTTGCCTCCCAACAAGCGCTTCTTTAATGTCAATAGCTTGACAGTGGGCTCTCATGGAGCCTCACAGATGTGCAGAGCTTTGTTGAGACTCTCCAACACCAAACTTAGAGTTTGGATATGGGAGTTCAACACCAAACTTAGAGTTTGGTTGTGGCCTCCCAACACCAAACTTAGAGTTTGACTGTGGGGGCTCTGGTTGACTCTGCTTGGATAGAAGCTTTTTCTGCTTCCTCTCCATGGTTGCAGAGGGAGATCCTTGAGTTTTAAACACAAGGGAGTCCTCATTCCATTGAAGGAATATTTCACCTCTGTCAACATCTATCATAGCTCTTGCTGTGGCCAGGAAAGGTCTTCCTAGGATGATGGATTCATCCTCTTCCATTCCAGTATCCAGGACTATAAAATCAGCAGGGATGTAAAGGCCTTCAACCTTTACTAACACGTCCTCTACTTGTCCATAAGCCTGTTTTCTAGAGCTGTCTGCCATCTCTAATGAGATTTTAGCAGCTTGCACCCCATAGATTCCCAGTTTCTCTATTACAGAGAGGGGGCATGAGGTTTATTCCTGAACCAAGGTCACATAGAGCCTTAAAGATCATGGTGCCTATGGTACAAGGGATTATGAACTTTCCAGGATCCTGTCTCTTCTGAGGCAATGTCAGTTGATCCAGATCACTTAGTTCATTGATGAACAAGGGAGGTTCAACTTCCCAAGCATCAATGCCAAACAATTTGGCATTCAGCTTCATGATTGCACCAAGAAACTTGGCAGTTTGCTCTTCAGTAACATCGTCATTCTCTTCAGAAGAGGAATACTCATCAGAGCTCATGAAGGGCATAAGGAGGTTCAATGGAATCTCTATGGTCTCTAGATGAGCCTCAGAGTCCTTTGGTTCCTCAGAGGGAAGCTCCTTATTGATCACTAGACGTCCCAGGAGGTCTTCCTCCTTGGAATTCACGTCCTCTCCTTCCCTTACAGGTTCGGCCATGGCGCTTGTGTCAATGGCCTTGCACTCTCCTTTTGGATTCTCTTCTGTATTGCTTGGGAGAGTACTAGGAGGGATTTCAGTGATCCTTTTACTCAGCTGGCCTACTTGTGCTTCCAGATTTCTAATGGAAGACCTTGTTTCATTCATGAAACTTACAGTGGCCTTAGATAGATCAGAGACTAGATTTGCTAAATTAGAAGCATTTTGTTCAGAGTTCTCTGTCTGTTGCTGAGTTGATGATGGAAAAGGCTTGCTATTGCTAAACCTGTTTCTTCCACCATTATTAAAGCCTTGTTGAGGCTTTTGATCCTTCCATGAGAAATTTGGATGATTTCTCCATGTTGAGTTATAGGTGTTTCCATAAGGTTCACCTAAGTAATTTACCTCTGCTATTGCAGGGTTCTCAGGATCATAAGCTTCTTCTTCAGAAGAAGCCTCTTGAGTACTGTTGGATGCAGCTTGCATTCCATGCAGACTCTGAGAGATCATATTGATTTGCTGAGTCAATATTTTATTCTGAGCCAATATGGCATTTAGAGTATCAACCTCAAGAACTCCCTTCTTCATAGGCGTCCCATTGCTCACAGGATTCCTTTCAGAAGTGTACATGAACTGGTTATTAGCAACCATGTCAATGAGTTCTTGAGCTTCTGCAGGCGTTTTCTTTAGTTGAATGGATCCACCTGCAGAAGTGTCCAGTGACATCTTTGATAGCTCAGATAAACCATCATAGAATATATCCAGGATGGTCCATTCTGAAAGCATGTCAGAAGGACACTTTTTGGTCAACTGTTTGTATCTTTCCCAAGCTTCATAGAGAGATTCACTTTCTTTCTGTCTGAAGGTTTGAACATCAGCTCTAAGCTTGCTCAGCTTTTGAGGAGGAAAGTACTTGGCTAAGAAAGCCGTGACCAGCTTATCCCAAGAGTTCAGGCTGTCTTTGGGTTGAGAATCCAACCATAATCTAGCTCTGTCTCTTACAGCAAAAGGGAAAAGCATGAGCCTGTGGACTTCAGGATCTACTCCATTAGTCTTAACAGTATCACATATCTGCAAGAATTCAGTTAAGAACTGAAAAGGATCTTCAGATGGAAGTCCATGAAACTTGCAGTTCTGCTGCATTAGAGAAACTAATTGAGGTTTCAGCTCAAAGTTGTTTGCTCCAATGGCAGGAATGGAGATGCTTCTTCCATGTAAATTGGAATTAGGTGCAGTAAAGTCACCAAGCATCTTCCTTACATTATCATTATTTTCGGCTGCCATCTCCTTTGCCTGTTCGAAAATTTCTGAAAGGTTATCTCTGGATTGTTGTATTTTAGCTTCTCTTAATTTTCTCTTCAGAGTCCTTTCAGGTTCTGGATCTGCTTCCACAAGAATGTTCTTGTCCTTGCTCCTGCTCATATGACAAAGAAGAAGGCACAGAAAAATAATAATAATAATAATAGAGATCCTTTATACCACAGTATAGGGATCCCTTTGTGAGTGGAAGAAAAGAGGGGGAGACAAAGAATGTGATGTAAAGGAAGAAACACAACTGTACGGATGGAAGAGATGTGAGATGAGATGTTAGGATATGAATGAATAAATAGAATAGGATGGGGGAGGGATAATTTTCGAAAATTATTTTGAAAAAGAGTTAGTGATTTTCGAAAATGGTTTTTGAAAAATGTTAGTAATTTTCGAAAATTTTTAAAATTTAAAAATAAAAATAATTAGTTAATAAAAAAAGGAATTTTTGAAAAATAGGGAAGATATTTTCGAAAATTAGAGAGAGAGAGTTAGTTAGGTAGTTTTGAAAAAGTTAAGAAACAAACAAAAAGTTAGTAGTTAGTTGAAACAAATTTTGAAAAGATAAGAAGTTAGGAAGTTAGAAAAGATATTTTGAAAAGATATTTTTGAAAAAGATAAGATAAGAAGATATTTTTGAAAAGATATGATTGAAATTAGTTTTGAAAAAGATTTGATTTTTAAAATCTCAATTAATGACTTGATTCATAAGAAATCATAAGATATGATTCTAGAACTTAAAGTTTGAATCTTTCTTAACAAGCAAGTAACAAACTTCAAATTTTTGAATCAAAACATTAATTGATTATGTTATTTTCGAAAATTTGGTATAAAAATAAGAAAAAGATTTTTGAAAAATATTTTTGGAATTTTCGAAAATAACTAAGAATTTTGAAAAAGATTTGATTTTTGAAAAAGATTTTGAAAAAGATAAGATTTTCAAATTGAAAATTTGATTTGACTCATGAGAAACAATTTGATTTTAAAAAATTTTTGAAAAAGTCAATCCAAATTTTCGAATTTGATGAGAGAAAAAGGGAAAGATATTTTTTTTATTTTTGAATTTTTATGATGAGGGAGAAAAACACAAAAAAAAATGCAATGCATGAAATTTTTAGATCAAAACATGTGATGCATGCAAGAATGCTATGAATGTCAAGATGAACACGAAGAACACTTTGAATGTCATGATTAACATCAAGAACATATTTCTGAAAAATTTTTAATGCAAAGAAAACATGCAAGACACCAAACTTAGAATTCTTTAATGCTTAGACACTAAGAATTCAAGAATGCATATGATAAACATGAAAAGACACAAAACAAAAAATCATCAAGATCATACAAGAAGACTTACCAAGAACAACTTGAAGATCATGAAGAACACTATGAATGCATGATATTTTCGAAAAAATGCAGGATGCATATGCAAGTGACACCAAACTTATGATATGACTCAAGACTCAAATAAGAAACAAAATATTTTTTATTTTTATGATTTTCTAATTTTTTTGGATTTTTTTCGAAAAATTTAATTGAAAAAGAAAAATAAGGATTCCAAAATTTTTAATATGAATTCCAGGAATCTTGCATTCTTAGTCTAAAGCTTCAGTCCAGGAATTAGACATGGCTCACTAGCCAGCCAAGCTTTCAATGAAAGCTCCGGTCCAAAACACTAGACATGGCCAATGGCCAGCCAAGCTTCAGCATGTAATTCAGACATGACACGCCTGACATACCCTACAGTCGTGTAAGAGCTGATGGTTGGAAGCCTCAGTCCAAAAGAATTTAGACATGGCTTTATAGCCAGCCAGGCTTCACATGCTTCATGAGACACTAGAATTCATTCTTAAAAATTTTGAATAAAATTTTTGAAAACATTTTTTTATTTTTTTCGAAAACAGATGAGAGATTTTTGAAAATATTTTTGAAAGATTTTTTTTTTTTTGAAAACAAAACGAAAAGAAAATTACCTAATCTGAGCAACAAGATGAGCCGTCAGTTGTCCAAACTCAAACAATCCCCGGCAACGGCGCCAAAAACTTGGTGCACGAAATTGTGATGTCCAGGCTCGAACAATCCCTGGTAATGGCTTCAAAGCTTGGTGCTCTGATCTTAATTCATAATTGTCACAACTTCGATACAACTAACCAGCAAGTGCACTGGGTCGTCCAAGTAATACCTTACGTGAGTAAGGGTCGAATCCCACGGAGATTGTTGGTATGAAGCAAGCTATGGTCACCTTGTAAATCTCAGTCAGGCGGATATAAAGTGATAATGTTGTTTTCGAATATTATATAATAAAATAGGGATAGAGATACTTATGTAAATCATTGATAGGAATTTCAGATAAGCGAATGGAGATGCTTTTCGTTCCTCTGAACCTCTGCTTTCCTGCTATCTTCATCCAATCAGTCTTACTCCTTTCCATGGCTGGCTTTATGCAAGGGCATCACCGTTGTCAGTGGCTACATCCCCTCTTCTCAGTGAATAATATGCTCACGCACCCTGTCACGGCACGGCTATTCATCTGTCGGTTCCCGATCATGCTGGAATAGGATTCACCCTCCTTTTGCGTCTGTCACTAACGCCCAACAATCGCGAGTTTGAAGCTCGTCACAGTCATTCAATCATTGAATCCTACTCAGAATACCACAGACAAGGTTTAGACCTTCCGGATTCTCTTGAATGCCGCCATCATTCTAGCTTACGCCACGAAGATTCTGGTTAGGAGATCTAAGAGATATTCATTCTAGCTTAATTCATGTAGAACAGAAGTGTTTGTCAGGCACGCGTTCATAAGGGAGAAGGATGATGAGCGTCACACATAATCATCACCTTCATCACGTTCTTGGGTGCGAATGGATATCTTAGAAGAGAAATAAGAAGAATTGAATAGAAAACAGTAGTACTTTGCATTAATCTTTGAGGAACAGCAGAGCTCCACACCTTAATCTATGGAGTGTAGAAACTCTACCGTTGAAAATACATAAGTGAAGGTCCAGGCATGGCCGAGATGGCCAGCCCCCTAAAATGTGATCACAGGATCAATACAATCCAGGATTGTCAAAAAGACTAGTAAAAGGTCCTATTTATAATAAACTAGCTACTAGGGTTTACATGAGTAAGTAATTGATGCATAAATCCACTTCCTGGGCCCACTTGGTGTATGTTTGGGCTGAGCTGAAGTGTAGCACGTGCAGAGGCCATTTGTGGAGTTGAACGCCAGTTTCTGTGCCAGTTTGGGCGTTCAACTCTGGTTTTGGATCCTTTTCTGGCGCTGGACGCCAGATTTGGGCAGAAGGCTGGCGTTGAACGCCAGTTTATGTCATCAATTCTTGGCCAAAGTATGGACTATTATATATTGCTGGAAAGCCCTGGATGTCTACTTTTCAACGCAATTGGAAGCGTACCATTTCGAGTTCTGTAGCTCCAGAAAATCCACTTTGAGTGCAGGGAGGTCAGAATCCAACAACATTAGTAGTCCTTTTTCAACCTCTGAATCTGATTTCTGCTCAAGTCCCTCAATTTCAGCCAGAAAATACCTGAAATCACAGAAAAACACACAAACTCATAGTAAAGTCCAGAAATGTGAATTTAACATAAAAACTAAGGAAAACATCCCTAAAAGTAACTAGATCCTACTAAAAACATACTAAAAACAATGTCAAAAAGCATATAAATTATCCGCTCATCAGTAACTTTGAGTGGAGTTCAGTAACTTTGGATTCTCTTCTGTATTGCTTGGGAGAGTACTAGGAGGGAGTTCAGTAACTTTCTTACTCAGCTGACCCACTTGTGCCTCTAAATTTCTAATGGAGGACCTTGTTTCAGTCATGAAACTTTAAGTGGTTTTAATTAGATCAGAGACTATGGTTGCTGAGTCAGAGTGGCTCTGCTTAGAATCCTTTGTCTGTTGCTGAGAAGATGATGGAAAAGGCTTGCTATTGCTAAACCTGTTTCTTCCACCATTATTGTTATTGAAGCCTTGTTGAGGCCTCTGTTGGTCCTTCCATGAGAGATTTGGATGATTTCTCCATGAAGGATTATAGGTGTTTCCATAGGAATCTCCCATGTAATTCACCTCTTCCATTGCTGGGTTCTCAGGATCATAAGCTTCTTCTTCAGGGGAAGCTTCCTTAGTACTGCCTGGTGCAGCTTGCATTCCAGACAGACTTTGAAAAATCATATTGACTTATTGAGTTAATATTTTATTCTGAGCCAGTATGGCATTCAGAGTATCAATCTCAAGAACTCTTTTCTTCTGATTTGTCCCATTATTCATAGGGTTCCTTTCAGAAGTGTACAAGAATTGGTTATTTACAACCATCTCAATGAATTCCTAAGCTTCTGCAGGCGTCTTCTTCAGATGAAGAGATCCTCCAGCAGAGCTGTCCAATGACATCTTGGACAATTCAGACAGACCATCATAGAAGATACCTATGATGCTCCATTCTGAAAGCATGTCAGAAGGACACCTTTTGATCAATTGCTTGTATCTTTCCCAAGCTTCATAGAGGGATTCTCCTTCCTTCTGTCTGAAGGTTTGGACTTCCACTCTAAGCTTGCTCAATTTTTGAGGTGGAAAGAACTTTGCCAAGAAGGCATTGACTAGCTTTTCCCAAGAGTTCAAGCTTTCTTTGGGTTGTGAATCCAACCATGTCCTAGCTTTGTCTCTTACAGAAAAAGGGAAGAGCATAAGTCTGTAGACTTCAAGGTCAACCCCATTGGTCTTGACAGTGTCACAGATTTACAAGAATTCAGCTAAGAACTGATGAGGATCTTCCAATGGAAGTCCATGAAACTTGCAATTCTAATTGAGGCTTAAGCTCAAAGTTGTTTGCTCCAATGGTAGGGATTGAGATGCTTCTCCCATAAAAGTCGGGAGTAGGTTCAGTAAAGTCACCAAGCACCTTCCTTGCATTGTTGGCATTGTTGTTTTCGGCTGCCATGGCTTCTTCCTCCTTGAAGAGCTCTGTTAGGCCCTCTAGAGAGAGTTGTGCTTTAGCTTCTCTTAGCTTTCTCTTCAAGGTCCTTTCAGGTTCAGGATCAACTTTAACAAGGATGCCTTTGTCTTTGCTCCTACTCATATGAAAGAGAAGAGAACAAGAAAGTATGGAATTCTCTATGTTACAGTATAGAGATTCCTTGAAGTGTCAGAGGAAAAGAAGAATAAAAGGAGAAGGTAGAAAGAGAAGAATTTGAACTTATCAAGAGGGATAGATTTTGAATTGTTGATAGTGGAGGAGTGTTAGTCCTTAAATAGAAGGATGTGAGAAGAGGGGAAGAATTTTCGAAATTAAAGTAAAAGATTTTGAAATAATTAAAAGAAATTTTGAAAATTTGATTGATGATTTTCGAAAATTAAAATTGGAAAAGAAAATAAGTGATTTTTGAAAAGATTTTGAAATTAGAAATTAAAAAGATATAATTGAAAATTAATTTTGAAAAAGATGTGATTGAAAAGATATGATTGAGAAGATATGATTGAAAATCAATTTTAAAAAGAAGGTTTTAAAATTAAAGATGATTACTTGACTAACAAGAAATTAGAAGATATGATTCTAGAATTTAAAATTTGACCATTCCTTAATAGGCAAGTAACAACTTGAAAATTTTGAATTAAATTACTAATTGTAGCAAGGATTTTCGAAAATAGAAAAAAATAAAAAAATGGAAAGAAATTGATTTTGAAGAGATATGATTGAAAAGATATGATTTGAAAAAGATTTGATTTTGAAAAATTATAAAGATTTGAAAAAAAAATTTGGATTAAAAACAAAATCTTCCCTCTAGTGTCATCCTGGCGTTAAAAGCCCAGAATGGCATCCATTCTGGCATTTAACGCCCAAAATGCTACCTTTTTGGGCGTTAAACGCCCAGCCAGGTACCCTGGCTGGCATTTAAACGCCAGTTTTCCTTCTTCACTGGGCGTTTTGAACACCCAGCTTTTTCTGTTTAATTCCTCTGCTGAATGTTCTGAATCTTCAATTCTCTGTATTATTGACTTGAAAAGACACAATTTTGAAAATATTTTTGGATTTTTAATGATGAGAAACAATAAAAAATGCAACTAAGATCAAATAAACAATGCATGCAAGACACCAAACTTAGAAGTTTGTATACTAAGGACTATAACAATTTGAAAATGCATGTAAGAAACAACAAAACACACAAAACAAGAGAATTTAAAGATCAGAGCTAGGAAATCATCAAGAACAACTTGAAGATCAATGAAGAACATATTACATATATTCGAAAAAATGCAAGAAGAAGAAAGACATGCAATTGACACCAAACTTAAAAATTAGACACTAGACTCAAACAAGAGACATAAAAATATTTTTGATTTTATGATTTATAAATTTTTTTTTGATTTTTCGAAAATTATATGGAAAAGAGAATAAAGAGATTCAAAACTTTTAAAAAGAATTCCAGGAATCATGCAATGTTAGTCTAAAGCTTCAGTAGGACATTACATTCAGCAGCTAAATTGATGAGAATCAATCAGCTTTTGTGATGATAAGAACATCACCTTGAAACTCTAGAATTCATTCTTAAAAATTCTAAAAAATAAAAAGAAAAGTACCTAATCTAAGCAACAAGATGAACCGTCAGTTGTCCAAACTCGAACAATCCCTGGCAACGGCGCCAAAAACTTGGTGCACGAAATTGTGATCATCAAAAATGGCGCCAAAGACTTGGAGCTCTCAAACGTGAATTACACTTTGTCACAATTCCGCACAACTAACCAGCAAGTGCACTGGGTCGTCCAAGTAATATCTTACGTGAGTAAGGGTCGATCCCACGGAAACTGTCGGCTTGAAGCAAGCTATGGTCATCTTGTAAATCTCAGTCAGGCAGATTCAAATAGTTATGGAGGATTGATAATTAAAGATAAATAAAACATAAAATAAAGATAGAGATAGAGATACTTATGTAATTCATTGGTAGGAATTTCAGATAAGCGTATGAAGATGCTTTGTTCCTCCTGAACCTCTGCTTTCCTATTGCCTTCTTCCAATCATTCATACTCCTTTCCATGACAAGCTTTATGTTGGGCATCACCGTTGTCAATGGCTACTTCCCGTCCTCTCAGTGAAAATGTTCTATGCACGTTGTCACTGCACGGCTAATCATCTGTCGGTTCTCGATCATGTTGGAATAGGATCCATTGATCCTTTTGCGTCTGTCACATGCCCAACACTCGCGAGTTTGAAGCTCGTCACAGTCATCCCTTCCCAGATCTTACTCAGAATACCACAGAAAAGGTTTAGACGTTCCGGATTTCAGGAATGGCCGCCAATAATTCTAGCCTATACCACGAAGGTTCTAATGTTAGATAAGAAACCCAAGAGATACACATTCAAGCTTGTTTGCATGTAGAACGGAAGTGGTTGTCAGGCACGCGTTCATAGGTGAGAATGGTGATGAGTGTCACATAATCATCACATTCATCATGTTCTTGGGTGCGAATGAATATCTTGGAGAAGAAATAGACTTGAGTTGAATAGAAAAACAATAGTACTTTGCATTAATTCATGAAGAACAGCAGAGCTCCACACCTTAATCTATGGTGTGTAGAAACTCCACCATTGAAAATACATAAGAATAAGGTCTAGGCATGGCCGTGAGGCCAGCCTCCAAATGTGAAAAGGCCTATCAAAGTCTTTTTGTAAAAGTATCTTTGTAAAAGTCTGAAAATACAATAGCAAAAGGTCCTATTTATAGAAAACTAGTAGCCTAGGGTTACAGAAATAGGTAATTAATGCAGAAATCTTTTTCTGGGCCCACTTGGTATGTGCTTGGGCTGAGCATTGAAGCTTTCATGTGTAGAGACTTTTCTTAGAGTTAAACGCCAGCTTTTGTGCCAGTTTGGGCGTTTAACTCCAGCTTTTGTGCCAGTTCTGGCGTTTTGACGCTAGAATTCTTAAGCTGACTTGGAACGCCGGTTTGGGCCATCAAATCTTAGGCAAAGTATGGACTATTATATATTGCTGGAAAGTCCAGGATGTCTACTTTCCAACGCAACTAAAAGCGCACCAATTGGGCCTCTGTAGCTCCAGAAAATTCACTTTGAGTGCAGGGAGGTCAGAATCTAACAGCATCTGCAGTCCTTTTTTAGCCTCTGAATCAGATTTTTGCTCAGGTCCCTCAATTTCAGCCAGAAAATACCTGAAATCACAGAAAAATACACAAAATCATAGTAATGTCTAGAAATGTAATTTTTATTTAAAAACTAATAAAAACATAATAAAAACTAACTAAAATATACTAAAAACATACTAAAAACAATGCCAAAAAGCGTATAAATTATCCGCTCATCAATGGGGTCTCCCAAACAAAACAAAGAAACAAGCTCATTCAAAAAATGTCGAAGAAAGAAAGAAGTAGAAAAGGTAAAAACTTCTCAAGATGGATGATGGGGGCAATTCATGAACTCCATAGCCAATCTATCTGCTTGAGCTAGAATTTTCTTAGTGGTTAAACATTTATCCTCAAACAATTGTTGATTTCGAGCTAACCAGAGCCCTCAAAGTGTGAAGGCAAACTGGGTTAGCAGGCAATTACTCTGTGGCTTTGACTTGATGAAGGTGAAGCTTGATTTAAGTCATTTCCATGAAGGCTGGTCGTGTAAGTTCATTGAGATGAGTTGTTGTCCAAGCTTTGCCCATACTACAGCTAATGAAGGGTAGGTAAAGAAGCAATGGAAGTAGTATGCCACATCATATCTTGTACATACAGAGTACAACCCATTTTTCTCTTTGTTCTAGATTAGTTTGTCCTCTTCTTATGTTCTAGTAGTTTGACATATTGTAGTCGCCATATTTGGAGGAAAATTGTTCTGAATTAGGACCTGGTTCTAGCTTCCATCTTCTCTAAATAGTTGTCTAACCCATATTAAATCTATTATATATTTCTAATTTTACAACCAAAATGTGCCACATGTCATTCCCTTATTATAATTGGAATTAAATCTTTCCCTCCAAAATTAAAGAATTCTTCCCTCTTTCATACAAATTTTACAACCAAAATATACCACATGTCATTCTCTCATTGCAATTGAAATTAATTAAATCTTTTTCTCTAAAATTAAAGAGTTTTTCCCTCCTCCATACTAATTTTACAACCAAAATGTGCCACATGTCACTCCCTCATTACAATTGAAATTAAATCTTTCCCTCCAAAATTAAAGAGTTCTCCCCTTCTCCATACTAATTTTACAACCAAAATGTGCCACATGTCACTCCCTCATTGAAATTGAAATCAAATCTTTCCCTCCAAAAATTAAAGAATTCTCCCCTCCTCCCTCTTCCTTTCTCTATCTCTCTTATTCCTTCAACCACTCTATCTATTTTATATATCATTATTAATATCAATGACTAATTACTAATTTGACAATCAAAATGTACATGACTTTCTTTAATTGCATTAAAATTAAAATTAAAATATTAAAATTGAGTTTGAAATATACCTATATTATGTATCATATATTACTATCTAATTTAATAATCAAATGTATCACATGACACTCTCTTATTAAAATTGAGCGAAAATATTTTTTTCCAAAATCAATAAACTCCTTTTCTAAATTCTTTCATCTACTTCTCTCCATTTTTCTATTTCTTTCTACTATTTTTACTTTATATATAATTTATATTTTATATTAGTAATTTTGACAAATCAAAATATGTAATCCGATATTTTTTATTATAATTAAAATAAAATTTTTTCTTCCAAAATTAACAAACTCTCACTCTCACTCTTATTCTTCATCTTTATCTTTCTCTCTCTTTTCTTACATTCTCTATTTTTTCTACTTTTCTGTTCTACAGAAAACAGAATTAACAAAATAATATAATTCAAATAAAAATTATTATTATTATTATATACATATTTTTTTAGTTTTAAATATTCACCACTTATCTTTCTAATCTATATTTTTATTTCTCTTCTTTTGAAATATTTATTACATATAATTTGAAGAGAATACTAATGTTATAATTAAAAGTTAGATTCAAAATTCAATTGTTTTAAAAAAATTAATTTTAAATTAATTTTATAACTATCAATATAATTTTTTTATGCTAATATCTAATTATATTTTTATATACATAGAGAGAAAAAATATTATTTTTAAATAACAAGTATAAAAATTAATTATTTCTACTTGTGCAACAGACTTAACACCTAATTAAATATAAAAGTATACATGTTAAATTGTTTCAAATTTTAGATAATGAATATTAAAATTAATTGTTAATAAAAAATTAGACATTTTCATATAAAAATAATAACTAAAAATCTTATTATTTGATTTTTTATCTATAGATACCTTTGTCTTCTTAGTCAGAGACTTTTGTCAACCTACGACTTTTTTTTGTAAAAGTAGTTTGATTTTATAAATCTTTTGTACTATGCATAATCTATACTGTCAGAACAAAGTGGACTATAATTTTAAAAAATGTATATTCCCGTAATGTTATTACGGGTAAAAATACTAGTTAGATTTTGTATTACTGTCTGCAAGAATCTTAAAGGGAGTTCATCACCAAACCAAGGGTATTCCTTGATTCGAATAATTTCTCCTCTTCCTGTTCGCCACCTCATACCCTTCTCCAGCACCAAACACCTTTCTAGTAGGCTTCTCCATGCCTAGGATGAGTTGGTACCAATTTTAGAATTCATAAATGCCGAGTACTTGAAGTATCTACTTCGAAAAATCTTGTACAGCATGAGTGTTCCTTCGTGCTTAATCGCCAGTCCTATTTTGCCAACAGAGCTAGGTTAAATGCTTTTAGATCTTTGAATCCCAAACTACCAAACTTGTTAGGCCTACTCATAATGTCCCAACTAATCCACTATATCCATTTCTCATTGTTACGTTATCCCCACCAAAATTGCATCATCAGTTTGTGTAACTCATCAATTAGAAAATCTGGTAGTTTGAAGCAACTTAGCATGTACATAGGTATCGCTGAAGCAATAGCCTTCAATAGGACTTCACGCCTAGTGGTAGACAACAGAGAGCGCTTTCAGTGCTGTAGTTTCTTCATAACTTTCTCATTTATGTAGTTAAAAGTTTGTATATTTGATCTGTTAACTACCGCTGGCATCCCAGGGTATTTATCTTGAGCTCCAATATGTTTGATGCCTAGGGTTTCTGCCATCTGATCTCTGAGCAAAAGGGAGCAATTATTACTAAAAAAGACCGAGGATTTGTTAAAGTTCACTTGTTGTCCACTAATGGAACCATAGGACTCTAGTACTTATATTAAAGCTCCACAACTCTAATAGTTAGCTCTGCTAAATAGGATAGCATCATTGGCAAATAATAAATGACTAATTGAAGAGCATCTAGCATTTAGTCATAGACCCTGAAACGTAGCTTTCTGTTCACCTTGGTAGAGCAGATAAGAGACAATCCTTCTGTACATATGAGAAAGAGGTAGGGTGAGAAAGGATCTCCTTGATGGAGCTCTCTATTGAGTTTAAAGTAATCTGTTGGTTGGCCTTCCACCAAAACAGAATATGAAACTGAAGTTACACACTCCTTTATCCAATTTGTCCACTTTCTGCTAAATCTTATTTTTTTCGTTATGAACCATAGATAGCTCCATTCCACCCTATCATATGCCTTCCTTATGTCCAGTTTGACTACCATTTCACAGTCCCCAGCTCTTCTATTCTTCAAAAAATGTATACACTCATGTGCTATTAAGACATTGTCACTTATGAGTCTCCCTTTAACGAAAACACTTTGATATTTACTAATTATTCTCATCATTAATGGCTACATTATATGAACAATGATCCTAGAAAGAATTTTGTAGAAGGTAGTGCTCAAAGAAATTGGTCGAATTTGTTGCATTGAAGAGGCATTATTTACTTTCAAAATCAAACATATTTGTGTATGGTTGAGCCGTTTTAACATTTGACCCCCCTAAAAAAAACTCCTTATGTAACACCCTATCACTTTAAGACTTACCTCTAGTCATAAAGCAAAGGGCGACAAAATGCCGCGACAGTTCTAAAACTCATACAATAATATATAATCAAAGAATATAATATACTAGTGATGAATCCAATTCACACCCCCATTCAAAATTTGGTGAATTAGTTCTTTTGGCAAGCGCACCAAAATTATCGTCAAGTAATAACCCACAGTAGAGTGAGATCGTATCCACAGAGATTGGTAAATTCGAGCAGTTTTAATTAATTGATGAATTAGTCAAGCGGATCAATAGGATTGTGAAGTGCAGAATTATAAATGACATAAATGTAAATGACTAGAATATAAAGAAAAGCAATAAAGTGCAGAAATATAAATGGGAGAATGTAAAGTGCAGAATCATAAATAACTTGAATGTAAATGGGAATGGAGAATTGCTGAATGTAAAATTAAGCTGTAAAGAAATGGATAGATAAGAATGGGGAAATTCATTGAGATTGGGAGATGTTGTCTCTTTGGATCAAATCTAGCTTATATCATCTTCAATCATGCAACTCATTGACCTCTTGGCAATCATGATTGATTGAGCCCCAATCCCTTGGTGACTCAATCTCTCAGATCTTGATCAATAGCCAATTCCTTGGTCTAATTGCTCATGAAGAGAGATAGGCTTGGTCCCTGATTATAGCACACACTATTATAGGTCCAAGTAGAGGGAGGATTATATGTCACATATTCAAACACCAAAACCCAGATTCTACTCAAGTGTGAGAAGGGATTTCAAGCACGGTTTCATGTTTCCTTTGCCAAGGTTCCCATGAAACCCAATTGCATTCAATCTCTTTTCCAAGATCATTGAATGCTAAGCATTAAAAACGAAATTCCTTCTAGCAAATCAAAGAGAAGATGAAGAGAAGAAGAATTTCACTATTATCGATCCATCAAGTACAACAGAGCTTCCTCTCTCAATGAGAGGGAAGTTAGCTACTCATAGCTCAAAAAGTACTCAAAAGTGAAGTGTAAAAGTGGATCTAAAACTGACTGCTTAACCCCCTCTTCAGTACTCCTTGGGGGTATTTATACTACTCCTAGTAAAATAAAAGAATTACAAAAGTAAAAAAGGAAAATTACATTTTGGAGGGAAAAGAAAACACTCAATAAGCGTGACTTCCCAGCTGGCGTGTGGCTGGCGTTTTTCTGGCGTGTCACGTGCCCTTCATTTCTAGCTTGGCGTGCCACGCCCAATCCTTCAAGTGGCACGCTCATCTCTCTATCAACCTTGGCGTGCCACGCCTTCGAACTCAAGTGGCATGCCCTTTGCCTTTTTCCACCTTTCTTTGCCTCTGGAAACTTGAACTGGCGTGCCACGCTCTTGCTCTATGCTTGGCTAAGCTTCTCTGGAAAGTTGCACTAACGTGGCACGCAGGGGGTCTGGCGTGCCACGCCCCTTTTGTGAGTGAGTGGTTCCTCTGTTTGGCGTGCGACGCCACGAACTCAAGTGGCACGCCCCAATGCTTCTTTGCTCTCTGAATGACACTAGCATGCCACGCCTGGTTGCTCAAGTGGCACGCCTAAGTGAAGATTGGTGAGTGGCGTGCCACGCCTTCGATACCAAGTGGCACGCCCCATGTAATTGGCCTCCTTCATCCTCTCTGGAAACTTAAACCAACGTGCCACGCCTAAAGGCTGGCGTGCCACGCCCATGATCTTGTCTTGGTTCTAGTAGTTGGCGTGCCACGCCTCAGCCTTCAAGTGGCATGCCATAGTGAAATGCTAAGGTTGGCATGCCACACCTTCGATACCAAGTGGCACGCCCAGTCCTTGCTTTTGGACCTTTGTGCATTGGCGTGAACGCCTGGTTGCTCAAGTGGCACGCCCAAGTGAGATTGAGGAGTTGGCGTGCCACGCCTTCGTCTTCAAGTGGCACGCCTAGTCTTCAATTGCCTTCAGCCCCTTCTCTGGATTGTTGTACCAGCGTGCCACGCCTGGGTTCTCAAGTGGCATGCCCAAGTGGCTTCTTAGAGCTGGCATGCCACGCCTTCGACATCAAGTGGCACGCCATAGTGGAGGTTCTTCTTGGAATGGTGAGTTGGCGTGCCATGCCCCTTTGCTCAAGTGGCACCCCATAGTAGATGGTGGGTCAGGCGTGCCACGCCCAATCTGGCGTGCCACGCCCCTTTTGTGTCCTCCATTGTAGCTTTCTGGAAAAATGTATTAGCATGCCATGCCCAGTCCCTGGCGTGCCACGCCCTCATGCATGCTTGGACTTCTTCTCTGGACTTTAGTACTGGCGTGCCATGCCTAGCTCCTGGCATGCCACGCCAGTGCATTTTCATGGCGTTTGCTCCTAAGTGGCACGGCAGTTTTACACGCCTAGCTTCTTGTTTGTCTTCTACCCATTTTTGATGCCTTTTTCACCTGAAATTCAGCACAACTCATCTCAAAATAGTATACCATAATATTCATCAAATAATGCATGAATTGTACTAGTCAAATGAGATTTATGCTCTTTTATGGTCTTCTTTATGCAAGAAAGAAGGGTAGATGATGCAAGTCATCAACTAGAAACCCGATGAAAGAATAAAGCTCAAAGACGCAGAAAAAAAAGATACAAAAGCACAAAGCGTTCACACGATAAACAAACACATAAAGATAAAAAAAGGATCATAGATACAAGATTATCAAGGTGTGCGTGTGTATGTGTATGTGTGTCTGTGTGTGTGTATATATATAAAGTATACAAAAGAGAACTAGTCACAGCCTGCGGAGTTTGGGTCAGCTAGCTCAAATAGAATACAACAAAGTTTTTAAAGTTAAACAGCAACATCCTGTCTCTCAAAGTAAGCCTCTAAGGCAACAAGTGCAATATACAAAATGAGAGATATACTACATCAAATTTAACCAAAATACAAAAGATAAAGGCGATCCTTTGCTCTATCACCATCCTGCAAATTCACTGTGGTGGGTTGCGACCTGCATATGAAAAATAACAACAACATATGGTATGAGAACCAGAGGTTCTCAGTATGATAACAGTGTCCAATAGATAAGGTATAAGGTTTCGGAATGCCAAAGGCAATCCTAGAATCTTCACATCGATTACAAGATATTCAAGCTTAAAGAAATATATAACTTAAACCAATAATAGGGTAATCTAACTTAAGCAAATTCTAATTTAACAGAATCACCGCTGTACCACAGTCTTCGCCATCCTATCCTCCATGCGATCCCATCGCCATCGCCT
The DNA here is from genome assembly GCF_059453495.1 of Arachis ipaensis. Classification (NCBI taxonomy): domain Eukaryota; kingdom Viridiplantae; phylum Streptophyta; class Magnoliopsida; order Fabales; family Fabaceae; genus Arachis; species Arachis ipaensis. The sequence goes on from NC_142436.1 coordinate 111,813,675, forward strand.
ACTGATGATAGGATTTTTGACGGTCTAGAATTTCACAAACGAAACCTCGTTACAGGTATAGTTTCTAAACCAACAAAGAATCCTTTCATGCAAAAAAAAATTGTTTGTCATAAGTTACAAACCCCAATAAAAATAATGACCGAAGTATTTGATGCACGAAAAACTTGTCTCACAACAAATCTCCCTTCGGCAAGTGTACCGAATTTGTCGTCAAGTAAAAACTCACAATAGAGTGAGGTCGAATCCCACGGGGATTGATTGATCAAGCAACTTTAATTAGAAGAATGTTCTAGTTGAGTGAATCCAGAATTTTGGTTGAGAGTTACAGAAAATAAAATGGCCGGGATGTAAATAACAGAAAAGTAAATGCTAGGATTAAAGGACTGGAAGTAAATGACTGAAAATAAATTGCTGAATTGTAAATGGGAATGGGGGATTTGCTCATAAAAGTAAATGGCATAAATTAAAGAGAATGGGTAAGATCAGAGATAGGGAGTTCATTGGGCTTAGGAGATGTTGCAATTCTCCGGATCAAGTTCATTTTCATCTCTTCCTCAATCAATGCACTCATTGATCTCCTTAGCAATCTTAAGTGATTGAATTACAATTTCTTGCAATTCAATCTCTCAAATCTTGATCAATAGCCAATTCCTTGGTCAATTGCTCATGAGAAGAGATGAAGTATGGTCACTGATTATACCACATGCATTTCCCAAATCAAGTATTGAGAGGGTTATAGTCACATACCCATCCAAACCCAATTTGGTCCAGCATGAGAAAGCATTTCTAGCTTGATCTCTTCATTCCTCTTTCAAGGTTCAAAAGAGATCCAAGTTTGAATAGCTTCTCTTCCAAGATAACTACTCAATTGGATGAAGATCGAAAGCTTTCAAGTAAAATCAAGAGAAAATATAGAAGAAGAATAATGAAAATTAGTATTGATCCATCAAATTACAACAGAGCTCCCTAACCCAATGAAAGGGGTTTAGTTGTTTATAGCTCTAGAAAATGAAAATAAAGATGGAGAATACATCATAAAACTAGAAAATGCAGAGAAAGTAAAATACAGAGAGTAGTTCTCCTCTTCCAGCCTCCTCCCAAAACTACTCCTAACTCCTCTTTTACAATTCAAAGCTACTCCTATATATACTACTCTTCTCAACTTCTAGTTTGCTCTTCAAGTCTTGGGCTTTTGGATCTTGAGTTTGAAGCAGTTCTTTTCTTCATCTGGGATTGGCTTTACTTGCAGAGAGAAAGTGTTAAGTGGGCAGAGACTTTAGCTCAGGGTGTAAGGGGTGTTAATCATTTAGTGAAAGTATAAGTTCGGGAACGTTAGTGACACTTAACATTTTCACTAACGTTCCAATGTACCCCTTTGCCTCACGTTAGATCCCACATTAACTAGGTTAACGTGGCTTCTAACGTGGCCTTGCCAACCTTCGAGAACGTTAGTGACACTCAACATTGTCACTAACGTTCCAATGTGCCCCTAGATCTCACGTTAAAGTCCACGTTAACTAGGTTAACGTGGCTTCTAACGTGGCCATTCTTAGCCATCCCAACGTTAGTGACAATGTTGAGTGTCACTAACGTTGGCTCATCATTCATTCCTCATCGTTAGCTTCCACGTTAACTAAGTTAACGTGGAAGTTAACGTGGCTCCTTGGGGGGTTGTGTGGTTGCTTCCAACGTTAGTGACAATGTTGAGTGTCACTAACATTGTTGACAACTCTCACTTCTTACGTTAGCTCCCACGTTAACCAAGTTAACGTGGGAGTTAACGTGGTGTGTTGCATCCTTAGGCCAACGTTAGTGACAATGTTTAATGTCACTAACGTTGGCTTCTCTTCCCCCCTTAACGTTAGAGGCCACGTTAACTAGGTTAACGTGGGCTCTAACGTGGCCACTCATGAGTGTTTGCCAACGTTAGTGACAATGTTAAGTATCACTAACGTTGGCTCAACTTCCCTTTTCCACGTTAGAGTTCACGTTAACTTAGTTAACGTGACTCTTAACGTGGGCAATGATGGCTTTGAGAGTGTCATTGGCAATCACTTTTCTCATTTAACCTTGCAAGTTACCTCCCTTTCCTTGCTTCTTTTGGTCCTGAAATCAAGCAACAGAGTGCATCAAAGTTCTAGTCCAAGTCATGGGTAATGCAGCATACAATTTGTCACTAAATTCATGCAAAATCCTCATGAAATAATGTAAAATGCACAATGTATGCTTGAATCAAGGTGTAGGTGAATATCTACCCAAAACTAACTTATTTCCTAAAGAAATGCATGAAACTACCCTAAAAACAATAAAGAAAAGGTCAGTGAAACTGGCCAAGATGCCCTGGCATCACAACACCAAACTTAAAGCTTGCTTGTCCCTAAGCAAGTACTGGAACAAGAGAATGATGAATGGAATATCCAGAGGAATGAGTCATTCTTGTGGAAGTCATGTTACTGATTTTATGGTGGTTTCATGCATAGCAACTTAGGTTCATTCCATTACTGGCTTTCAGACCTTTATCATGTCCCTAAACACTTACTTTGTCTACATCCCATGAGACTTTTATTCATTGATCCTTTTATTGTTATTTCAAGGGTTATTTATATTATTTAGGCTAAGTGCTCTGTAAGGGGGCAACTCTTTAAGATAAGCTTTCAGCCAACACTCCCGAACTAGTTGGTTCAAGGTGCTAGGTGTTGAAGCACCCCTAAGGACTTACTCCCTCAAGTCTCTCCCCCATACATACACACCACAGGCATATAGTTCCTTTATTTTCTTTTCTTGAGACCTTGGTGTCCAGCACCTCTTTGGGTTACTAAATGCTCTGTGGTGAGGGTTACTCTTGATAGTGGATTTTCAGCTGATAATCCCGGGTTAGTTAACCCAAGTTACCAAGTGATAAAGCACCCCTGAGAGCTTATTCATCCAAGTAAATCCCTCACACAGGAGCACCACAGACACTTGTCTCAAGGTCCAAACCATTGGTGCCTAGCCTTATTGCTTACTCTTTTTCTTTTGTTTTTCACTTCCATTATTCTTTCCCTTTTCTCTTATTAGGATCTTGTCATCTACTTAGTCTCATAGGTATATCCAAAGTCAAGTATTCAGGATAGATAGTTGTCCTCCTAACCTTGCGGTTGAACCAACTTAGCTAACTTATGACTACCCCAAAGATTCATGAATGCACTTCCACAATATGAACTCCACTCTGGTCTTTTAAAAACAATCATTCTCTCTTCATTTAATTCAAAAGGAACAAGCATACAAGTAAGTTAAGTAAGGATGCAGTGACATAAAGACTAGCACACAGACCTACTCAAAACTTAAAAGACAGAAAAAAAATTCAACTACAAGTAGCCACAAATCAAAAGTGCATTCGGACTTCCAACTTTCAACCATTCTGAGTACAATGGAATTATGTAACAATACAACCTTTGGGTGATGATTTCTGGTTGCTCTCTCTCTCTTTGTCATCATCCTAGTTTTTGGCTGCCTCGCTTCTTTGGGTAGAGGTGCACCATTTCCTCATAAGATTCCTGCAAGGTGACTGGAAGTTGCTTGTTCCCAAAGCACTTGAGACATAGTTAGCTTGCATGTATGCTGGTGCTTTTTGAACTCAATTTGGTGTGTGAACACCAAACTTAGTTCCTTGCCCAGTGCAAACATTGCACATATGCAGAGAACCCCATATCTTATTGTCAACAAAGCAATGATCACCTATAGTCTAACTACATCTAAGTGGTTTCTCTTGATTGGATGGAGCTAGCAATGTTCTTCTGGAGTGGAGTGTAATTCTAACCAATGTCCTTTGGTGGAGCACCAAACTCCGAATTACACCATCTGTAAGGCCCACATCGGTTGGAGAGGGGAACGAAGCATGCCTTATAAGGGTGTGGATACCTCTCCCTAACATGACGCGTTTTGGCAAGTTAGTGTGGGGGGCTTGGGCTATCATCCCTATTGTCAAAGGCAAAACTGTGAGGCCTTGTGTGCCAAAGCGGACAATATCATGCTAGCGGGGTGGTCTGGGCTGTTACAGATGGTATTAGAGCCAGAACCTGGATCGATGTGCCAGCGAGGGCGCTGGACTCCCTTAGGGGGTGGATTGTAAGGCCCACATCGGTTAGAGAGGGGAACGAAGCATGCCTTATAAGGGTGTGGATACCTCTCCCTAACATGACGCATTTTGGCGAGTGAGTGTGGGGGGCTTGGGCTATCATCCCTATCGTCAAAGGCAAAACCGTGAGGCCTTGTGTGCCAAAGCGGACAATATCATGCTAGCGGGGTGGTCTGGGCTGTTACACCATCACTCTTGGATTGTTCTGGTGTGGATCACCAAACTTAGCTCCTTACAATACAGGGGAAACGACTTGTGATTTTTATTGAAATAAAGATGAAAGTGAAACTACCTGAGGTTGGGTTGCCTCCCAACAGAGCGCTCTTTTATCGTCGCTAGCTCGACGAGTCCTTAGTTACTTGAGATGGTACTTTACTCTGGTGCTTTTCCCCATGTTGCCCAAATAATGCTTGAGTCTTTGTCCATTCACTGTAAAAGTCCTCTCTGAACCTTCATCCGTGATTTCGATGTGGCCATATGGTGATACTTTCGTAACCATGAAAGGTCCGGACCACCTTGACTTGAGTTTTCCTGGAAACAGCCTTAATTTAGAATTGTAAAGGAGTACTCGCTGCCCCTTTTCGAAACTCCTTGGCGCAAGATGCACGTCATGTTTTCTCTTTGCCTTCTCTTTATACATCTTAGTGTTTTCATAGGCTTTTGACCTGAATTCCTCCATCTCTTGTAGCTGCAAGATCCTTTTTGCACCAGCAGCAATGCTGTCAAAATTTAGTATCTTGATAGCCCAGAGAGCTTTGTGTTCCAGCTCCAGTGGTAAATGGCAATCCTTCCCATAGACCAGTTGATATGGAGACATTCCAAGTGGAGTTTTGAATGCTGTTCTGTATGCCCAAAGAGCATCATCCAGCTTCTTCGACCAATCCTTTCTAGATGCACCCACAGTTTTTTCCAGGATCTTCTTCAGTTCTCTGTTGGATATCTCAATTTGCCCACTCGTTTGAGGGTGGTAAGGTGTGGCTACTTTGTGTTTTACCCCATATCGTAGGAGGAGAGCTTCTAGTGGTTTGTTACAAAAGTGGCTCCCTCCATCACTGATGAGGGCTCTTGGGACTCCAAACCGGCTAAAGATATTCTTCCTGAGGAAGTTCATGACTACCTTGTTATCATTAGTTGGGGTTGCAATAGCCTCTACCCACTTGGAAACATAATCCACTGCTACCAGGATGTACTTGTTTGCATATGAGGTTGGGAATGGTCCCATGAAATCTATTCCCCACACATCAAACAGTTCCAGTTCCAAGATGAAATTTTGTGGCATGGCATTTCTTTTGGGCATTTTTCCAGATCTTTGGCATTCATTGCAGCTTTTTACTAGTTCCTTGGCATCCTTGAAAAGGGTGGGCCAAAAGAATCCGCTTTGTAACACCTTTGCTACAGTTCTGTCCCCTCCAAAGTGCCCGCCATAACATGAACCGTGGCAGTTCCACAGGACTTCTCTTCCTTCCTCTTCCGAAACACATCTTCTAAGGATTCCATCTGAACATTTCTTGAAGAGATATGGCTCATCCCAGACAAAGTACTTTGCATCATTCATGAGCTTCCTCTTTTGATGTTTATTGATCCCTGGGGGTAATGCCCCAGTTGCCTTGAAATTTGCAATATCTGCGAACCATGGTGCTTTGTGAACTGTCATCAACTGCTCATCAGGGAAGAGCTCGTTCACATTTGTATCATTTTCTCCACCTTGATCATGAGGGATTCTGGATAGGTGATCTGTCACCTTGTTCTCCACTCCTTTCTTATCTCTGATTTCAATATCAAATTCCTGCAACAGTAAGATCCACCTTATTAGTCTTGGCTTTGATTCTTGCTTGGCAAACAAATATTTAAGTGCTGTGTGATCTGTAAAAACAATCACTTTAGCACCAATGAGGTATGATCTAAATTTGTCAAATGCAAAAATTATTGCTAGCAACTCCTTTTCAGTAGTGGTATAATTTCTTTGAGTTTCATTAAGGACTTTGCTAGCATAGTATATCACACGAACTAGGTTATCTTTCCTTTGTCCTAACACTGCCCCAACTGCAAAATCAGATGCATCACACATCAATTCAAATGGTAGGTTCCAATCAGGTGGGGAAATGATAGGAGCAGAGGATAACCTCATTTTCAAATGTGCAAATGCTAGCATGCATGTTTCATCAAAGATAAATGGTGTATCAGATACAAGGAGATTGCTTAAGGGCTTGGCTATCTTTGAAAAATCTTTAATGAACCTTCTGTAAAAACCATCATGCCCTAAAAAACTCCTAATTTCCTTGACATCACTGGGTGGGGGTAGTTTTTCAATAAGTTCTACTTTAGCTCTATCAACCTCAATGCCTTGGTGAGAGACCTTGTGACCAAGGACTATTCCTCCTGTCACCATGAAGTGGCATTTTTCCCAGTTCAAGACCAAATTGGTCTCTTGGCATCTTTTCAATACCAAGGCAAGGTGATGTAGGCAATTAGGAAAAAAATCTCCGAATACCGAGAAATCATCCATAAAAACTTCAATGAATTTTTCTATCATATCTGAAAAGATAGAAAGCATGCAGCGTTGGAAAGTTGCAGGGGCATTACATAATCCAAATGACATGCGCCTATAGGCAAACACTCCATACGGACAAGTAAATGAGGTTTTCTCTTGGTCTCTCGAATCAACCACTATTTGGTTATATCCTGAATAACCGTTGAGAAAACAATAATATGCGTGTCCTGCAAGTCTTTCCAACATCTGATCCATGAATGGAAGGGGAAAGTGGTCTTTTCGTGTAGCCTCATTGAGTTTTCTGTAGTCTATGCACATCCGCCATCCTGTGACAGTCCTTGTGGGTATGAGCTCATTTTTCTCATTGGTAACCACAGTGATTCCTCCCTTCTTGGGCACAACATGTATGGGGCTAACCCAAGGGCTGTCCGAAATTGGGTATATGACCCCTCCTTGCCAAAGCTTCATAACCTCTTTCTGTACCACTTCCTTCATGATTGGGTTCAGCCTTCTTTGGTATTGAATGGATGGCTTGGCATCATCTTCTAACAATATTTTATGCATGCATATGGCTGAACTGATTCCCTTCAGGTCAGCAAGGGTCCATCCAATGGCATCCTTATGCTCTCGCAGCACCTTGAGTAGCTCGTCCTCTTGATCTTGACTGAGGGATGAATTTATGATCACTGGGTAGTTTTCATTTTCTCCTAGATATGCATATTTGAGAGTGGGTGGCAGTGCTTTGAGTTCAAGTTTGGGTGCTTCTGACTTTTCGTTCCCTTCCTTTGGTGCATCTGGTATATGTATTTCTGCTGTGGCTACCTCTTCACTTGATTCAGATTCTTCCTCCACCAATCTCTCGTCCTCTTCAGGTTCTTCTTCTTCAAAATTCTCCTGCACTTCATCCTCAAGTGCATCTAACCTCATGCATTCCCCCAATTGTTTTGGTGGATAACTCATGGCCTTGAACACATTGAATGTCATCTTTTTATTGTGTAATCTCAGTGTGAGGTCACCCTTCTGAACATCGATGACAGCTCCAGCAGTGGCCAAGAATGGCCTTCCCAGGATGATGGAGGTCTTGGCGTCCTCCTGCATGTCCAGCACCATAAAATCTGCTGGAAATATGAAATCTCCCACTTTTACTAGCAAATCCTCTACTATCCCGTGAGGGAATTTGAACGATCGGTCTGCCAGTTGTAGGGCCATTTTTGTTGGTTTAGCCTCCTCAATTTTCATCTTTCTCATCATAGCTACTGACATCAAATTGATGCTGGCCCCTAAGTCACAAAGAGCATTCTCTACTGTGATTTCTCCTATAATACAAGGGATCTGAAAACTCCCAAGATCCTTCAGTTTCTGAGGTAGTTTATGCTGAATGATAGCACTGCACTCTTCAGTTAGTATCACAGTCTCATTGTTCTTCCAGCTTCTCTTCTTAGTCATTAGCTCCTTCAAAAACTTGGCATAGAGTGGCATTTGTTCTATGGCTTCAGCAAAGGGTATGTTGATTTGTAGCTTCTTGAAGATTTCCAAAAATCTCAAGAACTGGTTGTCATCTTCCTTTTTCTTCAATAGCTGGGGATATGGAGCTCTTGAGATGTTCAGTTGGGGTATCCCTTTTTCTTTCTGCAAACTTGGCGTGGGAGGTTGAACTCCATCTTGCTCTTCTCCCTTTTCATTTGAGCCTTCTTTTTGTGGTTTTTGGGGACGTTCCTTCAGTTCCTTCCCACTCCTAAGTGTGATAGCTTGACACTCCTCCTTTTTGCTTGAGTGGGCATCATAGCAAAAGTTGTGGTTAGGGAGCTGCTTAAACAGATAGCTGATTTGTGTCTCCAGTTTCGTGATGGCAGCATTTTGATTCTGCATGTTGGACTGCACTTCCTCTCTGAATACTTTACTGTCTCGAATGTCTCTGCATATTCCTTCAATTAAGGTTTCGATCTTAGAGAGCTTCTCATCAATTGATGGGTGATTCAGAGCAGATGTGTTATTTTGGTTTTGATAAGCATACGAAGAAGTGTTGTTGTGGGTGTGTTGAGACGTCCTCTGTGTAAATTGCTGGTGAGCTGTATTGTTGTTGGAGTTGTAACATCTCTGGTCTTGGTTTTGATCTTGCTCACCTCCCCACCCAAAGTTTGGGTGGTTTCTCCATCCAGGGTTGTAGGTCTTGGAGTATGGATCATAGTTTTTCCTTGGTGAACTCCCAATGTAGTTGGCTTGCTCCTGACTCCCCTCTGCTTCTTCATTCACTCCCTCTTAGATTGTTGATAAAGTGGAGATTGCTGCTACTTGGTTCATCTCCATCTTCTTGGTAAGGTCAGCCAGCTGCTGGGTAATGAGCTTGTTTTGGGCCAACAGAGCATCTACATTGTTTAGCTCCATTACTCCTCTTGTGTTCCCTCTTTCGGAAGCATAGAAGTAGTCGCTCTCTGCTACTGTTTCAATAACATCTATGGCTTCCTCAATGGTCTTCTTCTTGTTCAAAGATCCTCCAGATGAATGGTCTACGGCCTTCTTTGACTCATAAGAGAGCCCTTCATAGAAAATGTGCAGCTGCACCCATTCGTTGAACATGTCAGGTGGACACCTCCTTGTTAAGTCCTTGAACCTCTCCCATGCTTCATATAGAGTCTCTCCATCTTATTGCCTGAAAGTTTGGACCTCAGCTCTCAGCCTATTAATTCATTGAGGAGGGTAAAATCTTGCTAAGAATTTGTTCACCACGTCTTCCCAAGTTGTCAAGCTTTCCCTTGGGAAAGATTCCAGCCATTTGGCTGCCTTGTCCCTGAGTGAGAATGGAAATAAGAGCAGCCTATAGGCGTCAGGATGAATACCATTAGACTTCACTGTGTCACATATTCTCAGGAAGGTAGTTAAATGTTGATTGGGGTCTTCTTGAACACTTCCTCCAAACGAACAGTTGTTCAGAACAAGGGTGATGAGCTGTGGTTTAAGTTCAAAGTTGTTGGCATGGATTGTTGGCTTTTGGATGCTACTTCCACAATTACCTGGGTTTGGATTGATGTAAGAGCCCAAAACTCTTCTATCCTCCCCAGCATGATTTGCTCTACCTCCTCCCCCATGGTTGTGATCTTCTTCTTCATGATGGTTTTCCATGTTGTCTTCCATGTTTGTTTCAAAGAATTCCTCTTCTTCCTCAGCACCAACCACTTTCTTTCCTCTTGCCTCCCTCCTTAATCTAAGGAAGGTCCTCTCAGGTTCAGAATCGAAGGAAGTTGAAGCCCTGCTTCTTCTCCCTGTCAGACAACCATCAAGTGCAAGCAAGAAAAGATAGGTGCAGAAAGTATTTGTGTCAGAATTACTGTTAGTTGTGGGTGATGCAATATATCAAACAATTAGTGGGTTAGCAAACAGAATTGAAAATAACAAAGAAGAACAAAAGAGTAGACGGGGAAGGGAAGAAGTTTAACTAAAACAAAAAGTAAATCACTCAAACAGAAAATGAAATTCACAAAATAAAAATGCTCAATCTAGTGATCTTCCAATTTAATCATTGTTGATGCACAATCAATCCCCGGCAACGGCGCCATAAACTTGATGCACGGAAAACTTGTCTCACAACAAATCTCCCTTCGGCAAGTGTACCGAATTTGTCGTCAAGTAAAAACTCACAATAGAGTGAGGTCGAATCCCACAGGGATTGATTGATCAAGCAACTTTAATTAGAAGAATGTTCTAGTTGAGCGAATCCAGAATTTTGGTTGAGAGTTGCAAAAAATAAAATGGCGGGAATGTAAATAACAGAAAAGTAAATGCTAGGATTAAAGGACTGGAAGTAAATGACTGAAAATAAATTGCAGAATTGTAAATGGGAATGGGGGATTTGCTCATAAAAGTAAATGGCAGAAATTAAAGAGAATGGATAAGATCAGAGATGGGGAGTTCACTGGGCTTAGGAGATGTTGCAATTCTCCGGATCAAGTTCATTTTCATCTCTTCCTCAATCAATGCACTCATTGATCTCCTTGGCAATCTTAAGTGATTGAATTACAATTTCTTGCAATTCAATCTCTCAAATCTTGATCAATAGCCAATTCCTTGGTCAATTGCTCATGAGAAGAGATGAAGTATGGTCACTGATTATACCACATGCATTTCCCAAATCAAGTATTGAGAGGGTTATAGTCACATACCCATCCAAACCCAATTTGGTCCAGCATGAGAAAGTATTTCTAGCTTGATCTCTTCATTCCTCTTTCAAGGTTCAAAAGAGATCCAAGTTTGAATAGCTTCTCTTCCAAGATAACTACTCAATTGGATGAAGATCGAAAGCTTTCAAGTAAAATCAAGAGAAAAGATAGAAGAAGAATAATGAAAATTAGTATTGATCCATCAAATTACAACAGAGCTCCCTAACCCAATGAAAGGGGTTTAGTTGTTCATAGCTCTAGAAAATGAAAACAAAGATGGAGAATACATCATAAAACTAGAAAATGCAGAGAAAGTAAAATACAGAGAGTAGTTCTCCTCTTCCAGCCACCTCCCAAAACTACTCCTAACTCCTCTTTTACAATTCAAAGCTACTCCTATATATACTACTCTTCTCAGCTTCTAGTTTGCTCTTCAAGTCTTGGGCCTTTGGATCTTGAGTTTGAAGCAGTTCTTTTCTTCATTTGGGCTTAGCTTTACTTGCAGAGAGAAAGTGTTAAGTGGGTAGAGACTTTAGCTCAGGGCGTAAGGGGTGTTAATCATTTAGTGAAAGTATAAGTTCGGGAACGTTAGTGACACTTAACATTTTCACTAACGTTCCAATGTACCCCTTTGCCTCACGTTAGATCCCACGTTAACTAGGTTAACGTGGCTTCTAACGTGGCCTTGCCAACCTTCGAGAACGTTAGTGACACTCAACATTGTCACTAACGTTCCAATGTGCCCCTAGATCTCACGTTAAAGTCCACGTTAACTAGGTTAACGTGGCTTCTAACGTGGCCATTCTTAGCCATCCCAATGTTAGTGACAATGTTGAGTGTCACTAATGTTGGCTCATCATTCATTACTCATCGTTAGCTTCCACATTAACTAAGTTAACGTGGAAGTTAACATGGCTCCTTGGGGGGTTGTGTGGTTGCTTCCAATGTTAGTGACAATGTTGAGTGTCACTAACGTTGTCGACAACTCTCACTTCTTACGTTAGCTCCCACGTTAACCAAGTTAACGTGGGAGTTAACGTGGTGTGTTGCATCCTTAGGCCAACGTTAGTGACAATGTTGAATGTCACTAACGTTGGCTTCTCTTCCCCCCTTAACGTTAGAGGCCACGTTAACTAGGTTAACGTGGGCTCTAACGTGGCCACTCATGAGTGTTTGCCAACGTTAGTGACAATGTTAAGTGTCACTAACGTTGGCTCAACTTCCCTTTTCCACGTTAGAGTTCACGTTAACTTAGTTAACGTGACTCTTAACGTGGGCAATGATGGCTTTGAGAGTGTCATTGGCAATCACTTTTCTCATTTAACCTTGCAAGTTACCTCCCTTTTCTTGCTTCCTTTGGTCCTGAAATCAAGCAACAAAGTGCATCAAAGTTCTAGTCCAAGTCATGGGTAATGCAGCATACAATTTGTCACTAAATTCATGCAAAATCCTCATGAAATAATGTAAAATGCACAATGTATGCTTGAATCAAGGTGTAGGTGAATATCTACCCAAAACTAGCTTATTTCCTAAAGAAATGTATGAAACAACCCTAAAAATAGTAAAGAAAAGGTCCGTGAAACTGGCCAAGATGCCCTGGCATCAGTATTCAAACCTCGGATAGTCTCTCAAGGAATTGCAGGGAAGTATGTTACTATTGGTTATGAGATAGTATCTTTTTGGGTTTTTGAAAGGTTGAACAAGGAATGTAAATGATAAGAAAATAAACTAATAATTATGAAAAGTCCTAGAAAGGATTGATAATTAGAAGTCCCATCCTCATTATCATCATCAATTGTGACAAGAATCGTCCATTGCTCCACTTAGTCAACCTCTAACTATGAAGGAAAGTCAAGTAGAAATAATCAATTTGATTCCTCAAGTCTTAGTCAACTCCTAAGGAAAGACTAGCTTTAGTGTAATCCAAATCAACTAGCAACTTTCAATTACTAATCAACAAGAGACTTTGACAATTCAAGAGTCTCTAATTACTCAATCTTAGCTAAGAACATAAAAAGCTAGTTTAAAATCCAACCAAGCATTTTATCAAACACTTGGAAGGCACAACATAAAAGCATAGAAAAGCAATAAGAGATAATAAAATCCAAACAACCAATTGAAAGCATCAATAACATAAATTGAAGAAAGCAATCATAAATATGAAATACCTCAAATTGCATTAAATAGGAAATCAAATCTAACATGAGAATTCATAAACTAAAGTGGATAAATAAATAAATCACTAAGAGAAGAGAAACTAAAGTGCTAGACAAATAAAAGTAGAAGAGAAACTAAATTAAAGTAAAGTAGAAATCTAAAATTGAAAATAGCTAAACCTAAGAATCCTAAAACCTAGAGAGAGGAGAGAGCCTCTCTCTCTCTAGAAAACTACATCTAAAACCTAAAATTATGTGAATGAAAGTTGTATGAATGAATGCCTGATTCCCCCCACTCTACAGCCTTTAATCTGTGTTTTCTGGGCCAAAAACTGGGTCCAAAACCAGCCCAAAATTGCCCCCAGCATCTTCTGCTATTTCTGGGCGTGGTGCGGATTTTCTAACCACAGACTAACCGGCAAGTGCACCGGGTCATACCAAGTAATACCTTACATGGGTAAGGGTCGATCCCATGAGGATTGATGGATTAAGCAACAATAGTGTTTGATAGGATTAGTTAGACAAATAGAAAATGGTATTGAGATGCAATACAAAAGACATTAAACAATATAAAGAATATTGAAGAATGGCAAGTAAATACTTTGGAAAAAATATGGAGAAGATAGTTAAGACTTCAGAGTTATCTATTTTTCGGATTGACTTTTCTTATTAACTATTTTAATCATGCAAGATTTAATTCATGGCAAACTATTTGTGACTAGACCCTAATTCCTTAGACCTTCCTAGTCTCCTCTAAAATTCATCAACTGCCAATTCCTTGGTCAACTAATTCCAATTAGAGGGTGATAATCAAATTCTAGTTTATATGCCACAAGAATCCTAATTTTCCAAAAATAAAGGGATTATATGTTACGTATCCCGTTAAATACAAACAATTAGAAATTCAGGATAATATGTTTTCAAGCTATTGTTCAAGTAAAGAGCTTTTCCAAGTTATACAAGAACTCAATTAGAACATGGGTCATACTTCCGTTCCACCCAAATTCATAAAATAAAGAACGAAAACAATTATTGAAATATAAATCAAAACATGAATTAAAATAGAAAAATAATAATATCAATCCATACAATAGACAGAGCTCCTAACCTTAACAATGAAGGATTAGTTGCTCATGGTTCAGAGTAGAAAATAAGGATTGTAAATTTGTATAGAATTGGAAGTCTGGAATGGAATAATGTTGAGGTGGTATCCCCCTATTTATATCTAATCTTAATTAATTTAAAATCTATCTTCTAAAGCTAAAAAATAATATCTTTTCCTATTTTTAAAATTTGAATTTAAATTAGAATTAATTATAGCAATCAGCAAATCTTCAATTGATGGATGGAGACCACTTGGCTTCACTAGGATCCACGCCTAACTTGAACTTGGCAGCATGAATTGGAGTTTAGTTGAGTGAAGCTGCGCCTAACTTGGGCTTTAGTGCGCCTAACTTGAAGTGGGCAGGACCAATCTCGCGTATTGTTGTTGTGTCTTGCGCCTAACTTGAGAAATCTCAAGTTAGGTGCAGCCTTGGCAGCGAGTTCGGAGAAGAAGTATGGACTATTATATATCGTTGGAAAGTGCTGGAAGTTAGCTTTCCAACGCCACTAAAATCATGTCCATTGGACCTCTGTAGCTCGAGTTATTCAGGTTTGAGTGCAGAGAGGTCAGGGTTGACAGCATCATTTGCCTTCATCTTTTCTTCTGCAGAAACTCCATCAAATCCAGCTGAATGCTACCTAAAATAAATAGAATTGCACAAGACTCAAAGTAGCATCCATAGTGGCTAAAAGATAATTAATTCTTGATTAAAATCAACAATTTAAATGAAAATTCACTAGGAAAAGATAGGAAAGATGCTCACGCATCACAACACCAAACTTGAATTGTTGCTTGTCCTCAAGCAACCAAAACTAATATAAGCTTAGGATGTGAATTTGCATGAGAATGAGAGTTCGATTAAGCTCATGTCTCTTCTTATAGTGGGGTTTACAACTGCAATCCTGAATAGTTTCGGCATCTCACTTTATCCTTTGAAGTTCAGAATGATTGGCATCCAAAGGAACTCAGAATTCAGATAGTGTTATTGATTCTCCTAGTTCAGTATGTTGATTCTTGAACACAGCTACTTTATGAGTCTTGGCCATGACCCTAAGCATTTTGTTTTCCAGTATTACCACCGGATACATAAATGCCACAGACACATAACTGGGTGAACCTTTTCAGATTGTGACTCAGTTTTGCTAGAGTCTACAGTTAGAGGTGCCCAGAGTTCTTAAGCACACTCTTTTTGCTTTGGATCATGACTTTAACTGCTCAGTCTCAAGCTTTTCACTTGACACCTTCATGCCACAAGCACATGGTTAGGGACAGCTTGATTTAGCCGCTTAGGCCAGGATTTTATTCCTTTGGGCCCTCCTCTCTATTAATGCTCAAAGCCTTGGATCCTTTTTACCCTTTGCCTTTTAGTTTAAATGGTTATTGGCTTTTTCTGCTTTTTTTTTTCGCAAGCTTTGTGTTTTTCACTGCTTTTTCTTGCTTCAAGAATCAATTTTATGATTTTTCTGATTATCAATAACATTTCTCTTATTTTCATCATTCTTTCAAGAGCCAACAATTTTAACATTCATAAACTTCACTATAAAAAATATGCACTGTTCAAGCATTCATTCAGAAAACAAAAAGTATTGCCACCACATCTAAGTAAATGAGACTACTCTAAAAATTAAACTCAAATTCTCATGCACTACATCTGTTCTTCTTTCTTTTTGATTTCAAGCTCAGTGGGTAATACATGAGACATCTTTCAGAATTAAAGCACTTAACAGAAAATTAAACTAGAACCTATGAATCTACTAATAAAGGATCATGCAATAAACAAAACAAAGTAGCAGGAAACCGAAACATAAGATAATAAAAGCGGGAAGGAATAAAAAATGAAAAGAACTCAACCACCTTAGCTATCCGAGCGATCATTTTATTCTTCAGGTTGTGCTCCTTTGTGAAGATGATTCACCTCCCTTAGTGCCATAAAAATAAACAGAAAACCCTTAAGCGAAGCGTCAACACCAAACTTAAAGGTTTGCTTGTCCTCAAGCAAAGAAGAACTGAAAATAAAAATAAATAGTAAGAAGAAACTCTGGTTTCTGTTCTAAAATAGCTGCATGATCAGAAAAATAATAAAAACTCAAAAAATCAAATAAGTAAGAAAGCTACTACTACGAAGAATAACTAAGGATACGAAATTATCGTGTTGTCTCTGGTGCACGAATTGTGAATCACACTTTTCACAACTCGTACCACTAACCAGCAAGTGCACTGGGTCGTCCAAGTAATACCTTATGTGAGTAAGGGTAGATCCCACGGAGATTGTCGGCTTGAAGCAAACTATGGTTATTTTGTAATTCTTAGTCAGGAAATCAATGATAAGAGTGATTATATTTATGAAGAGTAAATAGCATAAAATAAATGATACTTGTTATGCAGTAATGGAGAACAGATTGAGGATTTGGAGATGCTCTGTCTTCCGAATCTTTGCTTTCCTACTGTCTTCTTCTTCACGCGCGCAGGTCTCCTTCCATGGCAAGCTGTATGTTGGTGCCGTTGTCAATGGCTACCATCCATCCTCTCAGTGAAAATGGTCCAAATGCGTTGTCACCGCACGGCTAATCATCTGTCGGTTCTCACTCATGCCAGAATAGGATCCATTGATTCTTTTGCGTCTGTCACTACGCCCAACACTCGTGAGTTTGAAGCTTGTTACAGTCATCCCATCCCAGACCCTACTCGGAATACGACAGACAAGGTTTAGACTTTCCGGATCTCAGGAATGGCCGCCAATAATTCTAGCCTATACCACGAAGACTCTGATCATGAACCAAGAGGCTAAGAGATACACACTCAATCTAAGGTAGAACGGAAGTAGTTGTCAGGCACGCGTTCATAGGTTGAGAATGATGATGAGTGTCATGGATCATCACATTCATCACGGTTAAGTACAAGCGAGTATCTTAGAACAGAAACAAGCGTGATTGAATAGAAAACAGAAGTAATTGCATTAATTCATCGAGACACAGCAGAGCTCCTCACCCCCAATCATGGAGTTTAGAGACTCATGCCGTAGAGATACAATGTAAAATGTGAAAATGTCATAAGGTCCAAAATAAATCTCTAAAAGTTGTTTAAATACTAAACTAGTAACCTAGGTTTACAGAAAATGAGTAAACTATGATGGATAGCGCAGAAATCCACTTTCGAGGCCCACTTGGTGTGTGCTGGGGCTGAGACTTGAGCTTTACACGTGCCTAGGTTGTTTCTGGATTTAAACGCCAGGTTGTAACCTGTTTTGGGCGTTTAACTCCAACTTGTAACCTGTTTCTGGTGTTTAACGCCAGAATAGGGCAGAGAACTGGCGTTGAACGCCAGTTTTCATCGTCTAAACTCAGGCAAAGTATAAACTATTAAAATACTTGAAATCACAGAAAAACACACAAACTCATAGTAAAGTACAGAAATGTGATTTTTATTTAAAAACTAATAAAAATATACTAAAAACTAATCAAATCATACTAAAAACTATGTAAAAACAATGCCAAAAAGCGTATAAATTATCCACTCATCACAACACCAAACTTAAATTGTTGCTTGTCCCCAAGCAATTGAAAATCAAATAGGATAAAAAGAAGAGAATATACTATAAATTCCAAAATATCAATGTAGCTTAGCTCCAATTAAATGAGCGGGACTAGTAGCTTTTTGCCTCTGAACAATTTTGGCAGCTCACTTAATCCATTGAAGTTCAGAATGATTGGCATCTATAGGAACTCAAAATTCAGATAGTGTTATTGATTCTCCTAGTTCAGTATGTTGATTCTTGAACACAGCTACTTTATGAGTCTTGGCCGTGGCCCTAAGCACTTTGTTTTCCGGTATTACCACCGGATACATAAATGCCACAGACACATAACTGGGTGAACCCTTTCAGATTGTGACTCAACTTTGCTAAAGTCCCCAATTAGAGGTGTCCAGAGTTCTTAAGCACACTCTTTTTGCTTTGGACCTCGACTTTAACCGCTCAGTCTCAAGCTTTTCACTTGTCACCTTCACGCCACAAGCACATGGTTAGGGACAGCTTGTTTTAGCCGCTTAGTCCAGGATTTTATTCCTTCGGGTCCTCCTATCCATTAATGCTCAAAGCCTTGGATCCTTTTTACCCTTGCCTTTTGGTTTAAAGAGCTATTGGCTTTTTCTGCTTGCTTTTTCTTTTTCTTTCTTTTTATTTTGCCATTTTTCTTCCCCTTTTTTTTCCGCAAGCTTTTGTATTCACTACTTTTTCTTGCTTCAAGAATCAATTTTATGATTTTTCAGATTATCAATAACATTTCTCCTTTTCATCATTCTTTCAAGAGCCAACATATTTAACATTCATAAACAACAAATTCAAAAGACATATGCACTGTTCAAGCATTCATTCAGAAAACAAAAAGTATTGTTACCACATCAAAATAATTAGACTAATTTCAAGGATGAATTCGAAACCATGTACTTCTTGTCCTTTTGTAATTAAAACATTTTTCATTTAAGAAAGGTGATGGATTCATAGGATGTTCATAACTTTAAGGCATAGACTCTAATCTTTATTTATTATTTAATGGAAATAATATAAATTAGGCATAAAAGCAGACACTTAGCAATAAAAGAAAAAAAACTAAAGACATAAAGACAAATGACTCTAATTTTAATACTCATATACTCTTAAAATAGATAAAAGGTTATCACAGAGTTAGGACTCAACAACCTTTGCTTTGGGAGGTAGATGCCTCTTTAGTCTGTGGGGTGCTTGGCCCTTCAAGAGATAGCTTCTGGCGCTTCAGTTCTTTCAGTTCACGCCCTTGCTCTTCTTGTTCCCTAAGCAGTTTGTAGAGAATGCTGTTTTGATTTTGCTGTTTTTCCTTCAGTTGATCAATAGCTTCTTGCAACTTGGTGATAGATGCTTCTAGGCGCCCCTAGTATTCAAATTGAGGAATTTCCGGGAGGAACTCCTGTGCTCTCCTCTTGATGGGGTCGTCCTGCACTTGTTCTTCCATTGACTTTTTGGTGATTGGTTGCTCAACTAAAATATACTCATCTACTCCCATTTTTACTCCAGCATCTTTACATAACAGGGAGATCAAGCTTGGATAAGCCAATTTGGCATCTTTGGAGTTCTTGTTTGCAATTTTGTAAAGCTCACAAGAAATCAGCTGATGAACTTCCACTTCTTTTTCCAGCATAATGCAATGAATCATCACTGCTCTTTTGATGGTGACTTCAGAGCGGTTGCTAGTGGGCAGTATAGAGCGCCCAATGAAGTCCAGCCAGCCTCTGGCGACTGGTTTGAGATCTCCTCTTTTGAGTTGGTTTGGGACACCCTTTGTGTTGGTTGTCCATTTGGCTCCAGGGAGGCATATGTCCTCTAGGATTTTGTCCAAGCTCTGATTTGGTCTCATCATTCTCCTATTAAAGGAGTCTGGGTCATCTTGTAGTTGAGGCAGCTTGAAGATCTCCCTTATTTTGTCAGGGTGGGTGTGAACAATCTTCCCTCTGACCAGAGTTCGATAGTCATAGAATGCGGTTCCAACTATTCTCTGCCTGTCTGTCTGCCACAGATTAGAATAGAATTCCTGAACCAGGTTTCTTCCCACCTTTGTTTCAGGATTAGCTAGGACTTCCCAGCTCCTGTTTCGAATTTGCTCTTGGATCTCCGGATATTCGTCTTCTTTCAGATCGAATTTAACTTCCGGGATCACTGACCTTAGACCCATTATTTTGTAGTAATGGTCTGAATGTTCTTTGGTTAAGAACTTCCCTTAATTCCAAAGTGGTTTTGGAATATTCTCTTTCTTGCCTCTTGAGTTGGTTTGTTTTCCCTTAGGAGCCATGATCTTGGTGGGTATTGGCTTAGTGATCACGGATAAACACACCAAACTTAGAGGTTTGCTTGTCCTCAAGCAAAAAAAAAAAGAAAGGAGAGGGATAGAGGGAGAGCCAAGTTCAAATTTATGGATGAGAGAGGGGAGGCCAAACGAGGATTTAAAGGGGAGAGGGGGTGGGTTTTCGAAAATCTTTTAAAAAGATATGATAGAAAATGTGATTTGGAAAAGATAAGTAAGATAAGAAAAGATGTAATTTAAAATTAAGAAGATATGAAAGATATTTGAAAAAGATAGATTTGTTCTAAAAATATTGTGAAGATTTGAAAAAGATATTGATGAGTTTGAAAAAAAAATTTGAAAAAGATAGATTTGTTTTGAAAAAGATTTGAGAAGAGGTTGAAGAAGAATTGAGAAAGATTTAATTTTAGAATTAAGATATTTTAAAAATATTTTTGGAAAAAGTTTGAAAAATGAAAGTATAGGAACATGTTTATGCAAGAAAAATGGATGGAAATATGAAATTTTGAAAAAAATCAAGTTGGGAACAAAAACTTCCTGCCCTCCATAATCCTGGTGTTAAACGCTCAACTGCTGCTTGTTTTGGGCGTTTAACGCCCATCTATAGCCTCTTTTGGGCGTTTAACACCCAGCTGTTGCTTCTGGCTGGCGTTAAACGCCAGAAATCTTTCGTCATTGGGCATTTTTCTGAACGCCCAGGATGCTGCAGGTATGGCGTTAAACGCCCAGAAAGGTATCTTTACTGGCGTTAAATGCCTAGTAAATGCTTCTTTTGGGCGTTTAACGCCCAAATATACCTCTTACTGGTGTTTTCTTGCCAGTGAGCTCCTTCTCCCTGTTTTGTATTCTGAATCCTTCTGTAACCCTATGAACTTATGCAATTGATTTTTTACCTTGAAGATTATTTATATTAAACTTGTATAAAAAATAAATAAATAAAAAGCTTTGCTAATGGCTGGGTTGCCTCCCAGCAAGCGCTTCTTTATTGTCGTTAGCTGGACCTTGCTGATCTTTTAATCTAGCCTCAGCCTTGAGCATTCTTGCTCAACATTGCCTTCAAGATAATGCTTGATTCTCTGTCCATTAACAATGAACTTCTTATTAGAATCAATGTCTTGAAGTTCCATATAGCCATATAGTGACACACTTGTAATCACATATGGTCCCCTCCACCGGGATTTCAGTTTCCCGGGGAATAGCCTGAGCCTAGAGTTAAACAGCAGAACCTTCTGTTCTGGTTCAAAGACTCTAGATGACAGCTTTCTGTTATGCCACCTTTTTGCTTTCTCTTTGTAAAGCTTGGCATTTTCGAAAGCAGTGAGTCTGAATTCGTCTAGCTCATTCAGCTGGAGCAATCTTTTTTCTCCAGCTAATTTGGCATCAAAGTTTAGGAATCTGGTTGCCCAGTAGGCTTTGTGCTCCAGTTCCACGGGCAGATGGCTGGCCTTACCATACACAAGCTGGTATGGAGAGGTCCCTATAGGAGTCTTGAATGCTGTTCTGTAAGCCCACAGAGCATCATCTAAGCTTCTCGCCCAATCCTGTCTACGGGTACTTACAGTCCGTTCCAGGATTCTTTTTAGTTCTTTATTAGAGACTTCAGCTTGCCCGTTTGTCTGTGGATGATATGGAGTTGCCACCTTGTGACTAATTCCATACCGGACCATAGCAGAGTAAAGCTGTTTATTGCAGAAGTGAGTGCCCCCATTACTAATTAGTGCTCTAGGGACACCAAACCTGCTGAAGATATGTTTCTGGAGGAACTTCAGCACTGTCTTAGTATCATTAGTGGGTGTGGCAATGGCCTCTACCCATTTGGATACATAGTCGACTGCCACCAGAATATAAGTGTTTGAGTATGATGGTGGGAAAGGCCCCATGAAGTCAATACCCCATACATCAAACAACTCAATCTCCAAGATTCCTTGTTGAGGCATGGCGTAACCATGAGGCAGATTACCAGCTCTCTGGTAACTGTCACAGTTACGTACAAACTCTCGGGAATCTCTATAGAGGGTAGGCTAGTAGAAGCCACATTGGAGGACCTTGGTGGCTATTCGCTCACCTTTGAAGTGGCCTCCATATTGTGACCCATGGCAATGCCATAAGATCTTCTGTGCTTCTTCTCTAGGCACACACCTTCGGATTATTCCGTCTGCACATCTTTTAAAGAGATAGGGTTCATCCCACAAGTAGTACTTTGCATCAGTAATTAATTTTTTCTTTTGTTGCCTGCTGTACTCCTTGGGTATGAACCTTGTAGCTTTATAGTTTGCAATGTCTGCAAACCATGGTGTTTCTTAAATGGCGAACAAATGCTCATCCGGAAAGGTTTCAGAGATCTCAATAGAGGGAAAGGACGCCCCTTCTACTGGTTCTATCCGGGACAGATGATCAGCCACTTGGTTTTCTGTCCCTTTTCTGTCTCTTATTTCTATATCAAACTCTTGCAAAAGCAACACCCATCTTATGAGCCTTGGTTTTGAATCCTGCTTTGTAAGTAGATATTTAAGAGCAGCATGGTCAGTGTACACAATCACTTTTGATCCTACTAAGTATGATCTAAACTTGTCAATGGCATAAACCACTGCAAGTAATTCTTTTTCTGTGGTTGTGTAATTTTTCTGGGCATCATTTAAAACACAGCTAGCATAATAAATGACATGCAGAAGCTTGTCATGCCTCTGCCCCAATACTGCACCAATGGCATGGTCACTGGCATCACACATTAGTTCGAATGGTAATGTCCAGTCTGGTACAGAAATAACTGGTGTTGTAACCAGCTTAGCTTTCAGAGTTTCAAACGCCTGCAGATACTCTGTGTCAAACACAAATGGCGTATCAGCAGCTAGCAGGTTGCTCAGAGGTTTTTCAATTTTTGAAAAATCCTTTATAAACCTCCTATAGAATCCTGCATGCCCCAGAAAGCTTCTGATTGCCTTAACATTGGCAGGTGGTGGTAATTTTTCAATTACCTCTACCTTAGGTTGATCCACCTTTATTCCCTTGTTCGAAATCTTGTGCCCAAGGACAATCCCTTCAGTCACCATAAAGTGACATTTTTCCCAGTTTAAAACCAGGTTAGTCTCTTGGCATCTTTTCAGAACCAGTGTCAGGTGATCAAGACAGGAGCTGAATGAGTCTCCATATACTGAGAAGTCATCCATGAAGACTTCCAGAAATTTTTCCACCATATCAGAGAAAATAGAGAGCATGCATCTCTGAAAGGTTGCAGGTGCATTACACAGCCCAAATGGCATCCTTCTGTAGGCAAATACTCCAGATGGACATGTGAATGCTGTTTTCTCTTGATCCTGGGGATCTACTGCAATTTGGTTGTAGCCTGAATAGCTGACGTGGCAGAAATTGGCAAGTTAAGAAATTATTATAAGAGATACGTTGTAAGTACAGTCCTTAACTAACCGAAATTTCGTTTATCAATTTAGAAGGGTTGTCACAAAAATTAGAATTAAAATACTGGGAGTATGAATCCCAGGTCGTCTCCTAACGGGTTGCAGAAAGATATGCTATTTTATTAATAAGATGTTTTCAAAAATGGGTTGAGTTGATAAATAGGAAATTAAATTAGGGAATTTATGTAATTTAAATAAAAACATTGACCGGGAGTAGATTAGTTAGAAGCCCTATTCTTGTTGGAGTACCCTCAAGATTAATTGATGATTGAAGGTTGTTCTGCTTAGTTATCCCTTACTAGGTAGAGGAAAGTCAAGCAAGTTGGAAAGCTATTTCTATTCACAAGTTCCAATCCTCTCCCTTGGAAAGGATTAGTGTCAGTGACTAGAGGACAATCCAACAATAAACCCAATTACAATTTTTCTCTTGAGCATTCCAACTCAAGGTCTTCCTTTCATCAACTCCCCATCAAGTTATGGAACTACTCTCTCATTATGAATGTAAACTTCACAAAATAATAAAGAGAAATAAAGAAAGACATGATAGATAATAATCAAAAGATCAATTAAAAATAAAAATAGTTCTTGTATTAATAAATTCTAAAAATAATCCAATAATAATTCTGAATAAATTGAGGACATGGAAGAGTAAGAGACAAGTAAGGAAAACAAACTAGAATAATGAAGTCTTGGCGGAGGTAATAACTCTTCTCAATATCCCAATCCCAAAAGCGAAAAAAACAAAATCCTAAGAACTTTGAATGTGTAGAGAGAAAACCTAGAGGAGAGGTAAAATCAGATCTAAAACTAAAAATTATGTGGAATGAATGTTTTCCTTTTTTTTTGGTCTCTGCATGTTCCCCGGCTCTAATATGCTTTTCTGGGACAAAACAGGGCCCAAAATCGCCCCCAGCGAATTCTGCAGATTCTGCAAATCGCGCATGTCATGCGATCGCGTCATCCAGGTGTTCGCGTCATCCAGCGTTTTGCCTTGCCACGCGTGCGCATCGTCCACGCCTTCGCGTCACTTGTGCAGTTTCCAATCCGCGCGGTCGCGTGAGCCATGCGTCCGTGGCACTTCTCACTGGTCATCTTCTTAATTTCTTGTGTTCCTTCCATTTTTTTGCAAGCTTCCTTTCTAATCTCCAAGTCATTTATGCCCTATAAAGCCTAAGACACTTAACACACAGATCACGGCATCGAATGGAATAAAGGAGAATTAAAATATAAAATTAAAAGTCTCTAGGAAGCAAGTTTTCAACCATGAAGTAATTTTAGGAAAGAATTATAAATGCATGCTAATCATATGAATAAGTGGGTAGAGATTTGATAAAACCGCACAATTAAACACAATATAAACCATAAAATAATGGTTTATCAATAGCCATCCAAAAAGCAGTAATAATCATGACCTGCTAGTCTTTCTAGCATCTGGTCTATGAATGGTAAAGGAAAATGATCCTTTCTTGTGGCTGTATTGAGCCTTCTGTAGTCAATACACATGTGCCACCCTGTAACTGTTCTTGTAGGAACTAGTTCATTTTTTTCATTATGAACCACTGTCATGCCTCCTTTTTTTGGGACAACTTGGATAGGGCTCACCCAGGGGCTATCAGAAATAGGATAAATAATCCCAGCCTCCAGTAACTTGGTGACCTCTTTCTGCACCACTTCCTTCATGGCTGGATTTAGCCTCCTTTGTGGTTGAACCACTGGCTTAGCATCGTCCTCCAATAGGATCTTGTGCATGCATCTTGCTGGGCTGATGCCCTTAAGATCACTTATGGACCACCCAAGAGCTGTCTTGTGTGTCCTTAGCACTTGAAGTAGCGTTTCCTCTTCCAGGGGATTTAAAGCAGAGCTTATGATCACCGGAAAAGTGTCACCTTCTCCCAAAAATGTATATTTCAGGGATGGTGGTAATGGTTTAAGCTCAGGTTTAAGAGGTTTTTCCTCTTCCTGAGGAAGTTTCAGAGACTCATTCAATTCCTCTGAATCCTCCAGATCAGGCTGAACATCTTTAAAGATGTCTTCTAGCTCTGATTCGAGACTCTCAACCATGTTGATCTCCTCTACCAAAGAGTCAATAAAATCAACTTTCATGCAGTCTTTTGGTGTGTATGGATGCTGTATGGCTTTGACAGCATTCAACTTAAACTCATCCTCATTGACTCTCAGGGTTACTTCCCCGTTTTGGACATCAATGAGAGTTCGTCCAGTTGCTAGGAAAGGTCTTCCTAGAATGAGAGTAGCACTCTTGTGCTCCTCCATTTCCAGCACTACAAAGTCAGTGGGGAAGGTGAATGGCTCAACCCTGACAATGATGTCTTCAATCATGCCTGATGGGTATTTAATGGAGCCATCAGCAAGTTGGAGACATATCTGGGTTGGTTTGACTTCTTCAGTTAAACCAAGCTTTCTGATAGTGGATGCAGGTATTACGTTGATGCTTGCCCCAAGATCACATAAAGCTGTCTTGGTGCAATTATCCTCTAATATGCATGGTATCATAAAGCTCCCGGGATCTTTAAGCTTTTCTGGGAAGCTTTTCAGAATGACTGCACTGCATTCTTCAATGAGGAGAACTCTTTCAGTTTCTCTCCAATCCTTCTTATGACTCAAGATCTCTTTCATGAACTTGGCATAAGAGGGTATTTGCTCAAGTGCCTCTACAAACAGAATCTTTATTTCAAGAGTCCTAAGATAGTCTGCAAAGCAGAAAAATTGCTTATCCTGCTCCTCTTGGCGGAGTTTTTGACGATAAGGCATCTTGGCTTTGTATTTCTCAACCTTGATTGCTGCAGGTTTATTTCCTACAGAGGTGGTTGGAGAAGCCTTTTTA
This sequence comes from Arachis ipaensis, assembly GCF_059453495.1. Taxonomy (NCBI): domain Eukaryota; kingdom Viridiplantae; phylum Streptophyta; class Magnoliopsida; order Fabales; family Fabaceae; genus Arachis; species Arachis ipaensis. The sequence goes on from NC_142436.1 coordinate 111,839,784, forward strand.
GAGGAGTTGTTATCAGCACTTGTGTGTGTCTGATCCCTCACTAGCGTTTGAATGTCAGGGTTAGAAGCTTGATTGGCATTGGACGCCAACTTCCTACTTGTTTCTGGCGTTTGAACGCCAGAACTGAGCTTCCATTGGGCGTTTGACGCCAGCTCCTTGCCTGTTTCTAGCGTTTGAATGCCAGAACTGCGCATGGGATGGGCGTTTAACGCCAATTTTGCATCCTTTTCTGGAGTTTGAACACCAGAGTTATTCCTCTCTGGGCTCTTACTGTCCTCAGAGGGATTTTGGATAATATTTTGCTCATCCTCTGTCAGTTATTCTTTTCTTGGCTTTCTTCTGCTCTGAAGCGAGGTATTTAATATTTTGCCACTTCTTAACTGAACTGCCTAGCACTCTTCTGTTATCTGCTTTGATAACTGCTGTTTTGTCTGATTCAATTGTGCCTCCATATTTTTATTAGCATTTTTAGTGTCTTGTAGCATCTCCTTGAATTCTGCTAGCTGTTTTGTTAGAAAACACAATTGTTGATTGAGTTCAACAACTTGTTCTGGAGGACCAAGTTCAGTAGACATTGCTTTGGCTTCTTCTTTTATAGAGGACCCACTACTTATGTACATATGCTGATTTCTAGCAACTATATCAATAAGCTCTTGCACCTCTTCAATAGTTTTTCTCATGTGTATAGATCCACCAGCTGAGTGGTCTAGAGATATCTGAGCTCTTTGTGTAAGCCCATAGTAGAAGATGTCTAATTGCACCCACTTTGAAAACATTTCAGAGGGACATTTCCTTAGCATCCCTCTGTACCTCTCCCAGGCATTATAAAGGGATTCATCATCCTCTTGTTTAAAGCCTTGGATGTCTAGTGATGAGCGGATAATTTATACGCTTTTTGGCATTGTTTTTAGTATGTTTTTAGTAGAATCTAGTTACTTTTAGGGATGTTTTCATTAGTTTTTATGTTAAATTCACATTTCTGGACTTTACTATGAGTTTGTGTGTTTTTCTGTGATTTCAGGTATTTTCTGACTGAAATTGAGGGACTTGAGCAAAAATCAGATTCAGAGGTTGAAGAAGGACTGCTGATGCTGTTGGATTCTGACCTCCCTGCACTCAAAGTGGATTTTCTGGAGCTACAGAACTCGAAATGGCGCGCTTTCAATTGCGTTGGAAAGTAGACATCCAGGGATTTCCAGCAATGTATAATAGTCCATACTTTGCCCAAGCTTAGATGACGCAAACTGGCGTTCAATGCCAGTTCTCTGCCCAATTCTGGCGTCCAGCGCTAGAAACAAGTTGCAAAGTGGAGTTCAACGCCCAAACTGGCACCAAAACTGGCGTTCAACTCCAGGAATGACCTCTACACATGTAACACTCAAGCTCAGCCCAAGCACACACCAAGTGGGCCCCGGAAGTGGATTCATGCATCAATTACTTACTTCTGTAAACCCTAGTAGCTAGTTTATTATAAATAGGACCTTTTACTATTGTATTAGACATCTTTGGACGCCTGGTTCTTAGATCAGAGGGGCTGGCCTCTTGGCCATGCCTGGAACTTCACTTATGTATTTTCAACGGTAGAGCTTCTACACTCCATAGATTAAGGTGTGGAGCTCTGCTGTTCCTCAAAGATTAATGCAAAGTACTACTGTTTTCTATTCAATTCATCTTATTTCGCTTCTAAGATATTCATTCGCACTTCAACCTGAATCTGATGAACGTGACAATCATCATCATTCCCTATGAACGCGTGCCTGACAACCACTTCCGTTCTACATTAGATTGAATGAGTATCTCTTAGATCTCTTAACCGAAATCTTCGTGGTGTAAGCTAGAATGATGGCGGCATTCAAGAGAATCCAGAAAGTCTAAACCTTGTCTGTGGTATTCCGAGTAGAATTCAATGATTGAATGACTGTGATGAGCTTCAAACTCGCGATTGCTGGGCGTAGTGACAGACGCAAAAGGATAGTAAATCCTATTCCAGCATGATCGAGAACCGACAGATGAATAGCCGTGCCGTGACAGGGTGCGTTGACCACTTTCACTGAGAGGATAGGATGTAACCATTGACAAGGGTGATGCCTCCAGACGATTAGCCGTGCCGTGACAGGGCATTTGGATCATTTTCCTGAGAGTAGACCGAAAGTAGCCATTGACAATGGTGATGCATTACATAAAGCCAGCCATGGAAAGGAGTAAGAGTGATTGGATGAAGATAGCAGGAAAGCAGAGATTCAGAGGAACGAAAGCATCTCTACACGCTTATCTGAAATTCTAACCAATGAATTACATAAGTATTTTTATCCTTCTTTTATTAATTATTTTCGAAAACTCTATAATTATTTTATATCCGCCTGACTGAGATTTACAAGGTGACCATAGCTTGCTTCATACCAACAATCTCCGTGGGATTCGACCCTTACTCACGTAAGGTATTACTTGGACGACCCAGTGCACTTGCTGGTTAGTTGTGCGAAGTTGTGAACCATGGTATTGGCATCATGTTTTGGCACCATTACCAAGAAAAGAAAGAGCAATGAATTTTACATAATCAAAGTGTAATCACAATTTCTGCGCACCAAGTTTTTGGCGCCGTTGCCGGGGATTGTTCGAGTTTGGACAACTGACGGTTCATCTTGTTGCTCAGATTAGGTAATTTTCTTTTTGTTATGTTTTCAAAAATTTTTCAAAAATCTTTCAAAATTTTCTTCTTTGTTTTCGAAAAAAATTTTAAAATAAAAATGTTTTCAAAAATTTTATAATTTTATTCAAAATTTTTAAGAATGAATTCTAGTGTTTCATGAAGCATGTGAAGCCTGGCTGGCTGTAAAGCCATGTCTAAATTCATTTGGACTGAGGCTTCCAATTTGTTATCAAGAGCAAGCTAATTGGTGCTAATCCACCTACTGCTGTTCATGATCTACCTGTTACATGCTAAAGCTTGGCTGGCTATTAAGCCATGCCTGACCCTTTAATTGGAGCTTCAGACTAAAGAGCATAAGATTCCTGAAATTCATATTAAAAATTTTGAAATCCTTATTTTTCTTTTTCAAATAATTTTCGAAAAAATACAAAAAAAATTAGAAAATCATAAAAATCAAAAATATTTTTGGTGTTCTTGTTTGAGTCTTGAGTCATGTTATAAGTTTGGTGTCAATTGCATGTGCATCTTGCATTTTTTCGAAAAAATCATGCATTCATAGTGTTCTTCATGATCTTCAAGTTGTTCTTGGTAAGTCTTCTTGTTTGATCTTTGCATTTGCATGTTTTGTGTCTTTTCTTGTTTTTCATATGCATTCTTGAATTCTTAGTGCCTAAGCATTAAAGAATTCTAAGTTTGGTGTCTTGCATGTTTTCTTTGCATTAAACATTTTTCAAAAATGTGTTCTTGATGTTCATCATGATCTTCATAGTGTTCTTGGTGTTCATCTTGACATTCATAGCATTCTTGCATGCATTCATTGTTTTGATCCATAACTTTCATGCATTGCATCATTTTTTTTGTTTTTCTCTCTCTTCATTAAAAATTCAAAAATAAAAAAAATTATTTTTCCCTTTTTCTCTCTCAAAATTTCGAAAATTAGATTTGACTTTTTCAAAAATTTTTAAAATCTAGTTATTTTTATGAGTCAAATCAAATTTTCAATTTGAAAATCTTATCTTTTTCAAAATCTTTTTCAAAAATCAAATCTTTTTCATTTTTCTTAGTTATTTTCGAAAATTTTAAAAATATTTTTCAAAAATCTTTTTCTTATTTTTGTATCAAATTTTCGAAAATAACAATAACAATTAATGTTTTGATTCAAAAATTTTAAGTTTGTTACTTGCTTGTTAAGAAAGATTCAAACTTTAAGTTCTAGAATCATATCTTGTGATTTCTTGTGAATCAAGTCATTAATTGTGATTTTAAAAATCAAATCCTTTTTCAAAAAACTAATTTTTATCATATCTTTTCAAAAATATCTTCTTATCTTATCTTTTTCAAAAATTTGATTTCAAAATATCTTTTCTAACTTCCTATCTTCTTATCTTTTCAAAATTGATTTTCAAAATTTGTTTCAACTAACTAACTAACTTTTTGTTTGTTTCCTATCTTTTTCAAAACTACCTAACTAACTCTCTCTCTCTAATTTTCAAAAATATCTTCCCCCTTTTTCGAAATTTCTTTTTAATTAACTAATTATTTCAATTTCTAAATCTTAATTTTCGAAAATTACTAACATTTTTCAAAAACTATTTTCGAAAATTACTAACTCTTTTTCAAAAATTATTTTCGAAAACCCTCTCCCTCTCTCATCTTATTCTATTTATTTATTCATCTACTAACATCTCTTCCTCACATCACTCACCAAATTTGAACCCCCCTCTTCTATCTGTGTTCGAATTTTTTCTTCTTCTTCTCTTCTTCTACTAACAATAAGGAACCTCTTTACTGTGACATAGAGGATTCCTCTTCTTTTCTTTTTCTCTTCTCTTTCTTATGAGCAGGGACAAAGAAAAAGGCATTCTTGTTGAAGCTGATCCAGAACCTGAAAGGACTCTGAAGAGGAAACTAAGAGAAGCTAAATTACAACAATCCAGAGAAAACCTTATTGAAAATTTCGAACAAGTAAAGGAGATGGCAGCCGAACCCAACAACAATAATGCAAGGAGAATGCTTGGTGACTTTACTGTACCTAATTCCAATTTACATGGAAGAAGCATCTCCATTCCTGCCATTGGAGCAAACAACTTTGAGCTGAAACCTCAATTAGTTTCTCTGATGCAGCAGAACTGCAAGTTTCATGGACTTCCATCTGAAGATCTTTTTCAGTTCTTAACTGAATTCTTGCAGATATGTGATACTGTTAAGACTAATGGAGTAGATCCTGAAGTCTACAGGCTCATGCTTTTCCCTTTTGCTGTAAGAAACAGAGCTAGAGTATGGTTGGACTCTCAACCTAAGGATAGCCTGAACTCTTGGGATAAGCTAGTCAAGGCTTTCCTAGCCAAGTTCTTTCCTCCTCAAAAGCTGAGCAAGCTTAGAGTGGATGTTCAAACCTTCAGACAGAAAGAAGGTGAATCCCTCTATGAAATTTGGGAGAGATACAAAGGACTGACCAAAAAGTGTCCTTCTGACATGCTTTCAAAATGGACCATCCTGGATATATTCTATGATGGTCTGTCTGAGTTATCTAAGATGTCATTGGATACCTCTGCATGTGGATCCATTCACCTAAAGAAAACGCCTGCAGAAGCTCAAGAACTCATTGACATGGTTGCAAATAACCAGTTCATGTACACTTCTGAAAGGAATCCTGTGAATAATGGGACGCCTATGAAGAAGGGAGTTCTTGAGATTGATACTCTGAATGCCATATTGGCTCAGAATAAAATATTGACTCAGCAAGTCAATATGATTTCTCAGAGTCTGAATGGAATTCAAGCTGCATCCAACAGTACTCAAGAGGCTTCTTATGCAGAAGAAGCTTATGATCCTGAAAACCCTGCAATAGCAGAGGTGAATTACTTAGGTGAACCTTATGGAAACACCTATAACCCATCATGGAGAAATCATCCAAATCTCTCATGGAAGGATCAAAGGCCTCAACAAGGCTTTAATAATGGTGGAAGAAACAGGTTTAACAATAATAAACCTTTTCCATCATCCACTCAGCAACAGACAGAGAATTTTGAGCAGAATCTATCTAGCTTAGCAAACTTAGTCTCTGATCTATCCAAGGCCACTGTAAGTTTCATGAATGAAATAAGGTCTTCCATTAGAAATTTGGAAGCACAAGTGGGCCAGCTGAGTAAAAGGATCACTGAAATCCCTCCTAGTACTCTCCCAAGCAATACAGAAGAGAATCCAAAAGGAGAGTGCAAGGCCATTGACATTAGTACCATGGCCGAACCTGTAAGGGAAGGAGAGGACGTGAATTCCAAGGAGAAAGACCTCCTGGGACGTCCAGTGATCAATAAGGAGCTTCCCTCTGAGGAACTAAAGGAATCTGAGGCTCATCTAGAGACCATAAAGATTCCATTGAACCTCCTTATGCCCTTCATGAGCTCTGATAAGTATTCCTCTTCTGAAGAGAATGAGGATGTCACTGAAGAGCAAGCTGCCAAGTTCCTTGGTGCAATCATGAAGCTAAATGCCAAATTATTTGGTATTGACACTTGGGAATATGAACCTCCCTTGTTCACCAATGAACTAAGTGATCTGGATCAACTGACATTGCCTTAGAAGAGACAGGATCCTGGAAAGTTCATAATACCTTGTACCATAAGCACCATGATCTTTAAGGCTCTGTGTGACCTTGGTTCAGGGATAAACCTCATGCCTCTCTCTGTAATAGAGAAACTGAGAATCTATGGGGTGCAAGCTACTAAAATCTCATTAGAGATGGCAGACAATTCAAGAAAACAGGCTTATGGACAAGTAGAGGATGTATTAGTTAAGGTTGAAGGCCTTTACATCCCTGCTGATTTCATAGTCCTAGACACTGGAAAGGAAGATGATGAATCCATCATCCTAGGAAGGCCTTTCCTAGCCACAGCAAGAGCTGTGATTGATGTGGACAGAGGAGAATTGATCCTTCAATTAAATAAGGACAACCTTGTGTTTATAACTCAAGGATCTCTCTCTGCATCCATGGAGAGGAAGCAGAAAAAGCTTCTCTCAAAGCAGAGTCAAACAAAGCCCCCACAGTCAAACTCTAAGTTTGGTGTTGGGAGGCCACAACCAAACTCTAAGTTTGGTGTTGAACCCCCATATCCAAACTCTAAGTTTGGTGTTGGAGAGTCTCAACAATGCTCTGAACATCTGTGAGGCTCCATGAGAGCCCACTGTCAAGCTATTGACATTAAAGAAGCGCTTGTTGGGAGGCAACCCAATTTTATTTATCTAACTATATTTTTCTTAGTTATATGTCTTTATAGGTTCATGATCATGTGGAGTCACACCCTGGAGGAAGCATCCGCCTGGCGTTCAACGCCAGAACAGAGCATGGTTCTGGCGCTGAACGCCCAAAATGGGCAGTATCTGGGCGCTGAACGCCCAGAACAAGCATGGTTCTGGCGTTCAATGCCAGAAATGGGCAACAAATGGGCGTTGAACGCCCAAAATGGGCACCAACCTGGCGCTGAACGCCCAGAGTTGTGTGCAAGGGCATTTTACATGCCTAATTTGGTGCAAGGTTGTAATTCCTTGAACACCTCAGGATCTGTGGACCCCACAGGATCATCTCAGGATCTGTGGACCCCACAGGATCATCTCAGGATCTGTGGACCCATAGGATCCCCACCCACCTCACCCTCTCTCTCTCTCCATTCATGGTCATCCCTTCTGTTTTCCATTCACCATTCACATCCTAACACACTTCCCTCCATCTCCTCCATATCTTCTTCTTCTTCATCTATTCTTTCTCCTCTTGCTCGAGGGCGAGCAATATTCTAAGTTTGGTGTGGTAAAAGCATAAGCTTTTTGTTTTTCCATTACCATTAATGGCACCTATGGCCAGAGAAACCTCAAGAAAGAGGAAAGGGAAGACAAATGCTTCCATCTCTGAGCCATGGGAGATGGAAAGATTCATCTCACAAGCCCATCACTAAGAAAAGGATGGAGCAAACAAGAGAGCACTTTCATGGACCTCAACAGGCACATGAAGAAGTTCATCATCAAGAAACCCCTGAGATACCTCAAGGGATGCACTCTCCTCCACAGAACTATTGGGAGCAAATCAATACCTCCCTAGGAGAATTAAGTTCCAACATGGGACAACTAAGGGTGGAACATCAAGAGCACTCCATCATCCTTCATGAAATTAGAGAAGATCAAAAAGCAATGAGGGAGGAGCAACAAAGACAAGGAAGAGACATAGAAGAGCTCAAGGACATCATTGGTTCCTCAAGAAGGAAACGCCGCCATCACTAAGGTGGATTCATTCCTTGTTCTTATTTCTTCTGTTTTTCGTTTTCTATATTATGTGCTTATCTATGTTTGTGTTTTCATTACATGATCATTAGTAGTTAGTAACTATGTCTTAAAGTTATGAATGTCCTATGAATCCATCACCTCTCTTAAATGAAAAATGTTTTAATTCAAAAGAACAAGAAGTACATGAGTTTTGAATTTATCCTTGAACCTAGTTTAATTATATTGATGTGGTGACAATGCTTCTTGTTTTCTGAATGTATGCTTGAACAGTGCATATGTCTTTTGAAGTTGTTGTTTAAGAATGTTAAATATGTTGGCTCTTGAAAGAATGATGACTAGGAGACATGTTATTTGATAATCTGAAAAATTATAAAAATGATTCTTGAAGCAAGAAAAAGCAGCAAAGAACAAAGCTTGCAGAAAAAAAAGGGGCGAAAAAAAAAATATATATATATATATAGAAAGAAAAAGAAAAAGCAAGCAGAAAAAGCCAAAGCTCTTAAAACCAAAAGGCAAGAGCAAAAAGCCAATAACCCTTAAAACCAAAAGGCAAGGGCAAATAAAAAGGATCCCAAGGCTTTGAGCATCAGTGGATAGGAGGGCCTACAGGAATAAAATCCTGGTCTAAGCGGCTAAACCAAGCTGTCCCTAACCATGTGCTTGTGGCGTGTAGGTGTCAAGTGAAAACTTGAGACTGAGCGGTTAAAGTCAAGGTCCAAAGCAAAAAAAGAGTGTGCTTAAGAACCCTGGACACCTCTAATTGGGGACTTTAGCAAAGCTGAGTCACAATCTGAAAAGGTTCACCCAATTATGTGTCTGTGGCATTTATGTATCCGGTGGTAATACTGGAAAACAAAGTGCTTAGGGCCAAGGCCAAGACTCATAAAATAGCTGTGTTCAAGAATCATCATACTGAACTAGGAGAATCAATAACACTATCTGAACTCTGAGTTCCTATAGATGCCAATCATTCTGAACTTCAATGGATAAAGTGAGATGCCAAAACTATTCAAGAGGCAAAAAGCTACAAGTCCCGCTCATCTGATTGAAGCTATCTTTCATTGATAGTTTGGAATTTATAGTATATTCTCTTCTTTTTATCCTATTTGATTTTCAGTTGCTTGGGGACAAGCAACAATTTAAGTTTGGTGTTGTGATGAGCGGATAATTTATACGCTTTTTGGCATTGTTTTTAGTATGTTTTTAGTAGAATCTAGTTACTTTTAGGGATGTTTTCATTAGTTTTTATGTTAAATTCATATTTCTGGACTTTACTATGAGTTTGTGTGTTTTTCTGTAATTTCAGGTATTTTCTGACTGAAATTGAGGGACTTGAGCAAAAATCAGATTCAGAGGTTGAAGAAGGACTGCTGATGTTGTTGGATTCTGACCTCCCTGCACTCAAAGTGGATTTTCTGGAGCTACAGAACTAGAAATGGCGCGCTTCCAATTGCGTTGGAAAGTAGACATCAAGGGCTTTCCAGCAACGGATAATAGTCCATACTTTGCCCAAGCTTAGATGACGCAAACTGGCATTCAACGCCAGTTCTCTGCCCAATTCTGGCGTCCAGCGCCAGAAACAAGTTGCAAAGTGGAGTTCAACGCCCAAACTGGCACCAAAACTGGCGTTCAACTCCAGGAATGACCTCTACACGTGTAACACTCAAGCTCAGCCCAAGCACACACCAAGTGGGCCCCGGAAGTGGATTCATGCATCAATTACTTACTTCTGTAAACCCTAGTAGCTAGTTTATTATAAATAGGACCTTTTACTATTTTATTAGACATCTTTGGACGCCTGGTTCTTAGATCAGAGGGGCTGGCCTCTCGGCCATGCCTGGACCTTCACTTATGTATTTTCAACGGTAGAGCTTCTACACTCCATAGATTAAGGTGTGGAGCTCTGCTGTTCCTCAAAGATTAATGCAAAGTACTACTGTTTTCTATTCAATTCATCTTATTTCGCTTCTAAGATATTCATTAGCACTTCAACCTGAATGTGATGAACGTGACAATCATCATCATTCCCTATGAACGCGTGCCTGACAACCACTTCCGTTCTACATTAGATTGAATGAGTATCTCTTAGATCTCTTAACCGGAATCTTCGTGGTGTAAGCTAGAATGATGGCGGCATTCAAGAGAATCCGGAAAGTCTAAACCTTGTCTGTGGTATTCCGAGTAGAATTCAATGATTGAATGACTGTGACGAGCTTCAAACTCGCGATTGCTGGGCGTAGTGACAGACGCAAAAGGATAGTAAATCCTATTCCAGCATGATCGAGAACCGACAGATGAATAGCCGTGCCGTGACAGGGTGCGTTGACCACTTTCACCGAGAGGATAGGATGTAACCATTGACAAGGGTGATGCCTCCAGACAATTAGCCGTGCCGTGACAGGGCATTTGGATCATTTTCCCGAGAGAAGACCAAAAGTAGCCATTGACAATGGTGATGCATTACATAAAGCCAGCCATGAAAAGGAGTAAGAGTGATTGGATGAAGATAGCAGGAAAGCAGAGATTCAGAGGAACGAAAGCATCTCTACACGCTTATCTGAAATTCTAACCAATGAATTACATAAGTATTTCTATCCTTCTTTTATTAATTATTTTCGAAAACTCTATAATTATTTTATATCCGCCTGACTAAGATTTACAAGGTGACCATAGCTTGCTTCATACCAACAATCTCCGTGGGATTCGACCCTTACTCACGTAAGGTATTACTTGGACGACCCAGTGCACTTGCTGGTTAGTTGTGCGAAGTTGTGAACCATGGTATTGGCATCATGTTTTGGCGCCATTACCAGGGAAAGAAAGAGCAATGAATTTTACATAATCAAAGTGTAATCACAATTTCTGCGCACCATCCAGCCTTAGCTGTGTCATCCTTTTTTGAGGGAAATATTGATTCAGGAATTTGTTTGATAACTATTTCCATGTTCTTATGCTTGTTGTGGGTTGGTTATTTAACCACCTTTTAGCTTGATCTTTTACAACAAACGGAAACAGTAACAGTCTGTATACATCCTGATCTACCTCCTTGTCACGTACTGTGTCAGCAATTTGCAAGAATTGTGCCAGAAACTCAGTAGGTTCTTCCTGTGGAAGACCAGAATACTGGCAGTTTTGCTGCACCATGACAATGAGCTAAGGATTTAGCTCAAAACTGCCTGCTTTGATGGGAGGTATACAGATACTACTCCCATATGCAGCAGTAATGGGATTAGCATATGATCCCGGAGTCCTTCTGGACTGTTCATTTCAACTTAGATCCATGATGGATAAAATGGAATTGATGTGAATTGCAAAGAAAATATATTTTTGTTTTTATTTTATTGAAGTAGAACAAACCAAATTATTAAGATAAATAAAAATAATAAGATAAAATGAAATAAAATAATTAGAAATTAAAATGTAAATTTTGAAAACCAAGGAAAAAATAAATTTGAAAATGAAAATAATTGCTTAATTGAGAAGATTTGAAAAACTTTGGATATGATTTTTGAAAAAGATTTTGAATTTTGAAAAGATTTGATTTTTAAAATAAAAATCTGAATTTTTAAAAGTAATTTTCGAAAATTCAATTTAAAATAAAGAGAAAAGATATTTTTGAATTTAATGAGGAAAGAGAAAAACAATAAAATGACACAAGACTTAAAATTTATTTTAGATCTAATGCTCATTGTTTTTCGAAAGTTTTGGAGGGAAAACACCAAGGAACACCAAACTTAAAGATTTTAAGATCAAAACACAAAGAAGCCTCAAGAACACTTTGAAGACTCACAAGAACATAAAAAGAACACCAAACTTAAAACTTTTAGAAAACTAAAAATAAGTTTTCGAAAATAAAAAATAACAAGAGAACACCAAACTTAAAAGTTTGACATGAGATTTAATCAAAGAAAAATTATTTTTGAAAAAGTTTTAAAAGGAAGATTCCCAATTACCAAGAACATAAACACAACGCTCTAGCCAATTGAGTTATAAGTTTAAAGTGTTTAAAAAAATATATTTAATGTAAAATTTTTTTTTTATATTTTAGATACTAATAATTCGAAAATACACAAGAAAAACAAGAAAAATCACAATACAAGAAAAACTATAGATCAAACAGGGAAAATAAACAAGAACAACTTGAAGATTAAGAAAGAACAATGAAAACAAATTCGAAAATTTAAAAGAAAATAAAAACATGCAATTGACACCAAACTTAAAATATGAAACTAAACTCAAACAGAAAAACTCAATTATTAGTTTAGAAAAATTTTCGAAAAATCTAAAAAGAGAAAATAAGGATTTAAAAAAATTTAAACCAAAAACAATAATAGAAGATGCAATTTTAGTGACTCTAAACTAAAAAAGATAATTTTTTCCTAATCTAAGCAACAAAATAAACCGTCAGTTGTCCAAACTCGAACAATCCCCAGCAACGGCGCCAAAAACTTGGTGCACGAATTATGAATCACACTTTTCACAACTCATACCACTAACCAGCAAGTGCACTGGGTCGTCCAAGTAATACCTTACGTGAGTAAGGGTCGATCCCACAGAGATTGTCGGCTTGAAGCAAGCTATGGTTATTTTGTAATTCTTAGTCAGGAAATCAATGATAAGAGTGATTATATTTATGAAGAGTAAATAGCATAAAATAAATAATACTTGTTATGCAGTAATGGAGAACAGATTGAGGATTTATAGATTTCAAATCAGGGTTGACAGCATCATTCGCCTTCATCTTTTCTTCTGCAGAAACTCCATCAAATCCAGCTGAATGCTACCTAAAATAAATAGAATTGCACAAGACTCAAAGTAGCATCCATAGTAGCTAAAAGATAATTAATTCTTGATTAAACTCAACAATTTAAATGCAAATTCACTAGGAAAAGATAGGAAAGATGCTCACGCATCACAACACCAAACTTGAATTGTTGCTTGTCCTCAAGCAACCAAAACTAATATAAGCTTAGGATGTGAATTTGCATGAGAATGAGAGTTCGATTAAGCTCATGTCTCTTCTTATAGTGGGGTTTACAATTACAATCCTGAATAGTTTTGGCATCTCACTTTATCCTTTGAAGTTCAGAATGATTGGCATCCAAAGGACCTCAGAATTCAGATAGTGTTATTGATTCTCCTATTTCAGTATGTTGATTCTTGAACATAGCTACTTTATGAGTCTTGGCCATGACCCTAAGCATTTTGTTTTCCAGTATTACCTCCGGATACATAAATGCCACAGACACATAACTGGGTGAACCTTTTCAGATTGTGACTCAGCTTTGCTAGAGTCTCTAGTTAGAGGTGCCTAGAGTTCTTAATCACACTCTTTTTGCTTTGGATCATGACTTTAACCGCTCAGTCTCAAGCTTTTCACTTGACACCTTCACGCCACAAGCACATGGTTAAGGACAGCTTGATTTAGCCGCTTAGGCTAGGATTTTATTCCTTTGGGCCCTCCTCTCCATTAATGCTCAAAGCCTTGGATCCTTTTTACCCTTTGCCTTTTAGTTTAAAGGGTTATTGGCTTTTTTTGCTTTTTTTTCCGTAAGCTTTGTGTTTTTCACTACTTTTTCTTGCTTCAAGAATCAATTTTATGATTTTTCAGATTATCAATAACATTTCTCTTATTTTCATCATTCTTTCAAGAGCCAACAATTTTAACATTCATAAACTTCACTATAAAAAATATGCACTGTTCAAGCATTCATTCAGAAAATAAAAAGTATTGCCACCACATCTAAGTAAATGAGACTACTATAAAAATTAAACTCAAATTCTCATACACTACATCTGTTCTTCTTTCTTTTTGATTTCAAGCTCAGTGGGCAATGCATGAGACATCTTTCAGAATTAAAGCACTTAATAGAAAATTAAACTAGAACCTATGAATCTACTAATAAAGGATCATGCAATAAACAAAACAAAGTAGCAGGAAACCGGAACATAAAATAATAAAAGCGGGAAGGAATAAAAAATGAAAGGAACTCAACCACCTTAGTTATCCGAGCGATCATTTTATTCTTCAGGTTGTGCTCCTTTGTAAAGATGATTCACCTCCCTTAGTGCCATAAAAATAAACAGAAAACCCTGAAGCGAAGCGTCAACACCAAACTTAAAGGTTTGCTTGTCCTCAAGTAAAGAAGAACTGAAAATAAAAACAAATAGTAAGAAGAATCTCCGGTTCCTGTTCTAAAATAGCTGCATGATCAGAAAAATAATAAAAACTCAAAAAATCAAATAAGTAAGAAAGCTACTACTACGAAGAATAACTAAGGATACAAAATTATCGGGTTGTCTCTGGTGCACGAATTGTGAATCACACTTTTCACAACTCGTACCACTAACCAGCAAGTGCACTGGGTCATCCAAGTAATACCTTACGTGAGTAAGGGTAGATCCCATGGAGATTGTCGGCTTGAAGCAAACTATGGTTATTTTGTAATTCTTAGTCAGGAAATCAATGATAAGAGTGATTATATTTATGAAGAGTAAATAGCATAAAATAAATGATACTTGTTATGCAGTAATGGAGAACAAATTGAGGATTTGGAGATGCTCTGTCTTCCAAATCTCTGCTTTCCTACTGTCTTCTTCTTCACGCACACAGGTCTCCTTCCATGGCAAGCTGTATGTTGGTGGATCACCGTTGTCAATGGCTACCATCTATCCTCTCAGTGAAAATGGTCCAAATGCGCTGTCACTGCACGGCTAATCATCTGTCGGTTCTCACTCATGCCGGAATAGGATCCATTGATCCTTTTGCATCTGTCACTACGCCCAACACTCATGAGTTTGAAGCTTGTCACGGTCATCCCATCCCAGACCCTACTCGAAATACCACAGATAAGGTTTAGACTTTTCGGATCTCAGGAATGGCCGCCAATAATTCTAGCCTATACCACGAAAACTCTGATCATGAACTAAGAGGCTAAGAGATACACACTCAATCTAAGGTAGAACGGAAGTGGTTGTCAGGCACGCGTTCATAGTTTGAGAATGATGATGAGTGTCACGGATCATCACATTCATCACGGTTAAGTACAAGCGAGTATCTTAGAACAGAAACAAGCGTGATTGAATAGAAAACAGAAGTAATTGCATTAATTCATCGAGACACAGTAGAGCTCCTCACCCCCAATCATGGAGTTTAGAGACTCATGGCATAGAGATACAATGTAAAACGTGAAAATGTCATAAGGTCCAAAATAAATCTCTAAAAGTTGTTTAAATACAAAACTAGTAACCTAAGTTTATAGAAAATGAGTAAACTATGATAGATAGCGCAGAAATCCACTTCCGAGGCCCACTTGGTGTGTGCTGGGGCTGAGACTTGAGCTTTACACGTGCCTAGGCTGTTTCTGGAGTTAAACGCCAGGTTGTAACCTGTTTTGGGCGTTTAACTCCAACTTGTAACCTGTTTCTGGCGTTTAACGCCAGAATAGGGCAGAGAACTGGCGTTGAACGCCAGTTTGCATCATCTAAACTCGGGCAAAGTATGGACTATTATATATTTCTGGAAAGCCCTGGATGTCTACTTTTCAACGAAATTGAGAGCGTGCCATTTGAACTATTGTAGCTCCAGAAAATCCACTTTGAGTGCAGGGAGGTCAGAATCCAACAGCATCTGCAATCCTTTTTCAGCCTCTAAATCAGATTTTTGCTCAGGTCCCTCAATTTCAGCCAGAAAATACCTAAAATCACAGAAAAACACAAACTCATAGTAAAGTCTATAAATATGATTTTTATTTAAAAACTAATAAAAATATACTAAAAACTAATCAAATCATACTAAAAACTATGTAAAAATAATGCCAAAAAGCGTATAAATTATCCGCTCATCAGTCTCCCGACAAGCGCTTCTTTACCGTCACTAGCTTGACGGTCATCTCCTCTAAGGAGGAGGATCATAGGGGCTCAACTCTTCACCCCTTACTTTGAACTTCTTTCCTGTGTCTCCATACTCAATATGTTCCAGAGAGAGGATTCTGTTTACTATATAAATCCACATTGGATTGCTAGTCAACACCACTTTCATTCCTGGGGAGAAACCTTCAGTGGAGATCTTTTTGTTTCTCCATCCTCTGGGTACTTTCTTCTTTTTGGGAATCTCCTCCTTGGTAGATGATGCATTCCCGACACCAAACTTAGGTTTGATGTCAGGAGGAATTTTATTGATTGTCACCAAAGGATGTTTGAGCTGCAGATTCTACTGTGCATCATCAGGGGGTTCTTGAAGGTTTGGATCAATAAGCTTAGTTTGCATATACCTCTCTTCTTCACCTGCTGAATGTATATCTTTGAAGACATGAAATACCAGTTGCTCATTATGCACTCTAAGCACTAATTCACCCACTTCTACATCAATTAAAGCTCTTCCAGTGGCTAGGAAAGGTCATCCTAGGATTATAGAGGCATTCTCATCCTCCTCTGTGTCAAGAATCACAAAATCTACTGGGAGAAAGAACTTACCCACTTTGACCAAGATATTCTCCACTAATCCATATGCAGGCTTCATAGATTTGTCTACCATCTGTAATGCTATCTTCGTGGGTTGTGCCTCTTGAATTTGCAGCTTCTTCATCACAGACAGGGGCATTAAATTGATGCTTGCTCCCAGATCACATAACGCTTTCTTAAAGGTTGCGCTCCCAATGGTGCATGGAATTTGAAAGCTCCCTGGATCTGGCATCTTCTTTGGTAAGTGATTCTGAATGATGGCACTGCATTCTTTAGTCAGGACCACTGTCTCATCTCCCTTTAAAGGCTTCTTCTTTGACAACAACTCCTTCATGAACTTGACATAGAGAGGTATTTTCTCCAAAACCTCAGCAAAAGGAATATTGATTTGCAACTTTCTAAAGACTTCCAAGAACTTTGAAAACTGCTTATCCTTGGTCTCCTTTTGAAGTCTCTGAGGATATGGCATTTTAGGCTTGTACTCAGGAGCCTTTGGCAATGTAGGATAAGTGTCAAGAGAGTCTGGGAATGGGTTGTCTGTACGCTTTAGAGGGACATGCTCTACTTCTTCCTTCTTCTCCTCTGGAGCTTCTTTTTCAACGGGCTCCTCACTAACTTGTACTTCCATACTTGCCACTTGTCTATCTATCAAGGTGATAGCCTTGCATTCCTCTCTTGGATTTGGAATTGTGTTACCAGGAAGGCTATTAGTGGTCCTCTGATCAATTTCATTAACTCTTGTGGCTATTTGACCCATCTGAATCTCCAAATTCTTGATTGATGCTCTGGTTTTCTACACAAAACTCTTCATCATCTCCCAATTAGCATCTTCTTGGGATTTAGAGTTTGCCTGCTGAGACTGAAATTGGCGGTTATTGTAATTGTTCTGTTGGAAGCCGCCTTGAGAATTATTGTTGAAGTTCTGAGGTCTCTGAAGTTGGTTTCTCCACCCAAAATTTGGGTGATTTCTCCACCCTTGATTGTAGGTTTGAGAATAGGGATCATTATTGGGATTTCTAGGAGCACTCCCCATGTAATTGACCTGTTCAGAAGGGGATTGAGTATAATCATAATTATTATTTTGCACAGAATTACCTGCCATGTCATAGGAGGCCTCTTGAGGTGGATTTTGGGTGTTGATAGCTGAGACTTGCATGCCACCCATCTGTTGAGTAAGTAGATTTATTTGCTGAGACATAAGCTTGTTCTGAGCAAGAAGAGCATTAAGAGCTTCTACTTCCATAACACCCTTCTTTTGAGGAGCCTCAGAGTTCACAGGATTCCTGTTAGATGAATATAAATATTGGTTGCTAGCAACCAATTCAATAAGCTCAATAGTCTCCTCTGGTGTCTTCTTCTTGTGCAATGAACTGCCTGCAGAAGTATCTAAGCTCATCTTAGACATCTCACCCAAGCCTTCATAAAAGATATCTAATTGGGTCCATTTAGAGAACATGTCCGGAGGGCATTGCCTAGTCAGTAGCTTGTATCTCTCCC
This sequence comes from Arachis ipaensis, assembly GCF_059453495.1. NCBI lineage: Eukaryota > Viridiplantae > Streptophyta > Magnoliopsida > Fabales > Fabaceae > Arachis > Arachis ipaensis. Next base: position 111,857,668 of record NC_142436.1, read on the forward strand.
AAGCTTCATAAAGAGTTTCACCCGCCTTCTGCCTGAAGGTCTGAACCTCTAACCTAAGCTTAGTCAGCTTCTTTGGTGGGAAAAATTTAGTAAGAAACTCAGTAACAACCTTGTTCCAAGTATCCAAACTCTCCTTGGGTTGGGAATTTAGCCATAGCTTTGCTTTATCTCTCAGAGCAAACGGGAAAAGCATGAGTCTATACACCTCTGGGTTCACTCCATTTGTCTTCACAGTATCACAAATCTGTAGAAAATCAGATATAAACTGATTTGGATCTTCATGAGGAAGTCCATGATATTGGCAGTTTTGTTGCACCAGGGTGACCAATTGTGGCTTCAACTCAAAGTTGTTTGCAGCTATAGGAGGCACCACAATGCTTTTTCCATAAAGATCTGCAGTAGGAGCAGAGTAAGATCCAAGTACTCTCCTTTGTTGCTCATTCTCATTTAGATTTGCCACATTGACATTAGCATTATTATTAGGATCCATAGTGGATTCTGCAACCTTGTAAAGTCTTTCTTGTTGCAAACGCCGCCTGAAAGTTCTTTCAGGTTCAGGATCAAAGTCTAAGAGATGTTCTTTATCTATATTTCTGCGCATAAGCAAACAGAAGACAAGAAAAGATGGGACTCTCTACGTCAGAGTGCAGAGAAGTCCCTGTGAGGTAACCTGTGTAAAATAATAAAATAAAACAACTAAAAAAAAACTTTTGAAATTTTTTTTAAGTATAGATAAGTAAATTAAAACAAAATCACTAGGTGACACCAAACTTAATTTCAGAAATTAAAAAAAAATAATTGAGCAAAATTTTAAGAGTTAAAGCTGAAATTTAAATAAGACTAATAAAATAGAAAAATAAAAATAAAAGAAATAAAGAAGAAAAACGAAAATGAAATAAGATAAAATAAATAAAAGAAAAAGACGAAAGAAGGTTTGAAAAAAAAATAAAAAAATTGGATCCAATAAAACTAATAAAATAAAAAAAAATAATGAAAGAATAGAAACGAAAGTGAAATAAAAAAATTTAAAAAGAAAACGAAGGAAAAAGAAAATAAAAAAAAGGAAACGGGGGTGGGTGGTACAAATGAAAGAAAGAAAGGACGAAGAAAAGAAAAAATTACGGGAATAAAATATACAAATAAAGAAATAAAAATTAATAATAATAAAATAAAACTACTTAAAAGAAAAATTATCTAATCTAAGAAATCAAACAATGAGTAGTTGTCAATCACAATCAATCCCCGGCAACGGCACCAAAAACTTGGTGCGGATTTTGTAACCACAGACTAACCGACAAGTGCACCGGGTCGTACCAAGTAATACCTTACGTGAGTAAGGGTCGATGCCAAAACATGGTGCGGATTTTCTAACCACAGACTAACCGGCAAGTGCACCGGGTCGTACCAAGTAATACCTTACGTGAGTAAGGGTCGATCCCACGAGAATTGATGGATTAAGCAACAATAGTGTTTGATAGGCTTAGTTAGACAAACAGAAAATGGTATTGAGATGCAATATAAAAGACATTAACAATATAAAGAATATTGAAGAAAGGCAAGTAAATACTTTGGGAAAAATATGGAGAAGATAGTTAACGTTTCAGAGTTATCTATTTTCCGGATTGACTTTTCTTATTAACTATTTTAATCATGCAAGATTTAATTCATGGCAAACTATTTGTGACTAGACCCTAATTCCTTAGACCTTCCTAGTCTCCTCTAAAATTCATCAACTGCCAATTCCTTGGTCAACTAATTCCAATTAGAGGGTGATAATTAAATTCTAGTTTATATGCCACAAGAATCCTAATTATCCAAAAATAAAGGGATTATATGTCACGTATCCCGTTAAATACAAACAATTAAAAATTCAGGATAATATGTTTTCAAGCTATTGTTCAAGTAAAGAGCTTTTCCAAGTTATAAAGAACTCAATTAGAACATGGGTCATACTTCCGTTCCACCCAAATTCATAGAATAAAGAACGAAAACAATTATTGAAATATAAATCAAAACATGAATTAAAATAGAAAAATAATAATATCAATCCATACAATAGACAGAGCTCCTAACCTTAACAATGAAGGATTAGTTACTCATGGTTCAGAGTAGAAAATTAGGATTGTAAATTTGTATAGAATTGGAAGTCTGGAATGGAATAATGTTGAGGTGGTATCCCCCTATTTATATCTAATCCTAATTAATTTAAAATCTATCTTCTAAAACTAAAAAATAATATCTTTTCCTATTTTCAAAATTTGAATTTAAATTAGAATTAATTATAGCAATCAGCAAATCTTCAATTGATGGATGGAGGCCACTTGCCTTCACTAGGATCCACGCCTAACTTGGGCTTGGAAGCATGAATTGGAGTTTAGTTGAGTGAAGCTGTGCCTAACTTGGGCTTTAGTGCGCCTAACTTGAAGTGGGCAGGACCAATCTCGCGTATTGTTGTTGTGTCTTGCGCCTAACTTGAGAAATCTCAAGTTAGGCGCAGCCTTGGCAGCGAGTTCGGAGAAGAAGTATGGACTATTATATATCGTTGGAAAGTGCTAGAAGTTAGCTTTCCAACGCCACTGAAATCACGTCCATTGGACCTCTGTAGCTCGAGTTATTCAGGTTTGAGTGCAGAGAGGTCAGGGTTGACAGCATCATTCGCCTTCAACTTTTCTTCTGCAGAAACTCCATCAAATCCAGCTGAATGCTACCTAAAATAATTAGAATTGTACAAGACTCAAAGTAGCATCCATAGTGGCTAAAAGATAATTAATTCTTGATTAAACTCAACAATTTAAATGCAAATTCACTAGAGAAAGATAGAAAAGATGCTCACGCATCATGGCGCACGTCACGCATATGCGTCAGTCACGCGTACACGTCGATGAAGTTTTGCAATGTCATGCGTACGCGTGATGCACGCGTGCGCATTGCTTAACTACATGGAAACTATGGCAAATTGCATATCATTTTGGAGCCCTCGATGTTAGCTTTCCAACGCAACTGGAACCGCCTCATTTGGACCTCTGTAGCTCAAGTTATGAATGATTTAGTACAAAGAGGTCAGGCTTTACAGCTTAGCAATTCCTTTAATTTCTTGTATTCCTTCCACTTTTGCATGCTTCCTTTCCATCTTTTAAGCCATTTCTGCCCAATAAATCCTGAAAAAACTTAACAAACATATCACGGCATCGAATGGTAATAAGAGAGGATTAAAATTAGCAAATTTAAGGCCAAAGAAGCATGTTTTCAATCATAGCACAAAATTAGGAAGGAAAATGTAAAACATGCGAATTATATGAATAAGTGTGAGTTTAGTGGATAAAATCCACTCAATTAAGCATAAAATGTACCACAAAATAGTGGTGCATCAAATCTCCCCACACTTAAATATTAGCATGTCCTCATGCTAATCTCAAGAGCAGCTATAAAGGAGTGAAGAAGAATGGTAAAACTTATGAAATGAAACATATCTATATGAATGCAACTAAATGCAAAAGATACTTCTACCTACTTAGTTAAAAGTAAACAAATTCTCCAAGACAAACATAAATCAGATTCCACTAATTCAAATCACACAATAAAAGACAAGTAAACATGTAGGAAGATAGCTCATGAAAGCAGGGAACATAGAATCAAGCATTGAACCCTCACTGGAAGTGTATATGCACTCTAATCCTCAAGTGTCTAGGGTTAATTCACTCTAATCTCCTGACGAGTGAGCTAGTGTCGATCTAGAATTTCTCAAAATGGAATATGTTCATTGCAAGTATAGCTAAATCAACAACTAACTCTCAACATCAAAGTTTAGTATTTTCAAATACAAAATATATAAACCGAGAGTCTTTCAACCTCGGGTCGTTCTCCCTAGGACGCAATTGGAAGTGTTTCTCTTTTGGTTGTGAGGAAAAGGGGGTTTTCAAGTAAGAAATGAAAGATTAAAAGAACTAAGCGATAAAAGAACTAAGGAATGAGCAAAATTGAAAGTAATGCAAGCGACAAGGAATAAGATCAAAACTAGTGAAAATGCTATAAATGCAATAAAGAGCCTTGGCTTAGGAATGAGGATCCAGGGAATCCTATCATCGCCATAACCACAACTATGGTAATTATGATGAGTCAATATTGCCTAGTCAACCCCAACCATCGAGGAGTAAGTCAAGCAAGCATAATTGACCTTAATCCATAAGTCCTAGCTAACTTACCAAACTAGTTGATAAAAAGCTAGCGTCAATGGAAACAAGAGTCAACTAACTACCCAATAATTACCACTAAATGTCGGACATTATGACTCTAGTATCCTAGGAACTCAAACCACAAGCCAAGGTGGAAAAATCTACTCAAATTATAAAGTTGGCATTTTCACAAACACCTTGTATGCATAAAAGTAAAACACGGAAAGTTGCAAGGAAAAATAACAAACTATAACCAACTATCAACAATACCAATAATAAACATCCAAACAAACATAAAGAAAGCATGAAACATTAAATTCATCAATCAAAATTTCAAGAACTCAAAATTACAATTATAAACAAAGTGCTTGAACCAAGGGAAATGAAAATAAACACAATGTAATTAAAGAGGAATTAAAGAGTACTTACAATTAAAGATGATCGAAATCCAAAATTAAGCTTGCTATAAAATGCTACATGAAAACTACATAAACCCTAGGAGAGCTCTCTACTCTACACTACTCCTACTCCTAATTAACTATGCTAAGAAAATGTAAAAATGTGGCCTTCTACTCTAATGAAAAGCTTCCCTTCATAAGTGTTGAATTCCGCCTATATAGCACTCCAAATCATCATCCAAGCCTTTAAAAATGGGCCAAAAGGCCTCAGAAAACGCATAGCATGCGTTTCATTAATAAAATCACGTGCAGGGACCTGTGCGGACGCACAGGTGTGTGCGTCCGCACACTTGGCTAAACATTGACCTGTGCGTACGCACAGGTGTTCGTGCACACGCACACATGGAAATTCTTCCCGTGCGCACGCACGCTTACTCGTGCGTATGCACACTTCGCTGCGTGTGCTTTTCCTTGTTTTCTTCATGTTTTCTCCCTTGTACATGCTTTCTTCCACTTTTGGCTATCCATTCTTGTCTCCAAGGCCTGAAATCACTCCGCAAACATGTCATGGCATCAAATGGAATAAAAGTAGAATTAAATTTCTCATTTCAAGCACAAAATTGCATGTTTTCACATTTAGGTTCAACTTAGGAGAAAAACACAAAAGTATGCTATTTTGGTGCTTAAGTGTGAGTTCATGTGCTAGAATCCATCCAAATTAAGTCAAAATATATCATCAAATATGGACTCATCAATTCCCCCATACTTAAACAATAGCATGTCCTCATGCTAAACCAACAAGGAAAATGATCAAAGGGGCAATCAATTTATTGAATGCAACTACCTATATGCATGCAAGTATGTATATACTATATATATCTATCTATCTATAGTTTCCTATTGATTTGGTAAAAACAAGCAATCAAATTCCAAGCAAGATTATGAACATATAGGGCTAAGCAAAGAATTAGCTCAATGCAAACAAAATCTATTGAATTGATCCATTCATAAAAAGAAGCAACTTGCAAGAATGCATGATAAGAAAGGTGGAAACATAGAATTGAGTGATCAAACCCTCACTAGGTGTGTATACACTCTCATCACTCAGTGTTTAGGGTTTAATCACTCAAATCTCCTCTAATAATACTTTCAAGGATTTGCTTTTCATCTAACAATCAACAAGTATTTGATGCATGTATGCAAGTATCATGAGGTCTTTAGAAGGTTGTAATGGGGTTGAGGTAAGGGTAGGATGAGTATATGGCTAAGTAGACTAAAGGATTGAATCTTCGATTAGCTTAAGTATCCAACTCAACCTATATCAACCTAATCACAAAAAAAATGCATTATATCCACCCATTACTTCTTTTCACACACACTCATGCCTTAGTTTCTATTCAAAACACATATGCATTTCTTATTCACTTTTTTTTCCTTCTTTTTTTCTTTGGGATAACTTTTGTCCCATCTTATTACTATATATATATATATATTTCTTTCATTTACTTTTTTTTCTTTTGTTTTTTCTTTTCTATTTCTTTTTTTCTTTTTCTATGACAAATGCATACGGTTAACACAAATTGAAACATGAATGTGCACCCATTTTCCAAATTTTTCAATAATTACCCAAAACAAAATTTTTCTCTACCAATGTTTCCCAAAATTTCTCCCACACTTAAATGACGCACACACCTTAACCTAAGCTAATCAAAGATACAATTCAAGGTAAATCATGGTTTTTCACTTAGGGTTGTGATGTGCTAATAATTAGAACAAAGGGGATCAAAAAGCTCAAAAGGGGTTAACAAGGGTAGATGCAAGGGTAAGGCTGTATGGGTGAGTAAGCTTAATATAAAAAACGGCCTCAATCATGCTCAATGCAATTCAAAACATCAATTATTGGAAATAAAGAATCAAGCAAAACCGAGATTACAATCATAGAAGAGATATAACACTCAATGAACAAAATTAGTGGTTAAAAAATGTGTAACCACTCATTAAAGCTCAAAAACTCACAAGGTATTTGTTCTTTACTCTTCTATGTTCCATGAAATTATTCAAGCAAGTGTAAAAACAATTTTCCAAATCAATTCAATAGAATGCCCTAAAACAAAATTCTTGGAAAATCCTTATTGTTTTTCACCAAAATTATTTCATATATGTATGTATGATACGATGGATGCAAATTTTCAAAATTTTCCTAGTTCTCTTCCTAATTTTCAATATTACAAAATAATTAACATGAACAATTAGAACAAAATTGAACTAGGTGCTATACTGTTCACATCATCCATTCACAACTTCTATCTATAAAATATATACTAAGAAAAGGATGAAAAATGCAATAACTATGGATGAGCTAAGATGTATATATATACTAGAAGAAAGTGCAATGCAACAATAAAAAATACTCCAAATATCTACAAGAAACCTAACAAAAGAAAAAAAATGTGCAAAGCGTTTGGAAAAAGTAACTTTACGCCCTGAAAATGGTGAATCCTCCCCTACACTTAAGCATTGCACGGTCCTCCATGCACGAACACAATCCAGGGAGAATGTCTCTCAAGAGCTCCACTTTCGGTTGGTGGATGCGGGGGCTTGGGTTGTGTGGAATTGCCAAGTCCCATGTATGCTCGGCATCTCCATCCTCGGTTTCCTCCTCCTCTCCCGGCTCCTTGCCTTCATGTCTCATCCTCAAAAAGAGTGAATAAGGTATAATTAGAATTCATAGGCAAGTAGCAGAAAAAGGTAAAGGAGGGAGCAATTCAAGCATCTAATTGAGGAATTTTGCATAGTAGTGTGGAAGACACACAACGGCCGGTTAAAGTGTCATCCACACAATGAAAAAGTAAGCATGAGTTCCTCAACTAAATGGCCTAAGATGCAAGCAATGAATGAGTATCAATTAAGCACATGCAAACTTAGGCAAGTACAACAAAAGTGAATTGAATGTAGGAATTATTGGATATTGAAGTTGTACAAGTGAAAGAGAAAAATTGATATAAAATAGCACAACAAACAATAACCAATGCAATGATGAAAAGAAAATTACCTATTCATCCTTAACAATAAATAATCACATGGGAAGGTGCTTGCTACAAAAAGTGACATGTCTTGATAAGAATCAAGTCAAGTCAACTCAAACAAATGCAAAGCATTAACAAGGAGAAAATACCTTGTGATGTGATTATAGTGACTTAAAAATCATGATGAACAAGCAATTCCATTCAATTCACTGAATTCAATATGTACTTGTTAAAAATTTCACCAAACAAGAAATTAAATATCAATGTCCATATTCATATGGTGTTAGCAACTCAAAGCAACAAGTACATTATTGAAATTCCAATCCAAGATAACTTCATAATCATGATTAGAATGCCAAACAAGGATGTATTCCAACACACATGGTTGCGACAACACATGCATTAAACAAAAAGTTCATGTAGGCATTATGTCAAACACATGGAGTGCAGTGCACATATTCATCAATTCAAACAAAAATTCAAACATCAGCAACCCATAAATGAAAAATTTGAACACTTGCAATGAAACAAACAAGAAATTAAGCAAAAGTTAAGCTAAATAACCAAAGTTAAATAAAGAAACCAAAAATTAAGTAAGCAACTAAGCATAAAAAGGAAGATTAAAATAAGAAAATTGAAAAGATGAAGAATAGAAAAGAAAGGGATAGGCAACAGTGGCACTTGTGTTAGCCACTGTGAGGCTCACGGCGATGGAGTTTCGCTGGAGAAGAGAAGAAAGAAGGAAGAAAAAGAAGAAAGAGAGAAGAGAGAAGAAGAAAGAAGAAGAAAATCGAAGAGAGAGAGAGACAGAGGTGGCGGTGGTCGGCCGGCGACGGTGGTGGTCGCCGGAAGAAGCGAGGTGGTAGAAGAAGAAAGAAGGAAAGAAGAAAAGGGGTGAGGAGTGGCGCAACAGGGCACCCCTTCCTTATTATTGCCCAGACCACGACCCGTGCATACGCACAAAGGTGTGTGCGTACGCACACCAGCAAAATCTGGGGGCGTTCTTGTGCACAGGACGTGTGAGCGCTGCTGGCAGAGGGGGTGTTAAGATGTATGCGTGCGCACAGGTCTGTGCGCATGCACGGAACACCTTTTTTTTTAAGTAGGTAAAAATGACCATGTGTGCGTACGCACAGAGAGTCGTGCGTACGCACAGAATGAAAGTGTGGTAGGGTGCGCGTGCATAGAGGGTGCGAGCGCTGCGAACAGAGCGTGTGAAAACAGGTGTGCATGCACACACTGGTGTGCGCCGCACCGGTAGTGAAAAACAGGGGAAGTGCGCGTATGCACGAGGCTGTGCGCACGCAGAGAACTCTGTTTCTGCAACATTTTTAAAGCCTCTAAGGCACCAACCATGATATCAATCAATGTTTTTCAAGCCTAAAACACATCATTCATCAAAAACACATGATCAAACATAAAATTCAACTAAATTCAACCTAGAATGCAATCAAACTAAGCTAATTAAAGAGACAAAATTCAATAAACAAAACTAAAAGAAAGAAGGGTTGAAAGGATATTACCATGGTGGGGTGTCTCCCACCTAGCACTTTGGTTTTAAGTCCTCAAGTTGGACTTTTGGTTGTAGCTCACATCAAGGAGGCTTGTGCTTCCATCCATCCTTGAGTTGCCAACCATCCTTGCTCTTCAACAATCCTCCGGGATTCCACACGAAGTACATCAAGCTCCTAAGCAACCTCAAACAAGAAATTGGGATCCAAAATTGTTGGTTGTAAAGATGAAGGCCCGGATCCCACACTTTGGTTTCTCTATCATCCTCTTGTTGACTTTCACTTGTACCTTTGGATAAACAACCTTTCCAAGCTCCTTTTGAGCACCCACTTGAGTGTTGGAGTCCTCCAAATTGGACCTTGCACCACTTGTTCCTTGAACTCCATTGCCAACCAACATCCAATCCTTCACCATTTAACACTCCAAGAAGCACCTTGAGTTGATGGTCTGTCTCCAAGAGAGCATATTGGTATGGGCCTATAAAGCTCATGGAGGAAATTGTCACCTATTCAAATTGCCCTTGGGTTAGAGTCACTCTTGTAAATTCTTGCATGCATGCCTCCACTTCTTGGATGACCACCTCTTCCTCACCATCCTTTTCAAGCTCTTCCATATCCCTCTAAAACTCCAAGGGGAAAGCTTCCTCAAGATCATTGAGGCGGTCGACCAAGGTGGACTGATAAACCCATATTTTATGATGTATTTTGTGCTCAATTTAAGTGATTTATTCAATCCTTCACCCACTTATTCATGTAAATTGCATGGTTTTACTTTCCCTTCCTTATTATGTGATATATGTGAAAAACATGTTTCCTATGCTTTAAAAATATTAATTTTGATTACCCTTTATCATCATTCGATGCCGTGATTTGTGTGTTAAGTATTTTCAGATCTCCTAAGGCAAGAATGGCTTAGAGGATAGAAAGGAAACATACAAAAATGGAAGGAAAGCACAAAAATGGAGTTTTGAAAAAAAGGGCAGCGACGCGAACGCATGGACGACGAGGCCGCGTGCCCAGCACGAAAAGGCAGCGACGCGAACGCGTGACTGACGCGGACGCGTGCCTTGAGCAGAACGTAAATGACGCGTACACGTGACCGAAGTAAACGCGTGACAAGGAAAACTCCCAGATGTCGCGACCGCGTGACCCACGCGGACGCGTGACAGACGCCACGTGCAGAAATTGCAGAAAATGCTCCCAGCGATTTCTAAAACCCTTTTTGGCCTAGATCCAAGTCCAGAAAGCACAGATTAGAGGTTATAAGGTGGGGGAATGCATCCATTCAAAGAAGTTCTTCCGATTATTCACTTTTGATAATTTAGATGTAGTTTTTAGAGAGAGAGGTTCTCTCCTCTCTCTTAGGTTTTAGGATTAGGATTCCTCTTAAGAATTTAGGATTACAACTTCCTCTCAGGTTCAATATTCCTTTTACTTTATATTTCTCTTTTACTTTCAGATACTTTAATGCTTCTATTTGTTAATTACTTATGATTGCCAAATTGGCTTATGAACCATTCATGTTAGGATTTTCTCTTATTAATGCAATTGAGGTATTTCAGATTTATGATTCTTATTTAGCTTTTTATATTCTTGGCTTTAATTGATTAACTGGAGACTCTTGAGTTATCAAACTTATCGTGGTTGTTAACTGTTATTTTTGCTAATTGAATTGAATTCTCCTAACTCTAGTCCTTTCTTAGGAGTTGGCTAGGACTTGAGGATCTAACTAATTAGTCTACTTGACTTTCCCTTGCTTTAGTAAAGGTTAACTAAGTGGGATTAAAACTCAATTCTCATCACCATCGATAAGGATAACTAGGATAGGGCTTCCGAATTTTCATACCTTGCCAAGAGATTTATTAGATATTAATTTATTAATTCCTGCAATTTATTTTCCTTGTTCAAACTTTTTAAAACCCAAAAATACTGTTTTCCATAACTAATAATAAGAACACCTCCCTGCAGTTCCTTGAGAAGACGACCCGAGGTTTAAATACTCGGTTATCAATTTTATTGGGTTTGCTTAAGTGACAAACAAAACTTTTGTACGAAGGGATTTTCTGTTGGTTTAGAAGCTATACTTGCAACGCAATTATATATATCTGTGAAAATCCTTTACCGACATTAAATCTCAGTCCGAAAACCACCCCTTCCCCCTCTCTTCTTTCTTCCCTTCCCTCTCTTCCACCCCTCTCAACCACCACTGCCCCCCCTCACCGCAGCCAGCCCCGACCACCCCGCCACCAACGCCGCCTCCCACCACCACAACCCTCACCTACCTCCTTTTTAACCCACCCCCTCCACCATTAACCCCAACCTAAAGCCCCCTGCCACCGCCCCTGCTCCACCACCGCGCCGCCGTGCTCCCTCTCAGCGCCGCCGCGTCACCACCACTATCTCTCTGCCCTCTTCTCTGTTCCATACATTTGTACTTCTACACACCAGGTTCCGCCATACTGCGATTCCTCTTTTCGATTCCTTAGTTAGTTTTTCAATTTTTGTTCAGAATAGGATAATTAGAGATGCATGTTTGTAGTGGATTTTAGGTGGTTAGGTAGCTAGGATGTGGTTAGTGGATTTAGGCCTAATAATTGCACTGTTCTTGCTACTTGTTTTATCTATTTTGCAATTCTGATTTTGCTGTGATGCTCATACTGTTCATATGCTGTTCTTTCATGTTTCATGCTGCTGTTAAGACTGTTCTTTACTGTTCCTACTGTTTGTGACTCTTTGCAGCAATATTTTTTTCATATGAACTATTTTTCTCGCTGTTTATTACTTGGGAACACCCAATTTTAGCCGAAATGCTGCCCAATTTTCTGCAAATTGTTTTCATGTATTGAGTTTGGAAATTTCATATTTTGCCTTACCTGGCTACAACCAAACCAATTCATGACTTCCCGGGCTAGCATTCTTATTCCTTTTGATCCCCTAGTTAATAACTTGCACTATTGATGATTTCATGTTAGTTTTGCAACTTTTCTATCCTTCTGAATTATCATCAATAACCTGATATTTTTGCTTGATTATGAGTTGATTATTCTTTAAATTTGTGAATTTAGTGTTACCTAGGAAACATTTATCATGCCACTTACTTTAACTTCCTTTTTACTAACTCACTGCTTTCACTTTCTAACTTTCTATTCACCTATTACCCACTTTTAACTCACTAACTTCTCTTTTTGCCTTTTAACTAACTACTTTAACTTTCTAACTCAAGGCATGATTATTGTTTTTCCTAATTAACATGAATTCTACCAATATTATATTTTGGATTGTGATTTTTCATCTCTGATTTTTTTTTAACTCACATATAGTCCAAAATGTACATATATTCAACTCATTTCATAATTCTACTGCTCGTTTGCCTTTATGCTTAAATTGTTATAAATCCTATTTGCCTACTTGTTTTCTTGCTTTTGTTCTTTAATTATATCCTGCAATTTCTGCTTTTCAGGATGTCTGACCCTCAACGCAAAGGAAAAGGCAAAGCAACCACTGGCAAACGGAAAAGAGGCAAATCCTCTATGTCCATCTTGGACATTTTGCATGATGATTCCTGGCGGGAAAAGCACTTTACCCCGCAGGAGAAGGCTGACCAGCTCCTCACTGCCAATGATCCAGTTAAATTTGCAAACAGATACTATGAGCTAAAGTATTCAGTGTTTGCCACTTCTAGGAACCTGTACCTGGAGAGAACTCTAAAAATTCCAGAAGAACTACAGCAGTACACCTCCGAACAGATAAAACAGAGAGGCTGGTTCTTCTTGGAGACAAACTTGACAGAGGTCAATGCTTCCTGGGTCAGAGAGTTTTACTGCAACTATTTTAAGACTTCCCTGGATGCAGTGCACCTCAGAGGGAAACAGATTTTGGTCACTGAGGAAGCCATTGAGGACATCCTCCACCTTCAGCCTAAATCAGATCAGCCTGACGATTACCAAAAGGCTGAGGAGGATATGCGCTTTATGAGATTTGATTGGGATGCTGTCAAGCAGAGAATAGCCCTTGATTCTACTGTCCCATAGGTCATGGGAAAGAACACAGTGATGCCTAAGGGAATCAAGCTGATTTACCTGAATGATGAGGCTCGGCTCTGGCACCAGATTCTGAGCAACTATCTGATGTCGAGCACTCATGAGACAGAGCTGCCCGCTGCTATGATCACCTTCATCTAGTGTGTGATGGAGGGTAAGAACCTGTATCTTCCACGATTCATCCGGTATTACATGGCCAGGGTCCATGTCAGAGGCACCCTCCCTTTCTCTTATCTGATCACCCAGCTAGGCCGTCGAGCTGACGTGCCTTGGGAGCTTGCTGATGAGAAGCCACCTGCTGCGGACTGCAAGAAGATTATCCCTCACAGCAAGAAGTTTCAGGCTTTAAGCCACAGACCCCCATTCCTCACCTCTTCTGATGAGACAGCCACACCTTCAGCTGCCCCTTCTTCATCCACTGCTACACCAACTACCACTACTGCACCTCCACCTGCCTCAGAGCCCATTTACCACCTCGTGCACCGCCTATTTCAGTAACTGAACCAGATGGAGCGCCGCAACCAGCGGCGATATGAGAGATCTGAGCGTCGCAACAAGCGACACTATGAGCACCTCAAGTTGATGATCTAATCCGGCGGCGACATCCCATCCGAGCCTGACACACCATCAGAGCCATCTGAGGAGGAGGCGGACGAGCATGAGGAGGAGACACATGCACAGAGAGAGGCTGAGCAGGCAGGACCAGAGCAGGCTGCGCCACAGCATGTGGAGCCACACCAGATCTAGGCCGCAGACCCAGAGATTCCTCTACAGTCAGCACCTCCACTGTAGCAGACAGATCCTCCTACACTTATCCAGGCTGCAGACCTTCAGGCCACCATAGAGACTCCAGTAGCCCATCCTTTCGGTGATGACACTTCTTCACACCCAGCTTGAGTGAGCATCGAGGATGATGCTATATTTTAAGTGTGGGGAGGTCGCCATCCCTGGCCTATCTTTTTGGTGAACCACTACAGACTCTTTTTTATCTTATTTTTGTTTATTTTTCTGTATTTTTATCTTTATCTTTATTTTTATTTTTCAGTACTTACACATTGTTCTTTTGCTGTATTTCTACTTTATTTCTGCATTTTGCACTTTAGTTTATATCTTAGACATTTAGTTTAGTTTGCAATTTTAAACTTATTAGTTATAGAATATGTAGATTAATTAGTATAGTTTACCCCTTTAGCATATATTAGTTTGGTTTAATTAAAAATAAAAGGAAGTAAACTAGAGACTTTAACAGAATCAAACATCCACACACCTTGTGTATATAGCATTACATGTTAGTTAGTTAACAACATTTCTTCAAGGAGGAACACTAAGATTTTAAGGACCACCCTAATATTTACATTGAGAATAATGGGAACTCTTAATTTCTACTTGCATGACATACATAACTGATATATGATTTTTGAGCTGGAGAACACACAGAATTTTGAGCTTAATTGTATGGTTACATTCAAACCATAAATTTCATTCCTGTGTATTTTGCCCTTCTTTTTCATTCTGATGTTCTTTACTTTGTTTTAATCTATATGTCTAGTATAGAATATAGATACATACCAAGAGATGATTGAGGCCATCATTTGAATTTTTATTCACTTATCCCAAATTAGCCTACCTTTTACATCACCTTTGTTAGCCCCCTTGAGCTTTTTAATCCCCTCTTGTTCTATAACCACATTACTAGCCTTAAGCAGAAAAACAAAATAAAAATCCCAAGTTGAATCCTTGATTAGCTTAAGATAGATATTGTGTACAATTTAAGAGTAGGGAATTTTATGGGAACATGGGATGATAGAAACAAAGTAGGAATTTAAAAAGAATAAGTTGTTTCAAAAATAAAATTCGGGAAGCATGCTCATGAGAAATCAAAACAATTGAATTACCATGTGCATAGATTTAAAAAAAATCATATAAAAAAAGAGAAATTTTTATTTTCAGTATTTAGATAAAGGGATATCTAAAAAATTCCCCAAAATAAAAATCAATGCACATGGGACAAAATTAAATTTAATGCATGAGCTTGTAATATAAAGTGGGAAAATTTGGGTAAATAGGTAAAGGAACTTAAAAATTATATAAAGTATGTATGTTAGGTGAGATCTTAGACTAATCAAGGATTCACTTATTAGCTCACTTAGCCTTATACATATACCCTTACCTTTACCTTGGCCCCATTACAACCTTGAAAAAGACCTCATGATTTTTGTATGTTTGTATTCCATATTTGTTGATTGGTTAGATGAAGAACAAAGTTTTAGAAAGCAAGGATAGAAAAAGAATAGAGTGAATAACCCAATAAACACTGAGTGACTAGAGAGTAAACACAAAATCCAGTGAGGGTTCAATAGCTCATCACCATATATCTCTACTTAATTGTTAATTGTCTTGCAAGTTTGTGAAATACTTTTACCCATCTCAATTGTAAAAGTGCTTTAACATTATCTAGGGTTTGGCTATGCATATATGATTCCTTGAGGATATGAATTAACTTAACTACATGTAAGCTTTATATACAAGTGAATAATAACTAGAATTGCATTGCACATTTAGATAGTTTGCATTTAGAATAGAATGCATTGCATGAGATTCCCCCATTCTAACTTTACCCTTTCTCTTGGATTTAGCATGAAGACATGCTATTGTTTAAGTGTGGAGAGGTTGATAAACCCATATTTTATAATGTATTTTGTGCTCAATTTAAGTGATTTATTCAATCCTTCATCCACTTATTCATGTAAATTGCATGGTTTTACTTTCTCTTCCTTATTATGTGATATATGTGAAAAACATATTTCCTATGCTTTAAAAATATTAATTTTGATTACCCTTTATCATCATTCGATGCCGTGATTTGTGTGTTAAGTATTTTCAGATCTCCTAAGACAGGAATGACTTAGAGGACAGAAAGGAAACATACAAAAATGGAAGGAAAGCACAAAAATGGAGTTTTGAAGAAAAGGGCAGCGACGCGAACGCATGGACGACGCGGCCGTGTGCCTAGCGCGAAAAGGCAGCGACACGAACGCGTGACTGACGTAGACGCGTGCCTTGAGCAGAACGTAAATGATGCGTACGCATGACTGAAGCGAACGCGTGACAAGGAAAACTTACAGATGACGCGACCGTATGACCCACGTGGACGCGTGACAGACGCCACGTGCAGAAATTGCAGAAAACGCTCCCAGCGATTTCTGAAACCCTTTTTGGCCCAGATCCAAGTCCAGAAAGCACAGATTAGAGGTTATAAGGTGGGGGAATGCATCCATTCAAAGAAGTTTTTCCGATTATTCACTTTTGATAATTTAGATGTAGTTTTTAGAGAGAGAGGTTCTCTCCTCTCTCTTAGGTTTTAGGATTAGGATTCCTCTTAAGAATTTAGGATTACAACTTCCTCTCAGGTTCAATATTCCTTTTACTTTATATTTCTCTTTTACTTTCAGATACTTTAATGCTTCTATTTGTTAATTACTTTTGATTGCCAAATTGGCTTATGAACCATTCATGTTAGAATTTTCTCTTATTAATGCAATTGAGGTATTTCAGATTTATGATTCTTATTTAGCTTTTTATATTCTTGGCTTTAATTGATTAATTGGAGACTCTTAAGTTATCAAACTTATCGTGGTTGTTAATTGTTATTTTTGCTAATTGAATTGAATTCCCCTAACTCTAGTCCTTTCTTAGGAGTTGGCTAAGACTTGAGGATCTAACTAATTAGTCTACTTGACTTTCCCTTGCTTTAGTAAAGGTTAACTAAGTGGGATTAAAACTCAATTCTCATCACCATCGATAAGGATAACTAGGATAGGGCTTCCAAATTTTCATACCTTGCCAAGCGATTTATTAGATATTAATTTATTAATTCCTGCAATTTATTTTCCTTGTTCAAACCTTTTAAAACCCAAAAATACTGTTTTCCATAACTAATAATATATATTTGATGAGGCAAAACCTGTTTTCCATAACACCTCCCTGCAGTTCCTTGAGAAGACGACCCGAGGTTTAAATACTCGGTTATCAATTTTATTGGGTTTGCTTAAGTGACAAACAAAACATTTGTACGAAGGGATTTTCTGTTGGTTTAGAAGCTATACTTGTAACGCGATTATATATATTTGTGAAAATTCTTTACCGACATTAAATCTTAGTTCGTCATGGACAAAAAATCATTGATGATGCAATCCACTTTTTGATCAAACTCCCCCAATTCTCCATTTAACTCTTCCGGTTCACTAGCTCTACTTTCCTCCTCATGCAATTCAAGCATTGGCTCCTCTTCTTCTCCTTGAGGCTCCATGTTATCCTCCTCTCTATAGTTCTTCGTTGCTCCTCCACATTCCTCAAGGGGAATGTCTTGATTGCTCGAGCGTAGTGAGGCTAAGCGGTTCATTGCTTCGGCTATGGTAGCCATAAATTCTCCTTACTTCTTTCGGAACCCTTCTTGCTCTTGGAAGAATGCTTGAAGGTCTTATTCTTCTTGGGGGCAAGGGTTGTAAAACTTCAATTTGAGGTGGAAAAGGAGATTCAAAGGTTAGGAAAAAGGTTGTATGGGTGAAAGGTGTATCATGTTGGTGAGGGTATTGAGGTGGTATAAAAGGTGGTGATGGTTCATATGGTTGGTAACAAGGTGTATAGACATTTTAATTCCATGGAGGTGGAGGGTGTGGTACTTAAAAGTTTAGTGGTTGAGGGTTGTGTATGGGGTATCCTTCATATCCTTGGGTTTGATATTCATATAGGGGAGAGTGTGGCTCGTTGTGGTATGAGGGAGGTGTTTACCATGAGTGTTGCTCATACACAATTGGTTCCTCCCTTAATTGATTCTTCCACTCCATGAAGCCATCCCAACTTGAATTTATCATACACTACAAAATATTCACAACCAAGCTCCAAGCAACAAGGGTGATAGCTCATAGAGAAAGTAGAAAATAAAGGCCAAAGACATCAACAAACAAGAAAAATAGACACCCAAATATTAACAAAAATAACCAAATAACCAAAAAGTAAGCTATTTACACTATGGACATATTTACAACAACCAAAAGACAGCACTCAATTGCATCCCCGGCAACGGCGCCAAAAACTTGACGAGTGAGCTAGTGTCAATCTAGAATTTCTCAAACTGGAATATGTTCGTTGCAAGTATAGCTAAATCAACAACTAACTCTCAACATCAAAGTTTAGTATTTTCAAATACAAAATATATAAACCGAGAGTCTTTCAACCTCGGGTCATTCTCCCTAGGACGCAATTGGAAGTGTTTCTCTTTCGGTTGTGAGGAAAAGGGGGTTTTCAAGTAAGAAATGAAAGATTAAAAGAACTAAGCGATAAAAGAACTAAGGAATGAGCAAAATTGAAAGTAATGCAAGCGACAAGGAATAAGATCAAAACTAGTGAAAATGCTATAAATGCAATAAAGAGCCTTGGCTTAGGAATGAGGATCCAAGGAATCCTATCATTGCCATAACCACAACTATGGTAATTATGATGAGTCAATCTCACCTAGTCAACCCCAACCGTCAAGGAGTAAGTCAAGCAAGCATAATTGACCTTAATCCATAAGTCCTAGCTAACTTACCAAACTAGTTGATAAAAAGCTAGCGTCAATGGAAACAAGAGTCAACTAACTACCCAATAATTACCACTAAATGTCAGACATTATGACTCTAGTATCCTAGGAACTCAAACCACAAGCCAAGGTGGAAAAATCTACTCAAATTCTAAAGTTGGCATTTTCACAAACACCTTGTGTGCATAAAAGTAAAACATGGAAAGTTGCAAGTAAAAATAACAAACTATAACTAACTATCAACAATACCAAGAATAAACATCCAAACAAACATAAAGAAAGCATGAAACATTAAATTCATCAATCAAAATTTCAAGAACTCAAAATTGCAATTATAAACAAAGTGCTTGAACCAAGGGAAATGAAAATAAAGACAATGTAATTAAAGAGGAATTAAAGAGTACTTACAATTAAAGATGATCAAAATCCAAAATTAAGCTTGCTATAAAATGCTACATGAAAATTACATAAACCCTAGGAGAGCTCTCTACTCTACACTACTCCTACTCCTAATTAACTATGCTAAGAAAATGTAAAAATGTGGCCTTCTACTCTAATGAAAAGCTTCCCTTCATATGTGTTGAATTTCCCTTATATAGCACTCTAAAATCATCATCCAAGCCTTCCAAAATGGGCCAAAAGGCCTCAGAAAACGCACAACACGTGTTTCATTAATAAAATCACGTGCAGGGACCTGTGTGGACGCACAGGTGTGTGCGTCCGTACACTTGGCTAAACATTGACCTGTGCGTACGCACAGGTGTTCGTCCGCACGCACACATGGAAATTCTTTCCGTGCGCACGCACACTTCGCTGTGTGTGCTTTTCCTTGTTTTCTTCATGTTTTCTCCCTTTTACATGCTTTCTTCCACTTTTGGCTATCCATTCTTGTCTCGAAGGCCTGAATTCACTCAGAAAACATGTCATGGCATCAAATGGAATAAAAGTGGAATTAAATTGCTCATTTCAAGCACAAAAGTGCATGTTTTCACATTTAGGTTCAACTTAGTGGCAAAACACAAAAGTATGCTATTTTGGTGCTTAAGTGTGAGTTCATGTGCTAGAATCCATCCAAATTAAGTCAAAATATATCATCAAATATGGACTCATCATTTCCTCTAGTCATGCTTTCTAAAACTTTGTTCTTCATCTAACCAATCAACAAATATGTAATGTACAAATCAAACATCATGAGGGCTTTTTAAGGTTGTAATGGGGCTAAGGTAAGGGTGAGGATACATGTTTGGCCAAGTGAGTTATACTTTGAATCTTTGACTAACCTAAATTCTCACCTAACACACACACATACTCTATATAATTCTGAAATCATGCCTAGCTACCCAAAATCTCACTTTTGCATCACATACTCATGTATTAATTTTTAATTCCACCACTTATGCATTGATCTTTTATTGAACTCAGTGCATATGGTTTTTCAATTTTTACATGAGTAAGCACCTAAATTCCCAATATTTTTATCAATAAAACACAACACATTCTCATTAACCCAAGTTCCCACAATTCCCCACACTTAGTTGACACACAATCTTTATCTTAAGCTAACCAAAGATTCAAATGGGATAATTAATTATTTTTTCGTTTAAGGCTAGTGATGTGGTAAAATACAGAATAAATGGGGGTTAAGAAGGCTCAAAATGGAAAACAAAGGTAAATGAAAATGGTGGGCTATTTGGGATAAATGAGCTAATAACAAATGATGGCTTCAATCATATGTATGCTACAAATACACTAAATAATGGACATATAGAATGGAACAAACTATAGATTGCAATCATAGGGAGGAAAACTGGTGCACGAAATTGTGATGTCCAGGCTCGAACAATCCCTGGTAATGGCTCCAAAGCTTGGTGCTTTGATCTTAATTCATAATTGTCACAACTTCGATACAACTAACCAGCAAGTGCACTGGGTCGTCCAAGTAATACCTTACGTGAGTAAGGGTCGAATCCCACGGAGATTGTTGGTATGAAGCAAGCTATGGTCACCTTGTAAATCTCAGTTAGGCAGATATAAAGTGATAATGGTGTTTTCGAATAATGAATAATAAAATAGGGATAGAGATACTTATGTAAATCATTGGTAGGAATTTCAGATAAGCGAATGGAGATGCTTTTCGTTCCTCTGAACCTCTGCTTTCCTGCTATTTTCATCCAATCGGTCTTACTCCTTTCCATGGCTGGCTTTATGCAAGGGCATCACCGTTGTCAGTGGCTACATCCCCTCCTCTCAGTGAATAATATGCTCACGCACCCTGTCACGGCACGGCTATTCATCTGTCGGTTCTCGATCATGCTGGAATAGGATTCACCCTCCTTTTGCGTCTGTCACTAACGCCCAGCACTCGCGAGTTTGAAGCTCGTCACAGTCATTCAATCATTGAATCCTACTCAGAATACCACAGACAAGGTTTAGACCTTCCGGATTCTCTTGAATGCCGCCATCATTCTAGCTTACGCCACGAAGATTCTGGTTAGGAGATCTAAGAGATACTCATTCTAGCTTAATTCATGTAGAACAGAAGTGTTTGTCAGGCACGCGTTCATAGGAGAGAAGGATGATGAGCGTCACACATAATCATCACCTTCATCACGTTCTTGGGTGCGAATGGATATCTTAGAAGCGAAATAAGAAGAATTGAATAGAAAACAGTAGTACTTTGCATTAATCTTTGAGGAACAGCAGAGCTCCACACCTTAATCTATGGAGTGTAGAAACTCTACCGTTTGAAAATACATAAGTGAAGGTCCAGGCATGGCCGAGATGGCCAGCCCCTCTGATCTAAGAACCAGGCGTCCAAAGATGCCTAATACAATAGTAAGAGGTCCTATTTATAATAAACTAGCTACTAGGGTTTACATGAGTAAG
Organism: Arachis ipaensis; assembly: GCF_059453495.1. NCBI lineage: Eukaryota > Viridiplantae > Streptophyta > Magnoliopsida > Fabales > Fabaceae > Arachis > Arachis ipaensis. Next base: position 111,879,282 of record NC_142436.1, read on the forward strand.
TATTTGATGTATAAATCCACTTCCGGGGCCCACTTGGTGTGTGTTTGGGCTGAGCTTAAGTGTTGCACGTGCAGAGGCCATTTGTGGAGTTGAACGCCAGTTTTTGTGCCAGTTTGGGCGTTCAACTCTGGTTTTGGATCCTTTTCTGGCGCTGGACGCCAGATTTGGGTAGAAAGCTGGCGTTGAACGCCAGTTTACGTCGTCTATTCTTGGCCAAAGTATGGACTATTATATATTGCTGGAAAGCCCTGGATGTCTACTTTCCAACGCAATTGGAATCGCGCCATTTCGAGTTCTGTAGCTCCAGAAAATCCACTTTGAGTGCAGGGAGGTCAGAATCCAACAGCATCAGCAGTCCTTTTTCAACCTCTGAATCTGATTTTTGCTCAAGTCCCTCAATTTCAGCCAGAAAATACCTGAAATCACAGAAAAACACACAAACTCATAGTAAAGTCCAGAAATGTGAATTTAACACAAAATCTATTAAAAACATCCCTAAAAGTAACTAGATCCTACTAAAAACATACTAAAAACAATGTCAAAAAGCGTATAAATTATCCGCTCATCACAACACCAAACTTAAATTGTTGCTTGTCCCCAAGCAACTGAAAATCAAAATAGGATAAAAAGAATAGAATATACTATAAATTCCAAACTATCAATGAAACAGAGCTTCAATCATATGAGCGGGACTTATAGCTTTTTGCCTCTTGAATAGTTTTGGCATCTCACTTTATCCATTGAGGTTCAAAATGATTGGCATCTATAAGAACTCAGAGTTCAGATAGTGTTATTGATTCCCCTAGTTCAGTATGATGATTCTTGAACACAGCTATTTTATGAGTCTTGGCCGTGGCCCTAAGCACTTTGTTTTCCAGTATTACCACCGGATACATAAATGCCACAGACACATAATTGGGTGAACCTTTTCAGATTGTGACTCAGCTTTGCTAAAGTCCCCAATTAGAGGTGTCCAGGGTTCTTAAGCACACTCTTTTTTTTTTGGTTTGGACCTTGACTTTAACCGCTCAGTCTCAAGTTTTCACTTGACACCTACACGCCACAAGCACATGGTTAGGGACAACTTGGTTTAGCCGCTTAGACCAGGATTTTATTCCTTTAGGCCCTCCTATCCACTGATGCTCAAAGCCTTGGGATCCTTTTTATTTGCCCTTGCCTTTTGGTTTTAAGGGTTATTGGCTTTTTGCTCTTGCCTCTTGGTTTTAAGAGCTTTTGGCTTTTTCTGCTTGCTTTTTCTTTTTCTTTCTATATTTTTTTTTCGCCTATTTTTTTTTTCTATATTTTTTTTTCTGCAAGCTTTGTTCTTTGCTGCTTTTTCTTGCTTCAAGAATCATTTTTATGATTTTTCAGATTATCAAATAACATGTCTCCTAGTCATCATTCTTTCAGGAGCCAACATATTTAACATTCTTAAACAACAACTTCAAAAGACATATGCACTGTTCAAGCATACATTCAGAAAACAAGAAGCATTGTCACCACATCAATATAATTAAACTAAGTTCAAGGATAAATTCAAAACTCATGTACTTCTTGTTCTTTTGAATTAAAACATTTTTTTTTAAGAGAGGTGATGGATTCATAGGACATTTATAACTTTAAGACATAGTTACTACTACTAATGATCATGTAATGAAGACACAAACATAGATAAGCACATAACATAGAAAATGAAAAACAGAGAAAGTAAGAACAAGGAATGAGTCCACCTTAGTGATGTCCTTGAGCTCTTCTATGTCTCTTCCTTGTCTTTGCTGCTCCTCCTTCATTGCTTTTAGATCTTCTCTGATTTCATGAAGGATGATGGAGTGCTCTTGATGTTCCACCCTTAGTTGCTTCCAATAATTGTGTGGAAGAAAATGTATCCCCTGAGGTATCTCAGGGATCTCTTGATTTGCAGTCAAATGTTCTACCACTGAGCTATAGACCCTTGATGGAAGCTTTTGTCTTCCCTTTCCTCTTTCTAGAGGCTTCTCTGGCCTTAGGTGCCATCAATGGTTATGGAAAAAACAAAAAAAGCTATGCTTTTTACCACACCAAACTTAGAATGTTGCTCGCCCTCGAGCAAAAGAAGAAAGAATAGAAGAATAAGAAGAAGATATGGAGGAGATGGAGGGAGATGTGTATTCGGCCATATGGGTGGGATTGGGTGGGAAAGAGATGTTGAATTTTGAAGGAAAGTGGGTGTTTGGATGTGAGTGGTAAAGAGTTAATAGGGAAGAGTGTTTATTGGGAATAGAGGATGATTGAGAAGAGAGAAGAGAGTGAGTGGAGGTAGGTGGGGATCCTGTGGGGTCCACAGATCCTGAGGTGATCCTGTGAGGTCCACAGATCTTGAGGTGTCAAGGCATTTACATCCCTGCACCAATTTCGGCATGCAAAATGCCCTTGCACACAACTCTGGGCGTTCAGCGCCAGGTTGGTGCCCATTTTGGGCGTTCAACGCCCATTTGCTGCCATTTCTGGCGTTGAACGCCAGAACCATGCTTGTTCTGGGCGTTCAGCGCCAGGATGCTCCCATTCTGGGCGTTCAGCGCCAGAACTATGCTCTGTTCTGGCGTTTGAACGCCAGACAGATGCTCCTCCTGGGTGTGATTTTTCTTCTGCTATTTTTGATTCCGTTTTCAATTTTTATATTTATTTTGTGACTCCACATGATCATGAACCTAAGAAAACATGAAAAACAATAAAAATAAGAATTAGATAAACATTGGGTTGCCTCCCAACAAGCGCTTCTTTAATGTCAATAGCTTGACAGTGGGCTCTCATGGAGCCTCACAGATGTGCAGAGCTTTGTTGAGACTCTCCAACACCAAACTTAGAGTTTGGATATGGGAGTTCAACACCAAACTTAGAGTTTGGTTGTGGCCTCCCAACACCAAACTTAGAGTTTGACTGTGGGGGCTCTGGTTGACTCTGCTTTGAGAGAAGCTTTTCATGCTTCCTCTTCATGGTTGCAGAGGGAGATTCTTGAGTTTTGAATACAAGGGAGTTCTCATTCCATTGAAGGACTATTTCACCTCTGTCAACATCAATCACAGCTCTTGCTGTGGCCAGGAAAGGTCTTCCTAGGATGATGGATTCATCCTCTTCCTTTCCAGTATCCAGGACTATGAAATCAGTAGGTATGTAAAGGCCCTCAACCTTTACTAATACATCTTCTACTTGTCCATAAGCCTGTTTTCTTGAGCTGTCTGCCATCTCTAGTGAGATTTTAGCAGCTTGCACCCCATAGATTCCCAGTTTCTCTATTACAGAGAGAGGCATGAGGTTTATTCCTGAACCAAGGTCACACAGAGCCTTAAAGATCATGGTGCCTATGGTACAGGGTATTGTGAACTTTCCAGGATCCTGTCTCTTCTGAGGCAATGTCAGTTGATCCAGATCACTTAGTTCATTGATGAACAAGGGAGGTTCAACTTCCCAAGCATCAATGCCAAATAGTTTGGCATTCAGCTTCATGATTGCACCAAGAAACTTGGCAGTTTGCTCTTCAGTGACATCCTCATTCTCTTCAGAAGAGGAATACTCATCAGAGCTCATGAAGGGCATAAGGAGGTTCAATGGAATCTCTATGGTCTCTAGATGAGTCTCAGATTCCTTTGGTTCCTCAGAGGGAAGCTCCTTATTGATCACTGGACATCCCAGGAGGTCTTCCTCCTTGGGATTCACGTCCTCTCCTCTCCTCACAGGTTCGGCCATGGCGCTTATGTCAATGGCCTTGCACTCTCCTTTTGGATTCTCTTCTGTATTGCTTGGGAGAGTACTAGGAGGGATTTCAGTGATCCTTTTACTCAGCTGGCCCACTTGTGCTTCCAGATTTCTAATGGAAGATCTTGTTTCATTCATGAAACTTACAGTGGCCTTAGATAGATCAGAGACTAGATTTGCTAAATTAGAAGCATTTTGTTCAGAGTTCTCTGTCTGTTGCTGAGTCGATGATGGAAAAGGCTTGCTATTGCTAAACCTGTTTCTTCCACCATTATTAAAGCCTTGTTGAGGCTTTTGATCCTTCCATGAGAAATTTGGATGATTTCTCCATGTTGAGTTATAAGTGTTTCCATAAGGTTCACCTGAGTAATTTACCTCTGCTATTGCAGGGTTCTCAGGATCATAGGCTTCTTCTTCAGAAGATGCCTCTTGAGTACTATTGGATGCAGCTTGCATTCCATGCAGACTCTGAGAAATCATATTGACTTGCTGAGTCAATATTTTGTTCTGAGCCAATATGGCATTCAGAGTATCAACTTCAAGAACTCCCTTCTTCATAGGCGTCCCATTACTCACAGGATTCCTTTCAGAAGTGTACATGAACTGGTTATTAGCAACCATGTCAATGAGTTCTTGAGCTTCTGCAGGCGTTTTCTTTAGGTGAATGGATCCACCTGCAGAAGTGTCCAGTGACATCTTTGATAGCTCAGATAAACCATCATAGAATATATCCAGGATGGTCCATTCTGAAAGCATGTCAGAATGACACTTTTTGGTCAACTGTTTGTATCTTTCCCAAGCTTCATAGAGAGATTCACCTTCTTTTTGTCTGAAGGTTTGAACATCAGCTCTAAGCTTGCTCAGCTTTTGAGGAGGAAAGTACTTGGCTAAGAAAGCCGTGACCAGCTTATCCCAAGAGTTCAGGCTGTCTTTGGGTTGAGAATCCAACCATAATCTAGCTCTGTCTCTTACAGCAAAAGGGAAAAGCATGAGCCTGTAGACTTCAGGATCTACTCCATTAGTCTTAACAGTATCACATATCTGCAAGAATTCAGTTAAGAACTGAAAAGGATCTTCAGATGGAAGTCCATGAAACTTGCAGTTCTGCTGCATTAGAGAAACTAATTGAGGTTTCAGCTCAAAGTTGTTTGCTCCAATGGCAGGAATGGAGATGCTTCTTCCATGTAAATTGGAATTAGGTGCAGTAAAGTCACCAAGCATCTTCCTTACATTATTATTATTTTCGGCTGCCATATCCTCTTCATGTTCAAAAATTTCTGAAAGGTTATCTCTGGATTGTTGTATTTTAGCTTCTCTTAATTTTCTCTTCAGAGTCCTTTCAGGTTCTGGATCTGCTTCCACAAGAATGTTCTTATCCTTGCTCCTGCTCATATAACAAAGAAGAAGGCACAGAAAAATAATAATAATAGAGATTCTCTTTATCACAGTATAGAGGTTCACTTATGTGAGTAGAAGAAAAGGGGGAGATAAAGGATGTGATGTAAAGGAAGAAACACAACTGTACGAATGGAAGAGATGTGAGATGAGATCTTAGGATATGAATGAATAAATAGAATAGGATGAGAGAGAAGGAGGGAATTTTCGAAAATTATTTTTGAAAAGCAGTTAGTGATTTTGGAAAATGGTTTTTGAAAAATTGTTAGTAATTTTCGAAAATTAAGTTTTAAAAATTAAAATAATTAATAAATTAAAAAGAAATTTTGAAAAAGGGGAGAGATATTTTCGAAAATGAGAGAGAGAGAGTTAGTTAGGTGGTTTTGAAAAAGTTAAGAAACAAACAAAAAGTTAGTTAGTTAGTTGAAACAAAGTTTGAAAAGATAGGAAGTTAGGAAGTTAGAAAAGATATTTTGAAATCAAATTTTGAAAAAGATAATATTAGAAGATATTTTTGAAAAGATATGATAGAAATTAGTTTTTGAAAAAGATTTGATTTTTAAAATCACAATTAATGACTTGATTCACAAGAAATCATAAGATATGATTCTAGAACTTAAAGTTTGAATCTTTCTTAACAAGTAAGTAACAAACTTCAAATTTTTGAATCAAAACATTAATTGATTATGTTATTTTCGAAAATTTTATATAAAAATAAGAAAAAGATTTTTTAAAAAAAGTTTTTGGAATTTTCGAAAATAACTAAGAATTTTGAAAAAGATTTGATTTTTGAAAAAGATTTTGAAAAAGATAAGATTTTCAAATTGAAAATTTGATTTGACTCATGAGAAACAATTTTGATTTTAAAAATTTTTGAAAAAGTCAATCCAAATTTTCGAATTTGATGAGAGAAAAAGGGAAAGATATTTTTTTTTTTTTTTTTGAAATTTTTATGAAAAACATGAAAAATATGCAATGCATGAAATTTTTAGATCAAAACAATGAATGCATGCAAGAATGCTATGAATGTCAAGATGAACACCAAGAACACTATGAATGTCATGATGAACATCAAGACACAATTTTGAAAAATTTTTAATGAAAAGAAAACATGCAAGACACCAAACTTAGAATTCTTTAATGCTTAGACACTAAGAATTCAAGAATGCATATGATAAACATGAAAAGACACAAAACATGAAAACATCAAGATCAAACAAGAAGATTTACCAAGAACAACTTGAAGATCATGAAGAACACTATGAATGCATGATATTTTCGAAAAATGCTAGATGCATATGCAAGTGACACCAAACTTATGATATGACTCAAGACTCAAACAAGAAACACAAAATATTTTTTATTTTTATGATTTTCTAATTTTTTTGGATTTTTTTTTTCGAAAATAATATGAAAAAGAAAAATAAGGAATCCAAAATTTTTAATATGAATTCCAGGAATCTTGCATTCTTAGTCTAAAGCTTCAGTCCAGGAATTAGACATGGCTCACTAGCCAGCCAAGCTTTCAATGAAAGCTCCAGTCCAAAACACTAGACATGGCCAATGGCCAGCCAAGCTTCAGCAGGTGATCATGGATCAGCAGCGGGTGGATGAGCAACAACTAATTTGCTCTTGATAACAAATTGCAAGCCTCAGTCCAAATGAATTTAGACATGGCTTTACAGCCAGCCAGGCTTCACATGCTTCATGAAACACTAGAATTCATTCTTAAAAATCTTGAATCAAAATTTTTTGAAAACATTTTTATATTTTTTTATTTTTTTTTATTATTTTTTTTTTCGAAAACAGATGAGAGATTTTTGAAAATATTGTTGAAAAATTTTTTGAAAAGAAAACAAAAAGAAAATTACCTAATCTGAGTAACAAGATGAGCCGTCAGTTGTCCAAACTCAAACAATCCCCGGCAACGGCGCCAAAAACTTGGTGCACGAAATTGTGATGTCCAGGCTCGAACAATCCCTGGTAATGGCTCCAAAGCTTGGTGCTTTGATCTTAATTCATAATTGTCACAACTTCGATACAACTAACCAGCAAGTGCACTGGGTCGTCCAAGTAATACCTTACGTGAGTAAGGGTCGAATCCCACGGAGATTGTTGGTATGAAGCAAGCTATGGTCACCTTGTAAATCTCAGTTAGGCAGATATAAAGTGATAATGGTGTTTTCGAATAATGAATAATAAAATAGGGATAGAGATACTTATGTAAATCATTGGTAGGAATTTCAGATAAGCGAATGGAGATGCTTTTCGTTCCTCTGAACCTCTGCTTTCCTACTATCTTCATCCAATCGGTCTTACTCCTTTCCATGGCTGGCTTTATGCAAGGGCATCACCGTTGTCAGTGGCTACATCCCCTCCTCTCAGTGAATAATATGCTCACGCACCCTGTCACGGCACGGCTATTCATCTGTCGGTTCTCGATCATGCTGGAATAGGATTCACCCTCCTTTTGCGTCTGTCACTAACGCCCAGCACTCGCGAGTTTGAAGCTCGTCACAGTCATTCAATCATTGAATCCAACTCAGAATACCACAGACAAGGTTTAGACCTTCCGGATTCTCTTGAATGCCGCCATCATTCTAGCTTACGCCACGAAGATTCTGGTTAGGAGATCTAAGAGATACTCATTCTAGCTTAATTCATGTAGAACAGAAGTGTTTGTCAGGCACGCGTTCATAGGGGAGAAGGATGATGAGCGTCACACATAATCATCACCTTCATCACGTTCTTGGGTGCGAATGGATATCTTAGAAGCGAAATAAGAAGAATTGAATAGAAAACAGTAGTACTTTGCATTAATCTTTGAGGAACAGCAGAGCTCCACACCTTAATCTATGGAGTGTAGAAACTCTACCATTTGAAAATACATAAGTGAAGGTCCAGGCATGGCCGAGATGGCCAGCCCCTCTGATCTAAGAACCAGGCGTCCAAAGATGCCTAATACAATAGTAAGAGGTCCTATTTATAATAAACTAGCTACTAGGGTTTACATGAGTAAGTATTTGATGTATAAATCCACTTCCGGGGCCCACTTGGTGTGTGTTTGGGCTGAGCTTAAGTGTTGCACGTGCAGAGGCCATTTGTGGAGTTGAACGCCAGTTTTTGTGCCAGTTTGGGCGTTCAACTCTGGTTTTGGATCCTTTTCTGGCGCTGGACGCCAGATTTGGGTAGAAAGCTGGCGTTGAACGCCAGTTTACGTCATCTATTCTTAGCCAAAGTATGGACTATTATATATTTCTGGAAAGCCCTGGATGTCTACTTTCCAACGCAATTGGAAGCGCGCCATTTCGAGTTCTGTAGCTCCAGAAAATCCACTTTGAGTGCAGGGAGGTCAGAATCCAACAACATCAGCAGTCCTTTTTCAACCTCTGAATCTGATTTTTGCTCAAGTCCCTCAATTTCAGCCAGAAAATACCTGAAATCACAGAAAAACACACAAACTCATAGTAAAGTCCAGAAATGTGAATTTAACACAAAATCTATTAAAAACATCCCTAAAAGTAACTAGATCCTACTAAAAACATACTAAAAACAATGTCAAAAAGCGTATAAATTATCCGCTCATCAAAAACACACAAGAATAAAATATTATGGTTAAATAATGTAACCATATAATTAAGCTCAAAATCTCACAGGTTGTGTGTTCTTAGCTATAAACCATGTTCCAAATTACAATCTTCAAACAAGTTTAACAAAAAAGTTTTAATTTAAATTAGTGAAATGCTATAAAAAGGGTCTTGAAAAAGAATTTATCACTCCAACCAGGTAGTGGTAGAAGAACATGCACAAAATCAACAAACATGCAATCAAACATGCAAATGTAACAACTAATTTAACAAGGAAAATTAAACATTGGTGTTGAAATAGGAAATAACTAACCCACGGAAGTTGGTATCGACCTCCCCATACTTAAAGATTGCACCGTCCTCGGTGCATGCTAAGATGTGCAAGTGGACGGGTGGTTCCAACTGATGCTTTTTCTCCAAAGAATATGCGTAGAAACTTGTTTGTCGCCCCATGTAAAAGTTTTTCGTTTCCCTTCTTGATGGCCATCCTGAAAGAAGAGAAAAAGGAAGAAAAGTAACCTAGGAAGAAAGATAGAAAACAAATAAAATATGGGTGGGTTAATGCCAAATAACTAGAGTCTCAAGTACATGGTAGCTACAACATGTAAGTGAGAAAATAGTAGAAGCAAATGGCATATCAATAGTGTAAAAATTGCAACAAAGGGGAAGAGAGAGTAGGTCATGAAAGACAATAAAAGTTCATATCAATGCAAGGGAATATAAGTATCATATAAAATTAGCATTGACTTAAATAATATTACCCAATCAGGATAAAACAAGTCATGAAGCATGAGAATAATGCAAGAGATATTTAACAGTTGAATAAGAGCATTTAACACCAATGGTAAAATAATAGACTTAGAAAAGAAAATAAAAATATGCACAACATTAAAATGCGATGAATGAAAGTATGCAAATAAATTGAGTAAGAGAAATTGAAAGAGAATATGGATGAGAAGTTAAAGAAGCGAAGAAGAAGAAGAAAGCAAGAAAGGAGGAGGAAAGAAGGAGAAAGGAGAGAAGAAAGAAGTTAGAAATGAAAAACAGGACGCGACGCGCGCGCATGCATCACGCGCACGCGTGAAAATTGAACTAGCCATGCGACGCGTAAGCGTCGCCCACGCGTACGCGTGGGTGACCAAAAATGAACACTGACGCGCGAGCGTCGGTCACGCGTATGCGTGACTACTTGCGCGACTCCAGCACAGTGGCAACCCAACTCTCTGTTCAATTCGCTATTGATGCCGATTTTCATGCCCACGCGTACGCATCGCTGACGCTTACGCATGAGTTGAAAAATTTGCAGGGGACGCGTACGCGTGAGGCACGCGTATGCGTGGGGTGGCTTGTGCGCCATGCATCCCTCCCGCCCATCTCCATCGCAACTCTCTATTCAATTCAAAGGTGTTGCGCATTCACACATGACGCGTACGCGTCATAGATGCTTGCACGTCGAATGCTCTCTTTTTTCTTTATGCAGAATGCAGGTGATTATGCATAATTTTATGAATGAATACTGATAAAAATAAAATAACACTAATAATAAAAAGGGACGATCATATCATGGTGGGTTGTCTCCCACCTAGCACTTTTAGTTAAAGTCCTTAAGTTGGACATTTGGTGAGCTCCTTGTCATGGTGGCTTGTGCTTGAACTCATCTTGAAACTGCCACCAATGCTTGGACTTCCAATAAGCTTCAACATCTCCAAATAAATTCACCAAGCCTTGATGAAGTTCTCCACAAGCTTTGAGCTCCCAAAGTTGATCCTATTGTATGCCCGTACTACAAGAAAAATACCCATTCAGCCACACTTTTTTTAATTTACATTTAAAAAGCGTAACGCTTTTTTCAGTGATGCCTTTTTATAAGAGAAAAGGAAACACAATTTTGGCATCATTTAAAAAGTGTAGCCTTAGGTATTATAGAAATCACTTGAAAAGCGTAGCCGTATGTTAATATTTATGGGTCCACTTTTTGTATCTAAGGGAGTGCTTTTAGAGAGTAGCCTATTTATTAAGTTTTGGGTGCACTTCATAAGTGATGCCTAATGTATCTAAAGCAAAAAATTTGACACTTAATAAATTTTTTTCCTCAGTTTTCGAAAGCAAAACTCACACACTTAGTGAAATTTTTGTCCCTCCAAATCCAAAACTCAAACTTAGCCTTCATCTCGATCCCCTTTCAGAACCCTCCAAAGCTTAGCATCGAAGAAACCCTCCGAAGCTCACCAATGCGAAGAAACACTCTCGCTACAGAAACCCTCTCACTCACCACTCACCGTCGCTCCTCTTCGCCCTCCTCCTCGTTGCTGTGCCGCCCTCACCTTCGCCAACCCTGTCGCGCACAACCCTCACCTTCGCCATTCTTACCGTCGCTGTTGATCGTCGCCACCCAGTAACCACTCACCGCCAGTCGCCACTCACCGTTCACCATTGTCGCTCATCACCTTTGCCATTGTCACCACTGCACAGACCATCGCTCTTCTTAGCCGTTCTGCATAAATCGTCACTGCGCCGTCCTCACCATCGTCATCTCCGTGCTTCTCATCATCATCATCTCCGTGTTGATTATGTATGTATTGATTTCTATTTGGTTCTGAAATTTCAGAGGTTTAGGGTTCCGATTTTAGGGGTTTTAATTTGGGGGTTTTAATCTGTGAAATATGGGTTTTAATTTGGGGGTTTTATGAATTGATGAAGCTGCGTGGTTTAAAAGATTAATGAGTATTGTTAGATTATTTGTTAATGAAGCTACATGGTTTAACCTTCTGATAAAGAATAGAATAGTGTCTTTACAGTGATTTTTCTTAGTGATTTTTCAAAGGATTATATCAATTCTAATGACCTATATTATATGCAATGCTACTAACAATTTTCCACAAGAAAAGAAAATAAGGAATTTTTCCTTATTATATGCACAGTGATTGTTCAAGTTCTCACGCAGCTTGCTTTCTGACAATTTAGCAGCACTTGTTTCCTGCATTATCAGATTTTTCCTTGAATCAATTTTTGTTTCTAAATTTGGTTTCTTACTCTTAGTAGATCCAAATATAGTTTTTAAATTTGACTTTAGGATAATAGAGAGTAGAATTATGCAAATTACAAAAAAAAAAAGAAATAAAAAGTTAACAATAAATAATAAGTAAAATAAAAAGTTTGCATGTAATATATAAATTGTGAAATCAATTTGTCTGGTTTTTATTTTTGACATTAACTCCACCTTAAAAAATTTTGATACTCACACTTATTCACTTACTTAACATGTCAGGTGCTAATCAGTGTCACTCCTGATCGAAACAGCGCGACACTATCGCAGGTCAGATATTGGCAATATATACTTCTATTTTTTATTTATTTGGTCCAACTAAGCCTGTTGCATATATGATTGTTTGTGTGCATTATATGTAACCAAAGTGGATTGTATGTCGATGTTTTCAGCTTTTTGCTTGCAAGTCTTGTAGACCACCTTGTTATTATTACCATTTTTTGTTTCTGCTGCGAGATTTTTACCGACGATAGCCGCAACTGGTTTGTGAGATTTCCAGTTATTGTTGCTGCCATTGGTTCTGGCAAAGTAACAAAATGACCAAAACCTTTGTATGAGTAGGCACATTTTGCTACTTAGTGCTGTTGATTGATTTGACTCTTAATCCAACAAAAAGGAATAAGAGTGATTCTAGGTTTGCGTATGCTTGTCACTGTTATTAATTTATTTATTATGTCTAATTTGATTTATTTATTTCAAGTTCATAAATCTGGTTGAGTTTATGATTTATTTAATTCAGCTAGTTCTTTCGCCACTGAATGATTCTGTGAAAAATCACAATTCAAGATGAATAATATGAACTTAGCTATTCTTCAATTGGGACAAGGTTTGAAGGCTTATGCTTATATCTTGAGTGTTATCCATTTCTATAAACACAGCCTGCAGATTCCCATAGATTTCTGATTTGCTGGCTTTCTCCTTTATGCTTTCTTTGGCACTTTTAACCATCTTTCTTCTTATCAACTATAATTAAAAATTATAATATCAAATCTCAGATTCATTCATAAGACTTGCTGCTACCGATTCCAAATTCCAATGCTCATTTACCTACCTGTTTATTGAGAACAGCCAGGCTCTTAGTGTGCAAGAGTGAAGAAAATTTCTCAGTGAACTAATAAAGCCACTAAATCAAACTTTGGGGCCTTTTTAATTAGTAATAATAGGAGTATTCCTTTTAGTCATTTTTTTAGTACTTTGTGTTTGCTTTCTCAGATTTTACCTATTATTCAATTTCGTCTTTTAAATTTCAATTCATGAAAAATTAATTTTTGTGAGTAAATTTGGTTTCTTTCGCATTAAAATGTGAAACCAGTTTCTGAAAATTGGTTTATAAATATACACATTGAAAAATAGTGGTTTTGCAGAATCTTGTGTCTTTCAAGTGGGATTGATTAAAAATTTTTGGTACCCTTTCAAGTAGAATCTTACATCTCTAATTTATGTTGTTATTACTTGAGTTTTCTTTTTTAATTATTGTAGTTAACTTGTTATTACTATGATTCGATCACTTGTAGGCCAAACTCACTAAGCTTCCCAAGAACCTTATGGCAAAGGTTTCTACTATGAAGAATACAGAGCAGGCGCACATTTTTACCTGATGCAGGGTATTGGATGACTGCAAAAACAAGTTTCTAGTGTGTGTAATGCTGGTTGTTTTGCTTTTCAAATTGCAGATTTTAGAGCAACTTCCTCGGGTGATATCATCTTTGGATGCATATATGGATAATGGATTGCAAAAGTTAGAACTTCCTTTTATCTGATTGGCTATACTTACTTGTTTAGAAATTGGAACCTCCTTTTTAATCTATGTTTGATTTTTCTCAACTAGAATCAAATTCTTGTCTCTAGAATCAATTTGGATCGAAGTGAAAATTTTACTTTGTTAGAATTACATTGAGAGGAAGTAGCAGACATAAAAACCAATTATGTTAGAATTAATTATACCTAAAATCAATTATACAAAATTGTATTTTGACAATGTTGCTTGTGTGGTTTTATGAGCTTTAATGATGTGGTAAATTGCTAATTATTCTTGTTCTGCTTGACTAAATATGCCTTGCATATTTGGAGAGAAAAGAATTATTTATTTTATATTATTATTTTCAGTGTGCTTGACTAAATTATAAAAATATTTTGCATATGATAAGTCTTTGAGTTACAGTTATGCAGCATGGCACATTTGAAGACTGTGGTTTAGTTAATGGAAATCATTCAAAGCAGCCAGCTTAGTTCACTCTCCAACTCTCTTCCTTCCCAGAAGGTATAATAGCTTTGTCATGGAGACACTCTCCAACACGGATGGTATTAGGTTCAGGTTTCTAATTTTGTGCACTTAGTACATATGAATTTGTCCCTATATCTAATTTAAGTGTGAAAGCCTGGTTAATTAGTGCATGAACAGTGCTATAGAGACATATCAGGATTGTGTTAAAGGAAATGGAAGAAAGAAACACCTACAGACTTTAATGGTTTGAATGAAACAAGCAAGATAGTGCTATAGGGACCTAGATATGCTTTCTTGGTATACTATGTCTACGTGTTCCCTTCATTGCAAGCAAAAGTGGGAAAAAAAAAAACTCTTTTAATTTTTGTATATGCTTTCTCAAACGTTTTCTTGCTGCACTGAAAAAAACTTTTTAATTTTTGTATACTCAAATCTTGATATAACAAAAATTCCATTTAATTTTTTTAATTACGAATGTTATTATGAATATTTTTCTAACTATTTTTTTATATAATTATGCAGGGTAACAATGAAGATTAAGCAATGAAGATTAAGTTGTTTATTATTGTGGTTTATTGGCTAAGATAGAGTACTGTTTAGAATCTTTATATGTATAGTTGACTAATGACTTTATTAGAAGATACTTATGTATGTCGTAGGATATGTTTTTTTTTTTTTTGCAAAGTATTAGTAATAAATTCTAAGTGATATTATGGTTATTTTGATATGGCTATGCTTACTTTAGTGTGAGCGATGTATGAATTTTTACAATTAACTTCATTCTAGTACTTTTGGATCATTACTATAAATATATTTTGGTTAGAGATAATTTTTATTATTTAAAGAAATTATTTAGTATAATTATGTATTTATTTTTATTTTATAATATTCAATTCATTTAAATAAAAATGCAGAATTATTATACATGTAATCATATTAACTATTATGTTGTATTAATAATTATTAGATAATTATGTATATATATATATATATATATATATATATATATATATATATATATATATATATATATATATATATATATATAGAAAAAAAAGAAACCTAAGGCTACATTTATATACAGTAGATATAGTATACCAAAAAAAAATGAGGGACTTAAGGCTACACTTATAAAAAGTAGCAATTGAATACAATGTGGCTACACTTTACAGGTGATGCAGTAGCATTGAAAAGTAGCCTATTCTGGTAAAAATAGAAGCTGAAAAGCGTAGCCTTTGGTCCTGGACAGCATCACTCTAAAAGCCACCCTATTTCCAAACGCCAAAAGCGTAGCCCTTGGTGCAGAAAAGCGTAGCCTTTGAGAATAGGCAACGGCCGAATAGGAATCACCCCAGAAAGCGTAGCCGTAGCCCAAAAAGCGTAGCCCTAGCCTAAGGCATCATTTTTTTCACTTTTGGCTACACTTTTCAAGTGTACCTGAATGCGTATTTTTTTTGTAGTGCCGGATCCCAAATCTTGTTTCCACATCCGTCTTCAAGTTGATCAACATGATTCCATCTGGGTGGTTTAGCCTTGGAATTCTCATGTAAGCACCCAAACATCCTCCTAGACCCAATCAATTGAGAATTATACCAACCCTTACAATTAGGCCTTGAGCTTCCAACCATAACGAACCTAGGATGGTGTTGCCAACCACTAACCATCTCCCTTTTACTCTTAAAACCGTAGATAGCTCTAAGTTGTCCATCAGTTTCAAGCATACCATATTCAAGTGGGAAGGTAGAGTTTAAGGATAATAATTTTACCCACTTGAATGTTGTGTTGGATGGTAATGGCTTGGGGGGAGGTATCTTCAATGACGGCCTTGCCAATGTATGATTCACTCTCTTGGGCTCCTCTTTGATGATCTCCACCTCTTGACAAGCTTCTGCAACATTAACCTCTTCCTCTAGTTCAATGGGAGAGGGTTCAATTGTAGGTAAAAACTCATTAATTGTTGAACCCATCTCATGACCAACCTCTTCAAAGTCTGCAACCATGATATGCCTTGGAGGTTGTACACCCTCCTCAACATCAAATTCAAACGTCTTGGAGGGAGGTTCTACGACTGGAGGTTCCCATGGAAGTTTCGCATCTCCTAAGTCTTCAACCACTTCCTCTTCTTCAATAATTTTGGCTTTCTCTGCTTGCTCTAATACAAAATCCAACTCCTCCTTCATGACTTCCACCTTTTTACAAGTTTCTTCAAGGGTCTCTCCTACCTCCACCTTTTGGGCCTCCTCTTGCTTCTCTTGAAGTATGTATGCGTGAACCCGATCCATTACGTCCCTAAGACGATCCCTTCTCTCTTGTTCCATGTCAATAGCATAATTAGGATCATGTTGCTCTTGGATTGATGGACATGGGTGAAAGGAAGTGCACTAGAGCTTGAGGGTTGAGTATTGGGAGTAAAGGATGGATCCACACGAGATATAAGAGCTTAGAGAGTAGAGGTGAGACCGGTGAGAGCAGAGGTAAGTGTGGTTTGAAGCTCCTGTTGTCTTTGGCAAATAACACTAAAGGTATCATCTATGGGAGCTTGGGGTGGATAGGAGGGTTCATCTGTTGGGAGAAAAGGCTCATAATACGGAGGTGGTTCTTCTTGATAAGGGTATGGAGATAGTGTATATTGAGGTGGTGGTTCTGGGTATGGTTTGCATGGTTCGTATGGTGGTTGGTGTGGTAGATAAGGGTTAGGGTCATATGGAGGTGAATGGTGGAAAGGGACTTGTAAGTATGGTGGTTCAAAGCTATGTTGAGGAGGGGGTTCATAGGCATATGGTGGGCCTTGTTGGTAACTACAAGGGGGTCCATCATATCCATTGTCTTGGTATGCACCTTGGAATGGCCCTTGTTCATAGTAAATTGGTGGAGGTTGGTTGTCACGAAAAGGTCCACCATAACCATTGTCTTGGGATCCATCATAGAATGGTTGTTGCTCATGGCACATTGGAGGACGTTGTTGCCGAAAGGGTTGATCAAATCCTTGTGGCTCCTCCCATCTTTGATTGTTCCAACCTTGATGCATGTTCTCATTATAGCTTTGGTGTGCAAAATTGTGATCTCAACTGTGCCAACAAGTTGGTATGAACGATCGTAATCTCAACTCTTTTTCACAACTCCGCACAACTAACCAGCAAGTGCACTGGGTCATCCAAGTAATAAACCTTACGTGAGTAAGGGTCGATCCCACGGAGATTGTCGGCTTGAAGCAAGCTATGGTCATCTTGTAAATCTCAGTCAGGCAGATTCAAATAGTTATGGGGTTTTGGTAATTAAAATATAAATAAAATATAAAATAAGATAGAGATACTTATGTAATTCATTGGTGAGAATTTCAGATAAGCGTATGGAGATGCTTTGCTCCTTCTGAATCTCTGCTTTCCTACTGTCTTCATTCAATCATTCATACTCCTTTCCATGGCAAGCTGTATGTTGGGGGATCACCGTTGTCAATGGCTACCGTCCGTCCTCTCAGTGAAAATGGTCCAAATGCGCTGTCACCGCACGGCTAATCATCTGTCGGTTCTTGATCATGTTGGAATAAGATCCATTGATCCTTTTGCGTCTGTCACTACGCCCAACACTCGTGAGTTTGAAGCTCGTCACAGTCATCCCTTCCCATATCCTTCTCGGAATACCACAGACAAGGTTTAGACTTTCTAGATCTCAGGAATGGCCGCCAATAATTCTAGCCTATACCACGAAGGTTTTAATCTTAGATTAGAAACCCAAGAGATACACATTCAAGCTTGTTTGCATGTAGAACAGAAGTGGTTGTTAGGCACACGTTCATAGGTGAGAATGGTGATGAGTGTCACATAATCATCACATTCATCATGTTCTTGTGTTCGAATGAATATCTTAGAGAAGAAATAGGCTTGAGTTGAATAGAAAAACAATAGTACTTTGCATTAATTCATGAGGAACAGCAGAGCTCCACACCTTAATCTATGGGGTGTAGAAACTCTACCGTTGAAAATACATAAGTGATAATGGTGTTCATTGGCTTCGGCCCCAGAGAGGGAACCAGAATGACCAAGATCTAGGTCTAAGGACTAAACGTCCAAAGATAAAAATATAATAGTAAAAAGTCCTATTTATACTAAACTAGTTACTAGGGTTTACAGAGACAAGTAAATGATGCAGAAATCCACTTCCGGGGCCCACTTGGTGTGTGCTTGGGATGAGCATTGAGCTTTACACATGTAGAGACTTCTCTTGGAATTAAATGCCAGGTTGCAGCCTGTTTCTGGTGTTTAGCTCTGGTTTGTAACTTGTTTCTGGCGTTTAACTTCAGAATAGGACAGGAAGTTGGTGTTTGAACACCAGTTTTCGTCGTCAAAACTCGGACAAAGTATGGCCTATTATATATTGATGGAAAGCCCTGGATGTCTACTTTCCAATACAATTTAGAGCACGCCAATTGGGTTTCTGTAGCTCTATAAAATTTACTTCGAGTTCAGGGAGGTCAGAATCCAACAACATCTGCAGTCCTTTTTCAGCCTCTGAATCAGATTTTTGCTCAGGTCCCTCAATTTCAGCCAGAAAATACCTGAAATCACAGAAAAACACACAAACTCATAGTAAAGTCCAGAAATATGGTTTTTGCATAAAAACATAGTAAAAACTAACTAAATTATACTAAAAAGTACTAGAAAACAATGCCAAAAAGCGTATAAATTATCCGCTCATCACAACACCAAACTTAAATTGTTGCTTGTCCCCAAGCAACTGAAAATCAAATAGGATAAAAAAAAAAGAGAATATACTATAAATTCTAAAATATCAATGAAACTTAGCTCCAATTAGATGAGCGGGACTAGTAGCTTTTTGCCTCTGAACAGTTTTGGCATCTCACTTTATCCTTTGAAGTTCAGAATGATTGGCATCTATAGGAACTCAGAATTCAGATAGTGTTATTGATTCTCCTAGTTCAGTATGTTGATTCTTGAACACAGCTACTTTATGAGTCTTGGCCGTGGCCCTAAGCACTTTGTTTTCCAGTATTACCACCAGAACCGGATACATAAATGCCACAGACACATAACTGGGTGAACCTTTTTAGATTGTGACTCAGCTTTGCTAGAGTCCCCAATTAGAGGTGTCCAGGGTTCTTAAGCACACTCTTTTTGCTTTGGATCACGACTTTAACCGCTCAGTCTCAAACTTTTCACTTGACACCTTCACGCCACAAGCACATGGTTAGGGACAGCTTGGTTTAGCCGCATAGGCCAGGATTTTATTCCTTTGGGCCCTCCTATCCATTAATGCTCAAAGCCTTGGATCCTTTTTATTTTACCCTTGCCTTTTAGTTTAAAGGATTACTGGCTTTTTGCTCTTGCCTTTTGGTTTAAAGAGCTCTTGGCTTTTTTTGCTTGCTTTTTCTTTTTCTTTCTATTTTTTTTCTTTTATTTTGCCAATTTATTTTCGCAAGCTTTGTTGTTCACTGCTTTTTCTTGCTTCAAGAATCAATTTTATGATTTTTCAGATTATCAATAATATTTCTCCTTTTTCATTATTCTTCCAGAGCCAACAATTTTAACATTCATAAACAACAAATTCAAAAGACATATGCACTATTCAAGTATTCATTCAGAAAATAAAAAGTATTGTCACCACATTAAAATAATTAAACTAATGTCAAGGATGAATTTGAAATTTATGTACTTCTTGTTCTTTCGTAATTAAAACATTTTTCATTTAAGAAAGGTGATGGATTCATAGGACATTCATAGCTTTAAAGCATAGACACTTAAACACTAATGATCATGTAATAAAGACACAAACATGAATAAAACATAAAGCATAGTAAACGAAAAATAGAAAAATAAAGAACAAGGAAATTAAAGAACGGGTCCACCTTAGTGATGGCGGCTAGTTCTTCTTCTTGGAGATCTTATGGAGTGCTTTAGCACCTCAATGTCTCTTCCTTGCCTTTGTTGCTCCTCCCTCATAGCTCTTTGATCTTCTCTAATTTCATGGAGGAGGATAGAATGCTCTTGGTGCTCCACCCTTAGTTGTCCCATGTTGGAACTTAATTCTCCTAGGGAGGTATTAATTTGCTCCCAATAGTTTTGTGGAGGAAAGTGCATCCCTTCAGGCATCTCACGGATTTCATGATGAGGAATTTCCTCATGCTCTTGTTGAGGTCCATGAGTGGGCTCTCTTGTTTGCTCTATCCTTTTTCTTAGTGATGGGCTTTTGAAATGAATGTCTCTATCTCCCATGACTCGGAGGTGGAAGCTTTTGCCTTCCCTTTTCTCTTTCTAGAGGTTTCTCCGGCCTTAGGTGCCATAAATGATTATGGAAAAACAAAAAGCAATGCTTTTACCACACTAAACTTAAAGTGTTTGCTCGTCCTCGAGCAAAAGAAGAAAGAAAGTAGTAGAAGAAGAAGAAGATGGAGGAGATAGAGGGAGATATGTGGTTCGGCCAAGGGGTAGAAGTAGTGGTTGTAATGTGTAAAAATGAAGGAGTGGTGGGGTAGGTGGGGATCCTGTGGGTTAGGTTTCGTGTATTAGGGTTGGGTTTGGGGGGGAAATAAGGTTTTGAATTTGAAGGTAGATGGGGTTTTGGGGAAGAATAAATGAGGTGATTGGTGAAGGGTATTTGGGAAGAGATATGGAGGTGATTGGTGAAGGTTATTTGGGGAAGAGTGTTATAAAAGGTGTGAAGAAGAGAGAAGAAGAGGTGGGGTAGGTGGGGATCCTGTAGGGTCCACAGATCCTGAGGGGTCAAGGACTTAGCATCCCTGCTCCATTGAGGCGTGTAAACGCCCTTAGAGTGCAATCCTGGCGTTTAACGCCAGACTGCTGCTTGTTTCTGGCTTTAAACGCCAGCTTTTCTCACTTTCTTGGCGTTTAACGCCAACTTGATGCCTGTTTCTGGCGTTAAATGCTAGCTTGATGCTTCTTTCTGGCGTTAAACGCTAGTCTGATGCTTCTTACTGGCGTTTAAATGCCAGAAAGGTTATCCTTCAGGGTGTGCTATTTTTAATGCTATTTTTCATTCTGTTTTTGATTTTTCAGTTGTTTTTGTGGCTTCACATGATCATCAACCTACAAAAGATATAAAATAACAATGGAAAATAAATAGATATAATTAAATAACATTGGGTTGGCTCCCAATAAGCGCTTCTTTAATGTCAATAGCTTGACAGTGAGCTCTCATGGAGCCTCACAGATAATCAGAGCAAGGTTGGGGCCTCTCAACACCAAACTTAGGGTTTGGTTGTGGCCTCTTAACACCAAACTTAGAGTTTGGTTGTGGCCTCCCAACACCAAACTTAGAGTTTGAATGTGGGGGTTTTGTTTGACTCTGTATTGAGAGAAGCCTTTCATGCTTCCTCTCCATGGTTACAAAAGGAGAACCTTGAGTCTTGAATACAAGGTAGTCTTCATTCAACTGAAGGACCAACTCTCCTCTGTCAACATCAATCACAGCTTTTGTTGTGGCTAGGAAGGGTCTGCCAAGGATGATGGATTCATCCTCATCCTTCCCAGTGTCTAGGGTTATGAAATCAGCAGGGATGTAAAGGCCTTCAACCTTCACTAACACATCCTCTACTATTCCATAAGCCTGTTTCATTGATTTGTCTGCCATCTCTAGTGCGATTCTTGCAGCTTGTACCTCAGAGATTTCCAGTTTCTCCATTACAGAGAGTAGCATAAGGTTTATCCCTGACCCCAAGTCACACAGAGCCTTCTCAAAGGTCATGGTGCCTATGGTACAAGGTATGAAGAATTTTCTGAGATCCGATTTCTTCTGAGGTAATGTCTGCCTCATTAATGCACTCAGTTCATTGGTGAACAAGGGGGGTTCATCGTCCCAAGTCTCAATACCAAATAACTTGGCATTCAGCTCTTTAGTAATGTCTTCATCCTCTTCAGAGGAAGAATATTCATCAGAGCTCATGAATGGCAAAAGAAATTTCAATGGAATCTCTATGGTCTATGTATGAGCCTCAGATTCCTTTGGTTCCTCAAAGGAAAACTCCTTTCTGTCCAGAGGACGTCCCATGAGGCTTTTCTCACTGGGACTCACGTCCTCCTCACTCTCACCAGGTTCAGCCATGTTGGTCATGGTTATGGCCTTGCACTCTCTCTTGGGATTTTCTTCTGTATTGCTTGGGAGAGTACTGGGAGGAGTTTTAGTAATCTTCTTACTCAGCTGACCTACCTGTACCTTTAAATTTTTAATGGAGGACCTTGTTTCATTCATGAAACTTAGTGTGGTCTTGGATAGATTAGAGACTATGGTTGCCAGGCCAGAATGGCTCTGTTCAGAATTCTCTGTCTATTGCTGAGAAGATGATGGAAAAGGATTGATATTACTAAACCTATTTCTTCCACCATTATTATTGAAGCCTTATTGAGGCTTCTGTTGGTCCTTCCATGAGAAATTTGGATGATTTCTCCATGAAGGATTATAGGTGTTTCTATAGGGTTCTCCCATGTAATTCACCTCTGCCATTGCAGGGTTCTCGGGATCATAAGCTTCTTCTTCAGAAGATGCTTCTTTAGTACTGTTGGATGCAGCTTGTAATCCATTCAGACTCTGAAAAATCATATTGACTTGCTGAGTCAATATTTTGTTCTGAGCCAATATGGCATTCAGAGTATCAATTTCAGAAACTCCCTTCTTCTGAGGCGTCCCATTGTTCACAGGATTCCTCTCAGAGGTGTACATGAAGTGGTTATTCGTAACCATTTCAATGAGTTCCAGAGCTTCTGCAGGGGTTTTCAGATGAAGAGATTCTCCTGCAGAATGGTCCAATGACATTTTTGACAACTCAGACAGACCATCATAGAATATACATATGATGCTCCATTCTGGAAGCATGTCAGTAGGACACCTTTTGATCAATTGCTTATATCTTTCCCAAGATTCATAAAGGGACTCACTTTCCTTCTGTCTGAAGGTTTGGATTTCTACTCTAAGCTTGCTCATCTTTTAAGGTAGAAAGAATTTGGACAGGAAAGCATTGACCAGCCTTTTTCAAGAGTTCAGGCTTTCCTTAGGTTGTGAATCCAACCATGTTCTAGCTCTGTCTCTTACAGCAAAAGGGAAAAGCATAAGCCTGTAGACCTCGGGATCAACTCCATTGGTCTTGACAGTGTCACAGATTTGCAAGAATTCAGATAAGAACTGATGAGGATCTTCCAATGGAAGTCCACGAAACTTGCAATTCTGTTGCATTAGAGAAACTAATTGAGATTTAAGCTCAAAGTTGTTTGCTCCAATGGCAGGAATTGAGATTCTTCTTCCATAGAAGTCAGAAGAGGGTGCAATAAAATCACCAAGCAACTTCCTTGCATCTCCACCATTGTTATTGGGTTCGGCCATGTCTCCTTCTTTTTCGAAAATTTCTGTCAGGTCCTCTCTAGAGGGTTGTGCTTTAGCTTCTCTTAGTTTCCTCTTAAGAGTCCTTTCAGGTTCAAGATCAGCTTCAATAAGAATGTCTTTATCCCTGTTCCTACTCATATGAAAAAGAAGAGAACAGAAAAGAAGAGGAATCCTCTATGTCACAGTATAGAGATTCCTTTATGTGAGTAGAAGAAGAGAAGAATAGAAGAAGGAGAAAGAAGATGAAGAATTCGAAATTTAAAAAAAATAAAAGGAAAATATTTTTGTTTTTATTTTAATTATTAGTTATAATTCAAAAATTAAAAAGAGAATTAAAATTAAATTAAAATTTAAAACAATTAGTTAATCAAAACAAATTTTTGAGAAAGGGGTTAGTAATTTTTGAAAATTGGAGAGAAAGAAGTAGTTAGGTGGTTTTGAAAATGATATGATTGAAATAGAAAACTTTTTTAAAATCAAACAAAAAAATCAAGTAGTTAATTGAAAAAGATTTGAAAATCAATTTTAAAAAGATAAGAAGTTAGAAAAGATTTTGAAATTGATTTTGAAAAAGATATGATTGAAAATCATTTTGAAAGAGATTTGAAAAGGAAATTCGAAAGATTTGATTTTTGAAATTAAAGTTGATTACTTGACTAACAAGAAACTAAAAGATATAATTTTAGAAATTAAAGTTTGATCCTTTCTTAATAGGCAAGTAACAACTTAAAATTTTTGAATCAAAATATTAAATGCTAGTAATGAATTCGAAAATATGAAACAAAAATAAGAAAAATATTTTGAAAATTGATTTGAAATTTTCGAAAATATGAAAGAAAAAATGAAAATGATTTGATTTTTGAAAAAGATTTGAAAAAGATAGAATTTTTAAATTGAAAATTTGACTTGACTCATAAGAAACAATTAAATTTTAAAACTTTATGACTAAATCAATTCAAATTTTTGAAAATTATGAGAAGAATAAGGGAAAGATATTTTTTTATTTTTAAATTTTTAATGAAGAAAGGGAGAAACACCAAATTGACACAAAACATAAAAATTCAAGATCAACACAAAAATGCATGCAAGAACACTTTGAATTTCAAGATGAACACCAAGAACACTTTGAAGATCATGATGAACATCAAGAACATGTTTTTGAAAATTTTTAAGAAAAGAAACATATGCAAGACACCAAACTTAAAAATTTTTAAACTCTAGACACTAATAATTCAAAAATGCATATGAAAAACCAGAAAAGACACAAAACAAGAAAATGCAAAGATCAAATAAGAAAAATTATCAAGAACAACTTGAAGATTATGAAGGACACCATGCATGAGTTTTCGAAAAAAAAATTTTTAAGAAAAATTAAAACATGCAATTGACACCAAACATAAAATTTGGCACTAGACTCAAACAAGAAACACAAAATTTTTTGTTTTTTTATGAATTTATTAATTTTTTTGGTTTTTTTGAAAATTATTTTGGGAAGAACGAAAAAGAAGAAAAATTTTTTGTATTTTTCGAAAATAAGAAATAAAAAGCTTAAAATTAAAATAAAATTACCTAATCTGAGCAACAAGATGAACCGTCAGTTGTCCAAACTCGAACAATCCCCGGCAACGGTGCCAAAAACTTAGTGCACGAAATTGTGATCTCAACTGCGCCAACAACTTGGTACGGACGATCATAATCTCAACTCTTTTTCACAACTCCGCACAACTAACCAACAAGTGCACTGGGTCGTCCAAGTAATAAACCTTACGTGAGTAAGGGTCGATCCCACGGAGTTTGTCAGCTTGAAGCAAGCTATGGTCATTTTGTAAATCTCAGTCAGGCAGATTCAAATGGTTATGAGGTTTTGGTAATTAAAATATAAATAAAATATAAAATAAGATAGAGATACTTATGTAATTCATTGGTGAGAATTTCAGATAAGCGTATGGAGATGCTTTGCTCCTTCTGAATCTCTGCTTTCCTACTGTCTTTATTCAATCATTCATACTCCTTTCCATGGCAAGCTGTATGTTGGGGGATTACTGTTGTCAATGGCTACCATCCGTCCTCTCAGTGAAAATGGTCCAAATGCGCTGTCACCGCACGGCTAATCATCTGTCAGTTCTCGATCATGTTGGAATAAGATCCATTGATCCTTTTGCGTCTGTCACTACGCCCAACACTCGCGAATTTGAAGCTCGTCACAGTCATCCCTTCCCAGATCCTACTCGGAATACCACAGACGAGGTTTAGACTTTCCGGATCTCAGGAATGGTCGCCAATAATTCTAGCCTATACCACGAAGGTTTTAATCTTAGATTAGAAACCCAAGAGATACACATTCAAGCTTGTTTGCATGTAGAACGAAAGTGGTTATCAGGTACGCGTTCATAGGTGAGAATGGTGATGAGTGTCACATAATCATCACATTCATCATGTTCTTGTGTTCGAATGAATATCTTAGAGAAGAAATAGGCTTGAGTTGAATAGAAAAACAATAGTACTTTGCATTAATTCATGAGGAACAGCAGAGCTCCACACCTTAATCTATGGGGTGTAGAAACTCCACCGTTGAAAATACATAAGTGATAATGGTGTTCATTGGCTTCGGCCCCAGAGAGGGAACCAGAATGACCAAGATCTAGGTCTAAGGACTAAACTTCGAAAGATAAAAATATAATAGTAAAAAGTCCTATTTATACTAAACTAGTTACTAGGGTTTACAGAGACAAGTAAATGATGCAGAAATCCACTTCCGGGGCCCACTTGGTGTGTGCTTGGGATGAGCATTGAGCTTTACACATGTAGAGACTTCTCTTGGAATTAAATGCCAGGTTGCAGCCTGTTTCTGGTGTTTAGCTCTGGTTTGTAACTTGTTTCTGGCGTTTAACTTCAGAATAGGGCAGGAAGTTGGTGTTTGAACGCCAGTTTTTATTGTCAAAACTCGGGCGAAGGATGGACTATTATATATTGCTGGAAAGCCCTGGATGTCTACTTTCCAACGCAATTAAGAGCGCACCAATTGGGTTTCTGTAACTTCAGAAAATTCACTTCGAGTGCAAGTAGGTCAGAATCCAACAGCATCTGCAGTCCTTTTTCAGCCTCTGAATCAGATTTTTGCTCAGGTCCCTCAATTTCAGCCAAAAAATACCTAAAATCACATAAAAACACACAAACTTATAGTAAAGTCTAGAAATGTGATTTTTGAATAAAAACTAATAAAAACATAGTAAAAACTAACTAATTTATACTAAAAACTACTAGAAAACAATGCCAAAAAGTGTATAAATTAACAGCTCATCAAGCTTCTATTCCCTACAACATAATTTGAACTAAACTCATAGCCAAAGGGGCGAGAATTCATAGTAACAAAAGAAAGTAAAAACAAAAACAAAGAAGAAAATAATTAGAATAAACTCCTAAATGTAGAAACAACTAACAAAGAAACGAAAAAGCAAAATTATTCACAATATTCACAATAACCAATAATAAGGCACACATTTGCAATTCCCCGGCAACGGCGCCATTTTGATGATAGGATTTTCGACGGTCTAGAATTTCACAAATGAAACCTCGTTGCAGGTATAGTTTCTAAACCAACAAAGAATCCTTTCATGCAAAAAAAAACTGTTTGTCACAAGTAACAAACCCCAATAAAAATAATGACCGAAGTATTCAAATCTTGGGTTATCTCTCAAGGAATTGCAGGGAAGTATGTTACTATTGGTTATGAGATAGTATCTTTTTGGGTTTTTGAAAGGTTGAACAAGGAATGTAAATGATAAGAAAATAAACTAATAAATATGAAAAGTCCTAGCAAGGATTGATAATTAGAATTCCTATCCTCATTATCATCATCAATTGTGACAAGAATCGTCCATTGCTCCACTTAGTCAACCTCTAACTATGAAGGAAAGTCAAGTGGAAATAATCAATTTGATTCCTCAAGTCCTAGTCAACACCTAAGGAAAGACTTGCTTTATTGGAATCCAAATCAACTAGCAACTTTCAGTTGCTAATCAACAAGAGACATTGACAATTCAAAAGTCTCTAATTACTCAATCTTAGCTAAGAACATAAAAAGCTAGTTTAAAATCCAACCAAGCATTTTATCAAACACTTGGAAGGCATAACATAAAAGTATAGAAAAGCAATAAGAGATAATAAAATCCAAACAACCAATTGAAAGCATCAATAACATAAATTGAAGAAAGCAATCATAAATATGAAATACCTTAAATTGCATTAAATAGGAAATCAAATCTAACATGAGAATTCATAAACTAAAGTGCATAAATAAATAAATCACCAAGAAAAAAGAAACTAAAGTGCTAGAACAAATAAGAATAGAAGAGAAACTAAATTAAAGTAAAGTAGAAATCTAACATTGAAAATAGCTAAACCTAAGAATCCTAAAACCTAGAGAGAGGAGAGAGGCTCTCTCTCTAGAAAATTACATCTAAAACCTAAAATTATGTGAATGAAAGTTGTATGAATGAATGCCTGATTCCCCCACTCTGCAGCCTCTAATATGTGTTTTTTGCGCCGAAAACTGGGTCCAAAACCATCCCAAAATCGCCCCCAGCGTCTTCTGCTATTTCTGCACGTGGCGCACGTCACGCGTACGCGTCAGTCACGCGTACGCATCGATAAACTTTTGCAATGTAACATGTACGCGTGATGCACACGTGCGCATCGCGTAACTGCATGGCAACTATAGAAAATTGCATATCATTTTGAAGCCTCGAATGTTAGCTTTCCAACGCATCTGAAACCGCCTCATTTGGATCTCTATAGCTCAAGTTATGATCAATTTAATACGAAGAGGTCAAGCTTGACAACTTAGAAATTCCTTCAATTTCTTGTATTCCTTCCACTTTTGCATGCTTCCTTTCCATCCTCTAAGTCATTCCTGTCCTATAAATCCTGAAAACACTTAACAAACATATTACGGCATCGAATGGTAATAAGAGAGGATTAAAATTAGCAAATTTAAGGCCAAAGAAGCATGTTTTCAATCATAGCACAAAATTAGGAAGGAAAATGTAAAACATGCGAATTATATGAATAAGTGTGAGTTTAGTGGATAAAATCCACTCAATTAAGCATAAAATGTACCACAAAATAGTGGTGCATCACCTACCGAACCTCCTCAATCCCAGCAGAAAACATAGATAAATGCAAGCAAGTAAAGCATAGGTAATATACATTTACAACAAGTAATTCAAGAAGCAAGTAACCATGTAATACATTTAGACAAAAGATGCAGTTAGGCAAAGCAAGAAAACATATAGAAAATGCACATGATGAATGCATGTCCTATTGGTTGTGATATCAGTTGTTGGTTCAAACCCGACACATCACCATGGAATGTTGATGCACCGCTATTTGGTTGTGCATTCTGTGCTGAATTTAAGGGATTTTACCACCCTATTCCCATATTTATTCCATGAAATGGCATGGTTTCATGTATTTCTCCTAAATTGTGCTTAAGTGTGAAAAAATGATTTTTAGGCCCTTAATTGGTTAATTTTAATTCACCTTTGATTCCACTAGATGCCTTGATGTGTGTTAGTGATTTTAGGTTGAAAAGGCTAGGAATGGATCAAAGGAATGAAGAGAAAAGCATGCAAAGTGGAGAAATAATGGGAAATCAAGGATTTGGGATGCATTCATCGACGCGCCCGCGCAGCAGACGCGCACGCATGGAATGTGAAGTTGCATGGCGATGCGTACGCGTACATGACACGTACACGTGGAACGCAAATTGCCAAGCGACGCGTACGCGTGACCCACGCGTACGCGTCGATGCTCGCACGTGACTTCATTAAATTGAAAATGATCGAGGCAAATTTTGGGCTTCCCAGGCCCAAATCCAACTCATTTCTGAGCCTGTCACATGAAGAAATCAAGAGGAGATCAAGGGCCTTAGTGGAGGGGAAGTCATAATTGAATTTTGGAGGGAATGCTTTAGTTAGTTTCTAGAGAGAGAAGCTCTCTCTTCTCTCTAGAATTAGGATTAGGTTAGATTAGGATTTCTTAGATCTAGGTTTAATTCATGCTTTCATCTACTTTTCCTTTACAATTTCTTGTTCCTCTACCTTTCCTCTCTCTACTTTTGTATTTCATTCTTGTAATTATTTACTTTTATGTTGATGCACTTTTGTTTCTCCTATTTTCCTTTTAATGCAATTTTATGTTTGATGTTCCTTTATTGTTGAAGTGCTTTATTGTTGTTAATTTCTTGCAATTAGTAGTTGTAGATTTACTTTCCTTGAAATTTTATCTTGCTTTCCTTTTGTGCCTTTCAAGTATTTGATTAAATGCTTGGGAGGATGTTAGTGTAGATTTTTCTCCTCTTAGCTTTGGTTGAGTAATTGGAGACTCTTGAGTTATCAAACTCTTTTGTTGATTGATAATTGAAAGTTGCTAGTTGATTTAAATTCCACTAACTCTAGTCTTTCCTTAGTAGTTGACTAGGACTTGAGGAATCAAATTGATTTATCCACTTGACTTTCCTTCATAGTTAGAGGTTGAGTAAGTGGGAACAATAGACAATTGATGTCATAATTGAGGAAGATAATGAGGATAGGACTTCTAGTTCTCATACCTTGCCAAGAGCTTTCTTAGCTATTAGTTTGCTTTCTTGCCATTTACTCTTCTTGTCTGTTATCCAAAACCCCAAAATATACAACTCATAACCAATAGCAAGAACACTTCCCTGCAATTCCTTTGAGAGATGATCCGAGGTTTGAATACTTCGGTTATTATTTTTAAGGGTTTGTTACTTGTGACAACCAAATTTTTGTATGAGATGATTCTTTGTTGGTTTAGAAACTATACTAGTAACGAGATTTCTTTTGTGAAATTCTATACTGTCAAAAATCCAATCATCAAAATGGCGCCATTGCCGGGGAATTGCAAATGTACGCTTGTTATTAGTTATTGTATATATGTGAATATTGTGAATATTTTTGCCTTTTGCTTCTTTGTTAGTTTTTGGTAGTTGTAGGAGTTTGTTCTCTTTATTTTTTACTAGTTTTTGTTTTTATTTTCTCTTGCTATCATGAATTCTCATCACTTTGGCTATGAGTGTGGTTACAATTATGTTGTAGGAAATGGAAACCTCAATGAGGATATACATCAAGGATGGAACAATCAAGGTTGGGAGGAGCCTCAAGCTTATGGACAACCTTCTTGGCAACAACCTCCTCCAGTCTCTTATAGGTATAATTCCACTCCTAATGCATATCGATCCAATAGCTATGATGGACCTCTTTATAGTTACCAACAAGCCCCACCATATGCTTATGAACCTCATCCTCAACATAACCCTCAACCATACTCACAAGCCCCTTTTTACCAAACACCTTCATATGACCCTAATCCTTACCCACCATACCAACAACCATATGAGCCATATGAACTACAGATAGAACCACCACCATTCCAACCCCAACACTTCCAAGAACCACCTCCTCTATACTATTACTAAGATGAACCACTTCCGATGTATGCAAATTTTTACACACAAGATGAATCTAACTTTCTACCACAACCCTCCATGGAAGAGTATTCATGTCCATTGATCCAAGAGCAATATGATCTTGCTTACCTTAGCAAGTTGGAACAAGAATCGAGAGATCACCTCAAGGAATTACTAGATCGACTTCAAGCAACCGTGGAGAGTGTTGTGCAACAAGTAGAAAAATTGGAGAGTGTTGAACCGCCACAACCCTACCAAGAAGAACCACCTTTCTATTATGACCCCTTCCTCCAAAATAATGAACCTTCCTATCCACCCTAAGCCCCAATTGATGATTCTCTCACTTTTCTACTTCAAGAACAAAGAGAAATGCAAAGAGAGGCACTAGAATCCATAGCCGCCTTGAATGAGGTGGTAAACCGATTAGCCTCCCAATGCTTGAGCACTCAAAGAACTCCCATGGCTACATGTGGAGAATCGGTTGAAGAGCATAGCATGAAGGAGAGATTGGAAACTTCGGTGGAAAATGAGGATTGTTGCTTTGTGTTGGAACAATTGGAGGAACCTATGATTGATGAAGACAAGGAAGAAGTGGTTGAAGATTTAGGAGATGCAGAGTCTCTATGGGAATCTAAGGTCATAGAATATCCCTCCAATAAGATTGAAGTTGATGTTGACGAGGAAAGTGCACATCCTCCAAAGCATATCCCATATGAAGAATTGGATGGGATAGAGCAAGAATTGAGTTCCCTTGGAATTGAAGATCAAGCATCTAATCTTCTTGATGAAGAAAATAAAATTGATGAACAAAGGGTCGAAATTGAAAATTCATGTGGAGAGGTGGAGGCCCTTAGAAAAAGAAGGATGGGAGTTGAATACGCTTTGCCAAGATCCTTTGAAGCGCCTTTACCTAGGTTGTCATCTACTTCTACATTTGAGTTGGTGAAATTCACTTCTATTAGCTTTATTATCCCACTCGAATATGGCTTGCTTGAAACGGATGGTCAACTTAGGGAACTTTGTAAGATGAAGCATAAGAGAATGATGTTTCGTGGTTGGCGTTGCAAATCAAGGCTCATTTTGGTTGATACTTCAAGGGTTAAATACAAGGGTTGGACTAGTGCTCAATTAGGTGGGTCTAGAAGGATGTTTGGCCACTTCGTTGAGAATTTATCTTGCTTAGCACCCAAATGGACTAATGATGATCAATTTAAAGACGGGTGTCAAAACAAAGTGTGGGATCCCGGATCGCACAAAGACAATCAACTTTGGGAGCTCATCGTTTGTGAAAAACTCCATCAAAGCTTGGCAACATTAATTCTGAAGAATGGAGCTTATTGGAGATTCAAGCATTGGTGCATGTTTAAGGATAGCTTCAAGCACAAGCCACCTTGATGAGGAGCTCCCCATAAGTCCAACTTAAGGACAATAAATAAAAGTGCTAGGTGGGAGTGATGAGCGGATAATTTATACACTTTTTGGCATTGTTTTTACATAGTTTTTAGTATGATTTAGTTAGTTTTTAGTATATTTTTATTAGTTTTTAATTAAAATTCACATTTCTGGACTTTACTATGAGTTTATGTGTTTTTCTGTGATTTCAGGTATTTTCTGGCTGAAATTGAGGGACCTGAGCAAAAATCAGATTCAGAGGTTGAAGAAGGACTGCAGATGTTGTTAGATTCTGACCTCCCTACACTCAAAGTGGATTTTCTGCAGCTACAGAACTTCAATTGCCACGCTCTCAATTGCGTTGGAAAGTAGATATCCAGGGCTTTCCAGAAATATATAATAGTTCATACTTTGCCCGAGTTTAGACGATGCAAACTGGCGTTGAACGTCAGTTCCATGCTGCATTTTGGAGTTAAACAACAGAAACATGTTACGAACTGGCGTACAACTCCAAGAGAAGCCTCTACACGTGTAAGCTCAATGCTCAGCCCAAGCACACACCAAGTGGGCCCCAGAAGTGGATTTCTGCATCATTTACTCATTTCTGTAAACCTTAGTAACTAGTTTAGTATAAATAGGACTTTTTACTATTGTATTTACATCTTTGGATTATCTTTTGATCCTTTGATCACGTTTAGGGGGCTGGCCATTCGGCCATGCCTGGACCTTATCACTTATGTATTTTCAACGGTAGAGTTTCTACACTCCATAGATTAAGGTGTGGAGCTCTGCTGTTCCTCATGAATTAATACAAGGTACTACTATTTTTCTATTCAATTCAAGCTTATTCCTTCTCTAAGATATCCATTCACACCCAAGAACATGATGAATGTGATGATTATGTGACGCTCATCATCATTCTCACCTATGAACGTGTGCCTGACAAACACTTCCGTTCTACATGCAAACAAGCTAGAATGAGTATCTCTTAGATATCTAATACAAAGGACCGAGTTCGAGATATTAGAATCTTCGTGGTATAAGTTAGAACCCATGAACGGCCATTCTTGAGATCCGAAAAGTCTAAACCTTGTCTGTGGTATTCCGAGTAGGATCTGGGAAAGGATGGCTGTGACGAGCTTCAAACTCGCGAGTGCTGGGCGTAGTGACAAACGCAAAAGGATAGTAAATCCTATTCTAGTATGATCGAGAACCGACAGATGATTAGCCATGCAGTGACAGCGCATTGGACCATTTTCACAGAGAGGATGGGATGTAGCCATTGACAACGGTGATGCCCTACATAAAGCTTGCCATGGAAAGGAGTAGGAATGATTGGATGAAGACAGCAGGAAAGCAGAGGTTCAGAGGAACGAAAGGCATCTCTATACGCTTATCTGAAATTCTCACCAATGAATTACATAAGTATCTCTATCCCAGTTTATATTTTATTTATGTTTTTATTATCAATCCACCATACCCATTTGAATCCGCCTGACTGAGATTTACAAGGTGACCATAGCTTGCTTCAGGCCGACAATCTCCGTGGGATCGACCCTTACTCACGTAAGGTTTATTACTTGGACGACCCAGTGCACTTGCTGGTTAGTTGTGCGAAGTTGTGATAAAGAGTTGAGATTACAATTGTGCGTACTAAGTTGTTGGCGCCATTGATGATCACAATTTCGTGCACCAAGTTTTTGGCGCCGTTGCCGGGGATTGTTCGAGTTTGGACAACTGACGGTTCATCTTGTTGCTCAGATTAGGTAATTTTATTTTAATTTTAATCTTTTTGGTTTTATTATTCTTATTTTCGAAAAAAAATTTCAAAAATAAATTTTATTCTATGTTCTTCAGAATTTTTAAGAATGAATTCTAGAGTTTCATGAAGCACGTTGACTCCTGGCTGGCTGTAAAGCCATGTCTAATTCATTTGGACCGAGGCTTCCACTTATCAGCATATGGAGTTGGATGAAGTATCAGCTATTGTATGTCTGATTTGTATCTGCTGAAGCTTGGCTGGCCATTGGCCATGTCTAGTGTTTTGGACCGGAGCTTTCACTGAAAGCTTGGCTGGCTAGTAAGCCATGTCTAATTCCTGGACTGGAATTTTAGACTAACATTACAAGATTCCTGGAATTCTTATTAAAAATTTTGAAATCCTTATTTTTCCTTTTTCAATTAATTTTTGAAAAATCCAAAAAAATTAATAAAATCATAAAAACCAAAAATTTTATGTTTCTTGTTTGAGTCTAGTGTCAATTTTTAAGTCTGGTGTCAAATTGCATGTTGTTATTTTTCTTGCATTTTCGAAAATTCATGCATTGCATTCTTCATGATCTTCAAGTTGTTCTTGGTAAGTCTTCTTGTTTGATTTTTAAAATTTCTTGTTTTGTGTCTTTTCTTGTTTTTCATATGCATTTTCAATTTGTTAGTGTCTAAAAATTAAAAATCTTTAAGTTTGGTGTCCTACATGTTTTTCTTCTCTTCAAAATTTTCAAAAATATGTTCTTGATGTTCATCTTGACATTCAAAGTGTTCTTGGTGTTCATCTTGACATTCATAGTCTTCTTGCATGCATCATGTGTTTTGATCCAAAATTCATGCATTAAGTCTTTTTGATGTTTTTCTCTTTCATCATTAAAAATTCAAAAATAAATATATATATATATATATATATATATATATATATATATATATATATATCTTTCCCTTTTTCACTCATAAATTTTCGAAAATTTGAGTTGACTTTTTCAAAACTTTTTAAAATTTAGTTGTTTCTTATGAGTCAAATCAAATTTTCAGTTTAAAAATTCTATCTTTTTCAAATCTTTTTCAAAAATCAAATCTTTTTCATTTTTCTTTCATATTTTCGAAAACTTTATGATGGATTTTCAAAATCTTTTTCTTATTCATATTTTCAAAATTAATGCTAACAATTAATGTGATTGATTCAAAATTTTTAAGTTTGTTACTTACCTAGTAAGAAAGGTTTAATCTTTAAACTCTAGAATCATATCTTTTTAGTTTCTTGTTAGTCAAGTAATCAACTTTAATTTTCAAAATAAAATCTTTTTAAATTTCTTTTTCAAATCTTTTTCAAAATAAAATCACATCTTTTTCAAAATCAATTTCAAAATCTTTTCTAACTTCTTATCTTTTCAAAATTGATTTTCAAATCTTTTTCAACTAACCACTTAACTTTTTGATTGATTTTAAAAGTTTACTATTTCAATCATATCTTTTTCAAAACTATCTAACTAATTCTTTCTTTAATTTTCGAAAATCACCTTCATCTTTTTCAAAATTTCTTTTTAATTAACTATTTGTTTTAAATTTTAATTTAATTTTGTTTTCCTTTTAATTTTCGAATTTTAATTTTAGTTTTAAATTAAAAACAAAAATATTTCTCTTTTCTTCTCAATTATTTTCGAAAATTATTCTCTCCCCCTTATCTCTTTCTAATTATTTTATTTATCTACTAACACTTCTCTTCTTCTTAAAAATTCGAACCCCCTCTTCTTTCTGTGTTCGAATTTCTTTTCTTCTTCTACTCACATAAAGGAATCTCTATACTGTGACATAGAGGATTCCTCTTCTTTTCTGTTTTCTTCTTTTTCATATGAGCAGGAACAAGGATAAGATCATCCTTGTTGAAGCTGATCCTGAACCTGAAAGGACTCTGAAGAGGAAGCTAAGGAAAGCTAAAGCACAACTCTCTGGAGAAAATCTGACAGAAATTTTTGAAAAAGAAGGAGACATGGCCGAAAATAATAACAATGCAAGGAAGATGCTTGGTGACTTTACTGCACCAAATTCCAATTTACATGGAAGAAGCATCTCAATCCCTGCCATTGGAGTAAACAACTTTGAGCTGAAACCTCAATTAGTTTCTCTGATGCAACAGAACTACAAGTTTTATGGACTTCCATCTGAAGATCCCTTTCAGTTCTTAACTGAATTCTTGTAAATCTGTGATACTGTTAAGACCAATGGGATTGATCCCGAGGTCTACAGGCTCATGCTTTTCCCGTTTGCTGTGAGAGACAGAGCTAGAATATGGTTGGACTCTCAACCTAAAGATAGCCTGAACTCCTGGGATAAGCTGGTCACGGCTTTCTTAGCCAAGTTTTTTCCTCCTCAAAAGCTTAGTAAGCTTAGAGTGGATGTTCAAACCTTCAAACAAAAGGAAGGTGAATCCCTCTATGAAGCTTGCGAGAGATACAAGGAACTGACCAAAAAGTGTCCTTCTGACATGCTTTCAGAATGGACCATCCTGGATATATTCTATGATGGTCTGTCTGAGCTATCAAAGATGTCACCGGAACATTCTGCAGGTGGATCTATTCACCTAAAGAAAATGCCTGCAGAAGCTCAAGAACTCATTGACATGGTTGCAAATAACCAGTTCATGTACATTTCTGAAAGGAATCCTGTGAGTAATGGGACGCCTCAGAGGAAGGGAGTTCTTGAAATTGATACTCTGAATGCCATATTGGCTCAGAACAAA
The DNA here is from genome assembly GCF_059453495.1 of Arachis ipaensis. Classification (NCBI taxonomy): domain Eukaryota; kingdom Viridiplantae; phylum Streptophyta; class Magnoliopsida; order Fabales; family Fabaceae; genus Arachis; species Arachis ipaensis. Next base: position 111,916,002 of record NC_142436.1, read on the forward strand.
ATATTAACTCAGTAAGTCAATGTGATTTCTCAGAGTCTAAATGGATTGAAAGAATCATCCAACAGTACTAAAGAGGCCTCTTCTGAAGAAGAAGCTTATGATCCTGAGAACCCTACAATAGCAGAGGTAAATTACATGGGTGAACCCTATGGAAACACCTATAATCCCTCATGGAGAAATCATCCAAATTTCTCATGGAAGGATCAACAAAAGTCTCAACAAGGCTTTAATAATGGTGGAAGAAACAGGTTTAACAATAGTAAACCTTTTCCATCATCCACTCAGCAACAAACAGAGAATTCTGAGCAGAATCCATCCAGCTTGGCAAATATAGTCTCTGATCTATCTAAGGCCACTTTGAGTTTCATGAATGAAACAAGGTCCTCCATTAGAAATTTGGAGGCACAAGTGGGCCAGCTGAGTAAAAGAGTCACTGAAATCCCTCCTAGTACTCTCCCAAGCAATACAGAAGAGAATCCAAAAAGAGAGTGCAAGGCTATTGATTTAACCATCATGGCCGAACCTACAAGGGAGGGAGAGAACGTGAATCCCAGTGAGGAAGACCTCCTGGGACGTCCAGTGATCAACAAGAAGTTTCCCTTTGAGGAATCAAAGGAATCTGAGGCTCATCTAGAGACCATAGAGATTCCATTGAACCTCCTTATGCCCTTCATGAGCTCTGATGAGTATTCTTCTTCTGAAGAGAATGAGGATGTTACTGAAGAGCAAGTTGCCAAGTACCTTGGTGCAATCATGAAGTTGAATGCCAAATTATTTGGTAATGAGACTTGGGAAGATGAACCTCCCTTGCTCATCAATGAACTGAGTGATCTGGATCAACTGATATTACTTCAGAAGAAACAGGATCCTGGAAAGTTCTTAATACCTTGTACCATAGGCACCATGACCTTTGAGAAGGTTCTATGTGACCTTGGGTCAGAGATAAACCTCATGCCACTCTCTGTAATGGAGAAACTGGGAATCTTTGAGTGCAAGCTGCCAGAATCTCATTAGAGATGGCAGACAACTCAAGAAAACAGGCTTATGGACAAGTAGAGGACGTGCTAGTAAAGGATGAAGGCCTTTACATCCCTGCTGATTTCATAATCCTGGATACTGGGAAGGATGAAGATGAATCCATCATCCTTGGAAGACCCTTCCTAGCCACAGCAAGAGCTGTGATTGATGTGGACAGAGGAGAATTGATCCTTCAACTGAATGAAGACAACCTTGTGTTTAAAACTCAAAAATCTCCTTCTGTAACCATGGAGAGGAAGCATGAAAAGCTTCTCTCACTGCAGAGTCAACCAAAGCCCCCACAGTCAAACTCTAAGTTTGGTGTTGGGAGGCCACAACCAAACTCTAAGTTTGGTGTTGAACCCCCACATTCAAACTCTAAGTTTGGTGTTGGGAGGTTCCAACAATGCTCTGAACATCTGTAAGGCTCCATGAGAGCTCATTGTCAAGCTATTGACATTAAAGAAGTGCTTCTTGGGAGGCAACCCAATGTTATCTAATTATATTTATTTATTTTCTATTGTTATTTTATGTTTTCTTTAGGTTGATGATCATGTGAAGTCACAAAAACTACTAAAAAATCAAAAACAGAATGAAAAACAGCATTGAAAATAGCACACCCAGGAGGAGAGCAGTCTGGCATTTAAACGCCAGAAACAAGCATCTGTCTAGCGTTTAACGCCAGAAACAGGCACCAAGCTGGCGTTTAACGCCAAAAACAAGCATCTGCCTGGCGTTAAACGCCAAAAACAGGCTACATTTGGGAGTTTAACGCCAGAAACAAGCAGCAGTCTGGCGTTAAACGCCAGGATTGCACACCAAGGGCGTTTTACACGCCTAATTGGAGCAGGGATGTTAAGTCCTTGACCCCACTGGATTTGTGGACCCCACAGGATTCCTACCACTTCTTCTCTCATCTTCACACCTTTTCATAACATTCTTCCTCAATTAACCTCCACCAATCACCTCTATTACTCCTCCAAAAACATCATACAACCCACCTACACCCACCCACTTAAATTCAAACCATCACTCCTTCCTTTTCACACATCATAACCACCTAAAACCCCCTTGACCGAACCATTCACACACCTCCATCTCCTCCATTTTCTTCTTCTTCTACTCACTTCTTTCTTCTTTTGCTCGGGGACGAGCAAACCTTCTAAGTTTGGTGTGGTAAAAGCATTGCTTTTTGTTTTTCCATAACCATCTAGGGCACCTAAGGCCAGAGACATCCTCATTGAAGAGGATAAGCCCATCACTAAGAAAAGGATGGAGCAAACAAGAGATCATGGACCTCAACATGAGCATGACGAGATTCCTCACCATGAAATCCCTGAGATGCCTCAAGGGATGCATTTCCCTCCACAAAACTATTGGGAACAAATCAACACTTCCCTAGGAGAATTAAGTTCCAACATGGGACAACTAAGGGTGGAGCACCAAGAGCACTCCATCATCCTCCATGAAATTAGAGAAGATCAAAGAGCTATGAGGGAGGAGCAAGAAAGACAAGGAAGAGACATAGAGGAGCTCAAAAGCACCCTTGGTTCTTCAAGAAGAGGAAGACGCCACCCTCACTAAGGTGGACTCATTCCTTAATCTCCTTGTCTATTTATTTTCTGTTTTTGATTTCCATGCTTCATGTTTAATTATGTTTGTGTCTTTACTATATGATCATTAGTGTCTAAGTGTCTATGCCTTAAAGTTATGAATATGAATCCATCACCTCTCTTAAATGAAAACTGTTCTAAAAACAAAAGAACAAGAAGTACATAGTTTCGAATTCATCCTTGAAACTAGTTTAACTATTTTGATGTGGTGGCAATACTTTTTGTTTTTTGAATGTATGCTTGAACAGTGCATATGTCTTTTGAAGTTGTTGTTTATGAATGTTAAATATGTTGGCTCTTGAAGAATACGGAAAAAGGAGAAATGTTATTTGATAATCTGAAAAATCATAAAAATGATTCTTGAAGCAAGAAAAAGCAGTGAATACAAAAGCTTGCAGAAAAAAAAAAGAAAAAAATGGCGAAAAAAATAGAAAAAGAAAAAGCAAGCAAAAAAAGCCAAAAGCTCTTTAAACCAAAAGGCAAGAGCAAAAAGCCAATAGCCCTTAAAACCAAAAGGCAAAGGTAAATAAAAAGGATCCAAGGCTTTGAGCATCAGTAGATAGGAGGGCCTAAAGGAATAAAATCCTGGCCTAAGCGGCTAAACCAAGCTGTCCCTAACCATGTGCTTGTGGCGTGAAGGTGTCAAGTGAAAACTTGAGACTGAGCGGTTAAAGTCAAGGTCCAAAGCAAAAAAAAATAGAATGTGCTTAAGAACCCTGGACACCTCTAATTGGGGACTTTAGCAAAGCTGAGTCACAATCTGAAAAGGTTCACCTAGTTAGGTGTCTGTGGCATTTATGTATCCGGTGGTAATACTGGAAAACAAAGTGCTTAGGGCCACGGCCAAGACTCATAAAGTAGCTGTGTTCAAGAATCAACATACTGAACTAGGAGAATTAATAACACTATCTGAATTCTGAGTTCCTATAGATGCCAATCATTCTGAACCTCAATGGATAAAGTGAGATGCCAAAACTATTCAAGAGGCAAAAAGCTACAAGTCCCGCTCTTCTGATTGGAGCTAAGTTTCATTGATATTTTGGAATTTATAGTATATTCTCTTCTTTTTATCCTATTTGATTTTTAGTTGCTTGGGGACAAGCAACAATTTAAGTTTGGTGTTGTGATGAGCGGATAATTTATAGGCTTTTTGGCATTATTTTTACATAGTTTTTAGTATGATTTAGTTAGTTTTTAGTATATTTTTATTAGTTTTTAATTAAAATTCTCATTTCTGGATTTTACTATGAGTTTGTATGTTTTTCTGCGATTTCAGGTATTTTCTGGCTGAAATTGAGGGACCTGAGCAAAAATCAGATTCAGAGGTTAAAGAAGGACTGCAGATGCTGTTGGATTCTGACCTCCCTGCACTCAAAGTGGATTTTCTGAAGCTACAGAACTTCAATTGGTGCGCTCTCAAATGCGTTGGAAAGTAGACATCAAGGGCTTTCCAGAAATATATAATAGTCCAAACTTTGCCCGATTTTAGATGACGCAAACTGGCATTGAACGCCAGCTCCATGATGCATTCTAGAGTTAAACGCCAGAAACAGGTTGCAAAGTAGAGTTAAACGCCAAAAATAGGTTACAAACTGACGTTCAACTCCAAGAAAAGCCTCTACACATGTAAAGCTCAATGCTCAGCCCAAGCACACACCAAGTGGGCCCCAGAAGTGGATTTCTGCATCATTTACTTATTTCTGTAAACCCTAGTAACTAGTTTAGTATAAATAGGACTTTTTACTATTGTATTTACATCTTTGGATTATCTTTTGATCCTTTGATCACGTTTAGGGGGCTGGCCATTCGGCCATGCCTGGACTTTATCACTTATGTATTTTCAACGGTAGAGTTTCTACTCTCCATAGATTAAGGTGTGGAGCTCTGCTGTTCCTCATGAATTAATACAAAGTACTACTATTTTTCTATTCAATTCAAGTTTATTCCTTCTCTAAGATATCCATTCGCACCCAAGAACATGATGAATGTGATGATTATGTGACGCTCATCATCATTCTCACCTATGAATACGTGCCTGACAAACACTTCCGTTCTACATGCAAACAAGCTAGAATGAGTATCTCTTAGATATCTAATACAAAGGACCGAGTCTGAGATATTAGAATCTTCGTGGTATAAGTTAGAACCCATGGACGACCATTCTTGAGATCTGGAAAGTCTAAATCTTGTCTGTGGTATTCCGAGTAGGATCTGGGAAGGGATGGCTGTGACGAGCTTCAAACTCGCCAGTGCTGGGCGTAGTGACAGACGCAAAAGGATAGTAAAACCTATTCCAGTATGATCGAGAACCGACAGATGATTAGCCATGCAGTGACAGCGCATTGGACTATTTTCACAGAGAGGATGGGATGTAGCCATTGACAACGGTGATGCCCTATATAAAGCTTGCCATGGAAAAGAGTAGGAATGATTGGATGAAGACAGCAGGAAAGCAGAGGTTCAGAGGAACGAAAGGCATCTCTATACGCTTATCTGAAATTCTCACCAATGAATTACATAAGTATCTCTATCCCAGTTTATATTTTATTTATGTTTTTATTATCAATCCACCATACCCATTTGAATCCACCAGACTGAGATTTACAAGGTGACCATAGCTTGCTTCAGGCCGACAATCTCCGTGGGATCGACCCTTACTCATGTAAGGTTTATTACTTAGACGACCCAGTGCACTTGCTGGTTAGTTGTGCGAAGTTGTGATAAAGAGTTGAGATTACAATTGTGCGTACCAAGTTGTTGGCGCCATTGATGATCACAATTTTGTGCACCAGGGAGACACCCCACTATGGTAAAATCCTTTTATTTTTCCCTTTTGTACATATTGGTAATTAGCTTAATTTCATGTTTTGATTGGTTTGTTGAGTTTAGTTGGTAGTTAGGTACGTTAAATAAGGTTTTATGGTGTTTTGGTAGCTATGTGGAGGTTTGCAATGCTTGGTTTGGTGCAAGAACTTGAAAAGTTTTGAAAAACAGAGCACCAATCCACGCGTACTAGTGCCTCACGCGTACGCGTGACCCAAGCATTTTTGACCATCCACGCACACGCGTCAACCACGCGTACGCGTGGATTGCAAATTTCCACCTCCCAGCCAAATTCCAGACAGTTGCACCTACACTGTGCAAAATTTGTGCCTGAGGCACAAAATCAACACACGCGTACGCATGCCTCACACGTACGCGTCGCTCTCTAAATAACCCATCGACGCGCACGCGTAACCCATGCGTACGCGTCACCCCCAATTCACCACTCCCACATGCACGTGTCGATGCACGCGCGCGTGTGGATGTTCTTCTTTCACACACTTCTTTTCTTCTCTTCTTTCCATTTCTTTCCTTCTTATTTCTTCTTCTCTTTTCTTTCCCTTCTCTTTCCATCATCCAACACTTCCAAATACCATTTATAACCATTCTTTTTAGTTAGTTAGTTGTTTAGTTAGTTTCAATTTCGTTTAATTTTTGTTTTCATAATAAGTGTTGGATTGTTAATCTTCTTTGCTATCTATTGCTGGTGATTATTGATGAGATGTTAGTTCAACATCATTGTTGTTAATTGTTACTGTTGGATTCTTTGTTGAGGTTATATTTTGTTGCTTGGTTTGAGTTTTTCATGCTTAACCTTTGTGAATACCAAGTGAACATTTCCTTCAAGCTTTCTAAATATTTTTGAATTGCATGATTTGGCCACCATGTGATTTGAATTCTCCTTTTTGATTAGGCAATTTCTTGATGGATTTTTTGCATTTATATTAATGCATTGTACTTCTTGGTCATATGCATCCATATATTTTTGGCTTGAATACTTTCATGCTTCTTTGTTGCTTGTTCGGTTGTCTTAACCTACAACTTTTGAGCATCTCAAGCATATTAGGATGAGTGAAGTACATACTTTCTTTGTGTAATTGTGACATAGCTTCCATGCTAGTGTGTATTCTAGACCGCATACATCTTAGAACTCACATACGTGTTTCATTAATGTCACACATTAGGTCACTCACTTCATTCTAGTTGTTTACCTCATTCCAACAATGTATGCTTCCTTGCTTTTGCATTTACTTTTCTTACTATCCTGTCTTCTATTTTTAGGATGAGTCATTATAAGCTAAAACAGAAGTGGAACAAAGAACGTACAGCAACCGGTTGATCCGCCAGCTGAAGGTGGCAACTCGGCAAGTCACCGTACCCTTTGCTCGTCTTTGGATGCACCGAGGACGGTGCAAACTTTTAAGTGTGGGGAGGTCGTCCAACCAATCGGAATTTTTGGGTGACAAATTTCTAATCCCAACACTTTTGCATTTCATTCTTAGGTCTTCTAGGATTTTTTGTTGCACTTTCTTATTTTCGCATATATATACATAATAAGCTTAGTCAAAATAATAAAATTTTTCAAGAAATTTATCTGTATGGCACCCAATTGATTTGAGTAAAAATTCTTAATTGAACTTGCTTGAATTATACATTGTGGAACATGTTTTGAGCTAAGAACACAAGCTTGTGAGTTTTGAGCCTAACTGTGTGGTTACATCTTATAACCACTTATTTTCATTCTTGTGTTCATTATTCTCTTTCTATGATTGTAATCTTTGATTTGTTTGATTCTTTATGTCCATTATTTTGTGTATACATGCATTTATATGATTGAGGCCATCATTTTATTTAGCTCACTTACCCAAATAGCCTCCCTTTTATCTTCCATTGTTAGCCAATTTTGAGCCTGCGATTAACCCACTTGTTCTCAATTTTAGCACATTACAAGCCTTTAAGCAAAAAATAATAAATGTCCTTTATTTGGATCTTTGATTAGCTTAGGCTAGTGTGTGTGCATCATTCAATTGTGGGGAAACATGGGACATTGGTTGAGAAAAAGGGTAGTTTGTATGTTTATTGAAAATTGTGGGAATTGGGTACATACTCATGTGTTAATTACATGTAAAATCATTTGCATTGATGCTTTTGTATATATGTTATTGCAAAAAAAAATGATGAGAAAGAAAAAATAAAAAAAATATATCAAAAGAAAAAGAAAAGAAAGAAAAGAAAGAAAAAGAAAAGTAATAAAAAGGGGACAAAATGCCCCAAAGTGAAGCTCAATAATAATCAATGCATATGAGTTGTGATTAAAAAGAGAATGCATGAGTATGTGAGTAAGTGAAGAATGGGTAGTTAGGTTTTCTTTGAATTTGTATAGGTTGCTATATAGGTTAGATGGGAAGTTTAAGCTTGTCATAGATTCAAATTTCAAGTCCACTTGACCATATGCATCCAACCTTGACCCTAGCCCCATTACAACCTATGAAAAGACCTTATGATATTTGTATGCATACACGAAATAAATGTTGATTGTTAGATGAAAAATAAATCTTGGAAAGTATGATTAGGGGAGAATTGTGTGGATCGACCCTATACACTTGAGCGAATAGAGCGTATACACATCCGGTGAGGGTTCGATTGCTCAATTACATGTTTTCACTTAGAATCATCACTTTTCTTGCAAGTTTGTAAATTCTTAATAACTCAACTCAATTGTGGTTTGGCTTGGTTGTTAATACCTTTGGCCCTTACGCTTCTATTGGTTTTCTTGGGAATTGATTAATTTTGACCAAGCAATTGCATTCATTTAGATAGTTGCATATATATAGATTGCATGTAGTTAGTTTACATTGAATAAATGATAGTACCTTTTGTCTCTCTCTTGGTTTAAGCATGAGGACATGCTTGGTTTAAGTGTGGGGAGATTTGATGCACCGCTATTTGGTGGTGCATTCTATGCTGAATTTAGGGGATTTTATCACCCTTTTCCCACATTTATTCCATGAAATGGCATGGTTTCATGTATTTCTCCTAAATTGTGCTTAAGTGTGAAAACATGCTTTTTAGGCCCTTAATTGGTTAATTTTAGTTCACCTTTGATTCCACTAGATGCCTTGATGTGTGTGTTAGTAATTTTAGTTTGAAAAGGCTAGGAATGGATCAAAAGAATGAAGAGAAAAGCATGCAAAGTGGAGAAATCATGGGAAATCAAGGATTTGGGATGCATTCATCGACGCGCACGCGCAGCAGACACGCACGCATGGAATGTGAAGTCGCATGGCGACGCGTACGGGTACATGACGCGTACGCGTGGAACGCAAATTGCCAAGCGACGTGTACGCGTGACCCACGCGTACGCGTCGATGCTCGCACGTGACTTCATTAAAGTGAAAATGTTGGAGGCGAATTATGGGCTTCCCATGCCCAAATCCAACTCATTTCTGAGCCTATTACATGAAGAAATCAAGAGGAGATTAAGGGCTTTAGTGGAGGGGAAGTCATAATTAAATTTTGGAGGGAATGCTTTAGTTAGTTTCTAGAGAGAGAAGCTCTCTCTTCTCTCTAGAATTAGGATTAGGTTAGATTAGGATTTCTTAGATCTAGGTTAATTCATGCTTTCATCTACTTTTCCTTTACAATTTCTTATTCCTCTACCTTTCCTCTCTCTACTTTTGTATTTCATTTTTGTAATTATTTACTTTTATGTTGATGCACTTTTATTTCTCCTATTTTCCTTTTAATGCAATTTTATGTTTGATGTTTCTTTATTGTTGAAATGCTTTATTGTTGTTAATTTCTTGCAATTAGTAGTTGTAGATTTACTTTCCTTGCAATTTTATCTTGCTTTCCTTTTGTGCCTTTCAAGTGTTTGATTAAATGCTTGGGAGGATGTTAGTGTAGATTTTTCTCCTCTTGGATTTGGTTGAGTAATTGGAGACTCTTGAGTTATCAAACTCTTTTGTTGATTGATAATTGAAAGTTGCTAGTTGATTTGAATTCCACTAACTCTAGTCTTTCCTTAGTAGTTGACTAGGACTTGAGGAATCAAATTGATTTATCCACTTGACTTTTTTTCATAGTTAGAGGTTGACTAAGTGGGAGCAACGGACAATTGATGTCATAATTGAGGAAGATAATGAGGATAGGACTTCTAGTTCTCATACCTTGCCAAGAGCTTTCTTAGCTATTAGTTTGCTTTCTTGCCATTTACTCTTCTTGTCCCTTATACAAAACCCCAAAATATACAACTCATAACTAATAGCAAGAACACTTCCCTGCAATTCCTTTGAGAGACGACCCGAGGTTTGAATACTTCGGTTATTATTTTTAGGGGTTTGTTACTTGTGACAACCAAATTTTTGTATGAGAGGATTCTTTGTTGGTTTAGAAACTATACTAGCAACGAGATTTCATTTGTGAAATTCTATACCATCAAAAATCCAATCATCAAATGTCGCCTTTTGGTCACGAATAATTGGTACCCTAAGGATATAGTGCCCGGCCCACTATCCAGGAATATAGTGGTTGGTACACTCTTGCGATTCGAAAGGATGCGAGCAGGATACTCAGCTTCAAACCTCAAATCTTAAAGTAAGCGGGATTAACCACCGTCCTTATGCTGGCGCCACAATCTCGACAAGCGGGATTAACCACCGTCCTTTCAAGGCGCATAGCGATTCATCAATCTCAGTATATAAATATTATATAATAAATCTCAGTGATCACTGCTCATATAGCACAAGTCCATTAATACTTATCTCATCAATCTCATCAACCACAATCATTCATTTTCTAGTTCCAATTTCATCATAACCATCATCAATTCTCAATAGGTTATCATCTCATCACTCTGCCAATCCACTCAAGTCATTTCATCCATAAAACTTTCCAAACCTAAGTCAATGTCTTCTAAACATATTAACAGAAAATATCTAAATTAAGTTACCTAACTCATCCTCACTGGCTTCAAAGCCTAATCACAAGCTAAGAGTCTTAAATAGAGGTTAGAGAAGTTTACAAAGCTAGAGAAATTATTAAAATATAAAAAAAAAACAAATTTTCAGCAAAACAGGGGGTCATGCGTACGCATGCCCCATCTCGCGTACGCATGGGTGTCAATTTTCCCAAGTCGTGCACGCATTCTCCATTCGCGTATGCGAGTCCTCAAAACTGAACGGGATGCTCGCGTCGTGTTCAACATGCCGCGTACACATGTCTGTAAAAATCACATTCTCGCGTATGCATGCAAGTGTCGTGTACGCGTATGCATGCAAGTGTCGTGCACGCGAAATTAAAAGAAGATTCATAAGATAAGAAATGATCACTATTGTAAAACAAACTTTCTTAAATATATCTTTCTATGATAATTCTGAAACCCCTCTACTGAGATCTTCGGGTTAAGTTCTCACCCCCTACAATCCTATATTTTTCAGGAAATGGACAAGGAAGCCTATGAAGAGTTTATTGAGCATTTGGTCGTGCTTTATTTGTTTTATTAGATGTTCTCTCGTCTTTGTTATTGTTATTTACATTCTTATTGATGACAAGTCATCTTATGCTAGCTTTTCAAGCATTTTTCACTTGTTTCATTAGGTTTTATGCACCTTCTTGCATTATAAGTAAGTGATTTGGAATGGATTTGCGTGATTATGTCAATTTAATCAACCATCAATTATTTGCCACAAAATCATGAGGTTTAAGCTAGAATTAGTTGGTTTTTGAATGATTTAGAAACCTTGTGAATTTGGAGATGCTTTGATTGGTTGTTTTGATTACTTATAGGTGAAAAAAAGGAGAAAAAAAGAATTTTGGGGCACACTTTGAAGTGGAGCACGCTTTGAAACCTTAGGCCATGCTTTTAAAAGCGTGGCCCATGACCATGAAGCCTTGACATATGCATCAATGCCGTATGCATGCATGCATTAATTCATGAAAATGCAATTGGCAAATGATGCTTTAACGTTAATGCATTAAGCATTATTAAATAATGCCATACATTTCTAATTGGCAAATAAATGCTTTAACGTTAAATGCATTAAGCATCATTACTTAAAGTCATGGAAGCATGCATGCATGAAGCATTTAATCATTAATGCATATGCCAAATGAATTTATGCAATGACCGGCATTATTAAAGAAGCTAATGAAAGCATGCATTTCATTTTAATGCCGTTAAAATAAATTGGCCAATGCATTAGCAATTAATTAATAAAGCCAATGATTTAATGAAAGCATGAGAATGAATGCAATGCTACGGCATTAAGGAATTTATGAAAGCATGCATTATTAAATCAATGCCAAGGCGTGAAAATAAAGCATGCATGCATTCAATTAATTAATACCATCATGCATTGGCATTATTTAATGGATGGAATGAGAGCTCAAGCAAGGATTAGCATTCATGGACACTAAGTTGGCAATGAAAACAAGGAAGCAAAGCACTCAATGCATAGCGCTACGTTGGGTGATTTAACCAAGCGCTACAAGGAAGCTTGATTCAAAGGAGCGCTCAGTTAACTTTTTCTAACTTTATCGGGCTCCCCATAAAAGAAATCAAAGCACAAGCAAGACAAAATGGGTTCAATGAGTTTTGAAATGGGGACCTTGAGCTAACCAAGAGGAGCGCCACTTTGATGAGGAAATTGGCCAAAGTGCAATGGCCAAGGTTCGAACCTTAGACCTAATGCAAGCAGAAGGAACGCTACTCCACTTTGCCAAGGAAACTGGCACCAAAGTGCATCCAGAAGGACTCAAACTGGGGAACTTGTCCTCAAAAGCATGAGGCGCTGCGCTAGTGTTCCCCAAAGAGGGTGCTAAGTTAGGAGTTTCCAACTGAGCGCTACTCCTTATGCCAAGGAAATTGGCCAAATTGCCTTCCCCAAGTCTCGAAGAGAAGCCTCCTTCCTCACAAGGCAAAGGCGCTCAGTTAACAAAAGTTAACTTAACGCTATGGAGACACACCTGGAGCAAGGCTTTGACGCAACAATTGGGCCAAGGACAACAAGCATATGTAGCGCTCAGTTACCTTAAGTAACTGAACGCTACCCTGGAGCAAGGCATGAACCAAAATAAAGCCAAGGATCAAGACTTGGAGAGCTCAGTTAACTTAGTTAACTGAACGCTCCCCTGGAGGGGCATCATGGGCCAATTTCACTTCAATTGCTATTTTGGATTCAATTCTTCACCAAATGAGAAGCCCACTCCAAATTCTGAAAATCAAAAATATAAAGTGTATAAATAGGACTTAGTTTGATTTAGAGAGGACTTTTTTTCCTTTTACCTTTTTACTTACTTTTGAACTTTGATTTTGAGCTTTGAATTGGGAATTGGGATTGAGAGCTGAGTTCTCTCCTCCTTGTTCTCACTTTTGCATTTCTTGCTTTCTGTTTTTCAATTGTGGATAGAGATTGAAGAAATTTTGTTTCAATCCTTGATCTACAATTCATCTTTGTTTTCTTCTGCATAATTCTGAAGATTTGGGAATTGGATTTAACTTTCTGTCTTCATTTTCTTTTCTTCTGCTACTTTTACTTTTTGTTTTGGAATTTGAATTGAGATTGAAGAGCTTCATTGATTCTAAGTTTGAGAATCATCTTTTACCTCTCTTTTCAATTGTTCCAAACATTGAATCTGAGTTTCCTTTACTGTTTTTTATTTTATTTTCTTCTACAAATTGTTCTCTGTTGGATCAAGGAAGAAATTGAGATCTAGACTTGTTTTTTAGTCTCATTGAGCCTCTGAGCTCTTGAATTTCTTTCCTAGCTCTTGCAATTGAGTTGAATTTACTTTCTGTTTTGTTCTTTACTGAAATTTTCCAATTCTGTTTAGATCTACTGCACTTACTTCATCTTCTTTACTTTTTATTGTTAAACTCTGAATCCCAATGATGAGCGGATAATTTATACGCTTTTTGGCATTGCTTTTAGTATGTTTTTAGTATATTTTAGTTAGTTTTTATTAGTTTTTATTCAAAAATCACATTTCTGGACTTTACTATGATTTTTTATATTTTTCTGTGATTTCAGGTATTTTCTGGCTGAAATTGAGGGACCTGAGCAAAAATCTGATTCAGAGGCTGAAAAAGGACTGCAGATGCTGTTGGATTCTGACCTCCCTGCACTCGAAGTGGATTTTCTGGAGCTACAGAAGCCCAATTGGCACGCTCTCAATTGCGTTGGAAAGTAGACATCCTGGGCTTTCCAAAAATATATAATAGTCCATACTTTACCCGAGATTTGATGGCCCAAATCAGTGTTCCAAGTCAGCATAAAAATTCTAGCGTCAAAACGCCAGAACTGGCATAAAAGCTGGAGTTAAACGCCCAAACTGGCACAAAAGCTGGCATTTAACTCCAAGAAAAGTCTCTACATGTGAAAGCTTCAATGCTCAGCCCAAGCACACACCAAGTGGGCCCAGAAGTGGATTCTGCATCATTTACTCATTTCTGTAAACCCTAGGCTACTAGTTTTCTATAAATAGGACCTTTTGCTATTGTATTTAGACACCTCATGACACTTTACACATTTCATATTGTATTCTCTATGGCATGAGTCTCTAAACTCCATGGTTGGGGGTGAGGATCTCTGCTGTGTCTCGATGAATTAATGCAATTACTACTGTTTTCCATTCTATCACGCTTGTTTCTATTCTAAGATATTCATTCGCACTTCAACCTGATGAATGGGATGATCCGTGACACTCATCATTATTCTCACCTATGAACGCATGCCTGACAACCACTTCCATTCTATCTGCAATAGCTTGAGTGCATTTCTCTTGGGTTTCTAATCTAAGATTAGAACCTTCGTGGTATAGGCTAGAATTATTGCCGGCCATCCCTGAGATCCGGAAAGTCTAAACCTTGTCTGTGGTATTCCGAGTAGGATCTGGGAAGGGATGACTGTGACGAACTTCAAACTCACGAGTGCTGGGCGTAGTGACAGACGCAAAAGGATCAATGGATCCTATTCCAACATGAGTGAGAACCGACAGATGATTAGCCGTGCGGTGACAGCGCATTTAGACCATTTTCACTGAGAGGACGGATGGTAGCCATTGACAACAGTGATCCACCAACATACAGGTTGTCATAGAAGGAGCCTTGCGTGTGTGAAGAAGAAGACAGTAGGAAAGCAGAGATTCAGAAGACAGAGCATCTCCAAAACCTCAACCTGTTCTCCATTACTGCATAACAAGTATTTATTTCATGTTCTTTTACTTTTTACAATTAAAACTAAGAATCATTACTGATATCCTGACTAAGAATTACAAGATAACCATAGCTTGCTTCAAGCCGACAATCTCCGTGGGGTCGACCCTTACTCACGTAAGGTATTACTTGGACGACCCAGTGCACTTGCTGGTTAGTTGTGCGGAATTGCAAAAGTGTGACTGTAATTTCGTGCACCAAGTTTTTGGCGCCGTTGCCGGGGATTGTTCGAGTTTGGACAACTGACGGTTTATCTTGTTGCTTAGATTAGGAATAATTTATTTTTGTTGATTTAGAGTCACTAAATTTGAGTCTTTTATTTGAGTTTAGTTTTATATTTTAAGTTTGGTGTCAATTGCATGCTGTCATTTTCTTTCAATTTTTCGAATTTGCATGTTCTTAGTCTTTCTTGATCTTTAAAAATCCTAAGTTTGGTGTCTTCTTTGTGTTTTCCTTTAAAATTTCGAAAATTTGTGTTTGATTTTCTAAAAATTTTAAGTTTGGTGTCCCTTGTGCTTTTATTTACTTAAAAATTTTTTCAAAAATTTGTTCTTGGTGTTCATCTTGACATTCAAAGTTTTCTTGTTTGTTCTCTTTGTTTTGATCTAAAATTTCTAAGTTTAGTGTCATTTTGTTGTTTTTCTCTTTCCTCATTAAAATTCAAAAATTAAAAAAATCTTTTCCTTATTTTACTCATAAATTTCGAAATTTTGCATTAAATTAGTCAAAGATTTTCAAAATCATATCTTTTTTTTAGTCAAGTCAAAATTCTAATTTCAAAAATTGATCTTTTCAAATCTTTTTCAAAAATCAAATCTTTTTAATTTCTTCAATCATATCTTTTCAATCATAACTTTTTTTTAATAAATTGCAATCATATCTTGTCAAACACATCTTTTTCAAAATATTTTTCAATCATATCTTTTTTATTGCTAATTCCAAAATCTTTTTAATTAATTAATTAATTTAGTTTTCAATTTGCTTTTATTTCATTTCCTTCTAATTTTCGAAACTTTTATTCTATCTTCCATTTATTTTGTTTTATTTTATTCGGTTATTTTTAATTAAATAAAATAAAAAATTTAAAAATATAATTTATTAGCAATTCATATCAATTCCCTTTTCTCCATCATGGACATAAGTGGAAATGAACAATTCAGAAGGACTCTGGGGTCATATGCTAACCCCATTACAGCTGCATATGGGAGTAGCATTTGTATACCTCCTATCAAAGCAAGCAGTTTTGAGCTAAATCCTCAGCTCATTATCATGGTGCAGCAAAATTGCCAGTATTCCGGTCTTCCACAGGAAGAACCTACTGAGTTTCTGGCACAGTTCTTACAAATTGCTGACACAATACGTGATAAAGAAGTGGATCAGGATGTCTACAGATTATTACTGTTTTCATTTGCTGTAAAAGATCAAGCTAAGAGGTGGTTAAATAACCAACCCACAGCAAGCATAAAAACATGGAGATAGTTATCAGACAAATTCCTGAATCAATTTTACCCTCCAAAAAGGATGACACAGCTAAAGCTGGACATCCAAGGCTTTAAACAAGAGGATCATGAATCCCTTTATAATGCCTGGGAGAGTTACAGAGGGATGCTAAGGAAATGCCCCTCTGAAATGTTTTCAGAGTGGATACAGTTAGACATCTTCTACTATGGGCTTACAGAAAGAGCTCAAATATCTCTAGACTACTCAGCTGGTGGATCTATACACATGAGAAAGACGATTGAAGAGGCTCAAGAACTCATAGATACAGTTGCTAGAAATCAACATCTGTACTCAAGCAGTGAGTCCTCCATAAAAGAAGAGGCTAGGGCAGTAACCACTGATCCTAATCCTCAAGAATAGATTGTTGAACTTAATCAGCAATTACTCCTTATGACAAAACAATTAGCAGAATTTAAAGAGATGCTCCAAGACACTAAAAATGCTAACAAGAATATAGAAGCACAATTGAATCCGACAAGACAGCAGCTATCTAAACATATAACAGAAGAATGCCAAGCTGCTCAACTAAGGAGCGGGAAGACATTGAATAATTCAGCTCAAAGTAGCAAAGAGCCAAGAAAGGGACAACTGACAGAGGATGACCAAACCACTGCCCAAAATCCCTTTGAGGACAGCAACAGCCCAGAGAGGAATAATTCTGGCGTTCAAATGCCAGAAAAGGGTGAAAAATTGGCATCAAACGCCCAGTGGATGCCCACTTCTGGCGTTCAAACGCCAGAAAAAGGAGAAAAGTTGGCTTTAAATGCCCATTCCCTGCCTAGTTCTGGCGTTCAAACGCCAGAAAAGGGTGGGAAGCTAGCGTTAAACGCCCATCCAGCACCCAATCCTGGCGTTCAAACGCCAATGATGGATCAGACACCTGCAAGTGCTGATAGTAACCCCTCTAAGAAGGCTTTTCCAACCACCTCTGTAGGGAATAAACCTACAGCAACTAAGGTTGAAGAATATAAAGCCAATATGCCTTATCCTCAGAAACTCCGCCAAGCGGAACAGGATAAACAATTTGCCCGCTTTGCAGACTATCTCAGGACTCTTGAGATAAAGATCCCGTTTGCAGAGGCACTTGAGCAAATACCCTTTTATGCTAAGTTCATGAAAGAGATCCTAAGTCAGAAGAAGGATTGGAGAAAAACTGAAAAAGTTTTTCTCACTGAAGAATGCAGTGCAGTCATTCTGAAAAGCTTACCAGAGAAGCTTAAAGATCCAGGAAGCTTTATGATACCATGCACATTAGAGGGTGCTTGTACCAAGACAACTCTATGTGACCTTGGAGCAAGTATCAACCTAATACCTGCATCCACTATCAGAAAGCTTGGCTTGACTGAAGAAGTCAAACCAACCCGGATATGTCTTCAACTTGCTGATGGCTCCACAAAATACCCATCAGGCATAATTGAGGACATGATTGTCAAGGCTGGGCCATTTTCCTTTCCCACTGACTTTGTAGTGCTGGAAATAGAGGAGCACAAGAGTGCAACTCTCATTCTAGGAAGACCTTTCCTAGCAACTGGATGAACTCTCATTGATGTCCAAAAAGGGGAAGTGACCCTGAGAGTCAATGAGGATGAGTTTAAGTTAAATGTTGTCAAAGCTATGCAGCATCCAGACACATCAAATGACTGCATGAGCGTTGATATTATTGACTCCTTGGTGGAAGAGATCAATATGACTGAGAGTCTCGAATCAGAGCTAGAGGACATCTTTAAAGATGTTCAGCATGACCTGGAGGAACCAGAGGAAATAAAAGAACCTCTGAAAATTCCTCAAGAAGAGGATAAGCCTCCTAAACCCGAGCTCAAACCACTACCACCATCTCTGAAATATGTATTTTTGGGAGAGGGTGACACTTTTTCAGTGATCATAAGCGCTGCTTTAAATCCATAGGAAGAGAAAGCACTAATTCAAGTGCTAAGGACACACAAGACAGCTATTGGGTGGTCCATAAGTGATCTTAAGGGCATTAGCCCAGTAAGATACATGCACAAGATCCTATTGAAGGATGATGCTAAGCCAGTGGTTCAACCACAAAGGCGGCTAAATCCAGCCATGAAGGAGGTGGTGCAGAAAGAAGTCACTAAGTTACTAGAGGCTGGGAATATTTATCCTATTTCTGATAGCCCCTGGGTGAGCCCTGTCCACGTTGTCCCCAAGAAGAGAGGAATGACAGTGGTTCATAATGAAAAGAATGAACTGGTTCCTACAAGAATAGTTACAGTGTGGCGTATGTGTATTAACTACAGAAGGCTCAATACAGCCACCAGAAAGGATCATTTTCCTTTACCATTCATAGACCAGATGCTAGAGAGACTAGCAGGTCATGAATACTACTGCTTTTTGGATGGCTCTTCAGGTTACAACCAAATTGCAGTAGATCCTCAGGACCAAGAAAAAATAGCGTTCACATGTCCTTCAGGAGTATTTGCCGACAGAAGGATGCCCTTTGGTCTATGCAATGTACCTGCAACCTTTTAGTGGTGCATGCTCTCTATCTTCTCTGGTATGGTAGAGAAATTTCTGGAAGTCTTCATGGATGACTTTTCAGTATTTGGAGACTTATTCAGCTCCTGTCTTGACCATTTGGCACTTGTTTTGAAAAGATGCCAGGAGACCAACCTAGTTTTAAACTGGGAAAAATGTCACTTTATGGTGACTGAAGGAATTTTCCTTGGGCATAAAATTTCAAACAAGGGAATAGAGGTGGATCAAGCTAAAGTGGAAGTAATTGAAAAATTACCACACCTTGCAAACGTTAAGGTAATCAGAAGCTTTCTGGGGCATGCAGGATTCTATAGGAGGTTTATAAAGGATTTTTCAAAAATTGCAAAACCTCTGAGCAATCTGCTGGCTGCTGACACACCATTTGTGTTTGACACAGAGTGTCTGCAGGCGTTTGAAACTCTGAAAGCTAAGCTGGTCACAGCACCAGTGATTTCTGCACCAGACTGGACATTACCATTTGAACTAATGTGTGATGCCAGTGACCATGCCATTGGTGCAGTATTAGGACAGAGGCATAACAAACTTCTGCACGTCATTTACTATACCATCCATATTCTAAATGACGCACAGAAAAACTACACAACCACAGAAAAAGAGTTGCTTGCAGTGGTTTATGCCATTGACAAGTTTAGATCCTATTTAGTTGGTTCAAAAGTGATTGTGTATACTGACCATGCTGCTCTTAAATATCTACTCACAAAGCAGGATTCAAACCCAGGCTCATAAGATGGGTGTTGCTTCTGCAGGAGTTTGACATAGAAATAAGAGACAGAAAAGGGATAGAAAACCAGGTAGCTGATCACCTATCCCGGATAGAACCAGTAGCAGGGGCGTCCCTCCCTCCTACAGAGATATTGGAGACCTTTTCGGATGAGCAACTCTTCGCCATTCAGGAAGCACCATGGTTTGTAGACATTACAAATTATAAAGCTGTGAGGTTTATACCCAAGGAGTACAGCAGGGTGCAAACGAAAAAACTAATTTCGGATGCAAAGTACTACTTATGGGATGAACCATATCTCTTTAAGAGATGTACAGACGGAATGATCCGCAGATGCGTGCCTAGAGAAGAGGCACAGAAGATCCTATGGCATTGCCATGGATCACAGTATGGAGGACATTTCGGAGGTGAGTGAACAGCCACTAAGGTCCTCCAATGTGGGTTCTACTGGCCTACCCTCTACAGAGATGCCCGAGAGTTTGTGCGTAACTGTGACAGTTGCCAAAGAGCTGGCAACTTGCCTCATGGTTATGCCATGCCTCAACAAGGGATCTTAGAGATTGAGTTGTTTGATGTATGGGGTATTGACTTCATGGGTCATTTCCCACCATCATACTCAAACACTTACATTCTGGTGGCAGTAGACTACGTATCTAAATGGGTAGAAGCAATTGCCACACCCACTAATGATACTAAGACCGTGCTGAAGTTCCTCCAGAAACATATCTTCAGCAGATTTGGTGTTCCCAGAGTACTAATCAGTGACGGGGGCACTCATTTCTGCAATAAACAGCTGTACTCTACTATGGTCCGATATGGAATTAGCCACAAAGTAGAAACTCCATACCATCCACAGACAAATGGGCAAGCTGAAGTCTCTAATAGAGAACTAAAAAGAATCCTAGAACAAACCGTAATTGCCCGTAGAAAGGATTGGGCAAAAAGCTTGGATGATGCTCTGTGGGCATACAGAATAGGATTCAAGACTCCTATAGGAACCTCTCCATACCAGCCTGTGTATGGCAAGGCCTGTCATCTGCCCGTGGAACTGGAACATAAGGCCTACTGGGCAACCAGATTCCTAAACCTAAATGCTAAGTTAGCTGGAGAGAAAAGATTGCTCCAGCTGAATGAGCTAGAGGAATTCAGACTCAATGCCTTTGAAAATGCAAAAATTTATAAGGAAAAAGCAAAAAGGTGGCATGACAAGAAACTGTCATCTAGAGTCTTTGAGCCAGGACAGAAGGTTCTGCTGTTTTACTCTAGACTCAGACTATTTCCCAGGAAATTAAAATCCCGGTGGAGGGGACCATATGTGATTACAAGTGTGTCACCATATGGATATGTTGAGCTTCAGGATATTGACTCTGACAAAAAGTTCATTGTTAATGGACAGAGAATCAAACATTATCTTGAAAGCAATTTTGAGCAAGAATGCTCAAAACTGAGACTAGAATAAAGCTCAGTCAAGGTCCAGCTAAAGACAATAAAGAAGCGCTTGCTGGGAGGCAACCCAACCATTAGCAAGTTATTTGCTTTTTAATTAATATTTATAGGAGTTTGATATAAATTGTCTTCAAGATTAATCATCAAATTGTAGGAATTCACAGAGTTACAGAAGGGTTCAGCACAAAAAGCAGAGAAAAGGAGCTCACTGGCAAGAAAACGCCAGTAAGGGGTATTTGGGGGTTAAACGCCAGAATGGATACCATTCTGGGCGTTTAACTCCAGTAAATATACCATTTTGGGCGTTAAACGCCAGAATGGGTACCATTCTGGGCGTTTAACGCTAGAACTGTAGCATCCTAGGCATTCAGAAAAACGCCCAGTGACAAAAGGTTTCTGCTGGCTGGACGTTAAATGCCCACAATGGCCAATATATGGGCGTTAAACGCCAGAATGGATACCATTCTGGGCGTTTAACGCTAGAAAGGCAGGGGGAGAAGATTTTGCTTTCCACTTCAAAAATTTTCAAACTTTCATGTTTTGATTCATAATTTTCTGCATAAACATGTTACAAATTTTCATTATTCACCTTAAATTTTCAAAAACTCAACAATTTTCTAATTCCCTTTTCAATTTTCTTTCAAATCCTTTCAAGATCTTCTTTAAAAACTCAATTATCTTCTCAATTTCTCTCCAAATCTTCTCCAACTCATCATATCATCTTTTAATTCTTAGATGCATCAACAAATTTTCAGATTTAACTCCTTTATATCTTTTCCATTTAAAAATCTCTTCTTTTTCATATCATGATTCTATTTTTTTCTTTCACTAATCATATCTTTATATCATATCTTTCTCAAATTTTCAAAATCCCTCCCCTCCACTTATAAATACACATTCAGCCATCCCCATCTCTCCACCATTCGAATTTGCCTCTCCTCCTAAGGGAAAACAAATCAATTCAAGAGGCAAGAAAGAGAATACTCCAAAGAGTCTTTGGAATCAAGAGAGGTTCTTAACCAAAGAACATGCAGACCATTACCACAAAATAATGGGTCTGAGGTCAGTGATCCTGGAAGTTAAATTCGATCTAAAAGAAGATGAATATCCAGAGATCCAAGAGTAAATTCGAAACAGAGGATGGGAAATTCTAGCTAATCGTGAGACAAAGGTTGGAAGAAACATGGTTCAGAAATTCTACTCAAATCTGTGGCTGACAGATAAGTAGAGAATAACTGGAACCGCCTTTCATACCTACCGAACTATGGTCAGGGGGAGGATTATTTACTTTCACCTGGACAAAATAAGAGAGGTCTTCAAACTGCCTCAACTACAAGATGATCCAGAATCTTTTAACAGGAGAATGGTGAGAGTAGATAAGGGGTTGGACCAAGTTCTAGAGGACATATGCCTCCCTGGAACTAAGTGGATAACCAATTCAAAGGGTGTCCCAAACCAACTCAAGAGAGGAGATCTCAAACCAGTCGCAATAGGCTGGTTGGACTTCATTGGGCGTTTTATACTGCCCACTAGCAACCGCTCTGAGGTCACTGTCAAAAGAGCAGTGATGATTCATTGTATTATGCTAGGAAACGAAGTGGAGATTCATCATCTGATTTCTTGTGAGATTTACACAATTGCAAACAAGAACTCCACTGAAGCCAAACTGGCATACCCAAGCTTAATTTCTCTGCTATGTAAAGATACTGGGGTGAGGATGGGAGTAGATGAATTCATCCCAATCGAACACCCAATCACCAAGAAGTCAATGGAAGGACAACAAGTGCAAGATAACTCCATCAAAAGGAGGGCGCAGGAGTTCCTCCCAGAAATCCCTAAAATTGACTACTGGACCCGCCTAGAAGCATCTGTCACCAAGCTGCAAGAAGCTGTGGATCAACTTAATGAAGAATAGTAGAATCAAAACTGCATGCTCTGCAAACTGCTTAAGGAACAGGAGAAGTAGGGGCATGAGCTACAGGAGCTGAAGCGCCAAAAGCTCTCCCTTGAAGGACCAAACACCCCACAGATTGAAGTAACATCCACTTCTCAAAATCAAGGTTGTTGAGTCCTAACTCTGTGATAACCTTTATTATTAGGAATCTATTTTAAGAGTCATTTATTTTTCTGTTTTTAAATTTCTGTCTTCTATTATTATTGGTCTGCTCTTATATTTATTTTTGAGTCTTATATTTTTCCTTATTCCATGATTAATAAAATTTAAAGTTTATGTCTTAAAGCTATGAATGTCCTATGAATCCATCACCTTTCTTAAAGGAAAAATGTCTTTAATCACAAAAGAACAAGAAGTACATGATTTCAAATTCATCCTTGAAATTAGTTTAATTATTTTGATGTGGTGACAATATTTTTTGTTTTCTGAATGAATGCTTGAACAGTGCATATGTC
Source organism: Arachis ipaensis (assembly GCF_059453495.1). Taxonomy (NCBI): domain Eukaryota; kingdom Viridiplantae; phylum Streptophyta; class Magnoliopsida; order Fabales; family Fabaceae; genus Arachis; species Arachis ipaensis. The sequence goes on from NC_142436.1 coordinate 111,939,265, forward strand.
TTTTGAATTTGTTGTTTATGAATGTTAAAATTGTTGGCTCTTCAAAGAATGATGGAAAAAGAGAAATGTTATTGATAATCTGAAAAATCATAAAATTGATTCTTGAAGCAAGAAAAAGCAGTGAAAATCTTGCAAAAAAACAAAAAAAAAACAAAAAAACAAAAAAAAGGCAAAAAAATAAAAGAAAAAAGAAAGAAAAAAGAAAAAGCAAGCAGAAAAAGCCAATAGCCCTTTAAACCAAAAGGCAAGGGTAATAAAAAGGATCCAAGGCTTTGAGCATCAGTGGATAAGAAGGCCCACAGGAATAAAATCCTGACCTAAGCGGCTAAACCAAGTTGTCCCTAACCATGTGCTTGTGGTGTGAAGGTGTCAAGTAAAAACTTGAGACTGAGCGGTTAAAGTCGTGGTCCAAAGAAGAAAGAGTGTGCTTAAGAGCTAGGGACACCTCTAATTGGGGACTCTAGCAAAGCTGAGTCACAATCTGAAAAGGTTCACCCAGTTATGTGTCTGTGGCATTCATGTATCCGGTGGTAATACTGGAAAAAAAATGCTTAGGGTCACGACCAAGACTCATAAAGTAACTGTGTTCAAGAATCAACAAATACTGAACTAGGAGAATCCATAACACTATCTAAATTCTGAGTTCCTATAGATGCCAATCATTCTAAACTTCAAGGGATAAAGTGAGATGCCAAAATTGTTCAGAGGCAAAAAGCTACTAGTCCTGCTCATCTAATTGGAGCTTAGTTTCATTGATAATTTGGAATTTATAGTATATTCTCTTCTTTTTATCCTATTTGATTTTTAGTTGCTTAGGGACAAGCAACAATTTAAGTTTGGTGTTGTGATGAGCGGATAATTTATATGCTTTTTGGCATTGCTTTTAGTATGTTTTTAGTATATTTTAGTTAGTTTTTATTATGTTTTTCTTAGTTTTTATTAAAAAATCATATTTCTGGATTTTACTATGAGTTTGTGTATTTTTCTGTGATTTCAAGTATTTTCTGGCTGAAATTGAGGGACCTGAGCAAAAATCTGATTCAGAGGCTGAAAAAGGACTGCAGATGCTGTTGGATTCTGACCTCCCTGCACTTGAAGTGGATTTTCTGAAGCTACAGAAGCCCAATTGGCACGCTCTTAATTGAATTGGAAAGTAGACATCCTGGGCTTTCCAGCAATATATAATAGTCCATACTTTGCCCGAGATTTGATGGCCCAAACTGGCGTTCCAAGTCAACATAAAAATTCTAGCGTCAAAACGCCAGAACTGGCATAAAAGCTGGAGTTAAACGCCCAAACTGGCACAAAAGCTGGCATTTAACTCCAAGAAAAGTCTCTACATGTGAAAGCTTCAATGCTCAGCCCAAGCACACACCAGGTGGGCCCGGAAGTGGATTCTGCATCATTTGCTCATTTCTGTAAACCCTAGGCTACTAGTTTTCTATAAATAGGACCTTTTGCTATTGTATTTAGACACCTCATGACACTTTACACGTTTCATATTGTATTCTCTATGGCATGAGTCTCTAAACTCCATGGTTGGGGGTGAGGAGCTCTGCTGTGTCTCGATGAATTAATGCAATTACTACTGTTTTCCATTCTATCACGCTTGTTTCTATTCTAAGATATTCATTCGTACTTCAACCTGATGAATGTGATGATCCGTGACACTCATCATTATTCTCACCTATGAACGCATGCCTGACAACCACTTCCGTTCTATCTGCAATAGCTTGAGTGCATTTCTCTTGGGTTTCTAATCTAAGATTAGAACCTTCGTGGTATAGGCTAGAATTATTGCCGGCCATTCCTGAGATCCGGAAAGTCTAAACCTTGTCTGTGGTATTCTGAGTAGGATCTAGGAAGGGATGACTATGACGAGCTTCAAACTCACGAGTGCTGGGCGTAGTGACAGACGCAAAAGGATCAATGGATCCTATTCCAACATGAGTGAGAACCGACAGATGATTAGCCGTGCGGTGACAGCACATTTGGACCATTTTCACTGAGAGGACGGATGGTAGCCGTTGACAACGGTTATCCACCAACATACAACTTGCCATGGAAGGAGCCTTGCGTGTGTGAAGAAGAAGACAGTAGGAAAGCAGAGATTCAGAAGACAGAGCATCTCCAAAACCTCAACATGTTTTCCATTACTACATAACAAGAATTTATTTCATGTTCTTTCACCTTTTACAATTAAAACTAAGAATCATTACTGATATCCTGACTAAGAATTTCAAGATAACCATAGCTTGCTTCAAGCTGACAATCTCCGTGGGATCGACCCTTACTCACGTAAGGTATTACTTGGACGACCCAGTGCACTTGCTGGTTAGTTGTGCGGAATTGCAAAAGTGTGACTGTAATTTCGTGCACCACCCAGCATCCCATACCCCTTTATTATTCAAGCAATTTACATTTCTTGGACTCTAAGCTTCATCTATTTACATTTCTTACAATTTAAGTTTCAGTCATTTACATTACTTGCACTTTAAGATTCATCTATTTTACTTCTTCTGCTCTTTAATTTACAGTCAATTCTCCATCTCCCTTTAATTTTCATGCAATTTAGCTTCTGTTGGTTACAAATCACTCAAATCATCAACTGTTTGCTTAACTAAATCAACCACCTAACTAAAATTGCTCAATCCTTCAATCTCTGTGGGATCAACCTCACTCATGTGAGTAATTACTACTTGATGCGACCCGGTACACTTACCGGTGAGTTTAGGTGTTGGAATTTTGGTTCCAACCCATCACTTATAAAACAGGATAGGAGTTGTAATTATATATATTTGTATATTACTTGTATATATTATTCTTGCATATGTAAAAGTGTTGTGATGCTTTGTATATATGTATGTACGTATAAAAGAAAAAAATATTTCCAATTTTTCAAAGAAAAGTCAATAAGGATTTCGGGTGAAGGCTCCTACTTATTATCGTTATATATAGAAGTCGTCGTAATATCCTTGTTATCAGAGTGGGGCAACCAGAAGTGTGACATTCTGGTAGTGAGGGTGTTACATCTTCCTTGGGTCTCGGTTGAGATTGATGGGATTCTTGAACCCCTGATGTCTCATTGAAATTTTCCTCCTTCATGTTGAGCTTAGAAAATCCTTTGACAAGGTTAATAGGTGTTGGTCTCGAGGGTTCTTGTTCTCCTTACTGGTGTTGCCCATTCCTTCATACTTCTTTTCTCCAACTCTCTAACTAAATTGATCCGGCTTGAGTTCTTTTGTAATTTGATCTTCCCCCTACTTACCTTCAACAATGTCTTCTAGTAAGAATTCACAGGTTCTGTTTTCGTGGCCTAGATGTCCATAGTATCGACAATAGATTCCAATTCTCTCATATCATAGCTACACCACAATCTTCTTTCCACCCGGGCCTACTAGATTAATTTTTTCAAGTAGCATTCTCGTGGCATCCATATAAACTCTTGCTTTCACAATCCTTCGCTCCCTTCCTTGGATATTGAAGAAGTCTACCACTATAGTTTCTCCTAATCTGTCACCTATTTTGTATCCAAGCTCTAGGGTTTTACAATATTCAAGGAGTCTCCAGAGTTGTACCCCAATAAGTATTTTTGAATAATCTTTCTTTTCAACCTCAATTCCTACCTTCCATCGCCTAGGTGAATGATATAATTTTTTAAGAGTCATGGAGAGCCCCTCTCTATTCTAATCACATCAGTTTCTTTGTCAAAACAAATATTATCACCATGATCAATAACTCTAAAATACTCCCGTCTCTCCCATATAGCTCCCAATGCTGCCTCCAAAGCACCAATTGAAAATTTTGAGTCTAGCATCAGTCTCCCTATGAGATTTCGTTCACAATTCTTATTATACCATATATTTAATAATTTATTAAAAAAACATTAATATTACGAATATCATAGCAATAAAAATTACTTTTAAAAAATATTGTACCCACTTGAAGTAAAATATTACTCCCGTCATCCCGTTTAACATGTATTAGAAATTTAGGGTTAAATTAAACAAGTGAACATTAGTTGACAGTTGAACAAGTCCATTGCAATAATAAGTACTTAACAAAAGTAAAATGTTTGATGGTAAAAGGGGACCCGGGTCTTGCTGACCTCGTCAAATCGCCTGCTGGGTGTGTTTAAGCTAAGAATAAAATCTTCTTAAATTACCTGCATTCCAGGTTCTCAGAACTTCCTTGCCATCGAGTCTCTCCAATTTGTAGGCGCCCTTGCCAATCACTTCTTTGACCCTGTAGGGGCCTTCCCAGTTTGCCGCCAGCTTGCCTTCCCCTTGAGCTGGCAGCCCGATGTCGTTACGCCGCAAGACTAGGTCGTTTTGTTCAAATTCTCTCCTGAGTACTTTGGCGTTGTAGCACAGGGCCATCCTTTGCTTTAGTGCTACCTCTGACAAATGGGCCATCTCCCTGGCCTCATCTACTAGGTCCTTCTCTACGGCTTCCTCCACTCCCTGCAGGAGTAATCGTGGGCTTGGCTCGCCGACCTCCACGAGTATCATAGCATCCACCCCGTATGTCAGGCGGAAAGGGGATTCTCCTGTGGACGATTGCTCAGTCGTTCGGTAAGACCAGAGAACTGAGGCGAGTTCGTCAGCCCATGCGCCCTTTTATTGTCAAGCCGCTTCTTGAGGCCTAGCAAGATGACCTTGTTTGCGGCCTCAACTTGGTCGTTCGTCTGGAGATGCTCTATAGATGAGAACTTTTGCTTTATGCCCAAACCGGCAAGGAACTCCACGAACTTCTTGTCGGTGAACTGCGTCTCGTTATCCGAGATAACGACTTTTGGATGCCAAATCGGGTTATCACCTGTCTCCACATAAACTTTCGACAATTGGAGGAGGATATATCGGCCAATGGCTCGGCCTCTATCCCCTTGGTGTAGTAGTCGATAGCAACAATGAGATGATTGACTTGCCCCGGACCAACCGGGAAGGGTCCCAAGAGGTCGACTCCCCATTGTGAGAAAGGTCGGGAAGACGTCAACAGGCTTAGCTCGGAAGCTGGCGCCTTATGGAAATTGGCATTTTCCTGTCACTTGACGCATTTTCTTATGAATTCTTTGGAGTCCCTCATCCTTGATGGCCAGTAATAACCGTCTCTGACGAGCATTCTTGCTAGGGATTTGCCCCCGATGTGATGTCCGCAGCACCCCTCGTGGACCTCTCTAATCACATAGTCCGTTTGGTCGGGGTTTAGGCACTTCAACAAAGGATGACTGAGTCCCTTTCTAAACAGCTGCCCCTGTATGGTCACGTATTTGGCCGCCTCCCTTCTCAACGCTTTGGCTGCCTGATGTCGGGTTTTCTACCAGTAAAGAAATTCATAGAAACGGTTGCGTTGTAGATATAGTTTCTAAACCGGCAAAAATCCCTTCGTGCAAACGTGTTGGGTGTCACAAGTAACAAACCCCTTTAAAAATTGTTAACCAAGTATTCAAACCTCGGGTCGTCTTCTCAAGGAATTGCGATGAAGTATGTTCTTATTATTGGTTATAAAGGTTGTAATCGGGGTTTAGAAGGTGAGAAGCAAGTAATTTAAATGACGAGTGAATTAAATGGCAATTAAGAATAAATAATAACTGTAAAGCAACTTTTAGCAAGGTAGAGAAATTAGAGGTCCAACTTAGTTATCTCTCTCAACAATAATGAAAGTTGAATCTAAACTCCACTTGGTCAACCTTCACCAGGGCAAAGGAAAGTCAAGGGACTAATTAAATTGACTTTCGAATCCTAATTATTTCCTCAGAAAAGGTTGGGATTATTTAAGTTCAGCTCAATTAGCAAGATAACGATTATCAATTATGTTGAGTTTAATAACTGTTGAGTTACTAAATTCTTAACCAGAACCAAAAGGGGAAAAGTAAAATTACTGGAATAATAATAAAGATATCCTTAGATAGGAAGCAATGATGACTTAAATCAAAGAGAACAATCATGAACTGAAAATACCTCAATTATCATTAATTTAAATAACAGTCTGTAACATGGGAGAATTCATAAATCAGATTATAATAATCAATTCAAATGTTGGAATAAATAAATAGAAGTAATACTAAAAGAACATTAAACCTGGGATCCAGAGTTACTCTTAAAACAAGAAGAAATCCTAAATCCTAAAAGAGAGAGAGAAGATCTCCCTCTCAACTAAATCTAAATCATTGAAAGGTAAAATATGCAAGCTCTCTTTGAATGGAAGCATTCCCACACTTTATAACCTCTGGTCTACGCTGTTTGTACTTGGATCTGGGTCAAAAAGGGCTTCAGAATTCGCTGGGGGCGTATTCTGTAATTTCTGGTGCGTGGCCTCTGTCACGCGTCCGCATGGGTCACGCGGTCGCGTCAGTCATGCGACTGCGTCATGTGCGCTCTGCTTAAGGCGCACGGTCGCGTCAGTCATGCGGCCGCGTCGCTGCTGATTCGTGCTTGGCATGTGATCGCGTGGATACCAGTTTCTTTAAAGCTGTTTTGCTTTCTCCTTCCATTTTAGTATGTTTCCTTTTTCATCCTTTAAGTCATTCTGCCTTGGAAAATCTGAAACTACTCAACACACTAATCACGGCATCGAATGGAAATAAAGGTAATTAAAATAATTAATTTTTAAAGCTTAGGAAACATGTTTTTCACAACATGACATAATAAGGAAGGGAAAGTAAAACCATGCAATTAATGTGAATAAGTAGGTGAAGAGTTGAATAAATCACTCTAATTAAGCACAAAGGAACTCGTGAAATATGGGTTTATCAACCTCCCCACACTTAAACACTAGCATGTCCTCATGCTAAATCCAAGGTAAATAATTAAGGTTAAAGTGATGGAATGTTATGAAATGCAACCTATGCTAAATGCATCTACCTAATGAGTCATGCAATTCTACTTCATCCACTGATATATAAAGCTTACATGTAGCTAAGTCAATTCACATTCTCAAGGAGTTATGTATATATATATATATATAGCTAACCCTTAAATAATAAAGCATTTTAGCAATTGAGATGGGAAAGAAAACATTGTACAAACTTGCAAAACAATTAGTAAATATAAACACAGATATATGTTGATGAGTTATAGAACCCTCACTGGATTTTGTGTTTACTCTCTAGTCACTCAGTGTTTATTGGGTTTATTCACTCTATTTTTCTTTTTATTCTTACCTTCTATAACTTTGTTTTTCATCTAACCAATCAACAATTATAGAATATAGTCATACCAAGAAGTCATGAGGTCTTAATTAAGGTTGTAATGGGGCCAAGGTAAAGGTAAGGATTTGTGTATATGGTTAAGTGAGCTAATAAGCGAATCCTTAATTAGACTAAGATCTCACCTAACATACATATTTAGTAAAATAAAATCTCTTTACCTATTTTCCCATATTTCCCACTTATTGTTGCATGCTCATGTTTCACTTTTGATTTTGATCCCATGTGCATTGTTTTTATTTTGCATTTTGGGGAATTTCTTTTTGCATTCCCTTTTATTAAATACTGAAAAATAACTTTTTTTTTATGCACATGGTAGTTGAATCACTTAGATTTTCTCATGAGCATGCTTCCCAAATTTTATTTTATTCCTTTTTACTTTTTCTACCTTTTGTTTATATCATCCATGTTCCCAAAAGGGTTCCCACATTTTACTCTATTCATGATTTTCTATCTTAAGCTGACTAAGGATTCACTTGGGATTTTCTTTTGTTTTTCTGCTTAAGGCTAGTAATTTGGCTAAATAGAATAAAGGGGTTTTAATAGGCTCAAGGGGGCTGACAAGGGTGATGTAAAAGGCAGGCTAATTTAGGGTGAGTGAGATAAAATCAAATGATGGTCTCAATCATTCTCTTGGTATGTATCTATTCTATATTCTATAATTGGACATATAGATTAAAGCAAAGGAAAGAACATCAGAATAAAAAGAAATGTAACACACAGAAATAAAATTATGGTTTGAATGCAACCATACAATTTAAGCTCAAGACTCACAGGCTGTATGTTCTCTAACTCAAGCATCATATATCATTTATATATTGTATGCAGGTTTAGTTAAAAATTCCCATTATTCTCTTGAAAAAATTATTCAGGGTAGCTTTTAAAGTTTTAATGTTCCTCCTTGATGAAATGTTGTCAACTAACATGTAATGCTATATATACAAGGTGTGGGTTGTTTTGATTCTGTTAAAGTTTTTAGTTTACTTCCTTTTTATATTTTTCTAATTAAACTATACTATCTTATGCTAAAAAGGGTAAACTATACTAATTAATCCACTAATAAATCAGAATTGCAAACTAAACTAAATAACTAAAATAAACTAAATGGCTAAAGTATGAACTAAAGATGCAAAATGCAGCACCTAGAGTAAAATACACAAGTAGCAATGTATAAGTACTCAGAAAATAACAATAAAAAAAAGAGAAAAATACAGAAAAATATCCAAAATAAATGAAAAAGTATGTAGTAGTTCACCAAAATAAACGCCAGAGATGGCGACCTCCCCACACTTAAAATGAAGCATCGTCCTCGATGCTCAATCAAGCCTGGTGTGAAGGAGTTTCATCAACGGTAGGGATGGTAGCTGGGTCTCCGTGGCGGTGGTGGGCTGAGGGTCTGGCTGCTGTGGAGGTGGGACGGACTGGAGCGGGATCTCCGGATCTGCAGCCTCTATCAGGGGCATAACCTCCTGATGCGGGGCAGCCTGCTCTGTGGCTGCCTGCTGATGAGTCTCCGCCTGGGAATGAGGCTCCTCCTCGTGCTCATTCTCTGATGGCTCTGAAGGGGTGTCGGGCTCGGAGGGGATGTCGGCGCCCTGTCTGATCATCAGCTTCAGATGGAAATAGCGTCGCCTGCTGCGGCGCTCTAATCTCTCATACCGACGCCTGTTACGGCGCTCCATCTGATCAAGCTGGCAGAATAGACGGTGCATGAGGCGATAGATCGGCTCAGAGGCGGGTGGAGGTACAGTGGTGGCAGCAGGGGCAGCTGGGGCAGCTGTGGATGAAGAGGGTCCAGCAGACGGAGGGGCTGTCTCGTCAGTAGCAGTGACAGGTGGTGGTCGGTAGCCCAATGCAAGGAAGTTCCTGCTGTGCGGGATGATCTTCCTGCAGTCCGCTGCTGGTGGTCGCTCATCGGTTTCCTCCCAAGGCACATCAGCCTGACGGCCTAGCCGTGTAACCAGGTAAGGAAAGGGGAGGGTGCCTCGGACGTGGGCCCTGTCCATATAATGCCGAATAAAACGAGGCAGATAAATGTCCTTACCCTCCAGCACACACCAAAGGAGGGTGATCATGGTAGCCGGGATCTCCGTCTCGTGAGTACTCGACATCACAAAATTACTCAAGATCTGATGCCATAGCCGAGCCTCATCATTTAAGTACACTCTCTTGATCCCTCTAGGCATAGTGGTGTTCTGACCCATCTCCCAAGGAACAGCAGGGTCGAGAGCTATCCTTGCCTTCACAGCATCCCAGTCAAACTGCATCTGGCCCATGTCCTCCTCAGCCTGTGCAAAAACCATCTGGCTTATCAGACTTGGCTGGGAGCTGGAGAATGGTCTCTATGGCCTCCTCAGTGACCAGAATTTACTTTCCCCTCAGGTTCACTGCATCTAGGGTAGTAAGGTAGTAGTTGCAATAGAATTCCCGTACCCAAGATGCATTCACCTCTGTCAGTTCTCTCTCCAGAAAGAACCAGCCCCGTTGCTTGATTTGCTCAGTAGTGTACTACTGGAGGGCTTTTGGAATCTTCAAGGTACGTTCCAGGTATAGGTTTCTGGAGTTTGCAAAAGCCGTGTACTTCAGTTCACAGTACCGGTTTGCAAATTTTATAAGATCATCTGCAGGAAGCAGCTGGTTAGCTTTCTCCTGCTGTGTGAAGTTCTTCTCCCGCCATGATGAATCGTGCATTAGAGCAATGATGGACTGGGAGGAATCTCCTCTCTTGCTTTTGCCAGTAGCCTTGCCTTTGCCTTTTCTCTGTGAGGCGGACATCCTGAAAAATAGAAAACCAAGAAATGGATAAAATAGGAAAGCAAATAGGCAATTTAAACAAAGGAAACTCAAAGCGGAAAGGGAGGAATAGAATAAGGAAAATGAGTATATGAAATGTGATTGAATTTGTGTTAAATGGAAAAAATAAGCAATATGCCATGGTTAGAAAGTTAGAGGAAAGTGAAAATAATCAGAAAAGAGATCAAAAGGGTTAGTATGGTTAGGATTTGAAAAAGAAATTAGGAATTTAAAATCAGTGAGTTAGTAAAGTGCGGGTTAAAGTAAGTGGCATAGAGAAGAAACCATATAACAAGGATTCACAAGTAGGAATAGAAATACTCATAATTTGAACAAGCAGTTTATGAACCAGGAAATCAAAAAGGATAAGGAAGGCTGCCATAGCATGCATGTAATAGTTTGGGTAAAGCAGAGTAAAATAGAATTCAGAAATGCCAAACCAAAACATGAATGAAAACAATTTTTAAAAAAAATTTGGGCAGCATTCCGGCTAAAATTGGATTATCCCGGAAAATAAACAGTAATCATATCAGTTCATATGAATTAAAAAAATCAAGCTGTATGTACATAGATATAAAATAAACATAAAAACTCAATGTAAACAGCAGCAACATACAAGAAAGCAGCATATGAAATATGATTGTAGCAGCAACATATTTGCACATAGGATAAAATAGAAGTAAGAATAGTGCAAGTAAACAGACCTAGATCCACTAACCACAGCCTAAGCTACCTAACAACCTAAAAATCCACTACAACATGCAAGTCTAGCTATCCTAATCATGAACATAAACGGAATAAAAATAGAAAAGCGACGAACGGATAAAAATGGTTGCGTGTTGCGGAACCTGGTAAGCGGAAGGGGTGGAACAGGGGAGAAGGTGGCGGCGGCGGCGTCCGGCGCGGTGGCGGTGCACGGTGTCGCGGTGGCGGCTGAGGGGGGCAGTGGCGGAGAGGGTTTTTGGGTTGGTGATAGAAGAAGGGCGGTGTGGTTGGGTGAGGGGGCACGGCTGGGTGGCGGTGGTGGGGGGCGGTGGTCGCGGAGGCAGTGGCGGAGAGGGGAGGGGAGAGGAGGAAGGGAGAAGAAGGGAGGGGAGGGGGTTTGGGGCGGCGGCGTACGGGGTGGCGGCGGCGTTGGGGTGGTGGTGTGGTGGCTGGCCGGCGGTGGCTAGGAAGAAGAAGAAGAGAGAAGGAGAAGAGGGTTGGGAGTGAAAGGGGGGCTGCATGACTGATAGGGTTCGCGGGCTGGGGGTTATATTTTCGAATCCACGCGGCCGCGTGGGGCACGCGGTCGCGTGGTTGGGACGAGAATGGGAGTGACACGATCGCGTGGGGTGCGCGATCGCATGAGAGGGGGGAAAGAAGGGTGACGCGATCGCATGGGTCACGCGATCGCGTCGCTGGAAGTTGTGCTAAATGCACGACTCCAGCACCGTTTTAGCGCAACTCTCTGTCTCCTTTTGGGGTGATGTGCAATCCATGCGACGCGGTCGCGTCGCTCACGCAGTCGCGTGGGATTGGTATTAGGTAAGTGACGCGATCGCATGGGGCATGCGATCGCGTGGGCTAATTTGTGCGAAACGCACAAGGGCCGCACGATTCCAGCCTAACTTTCTGTTCGTTGGATCCTTACGCCGATATATATCACGCGGCCGCGTGGGTCACTCGGTCGCATGGGTGGTGTTTTCCGCGATATGACACGATCGCATGGGGCATGCGGTCGCGTCCTGCATCTCTTTATATATATATATATATATATATATATATATATATATATATATATATATATATATATATGCATGAAAAATGCAGAATGTAATGGTTATCATGAATGCTTATGCATGATTTCAGGTTTAATGTTAAAATAAAAAAAAAGTAAATTGAAAACAATAAACAAGAAATAGGTTGAGAAAGAAGCGACCATACCATGGTGGGTTGTCTCCCACCTAGCAGTTTTAGTTAAAGTCCTTAAGTTGGACATTGGAAGAGTATCCTGTTATGGTGGCTTGTGTTTAAATTCGTCCAAAAATCTCCACCAGTGCTTAGAATGCCAATAGCCTCCGGGGTCCCAAACTAGGCATGTAAAGCTTCTGAGCAACTTCAAACAAATTTTTAGGCTCCTGGGGTAACAAATGTCAGAATAAACCTCAGGATTCCAAGCCTTGCGTTTAAATCCGCCTCTGTCTTGGTCTACATGTCTCCATCCGGGCGGCTTAAAAAGTAGAATCTCACCGTGGTGACCAAACGTTCTCTGTGATCCATGCAATTGAGCATGATACCAATCCGTATATTTCGAGGTGAAGCATGGAACCTTATTGAACCTGGTGCACCAGCTCTGAATACGAGCCATTTCCCTCTTACTCTTAAAGCTGCAGAGAGCTCTAAGCTGGCCATCTGTTTCAAGCAAACCATATTCAAGCGAATAAGTAAAATTATAAGTTAAGGATTGTACCCACTTGAAGCTTGTATTGGGTGGTAATGGCCTTGGGATAGGTGTTTTTGGTGGTTCTGCAAGTTCCGTTTCCTTGTGTTCTTCTGTGAATTCTTCCACTTCCTTGCAAAGATCTTCAATTGTATCTGTATCCTGGTCAAAGTCTTCTATGTCTTCCTCATCACTCGAGTCATAGATTGGAGGTTGAGAGAAATCTACCTCCGCATCACTTTCATATTCACTTGGGGAAGATTCTTCGATCTCAGAGAATTCACTTGCGGACGCAAGTTCATCACTAGGAGAGCTAGACTTGTGACTATCATCATCAAGGAAATTTGCTTCTTGGATTATTCCGTCTGATTCTTCGTAAACGATTTGCCTTGGAGATTGTACGGTATCTTCCTTAGCATTAACTGTGGCATCTTGGACGGAGTTTTCCTCAATTCTGGATTCCCAAGGAAGTTCAGCATCGCCTAGATCTTCAACCAACTCTTCTTCTTGAACAATGACAGCTTCTTCCGCTTGTTCTAGTACGAATTCATTCTCTGTATTGTCCACTGGAGTCTCTAATATTTCTTTCATGCTACGCTCTTCATCGGGCTGTCCACATGGAGCTGTGGTTGATCCTTGTATATTTGAGTGCCTAGTGGCCCATTGAATTAGTGCTTGCTCCAGTTGTTGAATGGTTGTTTGAAATTTAATTACTGTTTCCTTTAGGCGATCCTTTGCTTCGCGGTTTGCCAGACTTGGACATGATACAAGGGAAAGTGGTGATGGTTGGGAATGATTGGATTGGTATTGGGGTAAGGAAGGATCATATGATGGCGAATGGTAAAGAGAAGCTTGTGAGTGTGGTGGTTCGAGGTTATGTTGAAAGGATGGTTCATATGCACGGGGTGGGGCTTGTTGGTAGTTACAAGGTTGTCCACCATGTCTTTCAGCTGGGTATGCACGGTAGAATGGTCTCTGTCCAGGATATCTCGGAGGGTGTTGCTGCCAGAAGGGTTGATTAGATCCTCTTGGTTTTATCCATCCTTGATTGGTCTGACCTTGATGCACATTCCTGCTGTAACTTCTATTTCCTTTAATAATATTAGAACCAAACTCAAAGCGAGAGGGGTGAGAGTTCATAGTAGCAAATGAAGAGAAAAAGGAAAAACAAAAATAAATAAACAAACAAAAGAAAAATATTTACAATAACCAATAATAAAGCACACGTTAGCAGTTCCCCGGCAACGGCGCCATTTTGACGTCGGGTTTTCTACCAGTAAAGAAATTCATAGAAACGGTTGCGTTGTAGATATAGTTTCTAAACCGGCAAAAATCCCTTCGTGCAAACGTGTTGGGTGTCACAAGTAACAAACCCCTTTAAAAATTGTTAACCGAGTATTCAAACCTCGGGTCGTCTTCTCAAGGAACTGCGAGGAAGTATGTTCTTATTATTGGTTATAAAGGTTGTAATCGGGATTTAGAAGGTGAGAAGCAAGTAATTTAAATGACGAGTGAATTAAATGGCAATTAAGAATAAATAGCAACTGTAAAGCAACTTTTAGCAAGGTAGAGAAATTAGAGGTCCAACTTAGCTATCTCTCTCAACAATAATGAAAGTTGAATCTAAACTCCACTTGGTCAACCTTCACCAGGGCAAAGGAAAGTCAAGGGACTAATTAAATTGACTTTCGAATCCTAATTATTTTCTCAGAAAAGGTTGGGATTATTTAAGTTCAGCTCAATTAGCAAGATAACGATTATCAATTATGTTGAGTTTAATAACTGTTGAGTTACTAAATTCTTAACCAGAACCAAAAGGGGAAAAGTAAAATTGCTGGAATAATAATAAAGATATCCTTAGATAGGAAGCAATGATGACTTAAATCAAAGAGAACAATCATGAACTGAAAATACCTCAATTATCATTAATTCAAATAACAGTCTGTAACATGGGAGAATTCATAAATCAGATTATAATAATCAATTCAAATGTTGGAATAAATAAATAGAAGTAATACTAAAAGAACATTAAACCTGGGATCCAGAGTTACTCTTAAAACAAGAAGAAATCCTAAATCCTAAAAGAGAGAGAGAAGATCTCCCTCTCAACTAAATCTAAATCATTGAAAGGTAAAATATGCGAGCTCTCTTTGAATGGAAGCATTCCCACACTTTATAACCTCTGGTCTATGCAGTCTGTACCTGGATCTGGACCAAAAAGGGCTTCAGAATTCGCTGGGGGCGTATTCTGTAATTTCTGGTGCGTGGCCTCTGTCACGCGGTCGCGTCATTCGGAGCTTTTCCTTGCCACGCGGTCGCGTCAGTCATGCGACTATGTCATGTGCGCTCTGCTTAAGGCGCGCGGTCGCGTCAGTCATGCGGCCGCGTCACTGCTGATTCGTGCTTGGCACGCGATCGCGTCGTCCATGCGATCGCGTGGATACCAGTTTCTTTAAAGCTGTTTTGCTTTCTCCTTCCATTTTAGTATGTTTCCTTTTTCATCCTCTAAGTCATTCTGCCTTGGAAAATCTAAAACTACTCAACACACTAATCACGGCATCGAATGGAAATAAAGGTAATTAAAATAATTAATTTTTAAAGCTTAGGAAACATGTTTTTCACAACATGACATAATAAGGAAGGGAAAGTAAAACCATGCAATTAATGTGAATAAGTAGGTGAAGAGTTGAATAAATCACTCTAATTAAGCACAAAGGAACTCATGAAATATGGGTTTATCACTGCCTTCTGGTCGTCAGAGAGCTTGCCGTTTTCTAAGAAATCGGTTATCGGGTCCATCCAGGAGGGGTTTGTCTTCGTCAAATGGAGGGCGACTGCTGGTTCCTTTACCAAGCCCTGGATCAGAGACCGGTTGCCCGCCCCTGGTTTTGTGCTTACCAACTTGGACAGGAGGTCTACCCGTGTGTTCCTTTCTCTCAGAACGTGTTGGATCGCGACCTCCTCAAATTGTTTGCTCAACTCTTTGACCCTCTCCAGATACTTCTGTAACAGGGGATCTCTAGCCTGGTAGGTCCCATTGACTTGTGAAGTGACGACCTGTGAGTCGCTGCATACTTCTAGCCTAGTGGCGCCGACTTCCCGTGCTAAGATTAAGCCGCCTAGAAGGGCCTCGTACTCTGCCTGATTGTTTGATACTGGAAACTCGAACTTGATCGATTGTTCATATATGACTCCAGCGGGGCTCTCTAGGATGATCCCGGTACCTTTGGACGTCTGGTTGGAGGCCCCATCTATGTGGAGCCTACACCGTGTGCCCGTTGCCTCGGCTAGGTCCCCTATTACTTCTACCAAGAAATCGACCATGGCCTGTGCCTTAATCGCATGCCTGGGCTCATATTGCAAGTCGTATTGGGACAACTCGATGGCCCAAGTCATCATTCTTCCCACCAGGTCGGGTTTCTGGAGTATCTGGCGGATTCCCTGATCTGTCCTCACGACTACCTAATGACCTTGGAAGTACTGTCGTAATCTACGGGAAGAAGTTAGGAGTGCAAGTGCCAACTTCTCTAATTTGCTATATCTCAACTCTACCCCTTGCAGTGCTTTACTCACAAAGTAGATTGGTTGTTGAACCTTCCCTTCCTCCCGTACCAAAACCGCTGCCATCGCTTCGTCCGTTATGGCTAGGTACAGGTAGAGCGATTCTCCGACCTTGGGCTTCCTGAAGACAGGTGGTGTTGCAAGGATCTCTTTGAAATGCTTAAATGCTTCCTCACACGCCGGGGTCCATTCAAACGCTATCCCCTTTTTCATAAGGTTGAAACATGGTAGCTCCCTAGCAGCCGACGCTCTGAGGAAACGGGATAAGGCAGTGAGTCTTCCTGACAACCTCTGAACATCCTTGACACAGCCCGGGCTCTTCATTTGGAGTATTGCTTGACACTTTTCAGGGTTGGCCTCCACCCCTCTTTGGGTTATCATAAACCCTAGGAACTTTCCTACTTCCATGGCAAAGGCACACTTGAGTGGGTTGAACCTCATGCCATGTTGCCGGAGGGAAGCGAACACATTTCCCAGGTCGCTTATGAGGTCCTCAGGCCGTGTGGTCTTTGCAAGGATATCATCCACATACACCTCCACCATTTTTCCTATGAGGTCTCTGAATATCTTGTTCATTAGCCTTTGGTACGTGGCCCCGGCGTTCTTCAGGCCGAACGGCATTACCTTGTAGCAATATATCCCTCCCGGCGTTATGAACGCTGTTTTCTCTTCGTCAGGCCGGTGCATCGGTATCTGATTGTAGCCAGAATAAGCGTCCATAAAGCTCAAGTACCGATATCTCGCCTCTGTGTCGACGAGGGCATCAATGTTGGGTAGGGGGTAGCAGTCCTTGGGACATGCTTTATTGAGATCGGAGTAATCCACACACATTCTCCATTTCTCATTGTGCTTTTTCACTAGAACTACATTCGACAGCCATGTCGAGTAGTCGAGTTCTCGAATAAATCCCGCTTCAAAGAGGCTGGCCGTCTGCCTGGCCACCTCCTCCACTCTTTCTTGTGATATCTTCCTTCTCCTCTGAGCCACTGTTTTGGCCTCCGCCTTGACGGCCAAGTGGTGTGACATGAGTTGGGGGTCTATCCTCGGCATGTCGGATGGCGTCCAAGCAAACAGGTTGCCGTTAGCACTGATCATTTTCATTAGGGGCTCCTTCAGGTCGTGTGGTAGGTTTCTGTTCACGAAGGTGAACTTCTCCTCTGTGTCACCGACTCTGAATTTCTCTAAGTTCCCTTCCGGCTCGGGTCTGGGTTTGTCTTCGACTCTAGTGTTTAGGTCGGCAAGGGACACTCCCGATGCTTCCTTGGACTTCTTCCTTAAGGAGAGACTGGCATTGTTGCAGGCGACTGCTGTTTCCAAATCTCCTTTTATGGATCCCACAGATCCGTCATCAGCCACGAACTTCATTACCAGCATCTTTGTACTGATCACTACCCCAAGATCGTTGATATTCTTCCTCCCTAGGATGATGTTGTAGGCTGTTGAGTCGCGCAGAACCACGAACTCAGCCATTACCGATCTTCGCCCCCGTCCTAGTCCTACTGATATCGGCAGGGAAATTATCCCATCTGGCTTGATGAAGTGGTCGCCTAATCCCACAACACCATGCTGGTGGGTCTTGAAGTCGTCATTCCGCAGACCCAAGGCATCGAACACATTGCGTAATATTATATTCGAGTCAGCCTCGGTGTCTATGAGGATGCGCTTGATGAGGCCGGTTCCCACTCTGGCCGTAATGACCATGGGAGGGCTTTCCGCGACTTCGTCAAACCACTGGTCCTCCGGACCAAATGAGATGGGTGGCGACCTCGACCTCTTGGGGCTTTGCGTGGAAGATGAGGAAACCGCCAGAACTTTGCCATCTTTCTTGTGTGCCGACTTCGACCTTGGAAGCGCGTCTCTTGCTGTTACCACATTCACTATGGTGAGGCCTTGTTCGTTGTCGTTCTGGTCGTGACGTCGCTTTACTGCGCGGGTCTTGTCCTCTGCCTCGCGGTCGCGATCTCATCTTCTCGGCTCCTTGATGAGATGGGAGAATTCGGCCAGTTTTCTGTCCCGGATCGCTTGTTCTAGCGCATCCTTGAGGTCGAAACAGTCCTATGTCTTATGTCCATAGCCCTTATGATAATCACAATAGAGGCTCTTGTTTCCCCCGGATCGGTCCTTCAGAGGTCGGGGCTTCCACAAAATTCCCTTCTCGACTATCTGCTGATAAACTTCTATGATGGGGGCAGTGAGGGGGTGTAATTGGTGAATTTTCCGACTCGAGGGAACGGCCTGGGCGTCTTGCCCGGACCGCCGTCTCTGGCGTGCTCCTTTTGTCTATCTCTGCCGCCGTGTTGCCTAGGTTAACTGTAGGGGGGCTGTCGCTTGTTGGCAGCCACAACTTGACTAACTTCTTCATTGTTGATATATTCCCTGGCTACGCTTTGGATCTCCTACATCGTCCACACCGGCTTCGTGGTGAGATTCTTTCTGAAGTCCTCATTTAGAAGTCCGTTCGTCAGACACAGACTAGCTACCGAATCGGTTAGCCCGTCGATCTCCAAGCATTCGTCGTTGAACCGGTCAAGATATTTTCTGGTCGGCTCGCCGGACCTCTACGTCACCCCGAGCAGATTGATCGGGTGCTTTGCCTTTGCGATTCTGGTAGTAAATTAGGCTAGGAAGGCGTGGCTAATATCCAAAAACCTGGCCACTGAGCCCTGCGGGAGGCTGTTAAATCACCGTATTGCAGGTCCCGCAAGAGTGACCGGGAAAGCGTGACACCTTACCTCATCACCCACTCCTTCCAGGTTCATTCTGGCCTCGAAGGTCGTAAGATGTTCCTGTGGGTCTTGTGTTCCGTCGTACCTTATGTCCGTCGGCTTGTCAAAGTGCTTTGGCAGCCGGACCTCAAGGATGGAACGATGGAATGGGGTTGCACCCATTATCACGGGTCTCTGCGCTCTCCTTGGTCTTCCCTCGCCATCTTCCTGTCGTCCGTCCTCCCAGTCGCGTCTCCTTTCTCGTCTGGTGTATATAATGGGGTCGCGGCGTCTTCTTGGGCGTCCTTCCTCCCAGGGACTCTCGAGTTCAGATCGTGGGCTCAGCGTCCGCCGAGAGTGACTTCTCGGAGGAGACCGGGAGTAGCTTGATTCGGGAGTTCGTCAATGATGTTCCTGACCTGCCAGTTGGCACTCCAGGTTCTGCATCCTGTGACGCAGTTCTTGCATTATCCTGGCGCTGTTGTCGCTTGTTCCCCCAAAGGGGCGTCTTTCTTGAGATCGTGAGGACGGCTCGATTCGTCATGGAGGGGACCTCGTGCGCTCCCGGGAGGAAGCCACGGAGGCTTCCCCTCTGCGCTCGGCCCCGCGGCCTGTTCCTCCTAGGCCCAGTACAACGTCCATTCAGGCGTCCCCACAGACGGCACCAAATGTACGGTAGATCGGGTACCGGACAGTTCGGGTTGGTACTTCGGTTGGTGAGAGGGGGAATCGCCTGGTTCCGGTCACTGGGTTGAAGGGGGGGTAGCCGACGTCCCGAGCTCTTCGTGTAGAGAGGGGGGGTGATGAGCGGATAATTTATACGCTTTTTGGCATTGTTTTTACTTAGTTTTTAGTATGATTTAGTTGGTTTTTAGTATATTTTTATTATTTTTTTTTAAAAAAATCACATTTCTGGACTTTATTATGAGTTTATGTGTTTTTCTATGATTTCAGGTATTTTCTGGCTGAAATTTAGGGAGCTGAGCAAAAATCTGATTCAGGCTGAAAAAGGACTGCTGATGCTGTTGGATTCTGACCTTCCTGCACTCAAAGTGGATTTTCTGGAGCTACAGAACTCCAAATGGTGCGCTCTTAATTGCGTTGGAAAGTAGACATCCAGGGCTCTCCAGCAATATATAATAGTCTATACTTTGCTCAAGGATAGATGACGTAAACTGGCGTTCAACGCCAGTTCCATGTTGCAGTCTGGCATCCAGCGCCAGAAACAAGTTACAAGTTGGAGTTCAATGCCAGAAACAGGTTACAACCTGGCGTTGAACACTCAAAACAGCCCACGCACGTGAGAAACTTATGTCTCAGCCTCAACACACACCAAGTGGGCCCCAGAAGTGGATTTCTGCACTATCTATCATAGTTTACTCATTTTCTGTAAACCTAGGTTACTAGTTTAGTATTTAAACAACTTTTAGAGATTTATTTTGCATCTCATGACATTTTAGATCTGAACTTTGTAACCTCTAATGGCATGAGTCTCTAAACTCCATTGTTGGGGGTGAGGAGCTCTGCTGTGTTTCGATGAATTAATGCAACTATTTCTGTTTTCTATTCAAACACGCTTGTTTCTATCTAAGATGTTCATTCGCACTTCAATATGATGGATGTGATGATCCGTGAAAGTCATCACCATTCTCAACCTATGAACGCGTGCCTGACAACCACCTCCGTTCTACTTTCGATTGAATGAATATCTCTTGGATTCCTTAATCAGAATCTTCGTGGTATAAGCTAGAATCCATTGGCAGCATTCTTGAGAATTTGAAAAGTCTAAACCTTGTCTGTGGTATTCTGAGTAGGATTCAGGGATTGAATGATTGTGACGAGCTTCAAACTCGCGAGTGTTGGCCGTAGTGACAGACGCAAAAGGATCAATGGATCCTATTCTGACATGATCGAGAACCGACAGATGATTAGCCGTGCGGTGACAGCGCACCTGGACCTTTTTCACTGAGAGGACGGATGGTAACCATTGACAACGGTGATCCACCAACACACAGCTTGCCATAGGAGGAACCTTGCGTGCGTGAAGAAGAAGACAGGGAGAAAGCAGAGATTCAGAAGACAAAGCATCTCCAAAACTCCAACATATTCTCCATTACTGCATACCAAGTATTTATTTTATGTTCCCTTGTTCATTTGCAAGTCAACTGATAATTATAATTGACCTCCTAACTGAGATTTACAAGATAACCAGAGATTGCTTCAAACCAACAATCTCCGTGGGATTCGACCCTTACTCACGTAAGGTATTACTTGGACAACCCAATGCACTTGCTGGTTAGTGGTACGAATTGTGAAAAGTGTGATTCACAATTCGTGCACCAAGTTTTTGGCGCCGTTGCCGGGGATTGTTTGAGTTTGAACAACTAAAGGTTTATTTTGTTGCTTAGATTAGGAATAATTTATTTTTGTTGCTATAGAGTCATTAAATTCTAAGTCCTTTATTTCCTTTTCAAAAATATTATTTTTCTTTATCAATTTTTAATTTTTTTTTCGTGAGTTTAGTGTCTTGTTCTAAGTTTGGTGTCAATTGCATATTCTATATTTTTCTTTTAAATTTTCGAAGTTGTGTTCTTTCATCTTCAAGTTGTTCTTGTTTATTTGTCTTGTTTGATTTTTAGTTTTTCTTGTTCTGTGTCTTTTCTTGTTTTTCTTGTGTTTTTCCAAAGCATTAGACTTCAAAAAGGAATTTATTTTTAGTTAGTGAAAATATACCTCTTCAAAACAAGTGTTACATTTACAGCTCAATTGGCTAGAGCATTGGTTTATGCTCTTGATGATTGGGCACCGGTTCTATTAAAAATCTTTTTCAAAAATAATTTTTCTTGATTTAATCTTGTGCCAAACTTTAAGTTTGGTGTTTTCTTGTTAATCTTTATATAATTTTCGAAAAGTTATTTTGGTCTTCTAAAAATTTGAAGTTTGGTGTTCTTTCTTTTGTTCTTGGTGTTCTTGTGAATCTTCAAAGTGTTCTTGAGTCTTCTTTGTGTCTTTATCTTAAAATTCTTAAGTTTGGTGTTCCTTGGTGTTTTTCCTCCAGAATTTTTCGAAAACAAGGAGCATTAGATCTAAAAATTTTAAGTCTTGTGTCTTTTATGTGTTTTTCTCTTTCATCATAAAATTCAAAAAAAAAATCTTTTCTAACTATTTTTAAGCCATATTTTTGAATTTTTTTTTTTATAAAAATTCAGATTTCAATTTCAAAATTTTTCAAATCTTATCCTTTAAAAAAAAATTTATATCTTTTTCAAAACAAATCTATATCTTTTCCTTCTTAAAATCTTTTCAACTCATAAATATCTTTTTCAAATCTTCACAATATCTTTTCTCATAATTTTCGAATTACTTAGGTTGACTTGGTCAAAATTTTTCAAATCATATCTTTGTCAAAACTTCCTAACCAATTTTTTTTCTTTCTCTCTCTCCATTTTTCGAAAATCTTCACCCATTTTTATTTATTTTATTTTAATTTATTTTATTTTTGAAATAAATAAATAAATAAAAATATTTTTTCTCTATTTTACATCATCTCCCTTTCTCCATCATGGATCTAAGTGGAAATGAACAGTCCAGAAGGACTCTGGGGTCATATGCTAACCCCACCACTGCTTCATATGGGAGTAGTATCAGTATACCCTCCATTGGAGTCAGTAGCTTTGAGTTGAATCCTCAGCTCATTATCATGGTGCAGCAAAGTTGCCAGTATTCCGGTCTTCCACAGGAAGAACCTACAGAGTTTCTGGCACAGTTTTTATAAATTGCTGACACAGTACATGATAAGGAAGTAGATCAGGATGTCTACAGATTATTGCTGTTCTCATTTGCTGTAAAAGACCAAGCTAAGAGGTGGTTAAATAACCAACCTAAGGCTAGCATAAAGACATGGAAACAGCTGACAAAAAAATTCCTGAATCAATACTTTCCTCTAAAACGGATGACACAGCTAAGGCTGGACATCCAAGGCTTTAAATAAGGAGATAATGAATCTCTTTATGATGCCTGGGAGAGATACAGAGAAATGCTAAGAAAATGCCCCTCTGAGATGTTTTCAGAGTGGGTTCAGCTAGACATCTTCTATTATGGGCTTACAGAAAGAGCTCAGATGTCTCTAGACTACTCAGCTGGTGGATCTATCCACATGAGGAAGACAATTGAAGAAGCTCAAGAGCTCATTGATACAGTTGCCAGAAATCAGCATTTGTACTTAAGCAGCGAACCTTCCATGAAAGAAGAGGCTAAAACAGTGACTACTAAACTCAGTCCTGCTGAACAAGCTACTGAATTCAATCAGCAATTGGATTTTCTAACAAAACAGTTAGCCGAATTCAAGGAGAGACTACAAGAGACAAGGATGGCTAATATAAATATGGAAGAACAATTAAAGCAAACAAAGCAGCAGCTGTCAAAACAAATAACAGAAGAATGTCAAGCAGTTCAATTAAGAAGTGGGAAAACATTAAATACCCCACCTCAAGGCAGCAGGAAGCCAAGAAATGAGCAAACTACCCAAATTCCATCTGAGGATAGTAAGAGCCCAGGGAAAAATAATTCTGGCACTAAAATGCCAGAAATTGGGTGGAAGGCTGGCGCTGAACACCCAAACCATGCTCAGGACTGGCGTTCAACGCCAGAAACAAGCAAGGAACTGGCGTTGAACGCCCAAAGGAAGCACAGTTCTAGCGTTCAGATGCCAAGAACAGATAAGGAGTTGGCGTCTAACGCCACTCCAGCTTCCAACCCTGGCTTTCAAATGCCAGTGAAGGATCAGACACCTGCAAGTGCTGATAATAAATCCCTCAAGAAGGCTTCTCAACCTACCTCTGTAGGAAATAAACCTGCAGCAACTAAGGTTGAGGAATACAAAGCCAAGATGCCTTATCCTCAAAAACTCCGCAAAGAGGAGCAGGATAAGCAATTTGCCCGCTTTGCAGACTATCTCAGGACTCTTGAAATAAAGATTCCGTTTGCAGAGGCACTTGAGCAAATACCCTCTTATGCAAAGTTCATGAAAGATATCTTGAGTCATAAGAAGGATTGGAGAGAAACTGAAAGAGTTCTCCTCATTGAAGAATGCAGTGCAGTCATTCTAAAAAGCTTCCCAGAAAAGCTTAAAGATCCCGGGAGCTTTATGAGGGTAAATGCACCAAGACAGCTCTATGTGATCTTGGGGCAAGCATCAACCTATTTCCTGCATCCACTATCAGAAAGCTTGGCTTGACTGAAGAGGTCAAACCAACCCGGATCTGTCTTCAACTTGCTGATGGCTCCATTAAATACCCATCAGGCATAATTGAGGACATGATTGTCAAGGTTGGGCCATTTGCCTTCCCTACTGACTTTGTAGTGCTGGAAATGGAGGAGCACAAGAGTGCAACTCTCATTCTAGGAAGACCATTCCTAGCAACTGGACGAACCCTCATTGATGTCCAAAAAGGGGAGATAACCCTGAGAGTCAATGAGGATCAGTTTAAGTTGAATGTTGTCAAAGCTATGCAACATCCAGACACATCAGACGACTGCCTGGGTGTTGATATTATTGACTCCCTGGTGGAAGAGGTCCATATGACTGAGAGTCTCGAATCAGAGCTAGAGGACATTTTTAAAGATGTTCAGTCTGATCTGGAGGAACCAGAGGAAATAAAAGAACCTCTGAAAACTCCTCAGGAAGAGGAGAAACCTCCTAAACCCTAGCTCAAACCACTACCACCATCCCTGAAATATGCATTTCTGGGAGAAGGTGACACTTTTCCTGTAATCATAAGCTCTGCTTTAGGGCCACAGGAAGAGAAAGCACTAATTCAGGTGCTAAGGACACACAAGACAGCTCTTGGGTGGTCCATAAGTGATCTTAAGGGCATTAGCCCAGCCAGATGCATGCACAAGATCCTATTGGAGGATGATGCTAAGCCAGTGGTTCAACGACAGAGGCAACTAAATCCCGCCATGAAGGAGGTGGTGCAGAAAGAGGTCACTAAGTTACTAGAGGCTGGGATTATCTATCCTATTTCTGATAGCCCCTGGGTGAGCCCTGTCCATGTTGTCCCTAAGAAGGGAGGAATGACAATGGTTCATAATGAAAAGAATGAACTGGTTCCTACAAGAACAGTTACAGGGTGGCGTATGTGTATTGACTACAGAAGGCTCAATACAGCCACCAGGAAGGATCATTTTCCTTTACCATTCATAAACCAGATGCTAGAGAGACTAGCAGGTCATGAATATTACTACTTTTTGGATGGCTATTCAGGTTATAACCAAATTGCAATAGATCCTCAGGACGAAGAGAAAACAGCATTCACATGTCCTTCTGGAGTGTTTGCCTACAGAAGGATGCCTTTTGGTCTGTGTAATGCACATGTAACCTTTCAGAGGTGCATGCTCTCTATCTTCTCTGATACGGTAGAGAAGTTTCTGGAAGTCTTCATGGATGACTTTTCAGTATTTGGAGACTCATTCAGCTCCTGCCTTAACCATTTAGCACTTGTTCTGAAAAGATGCCAAGAGACCAACCTAGTTTTAAACTGGGAAAAATGTCACTTTATGGTGACTGAAGGGATTGTCCTTGGGCATAAAATTTCAAACAAGGGAATAGAGGTGGATCAAGCTAAAGTTGAAGTAATTTAAAAATTACCACCACCTGCCAATGTTAAGGCAATCAGAAGCTTTCTGGGGCATGCAGGATTCTATAGGAGGTTTATAAAGGATTTTTCAAAAATTGCAAAACCTCTGAGTAATCTGCTAGCTGCTGACACGCCATTTGGGTTTGACACAAAGTGTCTGCAGGCGTTTGAGACCCTGAAAGCTAAGCTGGTCACAGCACCAGTTATTTCTGCACCAGACTGGACATTACCCTTCGAACTAATGTGTGATGCCAATGACCATACCATTGGTGCAGTATTGGGACAGAGGCATAACAAGCTTTTGCATGTCATTTATTATGCTAGCAGTGTTTTAAATGATGCCCAAAAAAATTACACAACCACAGAAAAAGAATTACTTGCAGTGGTTTATGCCATTGACAAGTTTAGATCCTACTTAGTAGGATCAAAAGTGATTGTGTACACTGACCATGCTGCTCTTAAATATCTACTCACAAAGCAGGATTCAAAGCCCAGGCTCATAAGATGGGTGTTGCTTCTGCAAGAGTTTGATATAGAAATAAGAGACAGAAAAGGAACAGAGAATCAAGTAGCTGATCACCTGTCCCGGATAGAACCAGTAGCAGGAGCATCCCTCCCTCCTACTGAGATCTCTGAAACCTTTCCGGATGAGCAATTGTTTGCTATTCAAGAAGCTCTGTGGTTTGCAGACATTGCAAACTATAAGACACAAGGTTCTCCTTTTGTAACCATAGAGAGGAAGCATGAAAAGCTTCTCTCACTGCAGAGTCAACCAAAGCCCCCACAGTCAAACTCTAAGTTTGGTGTTGGGAGGCCATAACCAAACTCTAATTTTGGTGTTGAACCCCCACATTCAAACTCTAAGTTTGGTGTTGGGAGGTCCCAACCTTGCTCTGATTATCTGTGAGGCTCCATGAGAGCTCACTGTCAAGCTATTGACATTAAAGAAGCGCTTGTTGGGAGGCAACCCAATGTTATTTAATTATATCTATTTATTTTCCATGGCTATTTTATGTTTTCTTTAGGTTGATGATCATGTGAAGTCACAAAAACAAATGGAAAATCAAAAACAGAATGAAAAACAGCATAAAAAATAGCACACCCTGGAGGAAGATCATTCTGGCGTTTAAACGCCAGAAACAAGCATCTGTCTGGCGTTTAACGCCAGAAACAAGTACCAAGCTGGCGTTTAACGCCAGAAACAAGCATCAGTCTGGCGTTAAACGCCAGAAACAGGCTACATTTGGGCGTTTAACGCCAGGATTGCACAGTAAGGGCATTTTGTACGCCTAATTGGAGCAGGGATGCTAAATCCTTGACCCCACTGGATCTGTAGACCCCACAGGATCCCCACCTACCTCACCATTCAAATTCAAACCATTTTCCTCCCAAACCCACCCATTCACACACTTCCATCTCCTCCATCTTCTCCACTTCTTTCTTCTTTTGCTCGAGGACGAGCAAACCTTTTAAGTTTGGTGTTTTTCCATAATTCAGTGGTAGAGCAATTGACTACAGATCAAAGAGCTATGAGGAAAGAGCAACAAAGGCAAGGAAGAAACATAGAGGAGCTCAAGAGCACCATTGGTTCTTCAAGAAGAGGAAGACGCCACCCTCATTAAGGTGGACCCATTCCTTAATCTCCTTGTTCTTATTTTCCTGTTTTTTATTTACTATGCTTCATGTTTAATTATGTTTGTGTCTTTACTATATGATTACTAGTATCTAAGTGTCTATATCTTAAAGATATGAATGTCCTATGAATCCATCACCTTTCTTAAATGAAAATTGTTTTCTGAAAAAGAAAAAGAAGTACATGAATTTTGAATTTTAAAATAGTTTAACTATTTTGATGTGGTGGCAATACTTTTTGTTTTCTGAATGAATGCTTGAACAGTGCATATTTCTTTTGAATTTGTTGTTTATGAATGTTAAAATTGTTGGCTCTTGAAAGAATGATGAAAAAGGAGAAATGTTATTTGATAATCTGAAAAATCATAAAAATGATTCTTGAAGCAAGAAAAAGCAGTGAAGAACAAAGCTTGCAGAAAAAAAAATGCGAAAAAAAAAAGAGAGCAAGAAAAAGAAAAAGCAAGCAGAAAAAGCCAAAAGCTCTTTAAACCAAAAGGCAAGAGCAAAAAGCCAATAGCCCTTAAAACCAAAAGGCAAGGGTAATAAAAAGGATCCAAGGCTTTGAGCATCAGTGGATAGGAGGGCCTAAAGGAATAAAATCCTAGCCTTAGTGGCTAAACCAAGCTGTCCCTAACCATGTGCTTGTGGCGTGAAGGTGTCAAGTGAAAACTTGAGACTGAGCGGTTAAAGTCGAGGTCCAAAGCAAAAAAAAATAACAGAGTGTGCTTAAGAACCCTGGACACCTCTAATTGGGGACTTTAGCAAAGCTGAGTCACAATCTGAAAAGGTTCACCCAGTTATGTGTCTGTGGCATGTATGTATCCGGTGGTAATACTGGAAAACAGAGTGCTTAGGGCCACGGCCAAGACTCATAAAGTAGTTGTGTTCAAGAATCAACATACTGAACTAGGAGAATCAATAACACTATCTAAATTATGAGTTCCCATAGATGCCAATCATTCTGAACTTCAAAGGATAAAGTGAGATGCCAAAACTGTTCAGAAGCAAAAAGCTAATAGCCCCGCTCATCTAATTAACATTGATCTTCATAGATGTTTTTGGAATTTATTTTATATTCTCTTCTTTTTATCCTACTTTGTTTTTAGTTGCTTGGGGACAAGCAACAATTTAAGTTTGGTGTTGTGATGAGTGGATAATTTATACGCTTTTTGGCATTGTTTTTACTTAGTTTTTAGTATGATTTAGTTGGTTTTTAGTATATTTTTATTAGTTTTTTTTTTAAATCACATTTCTATACTTTACTATGAATTTGTGTGTTTTTCTGTGATTTCAGGTATTTTCTGGCTGAAATTGAGGGAGCTGAGCAAAAATCTGATTCAGGCTGAAAAAGGACTGCTGATGCTGTTGGATTCTGACCTTCCTGCACTCAAAGTAGATTTTCTGGAGCTACAGAACTTCAAATGGCACGCTCTTAATTGCGTTGAAAAGTAGCCATCCAGGGCTTTCCAGCAATATATAATAGTCCATACTTTGCTCAAGGATAGACGACATAAACTGGCGTTCAACGCCAGTTCTATGTTGCAGTCTGGCGTCCAGCGCCAGAAACAAGTTACAAGTTGGAGTTCAACGCCAGAAACAGGTTACAACCTGGCGTTGAACGCTCAAAACAGCCCAGGCACGTGAGAAGCTTAAGTCTCAGCCCCAACACACACCAAGTGGACCCCAGAAGTGGATTTCTGCACTATCTATCATAGTTTACTTATTTTCTGTAAACCTAGGTTACTAGTTTAGTATTTAAACAACTTTTAGAGATTTATTTTGCATCTCATGACATTTTAGATCTGAACTTTGTAATCTCTGACGGCATGAGTCTCTAAACTCCATTGTTGGGGATGAGGAGCTCTGCTGTGTTTCGATGAATTAATGCAACTATTTCTGTTTTCTATTCAAACACGCTTGTTTCTATCTAAGATGTTCATTCGCACTTCAATATGATGGATGTGATGATCCGTTATAGTCATCACCATTCTCAACCTATGAACGCGTGCCTGACAACCACCTCCGTTCTACTTTCGATTGAATGAATATCTCTTGGATTCCTTAATCAGAATCTTCGTGGTATAAGCTAGAATCCATTGGCAGCATTCTTGAGAATCCGGAAAGTCTAAACCTTGTCTGTGGTATTCCGAGTAGGATTCAGGGATTGAATGACTGTGACGAGCTTCAAACTCGCGAGTGTTGGGCGTAGTGACAGACGCAAAAGGATCAATGGATCCTATTCTGACATGATCGAGAACCGACAGATGATTAGCCGTGCAGTGACAGCGCACCTAGACCTTTTTCACTGAGAGGACGGATGGTAACCATTGATAACGGTGATCCACCAACACACAGCTTGCCATAGGAGGAACCTTG
Source organism: Arachis ipaensis (assembly GCF_059453495.1). Classification (NCBI taxonomy): domain Eukaryota; kingdom Viridiplantae; phylum Streptophyta; class Magnoliopsida; order Fabales; family Fabaceae; genus Arachis; species Arachis ipaensis. Next base: position 111,968,599 of record NC_142436.1, read on the forward strand.
CGTGCGTGAAGAAGAAGACATGGAGAAAGCAGAGATTCAGAAGACAAAGCATCTCCAAAACTCCAACATATTCTCCATTACTGCATACCAAGTATTTATTTTATGTTCCCTTGTTCATTTGCAAGTCAACTGATAATTATAATTGACCTCCTAACTGAGATTTAAGAGATAACCAGAGATTGCTTCAAACCAACAATCTCCGTGGGATTCGACCCTTACTCACGTAAGGTATTACTTGGACAACCCAGTGCACTTGCTGGTTAGTGGTACGAATTGTGAAAAGTGTGATTCACAATTCGTGCACCAGGGGGTGTGATGAGCGGATATTTTATACGCTTTTTGGGGTTAATTTCATATAGTTTTTAGTATGTTTTAGTTAGTTTTTTGTTTATTTTCATTAGTTTCTAGGAAAAATTTATATTTCTGGACTTTACTATGAGTTTGTGTATTTTTCTATAATTTCAGGTATTTTCTGGCTGAAATTGAGGGAGCTGAGCAAAAATCTGATTCAGGCTGAAAAAGGACTGCTGATGCTGTTGGATTCTGACCTCTCTGCACTCGAAATGGAATTTCTGGAGCTGCAGGAGTCCAAATGGTGCGCTTCCAATTGCGTTGGAAAGTAGATATCCAGGGCTTTCCAGCAATATATAATAGTCCATACTTTGCTCAAGGATAGACGACGTAAACTGGCGTTCAACGCCAGTTCTATGTTGCAGTCTGGCGTCCAGCGCCAGAAACAAGTTACAAGTTGGAGTTCAACGCCAGAAACAGGTTACAACCTGGCGTTGAACGCCCAAAACAGCCCATGCACGTGAGAAGCTTAAGTCTCAGCCCCAGCACACACCAAGTGGGCCCCAGAAGTGGATTTCTGCACTATCTATCATAGTTTACTCATTTTCTGTAAACCTAGGTTACTAGTTTAGTATTTAAACAACTTTTAGAGATTTATTTTGTATCTCATGACATTTTAGATCAAAACTTTGTACCTTTTGACGGCATGAGTCTCTAAACTCCATTGTTGGGGGTGAGGAGCTCTGCTGTGTCTCGATGAACTAATGCAAGTATTTCTGTTTTTCATTCAAACATGCGTGTTCCTATCTAAGATATCCATTCGCACTTCAATATGAATATGATGAACGTGACAATCATCATCATTCCTCCATGAACGCGTGCCTGACAACCACTTACGTTCCACTGTAGAATGAATGAATATCTCTTAGATCTCTTAATCGGAATCTTCGTGGTATAAGCTAGACTGATGGCAGCATTCAAGAGAATCCGGAAAGTCTAAACCTTGTCTGTGGTATTTCGAGTAGGATTCAGGGATTGAATGACTGTGACGAGCTTCAAACTCGCGAGTGCTGGGCGTAGTGACAGACGCAAAAGGATAGTAAATCCTATTCCGGTACGATTGAGAACCTGCAGATGATTAGCCGTGCGGTGACAGCGCACCTGGACCCTTTTCACTGGAAGGATGGATGGTAGCCATTGACAACGGTAATCCACCAACACATAGCTTGCCATAGGAGGACATGCATGCGTGAATCAGAAACAGAGGAAAGCAGAATTTCAGAAGACAAAGCATCTCCAAAACTCCAACATATTCTCCATCATTGCATACAAGTATAATTTGTGTTCTGCCCTTTTATTCCTTGCAATCAAATTTGATAAGTGAATTATTTTATTGTCTTTCTGACTAAGAGTTACAAGATAACCATAGATTGCTTCAAGCCAACAATCTCCGTGGGATCGACCCTTACTCACGTAAGGTATTACTTGGACGACCCAGTGCACTTGCTGGTTAGTTGTGCGAATTTGTGAAGAACTGTGATTTCCAATTTCGTGCACCAAGTTTTTGGCGCCGTTGCCGGGGATTGTTTGAGTTTGGACAACTGACGATTTATTTTGTTGCTTAGATTAGGAAAAATTTTTCTTTTTGGTTTAGAGTCTTTTATTATTTATACCTTGTTAAAACACTTTAAATCTATAGCTCAATTAGCTAGAGCGTGGTGCTTATGTTCTTGGTAATTGGCTATCCTATTCTTAAAATCTTTTCAAAAATAATTTTTCTTTGAATAAATCTTGTGCCAAACTTTAAGTTTGGTGTCTTCTTGTTGATTTTTCTTTGTTTTTCAAAAATTTTAGTTTGGTTTTCTAAAAATTTTAAGTTTGGTGTTCTTTCTTCATGCTCTTGTGCTCTTGTGAGTCTTCAAAGTGTTCTTGAGTTTTCCTTGTGTTTTGATCTTAAAATTTTTAAGTTTGGTGTTCCTTGGTGTTTTCCCTCCAAAATTTTCGAAAACAAGGAGCATTAGATCAAAAATTTTAAATCTTGTGCTATCTTATTATTTTTCTCTCTCTTCTTTAAATTCAAAAATATCTTTTCTCTCTATTTTAAAGCAAATTTTCGAAATCTACCTTTAAAATTCAGATTTTTATTTCAAAATTTAAAACCTTTTTCAAAAATCATCATATCCTTTTCAAAACTTCCTAACCACTTTCTCTCTCATCATTTTTTTGAAAATCGTCACCCATTTTTATTTATTTTATTTTAATTTATTTTGTTTTCGAAATAAATAAATAAAAATATTTTCTTCTATTTTACATCATCTCCCTTTCTCCGTCATGGACCTAAGTGGAAATGAACAGTCCAGGAGGACTCTGGGGTCATATGCTAACCCCTCTACTGCTTCATATGGGAGCAGTATATGCATACCCTCCATTGGAGTCAGTAGCTTTGAGTTGAATCCTCAGCTCATTATCATGGTGCAGCAAAGTTGCCAGTATTCTGGTCTTCCACAGGAAGAACCTACAGAGTTTCTGGCACAGTTTTTACAGATTGCTGACACAGTACATGATAAGGAAGTAGATCAGGATGTCTACAGATTATTACTGTTTTCCTTTGCTGTAAAAGACCAAGCTAAGAGGTGGTTAAATAACCAACCTAAGGCCAGCATAAGGACATGGAAACAGCTGACAGAAAAATTCCTGAATCAATACTTTCCTCCAAAACGGATGACACAGCTAAGGCTGGACATCCAAGGCTTTAAACAAGGAGATAATGAATCTCTTTATGATGCCTGGGAGAGATACAGAGAGATGCTATGAAAATGCCCCTCTGAAATGTTTTCAGAGTGGGTTCAGTTAGACATCTTCTATTATGGGCTTGCAGAAAGAGCTCAGATGTCTCTAGATTACTCAGCTGGTGGATCTATCCACATGAGAAAGACAATTGAAAAAGCTCAAGAGCTCATTGATACAGTTGCCAAAAAACAGCATCTGTACCTAAGCAGTGACCCTTCCATGAAAGAAGAGGTTAAAACAGTAACTGCTGAACTCAGTCCTGTAAAACAAGCTGCTGAATTCAATCAGCAATTGGACTTTCTAACAAAGCAGTTAGCCGAATTCAAGGATAGATTACAAGAGACAAGGGTGGCTAATATAAATATGGAAGAATAATTGAAGCAGACAAAGCAGCAGCTGTCAAAACAAATAACAGAAGAATGCCAAGCAGTTCAATTAAGAAGTGGGAAGACATTAAATACCCCACCTCAAGGCAGCAAGAAGCCAAGAAATGAGCAAACCACCCAAAATCCACCTAAGGACAGTAAGAGCCCAGGGAAAAATAATTCTGGCGCTAAAATGCCAGAAATTGGGTGGAAGGCTGGCACTGAACGCCCAGACCATGCTCAGGACTGGCGTTGAACACCCAAAAGAAGCACAGTTCTGGCGTTCAGACGCCAGGAACAGATGAGGAGCTGGTGTCTAACATCACTCCAGCTTCTAACTCTGGCACTCAATTGCCAGTGAGGGATCAGACACACACAAGTGCTGATGACAACCCATCTAAAAAGGCTTCTTCAACCACTTCTGTAGGAAATAAACCTACAGCAACTAAGGTTGAGGAATATAAAGCCAAGATACCTTATCCTCAAAAACTCCGCCAAGAGGAGCAGGATAAGCAATTTGCTCGCTTTGTAGATTATATCAGGACTCTTGAAATAAAGATTCCATTTGCAGAGGCACTTGAGCAAATACCTTCTTATGCCAAGTTCATGAAAGAGATCTTGAGTCATAAGAAGGATTGGAGAGAAACTGAAAGAGTTCTCCTCACTGAAGAATGCAGTGCAGTTATTCTGAAAAGCTTTCCTGAAAAGCTTAAAGACCCTGGGAGTTTTCTGATACCATGCACATTAGAAGGTAATTGCACCAAGACAGCTTTATGTGATCTTGGGGCAAGCATCAACCTAATACCTGCATCCACTATCAGAAAGCTTGGTTTAACTGAAGAAGTTAAACCAACCCGGATATGTCTCCAACTTGCTGATGGCTCCATTAAATATCCATCAGGCGTGATTGAAGACATGATTGTCAGAGTTGGGCCATTTGCCTTTCCCACTGACTTTGTAGTGCTGGAAATGGAGGAGCACAAGAGTGCTACTCTCATTCTAAGAAGACCCTTCCTAGCAACTGGACGAACTCTCATTGATGTCCAACAGGGAGAAATAACCCTGAGAGTCAATGAGGATGAGTTTAAGTTGAATGCTGTCAAAGCCATGCAGCATCCAGACACATCAAAAGACTGCATGAAAGTTGATCTTATTGACTCTTTAGTAGAAGAGATCAACATGGCTGAGAGTCTCGAATCAGAGTTGGAAGACATCTTTAAAGATGTTCAGCCTGATTTGGAGGATTCAGAGGAAAGGAAAGAGCCTCTGAAATTTCCTCTGGAAGAGGAAAAACCTCCTAAACCTGAGCTCAAACCGTTACCACCATCCCTGAAATATGCATTTCTGGGAGAAGGTGACACTTTTCCAGTGATCATAAGCTCTGCTTTAAATCCAGAGGAAGAGGAAGCACTGATTCAAGTGCTAAGGACACACAAGACAGCTCTTGGGTGGTCCATAGGTGACCTTAAGGGCATAAGCCCAGCTAGATGCATGCACAAAATCTTATTGGAGGATAATGCTAAACTAGTGGTTCAACCACAGAGGTGGCTAAATCCGGCCATGAAGGAAGTGGTGTAGAAAGAGGTCACCAAATTACTGGAGGCTGGGATTATTTATCCTATTTCTGATAGCCCCTGGGTGAGCCCTGTTCAAGTTTTCCCCAAAAAGGGAGGCATGACAGTGGTTCATAATGAAAAGAATGAACTGGTTCCTAGAACAGTTACAGGGTGGCGCATGTGTATTGACTACAGAAGGCTCAATACAGCCACCAGGAAGGATCATTTTCCTTTACCATTCATAGACCAGATGCTAGAAAGACTGGCAGGTCATGATTATTACTGCTTTTTGGATGGCTACTCAGGCTATAACCAGATTGCAGTAGATCCAGAGGATCAAGAGAAAACAGCATTCACATGTCCATCTGGAGTGTTTGCTTATAGAAGGATGCCGTTTGGGCTGTGTAATACGCCTGCAACCTTCCAGAGATGCATGCTCTCTATTTTCTCTGATATGGTGGAAAAATTTCTGGAAGTCTTCATGGATGACTTCTCAGTATATGGAGACTCATTCAGCTCCTGTCTTGATCACCTGAAACTAGTTCTGAAAAGATGCCAAGAGACCAACCTGGTTTTAAACTGGAAAAAATGTCACTTTATGGTGACTGAAGGGATTGTCCTTGGGCATAAAATTTCAAACAAGGGAATAGAGGTGGATCAAGCAAAAATAGAGGTAATTGAAAAATTACCACCACCTGCCAATGTTAAGGCAATCAGAAGCTTTCTGGGGCATGCAGGATTCCATAGGAGGTTTATAAAGGATTTTTCAAAAATCGCAAAACCTCTGAGCAATCTGCTAGCTACTGACACGCCATTTGTGTTTAACACAAAGTGTCTGCAGGCGTTTGAAACGCTGAAAGCCAAGCTGGTCACAGCACCAGTTATTTCTGCACCAGACTGGACATTACCATTTGAGCTAATGTGTGATGCTAGTGATCACGCCATTGGTGCAGTATTAGGACAGAGGCATGACAAGCTTCTGCATGTCATTTATTATGCTAGCCGCGTTTTAAATGACGCCCAGAAAAATTACACAACCACAGAAAAAGAATTGCTTGCAGTGGTTTATGCCATTGACAAGTTCATATCATACTTAGTAGGATCAAAAGTGATTGTGTATACTGACCATGCTGCTCTTAAATATCTACTCACAAAGCAGGATTCAAAACCCGGGCTCATCAGATGGGTGTTGCTTCTGCAAGAGTTTGATATAGAAATAAGAGACAGAAAAGGGACAGAGAACCAAGTGGCTGATCATCTGTCCCGGATAGAGCCAGTAGAAGGGACATCCCAACCCTCTCTTGAGATCTCTGAGACTTTTCCGGATGAGCAATTATTTGCCATTCAGGAAACACCATGGTTTGCAGACATTGCAAACTATAAAGCTGCAAGGTTCATACCCAAAGAGTACAACAGGCAACAAAAGAAAAAATTAATCACTGATGCAAAGTACTACTTGTGAGATGAACCCTATCTCTTCAAGAGATGTGCAAACGGAATAATCCGTAGGTGTGTGCCTAAAGAAGAAGCACAGAGGATCCTATGGCATTGCCATGGATCACAATATGGAGGCCATTTCGGAGGTGAGCGAACAGCCACCAAGGTTCTCCAATGTGGCTTCTATTGGCCCACACTCTATAGAGATTCCCGAGAGTTTGTACGTAACTGTGACAGTTGCCAAAGAGCTGGTAATCTGCCCCATGGTTACGCCATGCCTCAACAAGGAATCTTGGAGATTGAGTTGTTTGACGTATGGGGAATTGACTTCATGGGACCTTTCCCACCATCATACTCAAACATTTATATTCTGGTGGCAGTTGACTACGTATCAAAATGGGTAGAGGCTGTTGCCACACCCACCAATGATACTAAAACAGTGCTGAAGTTCCTCCAGAAATATATCTTCAGCAGGTTTGGGGTCCCTAGAGTACTAATCAGTGATGGGGGCACTCACTTCTGCAACAAACAGCTTTACTCTGCCATAGTCCGGTATGGGATTCGCCACAAGGTGGCAACTCCATATCATCCACAAACTAATGGGCAAGCTGAAGTCTCTAACAGAGAGTTAAAAAGAATCCTAGAACGGACTGTAAATACCCGTAGAAAGGATTGGGCAAGAAGCTTGGATGATGCTCTGTGGGCATACAGAACAGCATTCAAGACTCCTATAGGGACCTTTCCATACCAACTTGTATATGGTAAGGCATGTCACCTGCCCGTGGAACTGGAACATAAAGCCTACTGGGCAACCAGATTCCTGAACTTTGATGCCAAATTAGCTGGAGAAAAAAGATTGCTTCAGCTAAATGAGCTAGAGGAATTCAGATTCACTGCTTTCGAAAATGCCAAGCTTTATAAAGAGAAATAAAAAAAGTGGCATGACAGAAAGCTGTCATCTAGAATCTTTGAACCAGGACAGAAGGTTCTGTTGTTTAATTCTAGACTCAGGCTATTCCCCGGGAAACTAAAATCCCGGTGGAGGGGACCATATGTGATTACAAGTGTATCACCATATGGTTATGTGGAGCTTCAAGATATTGATTCTGATAAGAAGTTCATTGTTAATGGGCAGAGAATCAAGCACTATCTTGAAGGCAATGTTGAGCAAGAGTGCTCAAGGCTGAAGCTAGATTAAAAGCTCAGCAAGGTCCAGCTAAAGACAATAAAGAAGCGCTTGCTGGGAGGCAACCCAGCCATGGGGCATCACTTCCTCTAAGCATTTTTCCCTATTCTTGATTTTATTTGTTTATATAAAGTTCACTCATACTAAGGTAAAGAGTCAATTGTATAAGTTCACAGGGTTACAGAAGGATTCTGCACACAAAATAGAGAAAAAGAGCTCACTGGCAAGAAAACGCCAGTAAGAGTCTGTTTTGGGCGTTCAACGCCCAAAAGAAGCATCCACTGGGCGTTGAACGCCAGAAAGAAGCTCCTTCTGGGCATTTAACGCCAGATTTACAGCGTCCTGGGCGTTCAAAAAAACGCCCAGTGACAAAGGAGTTCCTGGCGTTCAACGCCAGAAAGAAGCAACAGCTGGGCGTTGAACGCCCAGGAGAGGCAGCATTTGGGCGTTGAACGCCCAAAACATGCAGCGTTTGGGCATTCAAACGCCAGGATGGTGGGGAGGAGGTGAATTTGTTTTTACTTCATATTTTTCATTCTAATTTTAATTTTCATGTTTCAATTCATGATTTCTTGCATAAACATGTTAAGAACCCTGATTTCTAAAATCCCTAATTTCTAAAAACCCTATTTTAAAAATATCAAATGTATCTTAACCCATAAGCACAAATCCTTTTTTATCCAATTCAACTCTTTTTCAAAATTTTCAAAACAAATCTATCTTTTTTCATTCAAAAATCTTTTCAACTAATCAATATCTTTTTCAAATCTCCATACAATCTTTTTCAAAAAGCCAAATCTATCTTTTTCAAATATCTTTCATATCTCTTCAATTTTAAATTATATCTTTTCTTATCATACTTAAATTTTTCTTAAAAATCATATCTTCTATCTTATCTTCCTCCCTATTTTCGAAAACCCACCCCCTCTCCCTTTAAATATGGGTTCGGCCTCCCTCCTCTCCCATCCACCATTGCACCTAGCTCTCCTTCTCTCCCTCTCCTTTCTTTTCTTTTTGCTTGAGGACAAGCAAACCTCTAAGTTTGGTGTGCTTATCCGTGATCACTAATATCATGGCTCCTAAAGGAAAACAATCCACTCCAAGAGGCAAGAAAGAAAGCGTTCCAAAACCACTTTGGAATCAAGGGAAGTTCTTAACTAAAGAACATTCAGACCATTATTACAAAATAATGGATCTAAGATCAGTGATTCCGGAAGTTAGATTCGATCTGAAAGAAGACGAATATCCGGAGATCCAGGAGCAAATTCGAATCAGGAACTGGGAGATCCTAGCTAATCCTAAAACGAAAGTGGGAAGAAATATGGTCCAGGAGTTCTATGCTAATATGTGGCAAACAGACAGTCAAAGACTATCTGGATCTGCTATCTATGACTATCGGACCTTGGTCAGAGGAAAGATTGTTCATACCCACCCTGACAAGATCAGGGAGATCTTAAAGCTACCTCAGCTGAAAGATGATCCAGACTCCTTCAATAGGAGAATGATGAGAACAGACAAGGGCCTGGATAAAATTCTAGAGGATATATGTATCCCTGGAGCCAGGTGGACCATCAGCACGAAGGGTGTCCCAAATCAACTCAAAAGAGAAGATCTCAAACCAGTCGCCAGAGGATGGCTGGACTTCATTAGGCATTCTCTACTGCCCACTAGCAACCATTCTGAAGTCACTATTAGAAGAGCAGTGATGATCCATTGCATCATGATGGGAAAAGAAGTGGAAGTTCATCAACTGATTTCAACTGAATTTTACAAAATTGCAAACAAAAATTCAAAAGATGCCAGGTTGGCTTATCCAAGCTTGATTTCTATGCTCTGCAAGGACGCTGGAGTAAGGATGGGAATAACTGAGTATATCTCAATTGAGCGACCAATCACCAAAGCATCAATGGAAAAACAACAAGCACAGGATGACCCCATCAAGAAGAGAACACAGGAATTTCTCCCAGAAATCCCTCAATCTGAATACTGGGAGTATCTTGAAACATCCATTACCAAGATGCAAGAAGCTATGGAACAAATAAAGAAAGAACAGAAGGAACAAAGTAGCATTCTTTGCTATTTGCTTAAAGAACAGGCGGAGCAAGGGCGTGATTTAAGAGAATTGAAGCGCCAGAAATTATCTCTTGAAGGACCGAGCACCCCGCAGATTAGAGGAACATCCACTTCCCAGAACAAAGGTTGTTAAATTCCAATCTTAGCCTTAACTCTGTGATAACTGTTTTTATATTAGTTTTACCTTAGGAGTCATATAGTAGTAATTAGTATCTATATTTTTGATTTTATCTCCAATTAAGCTATAATTTAATTTTATCATCATCATTAAACATGAATAAAATAGAAGAATTTCTTTAGAATAAGAGGCAATATTTTTCGAGTTTTTAATAAGATAAATTCTAATTATTTACATGTGGTGGCAATGCTTTCTGTCTTCTGAATGAATACTTGAACAGTGCATATGTCTTTTGAATTTGATGTTTAAGACTGTTAAATATGTTGGCTCTTGAAAGAATGATGAACATGAGACATGTTATTGGTAATCTGAAAAATCATAAAAATGATTCTTGAAGCAAGAAAAAGCAGTGAATACAAAAGCTTGCAGAAAAAAAAAAAAGAGAGAAAAAGCAAGCAGAAATAGCCAATGCCCTTAAAACCAAAAGGCAAGGGTAACAAAAAGGACCCCAAGGCTTTGAGCATCAGTGGGTAGGAGGGCCTAAAGGAATAAAATCCTGGCCTAAGCGGCTAAACCAAGCTGTCCCTAACCATGTGCTTGTGGCGTGAAGGTGTCAAGTGAAAACTTGAGACTGAGCGGTTAAAGTCAAGGTCCAAAGCAAAAAGAAGAGTGTGCTTAAGAACCCTGGACACCTCTAATTGGGGACTTTAGCAAAGCTGAGTCACAATCTGAAAAGGTTCACCCAATTATGTGTCTGTGGCATTTATGTATCCGGTGGTAATACTGGAAAACAAAGTGCTTAGGGCCACGGCCAAGACTCATAAAGTAGCTGTGTTCAAGAATCAACATACTGAACTAGGAGAATCAATATCACTATCTGAATTCTGAGTTCCTATAGATGCCAATCACTCTGAGCTTCAATGGATAAAGTGAGGTGCCAAAACTGTTCAGAAGCAAAAAGCTACTAGTCCCGCTCATCTAATTAGAATCTGAGCTTCACTCTTCACTCACAAAACTCTGAGATATTATTGCTTCTTAAATCATTTGTATTCTATTTTATTTATCTAGTTGCTTGAGGACAAGCAACAGTTTAAGTTTGGTGTTGTGATGAGTGGATATTTTATACGCTTTTTGGGGTTAATTTCATATAGTTTTTAGTATGTTTTAGTTAGTTTTTAGTTTATTTTCATTAGTTTCTAGGCAAAATTCATATTTCTGGACTTTACTATGAGTTTGTGTATTTTTCTGTAATTTCAGGTATTTTCTGGCTGAAATTGAGGGAGCTGAGCAAAAATCTGATTCAGGCTGAAAAAGGACTGCTGATGCTGTTGGATTCTGACCTCTCTGTACTCGGAATGGAATTTCTAGAGCTACAGAAGTTCAAATGGTGCGCTTCCAATTGCGTTGAAAAGTAGACATCCATGGCTTTCCAGCAATATATAATAGTCCATACTTTGCTCAAGGATAGACGACGTAAACTGGCGTTCAACGCCAGTTCCATGTTGCAGTCTGGCGTCCTGCGCCAGAAACAAGTTACAAGTTGGAGTTCAACGCCAGAAACAGGTTACAACCTGGCGTTGAACGCCCAAAACAGCCCATGCACGTGAGAAGCTTAAGTCTCAGCCCCAGCACACACCAAGTGGGCCCCAGAAGTGGATTTCTGCATCATCTATCATAGTTTACTCATTTTCTGTAAACCTAGGTTACTAGTTTAGTATTTAAACAATTTTTAGAGATTTATTTTGTATCTCATGATATTTTAGATCAAAACTTTGTACCTTTTGACGGCATGAGTCTCTAAACTCCATTGTTGGGGGTGAGGAGCTCTGCTGTGTCTCGATGAACTAATGCAAGTATTTCTGTTTTCCATTCAAACATGCGTGTTCCTATCTAAGATATCCATTCGCACTTCAATATGAATATGATGAACGTGACAATCATCATCATTCCTCCATGAACACGTGCCTGACAACCACTTACGTTCCACTGTAGAATGAATGAATATCTCTTAGATCTCTTAATCGGAATCTTCGTGGTATAAGCTAGACTGATGGCAGCATTCAAGAGAATCCGGAAAGTCTAAACCTTGTCTGTGGTATTCCGAGTAGGATTTAGGGATTGAATGACTGTGACGAGCTTCAAACTCGCGAGTGCTGGGCGTAGTGACAGTCGCAAAAGGATAGTAAATCCTATTCCGGTACGATTGAGAACCTTCAGATGATTGGCCGTGCGGTGACAGCACACCTAGACCCTTTTCACTGGAAGGATGGATGGTAGCCATTGACAACGGTGATCCACCAACACATAGCTTGCCATAGGAGGACATGCGTGCGTGAATCAGAAACAGAGGAAAGCAGAATTTCAGAAGACAAAGCATCTCCAAAACTCCAACATATTCTCCATCATTGCATACAAGTATAATTTGTGTTCTGCCCTTTTATTCCTTGCAATCAAATTTGATAAGTGAATTATTTTATTGTCTTCCTGACTAAGAGTTACAAGATAACCATAGATTGCTTCAAGCCAACAATCTCCGTGGGATCGACCCTTACTCACGTAAGGTATTACTTGGACGACCCAGTGCACTTGCTGGTTAGTTTTGCGAATTTGTGAAGAACTGTGATTTCCAATTTCGTGCACCAGGGTGTCACCTGCAAAACACTCCGACGCTCTAGTCAGTCAAGTGTGCAGGCGGAAAGTGAGAAAATGGTATGTGACGTACCTTCAGGGGAGGGGTAGGACCCTCCCTATATATACCGTGTCAGAAGTGGGTCCCGCAAGGACAGACCCACCTTCCTCGAAGCTTCCTCATACAGCTGTAGTGAAGAGCTATCAAGGACGCGTGTCCGGGTCGGTGGTTGGGCTGTTCGCACCCGACCGCTCGGGGTCGGATGGTCTATGGGTCGGGTCGGCCCGCAGACTGTTTAGGCCAGGCCGTAACAAAAACTAATGGTACAGTTTGGCATAACGTACAATGGGATAGAAGAAGTGACAGCATAGTTTACACCAAGACAAAAGGTAAGCAACTATTGACATTTTACTTAAATTTCACTTTTCAACTTTGTTTTTTCAATCCATTGAAAATCTCTAACCTAATCCCAGTTAATTTTACATGAACTAACTAGTTATCTTGACTTCCATAACCTAGCCTAGAAAGACCTAAGAACCGTTAGACTTTAACAAATAAACGCTTGAGCATTCCCTCAAGCTCAAATTCAAGACCACTCCATTGAAAACCTTTGTCATTTGCCACCCAAGAAGATGCTCAACCTTTTAATTTGGTCTATTTTGTTGAGAGGAATTGTATACTCCATCTTCAATGAAACCTCACTTTCATTTGAGGCCACATTTACTCTGTGTTTTTTTTTTTTTTCTTTTGGTATTACATTTACTTGTGTTAAACACTATATAAGATTAGATTATATTTAAGCCCAGTTTTGTCAAGGAAAACATAATTCAAGGTTGAGACATTCAGTTGTGATGATCAGACAGAAAAATGAGTTTCTTATTAAAAATGTGCAAAAATCTAAAGCATTGGAATAATCAAAATTCAGAGCCTTAAACTTGCCAATATCCAAGGAATGCATCATTCTACATTGTATACAATTCTTCAATTGCCCCAATTTATTAAATCAAATTAGTGCTGTTCATGCAGGAATAGGAGTGAAGCTGGAAGAGCTTTGCAAGCTAGCAGCATATTTTCGAGCCCAAAGGTCATAGTGAACGATTTCCTCGAGCGAAGGCGATGTTACCAATTCCTCTTGATGCTTCTCACATGTTAGCTCCACAACCTTGAAAATATCCAAATAGCTGATCCTGCAAGTAGAGGGGAAAAAATGGGGGTTGAGAAGAGAATTTCAATTTACATTGCTTACCACACCTATGGGACTTGGATATATCTGTAGCCGCGAATTCTTTGTAAAAGAATTAATATAATGAAAATACTCTGAGCTGCATTATTGGCAAGGAAATAAAGCAATGCTTGTGCGGAAAATATGTGAAATTCTTACTTTTCATCAATAAACATTTCTACAGCTTTCTCGTTTGCTGCACTAAGAACTCCTGTCATTGTTCCTCCAGCACGACCAGCAGCATAGGCAAGATTCATGGATGGATATTTAACATTGTCGGGAGCTTTAAATGTTAAAGAACCAAGCCTGAATCATCACACATTTCAAATATGGCTCAGTCAAACAAAAAATACAAGAACAATTTTCTGTGCCCAATCCCATTTAATTAAATACTTCATTTTACATTATGAAATTTCATGATAGAAATGGATGGCATATGGTGTAGTGGAAGTTATAGGATCATTGTTCATCATCTGATCATTCGTAACAAGAACGGTCTCAAAATTTACAACTCTTATTTCAAGTGGATTGGTCTATTTTCTTCAGTGTGGGTAGACTATAGATGATTTGAAGAATTTGAAATATGTAAGATGCAGGGGAAGATGGTATTACTTGCAAAGATCAAGGCGAGGCCAAGTTATTTCAGAGCAGTAAATTCTCTCGGGCCATGACATAGTATAGAGGATCGGTAAACGCATATCAGGCCACCCCAACTGTGCCAAAACTGATGAATCCTGAAATTTAAAATAATCTATCATTTCTTCTATTCCTTTCTTGATATATATTTTAACAAACTATTCATTATCAACTCCATATATCTGAAAAGATATTACAAAGATGAAGAAAACCAGCATAGTATTAGGGTCAAACCTGTGTTTCTATCATTGAATGTATGATAGATTGTGGATGAATGACAATTTCGATATTATCATAGTCAGCTCCAAACAAGTAATGTGCTTCAATTACTTCTAGACCCTGTTATGAAAAAAAATTACCTTTTATGACAAGGAAATCTAGATTACATAATAAACAGATATGTAAGAAGAATATTTTAACACGATATGTTGACAAAAGGAATAAAACCTTATTGAAAAGGGTAGCCGAGTCCACGGTGATCTTTTTCCCCATATTCCAGTTGGGATGTTTTAATGCATCAGCAACTTTAACATCTTTCAGTTTTTCAACAGGCCAATCCCTATGATCACCAAGAAGACACACTTAAAAACGGAACGTTTGATTATCTAGAGAAACAGTTAAACTGTGACTCTTGTGAAATGAAAAACGGAAAAGTTGAGACATGTTAGGTTTATTCTACACACCTGAAAGCACCTCCAGATGCAGTTAAAATAATTCTCCTAAGTGAACCTTCTGTCAACCCCTGGATGCACTGAAGCAAAGAAAATGCTTTTCAGTTTTCGCAGCAAGAAGTGGATTAGGATGATACAAAATTGCTCTTTTGTCATTGATCTTGTTGTAGACGCAAATTTTTATAGATTATGTGCTTTTTTATACCTGAAAAATGGCAGAATGTTCTGAATCGGCTGGAAGTATTTTTATATTATGCTTTTTAGCAAGAGGAAGAACAAAAGGACCTCCAGCAATCAATGTCTCTTTGTTGGCCAATGCTATGTCTTTCCCTGCTTCAATTGCAGCAACTGTTGGCTAATAATAAAATAATGAGAGGAACTTCAGCTTTCTAATATCTGTTATCCGATAAGCTATAACAAATACCATCTCTACTTCAGCATCTTAGTATGGACTTTGTTAATATAAAAAGGAATGCTAACTTTAATGATATCAACAGTTTCTTATACTTCTGTTGTGTCTCTTTTTTCTAACTGTTGTTTCCAGTAAACAAGCTATGTTATTACGCATACAACAATATTCAGTAACCTCAATGCGTTAATGGGGTCAATTTTCTTATGAAAAATCAATAATGATGTTGTAATGTTGGAAACTGATTGCTTAGGCAAAATGATCAAAAACAGGGAAGGAAATAAAAAATGGTTACCTTTAGTCCTGCACATCCTACTATTCCTGTGACTACACTAACAGCATCCGGGTGACGAGCAACCTGAAAATGTAAAAGCTTATGAAAAAACAATATTGGCTCTCTAAGCCACATTATATCATATGAAGAAACGAGAGTTCAACCTCAATAACTCCCTGCTCTCCAGGGATGATCTCAGGCTTTTCTTCAACGGAAGCCAAAGCTTCTTTAAGTTCAGCAATTAGGGATTCATTTCTTACAGCAACGAGTTGAGGCTTAAATCTCTTAACCTGCGAGACATAAATATTCAAAGAGATTAGTCTTTTTTCCTCCAGTTGGTATATCACAATTATTAGAGACACTGACAAAGCCTTATATTAACGAATTTAACTTTTCAAAATTTTAGTCTTCATGAATTATCTACTCAAATTAAAAGGAAAACTCAAGGGAGTGAATCACAGGGAACTCCATTGAAAATATTTAGTTTAAGATTTGATTTGATTGGTAGCAAGACAAATGAATCCAAAATTCCAGTACATGCTTGAGAGAGAGTATTTACCTGATCTGCAAGAAGCGTTACGTTCGAACCTGCAGCAAGTGCCACAACTTTGAACTTATCTGGATTCTCAGCAACGATATCGAGTGTCTACAAAAACATAAGAGCAAAGATGAATCACATCAAATCAAAGAACAAGAAACAAAGCCAAGTCAAACTACATATACAAGTAGTAAACACAAATTCTTTTGAATTGTAGCACTAAAAACACAAACTACTTCCGAAAAATTCTTGCAAACACACAATATATCACAAGTCCAGAAAGCATCTGATCTTAGATTACATCTCATTCCAATAGATGGCTATGACACAGTTTGTAATGCTATGATTCTATGCTAGAGTGATATTCCATTTCCACCTATACCTGAGTTCCGATTGAACCAGTACTTCCGACGATTGAGATGGGTTTCGGCCCCTCCCAAGTCTTGCGGTTCTGTTCCGGGACCGCCCTTCCTGGCCATGCTGGTGGCGGTGGTACCTGCACTGAGCAGGAAACTCTTCTTCCTGCTGCAGCTCCACAGTTTTTTCTTTTCAGAGCAAAATGACCTGAAACATCAAAATGGTAATGGAAAAGTCAACCACCCAATCACCATGTACTATGCAATGACCATCAAAACAAAAACTAAAGCCAATGGTTCAATATTAATTAAAAAAAAAAGGGTTCAACATTCAACAAACAAAAAATCATACTATGTAATAACACAACAACAGTAGCAATAGCATAAAAAAAATGGAGGGTACCTAACAGGATAGTCTCAAACAAAAAGGAAAAATTAAAATGGAAAGTGAGCATAATTTGAGGGAAAACAAAAATCAAACCAAACCGAACCAAGACAAATTCAAACACATCGAATTTCTTCCTCTTCTTCTATAAAGTTGAGAACTTTAGAGGAATAAACTAAGAGAACCTGGAAACTTTGCAGTGAGGATGTTAGACTTGAAGGAATCGGTGAAGAAAATAGACTTGACTTCAGCTGGGGAAGGCAAATTGAGAGCCATGACAAGAGAAAAACGAAGCTGAACCCAAATCCAGTACCAAATTCAACAAGAAAAATAATGAAAGTTTGAAAGTACAGTATCCCAGATAAAAAGTGTAGCAAAAAAAATGGTGGGAATTGCTATGGAGGAAGAAAAAGAAAGGCTTTGGATTAATAACCAACAATGGAAATGAGAATAGATGTGGTTTATTATCATTAACGAAAGATTGTATTGTTTTTTATGTTTAAAAAGAAAATTTACCCCCTTTATTATATTTTTTTTATTTTCAAGTTTAGGAGTCCGAGCCTCTTATTTAATGAGCACTGAATCTGAAATTATAAAAGTATTCAAAGTTTTTCGACCAGTCAATTTCCAACTTCCAAGAGTGTTTCTAAAATGTATTCTAATACTATGTTTTAAGTATATTATATAAAACAAATATGTTGTTATATTTTTAAAATGTATGTTTAAAACAATAAGATAGATTTTGCTAGTATGATTTTAAAATAATATTTGAAAACATATTGTAAAAACATATTTTATTAAAAATTATTATAAGAAAATTTTTACATTTTAATATATTAAATATATTAAAATTTTAAATAATTAATTTTATATTTACTACATAATTAATTATCAAAAAAATAATTAATTAACTATAATATTTTACGGTATATACATTAAAATTAAACTATTTAAAATATAAAATTAGAAGTTAGAATACGTCTTAATTTTTATAAAAAAAAAATGAAAACTGTTTGAATGAAATGCCTTTTTATACTATTTTACAATTGTCATGCGGAATAATTGAATGGGAATTGAAAAATGCAAGTGGTGAGCAAGTTGCAATTTAATGATTATTGATGGGTGTAAAGGATAATATTAATTGAACGTCTATAAGTTAGGTGTTGAAAGGAAGACTTAATTAAAATCGAAAAGTAATTAAATTAAATTAATTTTGATATAAACGTGAAATGTTCAAAAGATATTCGTTGACTGTAAGTTTAGATAACGAAGAAATTAGTCACTACTGTTCAGCGATCCATAAAATATTCAACACAAAAAGAAATACACTAACAGCACAAAATGCTGAGGAAAGAGATGTATGGGAATCTAAGGGTGGTATACCGTCCGAATTCGTGGGTATTCATTTCGTCTATATCTTTTTTAAACGAGTACTTATTCGTTTTCGCACTGGAAAAAAATTTTAATGAGACGAATATTTGGACAGATGGATGAAGTTGGATTTAGGAAAAACCTGCTTCTATCGGTTTCGATATATATAATATATAATAAATATATATTTTTAATATATAATATATAATATATATAAAATAATTAATAATATTATATTATATTTAAATTTTTATTTTAAATTATATTATATATATAATAATTATTATATAAATTTTAAAATTTTATTTTATTTATTAAATTTTAATAATTATAGAGACAAATTAAAATAAAATGGATATTCACAAAAATGAATCAAGATTTAATTTTTTACTATCTATATAAATAAAGATAGAACGAGTTATAAATTATTGTAAGAGAGAACAAGATCAAATAAGACAAAATTTCGTTCTTTTCCCATCACCGCCCCCTAGTGGAATCTGCATTCGTCTTCCACTAATAGAGTAAGAGCACTCCTATATTCTGGTTTCGTCTTCATGTGTGTTAGTTAAATCCAATTAATAATTTTACTCCTACTTCTTCATAGTTGGATTATACGTGTGTGATCAAGAGTACCTAATTAACGTTGCACTCAATGTGATTCTCCTACTCAACTTTATCTTTGACCATATATCAGTGTTGCACTTTATTTGTAGTTCTAAGTTCTAACATCTTTTTGAGTTCTTCCAAAAAAACACATCTATTCCAGGCTAAGCTTTTGCGTCACTTTTGCGTCTACAAAGCAAAAAGACAAAAGCTTGGTAGATGGTAGTTATTGCCTTCGTGTTCAACCTATTTATTAAGTAGGAGATTCATAAAAAAAAAAAGAAATTTGGAAAATAAGTCTTACATCAAATATTAAAATTAAAATATAAGTTTAGTATGTTGAAATAGAAGTAATTAATAAAAAGAAATAAGATAGCAATATTTTTAATGAAAAAAAAAAGTAAAAAATTAACTAATATTAAATTAAATACAAGATAAATAAACCCTAACTAAAAAATGTTAATTACTTGAGATTTTTTTGTAAATAAATTATTTCTGTCGAATAAATAGCATAAGGAAAAAAGAAAATTTTTTTATATAAATAAATTAAATATTTTATTTACCAATATATGTATTTTATAAAGTATTTACTAATTTACGGAATTTATTTATCTCGTTTACAATATAAACAAAATAATTATGAACGTATTTTATTTACACGGTAAATAATGTAAACGAGATAAGACACATTTTTATTTGGTTTTATTTTGTTTGTAAACAAGATAATTATTAAACGTTCATATATAATTATCTTGTTTACACTGTAAACAAGATATGTGTATCATTATAAAAAAAAATGGTCTAGTTACACATCTAAGTGTTTTTGGCAACCAAGTCCAACCAAGTTGACGCAAACTCAACAAAAATCACTCTCATCATACCAACATTGAAACAGATCATAGGAGGAGGAGGAAGGAAGCAGAACCTGCGTGCGTGGAGGAAGAGGAGGAGAAGGAGGCGCGTGATTTAAAAAGTTGTTATAACAACTTGGTTAGACTTAGTTAAATATTTTGTTTGAATGTAGAGTTTTATTCTATAAAAAAAAATTACGTTTTAAATGATTTTTTAGTTTAATTTTAAAATTAATTTAATTTTTTAGCAATTACTAATATCTTAATATGATTACTAATACTAATATCTTGAAACAATTACACTACCTATCTAATACAATTTAATTTTATACTCAAAAAGTACATAAGCCAAAACTACGAGATATGTTCATCATCTAAAACTCTACATATCATTTTTACTGTGTAAATGAGATACGTTCATAATTATTTTGGGATAAATAATATTACATAAATTAATAAATACTTTTAAAATTTATATTAGTAAATAAAATATTTAATTTAATTTATTTATATAAAAAAATTTCAGGAAAAAAATGGAAAAAGCTGTAGCGTTATTAAGTTATTGATTGATCATTTTTTTAATTTTAATATAGAGAGAAAAATAGAGTAAGACGACATTATGGAGTGCATACGTATTTTACCTGAATGTAGTGTTAGAAAAGAACAAATTGGACAGAGCGAGTTTAGTTAAGATAATCGGACGGTCCAATTTAAGGGATATAAATCAGACTATCCGATTTGTGTGCATCTCTTATACCAACATGCCTCTTCCTGCACCCACTCTCTCCTTCCGAAGTCACTTTCTCCTTGAACCCACCCAGAAGGCTTAACAACTCCTTCTTCTTCTACTTTTATAAAAAAAAAAAATTACAATGCCAAAAAAACAAAAATGTAAAAATGTTGATCGTCCTGAACTTCATATTATAAGTTATTTTTGTCATTCTGATTATGTAAGTTTATTTTTTAAATTTTTTCTATTTTAGAATTATTATTATTGTTAGAAATTTAGAAATATATGTTTAAATAATATATGTTATAAAATTATTATTATTGTTAGAAATTGAATTTAGAAATATATATATTACAAAATTATTATTATTGTTAAAAATTTAGGAATATATGTTTAAATAATAGTTAAAAATATATATATTTAGATATAGTTAGTTAGTAAATATTTTAATTAATGATAATATTTAAATTAGAATAATGTGATAGATTAGTAAAAATATATGTTTAGAATTTTTGTAATAATTTTAGAAATTATAATTAATTATTACGTTAAATTGTTGTATAATTTTTTATAATAGTTTTGGAAATTTTGATTAATAATTAAGTTTTGTAAAATATAATATATTTTTGCTCCGGTAATAATTATTTGTTTATTGTTAGATTTTTAATTGAAATAAATATATTATTGTAGTTGAGGTTTGAATAAAGTGGAACATTATTAGTTAAATAAGAATTAGATTTATTATTAGTTATTATTAATATTAAGATAGTATTTGTTGTTAGTGATGTAGGAATTATCTATGACTAAATAAATAAATAATTATGTAAGAAACTGTTCAATGCTCAATTGGAAACAGTATGAGTAAAATATGTATAATAATAATATTGTAATTTTTAAAAATTAAAAAGCATTCGATAGGATTATTAATTAAATTTGCAGTTAATTATTATTATTCGGGTAAATTGGATTTAGTAAAATTATTTGTTTTAATTGAATTTAGTAAAATTATCTATGATAGCTTAGTGGTTTCAATTAATATGTCTTGTGTAGTTAATTATGAAAATTTTTTAATAATGATAATTAATTAATTGGTAGATTAGTTGTATTTATAAATCATAGTAGTTACTAAATTAGCTAATTAGTAAAAAGTTTAGCATAAGTTTAATAAATTAGTTACTCTAATTAGAAAATTATTAACTTTTAGTAGTAAATTAGTAATTATTAATTATTTGACTAATAATTTGCTATGTTTTTAGAGAGTTCACAGAATTTAACATGTAATCACCCACTGTCTCTGGATTGGTACAATCATAGTGTGGAAGAGCATTTATGGTTTACGGATTTTTATCATGTTTCCCAGATTGGAATAGTTCAATGTTAGAAAGCACTGGTAAATGCTCTAGTCGAAAGGTGGCACCCAGACACACATACCTTTTACCTTCCGGTTGATGAGTATGCTGTGACATTGGAAGATGTGGCTGTTATTCTTGGTCTTTCAACGAATGATCTTCCAGTCACAGGGATAACTATGAGTAGTTTTAAAGTCTTAGAGGCGGAGTATTTGCACCAATTTGGGGTTGCATCGAGAAAGTCGGACTGTAGAGGAAACTGCATAAAATTGACATGGTTTCGGGATTCAAAAGAACGTTTATAGTTGATTGACAAAAACAGCATACAGAGGTACGTGAAGTGCCACATTATGTTGTTATTTGGTACGATCTTGTTTGGAGACAAGTCTGGGACATCTGTGCACTAGAAGTTTCTGCCTTCGTAATTCTGGCAGTATCGGATAGTATAGTTGGGGATCGGCATGCCTAGCACACCTGTACAGGGCGTTATGCAGGGAATCTCGTTGTAAAAGATGTAAAGTGGACAATGAGAAAGAAGTTGTTGTGTACTTAACATTTTCTATGTCTCATTTAACTTTTCTATGCATCGTTTAACTGTTCTATGTATCATTACTATGCATGTCATATAGTACTTGGATAAGTTATAATGTTTTAAATATCATAGAATGTTTGGGTAAAATCTAAAGTCGCAGATGTCATAGATTAGTTTGATATAAGTTACAATATTTCAAATATCATACTTTATAACTTGGATAAAATATAAACTCGCAAATGTCATAGAGTATTTGGATAAAATGTAAAATATATAAATCTATTGAGCATTATTGTCGGCACTTGCACCACACGACTGATGGCATCTACTACGGCTGTGTCCCTCAACCCCACATTGCCTACATCGCCTAGGACCACTGAAGAACGTAACTCTCGCGCGATCTAGAATTTTCACAATTAAATTCCCATTGTAAGTATAGCTTCTAGACCGACAAGAATTCCTTTCTTACAAAAGTTTTAGTTGTCACAAGTAACAAACCACTAAATAAATTGATAACCGAAGTATTTAAACTTTGGGTCGTCTCTCAAGAAATTGCAGGGATGTGTTCTTATTATTGGTTATGAGTCTTGTAAATTGGGGGTTTTGGAGTTTGGGCAATGGGCACAGATATAATTATAAATTAAAGCAATAAAAATAAATAAGAGATTTTATGTAATTAAATTAAAAGCTTTGACCCGGAGAAGATTAATCGGCAGTTCTATCCTTGTTGGATTTCTCAAGATTAACAGTAATAGGTTGTTGTTTCTACTTGGTTATCCTTTACTAAATAAAGGAAAATTAAGTTGGGAGCCAACTTCTGTTCACAAATCCTAATCCTCTCCCTTGGGAAGGATTAGCGTAGTGACTAGAGTGCTAGCCAACAACTTTCAATTACCAATTAATTCTTGAGTATTCCAACTCAAGGCGCTCCAAATAATAATCAACTCCAAAATCAAGTTAGGAGTCTACTCAGTTAATATGAATGCCATTTTCATAAATCATAAAAGAAGTAAAAAGGAAACATGGTAATTAAAATTTAATTGGAAATAATTAAACAAACAATAGATTTAAATGGAAAAATATTATGAAATAAATGCAGAATATAAGAATCTTAAATTAAAAGAGCATTGAACCTGGAAATTGAGAAGAAGAAATCCTAATCCTAAAACCTAAGAGAGAGGAGAGAACCTCTCTCTCTAAAACTACATCTAATCCTAAAATTGTGTATATGTATGTTGTTATTCATGAATGGATGTATTCTCCCACTTTATAGCTTCTAATTTGTATTTTCTGGGCCGAGAACTGGGTCAGAAACAGTCCAGAATTCGCTGGTTGCAAATTCAAACACGCTGATTTTCGTCACTGCAACGCATCTACGTAAAGCACGCGTTCGCGTCACATATCTGTATGGCCACTATAAAAAATTATATATCAAATCGAAACCCCGGACGTTAGCTTTCCAATGCAACTGGAACCGCGTCATTTGGACCTCTGTAACTCAAGTTATGATCAATTTAGTGCGAGAGGGTCAGGCTGACAGCTTTGCGGTTCCTTCAATTTCTTGTATTCCTTCCACTTTTGCATGTTTCCTTTCCATCCTCTGAGTCATTCCTGCCTTGTAATCTCTGAAATTACTTAACGCACATATCAAGGCATTTAATGGTAATAAGAGAAGATTAATATTACCAAATATAAGGCCAAAGAAACATGTTTTCAATCATAGCACAAAATCAGGAAGGAAAACGTAAAACATGCGTTTTGTATGAACAAGTGTATGAAAGATTGATAAAATCCACTCAATTGAGCACAAGATAAACCATAAAATAGTGGTTTATCAACCTCCCCAAACTTAAACATTAGCATGTCCTCATGCTAAGCTCAGGAGAAGTTATAAGGGAGTGAATGAAGAGGAATGGTAAGATGTATGAAATGCAACCTATCTATATGAATGCAACTACATGCTAAGATGTTTCTACCTACTTGGTTAAAAGTAAATAAGCTCTTCAAGACAAACATAAATCAGATTTCACTAATTCAAATTATACAATAAAAGACAAGTAAACTTGTAAGAAGATAGCTCATGAAAGCGGGAAACCTAGAATTAAGCATTGAACCCTCACTAGTAGTGTATATGCACTCTAATCTCTCAAGTGTCTAGGGTTAATCACTCTACTCTTCTCTAATCATGCTTTCTAAACTTTGTTCTTCATCTAACCAATCAACAAATATTTAATGTGCTAATACAAACATCATGAGGTCTTTTCAAGGTTGTAATGGGGCTAAGGTAATGGTGAGGATATATATATGGTCAAGTGAGCTGAAATATGAATCTTTGACTAACCTAAGCTTTCATCTAACACACACACACTCTCTATGTAATTCTAAAATCATGCCTAGCTACCCAGAATTCCCATTTTTTCATATTATACTCATGTATCAACTTTTCTTTAATTTTATCACATATGCATTGATTTTCATTAACTTAACATTGGGATAATTTTGTCTCCTTATTTATTTACTTATTTATTGAATATTTTTTTATTTTTCTCTTTTTTTTTTGGATTTTTTTTATATATTAAAACTAAGGAAATAAACATAGTTTGTCAATGCACATGGATTTTTAATTTTTCTAGTTTCACATGAGTAGGTACCCAAATTCCTAATATTTTATCAAAGTAGAAATATAACACATTCCCTTATTAATCCATGTTCCCACAGTTTCTCCACACTTAATTGTTACACAATCTCTATCTTAAGCTAACCAAAGATTCAATTGGGATATTTAATTATTTTTCTGCTTAAGGCTAGTAATGTGGTAAAATATAGAACAAATGGGATTTAAAAGGCTCAAAGTGGCTAACAAATGTGATTGAAAGGGTAGGCTTATTTGGGATAAGTGAGCTAAACAAGTAATGACCTCAATCATATGCAAACATGTAAATACACTAAATATTGGACATATAGAATGAAACAAAATATAGATTACAATCATAGAGAAGAAAACACACAAGAATAAAAATTTATGGTTAAATAATGTAACCATACAAATAAGCTCAAAATCTCACAGGTTGTGTGTTCTTAGCTATAATTCATGTTCCAATTTACGACTTCAAACAAGTTTAACACAAAAAAATTTTTTCAATTTAAATTAGTGAAATACTATAAAAATTTCTTGAAAAAGAAAATATTACTTCAACCAAGTGGTAAAATATCCATAAAATCAAATAAACATGCAATCAAATATGCAAATGCAACAATGAACAAACAAATAAAATAGAATATTGGTGTTGAAAAGAAGGTAACTAACCCACGAAAGTCGATATCGACCTCCCCACACTTAAAGATTGTACCGTCCTCGGTGCATGCTAAGATGTGCAAGTGGACGGGTTGCAAGCTATAACTGCTGCTCTTTCTCTAAATAATGTGCAGATGGACTTGTTTGTTGCCCCATATAGAAGTTTCTCCCTTTTTCCTTTCTCGGTGGCCAGTCTGAAAGAAGAGGAAAAAGAAGAAAAAGTAACCCAAAAATAAAGATAAGAAAATAAATAAAGTCTGGGTGGGTTAATGCCAAATAATGAGGGTCTCAATTACATGGTAGCTACAATATACAAGTGAGAAAATAATAGAAGCACATGGCATACTGGTGGTACAAAATTTGCAACAAAGGGGAGGAGTGTGGATAATGAAAGACAATATAAGTGCATATCAATGCAAATGGAATGCAAGTATCATAAAAGAATAGTATTGACTTATAAATAATAATACCCAATCAGAATAAAACAAGTAATGAAGTACCAGAATAATTCAAGAAAAGATGCAACAGTTGAATAAGAAAATTTTAACACCAATGGAAGAATAATAAATTTAGAAAAGGAGATAAAAATATGCAAAAAATTAAAATACAATGAATGAAAGTATGCAAATAAATTAAATAGAATGGGAGAAAAGAAGGATGAGAAGTTAAAAAGATGAAGAAGAAGAAAGTAAGAAAGAAGAAAGAAAGAAGGAGAAAGGAGAAAAGAAGAAAGAACGATAATAGAAAGATAATTAGGATTGGGGAAAAAAAATAAGAATTCTAGCGCAGATCTAATTAAACTGTGCGTCGCATGCGACGCGGACGCGTGGGTCACGCGTTCACGTGGTTGGTGTTATTTTCAGATGACGCGAACGCGTCAGGGACGCGGACGCGTGACCTGATTTGTGCTATTGGCGCGAGTGCAGCCTCGCGTACGCACAACTCTCTATTTCATACTCTTATTGCCAAAATTTAGGGTGACGCGTTCGCGTGGGTGACGCGATCGCGTGAATGGCATATTTTGAAAAACAACGCGGCCGCATGGGGCACGCGCTCGCATGGTAGGGCTAGTGCTTCCAGCACCATTCCTGTCCAGCTCCATCATAACTCCCTGCCATACACCTCTTTACGTCGATTTTGCAGGGTCACGCGTTCGCATGGGTGACGCGGACGCGTGGGGAGGCTATTTCGCAAATGACGTGAACGCGTCAGCGACGCAGTCGCGTGGTCATATTTGTGCCTAAGGCACGCCTCTAGCCACGCTTTCGCGTGACTCTCTATCCAATTCTCTTTTCTTAAAAATGCACTGGTGACGCGGATGCGTCAGTGACGCTGCCGCGTCGCGTGCGTGATTTTTTTTTATGCATGATGCAAAATGCAATGATAGTGTGGATGCTATGAATAATTCCAGGTTCAATGAAAATAGAATAAAATAAAACTCAAAAACAAACAAAACGAAATAAAAGCAAAATTGAAGAAAAGGAACGATCATACCAGGGTGGGTTGTCTCCCACCTAGCACTTTTAGTTAAAGTCCTTAAGTTGGACATTTGGGGAGTCCTTTGTTATGGTGGCTTGTGCTTGAACTCATCCAGGAATCTCCACCAATGTTTGTGATTCCAATGGCCTCCGAGATCCTAAACTAGTTGCATAAAGCCTTCAAGCAAGTTAAAGCAAGTGACAAGGCCCCAAGAGTGTTGATTGCTAGAATGAATTCTGGGGTCCCAAACCTTGCTTTTGCACCCGTCTTCTTGTTGACCATCTTTGTTCCAACCGGGTGGTAAGCAATTCGGATTCTCACTGAGGCATCCAGATAGCTTCCTAGACCCATACAATTTAGTATTCTTCCAACCATGATACTTCAGTTTGGAGCATGCAACCATATTGAACCTTGCATGACAATTCTTACCACTAACCATCTCCTTCTTACTCTTATAGCCACAAAGAGCTCTAAGTTGACTATCTGTCTCAAGTAAACCATATTCAAGTGGGATGAGAAAGCTAAGGGATATGAATTTTACCCACTTGAATGTTGTGAAGGATGATGGTGACTTAGGCGGAGAGGTCTCCAATAACTTTGGCAGGGTGATTTCAAGCTCCACTCCCTTGTGCTCTTTGACAACTTTCACCTCTTTGTAAGCTTCTTCAATTTCAACCTCTTTCTCTTGGTAGCTTTCTTCCAATTCAATCTCCTCTTCATTGCTTTCCAAGGGCATGGGAGGTTGTGCTTCTTCTTCTTTAATCTCCATCTCTTGATCAACCTCTTCAAAGTCTTTAGCCATGATATGCCTTGGAGGTTGTACACCCTCTTTGGCATCAAATTCAAATGTCTTGGACGGAGGTTCTATAACTGGACTTTCCCATGGAGGTTCTGCATCTCCCAAGTCTTCAACCTCTTCTTCTTCTTCAATAATTACTGCTTTGTCCAGTTATTTTAGTATAAAATCATACTCATCCTTGATGATTTTCTTTTCATGACAGCTCCTTTCAACTATTCCTTCATCTTCAAGTACAAAATCCATCTCCTCCTTGTTGTCTTCCTTCACTAATTCTTCAACCACTCCTTCGACTTCAAGGGTCTCTACTACCTTCACCTTTAGGGCCTCCTCTAGCTTCTTATGAAGTATGAATTCGCGAAGATGACCCCTACTCTCTTGTTCCATATCAGTAGCATAACTGGGATCATCTTGCTCTTGGATCGATGGATGTGGGTGCTCATCCATGGAGGATGGTGATGGGATGGGAAGATTATTATGTGGTTAAAAAGGAAGCGCACTGAAGCTTGAGGGTTGAATATTGGAGGTAGAGGGTTGGTCCATGCGGGATATAAGATTTTGGAGTGTAGAGGTAAGACCAATGATATTAGAGATGAGTATGTTGTTATCCAATGGAGATGGTGAATATTGAGGTGGTGGTTCTGGGTGTGGTTCATATAGTGGTTGGTGTGGTTGATGTGGGTTAGGATCACGTGGGGGTGTTTGGTGGTAAGGTGCTTGTGAGTGTGGTGGTCTAGAGTTGTGTTGAGGAGATGGTTCATAAGCATATGGTGGGACTTGTTGGTTATTGTGCATTGGAGGGGGTTGTTGCCAAGAGGGTTGATCAAATCCTTGTGACTCCTTCCATCTTTGATTTTTCTAACCTTGATGCCTATTTTCATTATAGTTTCCATTCCTTACAACAACATTGGAACCAAACTGGAAACCAGAGGGGTGAGAATTCATAGTAGCCAATAAAAATTAAAAACAAAAACAAATAAACAAGCAAAGGAAAATAAAATAAAATAAGAGAAAAGGTTTGAAAAAGATTTGATTTTTAAGATTAGAAAAGATAAGATAAGTTAAGTAAGAGAAGTTAAGTTTTTAAATTAAAAGGTTTTGAAATTTAAATTTTTGAATTTGAAAATTAAAATTTGAATTTTAAATTTTGAAATTTGAATTTTTAAAGTTTGAAATTTGAAATTTGAATTTTAAATTTTGAAAATTGAATTTTTAAATTTGAATTTTGAAATTTGAAATTTGAATTTTAAATTTTAAAATTTGAATTTTTGAAAAAGTTAATAATATAAGATAAAGATTTGAAAAAGATTTAAATTTTGAAAAGGTTTGATTTTTTAAAATTTTAAATTTTGAATTTTGAATTTTGAATTTTGGAATTTAAATATTGAAATTTGAAATTTGATTTTTAAAATAAGATAAGATAAGATTTTGAAAAAGATATGATTTTTGAAAAAGATTTGAATTTTGAAATTTAAAACTAAGATAAGATAAGATAAAAAATTTTAAAATAAAAATCTGAATTTTTTTTTCGAAAAAATTAATTTAAAAGTAAATATTTACAATAACCAATAATAAGGCACACGTTTGTAATTCCCCGGCAACGGCGCCATTTTGAAGAGCGTAACTCTCGCGCGATCTAGAATTTTCACAATTAAATTTCCGTTGTAATTATAGCTTCTAGACCGACAAGAATTCATTTCTTACAAAAGTTTTGGTTGTCACAAGTAACAAACCCCTAAATAAATTGATAACCGAAGTATTTAAACATCGGGTCGTCTCTCAAGGAATTGCAAGGAGGTGTTCTTATTATTGGTTATGAGTCTTGTAAATTGGGGGTTTTGGAGTTTGGGCAATGGGCACAGATATAATTATAAATTAAAGCAATAAAAATAAATAAGAGATTTTATGTAATTAAATTAAAAGCCTTGACCCGGAGAAGATTAATCGGTAGTTCTATCCTTGTTGGATTTCTCAAGATTAACAGTAATAGGTTGTTGTTTCTACCTGGTTATCCTTTATTAAATAAAGGAAAATTAAGTTGGGAGCCAACTTCTGTTCACAAATCCTAATCCTCTCCCTTGGGAAGAATTAGCGTAGTGACTAGAGTGCTAGCCAACAACTTTCAATTACCAATTAATTCTTGAGTATTCCAACTCAATGATCTCCAAATAATAATCAACTCCAAAATCAAGTTGGGAGTCTACTCAGTTAATATGAATGCCATTTTCATAAATCATAAAAGAAGTAAAAAGAAAACATGGTAATTAAAATTCAATTGGAAATAATTAAACAAACAATAGATTTAAATGGAAAAATATTATGGAATAAATGCAGAATATAAGAATCTTAAATTAAAAGAACATTGAACCTGAAAATTGAGAAGAAGAAATCCTAATCCTAAAACCTAAGAGAGAGGAGAGAACCTCTCTCTCTAAAACTATATCTAATCCTAAAATTATGTATATGTATGTTGTTATTCATGAATGGATGCATTCTCCTACTTTATAGCCTCTAATCTGTGTTTTCTGAGTCGAGAATTGGGTTAGAAACAGTCCAGAATTCGCTGGTTGCGAATTCAAACACGCTGATTTTCATCATTACGACGCGTCCGCGTGGAGCACGCGTTCGTGTTGCTTAGCTGTACGGCCGCAAATTATATATCAAATCGAAGCCTCGGACATTAGCTTTCCAACGTAACTGGAACTGCATCATTTGGACCTCTGTAGCTCAAGTTATGATCGATTTAGTGCGAGAGGGTCAGGCTGACAGCTTTGCAGTTCCTTCAATTTCTTGTATTCCTTCCACTTTTGCATGCATCCTTTCCATCGTCTGAGTCATTCCTGCCCTGTAATCTCTGAAACCACTTAACGCACATATCAAGGCATCGAATGGTAATAAGAGAAGATTAATATTAGCAAATATAAGGCCAAAGAAACATGTTTTCAATCATAGCACAAAATCAGGAAGGAAAACGTAAAACATGCGTTTTGTATGAACAAGTGTATGAAAGATTGATAAAATCCACTCAATTGAGCACAAGATAAACCATAAAATAGTGGTTTATTAACCACGTAATATTCGCGTGTCCATCTCGTTCAAGAAACGCGTCATGTTTGGGTGACCTTTGGTAACTCATCTCAGGTATGGATTCGGTACGAATCGAGGCCCGTTATAAGCAGGCCATGTAGTAGGATTTTTCAGTGGCCTAAACTTAGCTCGGTAAACCCGTCGAACTTAGTCCATCTTATAAACATCATGAACATACACTTGCCAATCTAGTCGTTGATTTGCACAACATGCAAACAGATGTCAACAAGGAATTTGGTCCACCTGGAACTCACTACAGTCACATCGTTGTCGACGAAGGTCGACGGCATACTC
The DNA here is from genome assembly GCF_059453495.1 of Arachis ipaensis. Lineage (NCBI taxonomy): Eukaryota > Viridiplantae > Streptophyta > Magnoliopsida > Fabales > Fabaceae > Arachis > Arachis ipaensis. Next base: position 111,999,922 of record NC_142436.1, read on the forward strand.
CATTCCACTTGGCATCTTACGCACTTCAAAGACCTCATTCTTCTCGTCGAAGCAATTAACCTGGATGTTTCCTGATGCAAGTTGATTTACATGCAATTTTGAGGTCACAAGCTCAAAAAAAACATGGCCAGCATTAATCCGAACCTCTGCCTCGACTCTTTTTTAGGTGAACAACTCATTAACCCTGTAGAATGTTGCTTTGAACAAGTGCAGTGATAGGGAGATTGCCTGCACCCTTTAAGACTGAGTTAATGCATTCCACTAGGTTCGTGGTCATGTGACCTGATGCGTGAGCATCTTTCATATCTTTTCCTAGTGAAATTGTATTTGAATTATTAAGTTTAATCAAGATTTAATTACCTTTAGCCACTATGAATGATACTTTGAGTTGTTTGTAATTTTTGTTTATTTCAGGTAGCATTCGGGTGGATTTGACAGAGTTTTGTAGCAGAAAAGGAAGAAAGCGAATGATGCTGTCAACCCCGACCTCCTTGTACTCAAATAGAAATAACTTGAGCTATAGAGGTCCAATTGATGCGGGTTCAGTGGCATTGAAAAGCTAACTTTCAGAGCTTTCCAACGATATATAATAGTCTACACTTTCTTTGAATGACACACGGCCATGGTAGCACCTGGATGAAGGAATGCACATAATCAAGTGGCCAGATGCACATCAAACTCGAGTTACTTGCTACCTCAACAACGCCTAACTTCAATTTCATGAAGTTAGGTGCCAAAACCAACCAATTAACAAGGGGAGAAGTGGTCTCGCGTCCTATTGTGATGGCAATGTAGATCTTTTATATTATTTAATTTTGATTAAAACTTTATTTTAATTACAAATATGAAAAGATATTATTTAGTTTTAGAAAATATAATTTACATAAATTAGGATTAGATATAAAAAGGAAAATAATCAGCCCTTCGGGCTCCTCCTCTCTTCTACCTCATTCCCCACTTTACAATTTTACAGAATCCTAGTTTTCTCTCTGAACCATGAGCAACTAAACCTTCATGGTTAAGGTTAGGAGCTCTGTTTATTTTATGGATTAATACTATTACTGTTTTATTTTAATTCATGGATTGATTTCAAATTCAAGAATTGTTTTCGTTCTTTATCTTATGAATTTGGGTGGAACGGAAGTATGACCCTTGTTCTATTTGAGTTCTTGTAAAACTTGGAAAAGCTCTTTGCTTGAACAACAGCTTGAAAACAATTTCTTCTAAATTTCTAATTATCTGGACTTAACAAGATACGTGACATATAATCCTCTTATGTTTGGGTAATTAGAAATTCTGTGGCATATAAACTAAAATTGAACTTAACCCTCTAATTGGAATTAAGTGACGAAGGAATTGGCGGTTGATGAATGTTAGAGGAGACTAAAAAGGTCTAAGGAATTAGGGTTTAGTCACATATAATTTGTCATGAATTAAATCCTGTATGATTAAAATAGTTGGTAAGAAAAGTTAATCCGAAAAATAAATATCTCTGAAACCTTAACTGTTTTCTCCATATATTTCACAACCCGTTTACTGCTTACTTTCTAATCTTCTGAATTTATTGTTTGATGCAATTGAACTCTCAACACTCTTTTTTGTTTGTCTAACTAAGTAAATCACTTAACCATTGTTGCTTAGTCCATCAATCCTCGTGGTGACCCCATCGGTAACCACCATCGAATGCCAATGCATACTGTTCGCGGGAGATTTGGTTTAACCAGTTAGTGTAAGCCTCGTCCCGTTCTCTTAAACGCTAGTAACGCAATTCGTACTTGCGAACCGTCCTCGAATATCCTGCACAATAAGAAAAAACAAATAGAAAAAAACTAGATCACTAAGACTGTTTGAAGGTAACTCTGTTAATAATGAACTTCGAATTACTCAATATTACCTATATTGACGACAAGTTTTTGCAGGTACAGTGCCTTGAACTTTTTCAAAAAATTTGACTCTATATGCCTGATGCAAAACATGTGGAAAGCTCTAGGAGGCGACCAAGCTCCGTTACTGCGGGTCACAGGCACAGCTGCATTGATGGATTCGTGTCGGTCAGAGATCAGTCACACACCATTCCGAGTCACTACATGTTGTCGCAGGTTACTAAGAAAAAAGTGCCACACATCAGAAATCTCCCCCTCCACAATAGCAAATGCATTTGGGACGATATTGTTGTTACCATCCTGTGAAACTACAACCAACAGACAATCCTTATACTTTCTGTACAAGTGAGTCCCATCCACCTGGACAACTGGTTTACAATGTCTAAATGCTCTAATACAGGGGGTAATAACTCTAGAAGACTCGATGCGATACCCGGATATCAATTACCAAGTCATCGCCTTAATATGCAGGCATAGTCTCAAAATGGACGACTGCTGATGGCTCTTTATGACACATAGCCTCAAATAATATGGACAAAGCTTCGTACGCTACTTTTTAACCTCTAAATATTTTTTTCACTGACTTTTTCTTAGCCAACTATGCTTTCCGATAGCTGATGGTGTAATTGAATTTCGACTGCACTTCCACAATAACTGATTTCACCTTTATCGAGGGGTCAGCCTCAACCAATGGCTTTATTGCTTCTGCAATTGTGTTCAAATCCAATTTCGAATGATCCTGAGAAATGGTTGCTCTGGTATAAGTGTGACTACCATTATACCTCCTTATAACCCAACAGTACTTTCTATTAATCATGCTAACCTTGATAAGCCAATCACAACCTGACCCATACTGCATATATAACAACTCTAATTTTTGCACTAACGCAAATTTTTCTTAAAATAATATTTTAAAAGCGATTAGTTTTATTTTGACGAGTCAACTTCGAACTCCAAAGTAAAATAAATGATAATATAATTTTATTATTATGTTATTTATTTATTTTAGTTACTCTAATTATAATGGAACTTAGTTAATCATATTAATATTATTATCAAGTTTGACTTTTACCGATATAAATAATTATTGGTATTTTTTGATGAGCTTAGAGTTACTAAAGCTTCATCAAATATCTTTTAATTTCTAAATTATTAATGTCATTTATATGAGTAACTCATACCTATTTAACCTTATATATATTATTATTATAAAATTGTTATCTTTATATTTACTATATGATCATTATTATATTAATATTTATTTTTCTTTTCTTTTGGCCGAAAGCCATTACGGATCACATTTTATTTGCATTAATCATAATCATTCATATATATGAATAACCATATGTGTATATATATGTGCATATATATGAACATGGCGTGAAGGCAATATACACATGCGTATATATATGAAAAACTAAGACACCTAATCCTTTTTATCACATTTAATCATCATCATTCAGCTTCCTTTGGTTCCATTTCTTTCTTTCACTAACGGTGAGAGTGAGAGACCGAAGCTGCATGGAGAAAACCGTAATCCCACCGAACTTTTGACTTCAATTTTTTACGATTTCTAACTCTAATAAAAAATTTAATTCGATAAAAGTATTTGTATCCTTTTTTTTACATGTTGATATTATTTTTGTCCAGTAGAAGTTAACGGTGATGTAGCTCCTCTTCTTCTCGAGTTCAACCAATTATAGACGATTTTTGATGTTTTTCTCTTCAGTAGCTCGATTAAAAAGTTTTTTCAGAGTTTTCTTTGATTTTGAATTTGTACGGAGGTAGGGTTTCGTAACTTTATAATAATTAAATGTGGATTTGGTTGATTATTGTTTGAGTTTGAATGAGTTTATGTTGAATTATTGTTGTTGCTTGTGATTTGTTAGTTTGGCTATGAGGAACAGCTCAGTTATGATTGTTTTAATAGTTTTGGGACTATTGTGATATGGTATTTTGAGAAAATTGATGAGATTTGGTGGTTAAAAGATCAAATTAAAATATGAGAAAAATTGGTAACTGAAAGACTTGAAAACGGATTAAATTATAAATAATATTTTAAAAGAAAAGGGCTAAGGATTTCGGTTTTAGTATAAGAGAAAAATTAGTATTTAAACTTTATTTTTAAAAGAAAATATTGTATTTGTGAATAAAAATCGAGGTACAATTTGTAATTATATAAGTTTTCAGGTACTTTTGGTAATAAGTAAAGTTCAGGAGTAAAAATATGTATTTTATAAAACTTTAGGGTTATTTTTATAAATATGAAAATAAGTGAGGGTTCAAATATAATTTTATAAAATATTAAAGTTAAAAAAAGAATATTAAAAAGTTTGTGGTTTAAAAATTAATTAATAAGAGTTTAAAAACTAAGGTTTTATAAACTAAATTTTAAGAAAAGATATATATATATATATATATATATATATATATATATATAAATATAAAATTTAAAATATTTTATTTATATTATTGTTATTATTATTTTATTAAGAATATTATTTAGTAAAGATATTATTAATATTATTATATGTTAGAGAAGAGCAAACAGAATGATCTTAAAAGTTTTAGAGAATGCAGACTTAATTAAAGTACTTTACAATTTTTTTCCATAAGATATTTAGGGAAAGGCGAAGGAAGAATGTGAAGTTGAGTTATGATAAAGAATTAAAAGATTAAAGATAAGAATAGAGAAAGAAAAGAAGTAAGAAAATAAAAAAGAAAGATGAAAAAGAAAAGAATGTATTAACTAAAGGGATATCTGCCACAGGAGAATAGAGAGCAAAGTCTAAAAGATTTTAATGAACGTCTGCCATAGTAGAGCAGATAGAAAAGAAGGTATTAATTAAAGGGATCTTTACCGCAGTAGAGTAGAGAGCAAAGATTGAAAAGAAATTGAATACTGTTTGGGCCTTACTGCCAAGTGTCTAGTGGGGACGGCGATACATAATGTTCACTTGATACTATAAGGAAGGCTCAGTGAGGACGGCGATACGTAACGCTCACTGGACACCGGAAGGAAGGTTCCCCCATGAGGACGGCAATGTGTAACGCTCATGGAGGGGACGTTGGCTGAGATAGGGACGGCGATACGAAATGTTTATCTCAGGACCAGTGTCAGGAATCGGGCAACAAACCGACACATGAGCTCATGGCCTGTATAGGACTAGACATGCATCATACTTGTTTGCGCATATCTCTATGCTGTGAAATTCTGTGAACGTGTCTGCGTGCTTTTTGGTTAATTGACTTCTGAGTGAATTACTTGTCATGATTTGTTGAAGTTTTGTCTATGTTCTGTGGTGTATTCTGTTGACAAAGGATTAAAATAGAATGAACCTAATTATCCACCCCGACCCTAATAAGAACTCCCAAGTTCTTACCCTGTAACACCCTACCATACAGAGTCTTATGCTTAAGTCATAATTCAGAGATGGCAAGGTATTACGACCTCTAAAACAAAAATTTAGTACGTATAGTATTATGAATGATTGATTATAACTAGGAGCCTTTGAAGAAAAAGGGGTAAACAAAAACCGTAACTCGAAAACGCAACACTCCGAATGATAACGTAACGAGCAAAGGATAAGCTAGCGCAAGATCATATATATAAAGAGTGTCAAAAACGGGAATATCAAGACTCAAAACCCGGTTGCGAAGATAACCGGTCCGAGCATAGCAATATATACATATAATAAAATAAGGAAAACCCCAAGGAAAACCCAAAGGGACATAAATACCGAAAACCTAATCTCCAAAATCCCCTCTAGAAGGAGTAATCACAGTTTGTATTATTTAATGGAGATAAAAGTATCTAAACAAAATATATATCCCAAAACAGAGTCCCGAGAACAAAGGATCTTCGCTAATCCAGAAGTCTCCAGCATGCCTCAACGAGAAGCCTCGCGTCCTGCATCTGAAAACCACAAAATCCGCATGGGTGAGAACCAGAGGTCCCCAGTACGGTAACAGCTTCCACATATATAATACATAATAATAGAGGAAAGCCGAAGGCAATCCTAGAACTTCCTTCAGATAATATCAAAGCTTATAAACAAGCTAAACCGTAAGTGGCAACTGACTAAAGATTCTTCAGTCTAACTAATACTTCCCTTTCCAATTCCTTCAGACCTCCCAACCACCAGCAGGAGTATAATATAGCAAACACAGTTATATCAGACAAGAGATTTACAAATAGGAACAGATAAGGCATTTAGGCAATTAGCAAGTAATATGCAGTCAAATAGGCAATCTCAAACAATTCATGTAGTATGCTTATGATGCATGCCTGTCCCTAGTGGCTGATGATATCATCTGTCGGTTATAGAGCCAACCCGACAAGTCCTGGTAGCTAGCCATTGGACTGTCCCTCTGTCGTGCATCCCCAACTCGAGTTATACTCATCATAAACTTGATCATAATCATGATCCATATCCATCACCCTCACTGGTGAATATTTATCCATCACCATCACTGGTGAATATTTATGGGGGCGAGCTCATCCGGGCCTTTCACAGTGCCCGGCCACACTTACGACATAGGGTCAAAAGAGCTTCGAGTCTCAACCTGGAGCACATGGTGGCTAGCCATTGCTACTACCCAGGGAAACCCTCATCTCCAATGGTGGAAGTGCAAACCTTCACAATTCAATCAACATCATATATGCATTTATACTTGGCCATAAACATGGCTCCGCCGTAACACGGCAATAATCTAGCCATCCGGCTCACGGTTAAATCCATAACCAGCCAATTCATTAACAATTACGGCCCTTCGGCCCATGGCACAACAAGCACTTCCACCGCCATTCTCCGCATCTCACATAATCATCTTTGATCCTCAATGATCATTCATTTTTCCCTTGCTTCACTCGCAAGTTACCACATTCACTAGCCCTTTTTCTCATGCTAGGCATATCATAATGATTTAAGACATAAGTGGTGAGATCGGAGGCTTAGAAGTATGAAATTTGGCTTTTAAAACTCAAAAATCAACTTTGGGATGAAAACAGGTCCACGCGTACGCGCACTCCACGCGCACGCGTGGATGGCGCTTTCTCGAAGAACGGCGCGTACGCACCAAGTGCGCCTATGCGCGAGGGGTCATTCTGCTAAAAATTTTCTAAGTTAAAAGCTGCAGAATTTATAGATTCAAACCCCAATCTTCCGACGGACATAACTTCCTCATTTTAAATCGTTTTTCACTCGTTCTTCGAACGGCATGGACATCCCGGATCCAATTTCATTTCTAAACAGATTTGGCACAAATCAGAGATCCGTAGTCCAAGTTATGTCCCGTCAAAGTATGCCCAAAAACCATGTTTTCATACAAAACCACAAGGTGCCATTTTCAAAACAAGCCACTTTCAACTCTTTTCAAAATCAATCAAACATGCCAATTTTAATCCTTCTCTTTGAAATCATTCAAAATGTACCAAAATCAACAACAAGCCATCCTCAACTCACACATTGACACTTTACCAAGGTTTCCAAAACCACATCCAACCATTTTAACACTTCTCAATCAAATGGCTAAAGGACAAACACAATATCATGTCATACATCCTTCCTCATCCCAATTTCCAATAATACCATTTCCAATTAACCATCATTATACATAATCAACATCATACTCACCATCAACATGGTACCACCCATCAATTCAACCTCAATCATCCATCAAGCATATATCACAACACGCATTTCTCATATTTCACACAATCAAGGCATCAATATTCATAATCACATATATGAACACATCATATATTTCAACCATTCAACAACACCAACAATTCAATGCCTATCTTAGGGCCTCTAGCCTAAGTATTTCCTACCACATTACATATTAGATACGGGAAACTAAAACCATACCTTAGCCGATTCCCCAAGCTCAACCGGAGCACTTCCAAACCACTTGTCCACAAGCTCTCAAGGTATCAACACCTCCAAGAACAGATTTTATCACACAAAACCCTCTTCCAAGCTTTCCAAAATCACCAATCAAGCTCCAATATTCACATATACACAACCTAAGCCACAATCATCATACCCATACACAACATCTCAATACCCAAACATCATAGAACAACAAATTATACTAGGGTTGAGAATCTTACCACACCCAAGGTCCAAGGAGACAAGATTAACCTTCTCCTTCAAGAGAGTTGGGTCCTATAACATCAAAGAACCCAAAATCTCAACATTTTTGCTCATGAAACTCGAAATCAAGGGCTGGAATTTCGAACAGTAAAACGTGGCTTACCTCAAGATTGATTGTATGGGTTTTGTAGAGCTCTCCGCGGTGAACGCGTGGCCGCAAACGGAGCGGCAATCGGAGCTCTAGATCAAAAGTTATGGTGGTTTGAAGATTAAGTGAGAGAAAGAACTTGAGAGAGTGTTCTTCCCTCCATAGCCTCCATTTTCAGCGTGTTTAGTGTGTTGTGAGGAGAGAGAGTGCTGAAAACTAGGGTTTTGGTTTAGTTATGTTGGGCCAAGGGCCCATTTTGGGTCCGGTTGGTCCGGTTTGGCCCGTTCGGTCCAATCTTGGTCTGATTTCTATAAAATTGGTACCGAAATTCTCGTCTCAATTTCCTCTATCACATTTAGCCATAAAAATAACATTTTTGGCTTTCTAGAATAAATTCTCATTTATGGGTTAATTAGCCATTAATTAACCGGGTCTTACATTCTACCCACCTAATTGGGAATTTTGCCCACAAAATTCAAATTCAATTACCTGAGAATAAGTGCGGATAATCCGTTCGTATCTCCGACTCAAGTTCCCAAGTGTGTTCTTCAACACCGCCTCGACTCCAAGCCACTTTAACTAATGAAACCTCTTTTCCACGCAATCGTTTGATACTAGTATCGTCAATTCTAACTGGAGCCACTGGAAGCGTCAAATCTTCCCTTAACTGAACCGATTCGGGTTCTAACACATGGCTAGCATCAGGGGTGTACTTCCGAAGCTGCGACACGTGAAACACGTCGTGCAGGTTCGAAGGATGAGGTGGTAGAGCCACGCGATACGCCACCGGCCCAATCCTCTCCAGGATCTGAAATGGATCAATGTATCGAGGATTCAACTTCTTTGCTTTAATCGCTCTACCTATTCCTGTGGTCGGAGTAACCTTAAGGAAAACATGATCTCCTTCCTCAAATTCCAAGGGCTTCCGCCTCTGATCGGCGTAACTCTTTTGGCGACTCTGCGCCGTAAGCATCCTATCTCGGATTTTCTTAACTTGTTCAGTAGTCTCAGCTATCATTTCCGGCCCCAACAAGCCTTTCTCTCCAGTTTCATACCAACATAGCGGAGATTGACATTTCCTCCCATACAATGCCTCATACGGAGCCATTCCGATGCTCATATGGTAACTATTATTGTATGCAAACTCCACTAACAGCATATACCAATCCCAACTTGCCGGTTGATCCAAAACACAAGCTCTCAACATATCCTCTAGTGTTTGGATCGTCTTCTCAGATTGACCATCTGTTTGAGGATGGTAAGCTGTACTCAAGCTTAATCGGGTTCCAAAAGCTTTCTGAAATGCACCCCAGAATCTCGAAGTGAAACGAGGATCTCTATCAGAGATTATAGTAGCAGGTACACCATGGAGTCTCACAATCTCCTTTATGTATAACCGAGCTAGCTCCTCAAGGGTGTAAGTCATCCGAATGGGCAAAAAGTGAGCTGACTTTGTCAGTCGGTCCACAATCACCCAGATAGCATCAAAACCAGTCCTTGGCAATCCCGACACAAAGTCCATTGCAATACTTTCCCACTTCCATTGCGGAATCTCTAAAGGTTGCAACATCCCGGAAGGTCTTTGATGTTCAATCTTTACCTTTTGACAAGTTAAGCACTTTGAAACATATTCCGCCATATCATTCTTCATACCCAGCCACCAAAACATCGCCTTTAAATCATGGTACATCTTAGTACTTCCCGGGTGAATGGAGAATCCGCTTTTGTGTGCCTCCTTTAAGATATCTTGCCTCAAAGTACCAACATCCGGCACAATGATCCTACCCTTGAATCTCCATAACCCATCTTTTTCTTCCGACACTCTCCACTATTTTCCTTGCTCGATAGCCGGTAACACCTTCCATAACGCTTCATCATTTTCATGAGCCTTTAGGAGTTCGGACTTAAAGTCACTTGAGATTTCTAATCGGCTTAAACACAAGGTTCCAGATACTTCTCGAGCACCAATTTTTAGACTCTCGAATCCCTTGAGCAACTTCTCCTCTTGAAGCATCATTCAAGACGCATATAACGACTTCCGACTTAACGCATCCGCCACTACATTTGCCTTTCCCGGATGGTAATTCAACTCAAAGTCGTAGTCCTTCAATAATTCCATCCACCTCCTTTGCCTCATATTAAGCTCTTTCTGATCAAAGAGGTATTTCAAACTCTTGTGATCGGAAAAGACTTGGAACTTAACCCCATAGAGATAATGCCTCCACACCTTCAAGGCAAATACGACCGCAGCGAGTTCCAGATCGTGCGTAGGGTAACTAACTTCATGAGGTCTCAACTGTCGTGAGGCATACGCCACCACATTATGATGCTGCATCAGCACGCACCCTAGACCCTTCAACGATGCATCACAGTACACCTCAAAAGACTCGTTCGGCTCAGGTAACACTAACACAGGTGCAGTGGTCAACTTTTTCTTCAATGCCTGAAAGCTCTCCTCGCACTCAGGAGTCCAAACAAACATAGTGTCTTTGCGAGTTAACTTTGTCAACGGCAAAGCTAATTGCGAAAAGCCTTTGATGAACCTTCGGTAATAGCCAGCTAAACCCAGAAAACTCCTTATTTCAGTTACTGTGGTTGGTTGCTTCCATTCCATCACAGCCTCCACCTTAGTTGGATCTACGGCTATTCCCCTCTTACTCACCACGTGACCCAAAAACTTTACCTCATCCTTCCAAAACTCACACTTAGACAATTTCGCATAGAGTTTCTTCTCCTTTAAAATTTGCAACACGGTCCGCAAGTGTTCCGCATGCTCTTCTTCGGTCTTGGAGTAAATCAGTATGTCGTCAATGAAGACAACAACGAATTTATCCAGAAACGGACGGAATACTCTATTCATGTAATCCATAAACACTGCAGGAGCATTCGTCAACCCAAAAGACATCATAGTATACTCGTAATGACCATAACGAGTCCTGAAAGCGGTCTTAGGGATATCCTCACCCCTTACCCTTATTTGGTGATAACCGGATCGCAAATCGATCTTAGAGAAAACCCCAGCTCCTTGTAACTGATCCATGAGATCATCAATCCTTGGCAATGGGTACTTATTCTTTATAGTGACCTTGTTCAGCTACCTGTAATCCACACAGAGCCGCATACTTCCATCTTTTTTTTTCTTTACCAGTAACACTGGAGCACCCCACGGGGAAACACTTGGTCGGATAAAGTTCTTACCCAACAATTCCTCTAACTGAGACTTTAGCTCGGCCATCTCTAACGGTGACATCCTATAAGGAGCACTTGAGATTGGTCCCGCCCCAGGCACCAACTCAATAGCAAACTCGACCTCTCGGTTAGGTGGAAATTCCTCAATATCATCGGGAAACACTTCCGGAAACTCACACACTACCGGAATCTGATCCAACTTTTGATCATCACCCGAAACACCAGCGGTTAACAACAGGATACCCTGACATTCGATTCCAGAACAGTTCACCATCATCGAATTCAAGTAATAATTATTCACCACGACCGGCCCTTCTGTATCTTCCGGCATAAAGTACACCGACTTTGTAGAACAATCAAGCAGGACATGGTTCTCAGATAACCAGTCCAATCCCAAGATAAGATCAAGACCGATCATCGGTAAGCAGATTAAATTATGGACAAAATCACGCTGCTTGAACCTGAATGAAACTTTCGGGCATCCTAGCCTAGTTACCATGGCCTCATAGGTAGCATTATACACTTTTAAGTCATAACCTAAGGTTACGATCTTCAATCCTAACTCATGGGCTTTCTCAAATGCAATAAATGAATGTGATGCTCCCGAATCAAATAAAGCATTTAAAGTTTGACCAGCCATTTCACAGTTACCTCGAATGAGTGTCTCAGATCCCTCTGCACCCACAGCTGAGGTGGTGAACATCCGACCAGTCTGTTGTGCTTTTCCAGCACCTTGCTTTTGCTTCTCCGGACAACTTGTGGCTTTATGCCCCGCTTTTCCACAATTGTAGCACAAACCCCATCCGGCTTTGCATGGTGCTCCCGGATGGTGACTTCCACACCTAGTACAAGCTTGATCATTCTGAGGCTGCTTCCCAAACCTTTTCCATTGGGAGTGGTTGTTGTTGGGCCTCCTAAAAGAACCTCCCCTCTTGAAGGGCGGACCTCTAGGTGCAAAGCTCTTCCCTCGATTTTGTGAAAATGATCCTTTGTGACTCCCTTTCTCAGTGGCTGCCCTCTTCACACACTCTTCAGCAACCCTACACTTGTTCACCAACTCGGAGAAAGTCCTAATCTCCATTGACCCCACCGAACCGAAAATATCACTCCGGAGTCCTCCTTCGTACTTACACACTTCCATTCCTCATATTCCACCGGAGTCCCTTGACACATACGAGAGAATCTGAACAGCTCCTCAAACTTGTCAGTATACTCAGATACGAACATAGTACCCTGCTTCAGCTGCAACAATTCAAGCTCCTTGGCCGTCCTAGCAGAAGTCGGAAAGTACTTCTTATAGAACTCCTCTTGGAAGACATTCCAGGTGATATAATCATCACCCTGCTGCAGGAGGCGTCGGATTCCTTGCCACCAATGCGACGCTTCCCCAGTGAGCAAATAGGTAGCGAACTCTACACGCTGCCCTTCAGGTACCACCTGCGCTTGCAGTGCTCGTTCCATGGCTTGAAACCACGTATCGGCTTTAGTCGGGCTAGTAGTTCCCTTGAACTTAGGGGGATTAACCTTCAAAAAGTTTGCCAGTGTCATCGGGCCCTGAACTCTACCTCCGTCATTACCATGGTTGTTCATCTGTTGACCAAGAGCCTCAGCAGTGGCTTGCATAGTAGCAGCCATGTTCTCCAACGCAGTCATAAAGTTCACCGGGTCATTAGGATTAGTCTCCGGCGCACGAGCATTAGTACGACCTCTCTCACGACCTCTACCGCGTCCACGAGGCGCCATTTGGTTCCTATACACACCAAACAATCGATATTAAGTTGATCAGTCTCAATATCGGAAGTTCAGTGCTTCAAAGTCCCAAATGCATGCTCATGAACGTTTATGCCAATTATATCAAGCAGATATACTAGTAGCACATAACACACACACAGAGAATGCACAGAAGCATAGTCAGTCCATTCCTCAGGCTCTACAGGAACGAACTGCTCTGATACCATAATGTAACACCCTACCATACAGAGTCTTATGCTTAAGTCATAATTCAGAGATGGCAAGGTATTACGACCTCTAAAACAAAAATTTAGTACGTATAGTATTATGAATGATTGATTATAACTAGGAGCCTTTGAAGAAAAAGGGGTAAACAAAAACCGTAACTCGAAAACGCAACACTCCGAATGATAACGTAACGAGCAAAGGATAAGCTAGCGCAAGATCATATATATAAAGAGTGTCAAAAACGGGAATATCAAGACTCAAAACCCGGTTGCGAAGATAACCGGTCCGAGCATAGCAATATATACATATAATAAAATAAGGAAAACCCCAAGGAAAACCCAAAGGGACATAAATACCGAAAACCTAATCTCCAAAATCCCCTCTAGAAGGAGTAATCACAGTTTGTATTATTTAATGGAGATAAAAGTATCTAAACAAAATATATATCCCAAAACAGAGTCCCGAGAACAAAGGATCTTCGCTAATCCAGAAGTCTCCAGCATGCCTCAACGAGAAGCCTCGCGTCCTGCATCTGAAAACCACAAAATCCGCATGGGTGAGAACCAGAGGTCCCCAGTACGGTAACAGCTTCCACATATATAATACATAATAATAGAGGAAAGCCGAAGGCAATCCTAGAACTTCCTTCAGATAATATCAAAGCTTATAAACAAGCTAAACCGTAAGTGGCAACTGACTAAAGATTCTTCAGTCTAACTAATACTTCCCTTTCCAATTCCTTCAGACCTCCCAACCACCAGCAGGAGTATAATATAGCAAACACAGTTATATCAGACAAGAGATTTACAAATAGGAACAGATAAGGCATTTAGGCAATTAGCAAGTAATATGCAGTCAAATAGGCAATCTCAAACAATTCATGTAGTATGCTTATGATGCATGCCTGTCCCTAGTGGCTGATGATATCATCTGTCGGTTATAGAGCCAACCCGACAAGTCCTGGTAGCTAGCCATTGGACTGTCCCTCTGTCGTGCATCCCCAACTCGAGTTATACTCATCATAAACTTGATCATAATCATGATCCATATCCATCACCCTCACTGGTGAATATTTATCCATCACCATCACTGGTGAATATTTATGGGGGCGAGCTCATCCGGGCCTTTCACAGTGCCCGGCCACACTTACGACATAGGGTCAAAAGAGCTTCGAGTCTCAACCTGGAGCACATGGTGGCTAGCCATTGCTACTACCCAGGGAAACCCTCATCTCCAATGGTGGAAGTGCAAACCTTCACAATTCAATCAACATCATATATGCATTTATACTTGGCCATAAACATGGCTCCGCCGTAACACGGCAATAATCTAGCCATCCGGCTCACGGTTAAATCCATAACCAGCCAATTCATTAACAATTACGGCCCTTCGGCCCATGGCACAACAAGCACTTCCACCGCCATTCTCCGCATCTCACATAATCATCTTTGATCCTCAATGATCATTCATTTTTCCCTTGCTTCACTCGCAAGTTACCACATTCACTAGCCCTTTTTCTCATGCTAGGCATATCATAATGATTTAAGACATAAGTGGTGAGATCGGAGGCTTAGAAGTATGAAATTTGGCTTTTAAAACTCAAAAATCAACTTTGGGATGAAAACAGGTCCACGCGTACGCGCACTCCACGCGCACGCGTGGATGGCGCTTTCTCGAAGAACGGCGCGTACGCACCAAGTGCGCCTATGCGCGAGGGGTCATTCTGCTAAAAATTTTCTAAGTTAAAAGCTGCAGAATTTATAGATTCAAACCCCAATCTTCCGACGGACATAACTTCCTCATTTTAAATCGTTTTTCACTCGTTCTTCGAACGGCATGGACATCCCGGATCCAATTTCATTTCTAAACAGATTTGGCACAAATCAGAGATCCGTAGTCCAAGTTATGTCCCGTCAAAGTATGCCCAAAAACCATATTTTCATACAAAACCACAAGGTGCCATTTTCAAAACAAGCCACTTTCAACTCTTTTCAAAATCAATCAAACATGCCAATTTTAATCCTTCTCTTTGAAATCATTCAAAATGTACCAAAATCAACAACAAGCCATCCTCAACTCACACATTGACACTTTACCAAGGTTTCCAAAACCACATCCAACCATTTTAACACTTCTCAATCAAATGGCTAAAGGACAAACACAATATCATGTCATACATCCTTCCTCATCCCAATTTCCAATAATACCATTTCCAATTAACCATCATTATACATAATCAACATCATACTCACCATCAACATGGTACCACCCATCAATTCAACCTCAATCATCCATCAAGCATATATCACAACACGCATTTCTCATATTTCACACAATCAAGGCATCAATATTCATAATCACATATATGAACACATCATATATTTCAACCATTCAACAACACCAACAATTCAATGCCTATCTTAGGGCCTCTAGCCTAAGTATTTCCTACCACATTACATATTAGATACGGGAAACTAAAACCATACCTTAGCCGATTCCCCAAGCTCAACCGGAGCACTTCCAAACCACTTGTCCACAAGCTCTCAAGGTATCAACACCTCCAAGAACAGATTTTATCACACAAAACCCTCTTCCAAGCTTTCCAAAATCACCAATCAAGCTCCAATATTCACATATACACAACCTAAGCCACAATCATCATACCCATACACAACATCTCAATACCCAAACATCATAGAACAACAAATTATACTAGGGTTGAGAATCTTACCACACCCAAGGTCCAAGGAGACAAGATTAACCTTCTCCTTCAAGAGAGTTGGGTCCTATAACATCAAAGAACCCAAAATCTCAACATTTTTGCTCATGAAACTCGAAATCAAGGGCTGGAATTTCGAACAGTAAAACGTGGCTTACCTCAAGATTGATTGTATGGGTTTTGTAGAGCTCTCCGCGGTGAACGCGTGGCCGCAAACGGAGCGGCAATCGGAGCTCTAGATCAAAAGTTATGGTGGTTTGAAGATTAAGTGAGAGAAAGAACTTGAGAGAGTGTTCTTCCCTCCATAGCCTCCATTTTCAGCGTGTTTAGTGTGTTGTGAGGAGAGAGAGTGCTGAAAACTAGGGTTTTGGTTTAGTTATGTTGGGCCAAGGGCCCATTTTGGGTCCGGTTGGTCCGGTTTGGCCCGTTCGGTCCAATCTTGGTCCGATTTCTATAAAATTGGTACCGAAATTCTCGTCTCAATTTCCTCTATCACATTTAGCCATAAAAATAACATTTTTGGCTTTCTAGAATAAATTCTCATTTATGGGTTAATTAGCCATTAATTAACCGGGTCTTACATACCCCATCCTTCTTCCCCTTCAGATGTAAACAGGACCCACTACAGGATATAAAGGTGATAAAAATCTTGTCTTTTGGCTGCAAAGATTGATCAGGGACAGTAAGAGCTGGTAGTGTATTTTGGGTGGCGCCTTCAGCTTAGCGTAGGAATTTTGGTTTAGTCTCTCACTGTCGGATTGATCCACCGAGAGATTAGGAGTTGTGCAGACTGGTTAGATTAGTTTGGATTCCAGATTGGGGGCTTTCTTTATGGGCCAGGGCCCGGAGTGTTATATATATATATATATATATAAGCAGTATAAGTTGGTACACTGACTTGACTTCTGTATGACTCTTGTTTATAATGTTTGTGATGTATATTATTCTACTTATCTTACATGCCACTTTACTCATTGGTTTCTTGTAATTTTGTACGTGAATGTTTAAGCTTTCCGAGATCTGCCGTTTTTGTACCAAGATTTTCACATAAAAAAGAGGAAGTTTCCAAGAAAAATTAATCTCATGCTAACACGATTACAGGCTTAATAATAAGTAATAGTTAAGTCTAGGAAGGCAAGTTAGTAGCGCTCGGTTTTCAGTATGATCATGACATATTGGAAATTGGGTCGTTTTAGCGTACACTTGGCATAAAATTTCAGCGACTCCGCTTATACATCCGATAGTCTACACCGCTTCGGATAGTATAATCTTTCATCGCCATAATAACAGCTTCCCTGGAACTGAATTCCATTTCCACGACAAATTCACCATCTGCCACAATAGAAATTTCTACCACGACAGCCATACGATAAATATTTAATAAGTGAAATTAAAAGTAAATCAATACTCACTAAATCAATATTAATATAAATAAATTTTACATCAAGTTATTATTATCTCAATTTTAACAAAATAAAAACATAAACACATAAATAAATACTAATTAATAAATATTAATTAATATTTAACTAAATCAATAACTAACTAATAATATTATTAACTAAATAAACACATAAACAAATACTAATTAAGTATATTATCAAATGTCACGTAATTATTTGGTCCATCGATCAATATAAATTATTACAAAATTCTAATCCTTCGTATAAATATAAGCAATTACGTACCTGCATTCATATATTCTGGAAACTCCGGAGCATGCATGACTTCTAAATCCAAAATTCACATGAAAGATGGCTCCTCAAATGGATGTTCGTTTGCGAGTGCATTTGTCACGTCTGTCACATTTAGTGCCATAGTGCCGTCACCTTGATTTTCGTCTCCGTCTGGACCAACGACTTCGTAATTGCTTTCAAACTCTTTCTTATTGTCACTGTTGTAATCTTCCCGTTCAATATTTTGGTCGGCTTCAGATTGTTTGAATTCAATATACAACTCAATGAATGATATCTAAGTGTGAATTTCAATGTACATTGAAAGCATCTCTTACATGCTCGCTTCATCAGTTACATATTTGGTTTGAAATTGAACGAATCCACCAAATACCAGTATGGGATATCTGTATAAAATACATTATCTTTTTCTTGACAACCCAGAACCTATCTTCTCACAAATCACACCTTTTAGTTCTTCGAATGAGATTGTGAATGAAATAACAATATCTAACAGATTTTCACAAATAAATTTTACTCCTTCAGATGTTTGTAATAAAATCTGACCAAAGTAATATACTTTTAGTAAGATTCTATCATCTATTTTTCTCACTCACATGAATAAGAACTTCAGTATCAAATTTTTTTACTTGATACAAAAGAACAGAGATAGAGGAGCTGAGGGAAGAAGAACAACAACAACAACGAGAGGAGATCTCAGAGCTCGAATACGAGTTACACAGACTTATGTATATTTAGGAAAATGCTATGTGTCCTTTAAAATTCAGCCTTCAATCAGCCTTTTAATTCAAATAATATTATTTAATTAACATTCCTAGTTTGTAGTTAAACATGTTGGTAATTAAAATTAATTTAAATTTTAAATACTAGAATTTCTCTAACTCCCTGCTGACTTTATAAAATAGTTATTTTATCATTGTTTCATTTTTTTTGTACGTCCCCCCCTCTCTCTCTTTACAAAATTTTCATAGAAGATTATTACTACTCTACAGGTAAATTTATTACTTTATATTTAATATTTTATTATTATTATTATTAGATGAGTCATGCTATTTTGTTCTTATTTGGGGTGACTATACATGCTAACTCAAAACTCATTCATCATCATTGTTGAATGAAATTTTAATAAGATTATATCAACATTTGAATTAAACAATAAACGAATTATGAGTCTATGCATCAATATTCTTTCCTCTTCTTCACTTTTTTTTTCTTTCTTTCTTTTATTTTTTTATTTCTTTATCTCTAGAATGATTAGAGAAGACCACCAATATAAAATAATTAGACCGAATTAAAAATAAATAAATGAACAATTACAAGTATTCGGGAGAAAAAAAAAGATAACAAATAAAAATTTAATAAAGGTTTATAATTTTCAACAATTTTTTTATTATTAGTTGAATCTTTTTATTACTTATTTGAACATTAACGATGCTTTTAAAATTATTAAAATAGATGTTCATAATTTTTTTTAATTGTAACACATCTAAAATTATTAAGTTATACAGAAAATATTTTTAAAACACATCTAAAATCATAAATTTAAAATTTAAATTTAAACATTAAAAATAAAATTAATTTTTTATATCTTATTCAATAAAAGCTCATCTAATATTTCTTTTATTTAGTAGTTAGATTTTTTGGTTACTTATTTAAATATTAATACTTTTAAAATTATTAAAATGTATGTTCGTAAAAAAATTTATTTTTGTTTTCAATTGTAACATATGTAAAATTATTAAGTGATACACAAAATATTTTTGAAACACATCCAAAATCATAAATCAGAAATTTAAATTAAACGTTAAATATAAAATTAATATTTTTATATCTTATTCGATAAAAACTCATCTAATATTTGTTTTTTTATTATTTGTTGGATTTTATCGTTATTTATTTGAACATTAACACTTTTAAAATTATTAAAATGTATGTTTATAAAAATTAGTTATTTTTTCAATTATTACACATTTAAAATTAATGACTGATATACAAAATATGTTTGAAACACATCCAAAATTATAAATCTAAAATTTGAATTGAAACAATAAAAATAAAACTAATTTTTTTATATCTTATTCGATAAAAACGCATCTAATATTTCTTATTTTTCATTAATATTTTTAAAATGATTAAAATGAATAATTAAGCTAAGTTTTTTAGATCTTATTCAATAAAAGTATATCTAACATTAATTTAAAATATAATCTCTTTTAAGGGGTTTAGATGTGTGGGTTAATAATTCAAACCTTTAAAATTTATCTTTTGAATTTTAAAATTAAAATTTTTAATTTTACAGAATTTAATTTTTGGATGCGTATTTAAATGATAATTTATTAATAATTAAAAAAGCTAAAATTGAAACAAAAAATTTAAATTTCAGTTTTATTTAGTTTATATTTTAGATATGTATTTAATTTTCAAAAGACACTAAATTTATTTAGATGTATTTGTTTCAATGTTTTTAAATTATTGTAATAAAAAACTGAATAAAAGATCACTTTTAAAAAATATCTAACCATACGCATATATATATATATATATATATATATATATATATATATATATATATAAAACAAATCGGACCCACCGATTAATATTCACAAATTTAAATAAAATATATAATAATCAAATCGGACCGTCCAATTTAATTTTTGCAAAATAAAAAAATTAAACCTATATAAAAATCGGACGGTTCGGTCAATTATGTCAAAATTTAAATTCTCCCTCCCACACAAATCAAACGATTTGATTGGTGGGTCAAATTTTTTTAACAAAAAAATTGAATGAACTTACTTTTTTTCCTATATTTCAAAAAAAAACTATCCCTCGTCCATATCTAACACCCTCATATTCTATATTCACGCACAACATACACAGTCCTGTATATCTAAAAAAATGAGCCTTGATTGATTTTGGTCACAATAATTGTGTACTGAATTCTATGAAGGTAAACAGAAACGATATGCTAAAATAGAAAAGATGCTGGAATATTCATCTCTGACAAACACGTGCTTCACATCACATGGCTGGTTATGGAAGCAGGCGAGCAAGCCACACAATACGATAGATGTGTTTGGCATTGTATAAATAATGCTAGGTAAAGAATAAAATTAGATTAAGAGTAAAAATTGTTCTTTTTATAATATAAAAAATAAAAGTATTATATACAGTGGATACTTTTATAAAAAATTAGTTATAATTTTTACATTTTACCTAACTTTATTTTTTATTTAAAAAATATTCGCATTCTACATATGATATAAAATATGACTGCACGAATCGGGTTCTTTTAGAGAAAAAAAATGATAAAATAAAGAATAAAAGATTTAGTTATCTTTAAATTAAAATAATAAGATTGACTTATATTATGATTAAAAAATTACTTTTTATTTTACTAATTTTCATATTCTGAAATCTTTTTCATGTTCAAGTATTAGCTACTATCCAGAATGGGTTTAATTTTGTTTCATAACTTCTAAAAAGTAAACAAAAAATTTTATATAAAAACAAATTTACTATTAGGCTATATATATTCAATAGAAATATATTCAAACCGAGTTCAGTGAGGTCCATGCAGGGATGCACATGTGTTTTCAAAAAAATGAGTGAATATATAATGGGGAAATAGGACAGTGATAGAGAAAATAGTTTCCAGTTTATCAATTGTCAGTTAATTAGATGTATGTGAAGTCGTTTTCAAATTAATGCACAGTGAACTTTGCTATAAAACTCTCCATAAGCTCATACTAGGCGTTTAGATACAAGCGTTATATACCTATCTTTTAAGAAGAAATTAAGATTAAGATATACATGTTATTTTACGTACTTACGTTATTATATATAGGTCAAACTAGAAATTTGTAAGTCAGCCACGGCATTTGTTCAACTAAGAATTAATAATACTACGACGACCACAGGATAGATGCCTGCCGCCTGGCCAACAAATTTGAACGAGTAGTGTTGAATATGTACAAATAAAACGGCTTTCCATTTTTTTTTAAAAAATCATCCAATGATCCTTTGCGTCTCATTGTTGCTTTAAGAACTTAGATCCTTAGAGGATCTAAATAAATGATAAAATGATAGAGGTCATTCAGATAAAGACGTTTAAAACAAGGTTCTGAAAACCGAACCGGTCATTGAACCGTTCTAAGTACTGGTTCACTGGTTCATAGGTTCAACCGGTTTGATCGTGGTTGAACCGTAAAAACCGTTTTATAATAAATAATAATTAAAATGTAAATAAGCACATGAAAATATAATTATAGTCTAATCTAAACTTTAAAATATCATTCAAATTAAAAGTACTACATAAACCAAATGTTATAATCTCATTCAAATACAAATTCAAAGTTCAAAAGTCCTCAAATAACCAATCAAACCCAACATAGCATCATCAAAATGATCCAAGTACTCAGACAAAATAAGCATTGGTAATGCGGTTTTCCATTTATATTCTGTAAAGCAATGTATCTCCAAGCAGGATCACTTTTCCCCCTAACACTACAAGTTTGTGATTGATTTTCGTTACTCGCGGGAGGAGGAGAACGTTCATTCGAAGCAGAATTTTTTTCAGCATTATTATTCCTAGGTAGGTCTTGGTTGATACTTTCTTCCATACCTAAATATTACCAGCAATCCAACCCAATAATCTCAACTCTCAATTTCACAATAAATGAACAAACAACATCCAAAATCCAAAATCAGAGTATACAAACAAGTACAACATCTCAGGTTCAATAAAATTCTTTGTTCACAAAATCAGAATTCAGTTCATCAGAGTTCAGTTCATCAGAGTTCAGTTCATCAGAATCAATGAAATCCCAAAATTATTTCATAACAGTTTCAGAGAGTAGAGACTCAGAGTTCAGTTCATCATAGCACAGTTCATCAGAAATAATGAAATCAAAAAATAAATTCATAACAGTTTACTCAGAGTTCAGTTCATCAGAGCACAGTTCATCAGAATCAATTCATCAGAGCACAGTTCATCAGAATCAATGAAATCAAAAAATAGATTCATAACAGTTTACTCAGAGTTCAGTTCATCAGAGCACAGTTCATCAGAATCAATGAAATCAAAAAATAAATTCAAAACAGTTTCAGAGAGTAGAGACCCAGAGTTCAGTTCATCAGTTCAGTTCATCAGAATCAATGAAATCACAAAATGAACTCATAACAGTTTCATTTTTTAGAGAGTAAAGACTCAGACTTCAGTTCATCAGAGCACAGTTTCATCAGAATTGGATTGCATCACAAAATCATGTTGATAACCTAATTAAAAATTACCTGGAAATGAGGAAATCTGTTGCTTTCTCTCAGAGCTTGAAGGACAACGCTTCAACGCTTCTCTACTGCTTTCTCAGAGGCAGAGCTCGACGGAGGTGACATGCGAAGTGGCTGAGGGCGTGAGTGCGACGGCGGTGAGGGCGTGACCGTGCTGAAGGTTGGAGTTGAGGGCGTGAGTGTGACGGCGGTGAGTGCGTTGAGGGCCTCCTGGAGTCTGGAGTTGACAACTGGGTGGTGAGTCCGGTGAGTGCGGTGAGTGCGGTGAGTGCGGTGACTGGGTGGTGTTCTGTTCCTTGGAAGGCTGGAGGAACGAGGAAGTGGAGGGCTGGAGGCTGCGAACCTGCGAAGGAGAAAGAAAACTCAGAATTAGGGTTCCCTCAGCAGCACAAAACGGCGGCGTTTTGCTGCAATGTTAAAAAACCGGCCGGGTCCCGGTTCGGTTCGACTGACCGGTAACCGGCCGGTTCGTCGGTTCAAATTCGGTTTTCAAATACTGCGGTTTTTACTATTGCCCGAACCGCTACAGCCACCGGTTCACGGTTCGACCGGTCCGACCGGCCGGTTCGAACCGGTTTTCAGAACATTGGTTTAAAATGTCTTTTTTTTAAAGATGTTTTTATGTTGTATTTTAATTGGTTTTTGTATAATTTATTCGGTGTTTCTCATCACATATTATTAAATTTCTCAAAAGATTTTCTTTCTAAAAATAATAAAAAATATTTAATTTAGACTAAAATAAAAAGGTAATAGATTAACTATTAAATTTTTTTTAAAAGATTATTTACATAAAAAATATATCACATTCATAAAATAATATATATATATATATATAAAACAAGCTCTTAAAATTTTTATAAATAAAAAAATAATTAATTTTTATTCGTATAATATATAAAATAATTACTATGTTTTTATTATTATATTATAGATTAAAATTTACTAATTTAAATTTTATTTTTATTTTTAATATAAACATTAGAAATAAATAATTTTTTTATAACAAGATGTAATGTAATAAAATATATATAATATTAATTAGTTTTTAAAATATTCTGAAAAGATGATTTTTTTAATAAAGTGTTATTAAAAAATTAACATTATAAAAACTAATTTCAACCAATATGATATAATAGGTTATTAAATATATTTAATACAAAACACATTGAATATAAATTTTTATTGAGTTTAAATTTTAAATAATTTTTAATTGAATTTAATATTTTTATTTTAAAGAGTTAGAATATTTTAACATCATTTTTTTCATATCTTTTTAATTGAGTCTTTGATTTTTAAATTATAAACCTTATTTATAATTAAGAGTAATATTTTAACACTACCAATTAGTCACACATATAAAAATACAAGAACAATTCTATTGTCATAATTATAATCTAATTTTATAAGCAATACAATACAATGAAACTATATATAAGTAATATAACTAAATTTTATCTACATCTATAGTCATATTTCATAAATAATATAATTAAATTATATTTATATTTATAATTAAAATATGAATAACAATATAAAAATTATCAGGATAGTTAATTTTTTTCGTTCATAAATTTTTTATTATTTTTGTTGTGAAAAGTTTAATTATTTTAATAATTAATTATTTTTTAAAAAAGATAATTGAATAACATAAAAAAGTCTTATTAAGAGTGTGGATCTGATATCAAATATATCCATAAAATAAAAAATATTAAAAAATTTTATTTTTATAAAAAAGTCAATAATTTTTTTGTTTACTTTTGTAAACATATTTACTTCTATTTGATTAGAGTGTGGATCCGATTCGATCCAATCCGATCATCTTACAGATCAGATCATATCCTCAAATTACAGATCAGAAACGGATAAATACTATGGATTTATATGGATATGATCTAATCTATGAACACCCCTAACTACTACTATAGGTTCATTGTTGCAAAAGAATGCTTCTTTTATTATAAACCATTATTAGATCTTAATTACCATTAAAACAACTTAATTGTCAACAAAGAGATAATACTTATTGGTCTCTAAAATTATGTTCGTATTTGAATTCATAGTTATAAAAATCGAACTGGATCGACCGGAAAACTAATGAACCGAACTAGTAGTTCGGTTCGGTTTACTCTTTGGACCGTTTAAGGAATAAAATCAGTGTGAACCGGTCTAACCGAACTGATCTGCTTGAAAAATTTTTTAAAATGTCTCCACAAGGTCTCGAACCAAGAACCTTGGAGCAAAAACAACCTCTACTTGCCACTTAGCCATTGCACTTTAAAGTATTATGTTTGACAAATACTAATTATATAGTATACATAAATATCTAATTTAATTTAATTTTTATTTTTTCTATTTTAAAATTAATTATATTTTAATTATATACCATTATTAATATAAATATAAATTTCACTAAAAATTTATTAATTTACTTGATCTATTTTATTGCTAGTATTTTGATTAAGGTTATTTATTTTGATGTTAGTGTTAAAATCTACTGATATTATAGTTAGATGATAGGCTTTGTGAATTAATTATTTTTTTATTATGTCAAAATAAGATATTATTGTAGCATTAAAATTTTATGATTTTTTTTATGTTAGTTATTTTTAAAAGTTGAGACTTGATTCTTCATAAAATGTTAGTGAAGATATGTATTTCAAATTTTAATTTTAAGTTTTTAACTATTTTATATTTTATATTTATGTGAGACCGGTTTTATCGGTTCAACCAGTAATTTATCGGTTGAACCAATAAACCAGTGAACCAGTAGCTTGACCGGTTCGATCACTGGTTCGGTTCTAACAACTATGTTTCAATCTAATTTCAAAAATTTCGATTTACTCAATTTAGTCTCCCAACTTAATAGTTATGACTCACATTGGTTCCTAATCTTATTTTTGTCACTGTCTCACAAAATCGTTAACGACATGCTGAGATGGACTAACGACTGTTACATTATACATTCTAGCGACTGTTTGATGTGACAATTGAATTTTTTTTTACCTTTTTTTTTTCAACTAAACACTTAAAACCCTAATACGAGTCACGGATACCTAAGTTAAAAAATCAAACTAAGTAAATTAAAACTTTAAAAGTCAGATTAAAGCTTGAATATAACTTCAAAATAGAACTTTAACTTATGTAGTGATTAATTTAAATGAGAATCAAATAAATCAAAATTCAACATAATTTTTATCAATATTTTCAAATTCGAAATTTCTATACCAAAATTAACTAGGATTTTTCTTTAAATTAAAAATTTAATGAAATAGTGACTTTAATTATCTTAACCAATGTCCTAATTAATTATTTTTATGTCTTAAAAAAACTGTATATGAGAAGAAAATAATTAATTTGTTTACTTTAATAAATAGTTATTTTACTAAACTAAAAGAAACTATTTTTTAGAATTTTTTAAGAACTAATTAATATTATATATATTTTGTTACACTACATTTAGTTATAAAAATTTTATTTATTTCTAATGCTTATATTAAAAATAAAAATAAAATTTAAATTAGTGAATCTTAATATATAATATAATAATAATATAGTAATTATTTTATATATTGTACGAATTTAAATTAATTATTTTTTTATTTATATATATATATATATATATATATATATGAATGTGATATATTTTTTTATGTAAATAATCTTTTAAAAAAATCTAATAGTTAATTTATTACCTTTTTTTTGTTTTAGTCCAAATTAAATGTTTTTTATTGTTTCTGAAAAGAAAATTTTTTGAGAAATTTAATAATATGTGATGAGGTACACCGAATAAATTATACAGAAACCAATTAAAACACAATATGAAAACATCTTTAAAAAAAGACGTTTTAGGCGTCTTTATCTGAGTGGCCTCCTAAAATAATAAAATAAAAAATTAATCGTAATTGAATTTATAATTTTTATTGTATATCAAATTTATTATTTTAATTTAAAAATAATTAATTTTTATTTTATTACATTATTAATTTTTTTATTTTGAAAGATATTGATCATATTTTGTACCAATGTTGTTGTACAAATAAATTGATGGTTGCATAAAAAGAATATATATCGAACGGTTTTTATTTGATTATATTTATTTTTAAAATTTTAATCCAATTTTATTTGTTATTCATTTTTTTATAAATATTTTCAGAGTATTGTGTTAAAATTATTTTCACGTGTATTCTAATTCTATTTACTAGAATAAGAATTGTTCTATTTTTTAATTTTATTGTTGTATTATTAGTTTTCAGTTTTGATTTGTTAATGTAATAATATTATTATTTTATGATAAATATTGACATGGTCACCATTAATACGAGCTATAACTCGGCCTCATAACCGTTACTGACCGTCGCCATAACTCGCCATTTGCCGTTATTGCTCAGCCCTTATGAGCTATAACTCGGTGGCGTTATTATTATCATAACCGACGTCCCAAACGGTAAGATAAAATCGGTTACGAAACCGATTTTATCACCTAAAATGTAACGGACGAATATATATATCTATAAAAGAAAGGTAAAGTATCTTTTTTAAGGGACAATTCTGAACTTGACACCATAACTGACTTAAGTATTGGAGTGCCTTTGCAGGTACACTCCCCCTCTTTGTATTGCTCGCACTCTCGCACCTACAGCGAACATAAGGAGCTCAGACTCTGAGGAGCAGGCGTTTAACCTTACAGCACATAGCTCGGCTGATCTTGAGGAGTTGAAGCCGACCTATTCCCAGGCAAGATCAATTGGCGCCCACCGTGGGGCCGAGGAAATCGTATTTTTTCTTTTAGTCCCATCACCTCCGTCTGCATCCATGGCTGACGCACCGCCTCCTTCACTGTCCGAACTTATGCGAATGGTAGTTGAGCTACAACAAGCCAATCAGCGAATGGCTGACGAGAACCAAATAATGGCTGCCCAAATTGCTGAAATAAATCATGCTCGGATTGAGCACAACGATGCTCATCGCAAGCGAGCAGAAGACGAGGAACATCAGTCCCAACCCACTCATGTTTCGGAGACTGCTCGACACGAGGAGCAGCAGCCCGAAGATGAAAAAGAAGAGTCCGAAGACCCTGTGGGTCCCTTCACAGAAGAAGTAATGAACTTCGAACTGCTGAAGAGGTTCACTCTGCCGCTGACCCTCACGCCTTATGATGGACTCGGAGACCCGAGGAAATTTCTAAAGAAATTCCGATCAATAATGATTGTCAATGGTGCATCAGATACAGTCTTATGTCGTTGTTTTCTGAATTATTTAGATGGTCCTGCACTTGATTGGTTGTGTGCTTTGCCTGCAGGTTCCATTTCGCGCTTTCATCAGTTGGCGAAGTTATTTGAAGAGCATTTCGCTGGATCCGCAATATACTTGCATGATTCCGATTACTTGAACACTATCAAGCAAGGACCGAACGAAAGCTTAAAGGAATTAATGACCCGCTTCACCAAGGTCGCGATCAGCATACCAGACCTCTACCCCGAGGTCCATCTGCACGCGATTAAAAGTGGCCTCCGACCCGGAAAGTTCCAGGAGACAATCGCAGTAGCAAAACCGAAGACTCTAGCAGAATTTCGGGAGAAAGCAAAAGGACAAATTGATATCGAGGAACTCAGACAAGCTCGGAAGTCTGACAAGTCAAACTTCCGCGAAGAAGATAAGAGCTCAACCATTAAGAAAAGTTTTAAACTAACACCTCGATTTGATTCCTATACGCAGTTTAACACTAGGAGGGAAGACATAATCAAAGAAATCTTGAACTCCAAACTAATCATGCCTCCAAGAAAGGCCGACACGTACCAATATGCAAAAAACATGGACAAATCGAAGTACTGCGCTTTCCACCAGAAACACGGCCACAATACCGATGATTGTGTGGTCGCCAAGGATCTTTTAGAACGACTAGCAAGACAAGGACACCTAGACAAGTACGTCGGTGGTCACATCCAAAAACGCGGCCCTAGTTCCACAACAAACGACCTCTCTGAACAAAACCGAGGAAAAGAGAAGGCATCTACAAGCCAATATGAAAGACCACGAGGTATAATCAATTGTATTTCAGGAGGATACGCCAGTGGAGGATACTCAAACTCGGCGAGGAAAAGATCGTTTAGATCCATATGTTCTGTAAACGGACCACAACAAGACGTAGCAACCACTAATCAACAACCCGAAGTCACTTTCACACACGCCGACTTCAACTCCAGTATACAAAATTTGGACGACCCCGTGGTGATCACCCTTCAGCTAGGAGATCTATTAGTGAAAAAAGTACTCTTGGACCCCGGGAGCAGCGCCGACGTTCTGTTTTACTCCACATTTCAAAAGATGAAGCTCAGCGACAACATGCTGCACTCAACAGGAGGAGATTTGGTCGGCTTCTCAGGAGAACGAGTTCCAATACTCGGATCAGTGTGGTTACAAACCACACTGGGTGAGCATCCTCTTTCAAAAACTAATGATATTCAATATTTAGTAGTTGACTGTTTCAGTCCATATAACCTTATGGTCAACCTTTTTTAAATAAGTTCGGCGCCATTGTCTCTACCGTCCATCTCTGTGTAAAGTTTCCACTGCAGGGTGATCAGGTTGTAACCATCCATGGAGATCATAAAGAGGCACGACAGTGTTACAACATCAGCATGAAGTTCCAAAACCGCTCAACGCAACAAGCCAACAATGTCGACCTCAAACAAAAAGAGGACACACTGACCGACCTCGACCCAAGAGCCGATTTTCTTGAACGCCCAAAACCATCCGATGACCTACAAAAAGTGTATTTTAATAATGACCCTAACAAATTTACATATGTAGGTACATCAATCAACACAGCTGAGTTATAGGCCATAACAACCTTCCTGCAAGAAAACGCCGAGCTTTTTGCCTGGAAACCTGCAGACATGTCCGGCATTGATCCACAAATTATCAGTCATAAACTAGCAATAAACTCGGCAGTCCGACCAATACAGCAGAAGAAACAAAAACTCGGCGAAGAAAAGAGGAGAGCATCACTAGAAGAAACACAAAAGCTCATCAACGCCGAATTTATCAAGGAGATCAGATTCACTACATGGCTAGCCAATGTGGTAATGGTAAGAAAACAAAACGGTAGGTGGCGCATGTGCGTCGATTTCACCGATTTAAACAAAGCATGCCCAAAGGATTCTTACCCCCTACCATCCATAGACTCTTTAGTAGACAATGTATCAGGCTATGCTACTTTAAGTTTTATGGATGCGTATTCAGGGTATAATCAAATACTCATGCACCCCTCCGATCAAGATAAAACAGCTTTTATCACTGATTTCGGTAACTATTGTTATAAAGTTATGCCATTTGGATTAAAGAACGCAGGTGCAACTTACCAACGCCTTATGGATAAAGTGTTCGCCAAACAAATCGGCAGGAATATCGAAGTTTATGTTGATGATATGGTCGCCAAAACAAAAATCGGACATAATCAGATCAGCGACCTTACAGAAATATTCGGCCAGATCCGCCAGTACAACATGCATCTCAACCCCGAAAAATGTGCCTTCGCCGTTCAAGGGGGTAAGTTTTTAGGTTTTTTGCTAACATGCAGGGGAATAGAGGCAAATCCAGACAAATGCCGAGCAGTGCTGGACATGGCCAGCCCTAAAACATTAAAAGAAGTTCAGCGTCTCACAGGACGCCTTGCCGCACTTTCCAGATTTGTTCCCTGCTTAGCTTCAACTTCTATTCCTTTTTTCCAAACAATTAAAAAGAAAAATAGATTTGAATGGAACGACGATTGTGAGAAAGCCTTTTTGAAATTAAAAACAACTCTCTCACAACCGCCGATTTTACAAAAACCCCTACAAGGGGAAAATTTATTTCTATATCTGTCAGTTACTGATTGGGCGATAAGTTCGGCCCTTGTATCAGAGAGAAACAAAGTTCAGCATCCGATATACTTTGTCAGTAAGACTCTCCAACATGCCGAACTCAATTATCCAAGGATTGAGAAGCTCGCACTGGCACTAATATTCTCGGCACGATGTCTCCGACCTTACTTCCAGAGCCACGTTATTCACATCAGAACAGATCACCCACTGAGACAAGTGTTACGCAAACCAGAAATCGCAGGACGACTCATAAAATGGGCAGTCGAACTGTCTGAGTTCGATATCAAATACTAATCCAGAGGACCGATCAAGTCACAGTTTCTAGCAGATTTCATCGCCGAGCTTACTATACCATCCGAGGAAGATCATGCAAAACAATGGATCTTATATGTAGACGGATCTTCCAATAATGGGGGCTGTGGAGCAGGAATTCGTCTAGAAGCCGAGGACGGATTCATACTGGAACACTCAATACACTTAGCTTTCAAAGCCAGCAATAACCAATCCGAGTATGAAGCACTACTCGCTGGACTCCGACTCTGTTTAGATCTCCACATCTCGACAATCAAAGTATATTGTGATTCTTTGTTAGTGGTACAGCAGGTAAACGGCCTCTTTCAGGTAAAAGATCCTCTACTCTCTAAATACCTGCTATTAGTAAAAAAATTATCAACAAAATTCGTCAAATTTAAAATAGAACATATACCACGCGAACAAAATCAAAGGGCAGATATCTTATCTAAACTCGGCAGTACACAATCCGAGTTATCCACACTGCAACAGTTCACAATAACATCACCCACTGTTACTCTGACAAATGTGTTAAGTGTTACACATGTAAAAGATTGGAGGGACGACTTTATACACTATTTACAAACAGGTAATATACCAGAAGGGGCCGAGAACAATAAAAAGTTCCGACGGTAAGCATCTTCCTTCACAATACTCAATGGGACATTGTATCGACGAGGATATACTCGCCCCCTACTCAAATGCCTCAACAAGTCAGAAGCTGACATAGCATTAGCAGAAACACATGAAGGAATCTGTGGCACACATACAGGAGCTCGGAGCCTAGCATCAAAGATCCTCCGAGCTGGATTCTTTTGGCCGACTTTGAAACAGGACAGCCAACAAAAAATCAGGTCATGCCAGAATTGCCAAAGACACGCACCACTGATACACATACCTGCCGAGCATATGCATCATTCAGACATCAGCTGGCCATTTAACCAATGGGGTTTGGATATACTCGGGCCGTTCCCTACGGCACCGGGCCAGGTAAAATTTCTTATTGTCGGCATTGATTATTTCTCCAAATGGGTGGAAGCCCAACCTTTAGCAAAAATAAAATCTCAACAAATGATTTCATTCGTTTGGAAAACCATTATTTGCCGTTTCGGCATACCTCAACATATCACAACTGACAATGGTCGCCAGTTTGCCGATCAGAAGTTTCAATCTTTTTTGCAGAATCTCAAAATAAACCAACACTTCGCCTCTGTTGAACATCCTCAAACGAACGGACTAGCTGAGGCCGCAAATAAGGTCATCCTGCATGCACTAAAGAAAAAGCTAGATGACGCTAAAGGACTGTGGGCCGAACTAATACCTGAAGTCCTTTGGGGATACAACACCACCCCACAAACATCAACAAAAGAAACGCCATTCAGGCTGGTATACGGATCGGAAGCCATGATCCCCCTGGAGATCTCCCAGAACTCAATCCAAACTTACATCGACAATCAAGACGAAGCTCGGAGATCCGAGCTGGACATCATCGAAGAAGTAAGGGACATCGCCGCCTTGAAGCAACGCGCGGCCCAGCAAGCAATTGCAAGACAATACAACAAGTCGGTCAGAAGTAGATCATTCGTCAAAGGAGACTTAGTCCTCCGCAAAACCGAAACTGCTCGGAAACCACCAACACATGGAAAGCTCGCAGCCAATTGGGACGGTCCATACCGAGTATCACAAGTACTCGGTCAAGGAGCATACAAGCTAGAATCACTAGATGGTAAACTCATGCCTAATACATGGAATGTGTCTTCCTTAAAGAAATTTTATAGTTAAAAGACAGGGACAGGCTTGTACTCTTTTTCCTACTACCAAGATTTTATCCCAAAGGGTTTTGCTTGGAGAGGTTTTAACGAGGCTAGCCTACCTGCACCTTTGTATTCAAAAGGTTCATAAAGACTCCGAATATATAGGAGGCAAATATTATCTTCTTTATCAAATAACTATACGACTGATATTATCAATCCAACATAACTCTATCAATACAGCTCAGACAAAGCCCAATACATGTCTAAGCTACAACCTGCAATTATCAGATAACAAAAAAAATACCAATAAGCTCGGAACACTTTCCGACGAATAACAAACAGCTTTTATAAAAAGCGTCACATTCAAAATTCAAACAAGTCAAATTCAACAAAGTTCAAACCAAACAAACTAACTATTACATATGCAAAATAAATTCAAATAAGTTTCTAACAAAACACATTAAACATTATCGGCTTCATCTTCTGCATCGCCATCATCTTCGATTAGTTGACCATCTCGAACTATCTTTCTAGGATCCATGCCAGAGAGATCGGCATCCGGAACCAAAAACTTAACCTGCAACCTTGCCCTTTCAAACCCTTCAACAAATGAATCTAATATCTCATCCGCCTTTTTCTTCTCCATCTCCTTAAATTGAGTAGTAAGCTCAATCAGACGAGTTTGCATGTTCACCAGATCACTTTCCTTTTTCTTCAAATTTTCCACATCTTTAGAGTAACTTTCTTTAGTTTCCTTCAACAACTTCTTGGTCTCAGTCAAACGCGCTTGAAGCTCAGCAGCAACACTCTTACTCTTCACCAACTCCTCCTTCAAAACAGAAACCTCTCCTTTCTCTGCAACAACCCTCTTATTTTTCAACTCTTGGCTACGCCCAAGACTTGCAAGGCGCAGACCAACAACCTAAAGAAAGACATAAAACCATAATTCATAACACTCCTAGAGGAAGAGTAAGGAAAAACCAATAGGTCATTACCTGCATATACTGCCCAATAGCCATGTCCCCGACTTCCTTTGCAAGAGTAACATCAGCCGACGACTGACAATACTCGTCCACCACAGCCATATAAGGATACTCCTTTTCCCACACCGAAAATGCCTCACTTTGTTCAGAAATTTCATGAAGCCTTTTTTGATTACCCATAAAAGCCTGTATCTCTTCCAGAGGAACCCCTACTTCCTTATCATCAGAATCATCAGACAAATCAACAAGGTCAGACTTCTTTCTTTTCTTCGCAATCACTTTCCTCCGACCTTGACGAGGCTGCGTAACCTCGCCGGCACCAGCAACTTTCTCAGCATTAGACGACGATACCTCCTTCTCCAGATTCTTATTCTTGAAGCGCGTCCTCAGAGACGCAGCTGAAACACCAGGGTATTTACCACCTGCGAAAACAAAACAACATCAGAAATATGACAAGAAGCAATAAAGACCTTAGAAGCAACCCTATAACTCACCCAAATAGGCTACCACAGTATCTTTATCCTCCTCCCAATTCAGAAGCTCATACATTGAAATTAGGTCTCCCCGACCGATATTTTCAACAAGAAACTCAATCACACAAACATTCCTCGGGGAGATAACCTCAGAACCGAGTATATTTTGAGGTTCCGAACACCAATACAACGGGAATTTCTCAGCCAGATTTTCATCTACAGAAAACGGAAAATCTTTTTCCAAAGCCCTAACCTTTAAATACATCTATTTGAAATCTTTAAAAGAAGATTTGTACAATTTGAAAATGCCAAAACCAGGGGTGCTATTGAAGTTTATCCAACCACCTTTCCACACCCCTTTGGCTTGAAATAAAGAAAAGAAAAGGTCAACAAATGGCACCACTTCCAGAAACTCCATTAAAATTTCAAAGGAACGAAGAAACGCCCACCCATTTGGATGAAGCTGCGACGGAGCGTAGTTTAACTGCCTCAAGACCTGACATTCGAAATCAGTGAAAGTTAACCTAACTCTCAACTCCTCAAGAACGCAGCTGTGCATATAGAAAAATTCAAACCCTCTGCCCCGGTGATAAACCCTATCATTAACACTACAGGGCAGTAACTCAACCCCAACCCCAGAATTCTGCCTCACCACCCTACTAGCATCCACCTCCTTAACAGCAGCTTCATCACAGAACAGTGACACCCGAGACCTCACGTCATCCCCAACCCAATCATAAGACCAGTCTATTTCACCTTTCTTCTCCTTCTCAAACCCCATCAGAAACAGTAAACAAACATGCAACCAAGAAATACAAAGGGATGAGAGAAGAAACGAATTAGAAGAACACAAACCTAACCATACCTCTCTTGCTCATTCTCCACACAAGAAGCAGAAAACCAAAAACGCCCAAAATTCCAATCAGCAGAAACAATTAATCGCAAACAAAAAAACGTTCCAAATATCAACCCTGCCTCAGTCACATCAAACGGCGAAAAGAGCATTGGAAACCATCAAAATATTAATGAAGCTCCCACTCCTTCTCTCTCCTGAATAAAAAGCGCGCACAATTTCCCACGTGGCACAGATGGGAAGTTACTTTAATGAAGTACGTTGAACTGGGGGCTCACTCAGTAACCCACTTTTACCGAGTTATAACTCATCACAAAAGCTCAACCTGCTTCATTAAAAAACTTCCCTCAGGCTAAGCTTGGGGGCTGTGACATGGTCACCATTAATACGAGCTATAACTCGACCTCATAACCGTTACTGACCGTCGCCATAACTCGCCATTTGCCGTTATTGCTCGGCCCTTATGAGCTATAACTCGGTGGCGTTATTATTATCATAACCGACGTCCCAAACGGTAAGATAAAATCGGTTACGAAACCAATTTTATCACCTAGAATGTAACGGACGAATATATATATCTATAAAAGAAAGGTAAAGTATCTTTTTTAAGGGACAATTCTGAACTTGACACCATAACTGACTTAAGCATTGGAGTGCCTTTGCAGGTACACTCCCCCTCTTTGTATTGCTCGCACTCTCGCACCTACAGCGAACATAAGGAGCTCGGACTCTGAGGAGCAGGCGTTTAACCTTACAGCACATAGCTCGGCTGATCTCGAGGAGTTGAAGCCGACCTATTTCCCAGACAAGATCAAATATGAACGAAGAATAAGGATCTGAACGAAAAATTGAAATTAACACAAATGGAGATGATATTATTTTTATTTATATGAAATGCATACAATAAGTTAAGAAGTGAAAAGAAATAAAATATTAATACTTTAAGAAGAAAAACAAAAGGTAAAGTGATTAGCTCAGGGACTCCTTCGCTTCCGCGCTCTCTGAAGTTTTTGGGCAAGCTTCATAGCTATTGCATCCATCACCAATGTAGGTGTTTTTTTTTTTGCTCAAATAACCATTCATTTCTTTCCTTCCACAAACTCTAACACAAACTAGCAATCTTTTTCATACTCCTTTGTACTCTTCCGTTTATAACTTTTGTCCAACCTTTGAATTCACCAAGTAACAAAATTAGGAAGCAGTAGCTCAACTTCTTCAACGTACACAAGAGATACTGTAGTCCAGGCTAAAGTTGATAGTGGACATTTCAAAATGTAGTGCATGACTGATGTATCTTTAGATGATATCTATTACAAGTTGGCAATGTTGATGAAAAAATTTGTTAAATGAGTTCAAGCACATAAATTCTTTTATATACAGCTCTCCAAATGAAAATTTACATTTTTAAAAAGTTTTCAGATTACAAATAGAGTTCCATAACTTCTGATTTTGTAGCAGATGGGAGCATTACTCAATGGGTGGGAGTCAGAAGCCATAAGCAATTTGATACCTGGATGTGACATCGTAAGTTCCATATTTGTTCCATGCCCAACTCCACGAATCATGCCCAGAACCATTAATCGGAGTGGCTAGAATTCTGCCTACCATTTCAGATGGGAAAGTGTTTTCAATTAAGGTTCGATTCCATCTCGTTTCTTCATTGATCAAATCTTTGACCTGATAGACATTTGAGTTGTTTATACTTGTACTATTGATCATAAAAGGATAAGATGAATGAAGCCATGGATCATTGAAAATTCGAATATTGTCTCTAGCACCTATACTCCATCTTAGACCCTTTTCTAGAACTATTTTTCCTTCTAGTAGCAAGCTCTGCCAACCTTAAGATGATTGAGATCCCTATTCCCCATTCAATAGCAATGAATGAGATTTAGTAATAACTCTCCAACATTGTTTTCCAAGCAAAGCCAAATTGTGAGCCCTTAAGTCTTTGAATCCTAGTCCACCTTCTCTCTTTGGTCTCGTCATTGTTTCTCAGTTGATCCAAGACATTCTACGCTCTTCACCTTTTTGGCCCCACCAGAATTGATTTAGGATTCAGTGAACATCATCTAATAGAGTGTTAGGGAGTTTAAAGCATGATAACATATACACCGGGACAGCCTCTCCTACTGCTTTGATGAGCACGTGTCTCCCTTCGGCAGAAAGGAGGTTTCTCTTCCAATACTAAGCTTTCCTTTGGAATATCTCCTTTATTTTCCCAAATGTCACCTTTTTTTATCTTTGCACTATTGAAGATAATCCAAGGTATTTATCTTGAGTTCCTATGTGTTCTATATTCATAACTTCTGCTAACTGTACTCTGAGATGCTGAGGAGTGTTATTGCTAAAGAATAATGCTGACTTATGTAAATTGACTTTTTGATCACTCACTTTTTAATATTGCAAGAGCATTGAAAGAATGTTTTGATAAGAGTCCAAGGAAGCCTTGTTGAATAGAATAGAGTCATCTATAAAAAGTAAGTGATTGACTGATGGGCTTCTTCTGTTAATTTGAATTCCTTGGATTATACTATTTTGTTCTGGCTTATATAGCATAAAGGAAAGACGTTCAACACAAATAAGAAATAGATAAGGTGATAAGGAGTCTCCTTGATGCGTGAGTATATTGTACCCTTTTTCTTATTATTTTTTAGTTATTTTTAGTTAGATTTTATTTAGTTTTACTTGATTTCAGTGTAACAATTCTCTTTGGATGCTACTTTGAGTTGTTTTAGTATTTTTATGATTTCAGGTTAAATTCGAAGCAATTTGGCAGAGTTATGAGCTGAAAAGGAGAAGCTGGAAGCACCCCCTGGGCCCTAAACGCTTCAGTAAGGCTCCAAATCCAGCAACGTCCCTGTCCCTATAGGGTGTTAAACATCCATCTGTGTTTAGCGCTAAGCCTTGGCGTCTGAATTCACCCTTTTTGTGCATCTTCAAGTGGATTTAGCATTTATTAGTTATATTTTATTTTTTTTATAGTTTTTATTTACAAATAATATCTTTTAATTTTAGGGTTTAATATTTTACTTTATTTCTGAATCAAAATTAGGAGATATAAAAGGAGAAAGATTCTCCCTTTTAGAGGATTCGAACATTCTCTCTTCCACACTTTTCGGAACCCTAGTTTTCTTTGTAAGTCATGAGCCACTAAACCTCTGCTTTTCTATTTTAATTACTGTATTGATTTAGTTTCAAGGATTGTTTATGTTCTTAATTTTATGTATCTGGGTGGAACGAGAGTATGACCTTTATTCTACATGAGTTCTTATGATTCTTGAGAGAGTTATCTTGCTTGAACAACAGATTGAAAATAAATTCCCCCTAAATTGTTAATTACATGACCTAATTGGGATATGTAACATATAATCCTGTTAGCTTTGGGTAATTAGGTTTTTTGTGGCCATAAACTAGTTTTGCACTTAACCCTCTAATCAGAATTAAGTGACCATGACAGTGGTGATTAATGAAGGTTAGAGAAAAATAAATCACTAAGAGATTATGGTTTAGTTAATTACAGTTTTCTAGCGAATGAATCATGCATTGTTAAATTAGTTGGTGAGAAATTTTAATCCAAAAAAGTAAACATCTCCAAAGCTTTAACTGTTTTCTCTCACTGTTTTTATACCAAACCCTTTATTTGCTTTCTTTATGCTTTTGATTATTGCTTTATGCGTTTTCAAGAACAATGGTGATGACTGGTGATGCTTTGAGGTCGGTGGACTTGTTGGATGTGGATAGTGTGCCAGGCACTATATCCTTGGAGTGATTTATGATGAAATAGATGTTGTTGTTATTTTTCTTCTCTGCCGCAAGAGTGTGCTAGGCACTATATCCTCAGAATGAGCATGCAAGTGTGCTAGGCACTATATCCTCAGAACAAAAGTGTGCCAGGCGCTATATCCTCGGACGTGGCAGAAAGGCGACATCCGGAAGGATGTGTCGGGTTGGCATTCATAGACTGACAAGTGATATCACGAGCCAATAGGATAGGCATTCATCATGTGCATTTACTATGTATTTTTTTTGCTTTGCCTAATTGCATCTCTTGCCTAAATGAATAATATGCTTATTTGCTAGTTGTTTTACTTGCTGTACATGTATATTACTCGTGATTTACTTGCTTGTATTACTTGTGATTGTCTGGTGCTGAGGAGGTAGGCAGGTGGTGGCGATGGGATTGCACGGAGGTTAGGTTGGTGAAGGTTATGGGATACAGTAGTGTGATTAGTATTAGTTAGAATTCTCCTAAGTTTAGATAACCCGGTCTATGTTTTAAGTTCTTTATTTATTTAATTTATTCTAAACTTGAATATCCGTATCTGATGTGAAGTTTTAGGATTGCCTTCAGCGTCCTGGAGCCTTACATCTTACATATTGGACACTGTTACCATACTGAGAACCTTCGGTTCTCATTCCATACTTTGTTGTTGCTTTCTCAGATGCAGGTCGCAACCCACCTCGGTGAGTTGCTTTGATGGTGACAGAGCAGAGGATCCTGGATATGTTTTGGAGTCTTTTTGATTATTTGTTTGTTCCACACACTTTTGTATTTACTTATGCCTAGAGGCTTATTCTGAGAGAAAATCTTGTATAAGCTGTTTTTAACTTTTAGATTTCTGTATGGTCTGTATATAGCTAGCTGGCTTAAACTCCGTGGGCCGAGGCTAGATCCTTATACTCTAATATTTTGTTATATTATATCTTTTCTTGTGTGTTAAGTTAGTAGCTTCGTGTGTACGTTCTGTGCTTTTCAACTCCTGTTTTTAAGTTGTATCCTTCATCGGGCTTCTAAAATATATTACTTCTTCTATATATATTAGATGTATAAACTTTAGACTTGTTGTAACCTTTGATTAACCTTTACTTTACGGCGTGAGGTAAGGCTTAGGGTAATTAGGGTGTCACATTTAGCTTCTAGACTATATTACTTCTTATATATATATATATATATATATATATATATATATATAAACTTTAAACTTGTCGTAACCTTTGATTAACCCTGCGAGGTAAGGTGACGAATGGACTTTTGCTAGTAAAGAATTTTTATAAAAATAATCGGTTGTAAGTATAGTTTCTAAACCAACAAAAATCCCTTCGTACACAAACTTTGGTTGTCACAAGTAACAAAACCCAATAAAATTTATAACCGAAGTATTTAAACCTCGGGTCGTCTTCTCAAGGAATTGTAGGAAAGTATGATTTATTATTGGTTATGGAAAAGGTATGTTTTTGGGTTTTTGAAATAGGGAACAAGTAATTTAAATGGCAAGAAAAATAAATTAATAATTATAAAGAAAACTCTTGGCAAGATATGAGAACTAGAAATCCCATCCTGTTATCTTTATCAGGTGTGGTGAGAATTGTTTATCGCTCCCACTTAGTTAACCCTTACTAAATAAAGGAAAGTCAAGTAGACCAATCAATTTGATCCTCAAGGTCCTAGTCAACTCCTGTGAAAAGACTAGTTTTAGAGCGATCCAAATCAATCAGCGAGAATTCCAATTTTTGATCAACTGCTGAGTTTGATAACTTAAGTGTCACTAATTACTTAACCAAAGCCAAAAGGGAAAAAATCTAAATTATATTGAAAGTATCATAAATAGAATAAAATAATTATAAATCTGAAATACCTCAAATTATATTAAATAGAATATTCAAATCTAACATGGAAAGATTCATAAGCCAATTTGGCAACATAAATAATTAACAAGTAAAAGCATTAGAGTAACTAAAAGTAGAAGAGAAACATAGATTAAAGGAATATTGAACCTGGAATGGAGTAATAACCATAAAGTAAAAGAAATCCTAATTCTAAAACTTGAGAGAGAGGAGAGAACCTCTCTCTCTCTCTCTCTCTCTCTCTCTCTAAAACTACATCTAAAATCTAAAATTGTGAATTATGAATATTTGATGAAGTTGTCATTTATGAATAGATTGATTCTCCCACTTTATAGGCTCTAATTTGTGTTTTCTGGGATGAAAACTGGGTCAAAAACAGCCTAAAAATTGCCCCCAGCGATTTCTGGTATGTACAGGTTGCTGCAAAGTCACGCGTTAGCGTCGTCCACGCGTTAGCGTGGATTGGGTTTTTGCCAGGTCACGCGTCCGCGTGATCCACGCGTGCGCGTCGCCTAGTGGTGCACGAAATTGTGATGTCCAGGCTCGAACCATTCCTGGCACGTGAGCAACTTGGTACGCGTAATAGTGATTACACATTCATAATTTGTCACAACTTCGATACAACTGACCAGCAAGTGCACTGGGTCGTCCAAGTAATACCTTACGTGAGTAAGGGTCGAATCCCAGGGAGA
Source organism: Arachis ipaensis (assembly GCF_059453495.1). NCBI lineage: Eukaryota > Viridiplantae > Streptophyta > Magnoliopsida > Fabales > Fabaceae > Arachis > Arachis ipaensis. The sequence goes on from NC_142436.1 coordinate 112,041,437, forward strand.
TTGTTGGTATGAAGCAAGCTATGGTCACCTTGTAAATCTCAGTCAGGCGGATATAAAATAATTATGGATTTTTCGAATAATAATTAATAGAATAGGGATAGGAATACTTATGTAAATCATTGGTAGGAATTTCAGATAAGCGAATGGAGATGCTTTTCGTTCCTCTGAACCTCTGCTTTCCTGCTATCTTCATCCAATCCGTCTTACTCCTTTCCATGGCTGGCTTTATGTGATACATCACCACTGTCAATGGCTACTTTCGGTCATCTCACGGGAAAATGATCCAATGCCCTGTCACGGCACGGCTAATCGTCTGGAGGCATCACCCTTGTCAATGGCTTCATCTTATCCTCTCAGTGAATAATATTCTCACGCACCCTGTCACGGCACGGCTATTCATCTGTCGGTTCTCGATCATGCCGGAATAGGATTTACTATCCTTTTGCGTCTGTCACTAACGCCCTGCAACCGCGAGTTCGGAGCTCGTCACAGTCATTCAATCATTGAATCCTACTCGGAATACCACAGACAAGGTTTAGACCTTCCGGATTCTCTTGAATGCCGCCATCATTCTAGCTTGCGCCACGAAGATTCTGGTTAAGAGATCTAAGAGATATTCATTCTAGCTTATTTCATGTAGAACGGAAGTGTTTGTCAGGCACGTGTTCATAAGGGAGAAGGATGATGAGCGTCACACATAATCATCACCTTCATCACGTTCTTGGGTGCGAATGGATATCTTAGAAGAGAAATAAGAAGAATTGAATAGAAAATAGTAGTACTTTGCATTAATCTTTGAGGAACAGCAGAGCTCCACACCTTAATCTATGGAGTGTAGAAACTCTACCGTTAAAAATACATAAGTGAAAGGTCCAGGCATGGCCGTGTGGCCAGCCCCCATGGTCTAAGAACAATGCGTTCAAAGATACCTAATACAATAGTAAAAGGTCCTATTTATAATAAACTAGCTACTAGGGTTTACATGAGTAAGTAATTGATGCATAAATCCACTTCCTGGGCCCACTTGGTGTGTGTTTGGGCTGAGCCTGAGTGTTGCACGTGTAGAGGTTCTTCTTGGAGTTGAACGCCAGTATTTGTGCCAGTTTGGGCGTTCAGCTCTGGTTTTGGCTCCTTTTCTGGCGCTGGACGCCAGATTTGGGTAGGAAGCTGGCGTTGAACGCCAGTTTACGTCATCTATTCTTGGCCAAAGTATGAACTATCAACATTGCTGGAAAGCCCTGGATGTCTACTTTCCAACACAATTGGAAGCGCGCCATTTCGAGTTCTGTAGCTCCAGAAAATCCACTTTGAGTGCAGGGAGGTCAGAATCCAACAGCATCAGCAGTCCTTCTTCCAGCTCTGAATCAGATTTTTGCTCAAGTCCCTCAATTTCAGCCAGAAAATTCCTGAAATCACAGAAAAACACACAAACTCATAGTAAAGTCCAGAAATGTGAATTTAACATAAAAACTAATGAAAACATCCCTAAAAGTAACTAGATTCTACTAAAAACATACTAAAAACAATGTCAAAAAGCGTATAAATTATCCGCTCATCACAACACCAAACTTTAATTGTTGCTTGTCCCCAAGCAACTAAAAATCAATTAGGATAAAAAGAAGAGAATATACTATAAATTCCAAACTATCAATGAAACAGAGCTTCAATCATATGAGCGGGACTTATAGCTTTTTGCCTCTTGAATAGTTTTGGCATCTCACTTTATCCATTGAGGTTCAGAATGATTGGCATCTATAGAAACTTCAGATTTCGAATAGTGTTATTGACTCTCCTAGTTCAGGATGATGATTCTTGAACACAGCTTCTTTATGAGTCTTGGCCGTGGCCCTAAGCACTTTGTTTTCCAGTATTACCACCGGATACATAAATGCCATAGACACATAATTGGGTGAACCCTTTCAGATTGTGACTCAGCTTTGCTAAAGTCCCCAATTAGAGGTGTCTAGGGTTCTTAAGCACACTCTTCTCTTTTTTTTTTTTTGCTTTGGACCTTGACTTTAACCGCTCAGTCTCAAGTTTTCACTTGACACCTACACGCCACAAGCACATGGTTAGGGACAGCTTGGTTTAGCCGCTTAGACCAGGATTTTATTCCTTTAGGTCCTCCTATCCACTGATGCTCAAAGCCTTGGGATCCTTTTTATTTGCCCTTGCCTTTTGGTTTTAAGGGTTATTGGCTTTTTCTGCTTGCTTTTTCTTTTTCTTTCTATTTTTTTTCGCCTATTTTTTTTATATTTTTTTTTCTGCAAGCTTTGTTCTTTGCTGCTTTTTCTTGCTTCAAGAATCATTTTTATGATTTTTCAGATTATCAAATAACATGTCTCCTAGTCATCATTCTTTCAAGAGCCAACATATTTAACATTCTTAAACAACAACTTCAAAAGACATATGCACTATTCAAGCATACATTCAGAAAACAAGAAGCATTGTCACCACATCAATATAATTAAGCTAAGTTCAAGGATAAATTCGAAACTCATGTACTTCTTGTTCTTTTGAATTAAAGCATTTTTCATTTAAGAGAGGTGATAGATTCATAGGACATTCATATCTTTAAGACAAAGTTACTAACTACTAATGATCATGTAATGAAGACACAAACATAGCTAAGCACATAACGAAAAACAGAAGAAAGAAGAACAAGGAATGAATCCACCTTAGTGATGGTGGCGTTTCCTTCTTGAGGAACCAATGATGTCCTTGAGCTCTTCTATGTCTCTTCCTTGTCTTTGTTGCTCCTCCCTCATTGCTTTTTGATCTTCTCTTATTTCATGAAGCATGATGGAGTGCTCTTGATGTTCCACCCTTAGTTGTCCCATATTGGAACTCAATTCTCCTAGGGAGGTGTTGATTTGCTCCCAATAATTTTGTAGAGGAAAGTGCATTTGAGGCATCTTCGGGATCTCATGGTGGTGAGCTTCCTGCGCCTCTTGAGCTCCATGAATGGGCTCTCTTGCTTGCTCCATCTTTTTCTTAGTGATGGGCTTCTCTTCCTTAATAGGAATGTCTCCTTCTATGAAAGCTCCAGCTGAGTAACATAGATGGCAAATGAGGTGAGGGAAGGCTAACCTTGCCATAGTGGAGGACTTGTCAGCCACCTTGTAGAGTTCTTGAGGTATAATCTCATGAACTTCCACCTCTTCTCCAATCATGATGCTATGGATCATGATGGCCCGGTCTATAGTAACTTCAGACCGGTTGCTAGTGGGAATGATTGAGCATTGAATGAACTCCAACTATCCTCTAGCTATAGGCTTGAGGTCCAATCTTCTTAGTTGAACCGGCTTGCCTTTGGAGTCAACCTTCCATTGAGCTCCTTCTGCACATATGTCCATAAGGACTTGGTCCAACCTTTGATCAAAGTTGACTCTCCTTGTGTAGGGGCGTGCGTTCTCTTCCATGTATGGCAAGTTGAACGCCAACCTCACATTTTCCGGACTAAAATCTAAGTATTTCCCCCGAACCATTGTAACATAGTTCTTTGGATCCGGGTTCTTACTTTGATCATGGTTCTTGGTGATCCATGCATTGGCATAGAACTCTTGAACCATTAGGATGCCGACTTGTTGGATGGGATTTGTTAGAACTTCCCAACCTCTTCTTTGAATTTCATGTCGGATCTCCGGATACTCATTTCTTTTGAGTTTAAAAGGGACCTCAGGGATCACCTTCTTTTTGGCCACAACATCATAGAAGTGGTCTTGATGGGCTTTGGAGATGAACCTTTCCATCTCCCATGACTCGGATGTGGAAGCTTTTATCTTCCCTTTCCCTCTTCTAGAGGATTCTCTGGTCTTAGATGCCATCAATGGTAATGGAAAAACAAAAAAGCTATGCTTTTACCACACCAAACTTAGAATATTGCTCGCCCTCGAGCAATAAACAAAAGAATAGAAGAAGAAGAAGAAGAAATATGGAGAGGGAGAGGGAGATGTGGTTTCGGCCAAGGAGAGTGTAGAGGGGTGTGTTGTGTGAATTTGATGAAGAATGGAGGTCTTTATATAGGGAAGGGAGGGGGGGGTTAAGGTTCGGCCATATGGGTGGGCTTGGGTGGGAAATTGGTTTTGAATTTTGAAGGTAGGTGGAGTTTATGAGGTAGGTTTATGGGGAAGAGTGGATGGATGTGAGTGGTGAAGAGGTGATGGGGAAGAGAGTCTGAGGTGATTGGTGAAGGGTTTTTGGGGAGGAGTGTTTATGGGGTTGTGTGAGAGAGAGTGGTGAGAAGAAGTGAGTGGAGGTAGGTGGGGACCCACAGATCCTGAGTTGATCCTGTGGGGTCCACAGATCCTAAGATGATCCTGTGGGGTCCACAGATCCTGAGGTGTCAAGGCATTTACATCCATGCACCCATTAGGCATGTAAAAATGCCTTTGTACCCAACTCTGGGCGTTCAGCGCCAGGTTGGTGGCCATTTTGGGCATTCAACGCCCATTTGTGTGCCATTTCTGGCGTTGAACGCCAGAACCATGCCTGTTCTGGCGTTCAGCGCCCAGAAGCTGCCCATTTTGGGCGTTCAGCGCTAGAACCATGCTCTGTTTTGGCGCTGAACGCCAGACATATGCTCCTCCAGGGTGTGATTTTTCTTCTGCTGTTTTTGATTCCGTTTTCAATTTTTATATTTATTTTGTGACTCCACATGATCATGAACCTAAGAAAACATAAAAAACAATAAAAATAAGAATTAGATAAACATTGGGTTGCCTCCCAACAAGCGCTTCTTTAATGTCAATAGCTTGACAGTGGGCTCTCATGGAGCCTCACAGATGTGCAGATCTTTGTTGAAACTCTCCAACACCAAACTTAGAGTTTGGATATGGGAGTTCAACACCAAACTTAGAGTTTGGTTGTGGCCTCCCAACACCAAACTTAGAGTTTGACTGTGGGGGCTCTGGTTGACTCTGCTTGGAGAGAAGCTTTTTCTGCTTCCTCTCCATAGTTGTAGAGGGAGATCCTTGAGTTTTAAACACAAGGGAGTCCTCATTCCATTGAAGAACTATTTCACCTCTGTCAACATCAATCACAGCTCTTGCTGTGGCCAGGAAAGGTCTTCCTAGGATGATGGATTCATCCTCTTCCTTTCCAGTATCCAGGACTATGAAATCAGTGGGTATGTAAAGGCCCTCAACCTTTACTAATACATCTTCTACTTGTCCATAAGCCTGTTTTCTTGAGTTGTCTGCCATCTCTAGTGAGATTTTAGCAGCTTGCACCCCATAGATTCCCAGTTTCTCTATTACAGAGAGGGGCATGAGGTTTATTCCTGAACCAAGGTCACACAAAGCTTTAAAGATCATAGTGCCTATGGTACATGGTATTATGAACTTTCGAGGATCCTGTCTCTTCTGAGGTAATGTCAGTTGATCCAGATCACTCAGTTCATTGATGAACAAGGGAGGTTCAACTTCCCAAGTATCAATGCCAAATAATTTGGCATTCAGCTTCATGATTGCACCAAGAAACTTGGCAGTTTGCTCTTCAGTAACATCCTCATTCTCTTCAGAAGAGGAATACTCATCAGAACTCATGAAGGGCATAAGGAGGTTCAATGGAATCTCTATGGTCTCTAGATGAGCCTCAGGGTCCTTTGGTTCCTCAAAGGGAAGCTCCTTATTGATCACTGGACGTCCCAGGAGGTCTTCCCCCTTGGGATTCACGTCCTTTCCTCTCCTCACAGGTTCGGCCATGGTGCTTATGTCAATGGCCTTGCACTCTCCTTTTGGATTCTCTTCTGTATTACTTGGGAGAGTACTAGGAGGGATTTCAGTGATCCTTTTACTCAGCTGGCCCACTTGTGCTTCCAAGTTTCTAATGGAAGACCTTGTTTCATTCATGAAACTTACAGTGGCCTTGGACAGATCAGAGACTAAATTTGCTAAATTAGAAGTATTTTGTTCAGAGTTCTCTGTCTGTTGCTGAGTTGATGATGGAAAAGGCTTGCTATTGCTAAACCTGTTTCTTCCACCATTATTAAAGCCTTGTTGAGGCTTTTGATCATTCCATGAGAAATTTGGATGATTTCTCCATGTTGAGTTATAGGTGTTTCCATAAGGTTCACCTAAGTAATTTACCTCTGCTATTGCAGGGTTCTCAGGATCATAGGCTTCTTTTTCAGAAGATGCCTCTTGAGTACTGTTGGATGCAGCTTGCATTCCATGCAGACTCTGAGAGATCATATTGACTTGCTGAGTCAATATTTTATTCTGAGCCAATATGGCATTTAGAGTATCAACTTCAAGAACTCCCTTCTTCATAGGCGTCCCATTACTCACAGGATTCCTTTCAGAAGTGTACATGAACTGGTTATTAGCAACCATGTCAATGAGTTCTTGAGCTTCTGCAGGCGTTTTCTTTAGGTGAATGGATCCACCTGCAGAAGTGTCCAGTGACATCTTTGATAGCTCAGATAAACCATCATAGAATATATCCAGGATGGTCCATTCTGAAAGCATGTCAGAAGGACACTTTTTGGTCAACTGTTTGTATCTTTCCCAAGCTTCATAGAGGGATTCACCTTCTTTCTGTCTGAAGGTTTGAACATCAGCTCTAAGCTTGCTCAGCTTTTGAGGAGGAAAGTACTTGGCTAAGAAAGCCGTGACCAGCTTATCCCACGAGTTCAGGCTGTCTTTAGGTTGAGAGTCCAACCATAATCTAGCTCTGTCTCTTACAGCAAAGGGGAAAAGCATGAGCCTGTAGACTTCAGGATCTACTCCATTAGTCTTAACAATATCACATATCTGCAAGAATTCAGTTAAGAACTGAAAAGGATCTTCAGATGGAAGTCCATGAAACTTGCAGTTCTGCTGCATCAGAGAAACTAATTGAGGTTTCAGCTCAAAGTTGTTTGCTCCAATGGCAGGAATGGAGATGCTTCTTCCATGTAAATTGGAATTAGGTGCAGTAAAGTCACCAAGCATCTTCCTTACATTATTATTATTTTCGGCTGCCATCTCCTCTTCCTGTTCGAAAATTTCTGAAAGATTATCTCTGGATTGTTGTAATTTAGCTTCTCTTAATTTTCTCTTCAGAGTCCTTTCAGGTTCTGGATCTGCTTCCACAAGAATGTTCTTATCCTTGCTCCTGCTCATATGACAAAGAAGAAGGCACAGAAAAATAATGATAATAATAGAGATCCTTTATACCACAGTATAGGGATCCCTTTGTGAGTAGAAGAAGAGGGGGAGACAAAGAATGTAATATAATGGAAGAAACACAACTGTGAGGAGGCTAGAGATGTGAGATGAGATGTTAGGATATGAATGAATAAATAGAGTAAGATGGGGGAGGGAAAATTTTCGAAAATTATTTTGAAAAAGAGTTAGTGATTTTTGAAAATAGTTTTTGAAAAATGTTTAGTATTTTTTTTTCGAAATTTTTTTGAAATAAAAAATAAAAATAAAAATAATTAGTTAATTAAAAAGAAATTTTTGAAAAAGGGGGAGATATTTTCGAAAATTAGAAAGAGAGAATTAGTTAGGTGGTTTTGAAAAAGTTAAGAAACAAACAAAAAGTTAGTTAGTTAGTTGAAACAAATTTTGAAAACCAATTTTGAAAAGATAAGAAGTTAGGAAGTTAGAGAAGATATTTTGAAATCATATTTTTGAAAAAGATAAGAAGATATTTTTGAAAAGATATGATTGAAATTAGTTTTGAAAAAGATTTGATTTTTAAAATCACAATTAATGACTTGATTCATAAGAAATCACAAGATATGATTCTAGAACTTAAAGTTTGAATCTTTCTTAACAAGCAAGTAACAAACTTCAAATTTTTGAATCAAAACATTAATTGATTATGTTATTTTCGAAAATTTGGTCTAAAAATAAGAAAAAGATTTTTGAAAAATATTTTTGGAATTTTCGAAAATAACTAAGAATTTTGAAAAAGATTTGATTTTTGAAAAAGATTTTGAAAAAGATAAGATTTTCAAATTGAAAATTTGATTTGACTCATAAGAAACAACTTGATTTTAAAAATTTTTGAAAAAGTCAACCCAAATTTTCGAATTTGATGAGAGAAAAGAGGAAGATATTTTTTTGATTTTTTGAATTTTTATGAAAAACATGAAAATTATGCAATGCATGAAATTTTTTAGATCAAAACAATGAATGCATGTAAGAATGCTATGAATGTCAAGATGAACACCAAGAACACTGTGAATGTCAAGATGAACATCATAGACACAATTTTGAAAAATTTTTAATGCAAAGAAAACATGCAAGACACCAAACTTAGAATTCTTTAATGCTTAGGCACTAAGAATTCAAAAATGCATATGATAAACATGAAAAGACACAAAACAAAAAATCATCAAGATCAAACAAGAAGACTTACCAAGAACAACTTGAAGATCATGAAGAACACTATGAATGCATGAAATTTTCGAAAAATGTAAGATGCATATGCAATTGACACCAAACTTATAACATGACTCAAGACTCAAACAAGAAACACAAAATATTTTTTTGATTTTTATGATTTTCTAATTTTTTTTTTGGATTTTTTTCGAAAATTAATTGAAAGAGAAAAATAAGGATTCCAAAATTTTTAATATGAATTCCAGGAATCTTGCATTCTTAGTCTAAAGCTTCAGTCCAGGAATTAGACATGGCTCACTAGCCAGCCAAGCTTTCAAAGAAAGCTCCAGTCCAAAACACTAGACATGGCCAATGGCCAGCCAAGCTTCAGCATTTAACACCAGAGTATATTGCTCTTGATAACAAATTGCTGCTCATCATTTATCAAGTATGTAACTTACCTCTGATGGTTTGGAAGCCTCAGTCCAAAAGAATTTAGACATGGCTTTACAGCCAGCCAGGCTTCACATGCTTCATGAAACACTAGAATTCATTCTTAAAAATCTTGAATAAAAAAATTTTTTTTTTTTGAAAACAGATGAGAGATTTTTGAAATTTTTTTTTTGAAAATAAAATAAAAAGAAAAGTACCTAATCTGAGCAACAAGATGAACCGTCAGTTGTCCAAACTCAAACAATCCCCGGCAACGGCGCCAAAAACTTGGTGCACGAAATTGTGATGTCCAGGCTCGAACCATTCCTGGCACGTGAGCAACTTGGTACGCGTAATAGTGATTACACATTCATAATTTGTCACAACTTCGATACAACTGACCAGCAAGTGCACTGGGTCGTCCAAGTAATACCTTACGTGAGTAAGGGTCGAATCCCACGGAGCTTGTTGGTATGAAGCAAGCTATGGTCACCTTGTAAATCTCAGTCAGGCGGATATAAAATAATTATGGAGTTTTCGAATAATAATTAATAGAATAGGGATAGGAATACTTATGTAAATCATTGGTAGGAATTTCAGATAAGCGAATGGAGATGCTTTTCGTTCCTCTGAACCTCTGCTTTCCTGCTATCTTCATCCAATCCGTCTTACTCCTTTCCATGGCTGGCTTTATGTGATACATCACCACTGTCAATGGCTACTTTCGGTCATCTCACGGGAAAATGATCCAATGCCCTGTCACGGCACGGCTAATCGTCTGGAGGCATCACCCTTGTCAATGGCTTCATCTTATCCTCTCAGTGAATAATATGCTCACGCACCCTGTCACTGCACGGCTATTCATCTGTCGGTTCTCGATCATGCCGGAATAGGATTTACTATCCTTTTGCGTCTGTCACTAACGCCCTGCAATCGCGAGTTCGGAGCTCGTCACAGTCATTCAATCATTGAATCCTACTCGGAATACCACAGACAAGGTTTAGACCTTCCGGATTCTCTTGAATGACGCCATCATTCTAGCTTGCGCGACGAAGATTCTGGTTAAGAGATCTAAGAGATATTCATTCTAGCTTATTTCATGTAGAACGGAAGTGTTTGTCAGGCACGTGTTCATAAGGGAGAAGGATGATGAGCGTCACACATAATCATCACCTTCATCACGTTCTTGGGTGCGAATGGATATCTTAGAAGAGAAATAAGAAGAATTGAATAGAAAACAGTAGTACTTTGCATTAATCTTTGAGGAACAGCAGAGCTCCACACCTTAATCTATGGAGTGTAGAAACTTTACCATTAAAAATACATAAGTGAAAGGTCCAGGCATGGCCGTGTGGCCAGCCCCCATGGTCTAAGAACAATGCGTTCAAAGATACCTAATACAATAGTAAAAGGTCCTATTTATAATAAACTAGCTACTAGGGTTTACATGAGTAAGTAATTGATGCATAAATCCACTTCCTGGGCCCACTTGGTGTGTGTTTGGGCTGAGCCTGAGTGTTGCACGTGTAGAGGTTCTTCTTGGAGTTGAACGCCAGTATTTGTGCCAGTTTGGGCGTTCAGCTCTGGTTTTGGCTCCTTTTCTGGCGCTGGACGCCAGATTTGGGTAGAAAGCTGGCGTTGAACGCCAGTTTACGTCGTCTATTCTTGGCCAAAGTATAAACTATCATACATTGCTGGAAAGCCCTAGATGTCTACTTTCCAACGCAATTAGAAGCGCGCCATTTCGAGTTCTGTAGCTCAAGAAAATCCACTTTGAGTGCAGGGAAGTCAGAATCCAACAGCATCAGCAGTCCTTCTTCCACCTCTGAATCAGATTTTTGCTCAAGTCCCTCAATTTCAGCCAGAAAATACCTGAAATCACAGAAAAACACACAAACTCATAGTAAAGTCCAGAAATGTGAATTTAACATAAAAACTAATGAAAACATCCCTAAAAGTAACTAGATTCTACTAAAAACATACTAAAAACAATGTCAAAAAGCGTATAAATTATCCGCTCATCACCTAGCTTCGGGGAAGCTATAGAAAATTATATATTTTTGCGAATCCCCAGACGTTAGCTTTCCAACGCAACTGGAACCGTGTCATTTGGATCTTTGTAGCTCAAGTTATGGTTGATTTTGTACCAAGAGGTCAGGCTGGACAGCTTTAGCAGTTCCTTCAGTTTCTTGTATTTCTTCCACTTTTGCATGGTTCCTTTCCATCCTCTAAGCCATTCCTGTCCTGTAATCCCTGAAATCACTTAACGCACATATCACGACATCGAATAGTAATAAGAGAGGATTAAACATAGCAAAATTAGGGCCAAAGAAGCATGTTTTCAATCATAGCACAAAATCAGGAAGGAAAACGTAAAACATGCGAATTGTATGAATAAGTGTGAGAATAATGGATAAAATCCACTAGATTAAGCACATGATAAACACTAAAAATGGGGTTTATCAACCTCCCCACACTTAAACATTAGCATGTCCTCATGCTAAGTTCAAGAGAAGCTATAAAGGAGTGAAGAGGAATGGTAGAATGTATGAAATGCAACTATCTATGTGAATACAACTATATGAAAAATGTTTCTACCTACTTGGTTAAAAGTAAACAAATCTTTTAAGAACAAATATGAACTGGATTTCACTAATTCAAATCACAAAATAAGGTACAAGTAAACTTGCAGAAGAAAATAGCTTATGAAAGCCGGGAACAAAGAATCGAGCATCGAACCCTCACCGGAAGTGTATACACTCTAACCACTCAAGTGTTTAAGGTTCGACTCTTTCAATTCTCTACTAATCTTGCTTTCTAAGGCTTGCTTTTCTTCTACCAATCAACAAAAATTTAATGCACAGATACACATATCAAGAGGTCTTTTAAGGGTTGTAATGGGGTTAGGGTCAAGGTAGGATTGTATTTGCCCAAGTGGACTAAAATCTGAATCCTTAATTAACTTAAAATTTCCACCTAACTTAAGACAATCCATGTAATCATAATACCACATCTAACTATCCATTAACCATGTTTTCCACATATTCATGCATCCTAATTTCGAATACAGTACATATGCATTGCTTTCACCATTTACTTTGGGGCATTTTGTCCCCTTTTTGTTATTTGCTCTTTTTCTTCTTTATATATATATATATATATATATATATATATATATATATATATATATATATATATATATATATATATAATTTTGTTTTTTCTCAATGCATATGATTAAGGTATTGAATGCATGAACATATTCTTAACATTCTTTCACATTTTCAGAAAATTCTAACATACTCAATTTTCAAACCAAATGTTTCCAAACCCAATTTCACCACACTTAAATCATAAGCACTCTCACTAGTCTAAGATAACCAAGGATTCAAATTAAGGACATTATTGTTTTCTGCTTAGAGTTAGTGATGAGCTAAAGTAAAGAACAAAGGGGTAAAATAGGCTCAAATTGGTTTGCAAAGGATAATGAAAGGTTAAGGCCATATGGGTATGTAAGCTCAGTGAAACAAAGGCCTCAATCATATAAGTGCATGCATACATCAAACCATGAAAATATAGAATTAAGCAAGACAAAGATCACAATTTTAGAGAGAAAAACACACACCAAAAATAAAATATTGGTTGGTAGAATGCAACTAATTCAAATAGGCTCAAAATCTCACAGGTTTTGTGTGTTCGAGCTCTAAACCATGTTCCAGTATAATATTTCTTCAATCAAGTTCAATAAAAATTTCAATTCAAATTAGTGAAATGCTATAAAAAATTTCTTAAAAAAGAAATTTGTTACTTCAACCAAGCAGTGGTGGAATATGCACAATATCAAACAAATATGCAATCAAACATGCAAATACAACAATGAACAAACAAAGAAAATAAAACATTGGTGTTGAGAAGAAGGTAACTAACCCACGGAAGTCGGTATCGACCTTCCCACACTTAAAGATTGCACCGTCCTCGGTGCATGCTGAGATGTGCAAGTGGGCGGGTTGCTCTAACTGACGCTTTTCTCTATAGATTGTGCAGATGGACTTGTCTGTTGTCCCATGTAAAAGTTTTTCATTTCCCTTCCTCGGTGGCCATCCTGAAAGAAGAGAAAAAAGAAGAAAAGTAACCCAAGAATAAAGAAAAGAAAATAAATAAAGTATGGGTGGGTTAATGCCAAATAATGGGGGCCTCAATTACATGGTAGGTACAACATGTAAGTGAGAAAATAGTAGAAGTAATTGGCATATCAATAGTGTAAAAATTGCAACAAAGGGGAAGAGTGTGGGTAATGAAAGATAGTGTAAGTTCATATCAATGCAAGAGGAGTATAAGTATCATAAAAGATTAGCATTGATTTAAATAATATTACCCAATCAGAATAAAACAAGTTATGAAGCACCAGGATAATGCAAGAAAAGATGTAACAGTTGAATAAGAAAATTTAACACCAATGAAAAAATAATAAATTTAGAAAAGAAAATAAAAATATGCACAAAATTAAAATGCAATGAATGAAAGTATGCAAATAAAATAAGTAAAATAGAATGAAAGAGAATAAGGATGAAAAGTTAAAGAGATGAAGAAAAAGAAAGTAAGAAAGGGGAGAGAAAGAATAAAAAAAGATAGAAGAAAGAAGAAAGAATGATAATAGAAAGATAAGTAGGATTGGAGAGGGAAAGATAGGAATTCTGGCGCTGATTTGGATAAACTATGCGTCGCATGCGACGCGAACGCATGGTTTACGCGTTCGCATGCTTAGCACTATTTTCAGATGACGCAGACGCGTGACCTGATTTGTGCTATTGGCGCGAGTGCAGCCTCGCGCACGCATAACTTTCTATTTCGTACGCATATTGCCAAAATTTAGGGTGACGCGTGCACGTGGGTGACGCGCACGCGTGAATGGCCTGTTTTTGAAAGATGACGCGGACGCGTGGGGCACGCGTTCGCATGATAGGGCTTGTGCTTCTAGCATCATTCTAGCCCCACTCCATCATAACTTTCTGCCATACACTCCTTTACGTAGATTTTGCAGGGTCACGCGTGCGCATCGGCGACGCGCACGCGTGGGAGGCTGATTTTCGCAAACGATGCGGATGCGTCAGGGACGCATTTGCGTGGGAGTGTTTGTGCCTAGGCACGCCTCCAGCCACGCTCCCGCGTGACTCTCTACTTCTTTTCTTCTTGTTGCGAAAGCACTTATGACGCGGACACGTCAACGACGCTTACGCGTCGCGTGCATTTATTTTTATGCAGAATGCAAAATGCAGAATGTAGATGAATATGCAGGAATTATGAATGAACACTACTAAAAATAAAATAAATTAGAACTAAGATTAAAATAAAATAAAATTGGGACTGAAAAAGAACGATCATACCATGGTGGGTTGTCTCCCACCTAGCACTTTTAGTTAAAGTCCTTAAGTTTGACATTTGATGAGCTCCCTGTTATGGAGGCTTGTGTTTGAACTCGTCTTGAAACTTCCACCAATGTTTGGACTTTCAATAAGCTCTATCAATACCAGGTAAATTTCTCAAGCTTTGGTGGAGTTCTTTACAAGATTTGAGCTCCCAAAATTGATCCTCATATATTCCTGGATTCCAAATCTTGATTCTACACCCGTCTTCAAGTTGATCATTATGATTCCATCCGGGTGGTAAGCAATCTGAATTCTCACTAAGGCATCCAAACAGCTTCCTAGACCCATTCAGTTGAGCTTTACACCAACCTTTGCATTTAAACTTTGAGCTCCCAACCACAACGAACCTAGGATTGTGTTGCCAACCACTAACCATCTCCCTCTTACTCTTAAAGCCACAAAGAGCTCTAAGCTGACCATCTGTCTCAAGTAAACCATATTCAAGTGGGAAAGTAAAGGTCAAGGATAAGGATTTTACCCATTTGAATGTTGTATTGGATGGTAATGGCTTTGGGAGAGGTGTTTCCAATGGTCTTGCAAGCTCCACTCCCTTGTGCTCTTTCTTGACAACTTCCACCTCTTTGCAAGCTTTTTCAATTTTAACCTCTTCCTCTTGGTAGCTTTCTTCCAATTCAATCTCTTCTTCATTGCTTACCAAGGGCATGGGAAGTTGTGCTTCTTCTTCTTTAATCTCCATGTCCAGTCTAGTGGGAGAGGATTCAATTGTAGGTAAGAATTCATCAATAATTGAATCCATCTTATGATCAACCTCCTCCAAATCTTCAACCATGATATGCCTTGGAGGTTGTAAACCCTCTTCAACATCAAATTCAAATATCTTGGAAGGAGGTTTCTATGACTGGACTTTCCCATGGAGGTTCTGCATCTCCCAAGTCTGCAACCTCTTCTTCCTCTTCAATAATTGCTGCTTTGTCCAGTTGTTTTAGTATAAAATTGTACTCCTTCTTGATGATTTCCTTTCCATGACAACTCCCTTCAACTACTCCTTCATCTGCAAGGGTCTCTCCTATCTCCACATTTTGGGCCTTCTCTTGCTCTAAGACAAAATCAGACTCCTCCTTGATGTCTTCCTTCACTAATTCTTCCACCGCTTCTTCGACTTCAAGGGTCTCTACTACCTCCACATGTAGGGCCTCCTCTAGCTTCTTATGAAGTATGAATTTACGAAGACGATCCCTTTTCTCTTGTTCCTTGTCAATAGCATAGCTGGGATCATCTTGCTCTTGGATTGATAGATGTGGGTGCTCTTCCGTGGAGGGTGGTGATAGGATAGGAAGATTATTATGTGGTTAAAAAGGAAGCGCACTAAAGCTTGAGGGTTGAATATTGGAGGTAGAGGGTTGGTCCATGTGGGATATAAGTGCTTGAAAAGAGTAGAGGTGAGACTAGTGATAGAGGCAAGTGTGGTATGAAGCTCTATTTTCCCTTGGTGAATAACACCAATGGTGTTGTCATCCAGTGGAGGTTAGAGTGGATATAGGTTAGGGTCATATGGAGGTGAATGGTGTAAAGGGGCTTGTGAGTATAGTGGTTCAAAGGTGTATTGGGGAGGTGGTTCATAAGCATATGATGGGGCTTGTTGGTAACTACAAGGGGGTCCACCATATCTATCATCTTGGTATGCACCTCGGAATGGCTCCTAACCATAGTAATTTGGTGGAGGTGGTTTGTCACGAAAGGGTCCACCATAACTATTGTCTTGGCATGCATTGTAGGATGGTCGTTGTCCATGGTATCTTGGAAGGTGTTGTTGCCGAAAGGGTTGATCAGATCCTCGTGGCTCCTTCCATCTTTGATTGTTTCGACCTTGATGCATGTTCCTGTTATAGCTTCCATTCCTTTCAACAACATTAGAACCAAACTCAAAGCGACGTGGGTGAGAACTCATAGTAACTAATAAAAATTAAAAACAAAAATAAAAACAAATAAACAAGCAAAATAAAATATTTACAATAACCAATAATAAGGCACACGTTTGCAATTCCCCAGCAACGACGCCATTTTGACGAACGGACTTTTGCTAGTAAAGAATTTTTATAAAAATAATCGCGTTGCAAGTATAGTTTCTAAACCAACAAAAATCCCTTCGTACAAAAACTTTGGTTGTCACAAGTAACAAAATCCAATAAAATTTATAACCGAAGTATTTAAACCTCGGGTCGTCTTCTCAAGGAATTGCAGGGAAGTATGATTTATTATTGGTTATGGAAAAGGTATGTTTTTGGGTTTTTGAAATAGGGAACAAGTAATTTAAATGGCAAGAAAAATAAATTAATAATTATAAAGAAAACTCTTGGCAAGATATGAGAACTGGAAATCCCATCCTAGTTATCCTTATCAGGTGTGATGAGAATTGTTTATCGCTCCCACTTAGTTAATCCTTACTAAATAAAGGAAAGTCAAGTGGACCAATCAATTTGATCCTCAAGTCCTAGTCAACTCCTGTGGAAAGACTAGCTTTAGAGCGATCCAAATCAATCAGCGAGAATTCCAATTTTCGATTAACTGCTGAGTTTGATAACTCAAGTGTCACCAATTACTTAACCAAAGCCAAAATGGGAAAAATATAAATTATATTGAAAGCATCATAAATAGAATAATACAATCATAAATCTAAAATACCTCAAATTATATTAAATAGAATATTCAAATCTAACATGAAAAGATTCATAAGCCAATTTGGCAAAATAAATAATTAACAAGTAAAAGTATTAGAGTAACTAAAAGTAGAAGAGAAACATAGATTAAAGGAATATTGAACCTGGAATGGAGTAATAACCATAAAGTAAAAGAAATCCTAATTCTAAAATCTAAGAGAGAGGAGAGAACCTCTCTCTCTCTCTCTCTAAAACTACATCTAAAACCTAAATCTGGGAATTATGAACGTTGTATGAAGTTGTCGTTTATAAATGGATTGATTCTCCCACTTTATAGCCTCTAATCTGTATTTTCTGGGCTGAAAACTGGGTCAAAAACAGCCCAGAAATCGCCATCAGCAATTTCTGGTATGTACAGGTCGCTGCAAAGTCACGCGTTAGCGTCGTCCACGCGTTAGCGTGGATTGGGTTTTTGCCAGTCACGCGTCCGCGTGATCCACGCGTGCGCATCACCTGGCTTCGGGGCAGCTATAGAAAATTATATATTTTTGCGAAGCCCCGGACGTTAGCTTTCCAACGCAACTAAAACTGCGTCATTTGGATCTCTGTAGCTCAAGTTATGGTTGATTTTGTACCAAGAGGTCAGGCTGGACAGCTTTAGCAGTTCCTTCAGTTTCTTGTATTCCTTCCACTTTTGCATGGTTCCTTTCCATCCTCTAAGCCATTCCTGTCCTGTAATCCCTGAAATCACTTAACGCACATATCACGGCATCGAATGGTAATAAGAGAGGATTAAACATAGCAAAATTAGGGCCAAAGAAGCATGTTTTCAATCATAGCACAAAATCAGGAAGGAAAACGTAAAACATGCGAATTGTATGAATAAGTGTGAGAATAATGGATAAAATCCACTAGATTAAGCACAGGATAAACCCTAAAAATGGGGTTTATCATAAGGCATAGGGTAATTTGTAAGACCTAGAAATTTTAGAAGATCTTATTAAGAGCTAATTTAGATTTATTTATTATTAAGTATTTTAATCCCTGAAATTATTCTATTAAAGATAATTAAAATAAATTTTGATTAATTGAGTTTAAAATAATTTAAGATTTTATCTGATTTTATAATTATTGAATTATTTTCTATATTTAAATTATAAAGTTTAGCAAATGTAAAATAATAAGAATTTTATATGATTTGGTTTAAATAATTTAGATTTTGGAATTTAATACTTTAATTCTTATAAACAAAGAAAATTAATTATATTATCTCTAATCCTTTAATTAGAATATTTTATTGAAATTAATTTGTAAATTTATGATTAAATAATATTTCAATTACTCTACTATCCCTAATTTTAGTAAAATGACTAAACTGCCCTTAACCCTAATTTTACTATCCTCATAGCCTCTCTTTCCTCTTCAGCTGCGCAGCCCCAACCCTCCTCTCCTCACCCTTTCTGCCCTCCAACCATTAACACACAAAACAAACACATTCACATACGTGGAGGAGAGATCCGAGAGAGGCAGATGCATCATCGGTAGGGTGTGGGCTGCCATCATGCCGTCGTCGAGCTGGAAGGAGGAGCCATCGCCGCCATGCCTTACCATCGAAGCCCCACGTCATTGCCGCTGCCGCTCTCGAAGGGAGAGGAAGAACGTGCACGAGGTTTGCTCAGTCGCGGGGAGAGGAGATGCGCGTCTTGCACGTCGCCGCCGACCTGACCAGCCCGACCCGTCGCCGTCGCTGCTGGTTTGCATTGGATCTGCCGTCGTCGCCATTGAAACCGAGGAGAGAGAGGGAGTTTGCGAGGAGAGAGGGGATGCACGTGTGGCATCGCCATCGCCGTCTTCGACTGAGCCGCCACCAGATCCACTGCTGCCGGAGCTTTTGGCCGCGCCTCTGCTGCCAAGGAACGCAACTGCCGCCCGAGACCTACTGCCGTCGCCGGGAAGACTCTGCTACTGCGTTGCCGGAGCTCCTCGCTGCCGCTGCTGGTGCCGGAAACCTCCTTTCAAGCCGGTGTCTGTTGGTTATATGGTCATCGCGAGTTTCTCTACTGCCGTTCAGCTTACTGCCGCAGAAGATCCATCGCCGTCTCGTTGCTGCTGCTGCCGCTGGGTCCGCCATGGCCGTGCGAAGAAGTTCAAATGGGAAAGAAAACTTGACGGTTACTTTTGCGAAAGTCACTATTGGAGGAGGAGATAGCTGTGTCAGCGTGATTCTGGCCGCCAGAACCACCGCCAAAGTTTCTACAGTTTGGTTCAGTCATTATGCCTTCAATACGGTAAGAGTTTACATTTCAGAACCTTTGAAACTCTGTATTCTATTATAATTATGTTTGGTTAGAAATTCTGAGGTTTTGGTAACGTAGGGTTGAATCCTGATTACTGCATGTCGTGATTAAAGCTATTGTTGTTACTGTGAATGGTTTGGAGCTGAAGTTGCATCTGCCGCCGTTGCAAGCTAAGGGAAAATGAATTTGTAATGCGTTCTTGAGTTTTCGAGTTTCGACAATCGAGGTAGGGGTTTTTCTTAAAACTTAATCTTATCTTACATAGTTGTTATAAATAGATATCAATGTGAAAAATATATTTCTGTGATTATGTTTGTCTTATGGATGTAGCTGTTTGCTGTATTGAATTATTGATTGCTTCAGTGGTGTGTGGTTATTGATAAAAGAGTGGTTTGTAAATTTATTTGATTTAATGTTTTTAAATGTGGTTTTTTTTGGTCTTGGAGTTAGTTTGTTAATGTAAATGAGTCAGTTTTTGAAATGCTTTGAGATATGAAAATGAATGGATTTTTGGAAGTGGTTTGGTTTTAAATTACTTTGATTTTATAAATTACTTAACATTGGAGCTGGTTTGATTTTGAAGAAAATATTTATTATTGGAATTGATTTAATTTGAAAATAATTGAGTAAAGTTTTGTTTTTGTCCCAAACGTTTGGGGTAAATCCTATTTGTATCCCTAACATTTAAATCGTCCTATTTGTATCCCTAACGTTTGTAAAAGTGATTCAATGTTATCCTGCCGTCAATTACACATCATGAGCGCTTTATTTTGAGTTTTAAAAATCTCTTCTTGAAGTTAGAATACAAATGTTTGGGATAAAATCGATGATCTACTCCGAAAAATAGCTCATTAAATGTTGAAACTAATTCCTACAACATTTACATAATTCACTTTTCTAGGGATATAATTGAATCTAAACACAAATAGTGGGTATAATATTAAAATCGAACACATCCAAGTGAGACCTAATTGAGAATGAATACATCTAAGTGAGAATAATTGAAAAATATAATCAGATTTGTTAGTATAATTGATAGTAGGATAACATTGAATCACTTTTATAAACGTTAAGGATACAAATAGGACGATTTAAACGTTAGGGACACACATAGGACTTACCCAAAACGTTGGGGACAAAAACGATACTTTAATCAAAATAATTTGATATTAGAAATGGATGAATTTTGGAAAATGATTGAGACTTGGAAATGGACAAATGGTTGAGAAGGGTTTGAAAATGTTTGGATGGGACCCGAAAAGGGTAGCAGAGTCTGAGTTTTAGAGGAGATGCTGCCAAAATTTTATAAAATTAGAAGTTTCGTTTGAAGTAATTATTTTAAAAGAATTACATTTTGGATTGGGTTTGTTAATGAACGGAATGGAAAGAAGGATGATGAGGATTTTCTTTGAAATATGGTTTTTGAATGAATTTGGAAATGAGATATGGATTGACGAATGATGATGATGTTGAGAATGACTTAGACATTGATGAATGTTGAATGAATTATTCATATGGCTTATGAATTTGAATTATCTGAGACACGAGTTCCCTTGGGTAGATGCAGTGGCTTGCCACCACTTGCTCCAGGTTGAGACTCAATACTTTGTTGACCCTACGACGTAAGGGTGACCGGGCACTTATAAATTCCCGGGAATGGTACCCCCATTGAGCGATTTGATATATATATGTATGAGAAAAAGCTATCCATAGACTCATGAGGATGCGTGTCAGGGGACAGTCCAATGGTTTAGCAAACTGGACTTGTCAGGTTGGCTGTATAACCAACAGATGAGCTCATTAGCCATAGGACATGCATGCATCGTATGCATATGTATGCTTTGCTTGAGTTTGAACTTGTTTTGATTTGCCTAATTGTTAAACTGTTCTTAACTGCTACCTGAACTATTCGCTGTAACTGCTACCTAAACCTGTGCTTTCCTTGTCTGTTTTGTATGTGTTTGTCCTGGTGTGCTACTTTTGAGAATGAGCTTTGGTACTGAATTGATGAATGTGTTGATTGATTGCGTGGTTGGTTTTTGATTAAGATTTTCTTATAAGAGAAGAAATGTTTTAGATTTCTGCAAGATTAAATATCGTTTCTTTTAAAAGGTTTTGAATGATTAGCTAATGGTTTTTTAAAAGAATCATAAGGCAATGATAATCACTGATCCTGAAAACAGTTTTCTTATTAAGTATCTTCTTATGACAATTCTGAAACTCCGTGGTGAGACCATGTAGTTAGGTTCTCACCCCCTGTAGCTTTACTTTTTCAGGAATTAGATGAAGAAGCATTATGAAGAGTTATGCTGCATTTTAGTTTATAAGATGTTGTATTAATTAGATTATTTTTCTCCGCTCGTCTTTGTTATTACAATTTTGTAAGAGGGATAGGAGTTGTGTGTTTTATATGTATATTATATTATAAGCTATTATGTAAGAAATCTTGTGTATGAATCTATGCCTGTTTGTTTTTTTTAAGATCAAGTATTTATTTCCGGTTTTTAAAGAAATCAGCGATACGGTGTTGAGTTACAGGCTCCTATTTTAATATTAAGTATATAAAGTAGTCGTAAACTTCTTGCTATCAGAGTGGCGCAGACGGAAGCACGACATTCTGGTAGTGAAGGTATTTCATTATGGTAATAGAGCAGTTCATCCTGATTAGAGCCTTGGGAATGGACTGATTATGCTTCATTGCATTCGCTGAATGTCTGTCATGTTGTAGGTCTTGTCTAAGTAACAAGAATTAGAGTTTTATGCACATGACTGCCTATTAATTAACATTGTTAGCTTATTGTTGCATATCTGTTGATGTTAAGTATGGCCAACTTAATGTTGATGGCTTATGTGAACGGGGAAGTTAATAGGTTATTATGGGCGAATTGGAATTGATAAGTAATAGGTAACGCTTATCGCGCGGCTTGCGGACATTAGCAATTGATTTTCGAGGATATTCTTTTATGTGTCTTGAAAACTCTACTGATGACTTGTAACTTGTTCTTTCATTGTGTGCCTTGAAAACCTTTATTTGAGGTTTCTTTTCGAAAAGTCATTTGATTATTTCTTAACCTTATCTCTTGTTGAAATGCATTCTCGTTTAATCCTAACTACCTACGTTTACTTAAATTCCTTGAAGGATTTGTTTTTGTCTGTTCAAACTCTTTTTTATTCATGTACTCTTTTATGTGCCCTTGAAATTGTTTAATGCATAAAAAAAATCTTTGAAATCTTTAAAAAATTGCTATTGATTGGGTTGTTTTTCTTTGAGAATTTTGTATTTCTTCGGATTAGCTGAGAACTTATTCGATTTGTCGTGTCTTGTAAATTCTGTTCGAGTTCCTTGATTAAGTTTATTTCTCAAAATGTGAGTGGGTTTCTTTCCTTACATCTCTCAATCTTCTTGAATATCTTTATGAGATTGTGATTTCAAAAAAAATACACTTGGAATTTTAATTTTAAACTTTTTAAAAGAGATTTTTGATTCTCTTAGAAGAAATTTCAACTAAATCCTTTCTTAGTTGATTGTACCTATAATTATTCTTTAAATTTGACAAAGATGTTTTGAATTTGGCATGTCTTTATTCATATGTATTTTTGAAACCATACCTCAAATTTTTCTTTTTAAACAAAATTTGAAATTTCTTTCGATATCACCATGATTTTACTATATACTCCTAATTGACTAAATGCTTGAGTATCTTTTATGATTTCTGAGGAATTACTTTTGGTCCTTAGTCCAATTAAATTCCAGCTTTCAAATTTCACATATTTTGTCTCTACCTTAGAAATAGTTTTGGCAAAAAAAAAACTTGATTTCCTACCAATCTCACTTTGTTTTTATGCAAATTCTTAATTGATTATGTAAAGTACCTTTCAAGGTTATCGAGAAAACATTTCATCCTTAGCCTAGCTAATTTTCATTTCACAAATCTTGCATAATTTAGTTTGACTTGAATTTGTTTTAACATGATGCAATATTTACGTTTTTGATGATTCTTTTGAATTTTGTAAAACAATTGCCCTGTTCTCCTCCATGGTTTCTATTGGAGTTCTTTGAAAACAACATTTTTCCTACTTGCATTTTGATTCTTCCTTCTAGCATACTTTATGACTTTTGACTATTCTTATTTGTTGGTAATTTGAACCATTCCTTCATATTCTTGTGAACCTTGTGCTCCTCTGATTTGATTTTAGTTTATTTTGATCTAATTTACCACTACCCTTTTCTTATTTCCTTTGGAGTTCCTAAACTCAATATTTCTTGTTAGGATACGAAACTCTTTTTGAAACGTTTTCTCGTGCCTGTACATTATTGTTTGGTTGTAATCATACGCCTCCTTCCGAATTCATGTGAATCTTATCTTTGTTGTTTATTCTTCTCTTATTGAGATTTGTATCTCTTTGAACATACTTGCGCCTATCTCTTTGAAACTTATTTTGGTACAACACGGATCCTTGAATCTTTGAAAATATTAAGTGCTCCTTCTAATTGGGTGGTATAGGCTTAAGCATTCTAATCGTGTCGTGTAATTTGACGTGTTGTTTATCCTTTTTCTTTTTTTTAAGATGTAATTTATATTTCTTTGTTTTGATAATCTGTACCCTATGCATATCTTGATCTGTTTACACTTCTAACTATGTTAAAACTCTTGCAACGCGGTTGTTGATACCACAAGCCATGAAACCCTTATAGTAATCTGAAGTTGTTCCGTTGTGATACGTCATTATTGTCTTTAACCATTTTTCTTCTATAAAATCTCATACTTTTTTCGACTCAACTTGAATTTGTTTCAAAACAATGTGCTGTTTTTCTTCTTATTAATTCTATCAAAATTCTCTTATTCAAGAGTTACCCTTGTAGTTGCTAATTGATTCCGTTATGGCATATTTCATTGCTTGTGTAATCTTGTTTACCTGCAATTTCATTCATTCTTTCAAATCATTATCTGTACTATCCTTGTCCCTTTTCTTTCTTTTCTAAGGTCTACTATCCTTCTGAGTATACTCGAGAATAGTTTTGGTATCTTGTGCGATCATTAGATTTAGTAAACGACATATTAATCTTTTAGGACATGTTTAGTGGACGTAAAAGGTAAAACTTGTAAGTGTACGATGTCACAGGGAGTTGTGGAACCTTGTGTCACGTGAAAGAGTTTTGTTGATGTGGGACTTATGACCAGTAGTAAAGTTTGCAAAGTGTTTAATGAGGTTGAGAACCTTTGGATAAGTTGCCTAATAAAGTACGGTTGAGAATGGTGGAGATAATTTATGTTGAAGTTTAAGTAGTTGAATCTTTGAAATTGGTACGAGATCAATATGCGGACGTCGAGCACGTCGTATTAACCCTAGCTTGTTTTATAACCTTTGGTCGCCTTACTTTATCATCACACGTTTAAAATATATCATTTTGTGTATCAAGCCTATCTTGTAACCTTGTTTCGCATCCCACTTATATCGTTTATATGCTGAGGTCTTTCTGCTTTTTCTTTAAATGTGTTTAAGGGTGAAGTGATATGAAATCTCTTTTAGTTTGTATCAATTAAAATGATATAGTATCTTATGTATTACTTTGATTTTCGAGGACAAAAATTTTTATAAGGTGGGTAGGATGTAAGACCTAGAAATTTTAGAAGATCTTATTAAGAGCTAATTTAGATTTATTTATCATTAAGTATTTTAATCCCATAAATTATTCTATTAAAGATAATTAAAACAAATTTTGATTAATTGAGTTTAAAATAATTTAAGATTTTATCTGATTTTATAATTATTCAATTATTTTGTATATTTAAATTATAAAGTTTAGCAAATATAAAATAATAAGAATTTTATATGATTTGGTTTAAATAATTTAGATTTTAGAATTGAATACTTTAATTCTCATAAACAAAGAAAATTAATTATATTATTTTCAATCCTTTAATTAGAATATTTCATTGAAATTAATTTGTAAATTTATGATTAAATAATATTTTTTTAAAGATAATTTTGTTGAATTAAAATTGGTTTTCAATTACTCTACTACCCCTAATTTTAGTAAAATGACTAAACTACCCTTAACCCTAATTTTACTATCCTTACCGCCTCTCTTTCCTCTTCACCTGCGCAGCCCCCAACCCTTCTCTCCTCACGCTTTCTGCCTTCCAACCATTCATACACAAAACAAACACATTCACATACATGGAGGAGAGATCCGAGAGAGGGATATGCGTCGCCGGTAGGGCGTGGGCTGCCATCATGCCGTCGTCGAGCTGGAGGGGAGAGCCGTCGCTGCCACGCCTCACCATCGAAGCCCCACCTCGTTGCCGCTGCAGCTCCCGAAGAAAGAGGAAGAACGAGTGTGAGGTTTGCTCAGTCGCGGGGAGAGGAGACACGCGTCTCGCTTGTCGCCGCCGACCCGACCAGCCCGACCCGTCGCTGTTGCCGCTGGTTCGCCTGGGATCCACCGTCGTCGCCATTGAAACCGTGGAGAGAGAGGGAGTTTGCGAGGAGAGACGGGACGTGCGTGTGGTGTCGCCGTCACCGTCTTCGACTGAGCCGCCACCAGATCCACTGCTGCTAGATCTTTTGGCCGCGCCTCTGTTGCCAAGGAACGCAACTGCCACCCGAGATGTACTGCCGTCGCTGGGAAGACTCTGCTGCTGTGTTGACGGAGCTCCTCGCCGCCGCTGCTGGCGCCGGAAACCTCCTTTCAAGCCTGTGTTTGTTGGTTATACAGTCACCGCGAGTTTCTCTACCGCCGTTCAGCTTACTGTCGCAGAAGGTCCATCGCCGTCTCGTTGCTGCTGCTGCCGCTGGGTCCGCTATGGCCGTGGGAAGAAGTTCAAATGGGAAAAAGAACTTGACGGTTACTTTTGCGGAAGTCACTGTTGGAGGAGGAGATAGCTGTATCACCGTGATTCTGGCTGCCATAACCACCGCCAAAGCTTCTGCAGTTTGGTTCAGTCATTATGCCTTCATTACGGTAAGAGTTTACATTTCGGAACCTTTGAAAATCTGTATTCTATTATAATTATGTTTGGTTAGAAATTCTGTGGTTTTGGTAACGTAGGGTTGAATCTTGATTACTGCATGTCGTGATTAAAGCTATTGTTGTTATTGTGAATGGTTTGGAGCTGAAGTTGCGTCTACCGCCGTTGCAAGCCAAGGGAAAATGAATTTGTAATGCGTTCTAGAGTTTTCGAGTTTCGACAATCGAGGTAAGGTTTTTTCTTAAAACTTAATCTTATCTTACAGAGTTGTTATAAATAGATATCGATGTGAAAAATATGTTTCTGTGATTATATTTTTCTTATTGATGTGGCTGTTTGCTGTATTGAATTACTGATTGCTTCAGTGGTATGTGGTTATTGATAAAAGACTTTCTTATAAGAGAAGAAAGATTTTGGATTTCTGAAAGATTAAATATCATTTATTTGAAAAGGTCTTGAATGAAGCTAATGGTTTTTTAAAAGATTCATAAGGCAATGATAATCACTAAGCTTGAAAACAGTTTTCTTATTAGATTATTTTTCTCCCCTCGTCTTTGTTATTACAATTTTGTAAGAGGAATAGGAGTTGTGTGTTTTATATGTATATTATATTATAAGCTATTATGTAAGAAATCTTGTGTATGAATCTATGCCTATTTATTTTTTTTAAGATAAAGTATTTATTTTCGGTTTTTAAAGAAATCAGCGATACGGTGTCGAGTCACAGGCTCCTATTTTAATATTAAGTATATAAAGTAGTCGTAATACTTCTTGCTATCAGAGTGACGCAGTCGGAAGCGTGACATTCTGGTAGTGGGGTGTTACATAATTAGGGTGTTACAATTAAGGAACAAATGGAAAAGAAAATTGGCCAAAGCCATTGAAGGCATAAAGAAAGAAAATTTGAAACGTGGCTTTTCTTGCATGAATATATATATAACTATGACACATGCCATTTCTCATTTAATCACCAATGATCCTTAATTAATCATCATCATACACGCATGGCTTTCATTCTTTAAAGAAAAAAAAGAAAGCAAATTGCCGAGGAAGAGAGAAGAGTAACCGAGAGAGAGAGAGAACTGTAACCCCACCGAACTTTTAGCTTCGATTTCTTGCGATTTGTAACTTCAATAAAAAATCTAATCCGGTAAAAGTGTTCATATCTTCCTCCTCTACACATTGGCATCACTTTTGTCTGGTAGAAGTTGATGGTGACGTAGCTCCCTGATAAACCACTATTTTATAGTTTATATTGTGCTAAATTGAGTGGTTTTTCATCCATTATTCTCACGCTTATTCATAGAAATCGCATGTTTTATGTTTTCCTTCCTGATTTGGTGCTATGATTGAAAACATGCTTCTTTGACCTTATATTTGCTAATATTAATCCTCTCTTATTACCATTCGATGCCGTGATATGTGTGTTAAGTGTTTTCAGAGATTACAGGGTAGGAATTGCTTAGAAGATGGAAAGGAAGCATGCAAAAGTGGAAGGAATACAAGAAATTGAAGAAATTGCTAAGCTGTCCAGCCTGACCTCTTCGCACTCAAATGGTCATAACATGCGCTACAGAGGTCCAAATGATGCGGTTTTAGTTGCGTTGGAAAGCTAATGTCTGGGGCTTCAAAATGATATATAATTTGCTATAGTGGCCATACAGCTAGATGACGCAAACGCGTACTCCACACGGACGTGTCGTAGTGACAAAAATCAACGTGGTTGAATTCGAAACCAGCGAATTCTGGGCTGTTTCTGGCCCAGTTTTCGGCCCAAAAAAATACAGATTAGATGCTATAAAGTGGGAGAATGCATCCATTCATCATGGAACAACTAATAACAACATATACAACATTCATATTCATAATTTTAGGTTTTAGATGTAGTTTTTAGAGAGAGAGGCTTCTCCTCTCTCTTAGGATTTAGGATTTAGGATTAGGATTATGATTCAGGATTTCTCTTAATTTTAGGATTGTCTCTTCATTCCAGGTTCAATGTTCCTTTAATTTATTTTCTATTTTTATTTATTCTATTGCTTTAATTATTATTTATCTTTTCAATTTGGCTTATGAACTTTTCATGTTAAGATTTGGATTTTCTATTTAATGAATTTTGAGGTATTTCAGATTTATTATTGCTTTCTTTAATTTATGTATCCAAATTATTTTCATTCAAGTAGATTTTTTTCTCCCTTGGCTTTGGTTAAGTAATTGGTAACACTTGAATTGTCAAACTCAGCTGTGGATTGAAATTGGAGTTGCTTATTGATTTGAATCACTCTAAAGCTAGTCTTTCCACAGAAGTTGACTAGGACTTGAGGATCAAGTTAATTAGTCCACTTGACTTTCTTTTATTTAGTAAGGGTTAACTAAGTGAGAGCAAAATCCAATTCTCATCATGATGCGTGAGCATCTTTCCTATCTTTTCCTAGTGAATTTGCATCTAATTTGTTGAGTTTAATTAAGAATTAATTATATTTTAGCCACTATGGATGCTATTTTGAGTTTTGTGCAATTTTATTTATTTTAGGTAGCATTCGGATGGATTTGATGAAGTTTCTGCAGAGAAAGAGAAGAAACCAAGGAGATGACCAGCGAATACCGACGCGGACGCATGGCTCACGCGACCGCGCGGAATGGAGGAGATCGCAATGACGCGATCGCGTGCCTGACGTGAACGCGTGGACTGGAATCTGCACAAATGACGCGAACGCATGGACGATGCGGACGCGTCACATGCGCCA
This sequence comes from Arachis ipaensis, assembly GCF_059453495.1. Taxonomy (NCBI): domain Eukaryota; kingdom Viridiplantae; phylum Streptophyta; class Magnoliopsida; order Fabales; family Fabaceae; genus Arachis; species Arachis ipaensis. The sequence goes on from NC_142436.1 coordinate 112,070,243, forward strand.
CGTGCAGAAAAATGTAGAAAATGCTGGGGGCGATTTCTGGGCTGTTTTGACCCAGTTTTTAGCCCAGAAAACACAGATTAGAAGCTGCAGGATGGACGAAACAAGTGGTCCCCATCCATCCATTGAAGACTTGATTATTTAAATTAATTCAAATTTAAATTCAAATCTTAAATTAGAAAAAAATATTATTTTAATTTTTAGTTTTAGATATTAGATTTTAAATTTATTAGGATTAGTTATAAAAAGGGAGAAACTTTTCTTCCTTTAGAGAGGTCATGGGGAGATTCCACCTGATCCCATCAGGGAAACATAATTGACAATCCTAATTTTCTCTCTTTTCTATGAGCAACTAAACCTCCACTGTTAAGGTTAGGAGCTTTGTCTATTTCTATGGATTGATTTTATTGCTTTTTCTATTTTAATTTATGTATGGATTTATAATTTAAGAATTGTTTTCGCTCTTTATTTTATGAACTTGGGTGGAACGGAAGTATGACCCTCTTTCTATTTGAGTTCCTGTAAAACTTGGAAAAGCTCTTTACTTGAACAACAGCTTGAAAACATATTCTCCTAAATTTTAATTATTTGGACTTAACGGGATACGTGACATATAATCCTTTTGTTTTTGGGTAATTAGAGTTTTTGTGGCATATAAACTGGAATTTGATTATCACCCTCTAATTGGAATTAATTGACCAAGGAATTGGCTGTTGATGAATTTTAGGGGAGACTAGGAAGGTCTAAGGAATTAGGGTCTAATCACATATAGTTTGCCATAAATTAAATCCTACATGATTAAATCAGTTAGTAAGAAAAGTTAATCCGGAAAAGTAGATAACTCTGAAACCTTAACCATTTTCTCCATATTTTATTTCCAATTTATTTATCTGCCTGTCTTTAATATTTTTAATATTGTTTAATGTCTTTTGAACTCCCAAACATTATTTTCTGTTTGTCTAACTAATCCTATCAAACGCTATTGTTGCTTAATCCATCAATCCTCGTGGGATCGACCCTTACTCACGTAAGGTATTACTTGGTACGACCCGGTGCACTTGCCGGTAAGTAAGTGTGGTTGTAAATTAGCACACCACATCACACCTGATAAGGATAACTAGGATAGAATTTCCAGTTCTCATACCTTGCCAAGAGTTATTATTATTATTAATTTACTTTATTACTAATTTATTCTCCTTGTTTCCTACTTTAAAAAACCCAAAAATATATCCTTTTTACATAACCAATAATAAATCATACCTCCCTGCAATTCCTGGAGATACGACTCGAGGTTTCAATACTTCGATTATAAATTTATTTGGGTTTTGTTACTTGTGACAACCAAAATTTTTGTACGAAAGGATTCTCTGTTGGTTTAGAAACTATACTTACAACGCGATTAATTTTATAAAAAATTCTTTACCGACATAAAATCAGTTCGTCAAAATGGCACCGTTGCCGGGAAATTGCAAACGCGTGCTCTATTATTGGTTATTGTAAATATTTACTTTTAAATTGATTTTTTCGGAAAAAAAAATTCAGATTTTTATTTTAAAATTTTTTTTATCTTATCTTATCTTAGTTTTAAATTTCAAAATTCAAATCTTTTTCAAAAATCATATCTTTTTCAAAATCTTATCTTATCTTATTTCAAATTCAATTTTCAAATTTCAATTAAATTCCAAAATTCAAAATTCAAAATTCAAAATTTAAATTTAAAATTTTAAAAATCAACCCTTTTCAAAATTTAAATCTTTTTCAAATCTTTATCTTATTGTTGACTTTTTCAAAATTCAAAAATTCAAAATTTAAAATTCAAATTTCAAATTTCAAAATTTAAAATTCCAAAATTTAATTTTTAAATTCAAAATTTAAATTTCAAAACCTTTTAATTTAAAAACTTATTTTCTCTTACCTAACTTATCTTATCTTTTCTAATCTTAAAATCAAATCTTTTTCAAATCTTTTCTCTTATTTATTTTATTTTATCTTTTTTTCTTTTGCTTGTTTATTTGTTTTTATTTTTGTTTTTAATTTTTATTAGTTACTTTGAGTTCTCACCCCCGTCGCTTTGAGTTTGGTTTTAATGTTGTTGAAAGAAATGGAAGCTATAACAGGAACATACATCAAGGTTGAAACAATCAAAGATGGAAGGAGCCACGAGGATTTGATCAACCCTTTCGGCAACAATACCTTCCAAGATACCATGGACAACGACCACCCTACAATGCATGCCAAGACAATAGTTATGGTGGACCCCTTCGTGATAAACTACCTCCACCAAATTACTATGGTCAAGAACCATTCCGAGGTGTGTACCAAGATGATAGATATGGTGGATCCACCCCCTTGTAGTTACCAACAAGGCCCACCATATGCTTATGAACCGCCTCCCCAATATACCTTTGAACCACCATACTCACAAGCCCCCTACAACCAAACACCTCCATATGACCCTGACCCTTATCCACCATACCAACCACCTTATGAGCCATATGAACCATACATAAAACCACCCCAATTCCAACCCAATAACTCCCAAGAACCACCACCTCCATATGCACCATATCCGTATCCATCAATCCAAGAGCCTTATGGTCCTACTTATGATAGCCGAGCGCAACAAGAATCACAGGATCGTCTTAAGGAAACAGTGGAAAAATTTCATGCAACCCTTCACCAACTAGAGCAAGCGATCAATCAATTACCTTCCCGACGTTCGGACACTCAAGGAACCCCCATGGCTTCATGTGGACAATCTAATGAAGAACGTAGCATGAAGGAGACACTAGAAACTCTGGTGGACAGTAAGGAGCATGACTTTGTATTGGAACAATTGGAGGAAGCCGTAATCGTTGAAAAGGAAGAAGTGGTCGAGGACTTAGGAGATGCAGAACGTCCATGGGAACCTCAAGTCACAGAACCCCCTTCTAAGGAGTTTGAATTTGATGTTGAGGAGGGTGTACAACCTCCAAGGCATATCATGGTTGAAGACTTTGAAGAGGTTGATCAAGAGATGGATTCAATTATTGATGAATTCTTATCTACAATTGAATCCTCTCCCATTGGATTTGACATGGAGATTAAAGAAGAAGAAGCACAACCTCCCATGCCCTTGGTGAACAATGAAGCAGAGATCGAATTGGAAGAAAGCTACCAAGAGGAAGAGGTTGATATTGAAGAAGCTCGCAAAGAGGTGGAAGTTGTAAAAAAAGAGCCCAGCGGAATAGAGCTGGAAATCACCTTGCCAAAGCTGTTGGAGACCTCTCTCCCAAAGCCATCACCATCCATTCCTTTATTCAAGTGGGTAAATCTTTCATCTCTAAGCTTAATTAGTCCACTTGAATATGCTTTGCTTGAGACAGATGGGCAACTCAGAGCTCTTTGTGGCTTTAAGAGTAAGAGGGAGATGGTTAGTGGTAGGAATTGTCATGCAAGATTCAATATGGTGGAAAGCTCAAAGTTTAAATGCAAAGGTTGGTGTAAAGTTCAACTGAATGGGTCTAGGAAGTTGGTTGGCCGCTTTAGTGAGAATTCAAATTGCTTGCTACCCGGATGGAATCATGATGATCAACAAGAAGATGGGTGCAAAAGTAAGGTCTGGGACCCCGGAATTCCGTCTAGAAATCAACACTTTTGGAGCCTTGTCACTTGCTTTAACCTGCTTGAAGGCTTTCTCACCTAGTTTGGGATCCCGGAGGTCATTGGAATTACAAACATTGGTGGGGATTCAAGGATCAGTTCAAGCACAAGCCACCATGACAAGGAGCTCCCCAAATGTCCAACTTAAGGACTTTAACTAAAAGTGCTAGGTGGGAGACAACCCACCATGGTATAATCGTTCTTTTTCAGTCTTAGTTTTATTTTAATTTATTCTATTTTTATTTTTGTTAATGACTCTTCTCATAATCTCTGCATATAGCTGCATATAGCCTACATTTGCATTTGCATACTGCATATATAAAAAAAATCACGTACGCAACGCGTAAGCATCGCTGACGCGTCTGCGTCATATGTGCGTTCTGAAGAAAAGAAAATTGAACAGAGAGTCACGCGAAAGCGTGGCTGGAGGCGTGCCTTAGGCACAAATATGTCCACGCGACCGCGTCACTGACGCGCTCACGCCGTTTGCAAAATAGCCTCCCCACATGTCCGCGTCACCCACGCGAACGCGTGGCCCTGCAAAATCGATGTAAAGAGATGTATGGCAGAGAGTTATGATGGAGTGGGGCTGGAATGATGCTAGAAGCACAAGCCCTATCACACGAACGCGTGCCCCACACGTCCGCGTCGTTTCAAAAAAATGGCCATTCATGCGATCGCATCAACCACGCGAACGCGTCACCCTAAATTTTGGCAAAATGCATTTAAAACAGAGAGTTGCACGTACGCGAGGCTGCACTCGCGCCAATGGCACAAATCATTCCACGCGAACACGTCTCTGACGCGTCCGCGTCATCTAAAAATAATGCCAACCACGCGAACGTGTGCTCCACGCGTCCGCGTCGCATGCAACGCACAGTTTATCCAGATCAGCGCTAGAATTCCTATCTTTTCTTCTCTAATCCTACTTATCTTTCTATTATCATTCTCTCTTCTTTCTTCTATCTTTTCTTATTCTTTCTCTCCCCTTTCTTACTTTATTTTTCTTCATCCCTTTAACTTCTCATCCTTCTTCACTTTCATTCTATTTTACTTAATTTATTTGCATACTTTCATTCATTGCATTTTAATTTTTTGCATATTTTTATTTATTATTTTTCTATTGGTGTTAAATTTTCTAATTTAACTGTTGCATCTTCTCTTGAATTATCCTGGTGCTTCATGACTTGTTTTATTCTGATTGGGTAATATTATTTAAATCAATGCTAATCTTTTATGATACTTGTACTCCTCTTGCATTGATATGAACTTACATTGTCTTTCATTACCCACACTCTCTTCCCCATTGTTGTAAATTTTTGCACCCTTGATTTGCCATGTGCTTCTACTGTTTTCTCACTGCATGTTGTAGCTACCATGTAATTGAGATCCTTATTATTTGGCATTAACACCCATATTTTATTTATTTTCTATCTTTGTTTCTGGGTTACTTTTCTTCTTTTCCTCTTCTTTCAGGATGGCCACCGAAAAAGAAAAGGAAAAGAACTTCTCAATGGGGCGACAGACAAGTCCATTTGCACATTCTTTGGAGAAAAAGAATCAGTATAGCAACCCGTCCACTTGCACATCTTAGCATGCACCGAGGACGGTGCAATCTTTAAGTGTGGGGAGGTCAATACCGATCTCCATGGGTTAGTTATTTCCTTCTCAACACCAATGTTTAAATTTTTTTTGTTAAATGAGCTGTTGCATTTGCATGTTTGTTTGATTTTTGTGCATATTTTACCACTTGGTTGAAGTAATATTTTCTTTTTCAAGAAACTTTTTATAACATTTCACTAATTTGATTTAAAATCTTTTTGAAAAACTTGTTTGAAGATTGTAAATTGGAACATGATTTTTGAGTTAAAGAACACACAACCCGTGAGATTTAAGCTTAATTACATGGTTACACTATTTAACCATAATATTTTAATTCCTGTGTGTTTACTTTTCTATAATTGTGATCTTTATTTTGTTCCATTCTATATGTCCACTATTTAGTGTATTTACATGCTTGCATATGATTGAGGCCATTACTTATTTTAGCTCACTTATCCCAAATAGTCTACCCTTTCAATTACCTTTGTTAGCCACTTTGAGCCTTTTAATCCTCATTTATTCTATATTTTACCACATCACTAGCCTTAAGCGGAAAAATAATTAAATACCCCAATTGAATCTTTGGTCAGCTTAAGATAGTGTGTTAACTAAGTGTGGGGAAACTATGGGTACTTAGGTTAATGAAAGTGTACGGTGTTTAAATGATAAAATATTGGGAATTTGGGTACCTACTCATGTGAAACCAGAAAAATCAAATATCCATGTGCATTGATATGTTATGGTTTACTTTTTCATAAAAAAAAAAAAAAAAAAAAATCCAAAAAATATTCAATAAATAAGTAAATAAATAAGGGGACAAAATCCCCCTAATGCTAAGTTAAGTTAAGGAAAAAATCAATGCATATGTGATAAAATTAAAGAAAAGTTGATACATGAGTATGATATGCAAAAATAGGAATTTTGGGTAGCTAGGCATGATTTTAGAAGTACATAGAGTGTGTGTATAGGTGAAGAGCTTAGGTTAATTAAAGATTCATATTATAGCTCACTTGGCCATGCATATATCCTCACCCTTACCTTAGCCCCATTACAACCCTGAAAAGACCTCACGATGTTTGCATTGGTATATTAAATTTTTGTTGATTGGTTAGATGAAGAACAAAGTTTAGAAAGCATAATTAGAGAAGAGTAAAGTGAATTAACCCTAGACACTTGAGAGATTAGAGTGCATATACATTACCAGTGAGGGTTCAATGCTTGATTCTATGTTCCCTGCTTTCATGAGCTGTCTTCTTACAAGTTTACTTGTTTTAACTGTATAATTTGAATTAGTGGAATTTTAGTTATTTTTGTCATTGAAGAACTTATTTACTTTTAACCAAGTAGGTAGAAACATTCTGCATGTAGTTACATTCATATAGATAGGTTGCATTTCATGCATTCTACCGTTTCCCTTCACTTCTTTATAGCTTCTCCTGAGCTTAGCATGAGGACATGCTAATGTTTAAGTGTGGGGAGGTTGATAAACCACTATTTTATGGTTTATATTATGCTAAATTGAGTGGTTTTTCATCCATTATTCTCACGCGTATTCATAGAAATCGCATGTTTTACGTTTTCCTTCCTAATTTGGTGCTATGATTGAAAACATGCTTCTTTGGCCTTATATTTGCTAATATTAATCCTCTCTTATTACCATTCGATACCGTGATATGTGGGTTAAGTTTTTTCAGAGATTACAGGGCAGGAATGACTTAGAAGATGGAAAGGAAGCACGCAAAAGTGGAAGGAATACAAGAAATTGAAGAAATTGCTAAGTTGTCTAGCCTAACCTCTTCGCACTCAAACAGTCATAACTTGAGCTACAGAGATCCAAATAATGCGGTTCCAGTTGCGTTGGAAAGATAACGTCCGGGGCTTCGAAATGATATATAATTTTCTATAGTGGCCGTACAGTTAGGTGACGCGAACGCGTGTTCCACACGGACGCGTCACAGTGACGAAAATTAGCGTGTTTGAATTCAAAACCAGTGAATTCTGGGCTGTTTCTGGCCCAGTTTTTGGCCCAAAAAAATACAGATTATAGGCTATAAAGTGGAAAAATATATCCATTCATCATGGAACAACTAATAACAACATATACAACATTCATATTCATAATTTTAGGTTTTAGATATAGTTTCTAGAGAGAGAGGCTCTCTCCTCTCTCTTAGGATTTAGGATTTAGGATTAGGATTAGGATTCAGGATTTCTCTTAATTTTAGTATTGTCTCTTCATTCCAGGTTCAATGTTCCTTTAATTTATTTTCTACTTTTATTTATTCTATTGCTTTAATTGTTATTTATCTTTTCAATTTGGCTTATGAACTTTTCATGTTAAGATTTGGATTTTCTATTTAATGAATTTTGAGGTATTTCAGATTTATGATTGATTTCTTTAATTTATGTATCCAAATTATTTTCATTCAAGTAGATTTTCTTCTCCCTTGGCTTTGGTTAAGTAATTGGTAACACTTGAGTTGTCAAACTCAGCTGTGGATTGAAATTGGAATTGCTTATTTATTCGAATCGCTCTCAAGCTACTCTTTTCACAGGAGTTAACTAGGACTTGAGGATCAAGTTAATTAGTCCACTTGACTTTCCTTTATTTAGTAAGGGTTAACTAAGTAGGAGAAACATCCAATTCTCATCACACCTGATAAAGATAACTAGGATATAATTTCCAGTTCTCATTCCTTGCCAAGAGTTATTATTATTATTAATTTACTTTATTACTAATTTATTCTCCTTGTTCCCTACTTTAAAAAATCCAAAAATATATCCTTTTTACATAACTAATAATAAATCATACCTCCCTGCAATTCCTTGAGATACGACCCGAGGTTTCAATACTTCGGTTATAAATTTATTTGGGTTTTGTTACTTGTGACAACCAAAATTTTTGTACGAAAGGATTCTCTGTTGGTTTAGAAACTATACTTACAACGCAATTATTTTTATAAAAATTCTTTACCGGCAGAAATCCAGATCGTCACTCTCCTTCCCCATTGAGTTCGGCCAATTGGAGTTCTAGGAGGCACAGATGATTTCTTACTTTTTTCTCTTCAGCAGCTCGGTCAAAAAGTTTCTCTGAAAGTTCCGTTGTTGTGATTTATGTACAGTGGTAGGGTTTGGTAACTTTATAATAATTAAATGTGAATTTGATAAGTGAATGTTGATTTGGTTGATTATTGTTTGAGTTTGAATGACTTTATGTTGAATTATTATTGTTGCTTGTGATTTGTTGGTTTGACTATGAGGAACAGCTCAACTGTGGTTGTTTTAATAGTTTTGGGACTATTGTGTTGTGGTATTTTGAGGAAATTGAAGAGATTTGGTGGTTGAAAGATTAAATTGAAAGCTGTGAAGAATCGGTAACCGACAATCTCAAAAACAGATTAAAATACAAGTAATATTTTGAAATAGAAGGGCTAAGGGCTTTAGTTTTAGAATAAGAGGAAGATTAATATTTAAATTTTATTTTTGAAGGGTAACATTATAATTGTATATAAAAAATCGAGGTACTATTTGTAATTATATAAGTTTTCAGGTATTTTGGGCATTAAACAAATTATAGGGGTAAAATGGGTATTTTATAAAAGATTAAGAATAAATCTTAAGTTAATAAGTTTGAGTAATAATATTATTTAAAGTTCAAGTTAATAAGTTTTGGGTAATAAAGAAAATTATTATTGTTATTAATTTATTAATATTATTATCAATGTATTTTTGAAATATATTATATATTAGTATTTTATTTAAAAGATATTATTTTATTTATGATATACTAAAAAGATAAGCAGAAAACTGTCCTAAAAGTTTTAGAAAGACAAATCTAAATTACGAATCTTTGATTCTCTTTCCATAAGACACTTAGGGAAAGGCGAGGGAATAGTGCGAAGATAATTTATATTGTAGAATGATAAGAAAGAAAAGAAAGAAAGAACGAAAAGAAAAGGAGATAAGCAGAGATATGGTGGTGAGTACACCGAGATTTGCTTTCCAGAGATACATCGGCCACTCTAGGAGATGGTCGCACCTGTAAGATAGAGGTTGCTTACAGAGGTTATCAATACATACATTGGCTAGAGAGAGCCTCACCTGTAAGACAAAGGTTGCTTACAGAGGTTATGACACTGGAAGCCAAACTCAGACAAAGGTTACTGAGTTAAGTGAAAATATAATTCAATAAATAACAGAGAACAAAAGAATTAAAAGAATCTAAAGAACCTCTGTCACAGGAGAGCAGAGGGCAGGAATGAAAGAATGTATTAACTAGAGGAATCTCTGCAATAGTAGAGCAGAGAGCAAAGATTAAAATATAGTTGAATGCTATTTGGGCCTTAGTGGCAAATGTCTAATGGGGACGGCAATGCGTAACGCTCACTTGACACTATAGGGACGGCCCAGTGAGGATGGCGATGCGTAACGCTCACTAGAGACCGAAAGGAAGGTTTCCCTATGAGGACGGTGATACGTAACGCTCATGGATGGGACGTTGGCTGAGATAAGGACGGTAGTACGAAACGCTTATCTCAGGACCAGTGTCGGGACTCGGGCAACAAACCGACACGTGATCTCATGGCCTGTATAGGGCTAGACATGCATCATACTTGTTTGCGTATACTTATTGTGATTATGTTTTCATGATTGTGTGTGCTTCTGATTGGATTCTATGTTCTGTAATTGCTCTCTCATTTGTGTTTGTCTTGCATTGTTTATGCCTATGATTGATTCTGTTTTGTGATTGAGTTTTGATGGTGATTCGTGTTGAATTGGGCCATAGGCCGAGTTGATTTAATTTGGACCAGAGACCGAGTAGATTTGCTTTGGGCCAAAGGCCGTGATTGGAAGGACCAACGGTAAGTTTTGGTTAAAATGGTTCCTTAGTAAGCGGTGAAATATATGAAATGTCATTTTGCGTGAAATTTTTATAAGGAAAATATGAGTTTCATATTTGGATAATGGACTGAACTTCTAACCCCGACCCTACTAAGAACTCCCCAGTTTTTATCCCCTATTTCCACCCCTTTCAGTTACAGGTGCGAAGGTTTAGTGCAGAGTTTCAGGAGCATAGAAGAAGATTATACTCACGAGTTAAGTTCTTAGATTTTATTTTCTCCTCGTCGGCTATTATTTTAGTTTTTAGAGGGGATATGACTTGTATTTGAGAATCTTGAAATAAGTCTATATATATAATGCTATGTGAATATATATATATATATATATATATATATATATATATATATATATATCTTTGTGATTAAGTAATTAACAGTAAAACCTTTCCAATTTGTTAATTAAACTTTCAGTTCGTACTCGCGAAGGGTCAATATTAAATAAACATAGTATATAATTAAGGGAATAGAGGTAAGTAGCGCTCATACTTTTTGTATGATCATGAGGTGCTAAAAGTTAAGGGTGTTACACTGGTCATCAGCCCGCATCCACAGTGACGTCGCCTCTAGGGACAGATGCCGTGGGCCCGGGGTCCAGCCACGGAAGTGAGGTAGCAACTACTGCCACACTACCACCTCTTATCGTACAGTTGCGCATTTGGATTGATGGCAGCACGGGGTAAGTATCACATTCAGTCTCATATATTTCCTGTTTATGGTTGCTTGGTTATTATTTTAAGTTTCAATGATCATGATTTCTGTTTAGTTGATCTGGTTATTGTTTTATGTAAACTCCGAGTAATTAGTGAATAATTAGCTAATAAATTAATTATTAATCAAATAAATTAGAAAATAGAATTTTATGGTTTAGTAAGGTAGAACTAATTAAAATAAGAATTTTGACACCAATTTTAAAGAATTTGGCCCAAGATTGGGCCGAACAGACTGAACCGGACGAACTGGGCCCGTATTGGGCCCAAAGCCCAACCCAAAACCCATTTAAATGAGGGACACAGCCACTTCTTCCCCTCATTCATCATCAAAATCACGCTGAAATTGGGAAAGGGGGGGGGGAGAAGAAATCTCCAACCCTTGGCTCCAACTTCCATTCCCTATAACTTTTGATCCGGAGCTCTGATTGACGAGCCGTCATCGGGCACGCGTTCATTTTGGAATTCTCTACAAAGCCTACTAATCAATTTGGTAATAAATTCACTTTTTTTACCCAAATATTTCCTCTTCAGTTTCAAATATAAGGGATTTTTGGTATTAAAGATTTTGTGATTTTGGTATCTTATAACCAAATTAGCTTGCAGGTTTTGTTGGGTTTAGCTCACTTGTGCTGTGGACAAGGTAAGCTTCCTTAATTTCTTTGTGAAATATTGAGTCAGAGGATTCTATGTTGATTATAGTGAATATTATGATGTTAGATTGAAATTGGTTGTGGATTGGAGTCAATTTGAGAAATTGGAAGCTAGAGGATTAGCTTTGGAGGCTGGGTATCGTTGGTGAGGGGGCTGGAGTTGTGGAGCTTGTGGTTCGGAAACGTTTGAGGTGTTCCGGGTTATCAGGAAATCGGCCAAGGTATGATTTTGGTTTCTCGTATATAATATGTAATGTGTCGTGAAAACTTAGGCTAGCTGACCCATAGGATAAGTTGAATTAATTGTTGGTTGTTGAATTAAATTGTTGATTTAGGTTGAATATGAATTTTGGCAACTGATGTTGTAGTGAGAATGTATTGATACATGATGATTTTAATGATGAATGATGAGGATGATGAGAATGAATATATGTATGTAATGAATTATTGATGATCTTGTTGGGTTATGTTGGTTGTGAAAGCAATCCTAGATAACTGAGGGAAGGTTGGGAATGTGACTTTGGGAAGGGATATAAGTTCAAAAGAGACTTTGGGTTATGTCGGCATGTAAAGTGTAAGACCTAAAACCTTTGAAAAGTTTTATTATGATCAAGTCTCAAATCATAGTTATTTATAGCCTTAATTTCAGAAATTATTTTATTAAAGATAATTAAGGCAAGTTTTGATTTATTGAATTTGAGATGAGTTATGATTATTATCCAATTTTATAATTATTGGATTATTTTCTATATTTGAATTATAAAGTTGATAGTTATGAAATAATAAGGATTTTGTATGATTTGGATTAGATAAGTAATATTTTAAATATTAATACTGCTATTTTGGAAAATGAAGAAATTAAGTATATTATTTCTAATTATTTGATTTGGGCATTTTATTAAAAGTAATTTGTAAAAATGGATGATCAAATAGTATTTTCTATATACAATTAGTGTTGGATTTAATTTGGATTTCAATTACTATATTATTTCCAATTTTTATTTGAAATTACCAATTTGCCCCTAACCCTAATTTTTACTCAAAAAAAATGAAACCCGGAAACCCTAGCCAATACCCGTTTTCCCCCCATGACCCAGCAGCAGCAAACCACACGATCCCCCTTCCTCCATGAACAAAGAATCTGAAGCAAAGAGACAGGGGGAGACTGAGCTGCCGCGGAAGAAGGAAGGAGGAGAGGACGACTCGCGCCGACGTGCCGGCCTCACCGCCGCTATCGCGCCGTTGCCTGACCGAGGAGAGAGATAGCGACGCATTCAAAGAGAAGAAGAGGGAGAGGAGGCCGCGCTGCTGCCGCGGTCCCTGTGCCGCCGCCGTTCGGTCCAGAAATGAGCTGCTGCCAGAACCGTGTGAGGAGGAACGACGTCGCCCCTTGCCGCGATCGAAGCTCGTTGTTGCCGCGTTGCTCGGGTCTGTCGCGCCGCCACTGTCGTCCAGGGAAGACCGCCGCTACACGGGCTGGAGGAACTCGTCCCGATTGAGCTGCGCCGGCGCTTTTGGGGTTCAACCACCGTGCCCAGTCGTGCTTGCGTCACCGGCGCCGCCTCCGCCGGAGCTGCCGCCGTCCGAAAGGGGTTTCGACCGCCGCAGGTGTCGCTACCGGAAAAAGGGAGCTGCGTCTCTGTGATTCTGACCGCCGGGAGTGGTTCTGTGACTTCCGGGAGCACCGCCAGAGCTTTTGGCTGCTTTTGCCGTCGCCAGAAAATTCTATCGGTAAGGGTTTTACGTTGGTTCTCCTTTCCATTGAGTTTCTGGGAACCTCATTGCCACTTCATATGGTTCAGGTTATCGCTACCGCTTGAGGTGGCTGCCGGGCTGCCGCCGAACCGGTTCAGAGACCGTCGCTGTTTCGGTTCAGCCGCTCTTTCTACGTTTTGGTAAGCATTTTCGATTTGAAAGCCCTTTAGTTACCGTTCTGTTATCATACGCTGAGGTTGTGGCGTTAATTGCTATGAGATTGAGTTCGGTTGTTGTATGTTGTGATTAGAGTTGTTGAGACTGTTGCAAAAGTGGCTTGGAGCTGAGGTTTTGGTTGCCGTCAGTTCGGTTTGAGATGGAAAGGACTTGATAAGGCATTTGGGTTATGGAATTGCGTTTTGAGGTGGGGGCGCTTTTCAAAAACTATATTTTATATGTCGAAATTATTACATATGGATACTGATGTGAGATAATGTATTTGGTGATTGTATAAGCCTTATGTGATGTTGATTATCCTAGATGAATGTAATTATATGTTTGAATGGATTATTATTTGGTTTTGATGAACAGATTGTTGTGTGGTTTTGTGAAACAGAATACTTTTCAAGTTGATTCTTTAAAGATTTGAAATATGAGTTTAATCCGTTGATGATTGGTTTAGATTGAGTCAGTTATTTTGATGATGTGAAAGATAAAATACTTTTGAAATTCAGTCTGGGTTGCTTTAATTAATCTGGTCTTTGATAAATGATTTATTGCTGAACCGATTCTTTTAAACTTTTGAAATGAGTTAAATCGGTTGATATTGAGTTGATTTTGAAATGGTTTCCTTGAGTTATGCCACTGAGGTGATTGTTGGTTTTAGCTTACTTTTGAATTGATTTATGGTTTTGAGCTGTTGAAAAGGAATGAAAAACGGTTTAGTTGGGACCCGAACCGGGTGGCAAAAGTCCAAGTTTTAGGGGAGGTGCTGCCGAAATTTCTATAAAATCCGAGTCTTTATTGAATGTTGTATGGAGAAATGACGGGTTAGAGACTTCTACTATTTTATTTGATTTATCAAGAAAAGGATGATTCATGCTTTTGAAATGAATTATTAAAGAGGAAATTGTGATTTAGTCTTGCTTCTTAAGAAAGGCATTGTATCTCTTTCAGGAGAAAGTTACTTAGATGAAACTTATGTTTTTAAGCTGTTTTAAATGTGACAAGGGCAATGCGCCTTTGAATTTGACTTGAGGGTTTCAATTAGAGGAGTTTCAATGACTTTGAAAGAACTTGAAAGCCTCTTGACTTGTTTCATTTTGAAATGTTTTGAGAAAGGTTTTAAGTACTCTTTGAATTCTAAATTATTGCAAGACTAAAACAATTTTGAACAGTTGAAACGTTCTAGAATTTATCATGGGGCTTGAAGTTGGTTTTTGCCTAAGTAGAGGAAACGGATTTGAAAGAAGTGAATGATTACATGACTCGGTTTGGCTTAGATCCTATTTTATTACTCAAAACGGAAAGCCAATGTTTTAATGATTTTAAATGAATTTGGTGAACTGAGTTTTATTATTCTCCCCTAAAGACTTGGGACTCTGCCGAGAAGCTTTTGTTATAAAATCCCATTGTTGAATGGGTGGTTTTGAATACTTTGAAATAAATCCTTAACTTGCCATGGTTTTGGAAGTTTTGGAAAGAGAATGCCGAGAGTGGCTTTGTTTTAAAAAGTGAACTCACTTTGAGTAAATTTGGCTTATGAGCCTGAGATGATTTGAGAAATGAGATCTTTAAAGCCAAGGCTGAAAAGAGTTGAAGTTTGATCTCAAAGTGAAATGGCTTGAGAAAAGTGATTTATGGCTTAAATGCCGGTTTTATGAATTTGATGATGTTGAATGGTGGAAGTGCTGTTTTGTTATGGGCCGGAATGGCTGTGTACGATTATGAATATTGGCTGGTTTCGGATTGAACCGTGAGCCGGAATGGCTGTGTATGATATTGATTTACAGCTAATTGCTGAATGAATTATGGGCCGTATGGCTGACTATGAATTATGAATTTAAGCCGGATGGCTGAGATGGATGTTGATCCATGGCTGGGACTGAATGAATATATGCTTGAGATACCTGGGTAGTAGCAAGGGTTGTGGTTCGTCCCACTTGCTCCAGGTCAGAGACTGTGACGCCTGGGTAGTAGCGGTAGTAGTGGTGATTCCACTCGCTCCAGGTTGAGCTTTCAAACACCCGCCTGGGTAGTAGCCGCAGTAGTGGTTATTCCACTGGCTCTGGGTTGAGCGGGTAGTAGCAATGGGGTTGTAGCTCAAACCTACTTGCTCCGCGATGGGTTTTTATGTCTATGGTTAGCTACCTTGACGTGTCGGGTTGGCTATATAACCGACAGATGATATCATCAGCCACTAGGACAGGCATGCATCATATGCATCTATATGACATTGTTTGGGTGTGCATATTATACTTGGTTTGCCTATGTGATTAATTGCTAATTGTTCTACTTGCAATAACTGTTTGTTTGTGCTTGCATCTTCCTATTTGTGTTTGCTACTGGGACTCTGTTGGACTGTGGTGATTGGTTGATGGTTGGATTGTTTGGGCCAAGGGCCGTGGTTGGAATGAGATGAACCGATGGTTGATTTCGGTTTTGTGTTTTTGGTTTGGAATAAGATATGAAAGGCTATTTTGGTTTAGCATAGATAAACCTTTTTGAAAAGCTTTTGATGTTTTTGAGAATTGAACGGTTCCTCTTTCAGAAAAAGATTTCCGACTTTACTTCTATTGTAAACTGTAGTTTTTGAAAAGTGGCATAAGACGGTTATTAATCACTGGTACGGTTTATCTTCACGTATCCTATTACAGTAATTCCCAAAAAACCCTCTACTGAGAACCCTTTCGAGGATGATGTTCTCACCCCCCCTACATTTTTCCCCTTTCAGGATATGGTGCAGAAGTCACGAAGAGTTTATTTAGTTGTTGTTGAGATGCTCTGTATTGCTTTAGTATATTTTTGTTCCCTTGCCTTTGTCTTTATACTTCTGTAAGAGGGATAGAAATTGCATTGGATAATGATTGTAATATTATATATGTATATATATATGGATATACTCTTTATGAGTTTTGTAAGTTGTATGGTATCTATGGATGTATGTTATCGGATGAAATTATTTTGGGAGCGGTTTCACAGTTTAAAGTTTTAAACAGGCTCATATTATAATATTAAATATTATAAGTGTCGTCGTAATGTCCGAGCTATCAGAATAGCGCAGCCGGAAGCGTGAACTTTGGTAGTTAGGGTGTTACATTATGGTATCAGAGCGGTCTTTCCTGTACAGCCTGAGGAATGGACCAACTATGCTTCAATTGCATACTCTGAGCGTTTGTCATGTACTAGGTCTTGTCGAGTGACGAGAATTAGAGCTTTATGCACATGAGGGTCTATTGATTAATGCCGTTAGTCTTGCATTGCATAATTCTTGGTATTAAGTTTGGCCGGCTTAATACTAGTGAATTATGTACGTGAAAGCACTGATGGGTTATCATAGATGATATGCGAGTTTTGAGTAAAGCTAATCGTGGGTTTTGGGAACGATGGAAACTATTTCTCGAGACTATTCAGTTGTGTGTCTTGAAATTCTATTCGAGTCGACTTGTTCTTTCATATCCTAACTTGAAGTTCTTGTTTGCTACTCCT
This sequence comes from Arachis ipaensis, assembly GCF_059453495.1. NCBI lineage: Eukaryota > Viridiplantae > Streptophyta > Magnoliopsida > Fabales > Fabaceae > Arachis > Arachis ipaensis. Next base: position 112,087,148 of record NC_142436.1, read on the forward strand.
CTTGAAAAGTAATTGGATGTTTCCACTCTATTTCTCTATTCATATGCATTATTGTTTGATCTCAATTGCATATGCTTGTTTAGAATCCTTGTTACATCTATCTTTCTCTGTTTGAGTTCTTCTTGATTCACCTAATCTTTGATATAGCTTTGAACTTGTCTTAATGCGCTGTGCCTTTTAACTCCTGATTTTGAGTACATTCTTAGAGAAATTGTTGATTTAGTTTTCCTCTTATTTGATAGTGATCACAGCCAATTTTGAGATTTTTATGAAAATTGCTGTTGAATAGATGTATACTTATCTATATGTGAAACTTTGAAGATTTCTTACACAGTTTAACAACTACTTATTTTAATACCTCGCCTGTACTTTTATTGGTTTATGGAACTGCACTTACTTTAAAAGTAAATTGACTTTCTAGTAATTCTACTATAGCTCCAGTGCACATCTTCATTTGATTATGTATTTAGGTATTTTTCAGAATTTCGGAAAGAAATGGATTTTTCGCTTTTATTTCGGTTGAGTTTCGTTTGATAAGCTTCACTTAACTTATTTTGAATTGAGTTTGGTTTAGCATACTACATGGTTTATGCCATTATTGTTCTTTTGAAAATGTTGGACTCATGGCTTTCTTATGTGTGAACCCGTTCCTTCTTAAGCTTTTAACCTCTATGAATGTCATACGTGATTCTGTTTTTAATTATACATCTACCTTTTGGGAACACTACCATCAATTTCAACTTTCCTTTCTCTGGTGAATCTCATTCTTATATGAGTCAGTTTGATTCGTTTCAAAAATAGTGCATCATTTATCCTCTCATTGTCTTTACAAGAGTTTTTAGTCAAAGATTTATCTTTGGGAAAATTACTAATGATTGGGTTGTATTTTCCTATGACTTTTTTATTCTTTTGAATCAATTGAAAGCTTGTTTGATCTCTCATGCCTAGTGGATCTTGTTTGAACTATCTTGGTTTAAGATCTTTTCTTGCATGGCTTGACTCCTTTTTAGCATATCTTAAACTTCTTGAATATCCTTTTGAGATGGTGCTTTCAAGAACACTTTGGAGTCTTGTTTTGAACTTTTAAAGAAATTTTGAATTCTCTTTGAAGAAATTCTAAACGGAATTTATTTTCTGTTGCTTGATTGAGATTGAAACCATTGTTCAATTTTTGACGAAATTGTTTTAAAGTTGACATGCGCTATTTTAAATGAGGTTTTGAAAAGTTTCCTTGTTTAATGGAAACCTGTTCGTTTGTAACGCACCACCTGTCTCCTTACCAGATTGTAAGCAAAATTTTTACCTCAAAATTTCTTCTCTAAAGAGAGTTTAACTTCCTCTCTTGTCCTCGCTATAAATGTTATACACGCTTGTTTGAATATGAGCTTTGGGAATTTTTGAACAAGCATTTGATTTCTCTTCCGAGTTTTATGATTGCTTTTGGTTAAGTTGTGCACCTAATTATCTTTCTAAAATATTTGAGGAAATATTTTGGCTCTTAGCCAAACTTGTGTGCATTTTGTTTTTAAACTCTACATAATCTACTTCAACGTGAAATTGATTTAGAGCAAAGCCACGTTTATGCTTTTGTTACTCTCTTGAAGGATACTAGTTGTTTAACTTGTCTTTTAGACTACGAAATGATTTTTCCGCAAGTTTTCGATTCTTTTATGAACAATGTATCCGGGAGTATTTTTAATCGTGCTCTTGAGTTCTATGAGCCTTGTCTTGGGTCTGAGATATTCTTTTCTATAAACCTCATACTTCTTCGACTCAGTGTGAAATTGTTTTAGACTAATGTGCTGATTTTCTGCTTATTGATCCTATTGAATTTCCTTGATCCAAGGGTTATCTCTGAAGTTGTCAATTGATTTATTTCTAGCAAACTTCTTTGCTTGAGCATCCTTGTTTATCTGGAATTGGATATATTCTTTCAAATCTATGAGTATTGTCATTAACATGCGTCTCTCCTTTCTATGATCTTGTATCCTTCTGAGTAGACTCGAGAATTGTTTTGATATCACGTGTGACTTGTAGACGTAGTAACGCGATGCTTTAGTTCTTTAAGGCGTGATACGGGTATACGGAAGTGGAAGCGGTAGGTGTACAACATTGTGAGTTGTGGTGTTTTGTTCCTTGCGGACGGGTTTGCGATCGTTGGACTTATGATCGGATATGGGAATTGTAAAGTGCATGATGGGGTTGGAAGGTTGAAGCTTTGAGGTTGAGATGAGATTAGTGTGCGGATGATGAGCACGTCGTTGTAACCTCATCCTGTTTTATAACCTTCAATGCCTTGCCTTACTATCACATGTTTGACTAATGTCATCTTTTACTTTGAGCCTATCTTTACAATCACACTCCTACCTTTGTATCTTTATGCATACGACGATCCAAGTATTTGAAAACCGTATATATGTTTATACGATGAGATATTTTTTGTTATTCCTTAAATGTGTTTGAGGGTGAACTATTATGAGACTTCTTTCGTTTTGTATGAATTTTTGAGGACGAAAATTTTTATAAGGTGGGTAGAATGTAAGACCTAAAACCTTTGAAAAGTTTTATTATGATCAAGTCTCAAATCATAGTTATTTATAGCCTTAATTTCAGAAATTATTTTATTAAAGATAATTAAGGCAAGTTTTGATTTATTGAATTTGAGATAAGTTATGATTATTATCCAATTTTATAATTATTGGATTATTTTCTATATTTGAATTATAAAGTTGATAGTTATGAAATAATAAGGATTTTGTATGATTTGGATTAGATAAGTAATATTTTAAATATTAATACTGCTGTTTTGGAAAATGAAGAAATTAAGTATATTATTTCTAATTATTTGATTTGGGCATTTTATTAAAAGTAATTTGTAAAAATGGATGATCAAATAGTATTTTCTATATACAATTAGTGTTGGATCTAATTTGGATTTCAATTACTATATTATTTCCAATTTTTATTTGAAATTACCAATTTGCCCCTAACCCTAATTTTTACTCAAAAAGAATGAAACCCTAAAACCCTAGCCAATACCCGTTTTCCCCCCATGACCCAGCAGCAGCAAACCACACGATTCCCCCTTCCTCCATGAACAAAGAATTTGAAGCAAAGAGACAGGGGGAAACTGAGCTGCCGCGGAAGAAGGAAGGAGGAGAGGACGACTCGCGCCGACGTGCCGGCCTCACCGCCGCTATCGCGCCGTTGCCTGACCGAGGAGAGAGATAGCGACGCATTCAAAGAGAGGAGGAGGGAGAGGAGGCCGCGCTGCCGCCGCGGTCCCTGTGCCGCCACCGTTCGGTCCAGCAATGAGCTGCTGCTAGAACCGTGCGAGGAGGAACGACGCCGCCCCTTGCCGCGATCGAAGCTCGCTGTCGCCGCGTTGCTCCGGTCTGTCGCGCCGCCACTGTCGTCCAGGGAAGACCGCCGCTACACGGGCTGGAGGAACTTGTCCCGGTTGAGTTGCGCCGGCGCTTTTGGGGTTCAACCACCGTGCCCAGTCGTGCTTGCGTCACCGGCGCCGCCTCCGTCGGAGCTGCCGCCGTCAGAAAGGGGTTTCGACCGCCGCAGGTGTCGCTGCCGGAAAAAGGGAGCTGCGTCTCTGTGATTCTGACCGCCGGAAGTGGTTCTGTGACTTCCGGGAGCACCGCCAGAGCTTTTGGCTGCTTTTGCCGTCGCCAAAAAATTCTATCGGTAAGGGTTTTACGTTGGTTCTCCTTTCCGTTGAGTTTCTGGGAACCTCATTGCCACTGCATATGGTTCAGGTCATCGCTGCCGCTTGAGGTGGCTGCCGGGCTGCCGCCGAACCGGTTCAGAGACCGTCGCTGTTTCGGTTCAGCCGCTCTTTCTACGTTTCGGTAAGCGTTTTCGATTTGAAAGCCCTTTAGTTACCGTTCTGTTATCATACGCTGAGGTTGTGGCATTAATTGCTATGAGATTGAGTTCGGTTGTTGTATGTTGCGATTAGAGTTGTTGAGACTGTTGCAAAAGTGGCTTGGAGCTGAGGTTTTGGTTGCCGTCAGTTCGGTTTGAGACGGAAAGGACTTGATAAGTCATTTGGGTTATGGAATTGCGTTTTGAGGTATGGGTGCTTTTCAAAAACTATATTTTATATGTCGAAATTATTACATATGGATACTGATGTGAGATAATGTATTTGGTGATTGTATAAGCCTTATGTGATGTTGATTATCCTAGATGAATGTAATTATATGTTTGAATGGATTATTATTTGGTTTTGATGAACAGATTGTTGTGTGGTTTTGTGAAACAGAATACTTTTCAAGTTGATTCTTTAAAGATTTGAAATATGAGTTTAATCCTTTGAGGATTGGTTTGGATTGAGTCAGTTATTTTGATGATGTGAAAGATAGAATACTCTTGAAATTCAGCCTGGGTTGCTTTAATTAATCTGGTCTTTGATAAATGATTTATTGCTGAACCGATTCTTTTAAACTTTGGAAATGAGTTAAATCGGTTGATATTGAGTTGATTTTGAAATGGTTTCCTTGAGATATGCCACTGAGGTGATTGTTGGTTTTAGCTTGCTTTTGAATTGATTTCTGGTTTTGAGCTGTTGAAAAGGAATGAAAAACGGTTTAGTTGAGACCCGAACCGGATGGCAAAAGTCCAAGTTTTAGGGGAGGTGCTGCCGAAATTTCTATAAAATCCGAGTCTTTATTGAATGTTGTATGGAGAAATGACGGGTTAGAGACTTCTACTATTTTATTTGATTTATCAAGAAAAGGATGATTCATGCTTTTGAAATGAATTGTTAAAGAGGAAATTGTGATTTAGTCTTGCTTCTTAAGAAATGCATTGTATCTCTTTCAGGAGAAAGTTACTTAGATGAAACTTATGTTTTTAAGCTGTTTTAAATGTGACAAGGGCAATGCCTTTGAATTTGACTTGAGGGTTTCAATTAGAGGAGTTTCAATGACTTTGAAAGAACTTGAATGCCTCTTGACTTGTTTCATTTTGAAATGTTTTGAGAAAGGTTTTAAGTACTCTTTGAATTCTAAATTATTGCAAGACTAAAACAATTTTGAACAGTTGAAACGTTCTAGAATTTATCATGGGGCTTGAAGTTGGTTTTTGCCTAAGTAGAGGAAACGAATTTGAAAGAAGTGAATGATTACGTGACTCGGTTTGGCTTAGATCCTATTTTATTACTCAAAACGGAAAGCCAATGTTTTAATGATTTTAAATGAATTTGGTGAACTGAGTTTTATTATTCTCCCCTAAAGACTTGGGACTCTGCCGAGAAGCTTTTGTTATAAAATTCCATTGTTGGATGGGTGGTTTTGAATACTTTGAAATAAATCCTTAACTTGCCATGGTTTTGGAAGTTTTGGAAAGAGAATGCCGAGAGTGGCTTTGTTTTAAAAAGTGAACTCACTTTGAGTAAATTTGGCTTATGAGCCTGAGATGATTTGAGAAATGAGATCTTTAAAGCCAAGGCTGAAAAGAGTTGAAGTTTGATCTCAAAGTGAAATGGCTTGAGAAAAGTGATTTATGGCTTAAATGCCGGTTTTATGAATTTGATGATGTTGAATGGTGGAAGTGCTGTTTTGTTATGGGCCGGAATGGCTGTGTACGATTATGAATATTGGCTGGTTTCGGATTGAACCGTGAGCCGGAATGGCTGTGTATGATATTGATTTACAGCTAATTGCTGAATGAATTATGGGCCGTATGGCTGACTATGAATTACGAATTTAAGCCGGATGGCTGAGATGGATATTGATCCATGGCTGGGACTGAATGAATATATGCTTGAGATACCTGGGTAGTAGCAAGGGTTGTGGTTCGTCCCACTTGCTCCAGGTCAGAGACTGTGACGCCTGGGTAGTAGCGGTAGTAGTGGTGATTCCACTCGCTCCAGGTTGAGCTTTTAAACATCCGCCTGGGTAGTAGCCGCAGTAGTGGTTATTCCACTGGCTCTGGGTTGAGCAGGTAGTAGCAATGGGGTTGTAGCTCAAACCTACTTGCTCCGCGATGGGTGTTTCTGTCTATGGCTAGCTACCAGGACGTGTCGGGTTGGCTATATAACCGACAGATGATATCATCAGCCACTAGGACAGGCATGCATCATATGCATCTATGTGACATTGTTTGGGTGTGCATATTATACTTGGTTTGCCTATGTGATTAATTGCTAATTGTTCTACTTGCAATAACTGTTTGTTTGTGCTTGCATCTTCCTATTTGTGTTTGCTACTGGGACTCTGTTGGACTGTGGTGATTGGTTGATCGTTGGATTGTTTGGGCCTAGGGCTGTGGTTGGAATGAGATGAACCGATGGTTGATTTCGGTTTTGTGTTTCTGGTTTGGAATAAGATATGAAAGGCTATTTTGGTTCAGCATAGATAAACCTTTTTGAAAAGCTTTTGATGTTTTTGAGAATTGAACGGTTCTTCTTTCAGAAAAAGATTTCCAACTTTACTTCTATTGTAAACTGTAGTTTTTGAAAAGAGGTATAAGACGGTTATTAATCACTGGTACGGTTTATCTTCACGTTCCTATTACAGTAATTCCCAAAAAACCCTCTACTGAGAACCCTTTCGAGGATGATGTTCTCACCCCCCTACATTTTTCCCCTTTCAGGATATAGTGCAAAAGTCACGAAGAGTTTATTTAGTTGTTGTTGAGATGCTCTCTATTACTTTAGTATATTTTTGTTCCCTCGCCTTTGTCTTTATACTTCTGTAAGAGGGATAGGAATTGCATTGGATAATGATTGTAATATTATATATGTATATATATGGATATACTCTTTATGAGTTTTGTAAGTTGTATGGTATCTATGGATGTATGTTATCGGATGAAAGTATTTTGGGAGCGGTTTCACAGTTTAAAGTTTTAAACAGGCTCATATTATAATATTAAATAGTATAAGTGTCGTCGTAATGTCCGAGCTATCAGAGTAGCGCAGCCTGAAGCGTGAACTTTGGTAGTTAGGGTGTTACATAAAGTTGTTGAAAAGGTCCAAGGCAGAATTTTCTGTAGGGATGAACGCGGATCGGATATGGCCAAATCCGATTCGATCTGCATATTTGCAGATCGGATCGGATCAGATATCGGATATATCCGCAAAACACAAAAAATATTTTTTAAAGCTTATTTTTTTAAAATAATATCAATAAAATTCATATTTTCTATTCTTTTAAATATGTTTACTCTTAAAATAATATTAAACATACTTTTTATAAATAATAAATTAAAATAATACAACATATATGATAATTATTAGTTGAAATAAAACATAAAAAGAATATTTACTTATTTATTTCTTTATTTTTGCGGATACGCGGATATGCGGATACCAACACAAAATCCGCAATCCGATCCGATTAGTGTACGGAGCTGACCCGATCCAATCCGAAAGCATTGCAGATCGGATCCATATCCATAATTTTCGGATCGGATTCGGATAAACACCGCGGATATGCGGATCGGATACGATTCATGAACACCCCTAATTTTCTGCATAATTGACAGTGGAATAGACTAGTTTCTGGGAGCAGACCAGGCCATATTTTTGAATGAAACTATTTTTATATTAAACTTTAATTTGTTATGAGCGTCTCATAAAAAATTCAGAATTTATTGATGAGTGGTTTGGAAGAAACGAATTTTTAAAGATTGATGCTTTCTGCAGGAAATTCTGTTTCCCTACTGCAGAAGCACGAACTTCCAATCCACTTAATTTATAATTCTAATGAGTATTTGGGATGAAACTAATGTCAATCTCAAGATTTAAGTGTCTAAAATCTTAATTTAAATTTTGTGTCAAAACTCTTTTTAACCAATTAGTTATGTTGCAAAGAGTAAGGATAGCTCGTTAGATTTTGAAAACAGAATTCTAAAAGACAGGGCTATGTTCCTAAGCTCATAACTTTTTCATGTGACATGGTAATAATCTGAAATTTAGTTTTCTAGAAGTCTGGAAGAGTCTTGTTTAAGTACATGAATTTTGAAAGGCCATGGCTGAGAACTGGATTTTTAGTGAATTTAACAAATTTACTGCTCACTGCTGTTTTTCTGCAATGATAGCAGAATTTTAAAAGATTTGTAGAAGTTTCAATTATGGTTGGAATGCTCCAGAACCAAGTTTTAATTTCTAAACCCGTGATTTTACAATAACTAAAGGGATTAAAGAAAGTATAATGACCAATTAAGAATGTTTACCTGGTAAATTGTTAAGGAAAGTTTGAACATTGTTAAAGCTGAGGGAACCCGTAAGAGTGGTTTTAGTGCTATTTTAGAGGAGATTATGTCCGAATTTCTATAAAAATTCAGGGACATAGTTAAATGAAAATGTGTAAGTTGTCCCCAAGAAGGTTTAAGGTTAATGGGTGATGCGGAGGTACGTTTAATTAGACGGTGGTGCGGAGGTATATATAGTTAGGCGGTGATACGGAGGTATGTTTTATAGTGTTGGTGATGCGGAGGCATGATAAAGAGAAAGTAAATGAGAAACCATGTATGAAAGAGATAATTGAAACGAATAAGTAAATTATGAAAAGTGTATGTTGAATGGGCCTTGTGTCAAACTGCTAATGCGAAAGTGCCCGCCTAACGGATAGCCTGAGATTACTAATGCGGGAATGTTCGCCTAACTGATAGCACTGTTTCTTACTGTGATACACATTAAAATATTATTATGATGAGGCCTAACTGACACGGGTAACCGTGATGCCAAGGTGTCTAATTGACACAGTAAAGGGGCCATATTTGGGGTTCACTCCGAGTAACGTTGGGTTGCGGGTAGACAACCGACGCATGAGCTCATGGCCTGCGCTAGGAAAGGTATGCATCATGTGCATTTGTATATTTTGTTTGAGCATGCATTGTCTTGGCTTCCTTAATTGTTTATTCACGTTAATTACTAATTGCCTACTTGTTATATATGCTTTCTGTATATGTTTGACTTGTCTATTTTGTCTGTCTATGCAATTCTATCGGAGTTGGAAGAACGGAGGAAAGGCGAAGAGATTGAGGATTTTGATAAGATGTTGATCAAGTTTAGAACCTTAGAGACCTACCCTCATTTATGGTTTTAGCTTTAGTTCCTTAAGATTTATAATCTGATTGTCGGCGTTCTAGGATTGCCTTTGGCTTTCCCGGGACCTTGCTTATTATATATGTGGGCACCTTAACCATACTGAGAGCCTCCGATTCTCATCCCATACAATATTGTTATTTTTCAGATGCAGGTTGACAAGCACCACTCTGTATTTTGGAGACACTGACGAAGCAAAGAACTTTTGGGATTAAGGGCCGTTCTTTGTTTATATTTATGAATGTATATAGATTCTCCACCTTGTATTTTATGTTTGTCCCTCTTAATGGTTGACTGGGAGAAACAGGTTGTCGTTTTCTGCTTTGGGTCATTTTGGGATCCTCTTATATATATACATATACTTGAATGTTCTGGCCGGTTTATCTTTGCGAACCGAGTTGGAAGCTTTGTTAATTATACCTTTGACACTCCCTTTTTATTATTCATACACAAATATCTTACATTTCTTCGTACACAAGTTTTTGTTTACGTGAGTATTACGAATTTTGTTTTAAACTTTCTTTCAAAGGTTCCTAGATATAAAACTTTTTTCAGCTATATATATATATATATATATATATATATATATATATATATATATATATATATATATATATATATATTATTTTATTTTTAGAGGTCGTAATACCTCACCACCTCAGTTTTATGACTTAAGCATAACACTTTGTGTGGTAGGGTGTTATATTTTAAGTTTCAACGATTATGATTTATGTTTAGTGGATTTAGCTTGATTTGGTTATCGTTTAAAGTTTCAATGATTATGATTCTTGTTTAGTGGATTTAGGTTGATTTGATTATTGTTTCAAGTTTCAATCATCATGATTTCTGTTTTGTGGATTAAGGTTGATTTGGTTATTATTTTAAGTTTCAAAGATTATGATTCCTGTTCATTGGATTTAGGTTGATTTAGTTAATGTTTAAAGTTTCAATGGTTATGATTCCTTATTAGTGAATTTAGGTTGATTTGGTTACTATTTTAAGTTTCAATGATGATGATTCCTATTTAGTGGATTTAGGTTGATTTAGTTATTATTTTAAGTTTTAATTATGATGATTTTTATTTAGTGGAGTTAGGTTGATTTGGTTATTCCGACGGTAACAGTGCACGAAATAACATTTTTTAGCGTCAACAATACCGTCGGAATAATCTGTAACACCCTAACTACCAAAGCTCACGCTTCCGGCTGCGCAACTCTGATAGCTCGGACATTACGACGACTTTTATACTATTTACTACTAAAATATGAGCCTGTTTAAAACTTTAAACCGCAACACCGCTCCCAAAAATACTTTCGTTCGATAACGTACATCCATAAATACCATACAACTTACAACAACTCATAAAGAGTACATCCATATATATACATAAATATATATATAAATAATATTACAAGCAATAATCAATACAATTCCTATCCCTCTTACAGAATATATCAAGATAAAGGCGAGGGTACAATAAACCATAATCAACACAATACAAAGCATCTCAACAACAACTAAATGAACTCTTCGTAACTTCTGCGCCCATATCCTGAAAGGGGAAAAATGTAGGGGGGTGAAAACATCATCCTCGAAAGGGTTCTCAATAGAGGGTTTTTGGGAATTACTGTAATAGGATACATGAAGATAAACCGTACCAGTGATTAATAACCGTCTTATGCCTCTTTTCAAAAGCAACGGTTTACAATAAAAGTAAAGTCGGAAATCTTTTCTGAAAGAGGAACCATTCCATTCTCAAAACATCAAGCCTTTCAAAAAGGTTTATCTATACTGAACCAAAATAGTTTTTCATATTTTATTCCAAACCAGAAACACGAAACCAAAATCAACCATCGGTTCATCTCATTCCAACCACGGCCCTAGGCCCAAACAATCCAACCATCAATCAATCACCACAATCCAACAGAGTCCCAGTTGCAAACACAGATAAGAAGATGCAAGCACAAACAAACAGTTATTGCAAGTAGGACAATTAGCAATTAATCACATAGGCAAACCAAGTATAATATGCACACCCAAACAATGTCACATAGATGCATATGATGCATGCCTGTCCCTAGTGGCTGATGATATCATCTGTCGGTTATAGAGCCAACCCGACAAGTCCTGGTAGCTAACCATTGGACTGTCCCTCTGTCGCGCATCCCCAACTCGAGTTATACTCATCATAAACTTGATCATAATCATGATCCATATCCATCACCTTCACTGGTGAATATTTACGGGGGCGAGCTCATCCGGGACTTTCACAGTGCCCGGCCACACTTACGACATAGGGTCAACAGAGTATCAAGTCTCACCATGGAGCACGTGGTGGCTAGCCACTGCTACTACCCAGGGAAACTCGTATCTCAGATAGTGGAAGTGCAACATTCACATTTATCAATAATTCAGCATAAACATACATTCAATCTCATCCATGGATCAACATCCATCTTAGCCATCCAGCTCACGGTTCATTCCAGAACCAGCCAATATTCATATCATACACAGCCATTCCGGCTCACGGTTCAATCCAGAACCAATCAATATGTATAATCATACACAGCCATTCCGGCTCTTAACAAAACAGCACTTCCACATTCAAAATCATCAAATTCATGAAATCGGCGTTTAAGCCATAAAGCATTTTCTCAATTCATTTCGCTTTGAAATCAAGTTTCAACTCTTTTCAGCCTTGGCTTTAAAGATCTCATTTCTCAAATCATCTCAGGCTCATAAGCCACTTTTACTCAAGGTAAATTCCCCTTTTAAAACAATGCCACTCTCGGCATCCTCTTTCCAAAACTTCCATAATCATGGCAAGTTAGAAATCTCTTTGAGATATTCAAAATCACCCATCCAACAATGGGATTTTATAACAAAAGTTTCTCGGCAGAGTCCCAAGTCTTTAGGGGAGAATAGCATAACTCATTTCGCCAAATTCATTTAAAATCATTAAAACCTTGGCTTTCCGAATTGAGTAATAAAATAAGATCTAAGCCAAACCGAGTCATGTAATCATTTATTTCTTTCAAAGCCGTTTCCTTTACTTAGGCAAAACCAACTTCGACCCCCATGATAAATTCTAGAACGTTTCAACTGTTCAAATTGTTTTAGTCTTGCAAGAATTCAGAATTCAAAGAGTACTTAAAACCTTTCTCAAAACATTTCAAAATGAAACTTGTCAATAGACATTCAGGTTCTTTCAAAGTCATTGAAACTTCTTTAATTGAAACCCCCAAGTCAAATTCAAAGGCATAAACCCTTTTCACATCCAAACAGCTTTAAAACACAAGTTTCATCTAAATAACCTTCTCCTGAAAGAGATGCAATGCCTTTCTTAAGAAACAAGACTAAATCACAATTTCCTCTTTATTAGTTCATTTCGAAAGCATGAATCATCCTTTTCTCGATAATTCAAATAAAATAGTAGAGGTCTTTAACTCATCATTTTCCAGACAACATTTCAATAAAGACTCAGATTTTATAGAAATTTCGGCAGCACCTCCCCTAAAACTTGGACTTTTGCCACCCGGTTCGGGTCCCAACTAAACCGTTTTTCATTCCTTTTTAACAGCTCAAAACCAGAAATCAATTCAAAAACAAGCTAAATCCAACAGTCGTCTCAATGGCATACCTCAAAGAAACCATTTCAAAAATCGACTCAATATCAACCGATTTAACTCATTTATAAAGCTTTAAAGAATCGGTTCAGCAATAAATCATTTATCAAAACCAGAGCAATTAAAGCAACCCATGCTGAATTTCAAGAGCATTCTATCTTTCACATTATCAAAATAATTGACTCAATTCAATCCAATCCTCAACGGATTAAACTCTTTTCAAATATTTAAAGAATCAACTTCAAACATTACATTTCACAAGCCACACAACAATTCAGCCAAACCAACATCCATAGTCATTCGAGTCAATCAATTGATACATAAGGCAGATACAATCACCAAATACACAATATCTCACATCAGTACCCATATGTAATAATTCCAATAAAAAACTATAGTTTTCGGAAAGCGCCCCTACCTCAAAACGCAATTCCATAACCCAAACGCCTCACAGAGTCCTTTCCCGCCTCAACTTGAACTGACAGCAACCGAAACCTCAGCTCCAAGTCACGTTCGCAATAACCATAGCAACACTAATCGCAACATACAATAATCAGGACTCGACCCCACGTTATCAAAACTCATATTCATTAACCGAACGCAACAGAATACTAACGCGAGGCTTTCTGAAACATAAGTACTTACTGAACTAGCGAAACGAAACAGCTGCGATTTCGAACAGGCCCGGCAACAGCTCCAGCGACGACCAGAAGCTCCGGTGGATCAACTATTAAAACCACGCAGCATTAAAACCTTCTCGAAATCCAAAAAGGCAGAAACCGCAATTACAACCCTTACCGGAAGAGTTCTCCGGCGACGGCAGTGGGGTTTTGGACGGCCGGAGCGGCAGCTTGGGCGGCACCCAGGAGCTGGCAGCAGCGGTGATAACCCCACGCCTGCTCCTCCGATCGCATCTCCTCTCCCTCAGATCGGACTGGTGGCAGACCCCCCAACAGTGGCGGTGCAGCAGCTCACAGCGCAAGTTGCAGTGGCGCCCTGATCCTCTTTCTTTCCTTCAGATCAGATCGGGCGGATCTTTAGCAGTGGCGGCGGCAGACCAGAGCAGTAGAATGGAGGGGATGATGACTGCTCAAATAGCAGCGACAGCACACGACGGCGCGCGACGGCAGCGGCGAGTGCCTCCCTGTGCGTCGCCGACTCCACGTTCCTCTCTTGGTCTCTCGCTCTCTTCTGGTCAGGACTCACGGCGGCGCTGTGCTCCCTCCAAGGTTGCGAGCTCGACGGTGGTAAGGCAGTGAAGACGATGGAGCTGGCGGCGAGTCCTTCTCTGCGCGACGCTGACTCCGTGTCTCTTTCTCTTTCTCCCTTCGGTGTACAACGGCGGCGGCAAGGCGTGGAATGCGGCGGTGATCCTGGCAGCATGGACTGCTACGGCGGCACGGCGTGGTGAGGCACGATGGCAGCGATGAGCTCCCTCCTCCCGCTCTCGCTGCAGCTCAATCTCCCTTTCCCTCTTTGATTCTGCTACTTTCAGTCGTGGAAGGGGAAACCATGGGTGTTGCTGTCCGTGGGTGAAAGGGAAGGCAGGTAGGGTTTCGGTTGCTGGGTTGGAGGCTTTAGGGTTTCATTTTTTAAACTTAGGGTTAAGGGCAATTTGGTAATTTCACTTAAAATTGGGAATAATATAGTAATTGAAACCCAAATTAAATCCAACACTATTATATATAGAAAATACCATTTGCTCACCAATTTCGCAAATTATTTTCAATAAAATGCCCAAATCAAATAATTAGAAATAATATACTTAATTTCTTCATTTTTCTAAAATAGCAATATTAATATTTAAAATATTACTTATCTAATCCAAATCATATAAAATCCTTATTATTTTATAACTATCAACTTTATAATTCAAATATAGAAAATAATCCAATAATTGTGAAATTGGATAATAATCATAACTTATCTCAAATCCAATAAATCAAGACTTGCCTTAATCATCTTTAATAAACTGATTTTCGAAATTAAGGCTATAAATAACTATATGATTTGAGACTTGATCATAATAAGACTTTTTAAAAGTTCTGGGTCTTACATCCCACCCACCTTATAAAAATTTTCGTCCTCGAAAATTGATACAAAACGAAAGAAATTTCATAACAGTTCATCCTTGAACACATTTAAGGAAGAAGCAAACATATCTCAAAATATAAACATATATATGGTTTTCAAATACTTGGATGGTCGTATGCATAAGAATACAAAGGTAGGGGTGTGATTGCAAAGCAAACGTTACAAGATAGGCTCAATGCACAAGGTCATATGATCTCAAAGCTTTACGAAAACTTGAGGTACCAAATAGGATGCAAATCAAGATGGGCGTTCACAAAGCAATGATGACATGGTTCAAACATGTGATAGTAAGGCAAGGCATTGAAGGTTATAAAACATGATGGGGTTAAAATGACGTGCTTAACCTCCGCACACTAATCTCATCTCAACCTCCAAGCTTCAACTTTCCAACCCCATTAAGCACTTTACAATCCTCATATCCGATCATAGGCCAGACAACTGCAAGCCCGTTCGCAAGGAACGAAACACCAAAAATTCATAACGTTGGACACCTACCGCTTCAAATTCCGTATACACATATCACGTCTTAAAGAACTAACACATCGCGGTACTACGTCTACAAGTCGCACGTGATATCAAAACAATTCTCGAGTCTACTCAGAAGAATATGAGATCTTAGAAAGGAGAGACAAATGTCAAAGACAATACTCATAGATTTGAAAGAATATATCTAATTCCAGATAAACAAGGATGTTCAAGCAATGAAGTTTGCTAGACACAATTCAATTGACAACTTCAAAGATAACCGTTAGATCAAAGAAGTTCAATAGGATCAATAAGAAGAAAACCAGCGCATCAGTTTGAAACAAACTCAAGTTGAGTCGAGGAAGCATGAGGTTTACAGAAGAGAATATTTCAAACCCAAGACAAACCTCACAGAAATCAAGAGCATGATTAAAAATACTTTCGAATACATTGGTCATGAAAGAATCGAAAACTTGCGAAAAAACCACTTTGCAGTCTAGAAAAAAAGTTGAGCAACAAATATTCTTCAAGAGAGTAGCAATAGCATAAATGTGGCTTCACTTCAATACAATTTCATGTTGAAATAGATCATGTAGAGTTTTAAAAACAAGATGCATACCGGCTTGGCTAAGAGCTAAAATATTTTCATCAAATATTTTAGAAAATTAGTTAAGTGCACAATCTTAACCAAAAGTAATTCACAAAACTCAGGAGAAAAATCAAATGCTTGTTCAGAAACTCCCAAAGTCCATATTCAAACAAGCGTGTATAACATTTATAGTAAGTACGAAAGAGGAAGTTAAACTCTTTTTATAAAAGAAACTCAGAAGTAAAAATTTGCTTACAATTTGGTAAAGGAAATAAGTGATGTGTTACAAACGAGCCGATTTCCACTAAACAAGGAAGCTCTCCAAGGCCTCATTTAAAATAGCGCATGCCGATTTTTAAATTAACTTCATCAAAATTGAACAATGGTTTTCAATCTCAATCAAGCAACAGAAAGTAAATTCCGTTTAATATTTCTTCAAAGAGAATTCAAAACTTCTTTAAAAAGGTTCAAAACAAGACTCTAAAAGTGTTGTTGAAATCACTATCTCAGAAGAACATTCAAGAAGTTTAAGATGTACTAAAAAGGAGTCAAGCCATACTAGAAAGGATCTTAATCTAAAGTAGTTCAAACAAGAGCCACTAGACATGAAACATCAAACAAGTTTTAAATTGATCCAAAAGAATACAAAAGTCATAGAAAAAGACAACTCAACCATTAGTAATCTCTCAAGGATAAATCTTTGACTAAAAACTCTTGTAAAGATAATGAGAGGATAAACGGTGCATGAAATTGAAACAAATCAAGCTGACTCACATAAGAGTGAGATTCACACAAGAGGAAAAACCAAGATCAATGGCAATATCCACAAGATGTAAAAGATCAGTTAAAAACAAGGTCAAGCATGACATTCATGGAGATGGAAGATTTAATAGAGAATTTAGTCCGTTCATAGGAAGACAGCTATGAGTCCAACACTTTCAAAAGAACAACAATGGCATAAACCATGTAGTATGCTAAATCAAACTCAATTCAAAATAAGTTAAGTAAAGCTTATCAAATGAAACTCAACCGAGACAAAAGTGGTAAATCCTTTCTTTTTTTTTTATTTTGAAAAATATTCCAAATACATAATCAATTGAAGATGTGCATTGGAACTATAGTAAAATTACTAGAAAGTCAATTTACCTTTAAAGTAAGTGCAATTCCGCACACCAGTAAAAATACAGTCGAGGTATTAGGAGTAAATAGTTGTTAAACTATATAAGAAATCTTCAAAGTTCCACATATAGATAAGTGTATATCTAGTCAACCGCAATTTTTATAAAAATCTCAAAATTAGCTGTAATCACTGTCAAATAAGAGGAAAACTGAATCAACAAGTTCTCTAAGAATGAACACAGAACCCAGAGTTAAAAGTCACAGCACATTAAGACAAGTTCAAGACTATATCAAAGAATACTTGAATCAAGAAGAACTCAAACAGAGGAAGAGAGATGCAACAAGGATTTCAAACAAGCATATGCACTTAAGATCATTCAAGAAGGCATATGAATAGAGGAATAGAGTCGAGAAAATCAAACTACTTTTCAAGAGGATTAGCAAACAAGAACTTCAGGTTAGGGTATAAAAGAACAGATCGACTCGAATAAAATTCAAGACACACAACTGAATAGCCTCGAGAAATAGTCTTTAACGTTCCCAAAGCCCGCGATTCGCTTTACTCAAAACTCGTATTTCATCTATGATAACCCATCAGTGCTTTCATATACATAATTCACTAGTATTAAGCCGGCAAAACTTAATACCAAGAATTATGCAATGCAAGACTAACAGCGTTAATCAATAGATCGTCATGTGCATAAAGCTCTAATTCTCGTCATTTGACAAGACCTATTCCATGACAAACGCTCAGAGCATGCAACTGAAGCATAGTCAGTCCATTCCTCAGGCTCTACAGGAAGAACTGCTCTGATACCATAATGTAACACCCTAACTACCAAAGCTCACGCTTCCGGCTGCGCAACTCTAATAGCTCGGACATTACGACGACTTTTATACTATTTACTACTAAAATATGAGCCTGTTTAAAACTTTAAACCGCAACACCGCTCCCAAAAATACTTTCGTTCGATAACGTACATCCATAAATACCATACAACTTACAACAACTCATAAAGAGTACATCCATATATATACATAAATATATATATAAATAATATTACAAGCAATAATCAATACAATTCCTATCCCTCTTACAGAAAATATCAAGATAAAGGCGAGGGTACAATAAACCATAATCAACACAATACAAAGCATCTCAACAACAACTAAATGAACTCTTCGTAACTTCTGCGCCCATATCCTGAAAGGGGAAAAATGTAGGGGGGTGAGAACATCATCCTCGAAAGGGTTCTCAGTAGAGGGTTTTTGGGAATTACTGTAATAGGATACATGAAGATAAACCGTACCAGTGATTAATAACCGTCTTATGCCTCTTTTCAAAAACAATGGTTTACAATAAAAGTAAAGTCGGAAATCTTTTCTGAAAGAGGAACCATTCCATTCTCAAAACATCAAGCCTTTCAAAAAGGTTTATCTATACTGAACCAAAATAGTTTTTCATATTTTATTCCAAACCAGAAACACGAAACCAAAATCAACCATCGGTTCATCTCATTCCAACCACGGCCCTAGGCCCAAACAATCCAACCATCAATCAATCACCACAATCCAACAGAGTCCCAGTTGCAAACACAGATAAGAAGATGCAAGCACAAACAAACAGTTATTGCAAGTAGGACAATTAGCAATTAATCACATAGGCAAACCAAGTATAATATGCACACCCAAACAATGTCACATAGATGCATATGATGCATGCCTGTCCCTTGTAAGACCCGGTTAATTAACGGCTAATTAACCCATATATGAGAATTTATTCTAGAAAGCCAAAAATGATATTTTTATGGCTTAATATGATAGAGGAAATTGAGACGAGAATTTCGGTACCAATTTTATAGAATTCGGACAAAGATTGGACCGAACGGGCCAAACCGGGCCAACCGGACCCAAAGTGGGCCCTTGGCCCAACATAACTAAACCAAAACCCTAGTTTTCAGCACTCTCTCTCCTCACAACACACTCAAACACGCTGAAATTGAAGAGAGGGGAGGAAGAACACTCTCTCAAGTTCTTTCTCTCACTTGATCTTCAAACCACCATAACTTTTGATCTAGAGCTCCGATTGCCGCTCCGTTTGCGGCCACGCGTTCACCGCAGAGAGCTCTACAAAACCCATACAACTAATATTGAGGTAAGCCACGTGTTTCTGTTCGAAATTCCAGCCCTTATTTTCGAGTTTCATGGGTAAAATGTTGAGATTTTGGGTTCTTTGATGTTATAGGACCCAACTCTCTTGAAGGAGAAGGTTAATGTTGTCTCCTTGGACCTTGGGTGTGGTAAGATTCTCAACCCTAGTGTGATTTTGTTGTTCTATGATGTTTGGGTTTTGAGATGTTGTGTATGGGTATGATGATTGTGGCTTAGGTTGTGTATGTGTGGGTATTGGAGCTTGATTGGTGACTTTGAAAAGCTTGGAAAGGGTTTGGTGGTGAAAAATCTGTTCTTGGAGGTGTTGAGGCCTTGAGAGCTTGTGGATAAGTGGTTTGGAAGTGCTCCGGGGGAGCTTGGGAAAATCGGCTAAGGTATGGTTTCGGTTTCCCGTATCTAATATGTAATGTGGTAGGAAATACTTAGGCTAGAGGCCCTAAGATAGGCATTGAATTGTTGATGTTGTTGAATGATTGAGATATATGATGTGGTCATATATGTGATGATGATTATTAATGCCTTAGTGGTATGATGTATGAGAAATATGCATGTTGTGATATATATACTTGATGACTGGTTATGGTTGAATTGTGGGTTGAACCATGTTGATGGTGAGTATGATGTTGATTGTGTACAATAATAATTTATTGGAATTGGTGTTATTGAGAATCGGCATGAGGAATAGTATATGATATGTCAATGTGTTTGAGTTTGAGCCACTTGGGTGAAGTGGGGTAAAATGATAAGATAGTGATTTTGGTAATTTGTGGTAATGTGTCAATGTGTGAGTTGAGGAGGCTTGATGTTGAATTTGATATATTTTGATTGATTTCAAAGAAACGGGATGAACTTGGCATGTTTTGATTGGTTTTGAAAAGAGTTGGAAATGGCTTGTTTTGAAATTGGCACTTTGTGGTTTTGTATGAAAATATGGTTTTTGGGCACACTTTGGCGGGACATAACTTGGACTACGGATCTCCGTTTTGTACCAAATCTGTTTAGAAATGAAATTGGATCCGGGATGTCCATGCCGTTCAAAAAACGAGTGAAAGACGATTTAAAATGAGGAAGTTATGTCCGTTGGAAGATTGGGGTTTAAATCTGTGAATTCTGCAGCTTTTAACTTAGAAAATTTTTAGCAGAATGACCCCTTGCGCGTGGGCGTACCTGGCGCGTACGCGCCGATCTTCCAGAAAGCGCCATCCACGCGTGCGCGTGATGTGCGCGGGCGCGCCGATTGTGCTGCACCCAATGCCCAGCCATTTTCCAGAGAGTTATGCCAGAACTGTGCCAGTGTTGTGCCTGGGGCACGAGAACACCCGCGCGTACGCGTGGTTGGCGCGTGCGCGTCGATTGGCAAATCTTTAATCCACGCGTTAGCGTGCATGACGCTTGCGCGTCGATGAGTTTTTGAGGCCATCCACGCGTGCGCGTGGAGTGCGCGTACGCGTGGCCCTGTTTTCATCCCAAAGTTGATTTTTGAGTTTTAAAAGCCAAATCTCATACTTCTAAGCCTCCGATCTCACCATTTATGTCTTAAATCATTATGACATGCCTAGCTATTAAAAAGGGGCTAGTGAATGAGGTAACTTGCGAGTGAAGCAAGGGAAAAATGAATGATCAATGAGGATCAAGATGATTATGTGAGATGCGGAGGATGGTGGTGGAAGTGCTTGTTAAGCCATGGGCCGAAAGGCTGTAATTGCTAATGAAACGGCTGGTTATGGATTTAACCATGAGCCGGAAAGGCTGTGTATAATATGAATATTGGCTGGTTCTGGACTGAACCGTGAGCCGGATGGCTGATATGGATGTTGATCCATGGATGAGAATTTATGCATGCTTATGCTGAATTATTGATAATTGAGATTTGCACTTCCACTATCAGAGGCACGAGATCCCTGGGAGGAAGCAGTGGCTAGCCACCACGTGCTCCAGGTGGAGGCTCGAGACTCTGTTGACCCTATGTCGTAAGTGTGGCCGGGCACTGTGAAAGACCCGGATGAGCTCGCCCCCGAAATATTCACCAGTGAGGGTGATGGATATGGATCATGATTATGATCAAGTTTATGATGAGTATAACTCGAGTTGGGGATGCACGACAGAGGGACAGTCCAATGGTTAGCTACCAGGACTTGTCGGGTTGGCTCTATAACCGACAGATGATATCATCAGCCACTAGGGACAGGCATTCATCATATGCATACTATGTGAATTGTTTGAGATTGCCTATTTGACTGCATATTACTTGCTAATTGTCTAAATGTCTTAACTGCTCCTATTTGTATATTCTTTGTCTGATATAACTGTGTTTGCTATAATATACTCCTGCTGGTGGTTGGGAGGTTTGAAGGAATTGGAAAGGGAAGTATTAGTTAGACTGAAGAATCTTTAGTCAGATACCCTTATATGGTTTAGCTTGTTTATAAGCTTTGATATTATCTGGAGGAAGTTCTAGGATTGCCTTTGGCTTTCCTCTATTATTATGTATTATATATGTGGAAGCTGTTACCGTGCTGGGGACCTCTGGTTCTCACCCATGCGGATTTTGTGGTTTTCAGATGCAGGACGCGAGGCTTCTCGTTGAGACATGTTGGGGACTTCTGGATTAGCGAAGATTCTTGTTCTCGGGACTCTATCTTGATTTATATATCTTGTTTAGATACTTTTATCTCCATTAAATAATACAAACTGTACTCCTTCTAGAGGAGATTTTGGAGATTAGGTTTTCGGTATTTATGTCCCTTTGGGTTTTCCTTGGGGTTTTCCTTATTTTATTATATGTATATATTGCTATGCTCGAACCGGTTACCTTCGCAGCCGAATTTTGAGTCTTGATATTCCTGTTTTTGATACTCTTTATATATATGATCTTGCGTTAGCTTATCCTTTTCTCGTTACGTTATCGATCGGAGTGTTGCGCGTTCGAGTTACGGTTTTTGTTTACCCCTTTTTCTACAAAGGCTCCTAGTTATAATCAATTATTCATACTACTATACGTACTAAATTTTTGTTTTAGAGGTCGTAATACCTTGCCATCTCTGTCTTATGACTTAAGCATAAGACTCTGTATGGTAGGGTGTTACATTATGGTATCAGAGCAGTTCGTTCCTATAGAGCCTGAGGGATGGACTGACTATGCTTCTGTGCATTCTCTGTGTGTGTGTTATGTGCTATTAGTATATCTGCTTGATATAATTGGCATAAACGTTCATGAGCATGCATTTGGGACTTTGAAGCACTAGACTTCCGATATTGAGACTGATCAACTTAATATCGATTGTTGGGTGTGTATAGGAACCAGATGGCGCCTCGTGGACGCGGTAGAGGTAGTGTGAGAGGTCGTACGAATGCTCGTGCACCGGAGAATAACCCTAATGACCCGGTGAACTTTATGGCTGCGTTGGAGAACATGGTTGCTGCTATGCAAGCCACTGCTGAGGCTCTTGGTCAACAGATGAACAACCATGGTAATGATGGAGGTGGAGTTCAGGGTCCGATGACCTTGGCAAACTTTTTGAAGGTTAATCCGCCTAAGTTTAAGGGAACTACTGGCCCGACTGAGGCTGATACATGGTTTTAGGCTATAGAGCGAGCATTACAAGCACAAGTGGTACCTGAAGGACAGCGTGTCGAGTTTGCCACTTATATGCTCACCGGTGAAGCGTCGCATTAGTGGCAAGGCATCCGACGTCTTCTGCAGCAGGGTGATGACTATATCACCTAGAATGTCTTTCAAGAATAGTTCTATAAGAAGTACTTTCCGACTTCTGCTAGGACGGCTAAGGAACTTGAATTGTTACAGCTGAAGCAGGGTACTATGTCCATATCAGAGTATACTGACATGTTTGAGGAGCTGTTCAGGTTCTCTCGTATGTGCCAAGGGACTCCGGTGGAATATGAGGAATGGAAGTGTGTTAAGTATGAAGGAGGACTCCGTAGTGATATCTTCAGTTCAGTAGGACCAATGGAGATTAGGACTTTCTCCGAATTAGTGAACAAGTGTAGGGTTGCTGAGGAGTGTGTGAAAAGGGCAACCGCTAAGAAAGGGAGTCACAAAGGTTCATTTCCACAGAACCGAGGGAAGGGCTTTGCACCTAGAGGTCCGTCTTTCAAGAGGGGAAGCTCTTTCAGGAGGCCCAACAACAACAACAATTTCCAAGGGAAGAAGTTTGGGAAGCAACCTCAGAATGAACAAGCTTGTACTAGGTGTGGGAGTCACCATCCGGGAGTACCATGCAAGGCCGGATGGGGTTTGTGCTACAATTGTGGAAAGGCGGGGCATAAAGCCGCAAGTTGTCCAGAGAAGCAAAAGCAAGGTGCTGGGAAAGCACAACAGACTGGTCGGGTGTTCACCACCTCAGCTGTGGGTGCAGAGGGATCCGAGACACTCATTCGAGGTAACTGTGAAATGGCTGGTCAAACTTTAAATGCTTTATTTGATTCGGGAGCATCGCATTCATTCGTTGCATTTGAGAAAGCCCATGAGTTAGGGTTGAAGATCGTAACCTTAGGTTATGACTTAAAAGTGTATAATGCTACCCATGAAGCCATGGTAACTAGACTAGGATGCCCGAAAGTTTCGTTTAGGTTCAAGCAGCGTGATTTTGTCCATAATCTAATCTGCTTACCGATGATCGGTCTTGATCTTATCTTGGGATTGGACTGGTTATCCGAAAACCATGTCCTGCTTGATTGTTCTACCAAGTCGGTGTACTTTATGCCAGAGGATACAGAAGGGCCGGTTGTGGTGAATAATTATTACTTGAATTCAATGATGGTGAACTGTTCTGGAACCGAATGTCAGGGTATCCTGTTGTTAACCGCGGGTGTTTCGGGTGATGATCAAAGGTTGGATCAGATTCCGGTAGTGTGTGAGTTTCCGGAAGTGTTTCCCGATGATATTGAGGAATTTCCACCTAACCGAGAGGTCGAGTTTGCTATTGAATTGGTGCCTGGGGCGGGACCAATCTCAAGTGCTCCTTATAGGATGTCACCGTTAGAGATGGCCGAGCTAAAGTCTCAGTTAGAGGAATTGTTGGGTAAGAACTTTATCCGACCAAGTGTTTCCCCGTGGGGAGCTCCAGTGTTACTGGTAAAGAAGAAAGATGGAAGTATGCGACTCTGTGTGGATTACAGGCAGCTGAACAAGGTCACCATAAAGAATAAGTACCCATTGCCGAGGATTGATGATCTCATGGATCAGTTACAAGGAGCTGGGGTTTTCTCCAAGATTGATTTGCGATCCGGTTATCACCAGATAAGGGTGAGGGGTGAGGATATCCCTAAGACCGCTTTCAGGACTCGTTATGGTCATTACGAGTACACTGTAATGTCCTTTGGGTTGACGAACGCTCCTGCAGTATTCATGGATTACATGAATAGAGTGTTCCGTCCGTTTCTGGATAAATTCGTGGTTGCCTTCATTGACGATATACTAATTTACTCCAAGACTGAAGAAGAGCATGCGGAACACTTGCGGACCGTGTTGCAGATTTTAAAGGAGAAGAAACTCTATGCGAAACTGTCTAAGTGTGAGTTCTGGAAGAGTGAGGTGAAGTTTTTGGGTCACGTGGTGAGTAAGAAGGGAATAGCCGTAGATCCAACCAAGGTAGAAGCTGTGATGGATTGGAAGCAACCAACCACAGTAACTGAGATAAGGAGTTTTCTGGGTTTAGCTGGCTATTACCGAAGGTTCATCAAAGGCTTTTCGCAATTAGCTTTGCCGTTGACAAAGTTAACTCGCAAAGACACTCCGTTTGTTTGGACTCTTGAGTGCGAGGAGAGCTTTCAGACATTGAAGAAAAAGTTGACCACTGCACCTGTGTTAGTGTTACCTGAGCCGAATGAGCCATTTGAGGTGTATTGTGACGCCTCATTGAAGGGTCTAGGGTGCGTGCTAATGCAGCACCATAATGTGGTGGCGTATGCCTCACGACAGTTGAGACCTCATGAAGTTAGTTACCCTACGCACGATTTGGAACTCGCTGCGGTTGTGTTTGCCTTGAAGGTGTGGAGGCATTATCTCTATGGGGTTAAGTTCCAAGTTTTCTCTGATCATAAGAGCTTGAAGTATCTCTTTGATCAGAAAGAGCTTAATATGAGGCAGAGAAGGTGGATGGAATTGTTGAAGGACTACGACTTTGAGTTAAATTACCATCCTGGAAAGGCGAATATAGTGGCGGATGCGTTAAGTCGAAAGTCGTTATATGCGTCTTGGATGATGCTTCAAGAGGAGAAGTTGCTCAAGGGATTCGAGAGTCTAAAAATTGGTGCTCGAGAAGTATCTGGAACCTTGTGTTTGAGCCGATTAGAAATCTCGAGTGACTTTAAGTCCGAACTCCTAAAGGCTCATGAAAATGATGAAGCGTTATGGAAGGTGTTACCGGCTATCGAGCAAGGAAAACAGTGGAGAGTGTCGGAAGAAAAAGATGGGTTATGGAGATTCAAGGGTAGGATCATTGTGCCGGATGTTGGCACTTTGAGGCAAGATATCTTAAAGGAGGCACACAAAAGCGGATTCTCCATTCACCCGGGAAGTACTAAGATGTACCATGATTTAAAGGCGATGTTTTGGTGGCCGGGTATGAAGAATGATGTGGCGGAATATGTTTCAAAGTGCTTAACTTGTCAAAAGGTAAAGATTGAACATCAAAGACCTTCCGGGATGTTGCAACCCTTAGAGGTTCCGCAATGGAAGTGGAAAAGTATTGCAATGGACTTTGTGTCGGGATTGCCAAGGACTAGGACTGGTTTTGATGCTATCTGGGTGATCGTGGACCGACTGACGAAGTCAGCTCACTTTTTACCCGTTCGGATGACTTACACCCTTGAGGAGCTAGCTCGGTTATACATAAAGGAGATTGTGAGACTCCATGGTGTACCTGCTACTATAATCTCTGATAGAGATCCTCGTTTCACTTCGAGGTTCTGGGGTGCATTTCAGAAAGCTTTTGGAACTCGATTAAGCTTGAGTACAGCGTACCATCCCCAAACAGATGGTCAATCCGAGAGGACGATCCAAACACTAGAGGATATGTTGAGAGCTTGTGTTTTGGACCAACCGGCGAGTTGGGATCGGTATATGCCGTTAGTAGAGTTTGCATACAATAATAGTTACCATGCGAGCATCGGAATGGCTCCGTATGAGGCTTTGTATGGGAGAAAATGTCAATCTCCACTATGTTGGTATGAAGCTGGAGAGAAAGGCTTGTTGGGGCCGGAAATGATAGCTGAGACCACTGAACAAGTCAAGAAGATCCGAGATAGGATGCTTACGGCGCAGAGTTGTCAAAAGAGTTACGCCGATCAAAGGCGGAAGCCCTTAGAATTTGAGGCAGGAGATCATGTTTTCCTGAAAGTTACTCCAACTACAGGAGTAGGTAGGGCGATTAAGGCAAAGAAGTTGAATCCTCGATACATTAGTCCATTTCAGGTCCTGGAGAGGGTTGGACCGGTGGCGTATCGGATGGCTTTACCACCCCATCTTTCAAACCTGCACGACGTATTTCACGTGTCGCAGCTTCGAAAGTACACTCCTGATGCTAGCCATGTGTTAGAACCCGAATCGGTTCAGTTAAGAGAAGATTTGACGCTTCCAGTGGCTCCAGTCAGAATTGATGATACTAGTATCAAACGGTTGCGTGGAAAAGAGGTTTCATTAGTCAAAGTGGCTTGGAGTCGAGGCGGTGTTGAGGAACACACTTGGGAACTTGAGTCGGAGATGCGAACGGATTATCCGCACTTATTCTCAGGTAATTGAATTTGAATTTGAATTTTGTGGGCAAAATTCCCAATTAGGTGGGTAGAATGTAAGACCCGGTTAATTAACGGCTAATTAACCCATATATGAGAATTTATTCTAGAAAGCCAAAAATGATATTTTTATGGCTTAATATGATAGAGGAAATTGAGACGAGAATTTCGGTACCAATTTTATAGAATTCGGACAAAGATTGGACCGAACGGGCCAAACCGGGCCAACCGGACCCAAAGTGGGCCCTTGGCCCAACATAACTAAACCAAAACCCTAGTTTTCAGCACTCTCTCTCCTCACAACACACTCAAACACGCTGAAATTGAAGAGAGGGGAGGAAGAACACTCTCTCAAGTTCTTTCTCTCACTTGATCTTCAAACCACCATAACTTTTGATCTAGAGCTCCGATTGCCGCTCCGTTTGCGGCCACGCGTTCACCGCAGAGAGCTCTACAAAACCCATACAACTAATATTGAGGTAAGCCACGTGTTTCTGTTCGAAATTCCAGCCCTTATTTTCGAGTTTCATGGGTAAAATGTTGAGATTTTGGGTTCTTTGATGTTATAGGACCCAACTCTCTTGAAGGAGAAGGTTAATGTTGTCTCCTTGGACCTTGGGTGTGGTAAGATTCTCAACCCTAGTGTGATTTTGTTGTTCTATGATGTTTGGGTTTTGAGATGTTGTGTATGGGTATGATGATTGTGGCTTAGGTTGTGTATGTGTGGGTATTGGAGCTTGATTGGTGACTTTGAAAAGCTTGGAAAGGGTTTGGTGGTGAAAAATCTGTTCTTGGAGGTGTTGAGGCCTTGAGAGCTTGTGGATAAGTGGTTTGGAAGTGCTCCGGGGGAGCTTGGGAAAATCGGCTAAGGTATGGTTTCGGTTTCCCGTATCTAATATGTAATGTGGTAGGAAATACTTAGGCTAGAGGCCCTAAGATAGGCATTGAATTGTTGATGTTGTTGAATGATTGAGATATATGATGTGGTCATATATGTGATGATGATTATTAATGCCTTAGTGGTATGATGTATGAGAAATATGCATGTTGTGATATATATACTTGATGACTGGTTATGGTTGAATTGTGGGTT
Source organism: Arachis ipaensis (assembly GCF_059453495.1). Taxonomy (NCBI): domain Eukaryota; kingdom Viridiplantae; phylum Streptophyta; class Magnoliopsida; order Fabales; family Fabaceae; genus Arachis; species Arachis ipaensis. The sequence continues at coordinate 112,115,128 of NC_142436.1, forward strand.
GAACCATGTTGATGGTGAGTATGATGTTGATTGTGTACAATAATAATTTATTGGAATTGGTGTTATTGAGAATCGGCATGAGGAATAGTATATGATATGTCAATGTGTTTGAGTTTGAGCCACTTGGGTGAAGTGGGGTAAAATGATAAGATAGTGATTTTGGTAATTTGTGGTAATGTGTCAATGTGTGAGTTGAGGAGGCTTGATGTTGAATTTGATATATTTTGATTGATTTCAAAGAAACGGGATGAACTTGGCATGTTTTGATTGGTTTTGAAAAGAGTTGGAAATGGCTTGTTTTGAAATTGGCACTTTGTGGTTTTGTATGAAAATATGGTTTTTGGGCACACTTTGGCGGGACATAACTTGGACTACGGATCTCCGTTTTGTACCAAATCTGTTTAGAAATGAAATTGGATCCGGGATGTCCATGCCGTTCAAAAAACGAGTGAAAGACGATTTAAAATGAGGAAGTTATGTCCGTTGGAAGATTGGGGTTTAAATCTGTGAATTCTGCAGCTTTTAACTTAGAAAATTTTTAGCAGAATGACCCCTTGCGCGTGGGCGTACCTGGCGCGTACGCGCCGATCTTCCAGAAAGCGCCATCCACGCGTGCGCGTGATGTGCGCGGGCGCGCCGATTGTGCTGCACCCAATGCCCAGCCATTTTCCAGAGAGTTATGCCAGAACTGTGCCAGTGTTGTGCCTGGGGCACGAGAACACCCGCGCGTACGCGTGGTTGGCGCGTGCGCGTCGATTGGCAAATCTTTAATCCACGCGTTAGCGTGCATGACGCTTGCGCGTCGATGAGTTTTTGAGGCCATCCACGCGTGCGCGTGGAGTGCGCGTACGCGTGGCCCTGTTTTCATCCCAAAGTTGATTTTTGAGTTTTAAAAGCCAAATCTCATACTTCTAAGCCTCCGATCTCACCATTTATGTCTTAAATCATTATGACATGCCTAGCTATTAAAAAGGGGCTAGTGAATGAGGTAACTTGCGAGTGAAGCAAGGGAAAAATGAATGATCAATGAGGATCAAGATGATTATGTGAGATGCGGAGGATGGTGGTGGAAGTGCTTGTTAAGCCATGGGCCGAAAGGCTGTAATTGCTAATGAAACGGCTGGTTATGGATTTAACCATGAGCCGGAAAGGCTGTGTATAATATGAATATTGGCTGGTTCTGGACTGAACCGTGAGCCGGATGGCTGATATGGATGTTGATCCATGGATGAGAATTTATGCATGCTTATGCTGAATTATTGATAATTGAGATTTGCACTTCCACTATCAGAGGCACGAGATCCCTGGGAGGAAGCAGTGGCTAGCCACCACGTGCTCCAGGTGGAGGCTCGAGACTCTGTTGACCCTATGTCGTAAGTGTGGCCGGGCACTGTGAAAGACCCGGATGAGCTCGCCCCCGAAATATTCACCAGTGAGGGTGATGGATATGGATCATGATTATGATCAAGTTTATGATGAGTATAACTCGAGTTGGGGATGCACGACAGAGGGACAGTCCAATGGTTAGCTACCAGGACTTGTCGGGTTGGCTCTATAACCGACAGATGATATCATCAGCCACTAGGGACAGGCATTCATCATATGCATACTATGTGAATTGTTTGAGATTGCCTATTTGACTGCATATTACTTGCTAATTGTCTAAATGTCTTAACTGCTCCTATTTGTATATTCTTTGTCTGATATAACTGTGTTTGCTATAATATACTCCTGCTGGTGGTTGGGAGGTTTGAAGGAATTGGAAAGGGAAGTATTAGTTAGACTGAAGAATCTTTAGTCAGATACCCTTATATGGTTTAGCTTGTTTATAAGCTTTGATATTATCTGGAGGAAGTTCTAGGATTGCCTTTGGCTTTCCTCTATTATTATGTATTATATATGTGGAAGCTGTTACCGTGCTGGGGACCTCTGGTTCTCACCCATGCGGATTTTGTGGTTTTCAGATGCAGGACGCGAGGCTTCTCGTTGAGACATGTTGGGGACTTCTGGATTAGCGAAGATTCTTGTTCTCGGGACTCTATCTTGATTTATATATCTTGTTTAGATACTTTTATCTCCATTAAATAATACAAACTGTACTCCTTCTAGAGGAGATTTTGGAGATTAGGTTTTCGGTATTTATGTCCCTTTGGGTTTTCCTTGGGGTTTTCCTTATTTTATTATATGTATATATTGCTATGCTCGAACCGGTTACCTTCGCAGCCGAATTTTGAGTCTTGATATTCCTGTTTTTGATACTCTTTATATATATGATCTTGCGTTAGCTTATCCTTTTCTCGTTACGTTATCGATCGGAGTGTTGCGCGTTCGAGTTACGGTTTTTGTTTACCCCTTTTTCTACAAAGGCTCCTAGTTATAATCAATTATTCATACTACTATACGTACTAAATTTTTGTTTTAGAGGTCGTAATACCTTGCCATCTCTGTCTTATGACTTAAGCATAAGACTCTGTATGGTAGGGTGTTACATCCCTAGTGGCTGATGATATCATCTGTCGGTTATAGAGCCAACCCGACAAGTCCTGGTAGCTAACCATTGGACTGTCCCTCTGTCGCGCATCCCCAACTCGAGTTATACTCATCATAAACTTGATCATAATCATGATCCATATCCATCACCTTCACTGGTGAATATTTACGGGGGCGAGCTCATCCGGGACTTTCACAGTGCCCGGCCACACTTACGACATAGGATCAACAGAGTATCAAGTCTCAACCTGGAGCACGTGGTGGCTAGCCACTGCTACTACCCAGGGAAACTCGTATCTCAGATAGTGGAAGTGCAACATTCACATTTATCAATGATTCAGCATAAACATACATTCAATCTCATCCATGGATCAACATCCATCTTAGCCATCCAGCTCACGGTTCATTCCAGAACCAGCCAATATTCATATCATACACAGCCATTCCGGCTCACGGTTCAATCCAGAACCAATCAATATGTATAATCATACACAGCCATTCCGGCTCTTAACAAAACAGCACTTCCACATTCAAAATCATCAAATTCATGAAATCGGCGTTTAAGCCATAAATCATTTTCTCAATTCATTTCGCTTTGAAATCAAGTTTCAACTCTTTTCAGCCTTGGCTTTAAAGATCTCATTTCTCAAATCATCTCAGGCTCATAAGCCACTTTTACTCAAGGTAAATTCCCCTTTTAAAACAATGCCACTCTCGGCATCCTCTTTCCAAAACTTCCATAATCATGGCAAGTTAGAAATCTCTTTGAGATATTCAAAATCACCCATCCAACAATGGGATTTTATAACAAAAGTTTCTCGGCAGAGTCCCAAGTCTTTAGGGGAGAATAGCATAACTCATTTCGCCAAATTCATTTAAAATCATTAAAACCTTGGCTTTCCGAATTGAGTAATAAAATAAGATCTAAGCCAAACCGAGTCATGTAATCATTTATTTCTTTCAAAGCCGTTTCCTTTACTTAGGCAAAATCAACTTCGACCCCCATGATAAATTCTAGAACGTTTCAACTGTTCAAATTGTTTTAGTCTTGCAAGAATTCAGAATTCAAAGAGTACTTAAAACCTTTCTCAAAACATTTCAAAATGAAACTTGTCAATAGACATTCAGGTTCTTTCAAAGTCATTGAAACTTCTTTAATTGAAACCCCCAAGTCAAATTCAAAGGCATAAACCCTTTTCACATCCAAACAGCTTTAAAACACAAGTTTCATCTAAATAACCTTCTCCTGAAAGAGATGCAATGCCTTTCTTAAGAAGCAAGACTAAATCACAATTTCCTCTTTATTAGTTCATTTCGAAAGCATGAATCATCCTTTTCTCGATAATTCAAATAAAATAGTAGAGGTCTTTAACTCATCATTTTCCAGACAACATTTCAATAAAGACTCGGATTTTATAGAAATTTCGGCAGCACCTCCCCTAAAACTTGGACTTTTGCCACCCGGTTCGGGTCCCAACTAAACCGTTTTTCATTCCTTTTTAACAGCTCAAAATCAGAAATCAATTCAAAAACAAGCTAAATCCAACAGTCGCCTCAATGGCATACCTCAAAGAAACCATTTCAAAAATCGACTCAATATCAACCGATTTAACTCATTTATAAAGCTTTAAAGAATCGGTTCAGCAATAAATCATTTATCAAAACCAGAGCAATTAAAGCAACCCAGGCTGAATTTCAAGAGCATTCTATCTTTCACATTATCAAAATAATTGACTCAATTCAAACCAATCCTCAACGGATTAAACTCTTTTCAAATATTTAAAGAATCAACTTCAAACATTACATTTCACAAGCCACACAACAATTCAGCCAAACCAACATCCATAGTCATTCGAGTCAATCAATTGATACATAAGGCAGATACAATCACCAAATACACAATATCTCACATCAGTACCCATATGTAATAATTCCAATAAAAAACTATAGTTTTCGGAAAGCGCCCCTACCTCAAAACGCAATTCCATAACCCAAACGCCTCACAGAGTCCTTTCCCGCCTCAACTCGAACTGACAGCAACCGAAACCTCAGCTCCAAGTCACGTTCGCAATAACCATAGCAACACTAATCGCAACATACAATAATCAGGACTCGACCCCACATTATCAAAACTCATATTCATTAACCGAACGCAACAGAATACTAACGCGAGGCTTTCTAAAACATAAGTACTTACTGAACTAGCGAAACGAAACAGCTGCGATTTCGAACAGGCCCGGCAACAGCTCCAGCGACGACCAGAAGCTCCGGTGGATCAACTATAAAAACCACGCAGCATTAAAACCTTCTCAAAATCCAAAAAGGCAGAAACCGCAATTACAACCCTTACCGGAAGAGTTCTCCGGCGACGGCAGCGGGGTTTTGGGCGGCCGGAGCGGCAGCTTGGGCGGCACCCAGGAGCTGGCAGCAGCGGTGATAACCCCACGCCTGCTCCTCCGATCGCATCTCCTCTCCCTCAGATCGGACCGGTGGCAGACCCCCCAACAGTGGCGGTGCAGCAGCTCACAGCGCAAGTTGCAGTGGCGCCCTGATCCTCTTTCTTTCCTTCAGATTAGATCGGGCGGATCTCTAGCAGTGGCGGCGGCAGACCAGAGCAGTAGAATGGAGGGGATGATGACTGCTCAAACAGCAGCGACAGCACACGACGGCGCGCGACGGCAGCTGCGAGTGCCTCCCTGTGCGTCGCCGACTCCACGTTCCTCTCTTGGTCTCTCGCTCTCTTCTGGTCAGGACTCACGGCGGCGCTGTGCTCCCTCCAAGGTTGCGAGCTCGACGGTGGTAAGGCAGTGAAGACGATGGAGCTGGCGGCGAGTCCTTCTCTGCGCGACGCTGACTCCGTGTCTCTTTCTCTTTCTCCCTTCGGTGTACAACGACGGCGGCAAGGCGTGGAATGCGGCGGTGATCCTGGCAGCATGGACTGCTACGGCGGCACGGCGTGGTGAGGCACGATGGCAGCGATGAGCTCCCTCCTCCCGCTCTCGCTGCAGCTCAATCTCCCTTTCCCTCTTTGATTCTGCTACTTTCAGTCGTGGAAGGGGAAACCATGGGTGTTGCTGTCCGTGGGTGAAAGGGAAGGCAGGTAGGGTTTCGGCTGCTGGGTTGGAGGCTTTAGGGTTTCATTTTTTAAACTTAGGGTTAAGGGCAATTTGGTAATTTCACTTAAAATTGGGAATAATATAGTAATTGAAACCCAAATTAAATCCAACACTATTATATATAGAAAATACCATTTGCTCACCAATTTCGCAAATTATTTTCAATAAAATGCCCAAATCAAATAATTAGAAATAATATACTTAATTTCTTCATTTTTCTAAAATAGCAATATTAATATTTAAAATATTACTTATCTAATCCAAATCATATAAAATCCTTATTATTTTATAACTATCAACTTTATAATTCAAATATAGAAAATAATCCAATAATTGTGAAATTGGATAATAATCATAACTTATCTCAAATCCAATAAATCAAGACTTGCCTTAATCATCTTTAATAAACTGATTTTCGAAATTAAGGCTATAAATAACTATATGATTTGAGACTTGATCATAATAAGACTTTTTAAAAGTTCTGGGTCTTACATAATCCGCCGGTAACCAATTGGTTTTTCTAGCTGATAATCTGTTTGCAATTTTCGACGGTAATCACCGTCGGACGAAAAAATCCGACGATAAATATTTACCGGCTAGGTTTATACTGTTTGATTATTTCTGACAGTATTTAAATTATCGTCGAATTTCAATCATTTTTTTACCATAAATTCAACAGTACTCAACGTTTTTCTTGTAGTGATAACCCAACTAATTAACTATGGTATAATTTTTTTTTAATTTATAAAAATCATCTAAAAAATCTCATTTTGTAATTTATTTTTTCTCAAACCATGTATTTATTAATCATTTCCAACAAAAAAATCAAATGATAAAAAAACAAATATAAAAAAATTCAAGAGACATTAAAAATGTCCAAAATGTTATCTTCACAATTCTGGCTTGCTTCCTTCATATTTTTCAAAAAACTTTATATATAATATATTTGATTGTTACTAAAAAATCCTCTATTACAATAAAGTTTATTTTCAACTATAGTTTAATTAGAGTAGTGTATATTGAATGAACTTACTAAATAAATAAATTAAGATATATATAAGTACATAAAATCGTAGAAAATTTTGAGACAATAACATTTTATAAAATAAATCTCCTTAATTTCACCCAATTAAATTTGAATTTTAAATTGCATGTAGATTGCATAGTTTTTTATCTCCTATTTTTTTCTCTTGTTGTCAACAACCCCAAATTAACTATTTTTCTGCAAATTGTCTTTGTCTTTATATGAAGAATGAAAATTTTTTAAATACGAAGGAAGTAAGATAAAATTATCAAGCGATAACATTATCAGAATTTTTTTTATCTATTCATTTTTTTTTAGGTTTTCTTGGTTAAAAATGATTAATAAATTTGTGGTTTGAGAAAAAAATTATAAAATAAAACTTCTTTAATGATTTTTATAAATTATAAAAAAAGAATTATACTATAGTTCATTGGTTAAGTTATCAAAATTTAAATTAGATGAATGGTTAAATTTAATTATAATAAATTAATTTATTTCAACCAACAATACTGTGACATGTAATAAAAGATAACTTACTCTTTAAAGTAGGAAGAATTGGAGAAAATTCACCTATTTATAAATATTATGAAACATATTTCATTCATTTTTGTTTTAACAATCACCAAAACCAACTCAAAAAATATTTAAAATATTTTTTACAGGATTTGGCTTATTTATAAGATAAGGTACAAATATTCACAATAATTTTAACTCTATACCTCAAATTGTAACTTATCATAGCTTAAATATTAATTTTATGCTAAATTAACTGAAATTTTATGACATTTTAATAAGAATAATAATATATATTCAAGATTATAATAAATTATTTTTATAATATTTTTAAGAATAAAAAACAAAAAATATTTAATAAATAATTGAAAACAAACTCAATAAAATAATATTGAACATTATTTTTTTTTTTTGGTGACTAGAACATTATTTTGTTATTATGCTTTAGGCCTAATTATTTAAAAATTATATTTTTTGCTGACCCTACAAAATAATGTTAGTGTTGTTTTACTAAATAACATCTTCACTATATTAGAATCATCATTCAATTTCGTATTACGTAAATTCTATCTCACTAATGCTCTGTTTTAATTTTCTTCTTCCTTCTCCTGTTTATGCTTTGTTATAATCTATTTATTGTATATTATTAAAATTAAATTTCTTCAATTAATAATATAACTAACATGGTATGTTTTTTAAGGTGTTTTTTTATTTATTTTCAGATAAACTTCTAAAAATATACTCAAATAATTTTATCGTTGACAAAAATATATTCAAATTTTAATGTCGATAAAAATACTCTCAAATAATTTTTAAATGCAACAAAAATATCCAAAAGAATATTATTTTTTTGTAAGTGACAAACTACTTTTGTATTTGACAACTAATATATTTGATCCAAAATTTTATAAAAATATTTAAATAACTATTTAAAAAATACACACACAAAAATTGGATAAAAATTCGATCTCTATATTTTTTTATTTTTTTAAAAGTATTATTGGTTGTTGACAAAAAAATCACACAAAAATTATATACTTGACAAAAAATCACCAAATTTCAAGAATAAATTAAAAATATCTTATTTTTTTTAATCTTACTTACAAAAAAAACCGTATCAAAATTCAATTTCTAAGATATTTTTTGAGAATACGTATTTAATGTTGGAATTTTTTATTATATTTTAAAATCATTTGAAGACATTTTTGTGGATAACAAAATTTGAGTATATTTTTGTCAACAATAAAATTATTCAGGTACATTTTTATTGGTAAATATCGAATTATTTAATATTATATTTGACCATATTAACGATAAGTCTATAAATAATCAATTATATTAGTTACGTTATTTAATTTGACTAAAATAAATAAATTGATTTTGTTTTAATTTACATTAATTTTTTTGTTTTATGTATTTTGATTAATAATTTTTTAAAAGTGCCATAATTAATCATTTATTTGATTTGATTGAAGTAAACATCAAACTATTTAATATTTTATTTGACTATATTAACTATGACTAATCAATTATATTAATTATTTGATTTAATTGAAACAAATAAATTAATTTTATTTTAATTTATATTAATTTTTCATCTTATGTATTTTGATTAATAATTTTTAAAAGTATTATAATTTTATCTGGCATATTTATAAGATATTTTTTTGTTTATTTAACATATTTTATTGAGCTAAATAATTATAATTAATTTGTCATATCAATTATTTAATTTAATTAGTTTAAATATATTTTATTTGATTCAATTTATTGTCACATTAATGTTTAAGTTATTGTTTACTAAAAATTCTTTTTCTTTACCTTCTTTAAAATAGTAATAATCAAAAGTTAACCTTAAACAAATGTTTAATCAGACAGAAGAAAAGAAATCCAAGATAAAGAATCATAAAATAAAAGATTATTAATTTTTTTTTATTTTGTGTTTATGCAAACCAAAATTATACTCAAGATAAAATCAGAGCATTTAATATTATAATTTGTGAGATAATAACAATTTAAATGTTAAGTTAGATTATAGTTTTTATTTTAAAATTTTTCATTCATTAATAGTGTAACAAATTTTTATCCAGACATCTGATCATGTTTTGATACATCAATAAAAGTAACTAATTTTATCACTTAAAAAAAACTAAACGTATGAATTTTTGAATAACTATATAAATCTTTTTATATTATTAATACATCAAAATTAAATTCTATAGTAATAGTAATTAAAATGATAATATAATTATTTTAGCATAAATAATTACGTATTAAATATGCGATATACTTCCATAAATTTTATTTGACTCCTTATATGATAATTAATTATTTTTATAACAATTACCAAACTAATTATTTTATATTAATCACATAATTATTATACAATTAAATTATCTAATCAGATCAAATTAAATTTATTCATTCACTCATTTTTTCTTAATAAGTCATGCATTATTGTCACTAAATTCAAAGACATAAATAAATAATTTATTCTAATTTATTCAAAATTTCAAACATAATAATAATAATAATAATAATAATAATATTATTATTATTATTATTATTATTATTATTATTATTATTAGGGTAAGTGATATAAACAAATAAAATGGCTTTCAATATTACACCAATATCTTAAAAACAAAATAATTTGCATGCATGTCTCATTTTGACAATAAGACTATGTAAATCAAAACTATTTAATCCGATTTACAATAAGTCTATGTGAATTGAATCCATTTGATTCGATTTAGCTAGTGTTATAACAAATCTTGGATTCCATTTACTAAAAAGTAGTGTTTGTGACATAATTTGAAACAAGTTTTGATTTACTGCTTTTGATAAATCCTAAATAAATCGAATCTAATTGATTCAATTTACTAATACATGCATGCAATGGTATAAATCGAATTCAGCTAATTCAATTTACTAAGGAATATATGATATATAAATACGATCAGAACATTAGGTATTTATTATAGGGGAACTAACAATGGCTAGTGAAGATTTTTTTTTAGTTATTGGGCTCTACAGAAGGACGATTAAGAAAAATTGTAAGAGAAAATAAAATTTATTAATAAGGATCCGTTGAGTGTCTTTATCAATCCTTCTACGAGTTTTATTGAATTTCATAATACTATAATCCAAAAACTAGGACTGCATGGCATGAAACAGGTGGAGAAGTTATATTATAAATTCTAATTTCTGTTGTTCGAGATGGGGTGAAGTACGACTCCTTTATAATAGATAGTGACAATGATTTGCAAGTTTTATTTTATTATCATCGTCAATTTTTTTAGGTGAGAACTCATGAATTATTGTCCAAATTTGGAGATGTAGTCTCTAGTTCAGGAGGATCAAATAAGAATCATCAATCAGTAGTGATATGGTCACCTTTAACACGAGCTATAACTCGGCATTATAGCCGTTGTCACTGAAAACTATAACTGTCACCCGCTACAAGCTCGGCCTTTCATGAGCCATAACTCGGCCAGATTAATATTTCGATCATAAATGACGCCCGAACGGCATAATAAAGTCAGTTACAAATCAATTCGGAAACCGATGATTATTGCCGAGAAGGTAACGGACGAAGAATTCATGATATAAAAGAAGGTAAAGCATTTCTTTGAACTTAAGTTGAAATAAGACAATATACTGACTTAAGCTTTGGAGTGCCTTTGCAGGTACACTCCCCTCCTCTTTATTGTTTACTCATGCTGTGACGAAAAGAAAAGCTCAGAATCGAGTGGTGGAAGCTCAGTCTCTAAGGTTATAGCTCGGCTGTCACCAGATTGTGGAAGCCGACCTATTTCACAGGCAAGATCAATTGGCACCCACCGTGGGCCCGAGGAAAATGATTCTTTCTGTTTGGTCCCATCACCCTCACTTACACCCATGGCTGACGTACCACCTTCCATGTCCGAGCTTATGCGGATGGTAACCGAGTTACAACAAGCCAACCAATGAATGACCGATGAAAATCAAATAATGGCTGCTCAAATCGCTGAACTGAACCATGTTCGGATAGAAAATAATGACACTCGTCACCAAGAAGATAATGAGCATCATTCCGAACTTACTCACGTTTCAGAAACCCTCAGAGCTGAGGAACCTCAACCTGAAGAAGAAAATGAAGAATCTGACGAGCCCGTAGGACCCTTCACGACAGAAGTGATGAACTTCGAGCTACCAAAAAGATTCACCCTCCCGTTAACCCTCACGCCCTATGACGGGCTCGGAGTCCCGAAGAAATTTCTCAAAAAACTCCGATCAATAATGATCATTAACGGTGCATCAGATACTGTTTTATGCCATTGTTTTCCGAATTATTTAGATGGTCCTGCACTTGACTGGTTGTGTGCTTTGCCTGCAGGTTCCATTTCACGATTCCAACAACTGGCCAAATTATTCGAGGAGCATTTCGCAGGATCTGCAATTTATTTGAACGACTCGGATTATCTTAATACAATCAAGCAAGGACAAAATGAAAGCCTGAAAGACTACATGACTCATTTTATGAAGATTGCCATAAGCATACCAGGCCTTCACCCCGAGGTCCATCTCCACGCAATTAAAAATGGACTCTGACCAGGAAAGTTCCAAGAAACCATTGCGGTAGCCAAGCCAAAGACTTTTGCCGAGTTCCGCGAAAAAGCTAAAGGCCAAATCGATATCGAGGAGCTCAGACAAGCTCGAAAGTCGGACAAACCAATCTACAGAGACAAATATAAGGCGCCGAGCAGTAAGCAAAGTTTTAAACTAACCCCTCGGTTTGACTCTTATATGCAGTTCAACACTAGACAAGAGGACATAATAAAGGAAATCCTGAATTCCAAATTGATCAAGCCACCAAGAAAGGCTGGTACCTACCAAGATACTAAAAACGCGGACAAATCCAAGTATTGCGCATTCCACCAAAAGCACGGTCACACTACTGACGACTGTGTAGTAGCCAAAGACCTCCTAGAGAGATTGGCTCAGCAAGGCCACCTTGACAAGTATATTGGAGGTCACATCCAAAAACGTACCACAATATCTACAAACAGTGACTTAACCGAACAACAACACTGAGGAAAAGAAAAGGTAACATCAAACAATTACGAAAAACCTCGAGGAGTAATTAATTATATTTCAGGAGGATACGCCAGTAGAGGATTCTCAAACTCGGCAAGAAAAAGATCATTCCGAGCAATATGCTCGTTAGAAGGGCCACAAAGAGAAGCTCAAACTCCAGCACAACTCCCACAAGTCACATTTACACAAGCAGACTTCAATTCTAACATACAGAACCTGGATGATCCCGTGGTTATCACTCTTCAATTGGGAGACCTACTAGTCAAGAAAGTACTTCTAGATCTTGGAAGTAGCGCCGACATCTTATTCTACTCGACATTTCAAAAAATGAAGCTCAGTAACAACATCCTCCAGTCAACAGGGGGAGATCTCGTCGGATTCTCGGGTGAACGAGTTCCAATAATGGGATCAGTGTGGTTACAAACCACGCTGGGTGAGCATCCTCTTTCAAAAACTTGTGATATTCAATATCTAGTAGTAGATTACTTCAGTCCATATAATCTTATCCTTGGCCGCCCTTTCTTAAACAAGTTTGGCGCCATTGTATCTACAGTTCACCTGTGTGTTAAGTTTCCCTTGCAGGACGATCATGTTGTCACAATCCATGGAGATCATAAAGAAGCTCGGCATTGTTACAACGTCAGCATGAAGTTCCAAAATCATTCGAAACAACAAGTTAACAACGTCGATCTTACGAACGGTAGCTCGGCATTAGCCGACCTAGATCCAAGAACCGACTTCCGAGAACGACCTACTCTGTCTGACGACTTACAGAAGATATATTTTAACAATGACCCTAAAAAATTCACTTTTGTAGGTAAGTCAATAAGCAACGATGAGCTACAGGCCATCACTACCTTCCTGCAAGAGCAACCCGACTTATTTGCATGGAAACCTTCCGAGATGCCCGGGATAGACCCACAAATCATCAGTCATAAATTAGCTATAAACCCATCTGCGAGACCTGTACAACAAAAGAAAAGACAACTCGGCGAAGAAAAAAGAAGAGCATCATTAGAAGAAACACAAAAACTGATCAGCGCAGAATTCATCAAAGAGATCAGATTTACCACCTGGCTAGCCAACGTGGTTATGGTAAGGAAACAAAACGGTAAGTGACGCATGTGCGTCGATTTTACTGACTTAAACAAAGCATGCCCAAAGGATTCTTATCTTTTACCATCCATAGACTCTTTGGTAGATAACGCTTCCGGTTATGCTATCTTAAGTTTCATGGATGCCTATTCCGGGTACAACCAAATACTTATGCACCCCTTTGATCAAAGTAAAACAGCTTTTATTACTGACTTCGGCAACTACTGTTATAAGGTTATGCCTTTTGGACTTAAGAATGCAGGAGCAAATTACCAGCATCTCATGGATAAAGTTTTTACCAAACAAATCGACAGAAACATCGAAGATTATGTAGACGATATGGTCACCAAAACAAAGGTCAGCGGCAACCATATTGCCGATTTAACAGAGATATTCGGCCAGATCCGCCACTATAACATGCGCCTAAACCCGGAAAAATGCGCTTTTGGAGTACAAGGTGGTAAGTTCTTAGGATATTTATTGACACACATGGGGCATTGAGGCAAACCCCGACAAATGCCGAGCAGTTGTGGAGATGACAAGCCTGAAGACTATAAAAGAAGTACAACGCCTCACAGGAAGGCTTGCTGCACTATCAAGATTTGTACCTGGTGCACGAAATCGTGATTGTTCATTCCGTGGTAACTGTGCCAAAAACTTAATACGCACGTTCATAATCTTAGTTCTTTTTCACAACTTTGCACAACTAACCAGCAAGTGCACTGGGTCGTCCAAGTAATAAACCTTACGTGAGTAAGGGTAGATCCCATGGAGATTGTCGGTTTGAAGCAAGCTATGGTCACCTTGTAAATCTCAGTCAGGCGGATTCAATTGGTTATGGAGATTTGATAATTAAAATATAATTAAAATATAAAATAGGATAGAAATACTTATGTAATTCATTGGTGAGAATTTCAGATAAGCGTATGGAGATGCTTTTATTCCTTCCGAACCTCTGCTTTCCTACTGCTTTCATCCAATCATTCATACTCCTTTCCATGGCAAGCTGTATATTGGGCATCACCGTTGTCAATGGCTACATCCCGTCCTCTCAGTGAAAATGGTCTAAATGCGCTGTCACCGCACGACTAATCATCTGTCGGTTCTCGATCATGCTAGAATAGGATTCAGTAATCCTTTTGCGTCTGTCACTATGCCCAGCACTCGCGAGTTTGAAGCTCGTCACAGCCATCCCTTCCCAGATCCTACTCGAAATACCACAGACAAGGTTTAGACTTTCCGGATCTCAAGAATGGCTGCCAATAATCCTAGCCTATACCACGAAGACTCTGATCGTAGATCAGGAGGCTAAGAGATATGCATTCAAGCTTGCTTTCATGTAGAATGGAAGTGTTTGTCAGGCACACATTCATAAGTGAGAATGGTGATGAGCATCACATAATCATCACATTCATCATGTTCTTGTGTGCGAATGAATATCTTAGAGAAGAAATAGGCTTGAGTTGAATAGAAAAACAATAGTACTTTGCATTAATTCATGAGAAACAGCAGAGCTCCACACCTTAATCTATGGTGTGTAGAAACTCTACCGTTGAAAATACATAAGAACAAGGTCCAGGCATGGCCGAATGGCCAGCCCCCTAAACGTGATCTCTGAACGTAAAATTATTCAAAGACTAACCAGAGATGTAAATACAATAGTAAAAAGTCCTATTTATATTAAACTAGTTACTAGGGTTTACAGAAATGAGTAAATGATACAGAAATCCACTTCCGGGCCCACTTGGTGTGTGCTTGGGCTGAGCATTGAAGCTTTCACGTGTAGAGGTCTTCCTTGGAGTTGAACGCCAGTTTGTAACTTGTTTCTGGCGTTTGACTCTGCTTTGCAACTTGTTTCTGGCGTTTAACGCCAGAATAGGGCAGAAAGCTGGCGTTAAACGCCAGTTTGCGTTGTCTAATATTTGGTAAAGTATGAACTATTAGATATTGCTGGAAATCCCTGAATGTCTACTTTCCAACGCAATTGAGAGCGTGCCAATTGGGTTTCTGTAGCTCCAGGGAGGTCAGAATCTAACAGTATCTGCAGTCCTTCTTCAGCCTCTGAATTAGATTTTTGCTCAAGTCCCTCAATTTCAGCCAGAAATTACCTGAAATCATAGAAAAACACACAAACTCCTAGTAAAGTCCAGAAATGTGATTTTTAATTAAAAACTAATAAAAATATACTAAAAACTAATCAAATCATACTAAAACTATGTAAAAACAATGCCAAAAAGCGTATAAATTATCCGCTCATCACAACACCAAACTTAAATTGTTGCTTGTTCCCAAGCAACTGAAAATCAAATAGGATAAAAAGAAGAGAATATACTATAAATTCCAAATATCAATGAAACTTAGATCCAATTAGATGAGCGGGACTAGTACCTTTTTGCCTCTGAACAGTTTTGGCATCTCACTTTATCCTTTGAAGTTCAGAATGATTGGCATATATGGGAACTCAGAATTCAGATAGTGTTATTGATTCTCCTAGTTCAGTATATTGATTCTTGAACACAGCTACTTTATGAGTCTTGGCCGTGGCCCTAAGCACTTTGTTTTCCAGTATTACCACCGGATACATAAATGCCACAGACACATAATTGGGTGAACCTTTTCAGATTGTGACTCAGCTTTGCTAAAGTCTCCAATTTAGAGGTGTCCAGGGTTCTTAAGCACACTCTGTTTTTGCTTTGGACCTCGACTTTAACCGCTCAGTCTCAAGCTTTTCACTTGACACCTTCACGCCACAAGCACATGGTTAGGGACAGCTTGGTTTAGCCGCTTAGGCCAGGATTTGGATCCTTTGGGCCCTCCTATCCACTGATGCTCAAAGCCTTGGATCCTTTTTATTACCCTTGCCTTTTGGTTTTAAGGGCTATTGACTTTTTCTGCTTGCTTCTTTTTTTCTTTTTCTTTCTTTTTTTTCGCCTTCTCTTTTTTTTTTCCGCAAGCTTTTCTCTATTCACTGCTTTTTCTTGCTTCAAGAATCATTTTTATGATTTTTCAGATCATCAAATAACATTTCTCCTTTTTCATCATTCTTTCAAGAGCCAACAATTTTAACATTCATAGACAAAAAATTCAAAAGACATATGCACTGTTCAAGCATTCATTCAGAAAACAAAAAGTATTGTCACCACATCAAAATAATTAAACTAGTTTCAAGGATGAATTTGAAATCATGTACTTCTTGTTCTTTGTGATTAAAAGCATTTTTCATTTAATAGAGGTGATGGATTCATAGGACATTCATAGCTTTAAGACATAGACACTTAAACACTAATGATCATATAGTAAAGACACAAAAATAAATAAAACATAAGGCTTAAGAACCGAAAAACAGGAAAATAAGAACAAGGAGATTAAGGAACGGGTCCACCTTAGTGAGGGTGGCGTCTTCTTCTTCTCGAAGAACCAATGGTGCTCTTGAGCTCCTCTATGTCTCTTCCTTGTCTTTGTTGCTCCTCCCTCATAGCTCTTTGATCTTCTCTAATCTCATGGAGAATGATGGAGTGCTCTTGGTGTTCCATCCTTAGTTGTCCCATGTTGGAACTTAATTCTCCTAGGGAGGTGTTGATTTGCTCCCAATAGTTTTGTAGAGGGAAGTGCATCCTTTGAGACATCTCAGGAATTTCATGGTGAGGAATTTCCTCATGCTCTTGTTGAGGTCCATGATCTCTTGTTTGCTCCATCCTTTTCTTAGTGATGGGCTTGTTCTCATCAATGAGGATATCTCCCTCTATGTCAATTCCAGCCGAATTGCAGAGGTGGCAAATGAGGTGAGGAAAGGCTAACCTTGCCAAAGTGGAGGACTTGTCAGCCACCTTGTAGAGTTCTTGAGGTATAATCTCATGAACTTCTACTTCCTCCCCAATCATGATACTATGGATCATGATGGCCCGATCTACAGTAACTTCAGACCAGTTGCTAGTAGGAATAATTGAGCATTGGATGAACTCCAACCATCCTCTAGCTACAGGCTTAAGGTCCGGTCTTCTCAATTGAACCGGCTTGCCTCTTGAGTCAACTTTCCATTGAGCTCCTTCCACACATATGTCCATGAGGACTTGGTCTAACCTTTGATCAAAGTTGACCCTTCTAGTGTAGGGGTGTACATTTTCTTGCAACATTTGCAAGTTGAACGCCAACCTTACATTTTCCGGATTGAAATCTAAGTATTTCTCCCGAACCATTGTAAGCCAATTCTTTGGGTTTGGGTTCATACTTCGATCATGGTTCCTAGTGATCCATGCATTTACATAGAACTCCATTAAGATTCCGACTTGTTGAATAGGATTGGAGAGTACTTCCCATCCTCTTCTTCTAATCTCTTGTCAGATCTCCGGATACTCGCTCTTTTTGAGCTTAAAAGGGACCTCAGGGATCACCTTTTTCTTGGCCACAACTTCATAGAAATGGTCTTGATGGACCTTTGAGATGAATCTCTTCATCTCCCATGACTCAGAGGTGGAAGCAATTGCCTTCTCTGTCCTCTTTCTTGAGGTTTCTCCGGCCTTAGATGCCATTAATGGTTATGGAAAAACAAAAAGCAATGCTTTTACCACACCAAACTTAAAAGGTTTGCTCGTCCCCGAGCAAAAGTAGAAAGAAAGTAGTAGAAGAAGAAGAAAATAGAGGAGATGGAGGGAGAAGGTGTATTCGGCCAAGGGGGAGAAGTGGTGGATGTAATGTGTGAAAGTGGAGTAGTGTTGAGGGGTTTATATAGGGGTGGGGGGAAGGGTAGGTTTCGGCCATTAGGGTTGGGTTTGGGAGGGAAAAGAATTTGAATTTTGGAGGTAGGTGGGGTTTATAAGGAAGAGGTATGGAGGTGATTGGTGAAGGGTATTTGGGGAAGAGTGCTATGAAAAGGTGTGAAGAGGAGAGAAGAAGAGGTGGGGTAGGTGGGGATCCTGTGGGGTCAAGGACTTAGCATCTCTACTCCATGTAGGCGTGCAAAACGCCCTTAGAATGCATGTCTGGCGTTAAACGCCAGCTTGCTTCTTGTTTCTGGCGTTAAACGCTAACTCCATGCTCTATAAGCTCTTCCTCCAGGCTGAGCTATTTTTAATGCTATTTTTCATTCTGTTTTTGATTTTTCAGTAGTTTTTGTGACTTCACATGATCATCAACCTAAAGAAAACATAAAATAGCAATGGAAAATAATTAGATATAATTAAATAACATTAGGTTGCCTCCCAACAAGCGCTTCTTTAATGTCAATAGCTTGACAGTGAGCTCTCATGGAGCTTCACAGATAATCAGAGCAAGGTTAGGGCCTCTTAACACCAAACTTAGAGTTTGGTTGTGGCCTCTCAACACCAAACTTAGAGTTTGGTTGTGGCCTCCCAACACCAAACTTAGAGTTTGACTGTGGGGGCTTTAGTTGACTCTACAGTGAGAAAAGCTTTTCATGCTTCCTCTCCATGGTTACAGAAGGAGAACCTTGAGTTTTAAATACAAGGTAGTCCTCATTCAGTTGAAGGACCAACTCTCCTCTATCCACATCAATCACAGCTTTTGCTGTGGCCAGGAATGGTCTTCCAAGAATGATGGATTCATCCTCATCCTTCCCAGTGTCTAGGATTATGAAATCAGCAGGGATGTAAAGGCTTTCAACCTTTACTAATAAGTCCTCTACTAATCCATAAGCATGTTTCATTGATTTGTCTGCCATCTCTAGTGAGATTCTTGCAGCTTGTACCTCATAGATTCCCAGTTTCTCTATTACAGAGAGTGGCATGAGGTTTATCCCTGACCCAAGGTCACACAGAGCCTTCTCAAAGGTCATGGTGCCTATAGTACAAGGTATGAAGAACTTTCCGGGATCCGGTTTCTTTTGAGGCAATGGCTGCCTTATCAATGCACTTAGTTCATTGGTGAACAAGGGGGGTTCATCCTCCCAAGTCTCATTACCAAATAAACTGGCATTCAACTTCATGATGGCTCCTAGATATTTAGCAACCTGCTTTTCAATGATGTCTTCATCCTCTTCAGAGGAAGAATAGTCATCAGAGCTCATGAATGGTAAAAGAAGGTTCAATAGAATCTCTATGGTCTCTAGATGAGCCTCAGATTCCTTTGGTTCCTCAAAGGGAAACTCCTTATTGGTCAGTGAACATCCCAAGAGGTCTTCCTCACTAGGATTCACGTCCTCCTCCTCCTCTCTGGGTTCGGCCACACTAACTAAGGTTATGGCCTTGCACTCTCTTTTTGGATTCTCTTTTGTATTGCTTGGGAGAGTACTAGGAGGAGTTTCAGTGACTCTTTTACTCAGCTGGCCCACTTGTACCTCCAAATTCCTAATGGAGGACCTTGTTTCATTCATGAAACTTAGAGTGGCCTTAGATAGACCAGAGACTATATTTGCTAAGCTAGATGGATTCTGTTCAGAATTCTCTGTCTGTTGCTGAGAGGATGATGGAAAAGGCTTGCTATTGCTAAACCTGTTTCTTCCACCATTATTAAAGCCTTGTTGAGGCTTTTGTTGATCCTTCCATGAGAAATTTAGATGATTTCTCCATGAGGGATTATAGGTGTTTCCATAGGGTTCTTCCATGTAATTCACCTCTGCTATTACAGGGGTTCTCAAGATCATAAGCTTCTTCTTCAGAAGATGCTTCTTTAGTACTGTTGGATGCAACTTGTAATCCATTCAGACTCTGAGAAATTATATTGACTTGCTGAGTCAATATTTTATTCTGAGCCAATATGGCATTCATAGTATCAATTTCAAGAACTTCCTTCCTCTGAGGCATCCCATTACTGACAGGATTCCTTTCAGAAATGTACATGAACTGGTTATTTGCAACCATGTCAATGAGTTCCTGAGCTTCTGCAGGCGTTTTCTTTAGGTGAATGGATCCACCTGCAGAATGGTCCAATGACATCTTAGATAATTCAGACAGACCATCATAGAATATATCCAGGATGGTCCATTCTGAAAGCATGTCAGAAGGACACTTTTTGGTCAGTTGCTTGTATCTCTCCCAAGCTTCATAGAAGGATTCACCTTCTTTCTGTTTGAAGGTTTGAACATCCACTCTAAGCTTGCTAAGCTTTTGAGGAGAAAAGAACTTGGCTAAGAAAGCCGTGACCAGCTTATCCCAAGAGTTCAGGCTATCTTTAGGTTGAGAGTCCAACCATATTCTAGCTCTGTCTCTTACAGCAAACGGAAAAAGCATAAGCCTGTAGACCTCGGGATCAACCCCATTGGTCTTAACAGTATCACAGATTTGCAAGAATTCAGTTAAGAACTGAAAAGGATCTTCTGATGGAAGTCCATGAAACTTGCAATTCTGTTGCATCGGAGAAACTAATTAAGGCTTTAGCTCAAAATTGTTTGCTCCAATGGCAGGGATTGAGATGCTTCTTCCATGTAAGTTAGAATTTGGTGCAGTAAAGTCACCAAGCATCTTCCTTGCATCTCCACCATTGTTATTATTTTCGGCCATGTCTCCTTCTTTTTCGAAAATTTCTGTCAGGTTCTCTCTAGAGAGTTGTGCTTTAGCTTCCCTTAACTTCCTCTTCAGAGTCCTTTCAGGTTTAGGATCAGCTTTAACAAGAATGTTCTTATCCTTGTTCCTGCTCATATGAAAAAGAAGAGAACAGAAAAGAAAATATGGAATCCTCTATGTCACAGTATAGAGATTCCCTTTTGTGAGTAGAAGAAGAGAAGAGAAAAAAAATTTGAACACAGGGGAGAAGAGGGGGAAGAATTCGAAAATTAAAAATGAAATAAAAATATTTTTTTGTTTTTATTTTGACTATTAATTCGAATTCGAAATTTAAGAAGGAAAATAAAATTAAATTAAAATTTAAAACAATTAGTTAATGAAAAGAAATTTTTTTGAAAACGAGGTTAGTGATTTTCGAAAATAAGAGAGAGAAAAGTAGTTAGGTGGTTTTGAAAAAGATATGATTGAAATAGTAAACTTTTAAAATCAAACAAAAAGTTAAGTGGTTAATTGAAAAAGATTTGACAATCAAATTTGAAAGGGTGAGAAGTTAGAAAAGATTTTGAAATTGATTTTGAAAAAGATATGATTGAAATTGAAAAAGATATGATTGAAATTTAATTTGAAAAGATTTAAAAAGGAAATTAAAAAGATTTGATTTTTGAAAATTAAAGTTGATTACTTGACTAACAAGAAACTAAAAGATAGGATTTTAAAATTTAAAGAATGAACCTTTCTTAATAGGCAAGTAACAACTTGAGATTTTTGAATCAAAATATTAAAAGTTAGCAATGAATTCAAAAATATGAAACAAAAATAAGAAAAAGATTTTTGAAAATCATTTTGAAATTTTTGAAAATATTAAGAAGAAAATTGAAAAAGATTTGATTTTTTTGAAAAAGTTTTGAAAAGATAGGATTTTTTAAATTGAAATTTTGACTTGACTAATAAGAAACAACTAGATTTTAAAAATTTTGAAAAAGTCAACTCAAATATTCGAATTTTATGAGAAGAATAAGAGAAAGATATTTTTTTGATTTTTGAATTTTTATGAAGAGAGACAAAAACACCAAATTGGAACAAAACATAAAAATTATGAATCAAAACAACTAATGCATGCAAGAACACTTTGAATGTCAAGATGAACACCAAGAACACTTTGAAGATCAAGATGAACACCAAGAACTTATTTTTGAAAATTTTTAAGAAAAGGAAAACATGCAAGACACTAAACTTAAAAATTTTTAATGTTGAGACACTAACAAATTGAAAATGCATATGAGAAACAAGAAAAGATGCACAACAAGAAAATGCAAAGATCAAAACAAAGAAGATCATCAAGAACAACTTGAAGATCATGAAGAACATATGATGAATTTTCAAAAATTAAGAAAAATTTACAAATATGCAATAGACACCAAACTTAAAACTTGACACTAGACTCAAACAAGAAACACAAAATATTTTTGGTTTTTATGATTTTGTAAATTTTTTTTTTTGATTTTTTGAAAATTAATTGGAAAAAGAAAGATAAGGATTTCAAAATTTCTAATGAGAATTCCAGGAATCATGCAATATTAGTCTAAAGCTCCAGTCCAAGAGTTAGACATGGCTTACTAGCCAGCCAAGCTTTCAGTGAAAGCTCCGGTCCAAAACACTAGACATGGCCAATGGCCAGCCAAGCTTTAGCAGATCATTACATACAAAAGCTAAATTGCTGAGAAAGACAAAGAAGCTCTTCTAATGATAGTTGAAACCTCGGTCCAAAGGATTAGACATGGCTTCACAGCCAGCCAGACTTCAACAGATCATCGTGAAACTCTAGAATTCATTCTTAAAAATTCTGAAGCCATAGAATAATTTATTATTATTTTTTTTGAAAATTTTTTGAAAATAAAAAGAATAAAAACAAAAACTTAAAATTAAAATAAAATTACCTAATCTGAGCAACAAGATGAACCGTCAGTTGTCCAAACTCGAACAATCCCCGGCAACGGCGCCAAAAACTTAGTGCACGAAATCGTGATTGTTCATTCCTTGGTAACGGTGCCAAAAACTTAATACGCACGCTCATAATCTTAGTTCTTTTTCACAACTTCGCACAACTAACCAGCAAGTGCACTGGGTCGTCCAAGTAGTAAACCTTACGTGAGTAAGGGTCGATCCCACGGAGATTGTCAGTTTGAAGCAAGCTATGGTCACCTTGTAAATCTCAGTCAGGCAGATTCAATTGGTTATGGAGATTTGATAATTAAAATATAATTAAAATATAAAATAGGATAGAAATACTTATGTAATTCATTGGTGAGAATTTTAGATAAGCGTATGGAGACGCTTTTATTCCTTCTGAACCTCTGCTTTCCTACTGCTTTCATCCAATCATTCATACTCCTTTCCATGGAAAGCTGTATATTGGGCATCACCGTTGTCAATGGCTACATCCCGTCCTCTCAGTGAAAATGGTCCAAATGCACTGTCACCGCACGGATAATCATCTGTCGGTTCTCGATCATGCTAGAATAGGATTTAGTAATCCTTTTACGTCTGTCACTACGCCCAGCACTCGCGAGTTTGAAGCTCGTCACAGCCATCCCTTCCCAGATCCTACTCGGAATACCACAGACAAGGTTTAGACTTTCCGGATCTCAAGAATGGCCGCCAATAATTCTAGCCTATACCACGAAGACTCTGATCGTAGATCAGGAGGCTAAGAGATATGCATTCAAGCTTGCTTTCATGTAGAATGGAAGTGTTTGTCAGGTACGCGTTTATAAGTGAGAATGGTGATGAGCGTCACATAATCATCACATTCATCATGTTCTTGTGTGCGAATGAATATCTTAGAAAAGAAATAGGCTTGAGTTGAATAGAAAAATAATAGTACTTTGCATTAATTCATGAGGAACAGCAGAGCTCCACACCTTAATCTATGGTGTGTAGAAACTCTACCGTTGAAAATACATAAGAACAAGGTCCAGGCATGGCCGAATGGCCAGCCCCCAAAACGTGATTTCTGAACGTAAAATTATTCAAAGACTAACCAGAGATGTAAATACAATAGTAAAAAGTTCTATTTATACTAAACTAGTTACTAGGGTTTACAGAAATGAGTAAATGATGCAGAAATCCACTTCCTGGCCCACTTGGTGTGTGCTTGGGCTGAGCATTGAAGCTTTCACATGTAGAGGTCTTCCTTGGAGTTGAACGCCAGTTTGTAACTTGTTTCTAGCGTTTAACTCTGCTTTGCAACTTGTTTTTGGCGTTTAACACCAGAATAGGGCAGAAAGCTGGCGTTAAACGCTAGTTTGCGTCGTCTAATCTTGAGCAAAGTATGAACTATTATATATTTCTGGAAAGCCCTGGATGTCTACTTTCCAACGCAATTAAGAGCGCGCCAATTGGGTTTCTGTAGCTCCATAAAATCCACTTTGAGTGCAGGTAGGTTAGAATCCAACAGCATCTGCAGTCCTTCTTCAGCCTCTGAATCAGATTTTTGCTCAAGTCCCTCAATTTCAGCCAGAAATTACCTGAAATCACAAAAAAACACACAAACTCCTAGTAAAGTCTAGAAATATGATTTTTAATTAAAAACTAATAAAAATATACTAAAAACTAATCAAATCACACTAAAAACTATGTAAAAATAATGCCAGCGTATAAATTATCCGCTCATCAGTACCTTGTTTAGCTTCAAAGTCTAATCCATTTTTCCAAACAATAAAAAAGAAAAACAGATTTCAATAGACCGATGATTGTGAAAGAGCTTTTAACACACTAAAAACAACTCTCTCACAACCGCCGATTCTACAAAAACCCCTCCAAGGGGAAGATTTATTCTTGTACTTATCAGTTACTGATTGGGCGATAAGCTCTGCTCTTGTTATAGAAAGAAACAAAATTTAGCATCCAGTATACTTCGTCAGCAAAACGCTCCAACATGCCGTTAGGATAGAGAAGCCGGCCTTAGCATTAGTCTTCTCCGCACGCAGACTCCGACCTTATTTCCAGAGTCATGTCATCAACGTCAGGACAGATCACCCACTACGACAAGTATTACACAAGCCCGACATTGCAGGGAGACTTATAAAGTGGTCAATCGAATTATCCGAGGTCGACATCAAATATCAGTCTAGTGGAGCAATCAAATCATAATTTCTCGCCAACTTTATTGCAGAACTTACAATACCATCAGAAGACGACCACACAAAATAATGGACCTTGTACATAGACGCCATCCAACAAAGAAGGGTGTGGTGCTGGAATCTGATTGGAAGCCGATGATGGTTCCATCCTCGAGCATTCCTTACATTTATCTTTTAAGGCCAGCAATAATCAATCCGAGTATGAAGCCCTGGTCGCAGGACTCCGCCTTTGTTTAGATCTCCATATACCCACTATCAAGATCTACTGTGACTCCCTGTTAGTTGTTCAGCAGGTAAATGACCTGTTTCAAGTAAGAGATCCTCTTCTATCTAAATATTTGTTATTAGTGAAAGATTTAATTTCACAATTTAAAAAGTTTGAAATACAACACATACCAAGAGAACAAAACCAAAGAGCGGATATTTTATCCAAGCTCGGCAGTACCCAGTCTGAGATCTCTACATTACATCAATTTACTATAACATCTCCAAGTGTTGATCTGACAAAGGTGCTAAGTGTTATACAGGAAAGAGATTGGCGAACAGATTTCATAGATTATCTACAAACGTACCGCATTCCAGAAACCATTGAGAACGTCAAAAGGTTCCGAAGACAAGCCACCTTTTTCACATTACTGAACGGCACCTTATACAGACGAGGATACACTCGCCCATTGCTCAAATGCCTCAGCAGACCCGTGGCCGAAGTAGCACTGTCCGAAGCACATGAGGGGATCTGCGGAACACACACAGGAGCTCGGAGCTTAGCCTCCAAAATCTTCCGCGCCGGCTTCTTTTGGCCATCTCTAAAACAAGACAGTCAAAACAAAGTTCAGACCTGTATAAATTGCCAGAAGCACGCCCCAACCATCCACATTCCAGCCGAAGATATGCATCATAGCGATGTCACATAGCCTTTCAACCAATGGGGATTAGACATTCTCGGCCCGTTCCCTACGGCGCTGGGCCAGGTAAAATTTCTTATAGTCGGAATTGACTACTTTTCAAAATGGGTCGAGGCCCAGCCTTTGAAAAAAATCACATCACACCAAATAATCTCTTTCGTTTGGAAAAACATTATTTGCCGTTTTGGCATTCCTCATCATATCATAACTGACAGTGGTCGCCAGTTTGCCGATAAAAAATTTCAATCTTTTTTGCAGAACCTCAAAATCAAACAACATTTTGCCTCTGTTGAACATCCTCAGACGAACGGACTCGCAGAAGCAGCAAATAAAGTGATATTGGACGCACTTAAGAAGTTGTACAACGCAAAAGGACTATGGGCCGACCTAATACCTGAAGTCCTATGGGGATACAATACAACACCCCAGTCATCAACAAAGGAAACGTCATTCCGACTTGTATATGGCTCTGAAGCAATGATACCACTAAAAATATCCCAAAGCTCAATTAGAACACAGCTCGGCGACCACAAGGAAGCTCGGTGAACCGAGTTGGACACCATCAAAGAGATCCGAGATATAGCCACACTAAGACTACGCGCAGCACAGCAAACATTATCTCTGCGCTACAATAAATCGGTCAAAAGTCGAACGTTCGACAAAGGAGACTTGGTCATTCGAAAGACAGAAGTCGCGCGACGACCACCATCACATGGCAAGCTCGCCGCAAACTAGGAGGGCTGGTGCACGAAATCACAATCACACTTTTGCAATTTTGCACAACTAACCAGCAAGTGCACTGGGTCGTCCAAGTAATACCTTACGTGAGTAAGGGTTGATCCCACGGAGATTGTCGGCTTGAAGCAAGCTATGGTTATCTTGTAATTCTTAGTCAGGATATCAGTAATGATTCTTAGTTTTAATTGTAAAAAGTAAAAGAACATGAAATAAATACTTGTTATGCAGTAATAGAGAACAGGTTGAGGTTTTGGAGATGCTCTGTCTTCTGAATCTCTGCTTTCCTACTGTCTTCTTCTTCACGCACGCAAGGCTCCTTCCATGGCAAGCTGTATGTTGGTGGATCACCGTTGTCAATGGCTACCATCCGTCCTCTCAGTGAAAATGGTCCAAGTGCGCTGTCACCGCACGGCTAATCATCTCGGTTCTCACTCATGTTGGAGTAGGATCCATTGATCCTTTTGCGTCTGTCACTACGCCCAACACTCGTGAGTTTAAAGCTCGTCACAGTCATCCCTTCGCGGATCCTACTCGGAATACCACAGACAAGGTTTAGACTTTCCGGATCTCAGGAATGGCCGCCAATAATTCTAACCTGTACCATGAAGGTTCTAATCTTAGATTAGAAACCCAAGAGATATGGACTCAAGCTATTGCAGATAGAATGGAGGTGGTTGTCAGGCACGCGTTCATAGGTGAGAATGATGATGAGTGTCACAGATCATCACATTCATCAGGTTGAAGTGCGAGTGAATATCTTAGAATAGAAACAAGCGTGATTGAATGGAAAACAGTAGTAATTGCATTAATTCATCGAGACACAACAGAGCTCTTCACCCCCAACCATGGAGTTTAGAGACTCATGCAGTAGAGAATAAAAGTTCTGATGTAAAATGTCATGAGGTACATAGTTAGTCTCTAAAAGTAGTATTTATACTAAACTAGTAGCTAGGGTTTACAGAAAATGAATAAACTAAGATGGATAGTGTAGAAATCCACTTCTGGGGCCCACTTAGTGTGTGTTTGGGCTGAGCATTGAGCTTTACACGTGTAGAGGCTTCTTTTGGAGTTAAATGCCAGGTTGCAGATTGTTTGTGGCGTTTAACTCTGGTTTGTAACTTGTTTCTGGCGTTTAACTTCAGAATAGGGCAGAAAGTTGGTGTTCAACACCAGTTTGCATTGTCAAAACTCGGGCCAAGTATGGACTATTATATATTGCTGGAAAGCCCTGGATGTCTACTTTCAAACACAATTGAAAGCGCGCCAATTGAGTTTCTGTAGCTTAAGAAAATCTATTTTGCGTGAAGCAGGGTCAGAATCCAACAGCATCTGCAGTCCTTTTTCAGCCTCTGAATCAGATTAAAGCTCAGATTCCTCAATTTCAGCCAGAAAATACCTGAAATCACAAAAAAACACACAAACTCATAGTAAAGTCCAAAAATGTGATTTTTGCATAAAAACTAATAAAACTATACTAAAAAGTAGCTAAATCCTACTAAAACTATAATGAAAATACCCCCAAAAAGCATATAAAATATCCGCTCATCACAAGACCAAACTTAAACTGTTGCTTGTCCTCAAGTAATTAGATAAATAAAACAGGATAGAAATAAGGTCAAGAGGCAATAACATCTTAGAGTTTTATATGAAGCTCAAATTCTCATTAGATGAGCGAGATTAGTAGCTTTTTGCTTCTGAACAGTTTTGGCATCTCCATTCATCCTTTGAAGTTCAGAATGATTGGCATCTATAGGAATTCAGAATTCAGATAGTGTTATTGATTCTCCTAGTTTAGTATGTTGATTCTTGAACACAACTACTTTATGAGTCTTGGCCGTGGCCCTAAGCACTTTGTTTTCCAATATTACCACCGGATACATAAATGCGACAAACACATAACTGGGTGAACCCTTTCAGATTGTGACTCAGCTTTGCTAGAGTCCCCAATTAGAGGTGTCCAGAGTTCTTAAGCACACTCTTTTTGCCTTGGATCATGACTTTAACTGCTCAGTCTCAAGCTTTTCACTTGACACCTTCACGCCACAAGCACATGGTTAGGGACAGCTTGGTTTAGCCACTTAGGCCGGGATTTTATTCCTTTGGGCCCTCCTATCCACTGATGCTCAAAGCCTTGGACCCTTTTTATTTTACCCTTGCCTTTTGGTTTAAAGGGCTATTGGCTTTTTTTTGCTACTTTTTCTTGCTTCAAGAATCAATTTCATGATTTTTCAGATTATCAATAACATTTCTCTTTTTCATCATTCTTCAAGAGCCAACAGTTTTAACATTCATAAACATCAAATTCAAAAGACATATGCACTGTTCAAGCATTCATTCAGAGAACAAAAAGTATTGCCACCACATATAAATAATTTGAATTTTTTTCTCATTAAAACTCGAAAATAAAATTGCCTCCTTATTCTAAAAATCTGCTATTTTATTCATGTTTAATGATGATAAGAAAGATAAATTATAACTTAATTGGGGATAAAATAAAAAAATATAAAAAAATAAAGATAAAAGTACTAATTACTACTACTCATATAACTTCTAAGGCAGATTTCTAATAGTAAAAGTTATCACAGATTTAAGGTTAAGATTAGGACTCAACAACCTTTATTTTGGGAGATGGATGTTCCTTTAGTCTGTGGGGTGCTTGGCCCTTCAAGAGACAGCTTCTGGCGCTTCAGCTCCTGTAGCTCACGCCCTTGCTCCTCTTGTTCCCTTAGCAGTTTGTAGAGCATGTTATTTTGAACTTGCTGTTCTTCTTTTAGTTGATCCATAGCTTCTTGCAGCTTGGTGACAGAGGCCTCTAGGCAGGTCCAGTAGTCAATCTGAGGGATTTCTGGGAGGAACTCCTGTGCCCTCCTTTTGATGGAGTTGTCTTGTACCTGTTTTCCTTCCATTGATTTTTTTGTGATTGGGTGCCCTACTGAGATATACTCATCCACTCCCATCTTTACCCCAGCATCCTTGCATAGCAGAGATATTAAGCTTGGGTAAGCCAATTTAGCTTCTTTGGAGTTCTTGTTTGCAATTGTGTAGAGCTCACTCAAAATCATATCTTCAACCTCCACTTCATTTCCCTGCATAATACAATGGATCATGACTGCTCTTTTGAGAGTAACCTCAGAGCGGTTACTGGTGGGCAATATGGAACGCCCAATGAAGTCCAGCCAGTCCCTAGCGACTGGTTTGAGATCCCCTCTCTTGAGTTGATTTGGGACACCCTTTATGTTGGTTGTCCACTTGGTTCCAGGGATGCATATATCCTTTAGAATTTGGTCCAAGCGCTTATCTGATCTCACCATTCTCTTACTGAAGGAATCCGGATCATCTTGTAGTTGCTGCAGCTTGAAGATCTCTCTTATTTTGTCAATGTAGAAGTAAATAGCTTTCCCTCTGACCATGGTTCGAAAGGTGTAAAAGGCGATTCCGGCCCTTCTCTGCCTATCTGTTTGCCACATATTTGCGTAGAATTCCTGAACCATGTTTCTTTTCACCTTTCAGGATTAGCTGGGATTTCCCAGCCCCTGTTTCGAATTTGCTCTTGGATCTCCGGATATTCATCTT
This sequence comes from Arachis ipaensis, assembly GCF_059453495.1. Lineage (NCBI taxonomy): Eukaryota > Viridiplantae > Streptophyta > Magnoliopsida > Fabales > Fabaceae > Arachis > Arachis ipaensis. The sequence continues at coordinate 112,145,260 of NC_142436.1, forward strand.
CCTTCAGATCGAATTTAACTTCCGGGATCACTGAGCTTAGACCCATTATTCTGTAGTAATGGTCTGCATGTTCTTTTGTTAAGAACTTCTCCTGATTCTACAGTAGTTTTGGAATATTCTTTTTCTTGCCTCTTGAGGTGGTTTGTTTCCCTTTAGGAGCCATGATCTTAGTAAGTCTTAGCTCAGTGATCACGCAAAGCACACCAAACTTAGAGGTTTGCTTGTCCTCAAGCAAAAGAAAGGAAAGGAGAGGAATAGAAGGAGAGGGGGATTTAAGATATGATAGAAGATATGATTTTGAAAAAGATAATCATGATATGCAAAAGATGAAATTTTAAATTTGAAAAAGATAGATTTAATTTTGAAAAGATAATATGATAGTTTGAAAAAGATTTGAAAAGAATTTAGAAAGATATATGAGTTTTTGAAAAAGATTTGAAAAGGAATTAAGAGATATATACATTTTGAAAAAGATTTTTAAGAGGGGTAGTTTTAAAAATGAAGAAAGATTTTTAGGATTGAGATTTTTTTTTGAATTTGAAATTAAAAGATGAGAGTTTGTAACATGTTTATGCAAGAAATTATGGATGAAATCATGAAAATTTGAAAAAAATAGATTTGGAAAACAAAACTTCCTCTCCTCCACAATCCTGGCATTAAACGCCCAACTGCTGCATGTTTTGGGCGTTTAACGCCCCTCTGTAGCCTCTTTTGGGTGTTTAACGCCCAGCTGTTGCTTCTGGCTGGCGTTAAACGCCAGAACTCCCTTGTCACTGGGCATTTTTTTGAACGCCCAGGATGCTGCAAGTGTGGCGTTAAACGCCTAGTATATGCTTCTTTTGGGCGTTTAATGCCCAAATATACCTCTTACTGGCGTTTTCTTGCCAGTGAGCTCCTTCTCCCTGTTTTGTACTCTGAATCCTTCTGTAACTCTGTGAACTTATGCAATTGATTCTTTACCTTGAAGATTATTTATATTAAACTCGTATAATTATTATTTAAATAACAAATAAGATTTGCTAATGGCTGGGTTGCCTCCTAGCAAGCGCTTCTTTATTGTCTTTAGCTGGACCTTACTGAGCTTTTAATCTAGTCTCAGCTCTGAGCATTCTTGCTCAACATTGCCTTCAAGATAATGCTTGACTCTCTGTCCATTAACAATGAACTTCTTATTAGAATCAATGTCTTGAAGCTCTACATAGCCATATGGTGACACACTTGTAATCACATATGGTCCCCTCCACCGGGATTTCAGTTTCCCGGGGAATAATCTGAGCCTAGAGTTGAACAGCAGAACCTTCTGTCCTGGTTCAAAGACTATAGATGACAGCTTTCTGTCATGCCAACTTTTTGCTTTCTCTTTGTAAAGCTTGGCATTTTCGAAAGTAGTGAGTCTGAATTCCTCTAGCTCATTCAGCTGGAGCAATCTTTTTTTCTCTAGCTAATTTGGCATCAAAGTTTAGGAATCTAGTTGCCCAGTAGGCCTTATGCTCCAGTTCCACGGGTAGATGACAGGCCTAACCATACACAAGCTGGTATGGAGAGGTCCCTATAGGAGTCTTAAATGCTGTTCTGTATGCCCACAGAGCGTCATCCAAGCTTCTTGCCCAATTCTTTCTACGGGTACTTACAGTCCGTTCCAGGATTCTTTTTAGTTCTCTATTAGAGACTTCAGCTTGCTCATTTGTTTGTGGATGATATGGAGTTGCCATCTTGTGGCTAATTCCATATCGGACCATAGCAAAGTAAAGCTGTTTGTTGCAGAAGTGAGTGCCCCCATCACTGATTAGTGCTCTAGGGACACCAAACCTGCTGAAGATATGTTTCTGGAGGAACTTCAGCACTGTCTTAGTATCATTGGTGGGTGTTGCAATGGCCTCTACCCATTTGGATACATAGTCGACTGCCACTAGAATATAAGTGTTTGAGTATGATGGTGGGAAAGGCCCATGAAGTCAATATCCCATACGTCAAACAACTCAATCTCTAAGATGCCTTGCTGAGGTATGGCATAACTGTGAGGCAGATTACCAGCTCTCTGGCAGCTATCACAGTTACGCACAAACTCTCGGGAGTCTTTATAGAGAGTGGGCCAGTAGAAGCCACATTGGAGGATTTTTGTGGCTGTTCGCTCACCTCCAAAATGTCCTCCTTATTGTGATCCATGACAATTCCATAGGATCTTCTGTGCTTCTTCTCTAGGCACACATTTATGGATTATTCCGTCTGCACATCTCTTAAAGAGATATGGTTTATCCTACAGGTAGTACTTTGCATCAGTAATTAATTTTTTCTTTTGTTGCCTGCTGTACTCATCGGGTATGAATCTTGCAGCTTTATAGTTTACAATGTATGCAAACCATGGTGTTTCCTGAATGGCAAATAATTGCTCATCTGGAAAGGTTTCAGACATCTCAATAGAGGGAAAGGACACCCCTTCTACTGGTTCTATCCGGGACAGATGATCAGCCACTTGGTTCTCTGTCCCTTTTGTGTCTCTTATTTCTATATCAAACTCTTGCAGAAGCAACACCCATCTTATGAGCCTGGATTTTGAATCCTGCTTTGTGAGTAGATATTTAAAAGCAGCATGGTTAGTGTACACAATCACTTTTGATCCTACTAAGTATGATCTAAACTTGTCAATGGCATAAACCACTACAAGAATAATAAATGACACAGCTAGCATAATAAATGACATGCAGAAGCTTGTTATGCCTCTGTCCCAGTACTGCACCAATGGCATGGTCACTGGCATCACACATTAGTTCGAATGGTAATGTCCAGTCTGGTGCATAAATAACTAGTGCTGTGACCAGCTTAGCTTTCAGAGTTTCAAACGCCTACAGACACTCTGTGTCAAACACAAATGGCGTGTCAGCAGCTAGCAGGTTACTCAGAGGTTTTGCAATTTTTGAAAAATCCTTTATAAACCTCCTATAGAATCCTGCATGCCCCAGAAAGCTTCTGATTGCCTTAACATTGGCAGGTGGTAGTAATTTTTCAATTACTTCCACTTTAGCTTGATCCACTTCTATTCCTTTGTTTGAAATTTTATGCCTAAGGACAATTCCTTCAGTCACCATAAAGTGACATTTTTCCTAGTTTATAACTAGGTTGGTCTCTTGGCATCTTTTCAGAACAAGTGCTAAATGGTCAAGGCAGGAGCTGAATGAGTCTCCAAATACTGAAAAGTCATCCATGAAGACTTCCAGAAATTTCTCTACCATATCAGAAAAGATAGAGAGCATGCACCTCTGAAAGGTTGCAGGTGCATTGCACAGACCAAAAGGCATCCTTCTGTAGGCAAACACTCCAGAAGGACATGTGAATGTTGTTTTCTCTTGGTCCTGAGGATCTACTGCAATTTGGTTGTAACCTGAATAGCCATCCAAAAAGCAGTAGTATTCATGACCTGCTAGTTTTTCTAGCATCTGGTCTATGAATGGTAAAGGAAAGTGATCCTTCCTGGTGGCTGTATTGAGCCTTCTGTAGTCAATACACATACGCCACCCTGTAATTGTTCTTGTAGGAACCAGTTCATTCTTTTCATTATGAACCACTGTCATGCCTCCTTTCTTGGGGATAACTTGGACAGGGCTCACCCAGGGGCTATCAAAAATGGGATAAATAATCCCAGCCTCCAGTAACTTGGTGACCTCTTTCTGCACCACCTCCTTCATGGCTGGATTTAGCCGCCTCTGTGGTTGAACCACTGGCTTAGCATCGTCCTCCAATAGGATCTTGTGCATGCATCTTGCTGGGCTGATACCCTTAAGATCACTTATGGACCACCCAAGGGCTGCCTTGTGTGTCCTTAGCACTTGAAGTAGTGCTTTCTCTTCCTGTGGATTTAAAGCAGAGCTTATGATCACCGGAAAAGTGTCACCTTCTCCCAGAAATGCATATTTCAGGGATGATGGTAGTGGTTTGAGCTCGGGTTTAGGAGGTTTCTCCTCTTCCTGAGGAAATTTCAGAGGCTCTTTTATTTCCTTTGATTCCTCCAGATCAGGCTGGACATCTTTAAAGATATCTTCTAGCTCTGATTCGAGACTCTGAGCCATGTTGATCTCCTCTACCAGGGAGTCAATAATATCAACACGCATGCAGTCTTTTGCTGTGTCTGGATGCTTCATTGCCTCAATGGCATTTAGCTTGAACTCGTCCTCATTGACTCTTAAGGTCACCTCCCCTTTTTGGACATCAATGAGGGTTCGTCCAGTTACTAGGAAGGGTATTCCTAGAATGAGAGTTGCACTTTTGTTCTCCTCCATTTCCAGCACTACAAATCAGTGGGAAAGGCAAATGGCCCAACCTTGACAATCATGTCCTCAATTATGCCTGATGGATATTTAATGGTGCCATCAGTAAGTTGAAGACATATCCGGGTTGGTTTGACCTCTTCAGCCAAGCCGAGCTTTCTGATAGTAGATGCAGGGATTAGATTGATACTTGCCCCAAGGTCGCATAGGGCTGTCTTGGTACAAGTACCCTCTAATGTGCATGGTATCATAAAGCTTCCGGGATCCTTAAGCTTCTCTGGTAAGCTTGTTAGGATGAATGCACTACACTCTTCATTGAGAAAAACTTTTTCTGTTTCTCTCCAATCATTCTTATGACTTAAGATCTCTTTCATGAACTTAGCATAAGAGGGTATTTGCTCAAGTGCCTCTGCAAACAGAATCTTTATTTCAAGAGTCCTGAGATAGTCTGCAAAGCGAGCAAATTGTTTATCCTGTTCCGCTTGGCGGAATTTCTAAGGATAAGGTATTTTGACTTTATATTCTTCAACCTTAGTTGCTGCAGGTTTATTTCCTACAGAGGCAGGTTGAGAAGCCTTCTTGAGGGAGTTAGTATCAGCACTTATAGGTGTCTGATCCTTCACTGGCATTTGGACGCCAGAACTGGACATGGATTGGGCGTTTAACGCCAAGTTCCTACCTTTTTCTGGCATTTGGACGCCAGAACTGCATGTGGATTTGGAGTTTAACGCTAGTTTTTCACCTGTTTCTGGCGTTTGATCGCCAGACCTATTCCTCTCTGGGCTCTTACTGTCCTCATAGGGATTTTGGGTAGCAGGTTGCTCATCCTCTATCAGCTATTCTTTTCTTGGCTTTCTGCTGCTTTGAGTTGGAGTATTTAACGTTTTTCCACTTCTTAATTGAACTGCTTGGCACTCCTCTGTTATCTGTTTTGATAACTACTATTTTGTCTTACTCGATTATGATTCCATATCCTTGTTAGCAATTCTGGTCTCTTGTAACATCTCCTTAAATTCTGCTAACTGCCTTGTTATAGAGAATAGTTGCTGATTGAGTTCAGCAACTTGTTCCTGAGGACTAAAGTCAGTTGACACTTCCTCAGCTTCTTCTTTTACAGAGGACTCATTACTTATGTACAGATGCTGATTTCTAGCAACTATATCAATAAGCTCTTGAGCCTCTTCAACAGTTTTTCTCATGTGTATAGATCCACCAACTGAGTGGTCTAGAGATATCTGAGCTTTTTCTGTAAGCCCATAGTAGAAGATGTCTAATTGCACCCACTCTGAAAATATTTCAGAGGGGCATTTCCTTAGCATCCCTATGTACCTCTCCCAGGCATTATAAAGGGATTCATCATCCTCTTGTTTAAAGCCTTGGATGTCCAGCCTTAGCTGTGTCATCCTTTTTGGAGGGAAATATTGATTCAGGAATTTGTCTGATAACTGTTTCCATGTTCTTATGCTTGCTGTGGGTTGGTTATTTAACCACCTCTTAGCTTGATCTTTTACAGCAAACAGAAATAGTAACAGCCTGTATACATCCTGATCTACTTCTTTGTCACGTACTGTGTCAGAAATTTGTAGGAACTGTGCCAGAAACTCAGTAGGTTCTTCCTGTGGAAGACCGGAATACTGGCAATTTTGCTGCATCATGACAATGAGCTGAGGATTTAGCTCAAAACTGCTTGCTTTGATGGGAGATATACAGATACTACTCCCATATGCAGGAGTAATGGGGTTAGCATATGACCCCAGAGTCCTTCTGGACTGTTCATTTCCACTTATGTCCATGTTGGAGTAAGGGAGATGATGTGGATAAAAATTTTATATTTTCGAAATTAAAATAAATAAAAATAAAAAATTAAAATAAATGAAAAATGGGTGAATATTTTCGAAAAATGAAGAGAGAAAAAGTGGTTAGTAAGTTTTGAAAAAGATATGATTTCAAAATTTTAAATGTTGAAACTTCCTCAATAAGGAAACACCAAACTTAAAATTTTTAAATCACAATAATAGAGTAAGAGTAGATTTTTGAAAATTATGAGCAATTAAAGGAAAGGATATATATTTTTTTGAATTTTAAATTTTATGAGGAAAGAGAAAAACCACAAAATGACACCAAACTTAAAATTTTTAGATCAGGACAACGAAAACAAGCAGGAAAACTTTGAATATCACAATGAACAACAAAAACAACTCTTTTTTTTTTTGAAAAATTTTTAAGAACACTAAAACACAAAGGATACCAAATTAAAAAAAATTTATACTCTGAACCAAAAAAAAGAAAAATTTTCCTAATCTAAGCAACAAAATAGACCGTCAGTTGTCCAAACTCGAACAATCCCCGGCAACGGTGCCAAAAACTTGGTGCACGAAATCATAATCACACTTTTGCAATTCTGCACAACTAACCAGCAAGTGCACTGGGTCGTCCAAGTAATACCTTACGTGAGTAAGGGTTGATCCCACGGAGATTGTCGGCTTGAAGCAAGCTATGGTTATCTTGTAATTCTTAGTCAGGATATCAATAATGATTCTTAGTTTTAATTGTAAAAAGTAAAAGAACATGAAATAAATACTTGTTATGCAGTAATGGAGAACAGGTTGAGGTTTTGGAGATGCTCTGTCTTCTGAATCTCTGCTTTCCTACTGTCTTCTTCTTCACGCACGCAAGGCTCCTTCCATGGCAAGCTGTATATTGGTGGATCATCGTTGTCAATGGCTACCATCCGTCCTCTTAGTGAAAATGGTCCAAGTGTGCTGTCACTGCACGACTAATCATCTGTCGGTTCTCACTCATGTTGGAGTAGGATCCATTGATCCTTTTGCGTCTGTCATTATGCCCAACTCTCGTGAGTTTAAAGCTCGTTACAGTCATCCCTTCCCGGATCCTACTCGGAATACCACAGACAAGGTTTAGACTTTCCGGATATCAGGAATGGCCGCCAATAATTCTAGCCTATACCACGAAGGTTCTAATCTTATATTAGAAACCCAAGAGATATGCACTCAAGCTATTGCAGATAGAACGGAGGTGGTTGTCAGGCACGCGTTCATAGGTGAGAATGATGATGAGTGTCATAGATCATCACATTCATCAGGTTGAAGTGCGAGTGAATATCTTAGAATAGAAACAAGCGTGATTGAATGGAAAACAGTAGTAATTGCATTAATTCATCGAGACACAGCAGAGCTCCTCACCCCCAACCTTGGAGTTTAGAGACTCATGCCGTAGAGGATACAAGTTCTGATGTAAAATTTCATGAGGTACATAGTTAGTCTCTAAAAGTAGTATTTATACTAAACTAGTAGCTAGGGTTTACAGAAAATGAGTAAACTAAGATGGATAGTGTAGAAATTCACTTCTGGGGCCCACTTAGTGTGTGTTTGGGCTGAGCATTGAGTTTTACACGTGTAGAGGCTTCTTTTGGAGTTAAATTCCAGGTTGCAGCTTGTTTGTGGCGTTTAACTCTGGTTTGTAACTTGTTTCTGGCGTTTAACTTCAGAATAGAGCAGGAAGTTGGCGTTCAACGCCAGTTTGCGTCGTCAACACTCGGGCCAAGTATGAACTATTATATATTACTGGAAAGCCCTGGATGTCTACTTTCCAACGGAATTAAGAGCGCGCCAATTGGGTTTCTGTAGCTTGAGAAAATCCATTTCGCGTGAAGCAGGGTCAGAATCCAACAGCATCTGCAGTCCTTTTTCAGCCTCTGAATCAGATTAAAGCTCAGATCCCTCAATTCCAGCCAGAAAATACCTGAAATCACAGAAAAACACACAAACTCATAGTAAAGTCCAGAAATGTGATTTTTGCATAAAAACTAATAAAACTATACTAAAAAGTAGCTAAATCCTACTAAAACTATAATGAAAATACCCCCAAAAAGCGTATAAAATATCCGCTCATCAAGGGCCCATATCGAGTTACACAGGTCCTCGGCAACGGAGCATATAAGCTAGAAACTCTAAACGGTACACCCCTACCCAACACTTGGAATGTATCCTCCCTAAAGAAATTCTATAGTTAAAAGTCAGGGACAGGCTTGTACTTTTTTTCCTACTACCAAGATTTTATCCCTAGAGGGTTTTGCTTGGAGAGGTTTTAACGAGGCTAGCCTACCTACACCTTTGTATTCAAAGGTTCACCAATCAAAATATATCAAATTTATCTTCAAATATGTATGACATATGGGCATCTATCACTCTCTTTCTTTCCAAATTCAAAGCATAATAACAAACTCGTCTACAACGACGAACAATCGTCAAAATCCGAAATAACTCGGCAATACTAACATACAAATAGGAACAACATCCTGTACAAAAATTCCAATCAAACAAGCAAAATGCTTCTCTAAATAACAATTCAACCACATAACAAAACAAAGCAAAAGTACCAACATCCAAACAAAATAGCAGTTATAACAAGTTTTCAACCTTAAAAAGGTTCTAACAACATATCCAATAACAAACCCAAAAAGATCTATTAACTACAATCTTACAAAAAGAGTAATAAATATTCTCGGCTTCCTCCTCGGCCTCCCCATCATCTTCGACTAACTTCCCATCACGAACAATCTTTGCAGGATCCATTTCAGAAAGATCAGCATCAGGAACCAAAAATTTCACTTGTAAGCATGCCCTCTCAAAACCTTCAACAAAAGAATCCAAAATTTCATCATCCTTCTTTTTTTCCATCTCCTTAAGCCGAGCTGTAACCTCAATCAACCGAGTTTCCATGCTCGCCAGATCAGCTTCCTTTTTCTTCAAATCTTCCACATCCTTAGCATAATTATCTTTTGTTTCCTTCAATTGCTTCTCAGTTTCAGTCAGCCGACTTTGTAACCCAGTAGCAATACCGTTGCTCTTAATTAACTCTTCTTTATACACAACACATTTCGCATACTCACCTGCAAGCTTCTTATGCCTTAACTCTTGACTACGCCCTAAACTAGCAAGCCTCAGACCAACCACCTACAAAACCATCAAAACTACTAAATAAAACATACAAAATAAACAAAACCAAACTACCAATATAAGAAAGATCTTACCTGCATGTACTGCCCAATAGCCATCTCACCAACCTCATTTGCCAAAGAAACATCGGCAGAGGACTGACAATATTCGTCGGCGACAGCCACGTAGGGGTACTCCTTCTCCCAGACAGACAAACCTCCACTATGCTCAGACAACTCATGAAGCCTTTTTTGATTCACAACAGAAGCCTCAATTTCCTCCAGGGGGACACCATGTTCCTTCCCACTAGACTCGTCAGATAAGTCCACCACATCCGACTTCCTCTTTTTTACAATCACTTTTCGACGACCATGAGGGGGCTGACTAACTTCCTCAGCCATTACTACCTTTTCACGATTAATAGAGGAAACCTCCTTTTCCAAGTTTTTGTTCTTAAACTGAGACATCAGCGACGCAGCCGAAACGCCAGGGTACTTACCTCCTATAAGTTCCATGGAAACAAAAGCAAAGTCAGCACATAACTAAGCAATAAAAACAACAGAAACCAATAGTAAAACTCACCCATATACTCTACCATAGAATTCCTATCCTCATCCCACTTCAACAACTCAAACATCGAAATCAACTCCTTCCGATTAATTTGTTCAACCAAAAACTCAATAATACAGACATTCCTCGGAGTAATAACTTCGGCACCGAGGATATTTTGTGGTTCCGAACACCACCACAAAGGGAATCTCTCCGCCAATAACTCATCCATATAAAACGGAAATTCTGTCTCCACACCCCTCACTTTAACATGTCCTTGAAAGATGATTTGTATAGTTTAAAAATACCAAATCCAGGAGTACTGTTCAAATTAACCCACCCCCCTTTCCAAATTCCTTTAGCTTAGAACAAAGAAAAAAATAAATCTACAGAAGGCTCCAACTCCAGGAACTCCATCAATATCTCAAAGCATCGAAGGAATGCCCACCCATTAGGATGCAATTGTGAAGGGGCACAGTTAAGTTGCTTCAGAATCTGACACTGAAAAATAGTGAAAGGCAGTCTCACTCGTAGCTCCTCTAACACGCAACTATGCATGTAAAAAAACTCAAACCCCTGCCCCCTATGATAAACCCTATCCTCACTACTACATGGCAACAACTCCACTTCAATACCACAACCAGACCTAACGACAGTCTTCACATCTATCTGCTTCACAACAACATCATCACAAAATAAAGAAACACGAGACTTCACATCATCACTTACCCAGTCATACGACCAGTCGATCTCTCCTTTTTTCTCCTTCTCTACACCCATTCAAAAAACCAAAACAGAAAAACAAAGAGGTAGAAGAAAACAGATGATGAAACAAAACATGAAAGAAATGGCACGCATATCTCTTTTACTCATTATGTTTCCCAAGCAGCAAAAAACCAAGGGTCAGGAATAAGTTACCAAACCACACATTTGAACTTAACCACATCCAGAAGTAACTGCCAACTCAATCACACCAAATGACGCAGTTACCTTGGAAATATAACAAGCCTTTAATACCCCAATCACTCTTTCTCTCTCCTAAATAAAGTAGAAACGAAGCCCCATTCTTTTTAATGAAGTACATTGAACTGTGGGCTCACTTAATAAAACATTTGACCAAATTATAACTCATCAAAAAGCTCAACCTGCTTTATTAAAAAACCCTCTTCAGGTCAAGCTTGGGGGCTATGATATGGTCACCTTTAACACGAGCTATAACTCGGCATTATAGCCGTTGTCACTGAAAACTATAACTGTCACCCGCTATAAGCTCAGCCTTTCATGAGCCATAACTCGGTCAGATTAATATTTTGATCATAACTGATGCCTGAACGGCATAATAAAGTCGGTTACAAATCAATTCGAAAACCGATGATTATTGCCGAGAAGGTAACGGACGAAGAATTCATGATATAAAAGAAGGTAAAGCATTTCTTTGAACTTAAGTTGAAATAAGACAATATACTGACTTAAGCTTTGGAGTGCCTTTGCAGGTACACTCCCCTCCTCTTTATTGTTTACTCACGCTGTGACGAAAAAAAAGCTCGGAATCGAGTGGTGGAAGCTCAGTCTCTAAGGTTATAGCTCGGCTGTCACCAGATCGTGGAAGCCGACCTATTTCATAGGCAAGATCAAGTAGCAATAGCAGCATCTGTGTCTGTAATTGAACCTGTGATAGTTTTGGTGGCATCTTCATCGTTTGCAGCGGATCTAAATTGCAATGACACTGGAGAAATAGGTGACAATCGATCTTTCAGTAAGCATGCTTACGATGGCAGATATTCCTGTTATGATCTCAATATCTAGGGAGGTTGGAAAACCAAATGTCGTGGAAGATGTACTACGGAATGACGATGATGTGGAGTCATCCATGATTGACAAAGATAGTAATGATCATCTAGAAAGGAGTATTCCAGTTAGGGGTGGTGGAGCATTGATGCATGCGCATCATGTTGTGTTTTTCTATGCTTTTTCATATAAGAAATAAATGCATAATGATTAATTATGGAGTACTTTTGTGCTTAAATTGAATATTGCTTTGATTGCTTGAGTTGATGAATTTTGCAGGAAAAAATAGAAAAAAAAAATAAAAAGCACAAAACAAGCTCAAAAGAAGGAAAAAAGAATTTTTGGCACACTTTTGAAAATGTGGCCCATGAAGAATTGCAAGGCGTTTAACATGCCAGGTTGAGTGGGCATGTAGAATGAAACGCCTTCGATATGGGACTCATGCGTACGTGCAACAGCTGAAGAAAGTTGATTCATGCGTACGCGCAAGACCTGGGAAATTGAGGATTCGTGCGTACGCATGGTGCATGTGTACACGCAAAAGCTAGAAGATTGAGGACTCATGCGTACGCATACCACATGCATACGTGCAAGTGAAAATTTTTGCATTGTCATGTGTACGCATGACACCCATGAACAGTGGGCGTTCCACACGCCAGGGAAAGCTGGGCGTGTAACGTTCACACGCCTTCGAGGATCATAATTGAGCATTTTTGCAAGGGTGTTTAATGCCCACTTTGGGCGTGTCACACGCCACATTTTTACCTCCTAGAACCTTAATTTAATTGTGGTGTTTGATGAGCGGATATTTTATATGCTTTTTGGCATCATTTTCATATAGTTTTCATTATGTTTTGCTTAAGTTTTATTATGTTTTCATAGGTTTTAGTGAAAAATTCATATTTTTGGATTCTACTTTGAGTTTTGTGTTTTATGGTGATTTCATGTATTTTCTGGCTATAATTGAGGAGCTTGAGGAAAAATCTGATTCAGAGACAGAGAAAAGACTACAAATGCTGTCAGGATCTGACCACCGTGCACTCGAATGAGCTTTTCTGGATCTACAGAAGTTCGAATGGTGCGCTCTCAACAGCTGTGGAAAGCCAAAATCTAGGGCTTTCCAGAAATATATAATAGTTCATACTTTTCTCTGGAAATGAAGGCCTTCTTATTCCTGGCGTTGAACGCCCAGAAGGGAGCAGCTGGCGTCCAACGCCCAAAAGGGGGTCCCAAGCCAGCGTTCAATGCTCCTAAGGGGTACTAGCTCATGGATTTCACCTTAACTCAGCCCAGACACTCACCAAATAGGCCCGGAAAGTAAATTTTTGCACTACTAGACTAGTTTATCTTATTTCTGTAATTCTTAGTTAGCAGATTAGTATATATAGGAGGAGATCACCCTTGTTTAGGATCTTCTTCCTCCCCCATTATATTCGAATACTATTATGTACAGTATAAGTCACTAACCTCCTAAGGTTAAGGTTAGGAGCTCTGCTGAGTTTCATGGATCAATAATATTACGTTTTCATTCAATATGTCTGATTCTATTCTCTTATGCAACCTCATTCTTCATCTTATGAATTGAGGGTGACCCGTGACAATTAACCTTGTTCTACATGGGTTCCGTGCGATTCCTGACCCGAATAATATTGAACTAAACCTAGAGATTGCATTGTGGATTCCAATAGAGCATCTGAGCAACTTTGGACACGTGACATATAATCCCGTTGACTATGGGTGCGTGAGGTCTTTGTGGCGCTAAGACTAGAGTCAAAGAAGCAGCACTTTCTGATCCGGAAGATCTGCCTTGTCTGTGGCACCTTGAGTAGGATCAGGAAGGGGAGTGGATTCCTTAGAGCTTCATTTTCTGCAACAGTGAGAAACCTAGAGGTGGCTTGATGGGAGGACATGAGTCACTTCAACATGGTGGATTGCTACAGTAGAGGAGGTTAACTTGATAAGAGGACATGAGTTAATCACTTATGACTGCCATTGAAGGAATCAGAAAGTTATTGAAGAAGACAGTAAGAAAAGTTAATCCGGAAAGACAAAGCATCTCCGAAGTCTCAACCATTATATCACCATTGAATTATCATCTATCTAGTAACTTTTATTTATTTAATTTGTTTTATGCTTTTTCTGTGACAAACTGTAATTTCTATCTGCCTAACTAAGATCTGCAAGGTATCCACTGCTTGCTCAAACCAACAATCTTCGTGGGATCAAACCTCACTCACCTGAGATATTACTTGGACGACTCGGTATACTTGCTGGTCTATCTGTGCGAATTCTGCGAAGCCAGTTTCGTGCACTAGTGTTTCATACGCCAAAGCCCGGCGTTACACGCTAGGCCAAGTTTCCATAAGACTATTTCAAAGACCCCATTTTGAGTTCCAGGGACCAAGAAAATGGGCATTTAACACCACTGAGTGGCATGTCACACGCCCAAGGGTGGCGTTACATGCCAAAGAGGCATGCTCCAGGAAAGCTTAGCATTATGCATGCAAAGCGTGATGCTTGGCCCAACCTTCACAAGTAATTTTTTTCCACTCCGAGCACATTCAAAATTCAATTTGGGACCACTAAAGTCTTGAAGAAAAGATACAAAGCTGAAGATTGAATACGGAAGATTAGATTTGATTTGTTATGTTTTTGAATTTAAGTTTGAATTTAATAATTAGGTTTTGTTTTCTTTAGTATATAAAGGTCCTAAAAACACTTTGAGAGGACCATCCGACTTTTTGCCATTTTTTATATTTGATTTTTGTTTCTCAAGCATGAGCAACTAATCTCCTTGGTTAAGGTTAAGAGCTCTGTTCATCTTTTTATGGATTATTAATCTAAGTGTTTATTTTGTATGAGGTTTATGCTTTGATTTAATCCATGATTAAGTTTTTGTTCTTCATCCCTAAAGATTTAGAATTGTTGAAAAACATTCTAACTCAGTCTTGGATTTTAAATATTGTTTTGGAAAAAATTAATATTTGAATTAGCTGAAAACTCTTTCATGCTACTTTTTTTATTACACTAGGAATAGGTTCAATGAGTGTGCGACACTTTGTGAGTTTCAATTGTTAGGACTAGCTTCAATACGTCATATATAATTCAACCTATGGATTACTTTTGAATATTACTTGAAATTGAATCAGAATTGTGCTTCACCTCTTTTTCTTAAGTAAATGATTAAGGAATTAGCGGTTAATTAAGTTAAAGAGAAATTAAATTACCAAAAAATTGAAAGTTGATTGTTTATGATTCGTCGTAATTAATATTTGCATACCTCATCTAAATAGACACAAGAATTATTTTTCTAAGGAGTGAACATCTCTAACACCTTAACTATCTTTATCATCTTACTTTCTCAACCAAGTTTTGTTTGCTTTTGTTAATTTTTCCGTTTTTATGCTATTTATTATTGAAACACTTATTCTTGATTGTCTGACTAGAATAGTTAATTGACCATTGTTTGTTCAATCTATTAATCCTCGTGGAATCGACCCTCACTCACCTGAGATATTACTTGATACGACCCGATGCACTTGCCGGTGTTTTGTGGTTTGTAAAGTTTCGCATCAAGTTTTTGGAGCCATTGCCAGAGATTAAATTTGGTTAACAAACTACCAATCAATTGATTACCTAGATTAGACCTTTTTACTTTTGTTTATTTATTGTTTTTGTTTCATTTCCCCTAGGATTCTCTTCACCTTGTGAAGGAAGTTCCAACTTGGTATTCTTGTTCTTTTTGTCTATGCGGAATAACAAGGATAAAGAGCCTCTTCAATTTGATCTTGAGATTGAAAGAACTCTTTGGAGATAAAGGAAGCAAGCTAGAAATCAAGGAGTTGAAGAAGAAATTGAAGAGAAATTTGAGCAAAATATGGCGGAGAATAACAATGCCAATGTTTCTCCACCTAGGAGGAATCTTGGTTCTTTCACTACCCCCCAATCCAGGAAGTTGTGGAAGTAGCATTGTGACACCCACTGTCAATGCCAATAATTTTGAATTGAAGCCTCATCTTGTTACATTGGTGCAACAAAATTATCAATTTAGTGGGAGCCCACAGGAAAATCCTAACTTGTTCATCTCAAACTTCGTATAAATTTGTGATACTATCAAGACAAATGGCATCCCAGCTGTAGTCTATTAGTTGTTGCTATTCCCTTTTGCTATTAGGGATCGGGCTAACCAATGGTTAGATAATCAGCGCAAGGAGAGCATAGCCATATGGGAGGACTTGGTCACTAAGTTCCTAAACAAGTTCTTCCCACCTCAGAGGTTGACTAAGCTTAAAACCGTTGTTTAAACATTCAGACAACATGAAGGAGAGTCCCTCTATAAAGTTTGGGAGAGGTACAAAGAGATGTTAAGAAAATGTCTCCGGATATGTTTGCTGACTGAGTCCAACATTAAATATTTTATGATGGGATCACCCTCGCCTCACGGGTTTCATTAGATAACTCGGCTGGAGGCTCTTTGCATATGAAGAAGACCACTTATGAAGCATTGAAGTTAATTCAGATAGTGGCCAACAATCAATATCTCTATTCCTCTGAAAGATTAATGAGAGTTAGATGCTTTGGATACCATCTTGGCTCAAAATAAAGTCTTGTCTCAACAACTGAATGCAATTACTCAACACCTAGAAGGAATGCAAGTGTAGGCAGTAAGTTCTCAAGAGAACTTCTATGGTATGAATAATGGGGTGCCTCAAGGTGAAAGCATGGAATATGGATATTCATCCTTGGAGCAAATACACTTTATAAATAATCCTCACAATGATCCATTCTCCAAAACCTATAATCTTAGATGGAGAAACCACCCAAATTTTGGGTGAAAAAATCAAAATCAGAGGCCTAACAACTTCAACAATAACCATCAACAAAGCTACTTTAACCCTCAGCAAAACACCTTCAATCCTAACTATCAAAACCAAAACCACCATCAAAATTACTCTCACCAACAACCACCCCAACAAGACTCTCAGAGGCTTTCTAACCTTGAATTAGTTTTAGAAAAATTCATGGAAAGTATAAAGATTAGCTTTAAGAATCAAGAAGCTTCATTGAGAAATCTGAAAATGAAAATAGGACAAATTGCTCAACAATTGGAGGAAGCCACAATTGTTCTTTCCAGTGACATAATTTCAAATCCAAGAAAGGAGTACAAAGCTATTTATTTGAGAAGTGAAAATGTGGTAGAACAAGAGAACAAAAAAGAGGCCAGTAACGAACAAGGGAAAGAAGAAACAGGGGATATCATTCATCTAGGGGAGCAAATGATACCCACCATTCTCCAGCAATCAATTCAAGTTACAAAAGCTCCACCAAAAGAGAGGATTCCAGTGCCTGAATACAAGCTAAAGATTCCATATCCTTAATGGCTCCAAGGGGAGAACAAGGAAAAATAATACTCCAAATTCTTGGAGATATTCAAGACTCTACATATCAATATCCCTTCATAGAAACACTTGAATAAATGCCCGTATATGTTAAATTCATGAAGGAATTATTGTCCAAGAAAAGGTCCTTGAAGTGAGGCCAAATAGTGGAGATGACCAAGGAATGTAGTGCAATTATCCAAAGAAATTTTCCAACAAAAAAGAAAGATCCAGGGAGTTTTCAAATTCCCTGTACCATTGGCAATACCACCTTTGAAAGAGCATTGTGTGATTTGGGGGCAAGCATTAATTTGATGCCTTTATCTGTGATGAAGAGGTTGCAAATTCAAGAGTTAAAGCCCACAAAAATAGCTCTACAACTTGCAGACAAATCCATGAAGCTTGCACATGGAATAGTTGAAAATGTCTTTATCAAAATGGAAAAATTCTTCCTCCCAGTGGACTTTGTTATTCTTGACATAGAGGAAGATGAGCATGCCTCAATCATCCTTGGGAGACATTTCCTAGACACTGGAAGAACCTTTGTTGATATTGAAAAGGGTGAATTAATGTTGATAGTGCATAATGAGCATCAAGTGTTTCATATTTTCAAGACCATGCATCATTCAAGTGATCAAGAGAATTACAAGAAGGTTGAGGCAAGGGACCTAAATTTAAAGGAATTACCAAATAAATCACTCCCAGAAGTACAACAAGTTGACAGAGAAGGTGCAACAAGTTGACCACTCAATTGAAACCACAAAGATCGTACAACCAAAGCCTCCCTTTACAATCAACAAACCTCCTGACATCAACCTTAAGTTTGGTGTTGATGTGCATCAAGTAAAGAGGAGGATCCCAAGAAGAAAGTGCCTCGCGGGTGGAGGAGCAAGATAATTCCTACTGAAGATATTTCACCAGGGGAGAAAGTTGTGTTATCTTACCACCCCTTGTTGCCATATACAGTGAGTAGATTTCTTTCTCTTGAGCATCTGGAGCTAACATATGAAGATGAGAAAATTCAAAGTGAGAGGGGAATAGGTGAAACACTATCAACCTCTACTTTAGCAAGGAACAACCGTCGAGCTAGTGACGTTAAAGAAGCGCTTGTTGGGAGGCAAACCAACGTTTGGTGTTCTCTTTTCATTCTTGTTTTTGCTTTATTTCAAGTTGTTAATGTGTTTGCTAGATTAAGTTTGGTGTTTCTACACCAATAGGATGATTGCATTTCTTGGGTACTTGGCCCAAGTTCACATTTATTGCATTACACTAAGTTTGGTGTTCTCACACTTAGTTTGGTGTTGCCATACTCATGCAAGATCCACATTCACCATGCAAACACATTAACAACCTTATAATTTTACTTTCTTTTAGGTTCCATTTTATTCTATTTTGATTTGGTTTCTTTTAATTAGATAAACCTCTGCATTACTTGATTTCTTTCACTTGATAATCCTATTTATGCATATTTTCATCACCACTATCTCTTTTCTTTGTTGCTTGAGGACAAGAAATCATTCTAAATTTAGTGTTAGAGGCTATGCTCTACATAGCCTAAAAGATAATGGAGAGAAAAGCAGTAAGAACTAAGGTTGTTTCCTTCCTTCTTAATTATACGCATTTGTTTCAGTTTACTCTATCCTAGATAATGCATTTAAAATTTCTATTTTCAAGTACATGTCATTACTTGTCCATCACAACCCACAATTACAATTATGCTTGTCCTGAATGTAAGTAAGGAGTCATGTGCTAAGAAAGAAACAATGGATTGATCATAAAGAGTATAACAATATGAGTTTGGAAGGCCAAACTAACTGAATTGTTCAACACTTACTGAGCCAAATTGCTTGAGGTCTTAATCTAGAGGACTATTATGGGATCCTTGTCATTGAGAAAGCCTCAGAGAAGCAAAAGATAATGAATAATAATTAATAAAACGGGGTTAAAAAGAGAAGCCAAAGGCTCTGAGTACCTCTGACTAAGAAAATCAAAAGAAAAATAAGCTTAAAGAGCCCTCATAAGTCAAGTGCTTGTGGTGCTTATGTATCAAGCAATAGCTTAAAAACAAAGAATTTAGAGCCACGGCTAAGCTCAAAGGTGCAAAGCATCCCCCAAAGAAATAGAAGCCAAAGGCTCTGAGCACCACTAATGGAGAATGTTAAAAGAAAATCAGCTCAAAGAGCCTCCAATCAAGTGCTTGTGGTGCTTTTGTATAATGCAATAGCTTGAAAACAAAGCATTTAGAGTCATGGCTAGGCTCAAGGTTCAAAGAACCCAACAAAAAATAAAAAAAATAAAAGAAAATGTGCAAAGAAAGTAAATAAACTTGCTTCAAGGTGATGATTCAAAGAAAGGATTCCATAATCTAATCCGGATAGAGGTCTTGAAAGATTATAACTATTTATGTTATATTGTGCATAAGTGAAACTACTAACCAAAATCATTTGAATTGCTCATTCACCCTTGCATTCTAAGCTTTAAAATTTTGATGATTAAAGCATGATTCTTTGCTTGCTTGAGGACAAGCAAGAGCTTAAGTTTGGTGTTGTGATGCATGCACATCATGTTGTATTTTTCTATGCTTTTTTATATAAAAACTAAAAGCATAATGATTAATTATGGAATATTTTTGTGCTTAAACTGAATATTACTCTGATTGCTTGAGTTAATAAATTTTGCAGGAAATAATAGAAAAAGAAGCAAAAAACACAAAACAAGCTCAAAAGAAAAAAAAAAAAGAATTTTTGGCACACTTTAGAGCCTTGGACACGCTTTGGAACCTTAGACCACAATTTTAAAAGCGTGACCCATGAAGAATTGCATGGCGTTTAACACACCAGGTTGGGTGGGCGTGTAGAATGAAACGCCTTGAATAGGGGACTCATGCGTACGCGCAACAGCCAAAGAAAGTGGGTTCATGCGTACGCATGCTACATGCGTTCCCGCAAGACATGGGAAATTGAGGATTCATGCGTACGCATGGTGTATGTGTACGCGTAAAAGTTGGCAGATTGAGGATTCATGCGTACGCATGCTACATGGGTACGTGCAAGTGAAGATTTTCGCATTCTCATGGGTACGCATGCCTCATGCGTACGCATGACACCGGTGAACAGTGGGCGTTCCACACGCCAGGGAAAGCTAGGCATGTAGCATTCACATGCCTTCGAGGATCATAATTGAGCATTTTTGCAAGGGCGTTTAACGCCGACTTTGGGTGTGTCACACACTATATTTTTACCTCCCATGACCTTGATTTAATTGTGGCATTTCACACGCCAAAGCCCGACATTACAAGTTGGGCCAAGTTTTTAGAAGACTGTTTCAAAGACTCTATTTTAAGTTCAAAGAACTAAGAGAATGGGTGTTTAACGCCACTGAGTGGCATGTCACATGCCAATGAAGAAAGCTGGGGGTTTCACATGCCCAAGGGTGGTGTTACATGCTAAAGGGGTATGCTTCAAGAAAGCTTAGTATTATGCACGCAAAAGCGTGGTGTTTTCATAGGAAAAGCGTGGTGCTTGGCCCAACCTTCACAAGTAATCTTTTTTGCCACTCCAAGCCCATCCAGAATGCAATTTGGGACTACTAAAGCCTTGAAGAAAAGATACAAAGCTGAAGATTGAATGTAGAAGATTAGATTAGATTTTTTTTGTTTTTGAATTTAAGTTTGAAGTAAATAATTAGGTTTTGTTTTCTTTAGCATATAAAAGTCCTGAAAACACTTTGAGAGGACCATCAGACTTTTTGTCGTTTTTCCTATTTGGTTTTTGTTTCTTAAGCATGAGCTACTAATCTCCTTGGTTAAGGTTAGGAGCTTTGTTAATATTTTTATGGATTATTAATCTAAGTGTTTATTTTATATGAGTTTTATGCTTTGATTTAATTTATGATTGAGTTTTTGTTCTTCATCCCTAAATATTTAGAATTGTTGGAAACATTCTAACTCCGTCTTGGATTCTAAATATTGTTTTGGAAAAAATTAATATTTGAATTAGCTAAAAACTCTTTCACACTACTTTTTTATTATACTAGGAATAGGTTCAAAGAGTGTGCAACACTTTGTGAGTTTCAATTGTTAGGACTAGCTTGAATACGTGACATATAATTCAACTTACGGACTACTTTTGAATCTTACATGAAATTGAATCAGAATTGTGCTTTACCTCTTTTTCTTAAGTAATTGACTAAGGAATTAGCTGTTAATTAAGTTAAAAAGAAATTAAACTACCAAGGAATTGGAATTTGATTATCTATGATTCGTCGTGATTAATCTTTGCATACCTTATCTAAATAGACACAAGGATTATTTTCCTAAGGAGTGAACATCTCTGACACCTTAACTATCTTTATCATCTTACTTTCTCAACCAAGTTTTGTTTGCTTTTATTAAATTTTATGTTTTCATGCTATTTATTATTGAAACACTTATTCTTGATTGTCTGACTAGAATAGTTAATTGACCACTATTTGCTTGATCCATTAATCCTCGTGGGATCGACCCTCACTCACCTGAGTTATTACTTGATACGACTCGGTTCACTTGCTAGTGTTTTGTGGTTTGTAAATTTCTGCATCAAGCATCGAGCTCGGGAACTCAACATTACTCCCTGCACTTTTCGACTTTAGACTCAGAGGCCATGACACAACATGGGTTTCTGGACGTAGAATTTGAATTTGGGGCCAGAGATACACAGGATACAATAGATCTAGTTCAGTTCCAAGTTGGTAAGCAATTTCGGAATAAAGAAGAAGTCGTCTTATGTGTGAAAACTTATAGCATTCGACGTAGGGTTGAGTATAGAGTGTCAGAATCAGATTATGTCAAGTACTATAGAAAATATAAGGAATTTGGAAACTGTTGCAGATGGTTGACTTGGATCATTCTTCGCCAGCGAAAGGCTATTTGGGAGGTAAGACGGTATAATGGACCTCATACATGTCTGGTCACATCGATCTGTAGTGATCACAGGAAGCTTGCTTATCACGTGATATGTACTTTCATCTTTTCTATGATCAGAGCAGATGCAACTGTGTCAATCAAAGTTGTAACACCCTACCATACATAAGCTTTACACCTAGGATATAAAACAGAGGTGGCGAGGTGCTACAACCTCTAAAAGATTATATATTTATATAATATAGCAAGGATATTTTATTCTAGAAGCCTTTGAAGAAAAAGGCGTAAAGCAAAATTCGGTAAAACGAAAAGCGCAATATTCATGAAGCGATAAAGTAACGAAGCAAGATAGAGCAAGCTAACAAGATTATATCTTAAGAGTTCTAAAATACAGATAACAAAACTCAAGACTCGGCTCGCGAAGATAAACCGGCCCAAGCACATAAGTATATCTATACATATACATATGTAGGAAGCCAAAAAGAACCCAAAATACAAAGTTACAGAACCTGTTTCTCCAAAACAACCTTTAAGAGGATGCTAATACATCAAATACATAAGCAGTAGAGATATTAAGTATCTAAATAAATATATATAACCAAAAAGAGCCCCAAAAGATAAGGATCTTCGCTAATCAAAAGCTTCCAGCATGCCTCAGTGAGGTGCCGCCTGACCTGCATCTGAAAATCATAAAATCTGCATAGGTGAGAATTGGAGGTTCTCAGCATGGTAACAGTGCCCACATATCTAACATATAATGTCCTGAAAAAGCCAAAAGCAATTCTAGAACTTCCAACAATAGATTTAAACTTAAAACCAACATTTAAGATCATAAAAATAAGGCAAGGTATCCAAAGAGTTCTAACTTATCTCAAATCTAACTTAACCCTTAAAATGATCAACATTCCTCCAATCCTCTGAAACTCCGATGGAACCTCAAAGACAAACAAAACAGACAATGCAAACACAAGTTGAAGGCAGGTACATAGCAAGAAGATCATATAGCAAGTAAGTATAGTAATTTCACAAAGGCAATCCCAAATAATGCAAACTCAAACAAGACAAACAGATGCGTATGATGCATGCCTTTCCTACTGGCCGTGAGCTCCGTGTCAGTTACTTTGCTAGAACCCGACACACCTGGCAGCTAACCCGGATATTGTCTCTCTATGCCTTCACACTCTTGGGATATAGTGCCCATCATATTTCCTGGGACAAAGTGCTCCCACACTCTTGGGATATAGCGCCCGCCATGCCACGCTCTTGGGATATAGTGCCCGACACACTTCCCAGGGTAAGGTACTCCCACACTCTTGGGATATAGCGCCCGACATGCCATGCTCTTGAGATAGAATGCTCTTCACACTCATGGGATATAGTGCCCGACACACCTTACAACAGAGAGAAACTTATACATTCTCATCATGAATGAAGTCTCAATCATCATGTTCATTCACAGTCATTCATAATCATTTCACAACCATTCATCATTGCAATGACATCACATATATTCCATGTATTCACATTTTCCATATATAAGTCATCACTTTCCAACCTTACTTCACCCCCAAGATACCTCCTCTTCCCTAGC
The DNA here is from genome assembly GCF_059453495.1 of Arachis ipaensis. Lineage (NCBI taxonomy): Eukaryota > Viridiplantae > Streptophyta > Magnoliopsida > Fabales > Fabaceae > Arachis > Arachis ipaensis. The sequence goes on from NC_142436.1 coordinate 112,168,686, forward strand.
TTCATTTCATTACTAGGTTTACTACTAAGATCTAGAGTTAAAAGAGTGAAATTTGGCCCAGGTATGTGTATGTGTACGCATACGTGTAATTTGGCCCAGGTCAAGCGTATGCGTGGGCCACGCATACGCGTGAGTGTGCGTTTGGACCAAGACGCGTACGCATTACTTTTCCCGCACACGCATACGCATTAAATAGAATCGAATGTTCACGTACGAGGGGTTTTGCGTACGCAAAAAGGTCACGCATACGTATGGGCCACGCGTACACGTGAGAGTACATTTTTGCCTGCGTATGGAATGTATGCGTACGCATACAATGCAACAGCACCAAAAAGCTGCTAAGTCCAGATTTTTTGGTTTGCACACCAAACTTTGATCGAGCATAACTTCCTCATTTTAAAATATTTTTCCTCCATTCTTCAAATGACATAAATATCTCGGACCAAATTTTATTTCTAAATAAGTTTGACAAAAATCGGAGGTCCGAAGACCAAGTTATGCTCCGCTAAAGTTGGGCCAAAATCACAATTTTCATAAAACTCTACAACGTCCATTTTCAAAACATACCAATTCCTACCTTTTAAAACCAACCCAAAAACCTACCAAATTCAGCATAAATATTATCCAACTCCCTCATTACATCCACATCCTACCAATTCTCTATTTTTTTCAATTTCCAATTCAACAATATCCAATCATACATCATCAAGTGTCTATTTAAATACAATATTCAACTTCAAATTCATCAAAATAACTATACATATACAAATCACATTCTTATCAGCAAAAACATCATCCATAATCTCTAGGGCCATTAACCACATACATAATAATTATTCTCACCCAATCAACCACAACCATCCAAAAATCACTATCCATATAATCAGCACAATTCACATTATTCAATCAACAACATCAACAATTCAATTTTTATCTTATGGTCACTAGCCTAAGTTTTCACAATACATTATATTTTAGATACAGAAAACCGAAACCATACCTTAGTCGATACCCCACTTAACCCGGAACACCTCCAATTCAACTTTCCTCAAACCTTCAAGACTCCAACACCCTTCAAACAGATTTTTCAGCACCAAAGGCCCATTCCAAACTTTCCAAGACCTCAATCAGTCTCCAACATACATATACACACTACCTAATCCACAATATGACATCCAAACATAACAACTTAATACCCAAAAACATTAAATCACGAATTTCACTAGGGTTGAGAATTTCTTATCATATCCAAGGATCAAAGAGGTAAGACTAAGCCTTTCCTTTAAGCTAATTGGATCCTATAACATCAAAAGCTCCAAAAATCTCAACACTTTTACCCAATAATTTTGAATTTAAGAGCTGGGAAATCAGAGAGGGATTTGTAGCTTAACTCTTGAATAAAGTTATGCACTTTATAGAGATCGACGCCGCAGTCACGTGGCCGTAAACAGTGCGGCAATCGGAGCTCCGGATCAAAAGTTATGGTGGTTTGAAGTGGGACAAGGGTTTGCTTCTTCTTCTCTTCCCCCAATTCAGTTTTTCAGCGTGTGTGTGTGGTGTTTGGCTGGGGAAGGAAGGCTGTTGCCTTCATTAATTGGCTATTGGGCTGGGCCACGGGTCCAATACGAGCCCGATTCGCTTGATTCGGCCTGTTCGGCCCAATCTTGGGCCAAATTCTTTAAAATTAATATCGAAATTCTCGTTTTAATTTTCTTTATCATATTAAACCATAAAATTTCACTTTCTAATTTTCTAGAATAAATTTTAATTTATGAGTTAATTATTCGTTAATTAACCGAGTTTTACAAAAGTACTACAGAATGCGATATAGGCACATTTTGGATTTAGACCGACTTACAGTTTGGTTTGCTAAGTAGAAGGTCGTTGCACAAATTTATGGAGATTGAAAAGAGTCCTACAACGAGTTGCTAAGATGGGTACTAGGTGTCCAGGTAATGATGTCAGGTAGTATTGCAGTACTGAACACGAGCCCTGACCACCTGCCATGCAATACATTAGTTCAACAACGGTAATATATAGAAAACATATTTACTCAACATAACATATTTAAACATAAGTATCTCGATGCTAACGGCTAATGAAATACGTCAAACCCATCAGGCCTGGAACTTGGAAAATGCCAGAAGATCCATGACTAAAGGAGCTGCAGTGGACCAGCCAACTTTACGACGTTCTTGTTGGCCACACGGCACATGCATCGATATAGCCACGTAAGAGTAGCAAACTCTTAGCTGTATCTATCCATGTCCTCTTGCCTAGCTACGTACGGTAGCCACTGGATGTGAAGATGTGTACTAGACTTGTCCCCAAAGAGCTGAGTCGATAATAATATCATGACATACGCCCTTGCATACCTCTTCACTGTATCCTCATCTGTGTCCTGAAAAAGCACATTGAATGTATTCTGTATCTAAGTGCACTTCACAGTGAATTTATTGATACAGTCTGTAGGAGGTAAGACACCAGTAGCTCTTCGAACCAAGTCTATAAAGGTTGGCCACCTTTAATGTACCTCTCAAAGTCCATCAGAGATCCACTGATTTACTCGCCATCGATCAGAAGGCCTAACTGATACGCTATATTCTTAGCATAATTGTGCACTCCCCAAATGGCATATGAAAAGTATGCATTTTCGGATGCCATCTCTCCACAAATGCACTGACAAGCTGCTCATCCGACCTAAACCTGTGGTTTTTCAACCTCGCAAGATAGTATAATTCAATCATCTGTAAATACGGTATGATCCTATCATCCACGGGTATAACATGCTGCCTCTTCATCTTGTAATACATTGGGTGGACTACATAATGATAAGAAAACTTTATAAGAGCCATAATAATTAACAAATTAATACGTTAAATGAATTTTAAACTATGCATGTCCTCTTAGAAAAAATACAAATAGCCAAGATTAGAATCTTACAATATATTAACCATAATAAAAAAAATTAAATTCTCACTAAATCTTAAATCACTTAACACGAAGAACTCTAATAAAAAAGAATTTAATATAAAATATATTACAATCCTAAATCACTATTATCACTGACATTTTTAGCTTAAAATAAGTTCTAACAAAATTTCTAGTCACTAATCATTCTAACATTTATAACTTAAAAATTCTAACAAAACTTCTAATCACTACTCTAGATAATATTTGTAATCACTATTCTAAGTAACACGTGGTTTTAAAATTCTAACAAACTTCTAAATCACTACGCTAAATAACATTTATAACTTAAAAATTTTAACCAACGTTTATAATGAAATATTCTAAACGAATTAATATTGCTAATATTTCTAATGTATTTTGTAGGAAAAAAAATTATTTACTAACCTCTTCATTGATATTACCAGCAATATGAACGATTTCATCCAACCAGTAGATACAATCTAGGTCATCTTCCATGTTGTGTTGGGATTTCACTTTTTCTCTCAAGCGTGGGTTATTGGAGGGAGAAGATGTTATATTTGTAATTCGAAACAAGCTAATTTGAATTCTATATATAGTTATATGAAGTAAAAATCAAACGTATTAGATTTGATTTACATTGTTACCGTTATAATAGTATAGTTCGAATTTACTTTATTCAATTTACCTTGGGTTCTTTAAACCATAAATCAAATTCAATTGTTTCGATTTAGTACTAGTTTTAAATCGAATCCTCTTACTTCAATTTACTAGGGCTGCACGAGTTTAGACGCATTTCCTACTAAATCGAATCTAGTTAATTATTTCGATTTACCCATGTTTTTGCTAATTCGAATCCAATTGATTCAATTTACATTGAGAAACTCTAAATCAAATCCATTAGAATCGATTTACATCGATATGTAAATTGAGACGTGCATATAAACTGTTTTGTTTTAAGACATTGGTGTAATATTGGAGGCCATTTGATTTGTTTATGTCATTTATCCTTATCATCATCATTATTATTATCGTGATGATTTTAAATAGTAAACTATGATACACAAACACTTGACACATACATAAGGCACGACATGGGACACGCGGACACAGACATAGAATTTGAAATTCTTATAAGACATATATATATATATATATATAAAGTATTTTTTAAATGAATTGTAATGATATTTTGGTATATATTTTATTGATATTAAAATATAAAGACATAATTTTACTCATTATTTTCTATGTTTTAATATTAAAAATGATTAAACTTTGGATTTAACCCTATGTGTTTTCATTTAAAAATAAAAAATACATCATATGGTTTTATATATTAATCCGTACAATAAATATAATATTGGTGTTATGTAAATTGAATACACAACTTCAAATTAAACTAAATTAAATTGTTTAAAACTAAACCACTAAACTATACACAAACTCATCGATCACATAAGAACCACTATATACAATACCGATAATTTATTAGAAAATATACAAGTTGTTGATAAAATTAGAAACTATTTTAATTATAAATATATTTTAGGGTGTGATTTTTTATGATGGTTATTTGGCAACAATATCTAAAAGAAAGAAAAATTTATAATTAGACTTCTATTCCATTTAAAGAATGAGCAGTTTATGGTTTACATTGCAAAGAATCTTCTTATATATATGATATTGTTAAAAAGGTAAAATATGACATGTTTATTTTTTTAAGCCAAATGATAGTAAGTGATCACATCTTCAAACTTAAAATTTGACTTATGTTGTTTCCAACCAAAATGAGTAGTTTATGATTTACATTGCAAAGAATCTTCTTATATACATAATATTGTTAAAATGATAAAATATCGCATGTTTATTTTTTTAAGCTAAATGATAGTAAGTGATCACATCTGGAAACTTAAATTTTGATTTATGTTATTTCCAACCAAATTTGTTTAGAAAAAAAAGATATTTTTCAATTGAAATGTTGATCACCTATGTGCTGGTAAGTAATGGTGTTTGTGATGTAATTTGAATAGGATCTCTTTGATTTTATTTTTAAATTTCGATCCAATTCGATCTAAATTATTGTAATTTGAATTGGTTTGGTTTATCTAACTTTTTTAATAATAATTTTTTTTTAATTTTATTATTAAAAATAGAAACAACTTTACGTTGATAAAATAAACAAATAAATAAATCTCATTTTATAGTAAAAAATTACTTACTAAATACTAATAATATAAAAAATTGTAACAAATTAACATACTAATGTAAAATTAAAATTTAATAATAAAATAATAATGTTAGGTCACATTTTACAGTTTGGATTTTAGTTTTGAAAAGTGGATATGAAATCGGATCCAATCTATTAAGTTTGCCAAAAATTAGTACAATTTTGATCGATTTTCAATTTTGGATTGGATAGTAGCTTTTGTTTAGATTGGTTTGAATTTGAACACCCCTACTTACAAGTAATGATAAGTTTATATTTAACTTTATTTTCATATGTTTAATGATTTAAATTTGAAGTATTAACATATACTTCGCATATATTTTATTTAATTTATTGATACTATAAAAAATATTCAGATAACTTTAACTACTATAATTTAGTACTATATGTAGAATAAAACTCTATTATTGTTGCCCACTTTATTAAAAAAATATTTTTCTATGCATATATAATTGCCTTATAAATGTTTTAAAACTGAGATTTTAATCGATATTTTTTTAAATACTAAAGATTATTACCAATAACTTCTCTTAAATATTCAAAAAAATATATGAATTTCAAAACATAAAGACAACAAGAGTAATGCTCCATGTGGATGCATGTTTCACTCTTGAATTAACACAAGAGGATAGAAAATTTAATGACGACATTAAAAAAAGCAAACATATAGACCTCAATATCATTTGTCAGTAGGTTGTTTGTCATTCCACTGCTTGACAGAGAAAAAATGTCAGTAAAGATTTTCACAAAAATTGTCGCGTTGCAAGTATAGTTCTAAAGGAACAAATTTTTCTCGGTCAATGTTTAAATTGTTTCTCACTTAAGAAAACCGAATAAAATTAACCGAAGTATTCAAACCTCGAGTCATCTCTCAAGGAATTGCAGGGAAGTATGTTTATTATTGGTTATGAGATTGTATCTTTTTGGGTTTTGAGTTTGATAAGCAAGGAATGTAAATAACAAGAAAATAACTAACAACTAAGAAAAGTCCTAGCAAGGATTGAGAATCGGAATTTCTATCCTCATTATCATTGTCAATTGTGATGGTAATTACAAATTGCTCTCACTTAGTTAACATCTAACAATTGAAGGTAAGTCAAGTGAGCAAATCAACTTGAGTTCAGAAGTCCTAATCAAAGACTAGAGTTAGTGAAACTCAAGCCAACTAGCAACTTTCAATCACCAACCAACAAGAGACTTTGACAATTCAAGAGACTCCAAATTACTCAATCCAAGTTAAGAATACAAAAATCTAATTTAAAATTCAACCAAGCATTTTATCAAACACTTGGTAGGCACAAAATAAAAGCATGATAAAATTAACAAGAAATATTAAATCTAAACAACCAATTGCAAGCATCAATGACTAACAATTAAAGAGAGTAACAATAAACATAGAAAATATAAATTGCATTAACAGAAATCAAATGTAACAAGATCTCATAAACATAAAAATGGCGAAAAAGAAAAATTAACAATAGAAGAAGATGAACTAAAGTGCTTAAACAAATAAAAGTAAGACAAAAACTAAATTAAAGGAAGATTGAACATGAACCTAAAGAGAAATTGAAAGAAGAAACCCTAAACCTAGAGAGAGGAGAGAGCCTCCACTACAAGAAAATGAAACATTTGTAACAAAAAATTTGTATCAAATTTAAAATTGTTACAAATTATAGTTTTTTGTAACAATAATTAGTTATTGTTACAAAATAAGAATATTTTGTAACAATAAGAAAATTTGTTACAAAATATTTCAATATTTTGTAACAACTTAATTTCTTTTGTTACAAATTATGTTATCTTTCGTATCGAATTGTTGTTTTGTTACAAAATGTTATAATGTTTTGTAACAAAAGATTATATTGTTGCAAAAATTCAAAATATTTTGTAACAAAATATCTATTTGTTTCAAAAGCTCTAAATATTTTGTAACAAAAAATTAATTTATCACAAAATACAATATTTTTGTAACAAGTTATTTATTTGTCCCAAAATTCAAAGATTTTTTGTAGCTAATAAAAAATTTTGTTTCAAAATACTAAATGTAAGACTTTGAATTTTTAAAAATTAACATAATAAGTTATTTATGATTTATTATATTTATTTAAGATTTTATATTTAAAAATTTATTTTACTAAAAATATTTAAGTCTAATTAATGATAATTTGAGTTTAAAATTATTTTAAAAATTAAATAATAAATTATTTATAATTTATTATACTTATTCAAAATAAATTTTTAGAGATTTATATATTAAACAGAGTATTTTCTTATTTATAATTAAAAATTTTAGTAATTAAAAAAAATATAAAAATTTTATATCATTTAATTTAAATATTTAAAATTTTTGAATTTAATATTTTAAATTTTATGAATAAAAAATTAACTTAAATATCTCCAATTTTATCTTAATTAATATTTGCTTAAAAATAATTATAAAATAAAAATAAAATAATATTTTAAAAATAATTAATTTAATTACTCTAATTCTTAAAATTAAAATATTTATTTAAAAATTTATAATTAAATAATATCTTTATATAATTATTAAATTAAAAATATTTAAAAATATTTAAGTTATCCTTATCCTTATTTTTATTAAAAATATTTAAGTTACTCAATCTCTGACCCCTATCTTTTTCTAACATTCACAGCACACCACTTATCCTTATTTTTATTAAAAATATTTAAGTTACCCAATCTCTAACCCTATCTTTTTCTAACACTCACAGCACACCACACACACAACCAATACAAGTGTATACACAGACACAGGCATATAGAGAGACTCGAGGAAGTGAGGGAGTCGCGGAGAAGAAAAAGGAAAGGAAAGGGGTGAGGCCGCGCCGCTACTGGCGATCGTCGAGCAACCTCTATCGCGCTTTACCGTCGGTCACTGCTGCTGAATCGCCATCAGAAATGGAACCGTGGAGAAAAGGCTGTCAAGACGCGAAGAGAGAGAGTCCACGAGAAGAGGGAGGCCGCCTGCGTCCTGTCGCCGCCACTGGAGGGAGGCTGTTCGCGTCCAGCTCTCTACGGCTATTGCATCGCCATCATCGCGCGCCGCCGTCGAGCCTGAAGCTGCCGCCATCGCACGAAGCAGAGAGAGTGAAAGACGTGATGGAGGGGTGAGGGAGGAGTTGCCATTGCTGTTGCTAGGGCTAGCCGCCGGAGCCATTGTCGTCGCCACTGGAGCTAGCTGCTAAGGAGCGTTCTGTCATCGTGAAACATGAAAGGGGATGTCACTGCCGTTGTTGCCGGTAGCACTGTTCCTGTTCTGATTCCAATTCCTTCGTTTATGAGACCTGTAACATTTTCTTCCTTGCTTTGTTACCATTTTGTTCCTCTGTCATATTTCCGTCCTAATTATGTTAGCATATTTTATTCTAGTGTTGCTAATTTATCTCCTAAACAATTATGATTGGTGCTGAGATCATTGTTGCTGCTGCTCCAAGAGGAAAGTTGTTGCTACTAGGAATTAAAAACAAACGAATGGTTTGTTGCGTTTAATTACCAAGTTTTGGCTAATTGAGGTAGGAGATTTTATTTTGAAATTAACTGTTTTAATTTATGAATGCCACGGAAGTTTAGAATTTAATTTATTAGAACTTCTGATTAGGGATATTGTTTTTGATTATCAGAACTTATGAATATTAAGGCTGTTGATTATTGTTCTGTGTAATTTTTTTCTGATTTGTTACTTTTTTTTTACTTGTTCTGATTAGTAATTTAGTATTATTGGAACTTCAAATTATTACTTGTAATTTAGTAATTTAGCATTAATGGATATGAAACTTCAATGGAAACTGGTGTTTGCTTCTTTTGATGAATTATAATAGCTTAACTTTTCTAGATTTATCTTTTGGTGGGAGTACATTTAATCGAAATCTGTATCTACATATAATAAACCATTATCTTATTTGGAAGTCTGGGGATTAGATAGTGAGGGCTTTTTTAATGTGATCCTCCAAACCCCTATCTAACTATCTATTTGTATGAACATTTTAAAGTACCATAAGTCTTGGAGGATTATATATTTATAATTATCCATTCCAAAGAAAGAAAAATCATCACTTAAAACACCCCCCACAATCAAAGAAAGGAAAATTTTAAAGATTAATGTTTTACTAACTTAATTACTACTGTTCTGTTTGCTTATTCTTTATTTGAAATTTTTTGTGAACTACAAGGTGGGAAAAGCACATTGAAAAACTGTCAAATTTTACAGGTAAGGTATCTCAGTTCCTCTCAGTTTCTCAATTTCTCTATTGAGAGCTCTTATAATACCTTTCTTTTATTTGATAATGTGCTTTACTAAAATCTCCTTTTGAAAATCCATTAAATAATAACATCATTCAATAAACTCAACATATTTCAACTGAGAGCTATGTCTTGTAATGCTATAATGAAGCCCAGTAAACTGGTTATAAGCATTTACTTTTTCAGTAGTATATAGATAGTTATACTGATGTTATTGGGGTCATTCTTTAGCTTCTTGTCTTACCTAATACTTATGTTGACGTTGATTTGAACACATCTATTGATCAAAGCTCTAAAAACTTGAACATCAAGATGCCAGAAGTTCTTTATTTTTAATTTACATATTAATCTTCAGCATCTCAACTTGTTAATAGGTCTAAAACAAAAGATTAAGTAGTTCGGGGATTTCACGTTAGAACTTAGAATATAATTGGTATGAGCCAATTCTTTTAAAAGCTTAAACTATTTTTTTTAGAAAGGAAATGTGTTGCATGCCATTTAGAAAAAAATAATAATAAAATAAAAATTTGCAAGTGTCCTTGTGATGAGTACATCACTTCTTTTTATTACTATTTTTTTTAATTAATATCATATTTCTGGCACATTAATTATTGACTACTTTGTATATAGAAACTATCAACTTATAATTAAAAGAAGATTGAGGTTTAGTTAAACCTATTATAAAGTGTTAAAACTCTGAACTAATAAAAGAGCATATAGTAGCACCATCCACTGACACTAGCGTGTTTTGATTACTTTTGTTGAAGATTCTTTGTATCTCTCATGAATTGGTAATATTGGGAGAAAAGTGTCCTGCTGATGGACCTGTTGTCCATCGACTACGCCTTTCGGCCTGATCTTAGGCCCTGACTCACCCTCCGTGGACGAACCTTGCGGAGGAACCCTTAGGTTTTCGAGGCATTGGATTCTCACCAACGTTTGCGTTACTCAAGCCGACATTCTCGCACTACTGCTTGCGCGGGTCCTTTTCTCAGTTCCGTAAAGGCCAACTATCACACATTCTATTTTATATTAATTATTAATGTATGGCAGCTTTTCCCCTTTTTCAGATAGCATAAGCTTTAGAGCCAACAACCTTATAGCAATAGAATCAACTGCAAGCAGTGGGATCTTTTCTGGTTTGAAACCTAACTCTTAGTTCTGTTATATATTGAAGTTTTATGAGAGAAAAATTAAAAAAAAAAGGAAGAAGGATTTGTTGATGCAATGAATAATGATCATGTGGTGTGAACAGGAATCAAAGTGTTTTAATTATAATTGATATGAACCAATTCTATTTTTATGAAATTGGGTGCTTCTTCCAAGCTTGATTCAGAAATTTCTTTTGAATATGCAGAATGTTCCTTACTTGGGATGCAGTGCCTTGTATACTTGTAAGTTCATTGACTGTTAGTCATTATATTATATTGAGCTACTTTTTTTTTATTGCATTTCAAATCATGACTGTGTTGAATTTTGTGGTGGTTGCAGCCTAGTAGTTATTGGATGGATTTTAGTTTCATGTACCTTCATACTTTGTGCTGGATTTCTGTTTCTTCATGCATGCAGTTCGGTTTCAATACTTTGACACTCTATATCTAAACTCATATTTGTAATACAATGTATTCGTTCCCTTTCTGAATACTAAGTTCTTACTTACTTCTTAGAGTGAGTCTGCATTATTTAAGATTTTCCTGTTCTTGTATGGCACTTCAATTTATTTAAGATTTTCTTAGACAATTTATATTATTATTTTTTTATTTAAGATTTTCAGGTGTGTGGCACTTATTAGAACTTCTCCATGAGAAATGAGAAAGGAGCTGTATGAACATGATGGAGTTTGTAATTTGTAGTTTACATTTTGGAGATTTATAATTCCTTGTTTTTCTTGTCTTATGTATCTATCTAGTTCATTAGGGTTCTTCAATATGTCTTGTTAGTTTGTACTTTAAAGTTTATATGTTGAAGATTTATTAAATAATCTTAGTTAATGAAAGATATTTGAACTATCTATGTTATTATATATTATATAAATGTTGACTTGTTGAGTAAATTAGTTAATATATTTTTAATTAAAAAATAATATAATCTGATAAATTATGTGTGTAATTTGTAGTAAAAAAATTATTACAAAATAAATAGTGTTTTGTAACTAAAGAAAAAAATGTTACAAAATTAAGTTACATTTTGTAACAAAATTTTATGATAGGAAAAAATAGATTGTCACCAAAAATACCTTGAAGATCAAAATTTGTTACCGCTTTTGTAATGACTTCTGATTTTTTATATCACAAAAATTTGTTACAAAATATCATTTTGAATTGTAACAATTCCGTTTTTTGTTACAAAATTTTTTTGTAACGGGACATACTGCAACAGTCCCTTTTTTTGTTACAAAATTCTTTTGTTTCAAAATTTCGATTTTTTGTAACAATTTTTTTTGTTACAAATATTACTTTTTCTTGTAGTGCTCCCTCTCTAGAAATTCTACATCTAAACCTAACTAATGTGAATGAATGAGAAGTGAATGATCCATCCATCCAGCTCCACTCTGCAGCCTCTAAGCAGTATTTTCGGGCCTGAAACTGGGTCAAAAGTAGCCCAGAAATCGACCCCAATGTTTTTTGTAAATTACAGCACATGACGCTGCCCACGCGTACGCGTCAGCCACGCGTACTCATGGACTGCCAGCTTCTCAAAACTTCAATTTCTTGTGTTTCTTCCACTTTTGCATTCTCTTTTTGATAGGAATAAAACACACAATTCACTACTTACAAGAATTAGAGGAGCAACAATATCCACTCACAAAAAGTATTAACACCAGCACAATAATACCCAATAGTAGTGAAAAAAATCACATAAACCAGAAATTAGAGACAAGCTAACACACCAAGATTTTTAACATGGAAAACCTTCTCAATAAGAGAAGTAAAAACCACGAGTCACCAAGACCAGGAAATAGCTTCACTATGATGAAAAATAGGGTATAAGAGAGTCACAAATTACTGCACAAAATATGCATACAACAAGCTAAACAACCCAAGCTTCAAAACTTACAAAACAAGAACAAGAAGATAAAAATACCACAAAAATAGTTACTATGCGTGGCCAATATCTCTAGCTACAGATGTCTAATTGAAGATCTGAACGGTGAAATCAAAGAACCAGATGTATAAAACACACTGTTTAAATTTGAGCTCGATCCAACGGTTAACAAATCTGCAGCGACCAGTTTACAGAGATAGCTTTGTATATGTGCGAAAATAACTTTCTTCTTTTCTCTCTAGTGTTTGGTGTTCTCCTTTCAAAATGACCTCTCTCACTCAACCCTAACTCACCTCAGCCACTTCAACTATTCATGGGTTTGGATACTAGTATTTGGACTTTCTCTCCACATAGGAAGGGAGCCCAAAAAACCCAATAAATCTCCCCCTTACGACTATGTGGAGGTAACCGCCAATCCGGCGATTAAGCAACAAACTTCAAAATTCCATCTTCGTAATGCCTTGGTCATCATATCAGAACCATTCTCATCAGTATGAACATTTTCAAGTTCCAACAACTCAGCACCCAAAACATCACGTATCCAATGATACATCACATCAATATGTTTGGATCGAGAATGAAAAGTAGAATTTTTACCAAGATGTATAGCACTTTGACTATCACAAAACAACACATACCTCTCTTGAGTAGACCCGAGTTCCTTCAAGAATTTCTTCATCCAAAGAATCTCCTTGCACGCTTCGGTAATGGCAATAAACTCAGCCTCGGTAGTAGATAAAGCAACACATTTTTACAATCTTGATTGCCAAGACACAGCTCCACCCGCAAAGTTGATCAAGAAGCCTGAAATGGACCTTCTAGAGTCAATATCTTCTGCCATGTCTGAGTCAGTGTAACCAACTAGAATAGGCTTATTACTTCCATAACACAACTTCATGTTAGAAGTACCACGAAGATATCTCATTATCCATTTTACAGCATTCAAATGCTCTCTTCCTAGGTTTGAAACAAAACAGCTAACACAACCAACAGCATGAGCTATATCCGGTCTTGTGCACACTATAGCATACATTAAACTACCCACGGCTAATGCATATGGAACTTTTTCCATGTCTTTCTTCTCTTCATCACTTGATGGACTTTGCTTGCAACTCAATTTGAAGTGTGTAGCAAGAGGAGTACTGACGGTCTTTGCTTTCTCCATTTGAAACCTGTGCAACATTGTCTCTATGTATTTCTCCTGTGACAACCAAAGTTTCTTCTCCTTTCTATCACGCTCGATTCTTATGCCAAGAATCTCCATTGCTGGCCCAAGGTTCTTCATTGCAAATGACATTGCAAGTTGCTTCTTCAACATATCAATCCTATAAGCATTCTGACCAACAATAAGCATGTCATTAACATATATCAAAAGGATAATAAAATCATTACTAGCAAACTGTTTAACAAATACACAATGATTAGAAGTAGTCTTCTTGTAGCCTTGTTCTGCGATAACAGATTCGAACTTCTTGTACCATTGTCTTGGAGCTTGCTTCAACCCATACAAGCTCTTTTTCAGTTTGCAAACATGATCCTCTTTACTTTTTACCATGAAACCTTCAGGTTGTTCCATGTAATTTTCATCCTTAAGATCACCATGAAGGAAAGTAGTTTTCACATCCATCTGCTCTATCTCTAAATCAAGACTTGCAGCCAAACTCAAAACAGTCCTAATAGAAGATCTTCTCACAACCGGTGAAAAGATTTCATTATAGTCAACTCTCTTTTTCTGCCTGTAGCCCTTGACCACCAATCTAGCCTTGTACCTTGGACACTGAGAATTTTCTTCATGCTTCAACCTATAAACCGCCTGTTCTGCAAAGCTTTCTTCCCTTTTTGGCAACTTAACAAGCTCAAATGTTTGATTATCATACAAGGATTTCATTTCATCTTGCATTGCATCAAACCATTTCTTATTGTCGTCACCTTCCATGGCTTTCGCATAACATTCAGGTTCTCTCCCATAAGTCAAGGTCACATATCCATCAGTAAATGTTACATACTCACTAGAAGGATACCTCGTTGAAGGTCGTCGCTCTCTAGTAGGCCTCCTAGGATGGAAACCTGGTGAATCTTCAGGTAGCTCAGGTTGATTATCAGCATCATCATCAACTGGAGCATCAATCGGATCTCCCATCTCCTGGTCATTAGGAACCAAAGGCTCATTTTGCTACATATGCTCCTGATCTTGATTCTCTGTTTGTTCTGACGAAGGAGGCGGCTGAACTGGATCTACATCAGTCAAGTTACTACTCTCTTGTGATTGACTCTTCTCTGCCTTATCAATGTCTTCAATGATCTGGTCTTCAACAAACTCTACATCACCGCTTCTTACAAGCTTCTTTTCAACTGGATCATAAAGCCTGTAACCAAACTCATCTTGACCATACCCAATAAAAATGCACTGCCTTGTCTTCACATCCAACTTGGAGCTCTCATTCTTTGGAACATGAACAAATACTTTGCATCCAAAGACTCTCAAGTGACCATACGAGACATCTTTGCCTGAACAAACATGATCCGGAATATCATTATCTAAAGCAATTGTAGGACTCAAATTAATCACATGAACCGTTGTAAGTAGCGCTTCACCCGAAAAGACTTTAGGTAGCTTAGCTTCAGTAAGCATACACCTAACTCTTTCAATTAATGTTCTATTCATTCTTTCTACCAAACCATTCAACTGAGGTGTTTTAGGAGGTGTCTCTTCATGCCTAATGCCTTGCTGCTTGCAATACTCATCAAATGGTCCACAATACTCACCACCATTATCAGTGCGAATACATTTAAGCTTTTTACCTATTTGCCTCTCAACCAAATCTTGGAATTGTTTGAACTTTTCCAAAGCTTGGTTCTTTATTTTCAAAGCATAAGTCCAAAGCTTTCTTGAATGATCATCAATAAAAGTAATAAAGTAAATAGCTCCATTAAAAGATCATACCTTCAAAGGACCACAAATATTGGAGTGCACCAATTCCAAGAAGTCTGATTTTCTTGAAGGTTGATGCTTCTTGAAGGATAATCTTCTTTGTTTGCCAGCCATGCAATGAGAACATTTCTCCAACTCTACATTCTTCAAACCTGAAAGAGCATCCTTTCGAGCTAAATAATTAAGTCCTTTTTCACTAATATGACCAAGTCGTCTGTGCCACAAGCTACAAACTTCTTTACTTTCAATTGCATTCACACTACCTTTTGCAATCATGGCATGCATCACATACAAACTTGAAGTACCTTTTTCTCGAGCCACCACTAACTTGCCTTTAGTAAGCTTCCATTGTCCAAAGTTGAAAGTGTTTACAAAGCCTTCATTATCAAGCCTTTTAACTGAAACCAAATTCAAGCGAACATCTGGAGCGTGTCTAACATCTTTGAGTAGTAGCTTCATTCCCATATTAGTCTCAAGAAAAACATCTCCTACACCAATAACTTTGGCCAAGCCATCATTATCCATCTTAAGCACTCCAAAATTACCTAGAGTATAAGAAGTAAAGAACTCCTTCTTCGGTGTAACATGTATTGAGGCGCCACTATCAATTACCCAGCTGAACTTATCATCAGAAACAAGATTGACCTTGTACTCATAATCAGCAATATCAACAGTAAGAAGATCATCTGAAATAGAAGATACACGATCATTACCACTATCATCCTTCTTTTCTTTCTTACCTTTGTTTTTCTTTTTCCAAAGATAGCAATATTTTTTAACGTGACCATTTTGTGACAGTAGTGACACTCAACATTCTTGTATCTTCCCTTGGATTTGCTTCTGCTTTTACCTCTACCCTTTTGAACTCTATTCTGATTTCTCCCCCTGATTTCAGTGACTAACATTTCAGAGTGTGACGAAGAATTCTGCGTCTTTCTTCTCATCTCTTTATTTAAAATGCCACCTTTAACAAGTTGCATGCTCACTTTATCATTTGGAGCAAAATTAGTAAGAGAGATACGAAATGTCTCCCAAGAATCCGGTAGAGTATTTAGCAACCACAATCCTTGAACCTCATCTTCAAACTTGATTTCCATGCTTGACAACTGATCCAGAACTCCTTGAAATTCACTCAAGTAATCTAATACTTGTGACCCCTCCTTGTATCTCAAATTCATCAACATATTCAATAAGTACAATTTATTATTGCCAGACTTGGAAGCATACAAGGATTCAATTTGATTCCACAAAGCCCTATCATGAGTCTCATTAGCAATGTGATTATAAATATTATCATCCACCCATTGCCTAATAAAACCACAAAATTTGGTGTTCAAACTCCCATTCTTCATCTGTTTTAAATTCTTGTTTTTGTGTAGAAAATAGCGGTTTATCACTGCCTTTCAACAATATCTGAAGACCAAAATATGTATAGGATAGTTATTAGCATGAACTCTCAATAATATTTTATATCAATGAAGAATACCACTAAATATGAAAAATGAGTTTTATTAATTACAATAATAAAAAAATTTAATTATTGATTATTTTAAGTTGATTGAATTTTAACACTATTATATATTTTTATGTAGAATTAACTATACGAGATAATCATATTAAACAATTGTGCTTGTTTAATTTAAATAAAATTTTACAATCTTGTACTAAAACGCTAGAAGACTATCTTCTTATATCTTTAATAACTGAAGTAAATTATTTGTTAGTTAAAAAAATAGCTATTGAAAAACTAAATTTTTAGAGGGATGAATTAAAACAAATAACCTCAACCATATTTTGTAACACATCTAAGAATAAAAATATACATTTGACAAAGTTATTACTGTCATGTTATCTTGGAGAATAGATTTTGGCTTTATTTATAGTTATGGGGTATGACAACAACATTTTTTTGGACTTAATTTTGATTGAAATTCACTCAAAGTGTGAAATGCACTAAATTTTAATTCAAGCTGCATTGCATTTTTACTCCATAATAGCATAATCGGGTACACTTAAAGTTTAAAATACTATCAAATTATATTTGAGAATTTCATATTCAAGATCTAACTCAATTATTCTTAAGCAATGTTAGTGTCAAACTCATAATTTAGAAAAAAGATTCTTTAGTTAGTAGGTACTATTATAAAAATACTCAATAAATACTTGAATGATATCTTGATTTTTTTTAACACATAACAAATATTTACTTTTTAGAAAAAAAGTGGTTGTACTAGACAGACAAGTTGACTTTAATTTTTGAATAATTAATATCATTACTGTTTCAATTGTAACAAGAAATTTTATGTTTTGTGAAAAAAAAAACTATATTAATAATTATTATTTTATATATGGGCAATTCAAGATTTTAGACACACAATTTTTTTATCATTTTACAAAAGTTAAGACAAAATATTGTGCATTCAATTATGCATTCATCTTATTTTTAACAATTTAGTAGGTGTTTAAACTAACAAAAAATATAAAATCGTTTGTAAGTACAAATATAGCGACTACAACTCAAAAATAGACAAAATATATTAATAATTTTGAACGAGTAACGTTGGCCATATTATTTTTATTCCAAGAATGAATATAATATTAGAATATAAAATAAATTTAGGTAGACTTTAATAAAAATAATTTTTTATAATATTTTTTTGTTATATAATAAATAAGGTAATTTAGAGATAATTTTTTTTCATCTTAGATTGTGTTTCCTTAACTCAATTTTAATATAAGAATAAGAGGATTTAAAAATTTTATTCATAAATCATGAGAAAATATCTACAAATTCAATTATTAATATTATTTAAAAAATTTAAAAAAAATCTAATGTAATATTATAATTTAATTTAATCGCTCATTCATTTTATATTTACATATTGTTATAATTTTTAATGTAATTATTCAATTTGTAACGAGCACAACTAAAATTTTAGTAACAATTTTAAATTAAATATTTTTATAAATTTTTAAACTTTTTATTGTAAGTGTATTTTGTAATTATTGTAAATGGCTTAGAAGGTGTTATCAGTATTATAAAAACTTGTAATGTTTTCGATTTACTTGTTCATGTATCAAAATATAGTAAAGTAGTTTCGATTTATCATAGATATCAAAACCATTAAATCGAAACCAATGAATTTGATTTACCTAAACATGGTTTGACTCTTATAGGTTAAATTTATTATTAGCTTCATTTGACGTAATTTACATAGAATAGTCCAAATCATGCTTTTGGATTTGATTTACGATCAATCTTAAATCGAAACTCATAAATTTGATTTATCCGGGGATTACTTCACTAAAATGATTTTTTATATTAAATGGACACTATTGAATTTAATTTATTAGTGTACCTATTAATTCGGAGCAATTAAATTCGATTTATCTTAAAAAGATATAAATCGAATCAATTGAATTCGATTTATATAAATATACAAATAAGATATTCATGAACTATGTTTATATTTAGGATATTTATGTAAAATTGACATCCATTCCATTTGTTTATGTCATTTGTCCTAATAAAAAAAATATTTAATAGATAATTGAATACTTACTCAATAAAATAACGTTAAATATTGTTTTGTTATTATGGTTTTGACTTAATTATTTAAAAATTATTTTTCTCTCTTTATTATGAAAAATGACTAAAATACTTCTATTATATATATTTTGAGAACTCTAAATTCTAACCCTTTTCTTCTCTGTATGCCGTCGTAAGGTTAGAATTTAGGATTTTTAAAATTTATATATATATAATAAGAGTATTTTAATCAATTTTTATAATAAGTGTATTATAGTCAATTTCTATTAAAAAAATATTAATTTAAATTAGTTTAAAGTTTGGTTTATCATTTTTCAGTCAAATTGATTTGTCTGGCCTAATTTTAACAAAAATAACACAGTTTAATCAATTATATATATTAAATTTTAAAAATTAAAAAACGTCTTTAAAAAAAAACGTTTTAAACGTCTTTATTTGAGTAGCTCCCTTAGAATAAATATGGATAAAGAACAAGAATTAGAAAAAAATAAAATTAATATGAATGATGATATCTCTATTTTTAGTGCAATGTATACAAAATTTATCAAAAAAAATAAAAAAGATTGACATTGATATGGATAATGATCAAAATTTTAGCAGAAATGATTTAAAAAAGAAATAAGAATTATCCTACTTAAAAAAATAAAATAATGTAATGACAGTTTCAAAAAATTTTGAAAAAAAAATTGTTCTATTTTTTAAAATATAAAATCATTTGATGATAGATTCTAATTATCTATTATTTTTAAAATGTTTACAATAACCGAAATGTGATTCATTATTTAAATACATAAATTATTCTAGAATTGAATATATTGATAAATAAAATATTTATTGTATTACGATAACTAATTACTTATCTCGTTGGACATAAGTAATATAAAAAATTGAGCGCGACAAAATCCATAAATTTCATATTTATTTTATTTATTTAAAATATGAAGCGATCAAATGGCATTGGAAATGAAGACTTGCATGTTTCAGATTGTATTTTTTTGGTTTTATTTTTACTATTTTTTAGTATTTTTTAAAAGAAGAAAAGCATAAAATAAAAATAAAAACAAAATATATAATTTTATTATTTTTATATTTATTTTCATAAAATTCTAAAAGTAAACAATATTAAAAATAATTACGATGGACATTTTTCTTAAACTAATCAAATCCTACTGTTTTTACCTTTCTTGTCTGCTAATTGATAGGTCGGATGATCTGTTATCAATTTAAAAATTTTGAAGAGGGACCAATAAATAATTTCAAATAAAAAAAATGAAAAATCAAGCAGCCATGCATCTTGATTCTTGATATAGATTGGAAATTGTTGGAGTTGCCATGAATGACATCACAACCAAGTTGTATATATAAACAAAGGTGATTTTTTTAATACTCAATTAATTTGAGGGTATTATATATATATTTTTTTTTACATGTTCTAATTAATTGATACTAAGTGTATTCATTAATTTCAATTAGTAAATAAATTTTTAATTTTTAAAAATAAAGAATTTAATACATGTATTAAATACTTTTATATATATATATATATATATATATATATATATATATATATATATATATATATATCTTAATACAGTGTATATCTATTTAACTCTGATTAAATTAAACCATCATATGTGGTAAACTTTAAATAAATTATTTAAAAGAAAAAAAAGAAAAGAAAATTAGAATTGAACTGTTGTATATGCTGCTGGAGAAAGATGGGAGAATATAGAACCCTAATCATTTTCATCTAATTTCGTCTTCTTCTCTTTTTTATATTCACACAAAAAATTCGTTTTCGTCTTCTTCCCTCTCTTTCACTCTCAGGATATACCTTCTTTTTCCTCCTTCTAATCTTCAAAAATCGTCGATCTTGTTGTTGTAATCCAGAACAATCCATCGTTCTTGGGTTAAATCCTCCCAAATGGTTATAAAATTGTGACGGCATGGGGTGAAAGAACGATGTTCTGGATTACAGCAACAAGATCGACGACTTTCGAAGATTAGAAGGAGGAAAAAGAAGGTATATCATGAGAGCGAAGGAGGGGAAAGAAGACGAAAACGAATTTTTTTTGTGAATATAAGAAAGAGAAGAAGACGAAATTAGATGAAAAAGATTAGGATTCTATGTTCTTCCCTCTTTCTCTAACAGCATATACAACAGCCCAATTCTAATTTTCTTTTTTTTTTTCTTTTAAATAATTTATTTAAAGTTTACCACATAAAATACCAAAAAAATTTACCACATATGGTAGTTTGATTTAATCAGAGTTAAATGTATGTACAATATATTAAGATATTTATATATAAATATTTAATATATGTATTAAATTTATTATTTTTTATTTTTAAAAATTAAAAATTTATTTGCTGATTGAAATTAATAAATACACTTGACACCAATTAATTGAAACATATAAAAAAGATATATAATACCCTCAAATTAATTAGGTATAGAAAAAATCGCCAAAAACAAATCTTTCACACACTGAAAACCATATGTAAAGCATATCCTAAATAATTAAGAAATCGATTGACTATAAGACCCTAAAAGAAGAAGGGTAGCTAGCAAAACATCACAACCACCTTAAAAAATCAAGAGATAGTATGAAGTCAAAGTATGCGCCAAAAACAATAGTTTGAAACAGGGTTGGTTTTGACTTTTGACTAGGCACAACCGCACAAGTCTGACATAATAGATGATTAAATGATTGAATTTTTTAATTATTAAAAAAATTTGAAAAAATAAAGTATAATTTTTAATTTTTTAATATCTTTTATATTTTTTGTTTTATTATAAAATTAATAGTGAAAGATTATATTTTATTTTTTAATTATTAAAAAAATTAAAAGAATCTATTTTCAATTATGAGAGATAAAAACTATGGCGAGTTGAAGTCCTATCTTACAACAAGTCACAAATGCGTAGGTAAGAAACAAATTAAAAAAACGAATTTGTCAAACAGGCAAAACAAAAAACAAATTAATAAGTAAAAGTGTATATACAAAAATCTAAAAGTTATAAATCCAAAATCCAAAAAACACGTCTTACAAAATATTAGCTAATTGTTGTTTTTTTTTTTTTTTCAAGATTTATCCAAAGAAAAACTAACAAAACTAAAATCACATAGATAATGCGACAATGGGCAACAAACGGTGGTGTGTAATCCTCAGTTACACTTTTCACATAATCTTATAAGAAATGTTAGTATTATCTGATATAACATACAGTTGATAGTTGTATTTATAATTAGTTAGTTTTAGTTAATTTTTTCTTAATTGATTAGCACATATTAGCATAGTATATATATAAAGTTAGTTATTATAAAAGAGATTTGTGTGTCATAATAAAAGTTAACATTTTAGCTCATTCTCTTCATTGATTCTGGTTCTGAACTTGTTTATTTCTTCTTTCTCATACTTTTAATATGGTGTGGGGAGTGTGAAAGCCATAGTTAAATTTGATTTCTGATCTTTGTGACTGAAAAGTTGATAATGAATCCATTCCCTTTTAATCTCTTATTTTAATTTCTCCATTCGGTTGTTCTTCCACTTCTCACTTTGACATCGCCTCTAAGCTGATTTCTCGATTCACCTCAATCGTTCATATTCTCACATCAATAACTTTCTTCAATTCCTAATTTCCCTGACCTACTTTCTCTTACTCCAATTCACTTCCCTCTCCTCTTAATTCGATTTCTCGGATTCATCTCTTCCTCATCTGAATTTTTTTTCTTCTCTTCTCTTCTCTTGGATTCTCACCACAGTGTTTAATGAGAATGTGTTTATCTCCTCTTATGTTCATCAGAGAGTGAGGTAACAACTCCGATCAACGAGATCAAGAGAAGAAAGTCTGAATTTTCATCACCGAAATTCAATGAATTTGTGCCGTAAATGGCAGACTCAAGTTTGGGAGGCTCGATAGTTGGTTCAAGAACTATGGATATGCATCAGATAGCATCATTTCTGAGTCAGATATCAGCGATTTAAGTGCACATTACGAAAACCAGTAATCCAGTTCAAGATCCAACAAATGCCTATTTTCTTCATCCATTAGAATACCCAGGTATCACTATAATTGTTGTTGTTTTTACTGGTCAGAACTATAGTACATGGAGTGGAGAAATGTAGAGAGCACTTAAATCAAAGAACAAAACAAAATTTGTTGATGGAAGTATCACAAAACCAGAGAGTGCATATCCATTGTTTGAAGTAAGGGAAATGTGTAACACTTATGCAGTTGATTGGATAAATCTTTCACTTAGTCCAAATATTCGTCAAAGTATAACATGGAATAATCTTGCTAGTGATTTGTAGCTTGCTCTGAAGCAACGCTATTATCAAGGGGATAGGTACCGTGTTGGTGAATTATATGAAGAACTATACACATTAAGACAAGGCGAATTGGATGTGACATCCTACTACACGAATCTCAAAATAATTTGAGAAAAAATTCACAATTTTCGGCTAATACCATCATGTGAATGTGGCATTAAGTGTCAATGCGGTTGATAAACCCATATTTCATGAGTTATTTTGTGCTTAATTTGAGTGATTTATTCAATCCTTCACCCACTTATTCATATTAATTGCATGGTTTTACTTTCCCTTCCTTATTATGTGATGTATGTGAAAAACATGTTTCCTAAGCTTTAAAATTAATTATTTTAATTACCTTTACCTCCATTCGATGCCGCGATTAGTGTGTTGAGTAGTTTCAGATTTTCTAAGGCAGAATGACTTAAAGGATGGAAAAGGAAACGTACAAAAATGGAAGGAAAGTGCGAAACGGAGTTTTGAAGAAACTGGCATCCACGCGATCGCATGGACGACGCGATCGCGTGCCAGGCGCGAAGAAGCAGCGACGCGGCCGCGCGACTTGAGCATAGCGCGTTCGATGCGGACGCGTGACAGACGCGACCGCGCCACAAGGAAAACTCCAGATGACGCGACCGCGTGACCCACGCAGACGCGTGACAGAGGCCACGTATCAGAATTTATAGAATACGCCCCCAGCGATTTCTGAAGCCCTTTTGGCCCAGATCCAGGTGTAGAACACACAGACTAGAGGCTATAAAGTGGAAGAATGCATCCATTCAAAAGAGAGCTCGCATTTTTACTACTTTCCATGATTTAGATTTAGTTTGAGAGAGGTTCTCTCCTCTCTCTCTTAGGATTTAGGACTTCTCTTAGTTTGTAAGAGTGACTCTCGATCCAGGTTTTATGTTTCTTTGTTTTAAGCTTCCCTTTTCACTTTTATTTATTTATTCCAGCACTTGAGTTGATTATTTAGTTTTATAATTTAATTTATGAATTATTCCATGTTACAGATTGTTATTTGAATTTATGATAATTGAGGTATTCCAGTTTATTGATTGCTTTCTCTTTAATTCGTGTTACCATTGCTTTCCATCTAAGGATATTTTTATTCCAGCAATTTTACTTTTTCCCCTTTTGGTCTTGGTTAAGAAATCAGTAACTCAACATTATCAACTCAACATAACTGATAATCGCTA
The DNA here is from genome assembly GCF_059453495.1 of Arachis ipaensis. Taxonomy (NCBI): domain Eukaryota; kingdom Viridiplantae; phylum Streptophyta; class Magnoliopsida; order Fabales; family Fabaceae; genus Arachis; species Arachis ipaensis. The sequence goes on from NC_142436.1 coordinate 112,193,150, forward strand.
TCTTGCTAATTGAACTGAACTTCAATAATCCCAACTTTTTCTTAGGAAATAAATAGGATTCGAAGGTCAAACTAATTAGTCCCTTGACTTTCCTTTGCTTTGGTAAAGGTTAACTAAGCAGAATTTAGATTCAACTTTCATTATTGTTGAGAGAGATAGTTAAGTTGGACTTCCAATTTCTTTTACCTTGCCAGAAGTTTGCTTTACAGTACTTATTTATTCTAATTGCCATCTACTTTACTTGTCATTTAAATCACTTGCTTCTCACCTTCTACACCCCGATTACAATCTTTATAGCCAATAATAAGAACATACTTCCTTGCAGTTCCTTGAGAAGACGACCCGAGGTTTGAATACTCGGTTAACAATTTTTAAAGGGGTTTGTTACTTGTGACACCCAAAACATTTGTAAGAAAGGTTGATTGCTTGGTTTAGTAACTATACTTACAACGAGAGTTTTCTATAACTTCTAAACCATCAATCTTCAGTTCTTCAAAATGGCGCCGTTGCCGGGGAGCTGCTAACGTGTGCCTTATTATTGGTTATTGTAAATATTTTTCTTTTGCTTGTTTATTTACTTTTGTTTTTTCTTTTTATCTTTATTTGCTACCTTGAACTCTCACCCCTCTCGCTTTGAGTTTGGTTCTAACTTTGTTGAAGGAAATAGAAGTTACAGCAGGAATATGCATCAAGGTCAGACCAATCAAGGATGGATGGAGCCAAGAGGATCTAATCAACCCTTTAGGCAGCAACACCTCCGAGATATCCTGGACAAAGACCATTCTACCGTGCATACCCAGCTGAAAGATATGGTGGACAACCTTGTAACTACCAACAAGCCCCACCCCGTGCATATAAACCATCCTTTCAACATAACCTCGAACCACCACACTCACAAGCTTCTCTTCACCATTCGCCACCATATGATCCTTCCTTACCCCAGTACCAATCCAATCACTCCCAATCACCACCACTTTCCTATGTATCATGCACAAGTCCGGCAACCTGAGAAGCAGAGGTTCGCCTAAAGGAAACAGTAAATAAATTTCAAACAACCATTCGACAACTGGAGCAAGTAGCAATTCAATGGGTTTCTAGGCGCTCAAATACACAAGGATCAGCCACAGCCCCATGTGAATAGTCTAACGAAGAGCGTAGCAAGAAGGAGATACCAGAAACTCCAGTGGACAAGACAGAGAATGAATTCGTACTAGAACAAGTAGAAGAAGCTGTCATTGTTCAAGAAGAAGAGTTGGTTGAAGATCTAGGAGACGCTGAACTTCCATGGGAATCCAGAGCTGAGGAGAACTCCGTCAAGGACGCTACAGTTGATGCTACGGAGGATATTGTACAATCTCCAAGGTAAGTTGTTTATGAAGAATCAGACAGAATAATCCAAGAAGCAATTTCCCTTGATAGTGATAGTCACAAGTCTAGCTCTCTTAGTAATGAACTTGCATCCGCAAGTGAATTCTCTGAGATCGAAGAATCTTCCCCAGATGAATATGAAGACGATGCGGAGGTAGATTTCTCGCAACCTCCAATCTATGACTCAAGTGATGAGGAAGACATAGAAGACCTTGACCAGGACACAGATACAATTGTAGAGCCTTGCAAGGAAGTGGAGGAATTCACAGAAGAGCAGAAGGGAGTAGAACTTACAGAGCCACCAGAAACACCTATCCCAAGGCCATTACCACCTAATACAAGCTTCAAGTGGGTACAATCCTTAACCTATAACTTTACTTATTCACTTGAATATGGTTTGCTTGAAACAGAAGGCCAGCTTAGAGCTCTTTGCGGCCTTAAGAGTAAGAGGGAAATGGCTCGTACTCAGAGTTGGTGCACAAGGTTCAATAAGGTTCCACGCTTCACCTCGAAGTACACGGATTGGTATCATGCTCAATTGCATGGATCACGGAGAACGTTTGGTCACCATGGTGAGATTCTACTTTTTAAACCGCCCGGATGGAAACATATAGATCAAGACGGAGGCGGATTTAATAGCAAAGCTTGGGACCCTGGAATCTATTCTGACATTCGTCACCCCGGGAGCCTGAAAATTTGTCTGAAGCTGCTCAGAAGCTTCACATGCCTAGTTTAGGACCCCGGAGGCTATTGGCATTCCAAGCACTGGTGGAGATTTTTGGACGAATTTAAACATAAGCCGCCATAGCAGGAAGCTCCTACAATGTCCAACTTAAGGACTTTAACTAAAAGTGCTAGGTGGGAGACAACCCACCATGGTATGGTCGGTTCTTTTTCAATTTATTGTTGATTACTTTCATTTTTTATTTCCTTTTCATTTTACTTCATTGAACCTGGAATCATGCATAGCATTCATGTTAATCATTGCATTCTGCATTTATCATACATAAAAAAAAGGGGGATGCACGACGCGACCGCATGCCCCATGCGATCGCGTCATATTGCGAAAACACTATCCACGCGACTGCGTCATCCACGCGGCCGCGTGCCCTGGAGATCGGCGTCAAAAATCCAACGTCCAGAAAGTTAGGCTGGAATCGTGCGGCCCTTGTGCGTTTTGCACAAATTGGCCACGCGATCGTATGCCCCATGCGATCGCGTCACATGCACAAAACCAACCCCACGCGACCGCGTGAGAGACGCGATCGCGTCGCATGGATTCCACAACACCCTCGAAGGAGACAGAGAGTTGTGCTGAAACGGTGCTGGAGTCGTGCGTGTAGCACAATTTCCAGCGACGCGATCGCGCGACCCACGCGATCGCGTCATCCCCTCTTCCACCCCTCTCATGCGATCGCGCGCTCCACGCAATCGCGTCATTCCCATTTTCATCCCAACCGCGCGACCGTGTGCCCCACGCGATCGCGTGGATTCAAAAATATAACCCCCCAGCCACGCGAACCCTATCAGTCGCGCAGCCCCCCAACCCTCTTCTCCCTCTCTTCTTTTTCTACTCTCAACCACCACCCAGCCACCATAGCCGCCGCCCCGACCACCGCTGCACCAACCACCGCCAGAAACCACCGACCAACCACCGCCGCCATCCACCCCCAGCCGCACCCGACCCCCTCTTCTTTCTTCCTCTTTCTTCTTCCTCCCTCCTCCTCCGCCACTGCCCCCCCTCCGCGAACCACCACCCACTGCCGCCATCCGTACCTGCCGCTCCCACCACCACCCGCAACCCCCAACCCTCTCCCATATTTCCCCCATTACCCTTCCCAAATCCCCTGCCCCCTAACAGCAGCAACCGCCGTGCCTACCACCGCCACCCGCCGTGCCGGACGTCACCGCCACCACCCCAGCCACCTCTGTACCCCAACCTCCTTCTTTTGCCTTCTAGGTTCCGCAACACGCAATCCCTTTTATCCATTCGTAGTTTACTCTTATTTTTCCGTTTTTGTTCATGTTAGGATAGTTAAATATGCATGTTGTAGTGGATTTTAGGTTGTTAGGTAGCCTAGGATGTGGTTAGTGGCTCTAGGTCTGTTTATTTGCACTGTTCTTGCTTCTGTTTTATCATATTTGCAAATCTGCTGTTGCTGTAATCTTGTTCATATGCTGTATTTCTGGTATATTGCTGCTCTTTACATTGAATTTTCATGTTTATATTATATATATGTACCTGCAGCTTGACTTTTTAATTTATATGAACTGCCTTGTTTGCTGTTTATTTTCTGGGACAATCCAGTTTTAGCCAAAATGCTGCCCAAATTTTTTGTGAATTGTTTTCATTCATGTTTTGGTTTGGCAATCTGAACTCTGTTGTCCTCTTCCTTAACCAAACCGTTTCATGAATGCTATGACAACCTTTCTTATCCTCTTTGATTTCCTGGTTTATAAACTGCATTTGTGATATTCTGATTCCAGTTCTTACTTTCTTTATATCTATTTGAATCAACATCACCCTGTTTTCCTTGTTCGGTTATGAGTTATTTCTAGTCATAATTGTGAATCCTTGTTACATAGACTATTTTCTTTATGCCACTTACTTTAACCCGCATTTTACTGACTCACTAATTTTAATTTACTAACTTCTTTTTCAAATTCTAACCATACTAACCTTTTAAAATCTCTTTTCTGATTTTTCACTTTCCTCTAACTTTCTAACCATGCCATAATGACAATTTTTCTATTTAACTTGAATTCTGATACATTTTGGATTGTAAATTCTTCCTTTCCAAATTTTAAACTACTAAACAATCCTTAATGCACATTTACTTGACTCATTTACCTCATTCTAATTCTCCTTTACCGCTTTGAGTTTTCTTTGTTTAATCGCCTATTTGCTTCCCTTATTTTATCCATATCCTGGTTTCCCATTTTTCAGGATGTCTGCCTCACAAAGGAAAGGAAAAGGCAAGGCTACTGGCAAGCGCAAGAAAGGAGATTCCTCCCAGTCCATCATTGACCTAATGCATGATTCCTCATGGCGGGAGAAGAACTTTACACAGCAGGAAAAAGCTTACCAGCTGCTCCCTGCAAATGATCCAATAAAATTTCCAAACCGGTACTGTGAGCTGAAGTATCCGGCATTTCCAAACTTCAGGAATCTATACCTGGAGAGAACTCTGAGGATTCCAGAAGCACTCCAGCAGTACACCACTGAGCAAATCAAGCAAAGAGGCTGGTTCTTTCTAGAGAGAGCACTGACAGAGGTCAATGCATCTTGGGTCCGGGAATTCTACTGCAACTACTACATCACCACCCTCGATGCAGTGAACCTGAGAGGAAAGCAGATTCTGGTCACTGAGGAGGCCATAGAGGACATTCTCCGGCTCCCAGCCAAGTCCGATCAGCCTGATGGTTATCAAAAGGCTGAGAAGGACATGCGCCTGATGCAGTTTGATTGGGATATTGTGAAGGCACGGATAGCTCTCGACCCGACTGTTCCTTGGGAGATGGGTCAGGACACCACCATGCCTAGAGGGATCAAGAGGGCGTACTTAAATGATGAGGCTCGGTTATGGCACCAGATCTTGAGCAACTATGTGATGCCGAGTACTCATGAGACGGAGATCCCGGCTGCTATGATCACCCTCTTATGGTGTGTGCTGGAGGGTAAGGACCTTTATCTGCCACGCTTTATCCGGCATTATATGGCCAGGGTCCACGTCCAAGGCACCCTCCCTTTTCCGTATCTGGTTACACAGCTAGGCCGTCGAGCTGACGTGCCATGGGAGGATGCCGATGAGAGACCACCAGCAGCGGACTGCAGGAAGATCATTCCTCACAGCAGGAACTTCCTAGCTTTGGGCTCCAGACCACCACCCTTCCCTACTACTGATCAGATAGCCCCACCGTCTGCTGGACCCTCTTCATCCACGGCTACCCCTGCTACCCCTGTTGCCACCACTGCACCTCCACCTGCCTCTGAGCCCGTATATCGCCTCGTGCACCGCCTATTGCGACAGCTTGATCAGATGGAGCGCCGTAACCGGCGCCGGTATGAGAGATTGGAGCGTCGCAGCCAGCGACGCTATTCACATCTGAAGCTGATGATCCGACAGGGTGGTGACATTCCCTCCGAGCCCGACACACCATCAGAGGAGTCAGAGGAGGAGGAGGATGAGCCCCAGGAGGAGACCCATCAGTAGGCAGGCACAGAGCAGGCTACACCACATCAGGAGGTTACGCATCAGATTGAGGCTGCAGATCCGGAGATCCCGATCCAGTCAGCACCGCCTCTACAGCAGCCAGACGCTCAGCCCACCACCACCACAGAGCCTCCAGCTACCATCCCTACCAGTGATGACACCCCTTCACACCCGACTTGACTGAGCATCAGGGACGATGCTTCATTTTAAGTGTGGGGAGGTCGCCATCTCTGGCGTTTTATTTTGGTGAACCACTACATCTCTTTTTTCTTTTATTTTGGATATTTTTTCTATATTTTTCTTTTTACTGTTATTTTCTGAGTAATTATACATTGCTACTTTTATGTATTTTTACTCTATTTCTGCATTTTGCATTTTTAGTTCATATTTTTAGTTATTTAGTTTAGTTTGCAATTCTGACTTATTAGTGGATTAATTAGTATAGTTTACCCTTTTTAGCATAAGATAGCATAGTTAAATTGAAAAAGAAAGTAAGCTAGGAAATTGAACATAACAGATTTAAATCCATAAACCTTGTATATATAGCATTACATCATATAGTTAAGTTGACAACATTTCATCAAGGAGGAACCTTAAAACTTTAAAGGCTACCCTAAATAATTTTTTTATGAGAATAATGGGAATTTTTAACTAAACCTGCATAACATATATGAATGATATATGATGCTTGAGTTAGAGAACACACAGCCTGTGAGTCTTGAGCTTAATTATATGGTTGCATTCAAACCATAATTTCATTCCTGTGTGTTTCACTTCTTTTTATTCTGATGTTCTTTACTTTGCTTTAATCTATATGTCCAATTATAGAATATAAAATATAGAATATAGATACATACCAAAAGAATGATTGAGGCCATCATTTGATTTTAGCTCACTTACCCCAAAATAACCTACCTTTCACATCACCCTTGTTAGCCCCCTTGAGCCTTTAAAATCCCTTTTTTTCTATTTTAGCCACACTACTAGTCTTAAGCAGAAAAACAAAATAAAATCTCAAGTTGAATCCTTGGTTAGCTTAAGATAGAAAATTATGAATAGATTAAAATATGGGAAACCTATTGGGAACATGGATGATAGAAACAAAAGGTAGAAAAGTTGAAAGAAATAAAATAACTCAGAAAATTTGGGAAGCATGCTCGTGAGAAATCAAAGTGATTCAATTACCATGTGCATTTAAAAAAAAGTTATTTTTCAGCATTTAATAAAAGGGGATACAAAAGAATTCCCTAATGCAAAATAAAAGCCATGCACATGGAATAAAAATAAAATTGAAACATGAGCATGTAACAACAAGTGGGATAATATGGGAAAATTGGTAAAAAAAAAAAAAAGCTTGTTCTACTAAATATGTATGTTAGGTGAGATCTTAGTCTAATTAAGGATTCACTTATTAGCTCACTTAGCCTTATACATATATCCTTACCTTTACCTTGGCCCCAATACAACCTTAATTAAAGACCTCATGACTTTTGGTATAACTGTACTCTATAATTGTTGATTGGTTAGATGAAGAACAAAGTTATAGAAAGTAAGAATAAAAAGAAAAGTAGAGTGAATAAACCCAATAAACGCTGAGTGACCAGAGGGTAAACACAAAATCCAGTGAGGGTTCAATAACTCATCAACATATATCTGTGCTTAATTTACTAATTGTTTTGCAAGTTTGTACAACATTTTTATTTCCCATCTCATTTACTAAAATGCTTTATTATTTAAGGGTTGGCTATATATATATATATATATATATATATATATATATATATATATATATATATATATATATATATATATATATATATATATATATATATATATATATATATATATATATATATATATATATATATATATATATATATATGACTCCTTGAGAATGTGAATTAATTTGACTACATGTAAGCTTTATATATGAGTAGATAAATTGGAATTGCATAACTCATTTAGGTAGATGCATTTAGAATAGGTTGCATTGCATAACATTCCACCACTTTAACCTTACCTTATTCTTTACCTTGGATTTAGCATGAGGACATGCTATTGTTTAAGTGTGGGGAGGTTGATAAACCCATATTTCATGAGTTATTTTATGCTTATTTAAGTGATTTATTCAATCCTTCACCCACTTATTCATATTAATTGCATGGTTTTACTTTTCCTTCCTTATTATGTGATGTATGTGAAAAACATGTTTCCTAAGCTTTAAAATTAATTATTTTAATTACCTTTACCTCCATTCGATGCCGTGATTAGTGTGTTGAGTAGTTTCAGATTTTCTAAGGCAGAATGACTTAAAGGATGGAAAAGGAAACGTACAAAAATGGAAGGAAAGTGCGAAACAGAGTTTTGAAGAAACTGGCATCCACGCGATCGCATGGACGACGCGATCGCGTGCCAGGCGCGAAGAAGCAGCGATGCGGCTGCATGACTGACGCGGCCGTGCGACTTGAGCATAGCGCATTCGATGCGGACGCGTGACCGACGCGACCGCGCCACAAGGAAAACTCCAGATGACGCGACCGCGTGACCCACGCGGACGCGTGACAGAAGCCACGTATCAGAATTTACAGAATACGCCCCCAACGATTTCTGAAGCCCTTTTGGCCCAGATCCAGGTGCAGAACACACAGACTAGAGGCTATAAAGTGGGAGAATGCATCCATTCAAAAGAGAGCTCGCATTTTTACTACTTTCCATGATTTAGATTTAGTTTGAGAGAGGTTCTCTCCTCTCTCTCTTAGGATTTAGGACTTCTCTTAGTTTGTAAGAGTGACTCTCGATCCATGTTTTATGTTTCTTTGTTTTAAGCTTTCCTTTTCACTTTTATTTATTTATTCCAGCACTTGAGTTGATTATTTACTTTTATAATTTAATTTATGAATTATTCCATGTTACAGATTGTTATTTGAATTAATGATAATTGAGGTATTCCAGTTTATTGATTGCTTTCTCTTTAATTTGTGTTACCATTGCTTTCCATCTAAGGATATTTTTATTCCAGCAATTTTACTTTTTCCCCTTTTGGTCTTGGTTAAGAAATCAGTAACTCAACATTATCAACTCAACATAACTGATAATCGCTATCTTGCTAATTGAACTGAACTTCAATAATCCCAACTTTTTCTTAGGAAATAAATAGGATTCGAAGGTCAAACTAATTAGTCCCTTGACTTTCCTTTGCTTTGGTAAAGGTTAACTAAGCGGAATTTAGATTCAACTTTCATTATTGTTGAGAGAGATAGTTAAGTTGGACTTCCAATTTCTTTTACCTTGCCAGAAGTTTGCTTTACAGTACTTATTTATTCTAATTGCCATCTACTTTACTTGTCATTTAAATCACTTGCTTCTCACCTTCTACACCCCGATTACAATTTTTATAGCCAATAATAAGAACATACTTCCTTGCAGTTCCTTGAGAAGGTGACCCGAGGTTTGAATACTCGGTTAACAATTTTTAAAGGGGTTTGTTACTTGTGACACCCAAAACGTTTGTAAGAAAGCTTGATTGCTTGGTTTAGTAACTATACTTACAACGAGAGTTTTCTATAACTTCTAAACCATCAATCTTCAGTTCTTCAGTGATTTAGGAGTAATTAGAAGTCAATGGGAGGAAGACAGAATTGTGAAGTTTTTGAGAGAATTGAATGAGCAACACTCTGATGTGCGGTCTCAGATCATGTTTTTGGACAAGTTGCCATGTCTGAATGTGGTGCTCTCCAAGCTTACTCAACAAGAGAGTCAGTTCCTCAGCCTTGAAACTACCTCAGACATTCAAATTTTGGTGGCACCTACCAATTCCTTGAACACTGCTATGTCTTCTCAAGGCAAAGAGAGAGGAAGAGGTAGGGAAGGCAGGTTTCAAGCTGGGGGGAGGGGCAAAGGAGGCAGAATAAGGATGCAGTGTTTGTTTTGTGATAAAACTAGACACACAATAGATACGTCTTACAAAAAATACAGACTTCCTCCTCATCTAAGGCAAAGAAACAATAATTCTCCATCGAGCTCTACCCCAGCAATGAGGAATTACTATAAGATAGGTGAAGAAACCGAGGAGAGCAATGATGATTTCGGTTTTGATCAGCCCCAGTTGGAGGAGAAGAAGACTACAGGGAGCGATTTCACTCCAAACAAAAGGAAGCTTTGCTGGCTTTAATCAACAAGCAAGGAGTGCAACATATTCATAGCGTGAACCATATTTTAACTCAACCTCAGCCACCTCCTCATGGCAATGTGACGCATATTCTGTATTTTAAATCCCACATAAAGGCTCTTAATGTTTGCACACAAAAGTATAAACCTTGGGTAATAGACCCTAGTGCCACTGACCATGTGTCATATTGCCTCAGGGATTTTTCTGAAACATTTAAAATTGATCCGACTATTGTCAAACTTCCTAAGGGTACTAACACTGTGAGCTGCATTGTACGAACCATTAAGTTTTTAGAAAATCTTTATCTTACCAAAGCATTGTACATTCCTTCTTTCAATTTTAAACTCATATCAGTATCGAAGCTAATTGTATCATTGCATTGTAAAATGACTTTTTCTGAATAAACTGTGAGATACAGGACAAACATACAGAGAAGATGTTGGTGTTGCTAACTCTGTTGATGGTCTATGCATACTAAATAAGCACAACATTGCCTTTCTTGGCGAACACTATACTGCACACCATATCACAGCATCCACACAAAGAGCACACATGCAGCATTTATGGCATGATAGATTAGGTCATATTTCTAATAATAAACTAGCTGTTATGAAGAAAACTTTCAATTTCATTGATTGTACAATAAATGAAAATCCCTGTGACTCTTGTCAATTAGGGAAACAAAGAAGATTGCCTTTTTCTCAAAGTGACACAATTTCTGATAATCGTTTTGATTTGCTTCACATTGACATTTGGGGACCACTTGCTATTTCGTCTATTGATGACTGATAAACCACTATTTTATGGTTTATCTTGTGCTCATTTGAGTAGTTTTTATCTACTCTTTACCCACTTATTCATACTATTTGCATGGTTTTACATTTGCCTTCCTAATTATGTGCTTTGATTGAAAACATGCTTCTTTGGCCTTTATATTGCTAATATTAATCCTATCTTATCACCATTAGATGCCTTGATATGTGTGTTAAGTGATTTCAAAGATTACAGGACAGGAATGACTCAGAGGATGGAAAGGAAGCATGCAAAAATGGAAGGAATACAAGAAGTTGGAGAAATTGCTAAGCTGTCCAGCCTGACCTCTTCGCACTCAAACGGCTATAACTTTAGCTACAGAGGTCCAAACGATGCGGTTTCAGTTGCGTTGGAAAGCTAATGTCCGGGGCTTCGATTTGATATATAATATGCTATACTTTTCCTGACTCTAGGTGACGCGACCGCGTGATCCATGCGGCCCATCGCAGTGACGGAAATCCAGCGTGATTAAATTCGAGACCAGCGAATTCTAGGCTGTTTTCGACCCAGTTTGCAGCCCAGAAAACACAGATTAGAGGCTATAAAGTGGGGGATTGAATCCATTCATAGGGAGGCTTTCACATTCACAATTTTAGGAGTAGATGTAGTTTTTAGAGAGAGAGGTTCTCTCCTCTCTCTTAGGATTAGGATTTAGGACTTCTCTTAGTTTTAGGAGTGACTCTCAATCCCAGGTTCAATGTTCTTTTGCTTTATATTTATCTCTTACTTTCAGATACTTTAATGCTTATATTAGTTATGTTGCCTATTTGGCTTATGCTACATTCATGTTATGATTTTCTTAATTAATATTATTTGAGGTATTTCAGATTTATGATTGCTTTCTTTTATTTATATAAATAATTTAGATTTTCCCCTTTTGGTCTTGGTTAAGAAATCAGTAACTCAAGATTATCAAACTCAGCATAATTGATAATCGCTATCTTGCTAATTGAACTGAACTTCAATAATCCCAACTTTTTCTTAGGAAATAAATAGGATTCGAAGGTCAAACTAATTAGTCTCTTGACTTTCCTTTGCTTTAAAGGTTAACTAAGAGGAATTAAGATTCAACTTTCATTATTGTTGAGAGAGATAACCAAGTTGGACCTCCAATTTCTCATACCTTGCCAAAAGTTTATTTTACAGTTATTTATTTATTTTTTATTGCTTGAAAATATACCTGTGCGCATTGCCCAAACTCCAGAACCCCAATTTACAAACTCATAACCAATAATAAGAACATACCTCCCTGCAATTCCTTGAGAAGACGACCCGAGGTTTGAATACTCGGTTATCAATTTCAAAGGGGTTTGTTACTTGTGACAACCAAAACGTTTGTACGAAGAGATTTCTGTCGGTTTAGAGACTATATCTACAACGCGACTGTTTTTATGAAATTCTTTACTGGCAAAAATCCTAACGTCAAAATGGCGCCGTTGCTGGGGAATTGCAAACGTGTGCCTTATTATTGGTTATTGTAAATATTTTTTTTTATTTTTGCTTGTTTATTTGTTTTTATTTTTGTTTTTATTTTTTGCTTTTCCATAAATTAAGAGGTTATTTGTTTTTATTTAGTTATTAAAAAAATTTTTTCAAAAATTTGTTCTTAGTGTTCATCTTGATCTTCAAGTTGTTCTTCGCGTTCATCTTGACCTTCAAGCTGTTCTTAGTTGTTTTCTTCGTTTTGATCTAAATTTGAAATTTGGTGTCATTTTATTATTTTTCTCTTTCCTCATTAAATTCAAAAATATTTTTAATTAATTTTTTTTGAAAAAAAAAATTTCAGATTTTTATTTTTAAAATTTTTATCTTATCTTATCTTATTTCAGAAATCAAATTTCAAAATTCAAATTTAAAAATTTTCAAAATTTAAATTTAAAATTTCAAATTTCAAATTTCAAAATTTAATTTTCAAATTCAAAATTTAAATAATCTTTTAATTTAAATTTGTTTTTATTTTTATTTTTAATTTTTATTTTGCTACTATGAACTCTCACCCCTTTGGCTATGAGTCTGGTTACAATTATGTTGCAGGAAGAAGAAATTACAATGAGAACATGCATCAAGGTTGGAACAATCAAAGATGGGAGGAGCCACAAGGATTTGATCAACCCTCATGGCAACAACCACCTCCAGTGGACTATCAACAACCACCACCATATGCCTATGAACCCTTTCCTCAACATGACTTTGGACCACCATACTCACAAGCCCCTTTCCACCATTCACCTCCATATGACCCTAACCCACATCCACCATACCAACCACCTTATGAACCAAATGAACCATACATAGATCCACCCCAAACCTCTATGGAGAAAGCATTTGCCAATCTAAACTCTACTATACAAGCTCTCGTCGCCCAAATCAGACCACCAAATACCTTCAACAATCAACCCTCAAGCTCTAGTGCAGTTCCTTTTCAACCACAGAATGATCTCTCCATCGCATCACCACCATCCATGGAAGAGCACCCACATCTATCAATCCAAGAGCAAGATGATCCCAATTATGCTATTGATATGGAACAGGAAAAAAGGAATCATCTTCGCGAATCCATACTTCATAAGGAGCTAGAGGAGGCCTTACGGGTAAAGGTAGGAGAGACCCTTGAAGATAAAGGAGTAGTTGAAAGGAGTTGTCATGGAAAGGAAATCATCGAGGATGAGTACGATTTTATCCTTAAACAACTGGACAAAGCAGCAATTATTAAAAAGGAAGAAGTGGTTGCAGACTTAAGAGATGTTGTACCTCCATTGGAAAGTCCAGTCACAGAGCCTCCTTCCACGGTGTTTGATGTTGATGTTGAGAAGAGCGTACAACCTCCAAGGCAGATCATGGTTGAAGATTTTGTAGAGGTTGATCAAGAGGTAGAAGATGTCAAAGAAGAGCACAAGGGAGTGGAGCTTGAAATTACCTTGCCAAAGTTGTTGGAAACCCCTCCCCCTAAGTTGCCATCATTTTTCACAATATTCAAGTGGGTAAAATTCATATCCCATAGCTTTCTAATCCCACTTGAATATGGGCTATTGTAGACGGATGGTCAACTTAGAGCTCTTTGCAACATTAAGAGTAAGAGGAAGATGGCCAGTGGTAAGAATTGTCCTGCAAGGTTCATCATGGTTGGAAGCTTTAAGTTTAAATGCAAAGGTTGGTGTAAAGCTCAACTAAATGGGTCTAGGAAGCTGTTTGGTAGCTGCAGTGAGAATTCAAATTACTTATCACCCAGTTGGAAAAATACAGATCCCGACAAGGATGGGTGTAAAAGCAAGATTTGGGATCCTGGAATCTGCTCTGACACTTGTTACCCCGGGAGCCTAAGAATCTGTTTGAAGCTTCTTAAGGGCTTTACATGCTTAGTTTGGGACCCCGGAGGCTACTGGAGATGAAAAAATTGGTGGAAATTCCTGGATGAATACAAGCATAAGCCACCATAACAAAGGACTCCCCAAATGTCCAACTTAAGGACTTTAACTAAAAGTGCTAGGTGGGAGACAACCCACCATGGTATGATTGTTCCTTTTTTTTCATTTTTTATTTAGTTTTATTTGTTTTTGAGTTTTATTTTATTTTATTATATTGAACCTGGAGTTTTGCATCACCTTCATATTAACACTACATTCTTCATTTTTCAGATTAAAAAAAAATAAAATGCCACGCAACGCGACCGCATCAGCGACGCATCCGCGTCGCAAAGAGAGGGGAGAAAAATAAAAACGAACAGAGAGTCACGCTGGAGCGTGGCTGGAGGCGTGCCAATGGCACAATTCTACCCACGCAGACGCATGTCCCACGCGTCCGCGTCACCTGAGAATAATGGCCTCCCACGCGACCGCATCACCCACGCGGCCGCCTGACCTGAAAATCGACGTCAACCAGGTGCATGGCAGAAAGTTGAGCTGGAGTTGGGCTGGACTCGTGCTGGAAGCCCAAGCCCTCCCACGCAAACGCGTGTCCCACGCGTTCGCGTCGTTTTCAAAAGATGGCCACCCACGCGACCGCGTCAACTACGCGATCGCGTCACCCAAATTTTTGGCAAAAAAGAGTTTTGAACAGAGAGTTGTGCGACCGCGAGGCTGCACTCGCGCCACTAACACAAATCGACTCACGCGATCGCGTGCCCCACGCGTCCGCGTCGCCTAACCTTGTTGCGCACCACGCGACCGTGTCACCCACGCGACCTTGTCACCCACACGACCACGTCGCCAGCGTCGCACAACCTATCCAGATTAGTGCCAATTTTCTTATCTTTTCTTCTCTGAATTCTTATTCTTCTTATCTTTTCTTACTTCTTTTTTCTTCCTTTCTTATTTTCTCTCACCTCTATTTTATTTTACTTAAATTATTTACATATATTCATTCATTGCATTTTAATTTTATGCATATTTTTATTTTCTTTTCTAAATATTTTTTTATTTTTCTATTGGTGTTAAAAAAATTTTTTATTCAACTGTTGTATCTTTTCTTGAATTTATTTTGGTAACTTGTTTTACACTGTGGGATGATATTAATTATCTGCCAATGCCAATCTTTTATGATACTTGCACTCCATTTGCATTGACATGAGCTTGTATTGATACTTCCATTACCCACACTCATCCCCTATACAAATTTTATACCACTGGCATGCCATGGCTTCTATTGTTTTCTCACTTACGTGTTGTAGCTACCATGTAAATGAGACCCTTATTATCTGGCATTAACACCTATATTTTATTTATTTTCTATCTTTATTTTTGGGTTACTTTTTCTTTTTCCTCTTCTTTCAGGATGGCCACCACGAAGGGAGCGGAAAAACTTCTTAAGGGGAGACAAACAAATCCATCTGCACAGTCCTTGAAGAAAAGCATCAGTTGGAACAACCCGTCCACCTCCACATCTCAGCATGCACCGAGGACGGTGCAATATTTAAGTGTGGGGAGGTCGATACCGATCTCCATAGGTTAGTATTTCCTTCTCAAACACCAATGTTTTATTTTCCTTGTTAGTTGTTGCATTTGCATGTTTGTTTGATTTTTGTGCATATTTTACCACTTGGTTGAAGTAATATTTTCTTTTTCAAGAAACTTTTTAGAGTATTTCACTAATTTGAATAAAAATTTAATGTTACATTTGTTTGAAGAAATATTATACTAGAACATGGTTTAGAGCTCGAACACACAAAACCTGTGAGATTTTTGAGCCTATGTGAATTGGTTGCATTTTATCAACCAACATTTTATTTTTGGTGTGTGTTTTTCTCTCTAAAATTGTGATCTTTGTCTTGCTTAATTCTATATTTCCATGGTTTGATGTATGCATGCACTTATATGATTGAGGCCTTTGTTTCACTGAGCTTACATACCCATATGGCCTTAACCCTTCATTATCCCTTGCAAACCAATTTGAGCCTATTATACCCCTTTGTTCTTTACTTTAGCACATCATTAACTCTAAGTGGAAAACAATAATGTCCTTAATTTGAATCCTTGGTTAGCTTAGACTAGTGAGAGTGCTCATGAATTAAGTGTGAGAAAAGTGGGTTTGGAAACATTTGGTTTGAGAATTGAGTATGTTAGAATTTTCTGAAAATGTGAAAGAATGTTGAGAATATGTTCATGCATTCAATACTTTAATCATATGCATTGACAAAAACAAAAGAAAAAAAGAAAAAAATAATATAAAAAAAGAAAAAAAGAAAAATAAAGGAGAAAAAGAAAAGAAAAAGAGCAAATAATAAAAGGGGACAAAATGCCCCAAAGTAAGTGGTGAAAGCAATGCATATGAGTTGTACTTGAAATTAGAATGCATGAATATGTGGAAAACATGGTTAATGGATAGTTAGATGTGGTATTATGATTACATGGATTGTCTAAAGTTAGGTGGAAAATTTAAGTTAATTAAGGATTCAGATTTTTAGTCCACTTAGCCAAATACAATCCTACCTTGACCCTAGCCCCATTACAACCCTTAAAAGACCTCCTGATATGTGTATCTGTGCATTAAATTTATGTTGATTGTTAGATGAAGAGTAAGCCTTAGAAAGCAAGGTTAGTAGAGAATTGAGAGAATCGAACCTAAAAAAACACTTGAGTGATTAGAGTGTATACACTACCAGTGAGGGTTCGATACTCAATTCCTTGTTCCCTGCTTTCATAAGTTATTTTCTTCTTGCAAGTCTATTTGTGCTTCATTTTTATGATTTGAATTAGTGAAATCCAGTTCATATTTGTTCTTGAAAGATTTTTTTATTTTTAACCAAGTAGGTAGAAACATCTTAGCATGTAGTTACATTCATAGGTTGCATTGCATACTCTCTATCATTCCTCTTCATCTTTATAGTTTCTCTTGAGCTTAGCATGAGGACATGCTAATGTTTAAGTGTGGGGAGGTTGATAAACCACTATTTTATGGTTTATCTTGTGCTCATTTGAGTGGTTTTTATCTACTCTTTACCCACTTATTCATACTATTTGCATGGTTTTACATTTGTCTTCCTAATTATGTGCTTTGATTGAAAACATGCTTCTTTGGCCTTTATATTGCTAATATTAATCCTCTCTTATCACCATTAGATGCCTTGATATGTGTGTTAAGTGATTTCAGAGATTACAAGGCAGGAATGGCTCAGAGGATGGAAAGGAAGCATGCAAAAATGGAAGGAATACAAGAAGTTGGAGAAATTGCTAAGCTGTCCAGCCTGACCTCTTTGCTCAATAAGCTATAACTTTAGCTACAGAGGTCCAAACGATGCGGTTTCAGTTGCGTTGGAAAGCTAACGTCCGGGGCTTCGATTTGATATATAATATGCTATAGTTTTCCTGACGTTAGGCGACGCGACCGCGTGATCCATCCGGCCGCATCGCAGTGACGGAAATCCAGCGTGATTAAATTCGAAACCAGCGAATTCTGGGCTGTTTTCGACCCAGTTTGCGGCCCAGAAAACACAGATTAGAGGCTATAAAGTGGGGGATTGCATCCATTCATAGGGAGGCTTTCACATTCACAATTTTAGGAGTAGATGTAGTTTTTAGAGAGAGAGGTTCTCTCCTCTCTCTTAGGATTAGGATTTAGGACTTCTCTTAGTTTTATGAGTGACTCTCAATCCCAGGTTCAATGTTCTTTTGCTTTATATTTATCTCTTACTTTCAGATACTTTAATGCTTATATTAGTTATGTTGCCTATTTGGCTTATGCTACATTCATGTTATGATTTTCTTAATTAATATTATTTGAGGTATTTCAGATTTATGATTGCTTTCTTTAATTTATATAAATAATTTAGATTTTCCCCTTTTGGTCTTGGTTAAGAAATCAGTAACTCAACATTATCAAACTCAGCATAATTGATAATCGCTATCTTTCTAATTGAACTGAACTTCAATAATCCCAACTTTTTCTTAGGAAATAAATAGGATTCGAAGGTCAAACTAATTAGTCTCTTGACTTTCCTTTGCTTTAAAGGTTAACTAAGAGGAATTAAGATTCAACTTTCATTATTGTTGAGAGAGATAACCAAGTTGGACCTCCAATTTCTCATACCTTGCCAAAAGTTTATTTTACAGTTATTTATTTATTTTTTATTGCTTGAAAATATACCTGTGCACATTGCCCAAACTCCAGAACCCCAATTTACAAACTCATAACCAATAATAAGAACATACCTCCCTGCAATTCCTTGAGAAGACGACCTGAGGTTTGAATACTCGGTTATCAATTTCAAAGGGGTTTGTTACTTGTGACAACCAAAACGTTTGTACGAAGGGATTTCTGTCGGTTTAGAGACTATATCTACAACGCGACTATTTTTATGAAATTCTTTACTGGCAAAAATCCTAACGTCAATGACCATAGATATTTTCTCACTATAGTGGACGACAAGTCCAAATTTACTTGGATAAATTTGATGAAGTCTAAGGCTGAAGCAGCATCCCTGGTGTAAAGTTTTTTAAAACTTGTCAAAAACCAATTTGAAAAATCTGTAAAAATAATTCGGACTGACAATGGTCCTGAATTTTTAATGCCAACCTTTTATGCTTCATTTGGAATTTTGCACCAAAGGTCATGCATCGAGACACCACAGCATAATGGTGTTGTTGAATGAAAGCATCAACACATTTTGGCTGTGGCAAGGGCCATTATGGTTCACGCCCAAATACGTAAGTGTTATTGGAGTTTTGGAGTGATCCATGCAGTCTATTTGAAAAACAGAATTCTCACACCTCGTTTACATGAAAAATCTTCATTTGAAGTACTACATAAATCACTCCCCCATATGTCTCACCTTAGAGTATTTGGTTGTTTAGCATATGCAAGCACGGTCAAGAATTGCAGAACAAAATTGGACCCTCGTTCAAGAAAATGTGTCCACCTCAGTTTCAGGGATGGTACCAAAGGTTATGTGCTTCTTGATTTGATTTCAAAAGAAATTTTTGTGTCTTGGGATGTCAAATTCTATGAAAATCATTTTCCAATATTGCTCCATCTCAGTTGCTTATTGACTCTCACCAAGAACCATCTTTCAGCAATATAATACACCTCACGTCATGCATGATTATGATTTGTTTAACCACCACACAACCGATCTGCATACTCCTACTTCCAATCCACTTCACACTAGTCAACCTACACCACACATACATATTACTACACAACCCACACATATTGAATCCTCAAGTCCAGCATTGCATGCACAACCCACTCATTCGAATATTCAACATCACAATGTATCACCATCTTCTCATCCCACACCGAGAAGATCATCACGCATTAGTAAACTACCAGCATACTTAAAATATTATAAATGCATGAATATCACTAATAATCACAACAGAGAAACTTTTCCTAATCAATGATATCACATCTCAAAGTTTTTATCATACAAATCTCTTTCACCCATGCATCGTGCATACTCATTAGCCATCTTAAACATTGAGCCTAAATGCTATGAAGATGCCATACTTAAACCTTGTTGGCAAGAGGCCATCCGAACTGAATTGGATGCTCTAAATGAGAACAAAACTTGGACATTGACTTCCCTTCCAAGTGGTAAGAAGGCGATTGGTTGTAAGTGGATCTTTAGGGTCAAATATCACCCTGATAGTAGTGTTGAGCAACACAAGGCTCGCCTCGTGGCAAAGGAGTTCACTCAAGTCCCCGGAATTGACTATAAAGACACGTTTAGTCCCGTTATCAAGCTAGGAACACTGCGGGTTGTTTTGGCACTGGCTGTTGTCAAGGGATAGCATTTGAAGCAAATTGACATTAATATCGCCTTTCTACATGGTGAGCTTGATGAGGAAGTGTACATGAAACCTCCCAAAGGTCTCGCAATAGCTTCGGGTAAGGTTTGCAAACTTGAAAAGTCTCTATATGAGCTTAAACAAGCTATTAGAAAATGGAACTTCAAACTGAAATCTGCTCTGCTAGAGTTAGGATATAATTAGTGTAAATCTGATTACAACATGTTTACTGAATTCCAAAGTACATGGTTTTACAGTCATTTTGGTTTATGTTGACGATTTAGTGTTGGAAGGGGACGATTTGTTTGAAATTGAAAGGTTGAAGCAGACTTTAAGGACATAAGTAATCTCAAGTTCTTCCTTGGCTTAGAAGTTGCTAGGTCTTCAAAAG
The DNA here is from genome assembly GCF_059453495.1 of Arachis ipaensis. Taxonomy (NCBI): domain Eukaryota; kingdom Viridiplantae; phylum Streptophyta; class Magnoliopsida; order Fabales; family Fabaceae; genus Arachis; species Arachis ipaensis. The sequence goes on from NC_142436.1 coordinate 112,213,325, forward strand.
GCATAGCTTTATATCAGTGAAAATATGTTCTAGATCTCTTGCAGGACACTGATTTTGAGCATTGTAAGCCCGCCTCCATGGACTATGGGGCGAAATTAAGAAAGGATGATGGAGATAGTCTTCCAGATTCCTCCGATTATAGAAAAATCATTGGAAAACTGTTGTATCTCTCAAACACAAGGCCGGATATAAGCTTTGCAGTTGGCAAGCTCAGCCAATTTTTGGATTGTCCCACAACTAATCACTTAAAAGCGGCACATAGGATCCTCATGTACATAAAGAACTCTTCGGCAGCGGGGTTGTTCTTCTTGGCTAACTTTGATCGATCTCTCATTGGATTCTTTGATTCTGCCTGGGCTGGATGCCTCGACTCGTAATGATCGATTTCAGCCTATTGTTTCTATATGGGTTCCTCCCTTGTCACTTGGAAGAGCAAGAAGCAAGTAATCGCCGCAGCTTCTTCCTCTGAGGCAGAGTATCGGACTCTTGCACTGGCCACCAGAGAAGCTCAATGGCTTAGTTATGTATTGAAAGACTTAGGAGCACCTCTTGGTAAACCTGTGAATTTGTACAGTGATAGTAAATCTGCCATTTATATTGCTACTAATTCAGTACTTTACAAGCGTACAAAGCATATTAAGACTGATTGTCACATTGTGAGGAATAAATTGCAAGAGGACTTAATTCATCTTTTACCAATTTCTACACATGAGCAGGTCGCAGACATCATGACTAAACCTTTGACACCAGGACCGTTCAGCATATTGTATGGCAAGCTTGGGTTGTTGGACATTTTTATGCCCAATCCTCCTAGCTTGAGAGAGGATATTACCTTATATAACATACTGCCGTTAGTTGTATCTATAATTAGTTAGTCTTAGTTAGTTCTCCCTTAATTGGTTAGTGCAGGTTAGGATAGTGTGTCTATATATTATATATGCAGTTAGTTGTTGTAAACGAGACTTGTGTGTCATAATGAAAGTTAATATTTTGACTCATTCTCTTCACTAGTTTTAGTTCTGAACTTATTTATCTCTTTCTTTTCACACCTTCAATAATTAGAAAAATGCACATTTCTTTATGTAGCTCGAATTATTTTATTTTCTGATAAGTCTTGAACGAAGAATATAATTCAATTTAACTAATCAAAAAATAAAATAAAATAGTTATTGCTAAGGATAAAGAATTACTGTTTTTAATAATCAAACAACTATAAGAACAAATTTTGGCCATGAGTTTGGAACGAGAGGGTAGGAGAAAAGGAGAGGAGAATTCACAGAGAGAGAAAGAGAGAGTTTTATTTTATTACGAAAATTCTTTTAATTTAATTTGAGTAACGTGACAAATAAATTTTAAAAAATTTATACTTTGTACATATTAGTCTTTAAAAAAAAAAGATACCAATAAAATCTTTTAAGATAACACTTGTGGACACACTACCTTTAAATTATAGAACCTTCTTCATTATATACTATTTCACCATGGTAATGAATGGATAACAATGGATTTCTTGACATTGTAGAAAAAAATAGCAACAATGAAAACGAAAGTAGAGAATGAAATTGTGATTCTTAGCTCCGCTCTCCAACAGGTATTTATTTTAGAAACTCATCCTAGAATTTGTCGGGAGTGCAGCAAACTCTATATAAATTATAGAGTTCATCGGGGGTGCGGCAAACTTGCTCTAATTACAAAAAAAAAAAAATCATATTCTAAAAAATAAAATTAAAAAATCTTGTTTGAAAAATTAATTTATTTTTTTATTTTATTTAAGTAAAAAATCCTCGTGCAAAGGCTATCATTGTAATGTTAAAACAAACCTGCAACCATAAGGTGATAAAACAAGGGATAATATTTATGAGAAATTGGTCACAGTAGAAGTTCGAGTTTACAAGAGAAGTGCCACGTACTTACAAAATTACTTGGTTTCATATGAAAAAAAAATATATTAACACTCCAATCAATTTATTTTTAGCTATAGTTACATACAATTCTAAAGATGGAAACAATATAGGGCCGCCATGGAAGCAGACTAAAACAACGAAGAGGTGGCAGGAAAAAAAAGGGGGAAAATAGGAAAAAGGAAAATTGTAGAGAAAATAACCTTCGGGAAAAAAGAGTGTGTTGTCTTTTATTGTTTACTTTGATCTTTCTTGCTAAACATCATATAAATCAATCCTTTTTAACAATTTCAGTATAAAAAGTCCATTTAAATAATTTTTTTTTGGTATACAATCCATTTAAATAATTAATTTAGCCTGTGATCCTTTAGAGTAATTTTCCAAATTAAAAACTGGATCATCCTAGAAATGTCAAGGGCTTTATAATTCTAATAAATAATAACTGAATGATGGACCATCAGATATAGTTTCTAGTTAACTTAAATATATGGGTTTCGATGCATGAATTGATAACATTATCGCATACCTATGCCATTGTACATTGTCGACACATGAACAAACACCTATAAAAATGCAACATATACGAAAACCGAATGTTGCTAACAGCCAACTTATTATTTCTTCTTAATATGTATATATATCCATTTTAAAAGTGTCATCCTACTAAAAATCAGGACATCAAAGCGTCTCGCACTTGGTACAAATATTATGGTATAGAAAAGGCCATGCGTTTGCATCTTGTATCGGCAATTATGAAATAAATTGTTTCAGGCTTATCCATAATTTAGGACTACTCCAAATTCTATTTTCCAAGCTTCAAGTTTGTTATGGTGTATTCTGATTCGCCTTAATTTCTATTCCCGTCTGAGTTCTTGGTCTTCTTGTATCTCAACTGTGCTGGGAATCGAGCTGCTGCTGCCACCCTCGACCGCACCTTCAGATTCTGATCGCCTTGGGATCCTAGTAACCTCATCAGACACATCTGAAGAATTACCTACAGACTGAGTATCCGACATCTGATCCTTTTGGGCCGCTGGCTTCGGGCGCCTGATTGCTTCTGCAGCCTCTGCCATTGCTATGGGGGGAGGTTGAGGGGGAACCCATGTGCGTTGGGGTGGTGGCTGATTGGATGCAACACCATAACTTGATCCATTTCCATTATATTCAGTTTCATTACCAATTTCTCTGATTCTAGCATTTTTCCTCTGCCACCAGGGTAGCGCATCATCACCGTCACCATTGGATTGAGTGGAATCTTGGACCTTTGAATTCAAGTATTCTCCATTTCCCTGAGCATGAGGCACCTGGGTAGACGAGTTCTGAACCTGACTAACCTCCCAAGGCTAGCCAGCAGAAATTTAAGTAAATAATCAGAGATACAGATGATATTATACCATTGAGAAAGCAATTTGATAATTATGCATTATGCATAAATTACTGCTTTGTAAAACATATCATAAATATGATCAGACTGCAAGAGTTTAGAAACATCATGCTGCTGATTAGTTTTTTGGAAGATACTCTTCAAAGATGGACTAAATTAAATCTAAAGTTTCACGAATCAAGAGTTCGGGACTTATGCAACTGTCAAAATTAATTACTTCCCACATCTAATATACTAAGAAAATGCAAAGGGAGCTCTTTGTAAACCTTGGGTCTAGACAATAAGTGAGGATTTGATGGTTGCTGACCAGGGTTGGGGATAAATCATTGTTTCCCTGTGTTCTAATCCATTACTCCATGCTAACACCCTTGTTCATACCAAAGAGGAATAACTTATAATTTCAATCGATATTTTTAGGCAAGAAACAAATTCATATCAGTAATGTAAATGAGTTGTATGGTTTTTGTATTTTAGATGTGCAAGTAACTGTATCCAGATTTTCAAAAGGGAAAATGGTTTACTCTAGTGTTTGAAGGCTTCTCCCCTCTTTGAACCATGTTCATTATCTGACAAAAAGGCAATTAAAGAAGTCAATATAGAATAGAATTTGTAGCAAGGAAGATAAATAACACATTATTCATCCCACCAAATATGAAGAATATAAAGCATTAGCTGAACACAACTCGGTAGGTGAAAAAGAGAAAGAGAGAGGGGGGGGGGGTGCAAAAGCAAAATAATCACTACCTCCATATATGACTTTGGATGAAGAGAACTCGGTGGTTCGTATGATACAGGTGGGGATGTAGATCTCACTGCACATCACATTCTAATTATAGGTTATCATTCCAAAAGTAAGATCAATTTACTTGATATTTAATTAATATAACAACCTGAATGCAAGTCATAATCAGCCTTGCCATTGACAATCAGTTGCTGCATTTATTATGAAAGGTTACGGTCATCAAAAGCCAACTTATTTTAGACAACTCAACGAGAATCAGAGAAAACGTAAGCCACAGTTTCATTAAGGATGAAACACATTGCTGTTCTAAGTACCTTTGTATTAGTTTGAGTGACTCGGAGATCTTCTTGTGCTAAAAGGAAAAATTCCCCATCAGTAGCTATATTTTCTCCCATTATTTGGCAAAGAAAATATTCAATAAGAACCTAAAATTCTAAGTAACTCCCACAAATTTACAGCACAAATGTCTTAGAACATAAACATAAAAAGCCACTAAATCTATCAGGAAGCCTGAAATGATATCAGTCCAAGTCAAGGGATTATGTACGATTTCCAACAATCACAAAGCAAAAATTACAGTAGGATGGACAGAACGCACATAAAACATGTTTCACTCTTAAGGAATAAAAGAATATAAATGTTCCTCAATTACCCAACCGCCACATTTTTGACAAATATACAAGGGGCTATTGCAAATTGAAATCTGAATGCCTGAAATTTTCATCTTAGCTAAATAGATTAAATGGGAATGCCCAATTACCTTCTATTCGTCTTAATGCATTAGTCATTGACTTCATTTCCTGTACTTGCATATCTAAAAGACTCACAACTTCCACAAAGTGTTTTCTCTCTGCAAAGTATAAAACATGCAGAAACAACCACAGTCACTTCTCAGAAATAAACCATTCTGGAGAAAACTAGGAAAGTTTAAAATAGTAATAAAAGGATTACACAGTGTGCATATTAAAGGTCATCCGTCCATTATACCAACCTTCCTCTTTTGAAATCAGCATATCTTGGCTAGCTTTTGCAACATCTGCAGCTGCAGCCGCAGCAGACTTTGCAGCTTGTGCAGCTTCCTCCACCAGTGTCGGTTTTCTGTCTAATTTCTTTAATTCTTCATCATCTTCTTCTACGACAACTTTGCGTATCCAGGATTTCAAGCGAGGAAGAATGGAATTCTGCAAGGAGCACACTTCAAAGTTCAGTGGATAAAACCACATCGTAATAAAACTTGCTTTCATAAGATAGCCACATCAATAAAAACCTTAACACAGTATTCTTTTTAATAAGATACCAATCTAGATTGCATCATGATGATTGGACGGTGATAGTACCTTAACTACTATAGCTGTTCCAGCACCTGAAGCAGCCAATACTCCAATTGCAATAAGGGCATGGGACCAGTGAAATCTGGAGCGGGACAAGGTTGCTGATGAAGTATTAACTCCAGCAGAGGCAGGTAGACCAGGTTGCAAAGCTTGTGGTTGGGCCTGTTGTTGAATGTTCGATGAAGATTTTACTTGTCCATCTATATTAACAATAAGCCATTTTCAAAATATAACTGAAGTGTGAATAAACTTTCTATTGTGGTTCAACTCGACCCAAAAAATTATAAGAAAACAAAGAAAACCATATAGTAACTTCAACACGGTATAATTCACCTTGAGTGACACCACCTGTCTGCACAGTCGGAGCTGAATCCTGCAATTGGTGCCAGATGTGAACAAGTACATATAGTTAGTTGCAGATGAACAAGTAAAAGGGCAATCCAGAAAAACTTAAGCAACATATATAAACAGTAGCTCACTGGCACACGCCGAAAGGCTTCATCTATCTCCTCCTTGGTAAGGCCCTTCCTTTCCAAAAAGGATCGCCTGTACATGACAGGAGAGCCTTTAACTTTGGGGTGTGACAGAAATTTCACAGCATTCTGAACTTGTTCTTCCCTCATCGGCTCCGAATTTACAAAAACCAAAGGCGTGGAGCTCTGTTTGACAGGTTCCTCTGTGGCACCCTGCTGATCCACATTTGCTGCTGGTTCCGCACTTTCAGCACCTAAAAAATGTCAAAATCGGCAAAATGAAATGTATCACGCAAATGTCAAGTTATCAATAGAGTCTATACAATTTTACCTGAAAATTCTGCTAGCACATCCAAAATTCATAGCAGTATAGCAAAAACGACAGTTACATATGAACATAACATGATATTTGGAACGATAAAAGAAGTGAAATTGTGCTCAAATTCAATCATATAGTGGGGGGAAAGCTAAGTAATGGATGTCATACCATAACATACAAAACACAGTTGTTATTATTACTACAAAACACATATATCAAAAAGGAATAAGAAAAGGAGAATTGAGAAGATAGAAGAACCTTGATTTTGATTTTGAGTGGGAGACTGGGTAGCCATGCTTGTCTGCAGCTGCTGCTTCCTCCTATGAGCCTATCCTAGGGTTCGATTCCTATAATATAGCATAGAGTTAAGAAATAATAGGAGAAAAAGAAATAAAAGTAGAGGCACCAAAAATAGTGATTATAATTGTTACGTGGTATTATTGGAAGGAACAAGAGATGAGGATGAAATGAAGTGAGTGGATCAGCTCATCATCAGCATGGAGAGAGAGAGAGAGAGAGAGAGTTCTCTTTTAATTTGTCAATATTGTATTATCCTCTGTTTGTTGCTGCAGTCTTTATTCGGCGGGGGAAAAAACGCCAAAATCAATATCAGGGCCTCAGGCCACATTTCTTCTGTTTCTTTTTTACTTTTTTATAATTATGTACAGGTTCTGACTTCTGAGATACTTATTTAATTTTGAAATGGAGGTAAGTATGGTGTATAGCTGAGTTATTGGGGTCTGGCGTATTGTACGAAAGTGTGGTAGCTGCGATGAAAAAATCGGACGGTCCGATTTAAGAGGGAATAATCGAACGGTCCGATTACAGAATTTGAAAGTATACAAATTGGACGGTCCAATTTGTATATTAATGTCCACGCATCTTGCATGCAGCCTCTTAGTCCATAGACCCACTTTAAAACTAACTAACGTATCCATTCATTCCTTTCGGTCTCACTTGTTCACTCTTCACTCTTGATTATACTCAACCCCACATTTTTTTTCTTCTCTTTTTTCATGGAAGCTGTAAAAATTTAAAAAGAAGCTGCTGCAAGGAAAAACAAAAATCAACAATGTCAAGAAGACCATAAATAAAAGAAGTTAATCATTCAGAATTTTTTAATTATCTTAATTATGTAAATTTTTTATTATCAAATAATTTGATTTAATCTAAATAATAATAATAACATTAAAGATTAGTTTATTGTAGCAATTATTATTAAGTGGATTGTAGGTATGTATTAATATTAATATTGTTATTAATTGTTAAAAGCCAACAGTAAAATAAAATAAATTTTGAAGGTTTTTGAATAATGATTAAATTAATTTTTCAATTGGTGAGTGTGTTGTGACATTAGAGGATATGGCGATAATTCTTGGTCTTCTAACAAACGGTCTTCCAGTTACAGGACCGACTCTAAGTAATTATGAGGCTTTAGAGGTCGAATGCTTGTATCAATTTGGTGTTGCACCTAGGAAGACATATTGTAGAGGAAGCTTCATAAAGTTGATGTGATTTCGGGGACTGAAGGATCATTTAGAGTTGGATAATGATATTCAAATTCAGAAGTACATAAAGTGCCACATAATATTATTTGGGACCATTCTGTTTGGAGACAAGTCTGAGACAGCGGTGCACTGAAAATTTCTGCCGTTGCTTCGTAACTTCAGTGGGATCATAAAATTTAGTTGGGATCGGCATGTCTGACGTACTTGTATAGAGCATTGCGTAGGGTCACTCGTATCGACTACAAGGAGATCGATGGTCCACTGACACTTCTACTTACCTGGGCTTGGATCCATCTACCATTTCTATCACCGATTCCCAGCAATCCTCAAGTCTTTCCGATTGCAAACAGGTAAAATTAATCACTATCTGCTTTGAAAAAGTGTAGCACATTTTATTTTGATTTTTATGATAACAGTTTAATTAACGGATGGTTTAATGTCAGCTAGCGTAATTGGGATCGTGCTAATCGGCCTTACAAATATCATTCTCTTACTCACTTTAGGAGGTCGTTGGATGATCTGCAAGAAGCACATGTATGTTGTATTCAACTATTATCTATTTTTGTTTAGCTGTATTATTATCTGGTGTGTAATCCTTTTTTAATTTCAATATGTTCAGTTTGTTTGGGAGGCTTATGCAGTTGATCGCATTGAGCCAGGAATGATTCTTGCTGACATCCATCAGCATTCGGTTATTTCTACTGCCAAAGCATACTGTTCACGTGGGATCCGGTTCAGCCAGTTAGTGTAAGCCTCACCCCATTCGTGTAATCGCTGATAATGCATCTTGTACTCGCGAGCTATCCTTGAATATCCTATGATAAACAAAAGACCTCCTAATAAAAACCATGCATTATAATAGAATCTGTAACAATAACAAATTTTCTTGTATTCAACTTTACCTATGTTGACGATAAGCTTCTGTAGGTACGGAGCCTTGAACTTCCTCAAGAAGTTGGACTTTATATGCCTGATACAAAATATGTGAAAAGCTCTAGGAGGAGACTAGGCTCCGTTACTACAAGTAATAGCTAAGTTGATGGACTCGTGTCAATTATAAGGCCTGATGGGTTGAAATCAGAATTTCATACCTAAACTCACCGGCAAGTGTACCGGGTCGCATCAAGTAGTAAAACTCACTTAGAGTGAGGTCGATCCCACAGGATTGATGGATCAAGCAACTTTAGTGGGTGATTAGTTTAGTCAAGCTAACATTGGTGAATTGAGTGAAATTGAAGCAACAGAATGTAAATTGCAATGAATTGTAAATTGCAGAAAGTAAAGTAGACAGAAGCTTAAATTGGCAGAAGCTTAAAGAGCAAGAAAAGTAAATTGACAGAATCTTAAATGACAAGAAAGGTAAATTTCATGAAATGTAAAGGGGGCTGGGTGCTGGAAATTAAAGAAAGCAATAGATCAATTAATTGGAACAATTGTAGAAAATATAAATGTGCAGGAAAGTAAATCAAGCTCAATGTGAATGTGAAATTGCAGAAGAAGAGAATTGCTCAGAATTGCAGGAAGAGTAAATTTGGATCTCAACAATTTCAAATGTAAAGTTGCAGAAAATAAAATTGCAGAGAAGAAAATTGGAGCTGAGAATTGTAGAAAGTGAAATTTGCATAAACTGAATTCAAGACTTGGAATGTAACAGTGCAGAAAAATTAAAAGTGTATACAAGGGAACTTTCTATTCTACCCTACTCCTAATGCTCTCTAGCAGAGCCAGCCTTCTTTACAAAAATGAAAATGATGCCTTATATAGGCTTTACAAAGTGAAAATGAAAATGAAATTGAAAACAAATTAAAATTCAAATGAAAATCCTAATCTAACTGATCCTTGTACCTTTGAGTGATGTCAATTGGGTTTTGCTTGCTTTCAATGAAATGGGGTGATTTTTATTTGGCCTTGAATAAAAAATAAATTTGAAAAAGGATGGGTCCGGTTAGCTTTGGTTCAATTTGGTTGGAGGTGTAACGACCCAATTTTCAATATGTCTAGATCATACCGAAAACTGAGCGCTACCAATTTGTCTTCCTAATTATTATCTATTATTTATCATATGAGCCTGATTCGTTGTTAAAAGCGTAGTTAATTTGCGAGGTTTTTTTTTTTTGAAAACGTTTGGATTAATAGGCGGAATCACTCATAATCAATTCACAAGTAATAACAGATAAAACAGTTATAAACAACTACACATAAATACATCACAAGTAGCGAGCAACATTTAGTGATCCAGCCTTTGTTAGAGTATAGACCTTTAGTTAGAACACCCTTAAATATAGCTAGATAATAACTATATACATATACATACATACAACTTCCCAGGTCCTGACCTGTTTAAGAAGTCCCTAAGCTGGCACCCAGGCTAGCCTAGACCCTATACTCACCTAGTCCCTCTAAACTACTAAAGCGAGGGAAAGTACGTTCTTAGGTCTTCAAAACTCAAGTCAAGTGGAACGTCATCAAAAGATAGAACATCATCTGCTACTCCTCTACACGATCAGACTTTTCCACAGGACGTCTCTCTGGTGCCTCATGAAGTAGCCACACAATAGGAATCTCGTACACAGGATTTAGGTTAAAGTACGCATACGAACGGGGTGCAGACGTTGGCTGGTCTCACAGTATATACATATAACAGAGAACAATACTCACCCTAGACTCAGAAGACTATCTAGAGCAGAATCCTCTTCTTGCGAATGGTCATCAGCGGACTATGGTGAGGTACTCTTACTTCCATCTGAAGGGGGAAGGGAGAGAGAAGGGGTAAGAACTTGGGAGTTCTTAGTAGGGTCGGGGTTATTAGTTACGTTCATTTATTTGGGGTCGATTAGTAGATGAGTAACATAATATAGCGAAGCAGTAAATAGAAGATAAAGATAGAAAGAGAAAGTAGAGACAACAAAAAGCAGAACACAAACAAAAGAATACAAGAAAATAAAACACAGAAATAGCATACGAGCAGACAAACATAAAGAAGTAGATCACACACAGAAAGGAATGCAACAGAGAATGATGCGCAGACAAGAATGATGCATATCTAGCCCTAGCGCAGGCCATGAGCTCATGTGTCGGTTGGCTGCCCGCAATCCCGACATTTATCCGGTCACGAGTAATCCCGATTTCCCGAATACGATTTTCCGTTCCTAAATAAATGCGCATATAATAATAGCCGCTCATTTGAGACAGCCTCTGCTTACTGCAGGAAAATATATATATACTCTGCTCTGCTCTGGGGAAGCGGAAAATAGCTGTAGGTAACTTAGTTTCCCTACAGAAGCTTTGGGTTGCATTAAGCAACTAATATATATTAAATATAGCTCTGGGTTGCATCAAGCAACTAATATATATATATATATATATAGCTCTGGGTTGCATCAAGCAACTAATATATATAAATATCTCTTTATTATATTACTCTTCTCTTTATATCTCTTTACTCTGTTCTGGTTTCTCTTTTCTCTGTATCTCTTTACTCTATTTTAATTACTCTGTTCTCTGTATCTCTTTTCTCTTCTCTGATTACTATTTTCATTTGTATCTATATTACTTTTTTTCTCTTTATCTCTTTACTTTACTCTGGTTACTCTGTTTTCTGTGTTTCTCTACTCTGCTCTGATTTCTCTGCTTAATGTATGTATTTAAAGTTTATGTAAATTTCGGTATGAATAGTTCGCCTGTCCCAAGTATAGGTTCATTAAGTCTATACTGAAACAGTGTAACTTTTCATATAATACCTAACCCTAGTCGCAACTCAAGGACTAACTATGTTGCCCTAGTTCGTTCACTAATTTCTGTCTGTTTTTCTGTTATTAAAACCTTACAGACTTTTCTTTAGTTTTTATCTTTTCTTCAACTTTTTATCTTTCTTTTATCTTTGCCTCACTAATATGTTCTTACCACTCCCTAAGTGTTTTATGAAGGTAATTATGAGATTCTGCGCTTAAAGTTGTCTTTCTAAAGCTTTTACAGAAAACTGCCTTTTCCGCATCATTTTATTATTTTTATTAAAATATTATTTTTAATTAAATATTATTATTTAATATTTTATTATTATTTATTATTTTATTATTAAATTTTCGAAAATTAACTTTACTTTAACCTTTAACCTTTAAAATTCACTTTTTACCACCCGTAACTTTTAATATTTCTACTTTTACCACCCTAACTTTCAGAAATTACCATATAACCCCTCAAACACCAAATTAATTACTTCCTTGCCCTTTTGTGAATCAAAAAGGTGTTCTTCATTGTTCTTCATCACACTCAAAGTGTTCTTCATGTTCTTCATAAATTCTTCAGATTTTTTCTCTGTTTTTACCCGTTTTTCAGTCTTTTCAGCAACCGATTTTTACCATAATTCAAAATAAATTTCCAGCCACTAAAATCCCATCTTTTCTACATGATTTTAACACAAATTGAACCTCAATTTAAGCTCTAGGGTTTCGTTTTCCAGCAGCCACAAGAACACACATTCATAGCTTGAATTTCATCAAATTTCATCAAATTTTCACCAAAATTTCAACAAGAATTACTCATACAAACAATCAATTTCAAGCACAGCCAAAACATATCATAATCACACAACTCAAACACAATCAATCAAGATTAAATTCGTCAATACCTACCTGGTTTTGTTGCTCCTAATTCGGTTAAACTTTCAGGTGGTCCTTAAGCACTTTTTCCTCCTAAATCACATCAAGAACAACTTTAAATCCAAAAACTCTCAACTGACCAAATCTCACTCAGTATGTTAGGAAGAGATATCTCACCTTAGACTTGCTGGAAATTCACATTTCTTGGCCCTCAAGTCAAGTTAAGCATGATTCCTAAGGAAGAACATCAAGAAAACACATATTTTGCATGGTTTTCCTTGAAAACCGAATTGAAATGGGAGGGAGACAGCCATCTCACCTTATTTCCAGCCTTGATAAATCACATGGTTATGTAGAGGAAGAAGAGAGGATCATTTTGGGGAAAACGGAGTTTTGATTTGAGTTTTAGTTCAGAAGAAATCAAGCTTTGAAGATTAAGTGTTCATGAAAGTTTCTCTCTTTTCTCTCTTGTTATTTTCGGCCAAAATGATGAAATGAGACAGCCTTGGAGGTCTTGGGGGTGTAAGGTGAGTTTTGATTGGTTGGCTTGGAGGTGGATTAAAATAATATTAAAATATCTCTGGTGTACAACTACTAAAACTAGGTGTACTGGAACACTCGTAAAAACATCTCTAAAAATTATTTTCTGAGCTACTAGCATAAATGACACTAGTAACATATTTATTATGAGAATAGAACATTTATAATGAGGCCTTAGCATTGCTAAATTCATCAGAGAGTGCTGGTGCTAAGCTGCACCAGTAAACCGTAAATCCGGTTAAACCGATTTTCTGTTTTTAACAAAAACAGACCAGATAACCTTATAATGTCATTCAAGCATTTTCTAATACTAATATAATGATAATATTATACTATTATCTCTCTCCTCTCATGAATCGAGTCCGGTTCGTCAAACAGAGACTATTTACGAAAATTAAAAATCAAAACTGCCAACCGATACGGTTCAAAAACAAGGTTCTTTGCGATTGCATTATCGAGCTTGCCTCAGAGGAGGTTCTAACTTAAGGATGACATAATGATAATGAGGATTGAGATGCTTGATGATATAACAGAGGTGTTCCCTTTACTGATCTTTCGGAGAAATCCGTACTTTCAGAAAAGATCTCATGTTCTCAAAAATCAGGGTTGTTACATTCTACCCTCCTAAAAGAAAATTTTGCCCTCAAAATTTCAGTTACCTAGGAATAAATGCGGGTAATCAGCTTTCATCTTATCTTCCAGTTCCCAAGTGTGCTCTTCTTCTCCTCTTGGTTCCCATGCTACTTTGACTAAGCGAACAGTCTTGCCTTTTAGCTGTTTATCACTTCTTTCTACGATCTGAACCGGTGATGCTTGATATGTCAAATCATTTCATAACTGTACTGTCTCTAGTTGTAAAACGTGACTCTTGTCGAGAATATATTTCTTAAGTTGCGAGACATGAAAAACATCATGAAGGTTTGATAAATAATGAGGAAGGACTATTTGATAAACTACTAGACCGACTCTTTTAAGTATTTGGAAAGGTTCTATGTATCGTGGGTTAAGCTTTTTAGTTTTAAGGACTCTACCTATTCCAGTAATCGAGGTTACTTCTAGAAAGACACGGTTTCTGTCACTAAACTCTAAGGGTCTATGTCTATTATCGGCATAGCTCTTTTGACGGCTTTGTGCTGTCTGGATCTTCCGATGAATCTCATTTATCTTCTCAGTAGTTTCTTACACTAAGTCTGGACCTAAGACACTAGCTTCTCCATCGTCATTCCAACACAATGGTGTCCGAAATCTTCTTCCATAGAGAGCTTCACATGGTGCCATCCCGATACTTTATTGGAAACTGTTGTTGTAGACGAATTTGACCAAAAGAAAATACTTATCCCAGCTGCTTTGGTTGTCTATCATACGTAATCATAACATGTCCTCTAATGTCTGGATTGTCTGCTCTGATTGTCCGTCTATCTGAGAATGGTATGCTATACTCGTGTGCAATTCTGTTTCCAACGCTTTCTGAAAAGCTCCCCAAAATCTAGTAGTAAACCTCGAAACTCGATCTGAGACAATTTATGAAGGTATCACATGTAGTCGTACGATTCCTTGAATATATATTCGTTCCAGCCTTTCTAAAGTATAGTCAACTCGAATCGGAAGGAAGTGCGCTGACTTTGTCAACCTGTCCACAATTACCCAGATGGTATCGTGTCCAGTTGAGGTCCTTGGCAATCCCGTGACAAAATCCATAGAAATCTGCTCCCATTTCCATTGTGGTATTTCTAAGGGTTGCAGGGTTTCTGACAGCTTCTGATGTTCCACCTTCATCTTCTGGCAGGTTAAACATTTTGAGACATAATCAGCTACTTCTTTCTTTAAGCCCGGCCACCAGAACATTTGTTTCAAATCTCGATACATCTTTGTCACTCCAGGATGCATAGAAAATCTACTTTGGTGAGCTTCAGCAAGAATCTTTTGTCGCAATTCTCCAGAGTTAGGCACACAAATTCTTTTCTTGTACCTCCATAGGCCACTACGATCCTATCTCACAGCTTTTTCAACTCTGCAAGCAATGGTGACATCCAGTACAGTGCTATGGAAATTGGTCCGGCTCCAGGTACTAGATCAATGCTGGATTCTATCTCTCGCTGAGGAGGAAACTCAGGTATGTCGTCCAAGAAAACATCAGGAAATTCCTTCACCATTTGGATTCATTCTAAGCTTAATTCACTATTATTCGAGCTAGCCGCTAACAGAACGTACCCCTCACAATCACTCCCACCTAAGGTAACCCTTACAGAATTCAGATATAAGGTGTGGGACAGAAATGGTTTAGTACATAGACTATCAGATGGAATAACAACAGTTCTTTTAAAATAATCAAGAAAAATATGATACTTAGATAACCAATCTAATCCTAAAATAACTTCTAAACCACCTAGAGGCAAACAGATTAGATCGTGTATAAAAGTCCTGTTCCTAATAGTGAATGGTACTTGCAAGCACACTAAACTGGTCAAAGCATTTTGGGATGCAGGTGTATGGACAATCAAGTAAAATTCAATTTAAAGAAATATAATCCTAACTCGTGAGCAATAGTTAGAGAAATAAAGAATACGATGCACCCGAATCATACAGTGCAGTTAGAAATCGATTCTTGACATAACACTGACCTTGAATGAGGGCATCCGATTGCACAACATCATCAATAGTGATAGCAAACACTCGTCCTTGTTGCTGGATTCTAACTGAATTTTGAGTAAATCCCTTCGGACAATCCTTGGCAATATGTCCAAGTTCTCCACAAGCATAGCAGTTAGGTGATCCAAACAGGCAAGACCTGTTACTATGCTCTTTTCCGCATTGCTTACATGCAGGGTTTATGTAAGCCTGACGGGCTCGTTTACCATTGCCTTGCCTTACTTTACCTCCATTCTTACCCGTAAGGCGAGCAGTAATGTTACCAACTTATAGGTTCTTATGCTGTCATATGCCACGCGCTTTAAAATGCACCCTTCTTCCAGCTGCCTGATGATTACTAAGACGCCTTGGTGGAAATCCTTGGCAACTCACCTTGGCCACATTCACTTTCTTAATACATTCTTCTACTAACTTACTCTTGTTGACTAATTCAGCAAAATTACGTATCTCCAGCGAAACTATTGAACTCATCAGATCATCACGAAGGCCTCCTTCAAACTTCAAGCACTTCCATTCTTCAAAGTCAGTAGGACTCCCTTGACAGATCTTAGAGAAACAACACAAGTCATTGAAATTACGGGCATACTCAGCAACAGTCATACCCCCTTGCCTCAGCTGCATAAGCTCTATCTCTTTAGCATCACGCACTGCTCTTGGGAAATATTTCTTGTAGAAATCATCTTTAAAAATATCCCAAGGAATGTCACCTTCATTACGTTGTAGCAGTCGCTGTATCCCTTGCCACCAGTACTCAGCTTCTCCCTCGAGCATATAAGTAGCAAACTCCACGTGTTGTCCTTCCGGAACATGCTGCGCTCTCAGTGATCGTTTAATACCTCAAAACCAGTTATCAGCATCAGTCGCAACGAGTGTACCCTTGAACTTAGGTGGATTAACCTTCAGAAATGTCGCAAGGGTCATAGGTCTTTCAGGATGCCCTAAGTTGTTCTCATCATTCCCATTTCTCACTCCAAGACGTTCAACAGCCGTAGCCGCTGCTACAGCAGCTTCACACACTACTTCAGCCACGTTGTTCATGGTAGCCATAAACGTTTCCTGTTCCCTCTCGTAGTTAACATTAGGAATTCCTTCCCGTACGCCTCGTCTCCGTGAACCCATTGTAGTCTTGTTCACACCAAACAATCATTGTTAAGGTGATCAGTCTTAACACTTCAAGTCAAGTGTGAACATTCCCAAAATGAAAACACAGAGACAATCATGCAGCATATATCACTGGGATATCCTATACGCATGAGACACACAACAGAGTATGCAATGAAGCATAGTCAGTCCACTCCCCAGGCTCTACTGGGAACGAACTGCTCTGATACCAAATTGTAACGACCCAATTTTCAATATGTCTAGATCATACCGAAAACTGAGTTCTACCAATTTGTCTTCCTAATTATTATCTATTATTTATCATATGAGCCTGATTCGTTGTTAAAAGCGTAGTTAATTTGCGAGGTTTTTTTTTGAAAACGTTTGGATTAATAGGCGGAATCACTCATAATCAATTCATAAGTAATAACAGATAAAACAGTTATAAACAACCACACATAAATACATCACAAGTAGCGAGCAAAATTTAGTGATCCAGCCTTTGTTAGAGTATAGACCTTTGGTTAGAACACCCTTAAATATAGCTAGATAATAACTATATACATATACATACATACAACTTCCCAGGTCCTGACCTGTTTAAGAAGTCCCTAAGTTGGCACCCAGGCTAGCCTAGACCCTATACTCACCTAGTCCCTCTAAACTACTAAAGTGAGGGAAAGTACGTTCTTAGGTCTTCAAAACTCAAGTCAAGTGGAACGTCATCAAAAGATAGAACATCATCTGCTACTCCTCTGCACGATCAGACTTTTCCACAGGACGTCTCTCTGGTGCCTCATGAAGTAGCCATACAATAGGAATCTCGTACACAGGATTTAAGTTAAAGTACGCATACGAACGGGGTGCAGACGTTGGCTGGTCTCACAGTATATACATATAATAGAGAACAATACTCACCCTAGACTCAGAAGACTATCTAGAGCAGAATCCTCTTCTTGCGAATGGTCATCAGCGGACTATGGTGAGGTACTCTTACTTCCATCTGAAGGGGGAAGGGAGAGAGAAGGGGTAAGAACTTGGGAGTTCTTAGTAGGGTTGGGGTTATTAGTTACGTTCATTTATTTGGGGTCGATTAGTAGACGAGTAACATAATATAGCGAAGCAGTAAATAGAAGATAAAGATAGAAAGAGAAAGTAGAGACAACAAAAAGCAGAACACAAATAAAAGAATACAAGAAAATAAAACACAGAAATAGCATACGAGCAGACAAACATAAAGAAGTAGATCACACACAGAAAGGAATGCAACAGAGAATGATGCACAGACAAGAATGATGCATGTCTAGCCCTAGCGCAGGCCATGAGCTCATGTGTCGGTTGGCTGCCCGCAATCCCGACATTTATCCGGTCACGAGTAATCCCGATTTCCCGAATACGATTTTCCGTTCCTAAATAAATGCGCATATAATAATAGCCGCTCGTTTGAGACAGCCTCTGCTTACTGCAGGAAAATATATATATACTGTGCTCTGCTCTGGGGAAGCGGAAAATAGCTGTAGGTAACTTAGTTTCCCTACAGAAGCTCTGGGTTGCATTAAGCAACTAATATATATTAAATATAGCTCTGGGTTGCATCAAGCAACTAATATATATATATATAAATATAGCTCTGGGTTGCATCAAGCAACTAATATATATATAAATATAGCTCTGGGTTGCATCAAGCAACTAATATATATAAATATCTCTTTATATCTCTTTACTCTGTTCTGGTTTCTCTTTTCTCTGTATCTCTTTACTCTATTTTAATTACTCTGTTCTCTGTATCTCTTTTCTCTTCTCTGATTACTCTTTTCATTTGTATCTATATTACTTTTTTTCTCTTTATCTCTTTACTTTACTCTGGTTACTCTGTTTTCTGTGTTTCTCTACTCTACTCTGATTTCTCTGCTTAATGTATGTATTTAAAGTTTATGTAAATTTCGGTATGAATAGTTCGCCTGTCCCAAGTATAGGTTCATTAAGTCTATACTGAAACAGTTTAACTTTTCATATAATACCTAACCCTAGTCGCAACTCAAGGACTAACTATGTTGCCCTAGTTCGTTCACTAATTTCTGTCTGTTTTTCTGTTATTAAAACCTTACAGACTTTTCTTTAGTTTTTATCTTTTCTTCAAATTTTTATCTTTCTTTTATCTTTGCCTCACTAATATGTTCTTACCACTCCCTAAGTGTTTTATGAAGGTAATTATGAGATTCTGCGCTTAAAGTTGTCTTTCTAAAGCTTCTACAGAAAACTGCCTTTTCCGCATCATTTTATTATTTTTATTAAAATATTATTTTTAATTAAATATTATTATTTAATATTTTATTATTATTTATTATTTTATTATTAAATTTTCGAAAATTAACTTTACTTTAACCTTTAACCTTTAAAATTCACTTTTTACCACCCGTAACTTTTAATATTTCTACTTTTACCACCCTAACTTTCAGAAATTACCATATAACCCCACAAACACCAAATTAATTACTTCCTTGCCCTTTTATGAATCAAAAAGGTGTTCTTCATTGTTCTTCATCACACTCAAAGTGTTCTTCATGTTCTTCATAAATTCTTCAGATTTTTTCTCTGTTTTTACCCGTTTTTCAGTCTTTTCAGCAACCGATTTTTACCATAATTCAAAATAAATTTTCAGCCACTAAAACCCCATCTTTTCTACATGATTTTAACACAAATTGAACCTCAATTTAAGCTCTAGGGTTTCGTTTTCCAGCAGCCACAAGAACACACATTCATAGCTTGAATTTCATCAAATTTCATCAAATTTTCACCAAAATTTCAACAAGAATTACTCATACAAACAATCAATTTCAAGCACAGCCAAAACATATCATAATCACACAACTCAAACACAATCAATCAAGATTAAATTCGTCAATACCTACCTGGTTTTGTTGCTCCTAATTCGGTTAAACTTTCAGGTGGTCCTTAAGCACTTTTTCCTCCTAAATCACATCAAGAACAACTTTAAATCCAAAAACTCTCAACTGACCAAATCTCACTCAGTATGTTAGGAAGAGATATCTCACCTTAGACTTGCTGGAAATTCACATTTCTTGGCCCTCAAGTCAAGTTAAGCATGATTCCTAAGGAAGAACATCAAGAAAACACATATTTTGCATGATTTTCCTTGAAAACCGAATTGAAATGGGAGGAAGACAGCCATCTCACCTTATTTTCAGCCTTGATAAATCACATGGTTATGTAGAGGAAGAAGAGAGGATCATTTTGGTGAAAACGGAGTTTTGATTTGAGTTTTAGTTCAGAAGAAATCAAGCTTTGAAGATTAAGTGTTCATGAAAGTTTCTCTCTTTTCTCTCTTGTTATTTTCGGCCAAAATGATGAAATGAGACAGCCTTGGAGGTCTTGGGGGTGTAAGGTGAGTTTTGATTGGTTGGCTTGGAGGTGGATTAAAATAATATTAAAATATCTCTGGTGTACAACTACTAAAACTAGGTGTACTGGAACACTCGTAAAAACATCTCTAAAAATTATTTTCTGAGCTACTAGCATAAATGACACTAGTAACATATTTATTATGAGAATAGAACATTTATAATGAGGCTTTAGCATTGCTAAATTCATCAAAGAGTGCTGGTGCTAAGCTGCACCAGTAAACCGTAAACCCGGTTAAACCGATTTTCTGTTTTTAACAAAAACAGACCAGATAACCTTATAATGTCATTCAAGCATTTTCTAATACTAATATAATGATAATATTATACTATTATCTCTCTCCTCTCATGAATCGAGTCCGGTTCGTCAAACAGAGACTATTTACGAAAATTAAAAATCAAAACTGCCAACCGATACGGTTCAAAAACAAGGTTCTTCGCGATTGCATTATCGAGCTTGCCTCAGAGGAGGTTCTAACTTAAGGATGACATAATGATAATGAGGATTGAGATGCTTGATGATATAACAGAGGTGTTCCCTTTACTGATCTTCCGGAGAAATCCGTACTTTCAGAAAAGATCTCATGTTCTCGAAAATCAGGGTTGTTACAGGAGGCATGGGGCATGCTTCCAGTGGAGCGCTCAGTTTGGTTAGTGAATTGAGCGCTCACCAGCTTTGCTTTGCTTCACCCTTTGTGCCAATTTCCTTAGCGCTCAGTTAGAAAATGTAACGTAGCGCTACACTGCTTGCATTTGTTTCTCATTTCGAGCCTTGGTGAAGCCATTTCAATATGGCCAATTTCTTTGCAAGAAGCGCTCAGTTAAGTAACAAAACGGAGCGCCCTCTCTATGCTTGTGCAAGGTTTCCAGTTTGAACTTTGCTGGCTTCATGTGCTAGCAATTTTCTTGTATTTTCTTTTGAATGAGGCACGATAAAGTTAACTAAGTTAACTGAGCGCTATGTCTTTGCCTTGTTCTCTTGGTGACCCCCTCTTCGCGCCTTGCTGATTTCATTTTGGAGCCATTCCTCATGCCAATTGCAGCGCTCAGTTAGAAGAACTAATGCAGCGCCCTTTGTGCTTGTGTGGTCTTCACTTCAAGCCTTGGTGGCTTCAATTTGCCAATTTCCTCATGCCACTAATAGCGCTCAGTTAATGAAGAGAACGCAACGCCTTGCTTTTTGATGGGAGCCCGAGAAAGTGAATTAATTTCACGTAGCGCTCAATTTTGAGCCTCCCTTGGGCGCTCCGTTAAAACTTGGAACGCTGGCCTTCATTGCTTTACCTTGCTTGTATTAACGTCTTAGCTTCCCTTGCTTTAAGCGCTATGCTTGAGCTTTCATTCCATTCATTAATAATGCCAATGCATGGTTCATGATGGTACTAATTTAAATACATGCATGCTTTACCTTGGCATTGATTTAATAATGCTTTCATTGGCTTTGTAATGCCAATTACCGTGAAGCTCTTTTATTTCATTCATGCATGCATGCTTCCATGGCTTATTATTACTAATGCCAATGCATTCATTCATTAATCCTTAACAATGTATTATATGCATGATTTGTAATGCCGTAAAGCTTTAATAATGCCAATTGAATAATGCATGGTTCATGATGGCATGCATGCATGCTTTAATTGGCCGTGGTATTCATGGTCATGGGCTACGCTTTTAAAAGCATGACCTAAGATTCTAAAGCGTGCTCAAACTTCAAAGTGTGTCCCAAAATCCTTTTTTTCTTTTTTTGAGCTGATTTTGTGCCATTTTGCTTCTTTTTCCACTTATTTCCTACAAAATTTATAAAATCAAAAGATCAAGAAAATATAACATTTAAGCACAAAAGCTTTCAATATCTAAGCACAAATCATCAATTTCTTGTATGAAAAAGTATAGAAAAACATGACATGATGACATGTCATCAAGGCCCACACCGTCACGTGTTACCACATGCTGTCGCAAGTTACTAAGAAAAAAGTGCCACGCCTCAGATGTCTCTCCCTCCACTATCGCAAATGCAATAGGCACAATATTGAAATTGTCATCCTGTGAAACTACAACCAACAAACAACCCTTATATTTTCCATACAAATGAATATCGTCTACCTGCACTATTGGCTCAGTGTTTGAATTCTCTAATACACAAGGGTAAACACTCCAGAAGACTTGATGTAGTACTCGAATATTAGGAACCAAGTCATCCCCCTAGTATACAAGCATTGTTTCAAAATGAACGACTGTTGATGGCTCCTTGTGACACATGGTCTCAAACCATATGGGAAAAGTGATACGTGCTCAAGAAGGCATTTTCATCATGTTAGAGACAAGAGGCAGAATGGTAATCTTGTCATATTCAAGGATCTGAATACTAGAAGAATTATACCATGTCGATCTTGGATATCAAGGAGACCAAGAGTTTGTCTCAAAATCAGTGGTGCTGAAATGGCGGTAGCTCACAAGGCCCATTGGGCTAAGTCAGGACAGCAAGAAGTCCAATAATGCTTTTCAAATTTAGTGGGAGGCATAATTTATCATTAAAATTCGAATTTTGTAAGCCTTTGTTTTAGTTTGTTTTATGGTTAAAGTTTGTTAGAAGATTTGTTTTAGTTTTGATTTACTTATTAGTATTTTTAGGAATTTTAAATTTTAAATCAAATCTGATCTAATCCATTAAGATCAAATCTGATTTAAATTTTAAAATCTTATTTTATCTTTTTATTAGTTTGTTACGGGCCTATTTAAACACCTTTGGTGAGACCATTTGGAATAACTTTTGACGAATAAAATTTTCTTAGTGCTTTATGCACTTTTTTTTGTGTGATTAAGTGAGGTGAGTGATTTGCTTCGCTTGTTGCATGGAGAAGATTGAGTGATTCAATTTTCATCCCTCTGATCTAGGTTGTCAAGGACAGGTTCTTTGAAGGTCTAGTAGGGAAAGCCCTTCTGGTGACTTAGGTTGCTAGGAATAGGTTTCTTAGAAGTCTAGTAGGAAAAACCCCATTTATCTATCATTTTGATTTTCTTATCAAAAAGCTTCATACGAAGCTTCCCAACCGCCAAAAATGGACTCCACTGCCTTCTGCTTTACTAACCATGCTTTGCGATAACTTTTGGCGTAGTTAAACTTCGACTGTACTTCTGCAATGATTGATTTTACGTTTATAGATGGGTCAACTTCTACCAAGGGCTTTATTGCTTCTGTAATTGTATTGGAATCAAGCTTTGAATGGTCTTGAGAAATGGTGGCTCTAGTGCAAGTGTGACTATCATTGTACCTCCTTATCTCCCAATAGTACTTCTTGCACATTTTACCAACCCTGATAAGCCAATCACAACCTGCGCTGTATTGTGTACATTTAGCATAAAATGTTGTTGGTTCCGACTCATACACCCGATAATTTACACCTCGACGGATTGTATAATCTTTCGTTGCCTTAATCACTACCTCCCTAGAACTAAATTCCATTCACACGATGAATTTACCATTCGTCACAACAGGAAGCTCTGCTACATTTACACTACAAAATATGTATTTCAATAAATAATTATTAAATATATGTCTTAACAGTTAAAACCTATCTATAAATTATAAATATAAATATAAATAAGTAATAATATAAATATAAATATAAAATCTATCAAAATTTGTCGTTATTCAAAATATAAATATAAATAAGTAATAATAAATTATTAACCATGCAAAAATGCAATATATAATATGTGATAAAATATACATAAATAATTAATAATCAAATGATACTTACTAAATAAAAAATATACATGATTAATTGATATATATATATATATATATATATATATATATATATATATATATATATTATCCTATGCTTTAACTAAATAAATAACTGATCAAATGCTATTTAATAAATTATATTCCAGAGATCACATGTTGGTCATGTTACTTAATCGATCTACAATATTTATCTTTCATACATTGTATAAAAAATACATACTTGCATTCATATACTGAGAAAATTTTAGTGTATGCATGTCCTCCAAATCCAACGAGTGCATGAAAGTAGGCTCCACAAACGGATGCTGGTTTACTAGTGTATTTGCCACCCCGCCACATCTGCCTCTACAGTGCCGTTAGCTTGATCTTCGTCTCTACCCGGATCAACGACCTCATAGTTACTTTCAAACTCTTCCTCGCTAGCACTATTATAATCTTCCAACTCAATATTTCGGTCCACTTCAGATTGTTTGAACTCAATATACAGCTTGATGAACGATATCTGGGAGCGAGTTTTCATATACACTGAAAACATATCTTGCATGCTCGCTTCATTGGTTACATATTTGGTTTGAAATTGAATGAACTCACTAAATATGGATATAGGATACCTGTACAAAATGCACGACACTCTCCTAGATATTTGAGAATCTATTTTCTCACAAATCACGCCTTTTAGTTCTTCAAACGACAATCACTACAAAAAAAGGTTATTACGGCGGTTATTTTGGGTAATTACGGCGGTTATAACCGCCATTATGACCAAAACTGGCACCTCCAAGAAACGCCATTATTCTGGGCGCCATTCTGGTTATTACGGCAGTTTTTAGAAAACCGCCATAATAACCTGTGGATAATACGGCGGTTTTGAGGGTTAAAATGGCGGTTTGTAACCGCCATTATTTCCGCATAAAATGGCGGTTTTTGAACAGCTGCCGTTTTTACCAGGATGTTGTGGCACCTCTTCCGTTTAAAATGGCGGTTAGAAACCGCCGTTTTTTCCATGATAACCGCCATTTTTTTCACGTTATAATGGCATCTTTTGCGTTTAAAATGGCAGTTTCTAACGCTGTTTTTACCAAAATATAATGGCATCATTTTCGTTTAAAATGGCAGTTTTTAACCGCCATTTCTACCAGCGTATAATGGCATCGTTTTAAATTAAAACGGGGGTTTCTAACCGCCGTTTGTACCTAATTATGATGACAATTTTATGCTTTTTAAAATAAGATTGAAACCACTAATTTAAAGTGATATTTTCGAAACTCACTTTAAAATCTCATAATAACCAAAAGGTATAGCCATAAATCAAACATCATAAGATGATTTTTAATTCATACATGATCCAAAAGTCATAATCCAAGTCATAATTGAAATGTCATAATCCAAAAAAAAAGTATCAAAATAATCCTTAACAAGCATTGACTAATTCTGACTTATAATTGTCTTAACATATAATTCTTAATATACGTCTTAACATATCAAGCTTCCTTGTTGCTTGCTCCAGAAGACCTACTTCCTAACTCTTTTGGTGATGGAATCTCACTCTCCTGATCCAATCCCTACAACAAAAATATAATTATTATGAGCACAAGAAATACAAGAAAAATGCATATATTAATAATAAGTGGATAATTATGAATTTGAATTCATCTAAAAAATACATATAAAATGTTACTAATAATACTACTAGTGCTAGTTGTTAATTAGCTTTCCCATGTGCTTGTTAACCATAGCAGCGACAAAGAATGAAGCCTTAAGATCTTTCTATTCACTGATGTATAGAATCATTTTCAAACAAAGCAATAACAACAATAACAACCCTTAGTCAACAACCAGCAATAACACATGCTCATGCTCACCTATTATCATTAGCTGCTTCCTACTTATGCCTATATACCACAAACATTGATAAATCTTTTTTTTTTTCACTTTTTGTTAATCAATTATAATTTAGAAGAAAATCAGAACGGGAAGTCAAAATCTGTATTCATGAACAGTTTACAATTATTTCACTCAAAAGTACATTCAAATAGCCAACAGTGACCATGACCGAATCTTAACTTGTTTTGGAGATCAAAAGTATTCATGAACAGTTTACAATTATTTCACATCAAAAGGAAAAAAAGAGGGAATTCTATGATGAATATGAACACTATTACTTGGGGGAGAAACCCTAATATTGCTCTACAAGGAGATGCTACTTCTCAATTAACTCAACTACAACTGTTGCAAAATCTGTTGCAAATCATGAACGGCAACACATTTCTTAACATGGGGAATAACCCTAATTTCCCCTTAGGAAACCCCAGCTTCAATAATTCTTATCTTAACGGGTCAAACATCTTTCAAACTGTAGAACCTTTTGGCTTGAAAAGTGAAGAATATGGATCACAATCAAACCCTACTGGTCTATTATTATCTCAATCAGACTACAGTAATGACTTCTTTCAACATGGATTGTCAACAAATACACGAGAGCTTGAATGCTATAACAAACTCAGCAACACTACTAATCAAGCAGAGATTAATCCACTGTTTACAATTATTTCACATCAAAAGGAAAAAAAAGAGGATAATTGTATTTGTACCTGTGAAACTTGTTGAGTAGGAAACATTCCAGCCAATTGTATTGGAATTTTACCTCCTTCCTTAGAAGCAATATAAGAGACTAGCGCTTGCAATTGCGCTTTAACGGTATCCAACTCTTCTTGCACATTTGGACCACAAGTAGATGATGTTCCAACATCATTTGAAGAACCTAAATTCATTTGACTAATCCTTGTAGTGTTGTTCTTGAAAGCAATTGTTGGAACAGCTCACATACCTAAACCTCGAACACGACCAGGGTGCTCTTTCCCAAAAACTACTCCAAGAGCATCAAGAGGAGAATTAAGAGTTAATTCCATCGGTTGTTGGCTGCTATGTGCTTCAATCTTCTCCTACATGTATAAAAAAAAGAAAGAATAAAAAATAGTATTATCTTATAAAAAAGAAAGAAAAAGAAATAGAAACAAGTTACTTATTACACTTTAGTCTTACCGCTATTTCTTTAGCTTTTTCATTAACATAACTTCCATCTGTTTTCTTGTGAGTGATGTCCCACATTTGAACCCTACTAACTTCTTTTCCCGTCTCTTCCGTCTAAAATTTAAGAAAAGTAGAAAGACTCGATCAAAAAATTAGAAGCCTACTAACTTCAATCATGTATATATCATTCATCTAATTATTATTTGAGATAGATTAGATATGCAGAAAATTAAGAGATGATGCATGCATTATATTTGAGATAGATTAGATATGCATGCATTAATTGATTACCAATTCAGCCCTTCTTCTTGCAATTGATTTAGCACCTGAAGTATGAGGAATTATTTGTTTTTGCCGAATTTCTTGATTCCTCTTACAAAGTTTCTGCAAGTTAAATTTGGACATAATTAAATAGAACCAAACATGCATTCAACATATAACAATAATAATGGTTTCAAGAGGGAAAAAGAGTGCAGCACTACTGCATGAGAAGCTATCACTAGTTCATTAC
Organism: Arachis ipaensis; assembly: GCF_059453495.1. Taxonomy (NCBI): domain Eukaryota; kingdom Viridiplantae; phylum Streptophyta; class Magnoliopsida; order Fabales; family Fabaceae; genus Arachis; species Arachis ipaensis. The sequence goes on from NC_142436.1 coordinate 112,240,585, forward strand.
CAACTCTATATAAAATAAAATACAAGAGCAGGCAGCAGCAATATCTGCTTCATATAAGGCTTACCTGAGTTTCAGGCTTCAAACGATATTCTACAAATAAAGCCCATTGATCAGGAGCAATATCTTCTGGTGCATTATTTATGATCTCGGTTTTACTCAACCTCGGATCATAAAAATCATTCCAAAGCTTTATCCTGTGTTCCCTCCATTTTTTGCCAAGTGATTGGAGCAAAAATCGTTTGGCCAAGTTATCACTCACTTTGAAGCAAAATCGAGCCTTCACAATTATAACAAAGAATATATATTAACCAGCAAATATAACTAAATAATGGCAAAGAAATAAGCTTTAGAGTTTGAGTAATCTTTTTACTAGGAAAAAAATATTCCATTGATTTTCAAAAAAGCTTTTTGGAATGTCTGACCACTTTTCAAAACTGATTGGAAATGCTACACAATTGGTGGCCAATTGCCCACAAACTCCTGCAAGGAGTCCAGCTGCTTCTCCTATTGCTGCATGATGTTTATCAAAAGTGACAACTATGCGCAAACCTTCTGGCAAATTATGCACATCCTTCACTAATAAATGAAGGCGTGTACTAGCTCCGTACTCATCTAAAATAGACAAATGAGTATAAATAAATAAGTAAATGAGCGACTAAAGAATAAAATAAATAATTTTTAAATAATAGACACTATAGAATTAACTTAATAATAACTTTACAACTAAAGAATAGGGCATGAAGTTGAAAGAAAGCACTATAAACACAATCAATCAGGATATAACATGTTCTCACTATAGTAGCATTCAAATTGCACTAAATCTAGAAAAGGAAAAAGAGAACAAAACAGAACAGATCAATCTGGATCGATGTTAGTTTTCCTGCTAAGGAACTCTCTCACTGCACATATCTTACAGATATTACAATCCAAGTGATTCAGGTGGAAGATAATCAAGATTGAAGCAGTGAAGTACTTACAAAATTTTACATAGACACAAAAGGTTCATCCAGATATTAACTTCTTTTCCTTTTCAAATGAATAATACCTATATGCACCCATGGAATTCTAAGTTCACCAAAAAAGGACCATGTAGAAAGAATGTAAAAATAAAGCTGATCATTTTCTGCCTTATGTTTTCTCATCAAAAGCATATTTTCAAGTTCATAATAGCCCAAGTAATTGAATGTCAACATATATAAGTACAATTGTTCAAACTTAGTTTTAACAAATCTGAGCATTGCATGTGGCAACTAAGGAAATACAAAAGAAAAGAAAAACGAAAATATATTGAAACCAACAGGTGGGAAAAGGAATACATCAAATGTTGAACCAAAACACTGAACTTAATAAAATAAATAATTTTTAAATAATTTCTCTGCTATAATGAAATTTATCACCAATTGCATGTAACAAAGCAAAGCATGATCCCAAAACCCAGCTATAAATGAGTACATACAATAATAATGTTTAGTATCTAGTTTTTATCATCAGCAAAATTCCACATATGCTAATATAGGAAACAAGTATATATATGACATGTGTGTCTAGAACAGGAAGGCATTAACTGGGAGAAACACTACTTAAAATCAGGAAAAGAAGCAGATATGGCGCACATGATGCCAATATTGTATTCCACTGCTACAGTCTTATTTAATTAAAGCCCTAAAATATAGTTTAGTTAATGTTAATTTGCTTTAATTTTTTGGGTATTACTGGTAGATAACTTAGTCGAACAGAATTCTGAAGGAATCATGGCTGCTTAATTAATATATAATAATTTCACACACTAGTATTCTCTAAACCAATAATGTGTTTGTTCTTTATTTTAGGTTCTGAATGCTTCTTGCTTTTTGATAATAATAACATAATAAAACATCTATACATACCTATGGCATCAACAGTCCAATAATGTTTAGATTCACGTCCACGTTTACGTTTAGGTTCGGATGGATGCTCAGAAGAATTTGAAGCTGCCGACTTGTCTCGGGATGAACTTGCAGCTGCTGCTGAATTGTCTCATGAAGAACTTGCAGCTGCTGTCGACTTGTCTCGGGAGGAACTTGAAGCTGCTGACTTATCCCGGGAGGAACTTGAAGCTGCTGACTTGTCTCGGGAGGAATTTACAGCTGCTGCCGACTTGTCTCGGGAGGAATTTGTAGCTGCCGATGTCTCTTGGGAGGAATTTGCAGCTGCTGCGGACTTGACTTGTGATGCATTTGAAGCTGCCGACTTGTCTCGGGAGGAATTTGCAGCTGCAATTGACTTGTCTTGTGAAGAATTTGCAGCTGCTGTTGCTTTAAGTAGATTCTTGTACCTCTTTTGCTTTGGCATATCTGCATAATAGATCAAGAAATTCAGGAAGTTACATATCTGCAAGTTAAATTTGAAGACCTAGTAACTAGTATATATCAGTAGGCACTACTATAATGTATAGATAAAATAATTTCATACCATAAATATGAATTATAACTAAATGATAGTTGGAAATAAAATAATAGTTGGAAATAAAATAATTAATAAGTATAGATAAAATGTGAATTATAATTAAATGAAAACTTAAATATAAATTTCATACCATAAATTAATTTAACCTACTAACTATTCCGACATGTGTTCGTCTTCTCCAATATCATCATCTAGTAGTTCATCATCTACCTCATCTCTTAACAATGATAGATTATCACCATTTTCAAATAAAGAATCCAAGTTTTGCTCTAACCATGGCTCATTCTCACATGCTTCATCATCTTCATTTCCCCCAATATCATATGAGTCTCTTGGCTTCAAATGCACGACAACACTCCAATCTTTATTCACTTCATTATTGACAAAATACACCATTCGAGCTTGTGAGGCTTCAATATATGGATCATCCTCCTCTCGGTCACCACTGTGTATTACTCGTGAAAAATTAACAGAAGTAAAACCCCAACTATCCTTTTTACAGCCCCATTCTCTAGTGGTGTCAGCCCATTTACATTTGAATAAAGTAACCCAAAATCGGCCATTGTAGCTTAGTTCTATAATATCTTCTAATTTGCCATAATATGACAAATCAGCATTCCTAACATTAGCATCACTAGCGCTAGCAACACAAGGAGTTGAAGACATTAAGAAAACTCCACTATTCTGGGTCTTTAACCCATTGTCTCGATTGGTAGTTCGAAAGGAGAACCCATTGATACTAAATGTAGAAAACCTTTTGGCATATCGTGATGGACCCATCGCTAAGTATCTCAAATCCTCATGCACAGTATTCATAACGTCTGGGTTCATAAGCTATTATGATAGAACAACATATTAGTTATTATATCCACAAATACTGCTCAATATTAGCAAAAAAGATCACTTTTCTATTTACCTGCGTAGGAAACCAAGTAACAAAATCTTTGTTAACTCTTTTTTCTATCTCTACATTTGAAGGCCTTTTACCCTTAGATCGTCTTCGTACAAAATCTTTGAAGTCACTGTCAGATATGAAAGTTTAACTCTAACTAAACAACTATTTTCAAGTAAATAAAAAACATGTACGCAAATCCTTAAGTACTTACTCAATGAACGGTTTGACATATGGACAATTTAAAACCACATAGCGATGTGCTTGTTTTTTTTCCATAGGTGACAACTCAAATACTGTGAAAGCTCCCTTAGAGTTACCCATTTGTGGAAAAAGTGAATCAACATGTGTATTGTAATTACCATCCGGACGATCATCAACACGTGGTGGCCTATTAAATCTTGTCTCAATCCCTTCTAAGTATCGAGAGCAAAATGTAAGAGCTTCTTCAGCCACATATCCCTCAGCTATAGAACCTTCTGATTTAGCTTTGTTTCGTACATAGGACTTCAAATGTCCTAAATACCTAGTTTGTATAATTGGCTTTAGTAAGCAAGATATAACTAAGTGACAGGTTAAATGAACAATGATTGAAAAGAGATATTTACCTCTCAATAGGATACATCCACCTATAGTGTACTGGTCCTCCAAGTTTTGCTTCATCAACTAGATGACAGGTTAAATGAACCATGATTGTAAAGAAAGAAGGAGGGAACAACATTTCTAAATGACAAAGGGTAAGGATTATTCGAGGTTGGAGCTTCTCAAGTTCTGTAAGACTTAAGCTTTTAGAGCACAACTGTTGAAAGAATGAAGACAACTCTATTAGCACTGCAGTAACTTTATCTGGTAGCACATTACGTATGGCAATGGGTAATAGTTGCTGCATAAGGACGTGGCAATCATGGCTTTTCAATCCAGAGAGCTTTCTTTGCTTCAGGTCAACACACCGTGAAATATTACTCGAGAGACCATCTGGTACTCTAATATTCTTTATAGTACGCAAGAATACATCTTTCATGGAATTTGACATTGTGAACAAAGATGGATGATATCTTCCATTTTCATCTGGCCATAAATCTTTCCTTATACCCATTTCTTTGAGATCCTTACGAGCTTTGAGATTATCCTTTGACCTTCCAGTCTCATTGAGCAAAGTGTATAACACATTGTCGCAAACATTCTTTTCAATATGCATGACATCTAGATTGTGGCGCAATAAGTTAGACTCCCAATAAGGAAGATCAAAAAATATGCTTTTCTTCCTCCACATCCCCGATTCATCATCTTCTTCAACAACTTTTCGTCGAGTCCTCTTACCTTTACTTGCCTGTAGTTCCTTCCCAAATGAAACATTGATGCCTTCAAGTTGTTCCAATATTTCTGACCCTGTTAGTACTGCTGGGGGATCCCTCAACTCAATTTTTCCATTAAATTTTGCACGACTTAGCCTAAACTTATGACCCCTTTCTAAGAAATGGCGATGCCCCAAAAAACACCATTTTCCACCATGCTTTAATCTATATGAATCAGTGTTGAAGTTACATGTGGGACAAGCATATTTACTGTGTACGTTCCACCCAGATAAGTTACCAAGGCCTGGAAAATCACTAATTGTCCACATTAATGCTGCTCGCAATGTAAACATTTCATTCTTGAACCTATCTAATGTTTGAACACCATCATGCCACAACTCTTTTAACTCTTTGATAAGAGGTTATAAGTATACGTCTATGTTGTTCCCCGGCATTTTCTCTCCGGGAATAATCATTGACAAGATTAGTGATGTTGGCTTCATGCACTCCCATGGAGGTCGATTGTATGGAATAAGCACCACTGGCCAAACGCTATAGTTTGTACGCATAGCTCCAAAGGGGTTGAATCCATCAGCTGCAAGACCAAGACGTACATTTCGAGGATCTTCGGCAAACCTATCATGAAGTAAATCAAATGTCTTCCAAGCTTCAGAATCTCGCGGATGCCTCATCTTCGAATCTTTCTTTTCTGCCGAAGCATGCCATTGCATTGATTGAGCAGTCTTAGAACACATAAATAATCGTTGAAGTCTCGGTTTTAGTGGAAAGTATCGCAATATCTTTGCCGGTTTCTTCTTTTTAGCATCGGTCCATTTAGATGTCTTGCATCTTTTGCATTCTTGCAAATCTTCATCCTCCCCCCAATATAACATACAATCATTAGGGCAAGCTGGTATCTTGGTATAATTAAGCCCTAGTTTGTTTATGGTTTTCTTGGCCTCATAGAATGTATTTGAAATCTTGGCATTTCCAAAAGCATCTTTTATTAACTTGAGGATTTCGGTCATGGCTTTGTCGCTTATTCTATATAAGCACTTTATGTGGTACAAACTAATCAAGAAAGACAATTTTGAATACTTTGTGCACCCTTCATATAATGGTTCATTACCATCTTCCAACAACTTATGAAATTCTACATTTTCTCCACTATGCTCTTCATCTCCATCTCCATCTTCTGTATTGCCTCCATCTCCATCTCCATCTCCATCTTCATTCAAGTCAGATCCAGCGACTCCAAACGCGTCATTGAGCATTGTTACCATTGGATGCTGAGATGTCGAATCATCTTGTACAATATGACTAGTTTGATAAACTTGTGACCCAACTCTAACTGCTTCGTCACCATGCCAATACCAAACTTTGTAGTTTTCTGGAAATGGCTTGACTATTAAATGTTCAAAAACTTTCTCTCTTGTTTGCCACTTGCGAAAACCACACACCGGACAAGGACATTTAATCTGACGACCCGCGAGAGACCGATGCTCAAAAGCAAAATCCAAAAACTTGTTTAAACCATCTCTATACTCATGCGTGGTTCGTGGTTTTCCAATCCACGACTTATCGATTGACATGACTAAGAGGGACTACAAATAGGGATTTAAAAAAATTAAAAGTCTATATATATTCTAAAGGTAAGAAAATTATTCTTGTTTGTGCAAATTAGATATTAAACAAATACTTAAATAGTATTCTAAAAGAAACTATAAAAAAAATTATAATTACCTCTTTCAAATGATAATTTTGTGGCTGTAACAGTGACTTTGTGAATTTTTCCTTCTCAAGTAGTTGTATATATGATCTAAAGAAGAAGCTGGGTAAGTTAAGAAGCTAAAAAAGACATTACTCATCAATTTGAAAAACAGAAATAGTATATTAATCTCACATAAAAAATTATTAATTGCCTTTTAATTTTATCATTTAAAAAATGTATTTAAAAAAAAAGAAGAAACAAATAATAGATCTGGAGGGAAATAAGGAGACTAAGGTATCTGAAATATCAGCAACAACAATGAATAGCAAGTAAATCAATGAATGGGAAAAAAAAGTAATAGCATTAACATAGTCTATATTAATAATGAGAAACTACTACTGTCTCCTATTGCACTAAGAATTTATATATTGATATATGTGTTACATCAAAGAGAGATGCTGGACTTATATATTGACATATAAAAATAAGTATAAAAAGTATAAAATTGTTGGTGTATAAAAAGTATAAAGAGAGATGCTGGACGTTCACTAAGAAAAATAAGTATAAAAATCAATTAAACCGTGTCCATGCATGATTGACATATAAAAAGTCTTCAGTTGTTGGTGTATAACATGGATAAAATTGTTTATCTTATCCTAATTAATGATCCTCTAATAAATCTATTTCTGTAAATGACAAAAAGGAGAAGCTAGCTAGAAATAGGTATGGTATGGTATGGTATGGTATGGCTCACAAGTCACAAATGTCTAGTCAATAGAGTTATAGCCCTAGATGAATGAAATTATCAAAGTCACAAGCGTAATGTTCAAGTTAAAATTCTCTAATTATTAAGGGGATGCAATTTAATTTTTCAATTTATGTTCAATGTTTGGTTATTCTACTTTTTACTAGAACAAGAACAGGAGGAATATTTTTGTGTGTGTGAATGAATTAATGCATGCCAGCTTATTGCATATGAGAGCTCTAAATTAAAATAATTTGAAAATGCTCAAATTAAATAGAATGCACTTTAAAATTGACTAGTTATTAAAATAAGTTAGTTATTTCATTTTTTTCCTTTTTACAATATGTCATTTGAAAGCATTCAAGTTGCAGTGAGTTATTAAAATCAGTTTGCAATTGAGTGCAACAGCAACAACTATAATCAATGTCAAAATTTGACTAGTTAATAAGCTCAAAAACTGCAGCACAGATTAGATTTTTCATGTACCTAGTAAACTTATTTGTTTATTTGTGTAAGAAAAGTACATGAAATAGAGGAGATTATTTTTGATAAATTATGTGTAAGAACATAAGGAAAACATTGCCTTTGTACCTTTATGAAAGTTTTAACATTGTGTATCCTTTCCTCAATAGGCTGTATCAGTTCAGCAAACTGCAAAGTAGAGAAGGATCATATAAGAAAACTTCAAACCTAAAAGCAAAAGCAAAGCCTGAAGAGATGAGGGAAAGAGGCTCTTTTGTGAGTAAAATCTATACATCAAAAATTATAACTTAGTAATAAGGTGATCTTTCATCTTATAGTTGAAATTACCAATTAACAAGCTCCATTATACAATGTTTAAATCAATGAGCTCCTATACAATTTAATAGAAAAACTTTTGTAAAAAAAGTATAATTCCCAAATTTCAAAAATGAATTTCTCTACCAAAAAAATTTCAAGAGACAAAAAATTGAAGTGCTTAACAGTTTAGTCAGTTGTAGCATGATACTCAGTTTCACTACTTTATATTTTGCACATTGACTACTGAAAATGAATATATTGTCTGGAATTTGAATTCATACATACTCTTCTGATTAATCTGAGCAATCCGAAAATAATTTGACTCAGACACCAATAATAAGCTACAAGAGTTCAGTGAGAGAAGATGACACTGAAAGAGGGGGAAAAAATAAAAATGAAAAAATCAAAGCCTAATTGTTTCTTTCTTGTTTTAGCACTCAAGTCTCAACTAATGAATGATCATGTCTTGGAGGCTCTTCAACCATGACTTTCTGCAACACAAACCATACCTGATTGAAATTGAAGACACAGCAGTGTGGAGCAGATAGAAAAAATTCACATTTTCAATAGAACTAAGAGGATAAAAAGAATATGATAGGCACAATCAAAGAGCAGGAAATGACCATTAGAAATTACAATTTCATCAATTTTGGCCATAACCCAATTAAAAATCACAATGGTAACACATGATTAATCCAAAGAATCTAACCCGGCAAATTGACCCAAAACATAAAGGAGTTGAAGTTTAAAACCAACACAACAATGAGAAATCTGCACAATACTCGACAATATCCCAAGAGAAATCACAATGAAACAAAAGAATATGACAATAATCAGGCACACAAAGTAAGAACCACTTAAATCAACCAGGAATAAACTTAGCACATAAACTATCCATCATCAGGAAAATAAGGAAAAAAACTTAAGAAGCATATTTACCAAATATCATAACCCTGACCAATAAGTTGCTCAGAAATTCCCCAAGCAGAATGCTAGGAACAAAGTATAGGAGCAGAGGAAACCAAAAACCAAATAAAGAAAAACTCCAGCCCCAACATCATTCAAGAAGAAGAGTTAATGATCTATTTTTTCAGGATAATCTCAAGCAATAAGAACGCAATTAAACTCCATGAACAGAATGCCACAGGCACAAGCACAATCAAATGGCCAGAAATCAATGAATACAGAACAGAGCCCTACTTCACTAAGCTTATTCAGTCTGAACTCATTCATCAATTCACTATATTAAGAAATAGCAGGATGAATTAACTAGCAAAATCCAAAACAATAATAAGAGTGGCAGCAATTGAACCATTGACACATGCATCGAAGTAAATACATAAGGAAAGAGAAAGTGAAGTTACCGTCAATCCAAGATCTGATATCATCGACTAGTTGAACACAAGACCCGATCGGCGTCAATCACCCCCACACCAACGTCAATGGAATACTTCAACACAAGCTCCGATCGTGGAGCTGCAGAGAAACAAACCCCCCCCAAAAACGAAGAAATCAGTAACTGGCGGAGAGGGACAGGTACCTAGAGAACTTGAGAGGGAGCTGCAGAGAAACAAATCAGTAACTGGCAGAGAGGGAGAAGTACCTAGAGAAGTCGTAACCGGTGGAGAGAGGAGAAGCTGAGAGGGAAGAACGGCGTTGTCGGAGATCGAGAGCGAAGGGAGAGAGAAGGGAGATCGAGAGCACCGTTATAGTGTGTTTCGTTTAAGGCTAGGGTTGCAATTCTTTTGTTTTATATATGTGTGAAAACGGCGGTTCAAAACCGCCATAATCACCCAGACCGCCAGCAAACACAAAGTTAATTATGGCAGCAACCAAAAATGCCATAATAACCGGGTATTACAGCGGTTCTTGAAAACCGCCGTAATGTCAATGCCATTTTAAACTCTTTTTTTTTGTAGTGAATGTGAATGGAATAACGATATCTAATGGATTTTCACACACATATTTCACTCCTTCAGCTGTTTATAACAAAATTTGTCCATGATAATATACTTTTAACATCACTCTATCATCCATTATGATATATTCATATTAAACACTCTCAATCTTGGTATTGTTTCTGTTGAATCAATGAAGAAGAAGAAAGAACCAGAGGGGTTTCCAAAGAGAGAATTGAGAGACGAAGAAAAAATGGAGAGTTCAGCCAACTTTGGGTATAACACAGAAATTGGACAGTCCGACCGCATTTTTACCATTTCAAATATTTTAAAGAACTGAAATCAGATCGTTCGATAAGCCTTATATACAAATAAAAAAATTGCATGCATGAAATCGGACCGTCCAAAGACTATACAAACAAAGATTTAAAATTTTTTTGCCTACACAAATCAGACCATCCGATTTGTGTTCCCCTTTTTTGCCACAAAGAAATCGGACGGTCCGATTTCTTTCCCCGAACTTCAAAAAACTAACGCTGTCACAACAGTGTACCCATACCTCCATAACTCAGCATTACACACACTTTATATTCATATTAAAAATAATGAGCTGTTCTGAGATCTGCCGTATACAAAATGTCTCCTGCTCACACTGTAAATATTTTTTATATTAAAAATATTACACCACATTAATCACTTACTACTTTTCTATTTAGTTGTTTCTCACACCATAAGTGACTTTACATATTTATTATAGGGATACGACGTAATTCATTAAAATTAAATAATATTATTTAATCAAATATTTAGCATCAAAGTTAAGGTAAGGTCATTTCATTTAGTCCAACATGAAAGAATATGTGTCAGTTGAGTTCACACGATAAAATCGCATGAAAAGAAGTAAAAACTAATATAGTACAATTTTTTCAATCTCAATAATATTTATGCTGTAGTTGAGATTTTTAAAATCTTTTTTGATACAAATAGTTAATATCAGAGACTACTTTTGATGCGGGGAAAACTTGTCTCAACAAATCTTCCTTCGGCAAGTGTACCGAAGTTGTCGTCAAATAAAAACTCACAATTGAGTGAGGTCGAATCCCACAGGGATTGATTGATCAAGCAACTTTAATTAGAAGAATGTTCTAGTTGAGCGAATCCAGAAATTGGGTTGAGAGTTGCAGAAAATAAAATGGTGGGAATGTAAATAACAGAAAAGTAAATGCTAGAATTAAAGGAATGGAAGTAAATGACTGAAAGTAAATTGCAGAATTATAAATGGGAATGGGGGATTTGCTCATAAAAGTAAATCGCAGAAATTAAAGAGAATGGGTAAGATTAGAGATGGGGAGTTCATTGGGCTTAGGAGATGTTGCAATTCTCCAGATCAAGTTCATTTTCATCTCTTCCTCAATCAATGCACTCATTGATCTCCTTGGCAATCTTAAGTGATTGAATTACAATTCCTTGCAATTCAATCTCTCAAATCTTGATTAATAGCCAATTCCTTGGTCAATTGCTCATGAGAAGAGATGAAGTATGGTCACTGATTATACCACATGCATTTCCCAAACCAAGTATTGAGAGGGTTACAGTCACATACCCATCCAAACCCAATTTGGTCCAGCATGAGAAAGCATTTCTAGCTTGATCTCTTCATTCCTCTTCCAAGGTTCAAAAGAGATCCAAGTTTGAATAGCTTCTCTTCCAAGATAACTACTCAATTGGATGAAGATCGAAAGCCTTCAAGTAAAATCAAGAGGAAAGATAGAAGAAGAACAATGAAAATTAGTATTGATCCATCAAATTACAACAGAGCTCCCTAACCCAATGAAAGGGGTTTAGTTGTTCATAGCTCTTGAAGATGAAAACAAAGATGGAGAATACATCATAAAACTAGAAATTGCAAAGAAAGTAAATACAGAGAGTAATTCTTTAGCCTCCTGAACTATTTTACAATTCAAAGCTACTCCTATATATACTACTCTTCTCAGCTTCTAGATCACTCTTCAAGTCTTGGGCCTTTGGATCTTGAGTTTGAAGCAGTTCCTTTCTTTATTTGGGCTTGGCTTTACTTGCAGAGAGAAAGTGCGGAGTGGGCAGAGACTTAAGCTCAGGGCGTAAGGAGTGTTAATCATTTAGTGAAAGTCCAAGTTCGGGAGCGTTAGTGACACTTAACATTGTCACTAACGTTCCAATGCACCCCTTTTTCCTTACGTTAAAACCCACGTTAACTAGGTTAACGTGGCTTTTAACGTTGCTTTGTCAACCTTCAAGAACGTTAGTGACACTCAACATTGTCACTAACGTTCCAGTGTGCCCCTTCTTGCTTCACGTTAAAGCTCACGTTAACTAGGTTAACGTGGCTTCTAACGTGGCCTTTGCCATCCTTCGAGAACGTTAGTGACATTCAACATTGTCACTAACGTTCCAATGTGCCCCTTGGTCTCACGTTGGAGTCCACGTTAACTAGGTTAACGTGGCTTCTAACGTGGCCATCTTTTAGCCATCCCAACGTTAGTGACAATGTTGAGTGTCACTAACGTTGGCTCATCCTTCATTTCTCATCGTTAGCTTCCACGTTAACCAAGTTAACGTGGAAGTTAACGTGACTCTCGGGGGTTGTGTGGTTGCTTCAACGTTAGTGACAATGTTGAGTGTCACTAACGTTGTCGACAACTCTTCATCTTCTATGTTAGTTCCCACGTTAACCAAGTTAACGTGGGAGTTAACGTGGTACTTAGCACCATAGGCCAACGTTAGTGACAATGTTGAGTGTCACTAACGTTGGCTTCTCTCCCCCCCTTTAACGTTAGAGGCCACGTTAACTAGGTTAACGTGGCTTCTAACGTGGCCACTTATGAGTGATTGCCAACGTTAGTGACAATGTTGAATGTCACTAACGTTGGCTCAACTTCTCTTCTCCACGTTAGAGTTCACGTTAACTTGGTTAACATGACTCTCTAACGTGGGCATTGATGGCTTTTTTTGAGAGTGTTATTGGCAATCACTTTTCTCATTAATCTTTGCAAGTTACCTCCCCTTTCTTGCTCCTTTTTGGTCCTGAAATCAAGCAACAAAGTGCATCAAAGCTCCAGTCCAAGTCATGAGTAATGCAACATAATATTTGTCACTAAACTTATGCAAAATCCTCTTGAAATCATGTAAAATGCACAATGTATGCTTGAGTCAAGGCATAAGTGAATATTTACCCGAAAATAGCTTATTTCCTAAAGAAATGCATGAAACTAACCTAAAAACAGTAAAGAAAAGGTCAGTGAAACTGGCCAAAATGTCCTGGCATCACAACACCAAACTTAAAGCTTGCTTGTTCCTAAGCAAGTACTGGAACAAGAGCATGATGAATGGAATATCCAGAGGAATGAGTCATCCTTGTGGAAGTCATATTACTGATTTTATGGTGGTTTCATGCATAGCAACTTAGGTTCATTCCATTACTGGCTTTCAGACCTTTATCCTGTCCTAAAACACCCACTTTGTTCATATCCCATGAGACTTTTATTCATTGATCCTTTTATTGTTATTACAAGGGTTGTTTGTGTTATTTAGGCTAAGTGCTTTGTAAGGGGGCAACTCTTTAAGATAAGCTTTCAGCCAACACTCCCGAACCAGTTGGTTCAAGGTGCTAGGTGTTGAGACACCCCTAAGGACTTACTCCCTCAAGCCTATCCCCCATACATACACACTACAGGCATTTAGTTTATTTATTTTCTTTTCTTGAGACCTTGGTGTCCAGCACCTCTTTGGGTTACTAAGTGTTCTGTAGTGAAGGTTACTCTTGATAGTGGACTTTCAGCTGATAATCCCGAGTTAGTTAACCCAAGTTACCAAGTGATAAGGCACCCCTAAGAGCTTATTCATCCAAGTATATCCCTCACACAGGAGCACCACAGACACTTGCCTCAAGCTTAAAACCATTGATGCCTAGCCTTATTGCTTACTCTTTTTCTTTTGTTTTTCACTTCCATTGTTCTTTCCCTTTTCTCTTCTTAGGATCTTGTTATTAACTTAGTCTCATGAGTGTATCCAAAGCAAAGTATTCAGGATAGATAGTTGTCCTCCTAGCCTTGTGGTTGAACCAACTTAGCTAACTTATGACTACCCCAAAGATTCATGAATGCACTTCCACAATATAAACTCCACTCTGGTCTTTTACAACTATAATCATTCTCTTTTTATTTGATTTAAAAAGGGACAAGCTTACAAGTAAATAAGGGAGTGATGCAGTGACATAAAGACCAGTAATCATGGACCTATTCAGAAGGAAAAACTTAAAAGACAGAATTTAAAAAAATTTAAACATGACATGGAAGTATGTTCTATTTCATACAAGATCTTCCTTATTTAAAGCATAGAAAAGATGGACTAAAAAGAACTCCACCACCTTTCATTCATGTGGATGTCCATGCTCCCATCCTTGTTTATCCTCATTGTGTCTCTCTTGAGTACTTGTACTTCCACTTCCCTTGCCTTTTCCAAGCAGCTTCCTTCAGAAACCACTATCTTCCATCTTCTTCTTGAGTGTCTCCTTTTGCTGTTTCACTTTTCTCTCTTCTTGTTCTACAAATTCTTTTTGAACTTTATCATATGCAGGGATGGCATAGTGTAGATGATGCATATTACTGGTCATGTAGTTCAACTCGGCTTGAGTGTTTACATAGAACTCTTCCCTATGTAGTTGCCTTCCTTCATTGAGTACACTGAACTCATTAAAAGTTTTCATTTGGGCTATCTGTCGCTGGTTGAGCTCTTGCAAGTGCTTCTCTTGAAGTTCTTGCCTCTCATTCACTTGGTTGATGGCTTGAGTGAGCTGAGAGTAGTATTCCTGCTGCTGCTCCATTTGTTGTTTTTGCCGTGCTTCCTGTTGGTTCAGCCGGTTCAGTATTTGCTCTTGTCCTTCCATATGTCTCTGTCCTAAATCTTCAATGGCTCTTAGAAGGTGAGTCATATTCAAGTTGGCTGGGTCATGATACTCTTCTTGTTGATGTTCTTCCTGATGGTATTCCTCTTGATGAGCTTCTTCCTGGGCCTTTTGCCTTCCTATATGTGGCCTTCTTAGTTGCTGAGCCGGTGTGGTATAGACCATTCGCTCGAGGGTGACTGGCCTACCTGGGTTTACCCAGTCTGGGCTGCTGTCCTCAAATACTACCTTGGCCTTGTTGCACAAGCGGAGAATGGTGCTGGGGTACCAAAGTCTGGCTCCTGAGTCAGCTTTCTCAGCTGACTCTTGAATCCCTTCGGCAATGAGCTCATGCACCTTGATTTCCCCACCTTGTACTAAGCATTGTACCATAGTGGCTCGATTGATGTTAACCTCCGAATTGTTAGCAGCTGGTAGGATGGACCTCCTTACAAGCTCAAACCACCCTTTGGCTTCAGGGTGAAGGTCCCCCCTTTTTATGAATTTTGGTCTCCCATCTGAGTACCTCTCCCAGTCAGCGGCTATGACACAGATGTCTGATGCTATCTCTGAGAGCTCATCCTTATCGGGGCTTCTACTTATCCTTTCCTGATAACTCTCCTCATCAAAATGAGGTGATTTTAATTGAAGAGCTCTTGTTATGGCACTTGGGCTGAAGTCCACCTCCCTTCCTCTCACATAGCTTTTGAAGGTTGGGGCTTTGGTCTTATCCTCTCTAACTGCATTTGCATAGAATTCTTTGATGAGGTTTCCATTGATCTTTCCCTCTGGACTGGTGAGCAATTGCCACCCCCTCTGTTCGATTTTTCTCCAAATCTGTGGTGATTCATTTGCATTGATTTGGAAGATTAATTCTGGCAATATCCTTCTGACACTTATCCGCTCAAATTCATGCTCATGAAAGGCAGTCTTGAATCTCTTGTCATCAAAAGGAGCACTCTCCATAGGCCCTTTCCTCTTTTGCCTCTTTGAGCTTGATGATGCCATGGCTTGAATTGTTGTTTGAGGGGGTTTGAGGCTTCGGATAGATGAAGAGAGGATTGGTTAAAGCAATTTGTGATGAAGGGTTTAGTGTGCCAATAGAAGTGTGGAGAGTGGGGATTTGAATGTGAGGAGTGAGCATGCACTACGGTTCACTTATATAAGAAAATCATGAGTGGATGAAGGGTGTGGATTGCATGAATGTTTACTAGATGAACGGATGGGGTTGTGTATGAAGGGAAGACAAGGATCATCACTTTAATGAGAGTGATTGGTTCGTTCTTCAAGGGTCTTCTTTCTCCAATGTTGCATGGCAGCGTTTCCCCATGCGTTCCTTCTTGAGACATGTGTGTAGTGCTCTTCATTAAGTGGTGAAATCTCCCCCATTTAATTGTCCAATCAATCCTTTTTATGCTTCTTTTCCTTTCCTATAAAGATTTGAAATAAGGGAATTAATATATAAAAAAAATTAAAACTCTACGGCTAGAATAAAATGAAAGAAAGGATTTGATTGTTTGTTTATGAATTTCAACCAACTGACTAACTATTGGTGGTTCCTTATATGCATTTTGGTGGCACCATGGGGTGACACCAAACTTAGTCTGAAGCACTGTGATGAAAGTTTTGTGTTCAAAGCTCCCAAGACTAGCATGCAACTTGGTTCGCTTTGAACACCAAACTTGTTCCTCACTATATTCTGCATAAGAAGACTTTCACCAATTGTTTGTTAAGTTTGGATTGAAGCTCATAAAGATTGACTTATTCATTATCATTTGAAAGCATATAAAACATGGGTTGCCTCCCATGAAGCGCTTCTTTAGCGTCACTAGCTTGACGTTTTTTTTTCTTTCATCACGGTGGTTGGTAGTGCTTAAAGTCCTCCCCTCTTGCTGTGGACTTGTATCCATTGGTTGGATCAATGATCTCCACATGTTCCAGGAAAAGAACTCTGTTGATAGTGAAGACCTTGGGTAATTGAGATGGCACAGTAGGGATATTAGGGGGAATATCCGGGAAGTAGGCTGAGACAACTCTATCCCCTGGAGAGAAGTCTTCCGTAGGGATCTTCTTGTTCCTCCATCTCCTTAATACCTTCTTTTTTGTTTCTTTTGAGGTTGCCTTCCCCTTGGTGACCTCTTTTCTCCAAGGAGTTGTGATGCTATCTTCACCTGCCTCTAGAGGTTTGGGTTCCTCCAACTTTTCCTTGAGCTGTGGCAATTGCTGTTTTCCTTGTTTGTTAGTTAAGGGGGTCTCAGAACGAACTGGCTGTGCTTCAGTGCTTGTTTCCTCCTTCAGTGTCTCATTATCATTTGTGCTTAGTTCCTTGTCCTCTTGATCTGTTTCTTGTGAGAGTTTGAAAACATTGAAGCTGAGTCGTTCATCATGGATTCTCAATATTAGCTCCCCTTTCTCTACATCGATAAGTGCTCTGGCCGTAGCTAGAAATGGTCTTCCCAATATGATTGGGTGAGTGTGACTTTCTTCCATGTCCAGAATGACAAAGTCTGTTGGGAGAAAGTACTTCTCAACCTTTAGCAACACATTTTCCACCACTCCTATTGCTTGCTTTTGAGTTTTGTCAGCCAGTCTGATAATGACATCTGTAGGCATTATCTCATTGATCTACAGCCTCTTCACCAGGGATAAGGGCAGTAAATTGATGCTGGACCCTAAATCGCATAGTGCTCTGTCGAACATAGTTTCACCTATGGCACAAGGGATATGAAAACTTCCTGGGTCTCTTCTTTTTGTAGGTAACTCAGGTTGAATAAGGGCACTACATTCCTTGTTCATCACTATAGTCTGCCCTCCCTTGAGTGAGCTTTTCCTGGGAAGAAGTTCCTTCATATATTTGATGAATGCAGGCATTTGTTGAATTGCCTTGATGAATGGTATGTTCACATGCAGAGATGCAAACAAGTCTAGGAACCTTGAGTATATTCTTTTTCCCACAGCACCATTGAGCAGTTGAGGGAATGGTGCATAGAGCTTCAGCAGCTCTTGTTGTGAGATTTCTGGTTCTTTGTGATCTCTATCCTCCTCCTTTACTGAGTTGTCTTCAGGTTGTTTGCACATTTTGCCTTGCTTGTCTTCAATCTCTTGATCACTTGTAGTGACCATTTTGCAATCTTCCCATCTTACTTTCTTTGCTTCTCCCTTGGGGTTTTTCTCAGTGTCACTTGGGAAGCTATCAGTAGGTTTGGGAATCTTCTCAGCTAAATATCCCACCTGGAATTCCATCTTTCTAATGGTTTCTCCCGGGTTCTTAATATTGGCTCGCACCTCCTCTTTGAACACCTTATTTTCTTGAATCTCTTGGCTTATTCCTTCAAGTAAGGCTTCAATCTTAGAGAGCCTGTCATCAATTGATGAGTGATTCGGAGCAGATGTGCTGTTTTGGTTTTGATAAGTATGTGGAGAGTTGTTATTGTGGGGGTGTTGAGATGTCCTCTGGGTGAATTGTTGGTGAGCTGCATTGTTGTTGGAGTTGTAACGTCTCTGGTCTTGGTTTTGATCTTGCTCACTTCCCCACCCAAAGTTCGGGTGATTTCTCTATCCAGGGTTGTAGGTCTTGGAGTATGGATCATAGTTTTTCCTTGGTGAATTCCCAATGTAGTTGGCTTGCTCCTGACTTCCTTCTGCTTCTTGGTTTACTCCTTCTTGTGTTGTTGATGAAGTGGAGATTGCTGCTACTTGGTTCATCTCCATCTTCTTGGTGAGGTCAGCCAGCTGCTGGGTAATGAGCTTGTTTTGGGCCAACAGAGCATCTACATTGTTTAGCTCCATCACTCCTCTTGTGTTTCCTCTTTCGGAAGCATAGAAGTAGTCGTTTTCTGCTACTGTTTCAATAACATCTATGGCTTCCTCAATGGTCTTCTTCTTGTTCAAGGACCCTCCAGATGAATGGTCTACTGCCTTCTTTGACTCATAAGAGAGCCCTTCGTAGAAAATGTGCAGCTGGACCCATTCGTTGAACATGTCAGGTGGACACCTCCTTGTTAAGTCTTTGAACCTCTCCCATGCTTCATACAGAGTCTGACCATCCTGTTGCCTGAACGTTTGAACCTCAGCTCTCAGCCTATTGATTCATTGAGGAGGGTAGAATCTTGCTAAGAATTTGTTCACCACATCCTCCCAAGTTGTCAAGCTCTCCTTTGGGAAGGATTCCAGCCATTTGGCTGCCTTGTCTCTGAGTGAGAAGGGAAATAAGAGCAATCTATAGGCGTCAGGATGAACACCATTAGATTTCACTGTGTCACATATTCTCAGGAAGGTGGTCAAATGTTGGTTGGGATCTTCTTGAACACCTCCTCCAAACGAACAGTTGTTCTGAACAAGGGTGATGAGCTGTGGTTTAAGTTCAAAGTTGTTGGCATGGATTGTTGGTTTTTGGATGCTACTTCCACAATTGCCTGGGTTTGGATTAATGTAAGAGCCCAAAACTCTTCTATCCTCTCCAGCATGATTTGCTCCACCTCCTCTGCCATGGTTGTGAGTCTCTTCTTCATGATGATTTTCCATATTTTCTTCCATGTTTAGTTCAAAGTATTCCTCAAACTGTTCCTCCTCTTCTTTAGCACCAACTACTCGTTTTTCTTTTGCCTCCCTCCTTAGTCTAAGGAAGGTTCTCTCTGGTTCAGAATCAAAGGAAGTTGAAGCCCCACTTCTTCTCCCTATCATACAACCAACAATGACAAGCAGAGAAAATAGGTGCAGACAGTATTTGTGTCAGAATTGATGTTAGTTGTGGGTGATGCAATATATCAAACAGTTAGTGGGTTAGCAAACAGAATTTGAAAATAACAAAGAGAAACAAAAGAGTAGAGGAGAAGGTAAGAAGTTTAGCTAAAACAAAAAGTAAATCACTCAAACAGAAAATGAAATACACAAAATAAAATGCTCAATCTAGTGATCTTCCAATCTAATCATTGTTGATGCACAATCAATCCCCGGCAACGGCGCTATAAACTTGATGTGGGGAAAACTTGTCTCTCAACAAATCTTCCTTCGGCAAGTGTACCGAAGTTGTCGTCAAGTAAAAACTCACAATAGAGTGAGGTCGAATCCCACAGGGATTGATTGATCAAGCAACTTTAATTAGAAGAATGTTCTAGTTGAGCGAATCCAGAAATTGGGTTGAGAGTTGTAGAAAATAAAATGGTGGGAATGTAAATAACAGAAAAGTAAATGCTAGAATTAAAGGAATGGAAGTAAATGACTGAAAGTAAATTGCAGAATTATAAATGGGAATGGGGGATTTGCTCATAAAAGTAAATCGCAGAAATTAAAGAGAATGGGTAAGATTAGAGATGGGGAGTTCATTGGGCTTAGGAGATGTTGCAATTCTCCGGATCAAGTTCATTTTCATCTCTTCCTCAATCAATGCACTCATTGATCTCCTTGGCAATCTTAAGTGATTGAATTACAATTCCTTGCAATTCAATCTGTCAAATCTTGATCAATAGCCAATTCCTTGGTCAATTACTCATGAGAAGAGATGAAGTATGGTCACTAATTATACCACATGCATTTCCCAAACCAAGTATTGAGAGGGTTACAGTCACATACCCATCCAAACCCAATTTGGTCCAGCATGAGAAAGCATTTCTAGCTTGATCTCTTCATTCCTCTTCCAAGGTTCAAAAGAGATCCAAGTTTGAATAGCTTCTCTTCCAAGATAACTACTCAATTGGATGAAGATCGAAAGCTTTCAAGTAAAATCAAGAGGAAAGATAGAAGAAGAACAATGAAAATTAGTATTGATCCATCAAATTACAACAGAGCTCCCTAACCCAATGAAAGGGGTTTAGTTGTTCATAGCTCTTGAAGATGAAAACAAAGATGGAGAATACATCATAAAACTAGAAATTGCAAAGAAAGTAAATACAGAGAGTAATTCTTCAGCCTCCTAAACTATTTTACAATTCAAAGCTACTCCTATATATACTACTCTTCTCAGCTTCTAGATCACTCTTCAAGTCTTGGGCCTTTGGATCTTGAGTTTGAAGCAGTTCCTTTCTTTATTTGGGCTTGGCTTTACTTGCAGAGAGAAAGTGTGGAGTGGGCAGAGACTTAAGCTCAGGGCGTAAGGAGTGTTAATCATTTAGTGAAAGTCCAAGTTCGGGAGCGTTAGTGACACTTAACATTGTCACTAACGTTCCAATGCACCCCTTTTTCCTTACGTTAAAACCCACGTTAACTAGGTTAACGTGGCTTTTAACGTTGCTTTGTCAACCTTCGAGAACGTTAGTGACACTCAACATTGTCACTAACGTTCCAGTGTGCCCCTTCTTGCTTCACGTTAAAGCTCACGTTAACTAGGTTAACGTGGCTTCTAACGTGGCCTTTGCCATCCTTCGAGAATGTTAGTGACATTCAACATTGTCACTAACGTTCCAATGTGCCCCTTGGTCTCACGTTGGAGTCCACGTTAACTAGGTTAACGTGGCTTCTAACGTGGCCATCTTTTAGCCATCCCAACGTTAGTGACAATGTTGAGTGTCACTAACGTTGGCTCATCCTTCATTTCTCATCGTTAGCTTCCACGTTAACCAAGTTAACGTGGAAGTTAACGTGACTCTTGGGGGTTGTGTGGTTGCTTCAACGTTAGTGATAATGTTGAGTGTCACTAACGTTGTCGACAACTCTTCATCTTCTACGTTAGTTCCCACGTTAACCAAGTTAACGTGGGAGTTAACGTGGTACTTAGCACCATAGGCCAACGTTAGTGACAATGTTGAGTGTCACTAACGTTGGCTTCTCTCCCCCCCTTTAACGTTAGAGGCCACGTTAACTAGGTTAACGTGGCTTCTAACGTGGCCACTTATGTGTGATTGCCAACGTTAGTGACAATATTGAGTGTCACTAACGTTGGCTCAACTTCTCTTCTCCACGTTAGAGTTCACGTTAACTTGGTTAACGTGACTCTCTAACGTGGGCATGATGGCTTTTTTTAGAGTGTTATTGGCAATCACTTTTCTCATTAATCTTTGCAAGTTACCTCCCCTTTCTTGCTCCTTTTTGGTCCTGAAATCAAGCAACAAAGTGCATTAAAGCTCCAGTCCAAGTCATGAGTAATGCAACATAATATTTGTCACTAAACTTATGCAAAATCCTCATGAAATCATGTAAAATACACAATGTATGCTTGAGTCAAGGCATAAGTGAATATTTAACCGAAACTAGCTTATTTCCTAAAGAAATGCATGAAACTAACCTAAAAACAGTAAAGAAAAGGTCAGTGAAACTGGCCAAAATGCCCTGGCATCAACTTTTTAATTTAACTCGATTTTATATATCTAACATGTGTACATATTTTTTTTATTTTCATAAATAATAAACTTAAGTCAAATTACTTTTCTAAAACATTTTATAAATTTAGTACAAAAAGTTTTTTGACATAACAACTATTTCAGGCATTTATTTTAAGGACAAGTTAATCCATTTTAGTTGTTTGGTAGATTTTGGTATTTAATTGACTAATTTGTTGTGGATTTAATTTTATTTAAAAATTTATTATTAATTAATGAATTGTTAAATACATAAATTAAACCCCCTTTAAATAAAAGAGTAAATTAATCACACCAACTCAAGTTGGTTAATAGATGATATATATATATATATATATATGGTGGCATTGACTTGTCTGTGGCTAAGGTGGCTATGAGAGACTTACCAATTTGGTTGTGACACTTGGCATATTTGACTGTAGGTGGGGAACTATTTGAATTACTTATACGTGGTAGATTCACTAATAATGCGCAGTAAAAATCAACACATCAGTAAAGAATAGTGTTTAACAACAAATCATTGGAGAGAGAATCTAAAAAATTAAAAAAATATAATATAGAAGGATTGTGAAAAATTGTGTAAAAAATCAACGAATGTAGAAAGCCATCATTGGAGAGGCTTGCTGTGGAAAGGGTTTATGGAGAACTAGGGTTCGAATGGTAGATTTTCATCAGATATCGGAAGGTGGCGCCCAGCTAGTTTTAATGACATGTTATTCTTGGGGCATCATACTGGAGAGCGGGACGCCGGGACATGTGGAGGTGGTCTGTATTGAAGTTGTTGGACATCAAGAGGAGCACAGAGGGATAATCGTGGGGGTTGGATGTATCATTTTTTTTCTTCTGGGGTCAAAGACTGGGATCGTAAGTTGGCCCAGATCTAAGAAATCGAACCCTAACTCGCTATTCGACCTGGTTTCCAAACAGAAGCTACACACTTTGACTTGTTCTCTCGTTCATCCCTTCATTGTTGTCGTTCTTCATGGTGGAGGAGGGATGTAAAATTTGAGAAATTAATAAATAATTAGCCAATAAATTAATTATTATTTAAAGAAATTAGAAACTTAAATTTTATAATTTAATGATATAGAGCTAATTAAAATAAGAATATTGACACTAATTTTAAAGAATTTGACCAAAAATTAAGTTGAACAGGCCGAATCGGGTGAACCGGGCCCGTATTGGGCCCAAGGCCCACCTAACTCACTTAAACAAAATGTGCTCAGCTCATTCTCTTCCCCCATTCACATGCAAACATGCTGAGAATTTATCAAGAGGGGGAAGAACACTTTTCATTCGTAAACCCTCACTCAAACCTTTGATTCTACACAACTTTTCGCTCAGAGTTCCGATCGCCGCACCGTTTACGGCCACGCGTCTGCAGTGACGAGCTCTACAAAGCTTAGTACATTATAAGGTGAGGAAATCACATTCCTAGTTCCTATTTTCTCTTCTCCAATTCAAAAATTTCATGGTTTTAGGTGTTGAAATTTTTGGTTAATCTGATGTTTTAGGATCAAATTGACTTGAAAATTAGCGAGCTTGCTTAGTGGGGTTGTTCTTGGGTTATACGAGGAAATTAGCCAAGGTATGGTTTTGGTTTCTCATATTTAATATATAATGTCTTGTGAAAACTTAGGCTAGACGACCTAGGATAAGTTAAATTATGACTTTTGGAGCTTGATTGATAGTTTTAGTTGACAATGTATGTTGAATTGATGAGGCATGATAAATTTAATGGTTTTATGATATGAATGTAGTTGATGTGGTGAAAAGATTGATGAATGATATTTTTTATGGTGATAAATGAAAATATTGAATGTGGATATATGAATGTTAATAATTGTGTTGGTATGATCGACCATGTTGGAATGATATGTATTCAAAATTGCGGTATGATTGGTGGTGATAGAGTGCGGAGCTGTGTTTTGGTATAATTTGGTGGATTATGACTTGGATGTAGAGTTTTATTCATTTTTTAATTCTCCAAAGTAAACATAAAATACACATTAATGCATTTCTAAACAAAAAAATCTTTTCATATGGTCCAACTGAGGCCCATAAGTCAGAAAATAAAAACTTATAATTATCTTGTTATTTAAATAACTATGTCTATCTACAACAAAACTGTCTTTGTATACAACATAACCATTAATTCCACATTTGCATAAGCCCCAATCTGTTAGCTTTTTTCTTGTCCAAATTAGCCAACAACAAAAAGTTATATATGCAAAAACAAAAAATCAATTCACCCGGCCAAGTGAAAGGCCCGCATTACAACAACAAAAATATTTACACATTTACTCTATCATCTTTATATTAATAAAAGTAGAATAGCAAAACAGTGATACAAACCCATATTGCCTAATACATTGACACGTTCTTATCAATGAGGTGACAAAGCTTACTCACCAATTTGGTTACTAGTATGTAGCATTTGGTTACTCCCCAACTTTGTCCTTCTCGGTCACCAATTTGGTTTCAACAATCCCAAGGTTAGACATGCAATTTGGTTACTGGTATGAAGCATTTGGTTACTCCCCAACTTTGTCCTTCTCAGTCACCAATTTGGTTTTGACAATCCCAAGGTTAGACATACAATAAACTTAATTCTCTGTTTTCTCATTGGTTGATAAGTAACTTGCAGGATCGCCAACTTGGATTAAGCATGCATAAAGGATGTTAAACTTACCCGCACTGTTAATACATTTCAATGGCAACTTTTTATGACAACTTTTTAGTCTTCCTTGTGTGAAGCTGATGCTATACATATACATGTTTGTCTGATAAGTTAGTGTAGAAGGTATATTAATGAGCAGATATTTTATACCATTTTCTTAGTGTTTTCAGTTACATTTTATCAAGTTTTAGTATGTTTTAGTGCAAAATTCACCTTTTGGATGCTACTTTGAGTTTTTGTGCTTTTCTTATGATTTCAGGTGATTTTTGGGTGAAATTAGCAAGTTTTGGCAAAGTCTAATTCAGAGGCAAAGAAAGGATAGCAGATGTTGTCAAATCCTAACCTCTGTGCAGTCCAACGAGCATATCTTGAGCTACAGAGGTCAAATTGATGCTCTCACAACAGCGTTGGAAAGATAACTTTCAGAGCTTTCTAGAAGTATATAATAGTCTATACTTTTCTTTAGAAATGACTGCCCAAAATGGGCGTTGAATGCCCAACTTACCCCCTTTCTGGTGTTCAACGCCCAAGAAGGACCAAGGCCAGCGTTGAACACCCAAAACTGGCGTTCAATGCCACCAAGGGAGCACAAGGCAGTGTGGACACCCCCTAGAGGGCGTTCAACACCCACTCATCTAAGTTGAATGCCAGGCATCAGTCCAAACACTCACCAAGTGGGCCCCAAAGTGAATTTTAACACTTCTTAGCTTATTTTATTTTTTTTTTGTAATTTTTAATTAAGAACAATATCTTTTAGGTTTAGTCTTAGAGTTTTTATTATAAATAAGGAACTTCCTTCCTCCTGAGGATTAGGCCTCCCAGGAGGGGAGAAGCACAGACACATTACATTACACCTTATCTATTTTCTGTAAAGTATGAGCAACTAAACCTCCTAAGTTAAAGATAGGAGCTCTGCTTATTCCCATGGATTAATATCATTACTTTTCTACTTTAATATATGTTTGACTCCATTCTATGATGCATTTTCGTTCTTCATCTTTATGAATTTGGGGTGGAATGGAAGTATGATCCCTTAGTCTACATGAGTTCTTGCGAGTCCCTGACAGGATAGTATTGAGCTGTAGCTTGAGAATGCATCACAGATCCCAACAGAGTATCTGGGCTAATTGGGATAAGTGACATAAAATCTCGTTAGTCATGGGTAATTGAGATTTCTATGGCGCTAAGGCTAGAATCCTGAGCTTCATTCTCTGATCCGGAAGATCTGACCTTGTCTGTGGCGTTTTGAGTAGGGTCATCAGAGATTGAATTGCGTGAGCTTCACCCTCGTTCAGATTGAATGACCACTGACCCTGACATTTGATGTGGATCAGAGGAGATCAATGACCACTGACCATGGCTTTGATCACTTACAGCCTTACCATTGAATGAATCATTCGTTGTTAAATTAGTCAGTAAGAAGTATTAATCTGGAAGGATAAGTATCTTCGAGGTCTTAATTACTTCCGTATATTATCTTTTTTCCAATCTTTAATTGCTTTTCTTTACTTTCTTGTTTATGCAAATCCAACAACAACAACTCTCTTTTCTAATCGCCTAACTAAGATCTGTAGGATAACAACTGCTTGCTCAATCCAACAATCCTCGTGGGATTGACCCTCATTCACCTAAGGTATTACTTGGATGACCCGATGCACTTGCCGGTTCAGTTGTGCGAGTTCTAATTTTGCGCACCATGTATACACTATAGAGGCAGTTTCAGATGGCAATGCTTAATGTTTCAAATAGTACAACCCATGGATTTGATCGTGTGGTAGACATTAACCCGTCTAAACTAGAATGGTCTGTGGTGGTGGGCGTTGTTCGAATGTACGAGGTTTTGAGTCAGTGGAATCCAGATGAAGTTTTTAGCATTGAGATGATCCTTCAGGATGAATGGGTAAGTGTATCGTGTATTGATATCATTTATTATTTTAGTGTGATGAAGCCTATGGGTTTATTAACGTTTTTATTAAATTTTTCTTACTTTATTTTTGTGTGGTTGGCTTTTGTTCATAGGGTGATCGGATCCATTATACTATACCGAGGAACAACATTGTGATATTTAGGAGTGTTATCTGCGATCATGAAATCTATTCCCTGAAGAATTTTATTGTGCAAGGCTATAAAAATTCAGTGAGGACTACACCTCACAAATATAAACTAAGCTTTTATATGAAAACGCCTGTGTCTAGACTCACTCCTGACACATTTCTTTTCAACCCGTATCGATTCACAAAGTATGAAGAAATTGAGTCAATGGCTTTGGTCGTCGCTCAAAACCACCTGATCAGTTAGTATTGGGACTTTCATTCTAAGTTGTTATGGTTGCTTTGATTCTTGGTCACCTTGATTTTGAGTGAAGAATTAGTGATTGGAATATGTTTTCAATGTCTTATGTAGATTGCATTGGTCATGTGGTAGCTAAAGAAAATGTAAGAGATTTGGTAACCAAAACTGGGCAACACACTAAACGCATAGTGGTTTATTTGAAGGATTTAGAGTTTGTTTTCTTGAGACTCCTTTTGTTGTTGAATCAATTTTGAATAAATTATTTTGATGGGGTTATAATTTATTTTATATTAGGTGTTTGTGTGTGACTTTGGTGGTGTTCTTATTCATGCATTCAACCTATGTTTTTATAGGACATAAGATGAAGTGTACTCTATTTGGCAACTTTGTTGATGAAGTGGTTACATTTTTACATAGGCCAGATTGTGAGCCATTAGTTATGGTTGCCCAGCTTTTTAAACCATATGTGTATTTGAATGATGTTAACATCCAAAGTAGCTTTGATCCTTCTCGAGTATATTGTAACGCTGACTTCCCTGCTGTTATTAGTTTCAAAAAGAGGTATGCAAAAATGAAAAAAAGTGAAGGTTCATTTCTTTAGTTTTTTATCTTCAAATATGGATAAGTTTTTTACCAAAAAAGACTGTGTTGTTTTATGTTCAATATTTTTGTGTTATGTAGTTTACTTGAGCAAGGTGATCTAGCTTCTCAGAGAATCAATCTTATTGAGAGTCATGGCCAAACTTCCTTGTATGATGAATCCCAGGGAATAACTCCAATCAAGTCAATGGAAGAAGTTCTAAACTTGGACCATGTGAGCTTCTTGGTTTAGTTTTTGAGTTTAAACATTCCTTTATTTTATGTAATCTGTTGATTGAAAGAGGTTATGCTTTTTTAATGGTTAGGAGACATCCTGTTGGGTTGTTGGTACCATAGTTTTTGTCGATGTGGATTTGAAGGATTGGTTCTACGTATCGTGCAACACATGTCCCAGAAAAGTGTAGCCAAATAAGGACAGCTATTGATGTGACCATTGTAGAAAGGTGGGGTTTAATGACACTCTCAGGTAATTTGATGACAATAAGGATGTATTAATGTGCATTTTTTTTGCATCTGTCACAATACAGCTTGGTGTTCCTAATTCCCATTAATATTGTGTTGTGTTTATAGGTATCACCTTGTTGTCATCCTTACTGATGGTACCGGTTGTATTAAGGTGACCTTATGGAATTCAGAAGCCAAAGCTATTCACAACTAGAAAATTGCTTAATACAGATTTACAAACAGATTTGGTCTTTATTACAAACGGATTTTCGGTTACCGATGAAATTACCGACAGATTTTGTCCCTCTGCAAAAGCCTCGTCGGAAATTATTTACCGACGGATTTTTTTCCGTCGGTAATTTAACGACAAATTTTTACCAGTTACCGACAGATTTTTCCTCGGTAAATTCTCCCCTCTATTTCCCTAAAACGGCAAACTTTCTAACGGATTTTTCATCGGCAATTAGAGACAGGTTTTTTGCGGATTTTTCGTCAGTAATTAGAGACAGATTTTTTGACGAATTTTCTGTCGGTAATTAGAGACAGATTTTCCGACGGATTTTCCGTCGGTAATTAGAGACAGATTTTTCGATGGAGTTTCCGTTGGTAATTGGCAACAAATTTTTCGTCTGTAATTGTAACCTTGGTAAACCATCCCTAACTCTGAATACAAACAGAAAATTCTTCTGTAAATTCGTCAATAAGGTAAAATAGAATTTATTTTAGATTTTTCCATTGCAAAATAAAATTGTTTTTATACAAAATAAATATAAATTTAATATAAATTTTTATCTAATTTGTATTCGAATATTTATAATATTTCAAAAAATAAACAAATTCATTGTATTATCAAACTAAAAGAAAAGTACTATAAACAAGCAAGTCAATATAATTCAAAACATAAACAAAGTGTATTGATCATCAACTATAATTCTTAGTATAATGTTCAACCATACTAAAACTATCAGCTATAGTCTTCAGTGTCATCTTCATCCTCATCATCATCATAGTCCTCATCCGAAGAGATTGAGGGTGGCAGCGGTGGCAGTGGTAGTGGAATAACACTAGAACTACTTGACGCTCTAACCTTCTCATAATAACTAATATAAGCCTTATTCCATCTCTTCTGTTTTAGCTTTACCTTCTGAACCTTTCCAATTGCCCGTTCCAACTTTTCTAATTTTTTTGAGCCTTTTCCAAAGGAGCCAAGCGTGTATCTAATAACTTACTAATACGCTCATCTGTTTGTTGAGTAACACACTGAAAAAGCTCTTCATTGAGATTACGAATCTCTTCTCGCAAATCAGGAACAGAATTTTGATTTCTAGATGCTCTTCCAGATACAGAATCGGCAGAAGTAGTTTCAGACTTGATAGAGCTAGAAAAGAATGCCCCTTTTCCGTAAACTCGATTCTTCTTTTGCCCACCACACACTTCCTCCCAAATCAAGTCTTCATCAATTGGTGGTAGCATGATTCCCTGTGCTTGAGCCTCGGCATGTTGGGCTTGAACTTCTGCTAATTTTTTTATAAACTTCTCCTATTGCACAATGATTATATCAATTATATAAATAAAGTTTCAAACAATATAGTCACATCAAATACAACTTGTTGGGAAAAATTGCATCAAATTCAGAAGAAGATAGGTTTTATTATGGGACACGAAATCAATTACCTTCTCTCTCTTTGATGCCAATCTCTCCACTTATTTAATTAATATTCTTTCACCATTTCTTTTTCCTCTTCTTGCTCTCCACTCTCAAATCAATCCACTAATTGAACTATTAATTTAACAACTCATCTTTCACTTAATCACACCCTAAACTAATTAAGCATTCCTAGTTGTATATATACATACATGCATGTGTGTACATAAATATTTAAGTGGCAGCATGTACATTAATTTAACATTTATACTATATCTCACATGAGTGTCTTGAGAGCGCTTGTCCACCCATTTAGACTTGTCACTTTTAAGTGTGTGAGATTCCTTGAAGACTTCCTCGTGGGTTGGTGTACGGCTTAACTGCCTCTTCTGTTTCACATAAAACACAAAATAAGAAAAATTTTACATAAATAGATGTCTATTAAATAAGATCTAAAGCCACTTAAATTATGTTACCATCCTCTCTATAGTTGAGCTCAATGGAATAGAACCACCGCAATGGACAGAACCACCTAAGAGTGATGCTCGATTCTCCCTTGCTTTTTTTCTTATATTTTCCATTTCTCATCCATTTCCCAGTACCTTTTCAACACATTTTTGTAAGCAGGAATTAGCCATTCATGGGTTGTATCCACACCGTCACGGATATCTGACATCATTTGGCTAAATCGCTTACTTGTCCTATACTTGAAAGCCCTCCAAAAAAACTCTTCATCATCATCATCATCAATAAGAAAGTGGCTCTGCATATAAAAAGGGTAACATGATATAAGAATTTAAATTAAGCTATCCTTCCCATACTCATCAAGTTGCTACTTACAGACAAGACATAACTATCAATGATACTTAAATAATATCCCAAATTTAGTGACTGATGAGGTATATATTTAAGCTTGCATTAGCAAGAGTTTGCAACTTTGCATAAATTCACATTAAACTAAATAATAATAAAGACACAAACAGGAGGAACTTTATATCTTTTAGGAGGTTCATGTAAGGAAATGGTGCTAATGGTGCTAGTGGTGCGATAAACTTCAAAAGTCGTACTTGCTTTATTATGAGAATCATCCCCCAAATGAAAACCCCACAACACCCTCCTGCTGGTGTCACGCAATCAATCAATCAAATTTTAAATTCAATCCAACAAAATTCTCATTCATATCTAGTGTCATGCAAACATCAATATGAACATAATTATAATTAAGTTTCCACATAACAATATTCATAAGAAAATAATCTTGTTCTTAGAATAATTTATATGATTTGCAAGATATATATGTTACTTTTATCTTCCACTCCTTAAACCAAAGCTTCTTTGTCGGAAGAGGGACATCTCCAAACTTTTTGTACAGTTTATCATATCGTTTCTTGATTATCTCTGTAATCTTCTGAGAACCAGGAGGGAAAGGTAACCAACTGATAATTTCATAAAGAATTGACAAATTAGAAAACTAAAAAAATAGTTTTAAGTCAAGAAAGGGTTGTTATTCATTTTCATAGTCCCAACAGTAAAAAGGGGAGAGTGTGTTTTCAGTTGGGTGGATTTCGTTTTTTTAATGCCTTCAATAACTTCTACCTTACTTCTTCATACTAAAAAGGAGATGTAATACTAAAGTATTTTAACTTTTAAGCATCAAACAACATGAAATTAAAAGTAACATATAATTTGCATGATTCCTCTCACAGTTGGAATTGTTCCTCGTAGCCGGCCAGGATCTAACTTGCTCCATAATTATTAAGGCAGACAATTTTATTAAAAGATATTAACTATTTTTATGCATAATTTTTATAGTTAAAAAATATATTATTTTAACATATATTTTATAAGAATGACTAATTTAATATTTGGGTTTTTTCATACTCCAACTATATATATATATAATTATTCCTGTGATCTGATTTCCTTTGCTTTTAATTAACATTTAACAATTTCATAAAAGGCACTAAAATATTTCCCACTTCCCTACAGGAAAAGCTTCTAACATGTCTTCTTTTGTCAAAAGTCTTTCTTTCATTAGTTAAAGCTAAGGTTTATCTGTCATAGGGTTAGTTTAGTACACATTCATTCAGATCACTGATCACTCCAAATTCCAAAATAAAACATTTATTTTATTTAGACAAAAATAAACTAATACAAATATATCAAAAGATATATTTTTTACTGCATCAAATCTAATGAAATTCATCAACAAATAAAAGCAGCGATATTCCACCTTATTTAATTTGCTGATTAACAATCTAGGTACTAAATATAGTAGTAAACACATATCTTTAGTCTATTGGCACTTTAATCATAATCATGAATCATATAACTAGTTAACACATGTACAAACAAAATTAATAAAATTCATAATCAAAATTAATATATATGGTTATTTTAGAACTCCTTCCAACTTGTATTTAGTTATGTAGAGATCCAAATTTTACCTAGTTTTTCTATTTGGAACCAATCTTTCTTTTGTAACACTATTAGGAACTGATGTAGTCTCTGATGGAGGAGATGTATTAGAGCTTTCAGATGTCTCTGAATCAACTAATAGACTGGAATTGCAAGGCGGAGGAGGAATCAAAATTGGAGGAGGGGGTGGAGGAGGGGGACCTATACATTCTGGAGTAGGCCAACTTGGTGGAGGAAGACCCGTGTAGCTTGGATTAGGTACCATTAAATACAATTGCTGGCTAAGTGGTCCTGGCTGAAAATCTGGCACAACCAAAGTCCTAGAAGAGGTGGAGGTGGTTGAAATAGCGGCTGCGGCGGTGGTGCGAGAACCTTTATGACCCTTGACACCTTTACCCTTGACTCGAGAAGCCATGACCTACATATATATTAAAGAGAATATTAAAACAATACAAGCTAAGATAATGTTAAAGACAAGTCAAATATTAAAAATGATTACCCTATTAAAAATCGATATCATCATCAAAGTCTGCAACATCATCATATTCATTTTTATTAGCCCCAAAAATAGAGCCGATGGACAATTCGACAATGCGGTCCTCTCCAAATGGAGACTTAAGACTAATAGGAGGCTCAGTGTGATAAACCCCATTTTTAGGGTTTATCTTGTGCTTAAGACTAATAGCATGGTTTCATGATTGTCTCCTAATTAGTGCTTTAGTGTGAAAACATACTTTTTAGGCCCTTAATTGGTTGATTTTAACTCACCTTTGATTCCACTAGATGCCTTGATATGTTTGTTAGTGATTTCAGGTCGAAAAGGCTAGGAATGGATCAAAGGAATGGAGAGAAAAGCATGCAAAGTGGAGAAATCATGGAAAAGCAAGGATTTGGGATGAGATCAACGACGCGCATGCGCAGAAGACGCACACGCGTGGAATGTGAGGTCGCATGGTGACGCGTACGCGTACATGACGCCTACGCATGGAAAGAAAAATCATCAAGCGATGCGCACCCGTGATGTACGCGTACGCGTCGGTGCTCGCACGAGACTCACTTAAAGGCAATCTGCTGGGGGCGATTTTTGGGCTTCCCAGGCCCAAATCCAACTCATCTCTGATGCTATTTAATCCAAGGAATGAAGAGGGATCAAGTATGTAGTTACCATTAGTTTCGTTTAGTTTAGTTTTGGTGGGAAAGTTAGTTTCTAGAGAGAGAAGCTCTCACTTCTCTCTAGGATTAGGATTAGGATTAGGTTTTAGTTCTCTTCTAGATCTAGATCTCCTTCTTCTCTTGCCTCAATTTTTCTTTTGCTTTATGAATTCTTATGTAGATCTCTATTTTCTTTTCAATGCAATTTATGATTTCCATGTCTTCTCATATTTGATTTGATTTTCTATTATGGATCTATTGCCTTTGTAGTTAGATCTCTCTTTAATTCTTGCAACTCATATGTTTACCTTTATTGCCTTTTATGTGTTTAATGAAATGCTTCTTTTAGCTATGAGTTAGATTTTGTTCCTCTTGGCCTAGGTAGAGTAATTAATGACACTTGAGTTATCAAACTCCTTTGTTGATTGATAATTAGAAGTTGCTAATTAACTTGAATGCCACTAAAGCTAGTCTTTCATCATGATTAGGTTAGGACTTGTGGAATCAAGTTAATTCATCTACTTGACTTTTCTTCATAGTTAGAGGTTAACTAAGTGGGAGCAATGGGAAATACTCATCACAATTGATAAGGATAGCTAGGATATGACTTCTAGTTCTCATGCCTTGCCAAGAGCTTTTTTAGTTGTTAGTTTATTTCTTTTGCAATTTACAATTCTTGTTTCTTATTCCAAAAACCCTAAAACATACCTCTAATCAATAACAAGAGCACTTTATTGCAATTCCTAGGGAGAACGACCCGAGGTTTGAATACTTCGGTTATTTTTATAGGGGTTTGTTACTTGTGACAACCAAATTTTTGTATGAATGGATTATTGTTGGTTTAGAAACTATTCTTGCAACGAGATTTCATTTGTGAAATTCTAAACCTTCAATTTTTCCATCCACTAAAATGGCGCCGTTGCCGGGGAGTTGCAATGGTGTTATGTTATTGGTTATTGTATATATGTGAATATTGTGAATAGCTTGATTTTTGGATTGCTTGTTAGTTTTTGCTAGTTTTAGGACTTTGTTTCATTATTTCTTATTAGCTTTTGTTTTTTAATTTCTCTTTTCATTATGAATCCTCACTTTGGCTATGAGTTTGGTTCTAACCATGTTGTAGGAAATGAGAGCTTCAATGAGGATGTGTATCAATGATGGGACAATCAAAGGTGGGAGGAGCCATATGCATATGATCAATCTTCATGGCAATAACCTCCACCAAGACACTATGAAAAAGAGCCATTCTATGATGCATATCAATCTAATGGCTATTGTGAATCTCCTTGTGACTTTAAAGAATCACCACCATATGCCTATGAGCCATACCTTCAACATAACCCTCAACCGTACTCACAAGCCCCTTTTCACCAACCACCTTCATATGACCCTAATCCATATCCACCATTCCAACAACCATATGAGCCATATGAACTACGTATAGAGCCACTACCATCCCAACATCACCACTTTCAAGAGCCACCCCTCCATATTATTACCAAGATAAACCACCTCCAATGTATGGAAATTTTTAACCACAAGATAAATTCTACCTTCCACCACAACATCCCATGGAAGAATATTCATGTCCATCGATCCAAGAGCCATATGATCCTAATCATGTTATCCAAGTGGAACAAGAGTCAAGGGATTGTCTCAAGGAAGCATTGGATCAACTTCAAGCAACCATGGAGTGTGTTGTGCAACACGTGAAAAAATTGGAGAGTGTTGAACCGCCACATCCTTATCAAGAAGAACCACCTTCCTACTATGAACCCTTCCCCCAAGATGATGAACCCTTCTATCTACCCCAACCTCCAATAGATGACAACCTTGATGTTCTTGTTCAAGGACAAGAAGAGATGAAAAGGGAGGTGCTAGAATTCATGGCCACCTTAGATGAGGTAGCAAACTAATTAGCCTCCTAATGCTTGGACACTCAAGGAACTCCCATGGCAATATGTGGAGAATCGAGTGAAGAACATAGATTTGAAATGCCGGTGAGAAATGAGGGAAGTTGCTTTGTGTTGGAACAATTGGAGGAAGCTACCATTGTTGAAGAAAAGGAAGAAGTGGTTGAACACTTAGGAGATGCGGACCTTCCATGGGAACATAGAGTTGAAGAAAATCCCTCTAAGAAGATTGAATTTGATGCTAAGGAGGAATGTGCACAACCCCCAAGGCATATCCCTTATAAAGAATTGGACGGGATAGAGCAAGAATTGAGTTCCCTTGGTGATGAAGATCAAACATCAAATCTTAGTGGTGAAGAATCCTTTGAGCATGAAGAACCTTCCCCCGGTGGATTTGAAAGCATTGTGGAGGTAAACATCTCTCATCCTCCTGATTTTGATTTGTGTAAGGGAAAGGGCTTAGATAAAATTGTTGAATAAAGGATTTCATTTGAGGAATCTTGTGAAGAGGTGGAAGTCCTTAGAAAGAGAAGGACGGGAGTTGGATACGCTTTGTCAAAATCCTTGGAAGCCTCTTTACCTAGGTTGTCGTCTACTCCTTCACTTGAGTGGGTAAAATCCATCTCTATTAGCTTTATTGTTCCAGTTGAGTATGGCTTGCTTGAAATGGATGGTCAACTTAGGATGCTTTGCGGGATGAAGTGTAAGAGAAAGATGTTTTGTGGTTGGCGTTGCAAATCAAGGCTCATTTTGGTTGATACTTCAAGGGTTAACTACAAGGGTTGGACTAGTGCTTAACTAGATGGGTCTAGGAGGATTGTTGGGCACTTCATTGAGAATTCATCTTGCGTGCCACCCGGATGGGCTGATAATGATCAACTTCAAGACGGGTGTGAAAATAAAGTGTGGGATCCTGGATTACAAAAAGTGGATCGACTTTGGGAGCTTGTGAAGAACTCCATCAAGACTTGGTGCAACTCATGAGAAATCTTGGGGCACAATGGAGAACCAAGCGTTGGTGGGAGTTCCAAGAAGAATTTAAGCACAAGCCACCTTGAGAGGAGCTCCCCATAAGTCCAACTTAAGGACAATAAACAAAAGTGCTAGGTGGGAGACACCCCACCATGGTAAAATCTTTCCTTTTTCTCTTTTGTACATATTGGTAATAGTTTGAATTTCTTGTTTTAATTGGTTTGTTGAGTTTAGATGGTAGTTTGGTGTGTTAAATAAGGTTTTATGGTGTTTTGGTAGCTATTTGGAGGTTTGGAATGCTTGGTTTGGTGCAAAAACATGAAAAATTTTGAAAAACAGAGCATCAACCCACGCGCACGCGTGCTACACGTGTACGCATGCCCCAAGCTTTTCGGCCAATCCATGCGCACGCGTCACCTATGCGTAAGCGTGGATGTAGAAGTTCCATTCCTCCATACATTAACCCGAGAGTTGTGCGAACACTGCGCGCGCGCTGTGCCTTTCGCGCAAGCCAACTCACGCATACACGTACACAACATGTACGCGTCGCTCTTGAAATAACCCATCGACGCGCACGCATGCTACACGTGTATGCGTCACGTCCATTTCACCTCAACCCACGCGCACGCATGACATACGCGTACGCGTGGATACCCGTCCTTTGCTACACTTCTTTTCTTCTCCTCCTTCCATTCCTTTCCTTCTCCTTTTTTTTTCTCTTCTCCTACCCCTCATCCAACACTCCTAAACACCATTTATAACCATTTCCTTTAGTTGATTAGTTAATTTTTTAGTTAGTTTACTTTTCATTTCATTTTTCTCTTTTTCATTATAAGTGTTGGATTATTAATCTTGTTTACTATCTCTTGCTGCTAATCATTGATAAGATGTTATTTAAACATCATTTTTGTAAATATCAGTTGTTAGATCCCCTTGATTGAGGTTAGAATTCATTACTTGGTTTTTAATTCTTTCATGCTTAACTTTTGTGAACGCCAAGTACATGAGAATTGCCTTCAAGCTTTTAAACCTTTTTGAATTGCATGATTTGGCCACCATGTGATTTGAATTCTTTCCTTTGAGTAGGAAATCTCTTAATGGATGATGTGCATTTACCTTAATGCATTATGTTTCTTGATTATATGCATCCATATGTTTTTGGCTTGAATGCTTTCATGCTTCTTTATTTATTATTCGGTTATCGTGACCTACAAGTTTAAAGCACCTCAAGCACACTAGAATGAGTGAAGTGCATGTTCCTTTTTGTGTAATTGTGACATGGTTCTTTTCATGTTAGTGTGTGTGTTCTAAACCGCATGCATCTTAGAACTTACACACTTGTTTCATTAATGTCACACAATGGGTCACTCACTCCATTCTAGTGATTTACCTCATTCCAACGATGTATGCTTCCTTGCTTTTGCATTTACTGTTCTTACTATCCGGTCTTCTATTTTCAGGATAGAGTCATTATAAGCTAAAACGGAAGTGGAGAAAGGACACGCAGCAACCGGTTGACCTACCAGCTGAAGGTAGCAATCCAGAGAGTCGCCGTACCCCCTTTCTCATCTTTGAATGCACCGAGGACGGTGCAAATTTTTAAGTGTCGGGAGGTTGTCCAATCAATCGGCACTTTTGGGTGACAAGTTTCTAATCCCAACACTTGTGCATTTCATTTTTTTAGGTCTTTTAGGATTCTTATTTTGCATGTATACATAATAAGCTTAGTCAAAATAATGAAATTTTTCGAGAAATTATATATAGGGCATCCCAATTGATTTGAGTAAAAAATCTTTCATTGAACTTGCTGGAATTATATATATATATTGTGGAACATGTTTTGAGCTAAGAACACAAGTTTGTGAGATTTGAGCCTAATTGTGTGGTTACATCTTATAACCACTTATTTTCCTTCTTGTATGCATTATTCTCTTTCTATGATTGTAATCTTTGATTTGTTTGATTCTTTATGTCCATTACTTTGTGTAGATATGCATTTATATAATTGAGGCCATCATTTTATTTAGCTCACCTACCCAAATAGCCTTACCTTTTATCTTCCATTGTTAGCCAACTTTGAGCCTACAATTAATCCACTTTGTTCTTAATTTTAGCACATTACAAGCCTTTAAGCGAAAAATAATAAATGTCCTTAATTTGGATCTTTGATTGGCTTAGGCTAGTGTGTGTGTATCATTCTAGTGTGGAAAAACTTGGGACATTGGTTGAGAAAAGGGTGTTTTTGTTTTGTATTTCTATATTTGGGAATTGGGTATATACTCATGTGTTAAGTAAATGTAAAACCATGTGCATTGATGCTTTTGTATATACTTTATTACAAAATATATATATGAAAAAAAAATAGAAAAAAGAAAGAAAAAAAAGAAAGAAATAAAAAGGGGACAAAATATCCCAAAGCGAAGCTCAATAATAATCAATGCATATGAGTTATGATCAAGAAAAGAATGCATGAGTATGTGAAAAAGTGAAAGATGGGTAGTTAGGTTAGCTTTGAATTGTATAGGATGTCATAGGTTAGGTGGAAAGTCTAAGCTTATCAAAGATTCAAATTTCAAGTCCACTTGACCAAATATGCATCCTACCTTAACCCTAGTCCCATTACAACCTATGAAAAGATCTCATGATATGTGTATGCATGCATGAAATATTTGTTGATTGTTAGATGAAAAATAAATCTTGGAAAGCATGATTAGGGGAGAATTGAGTGAATCGACCCTAAACACTTGAGCGACTAGAGTGCAAACACTACCGGTGAGGATTCGATTGCTCAATTACATGTTTTCACCTACAATCATCACTTTTCTTGCAAGTTTGTAAAACCTTTACTAACTCAATTCAATTGTGGATTTGATTTGCTAGTCCTTGGCCCTTGTGCCTCTATATGTTCTCTTGGAAATTGATTTATTTTGACCATGTAGTTGCATTCATATAGATAGTTGCATATAGGTAGATTGCATTTAGTTAGTTTACATTGAATAAATGTTGATACCCTTTGTTTCTTTCTTGATTTAGCATGAGGACATGCTATTCTTTAACCCCATTTCTAGGGTTTATCTTGTGCTTAATTTAGGGGATTTTATGACCTTTTACCCACATTTATTCAATGAAATAGCATGGTTTCATGATTGTCTCCTAATTGGTGCTTAAGTGTGAAAACATGCTTTTTAGGCCCTTAATTGGTTGATTTTAACTCACCTTTGATTCCACTAGATGCCTTGATATGTTTGTTAGTGATTTCAGGTCGAAAAGGCTAGGAATGGATCAAAGGAATGGAGAGAAAAGCATGCAAAGTGGAGAAATCATGGAAAAGCAAGGATTTGGGATGAAATCAACGACGCGCACGCACAGAAGACGCACACGCATGGATTGTGAGGTCGCATGGCGACGCGACGCGCACGCGTGGAAAGCAAAATCATCAAGCGACGGGCACGCGTGATGTACGTGTACGCGTCGGTGCTCACACGAGACTCACTTAAAGGTAATCAGCTGGGGGCGATTTTTGGGCTTCCTAGGCCCAAATCCAACTCATCTCTGATGCTATTTAACCCAAGGAATGAAGAGGGATCAAGTATGTAGTTACCATTAGTTTAGTTTAGTTTAGTTTTGGAGGGAAAGTTAGTTTCTAGAGAGAGAAGCTCTCACTTCTCTCTAGAATTTGGATTAGGATTAGGTTTTAGTTCTCTTCTTCTAGATCTAGATCTCCTTCTTCTCTTGCTTCAATTTTCCTTTTTCTTTATGAATTCTTATGTAGATCTCTATTTCCTTTTCAATGCAATTTATGATTTCCATGTCTTCTCATGTTTGATTTGATTTTCTATTATGGATCTATTGCCTTTGTAGTTAGATCTCTCTTTAATTCTTGCAATTCATATGTTTACCTTTATTGCCTTTTATGTGTTTGATGAAATGCTTCTTTTAGCTATGAGTTAGATTTTGTTCCTCTTGGCATAGGTAGAGTAATTAATGACACTTGAGTTATCAAACTCCTTTGTTGATTGATAATTAGAAGTTGCTAATTAACTTGAATGCCACTAAAGCTAGTCTTTCATCATGATTAGGTTAGGACTTGTGGAATCAAGTTAATTCATCCACTTGACTTTCCTTCATAGTTAGAGGTTAACTAAGTGGGAGCAATGGGCAATACTCATCACAATTGATAAGGATAGCTAGGATAGGACTTCTAGTTCTCATGCCTTGCCAAGAGCTTTTCTAGTTGTTAGTTTATTTCTTTTGCAATTTATAGTTCTTGTTTCTTATTCCAAAAACCCCAAAACATACCTCTAACCAATAACAAGATCACTTTATTGCAATTCCTAGGGAGAACGACCCGAGGTTTGAATACTTCGGTTATTTTTATAGGGATTTGTTACTTGTGACAACCAAATTTTTGTATGAAAGGATTATTGTTGGTTTAGAAACTATACTTGCAACGAGATTTCATTTGTGAAATTCTACACCATCAAAAGTTCATTCATTACAGTGTTAGAAATCCTAGAAGGATTGCTCTCATCCACTTGATAAGCTACATCATCTCTTCCTCATCCTCCTCTATATGTACATGATTGGTTTCAATTAGACCTCTTGGTTTACTGTTTACAACAACACGCCACATAGATTTGTAATTTCCAGGATATGGTAAGAAGTAAACTTGTTTAGCTTTTTGGGCGACAATGAAAGGATCATAGTGGCGATATCTTTTACTATGGTTGACTTCAGTTATTTTGTAGTCATTATGCATACATGTTCCATTTGGAAGACTTGGATCATACCATTGACATTTGAACAAAACAACTCGATTAGAGTCACCACCAGTGTATTCAAGCTTGAGTATATCTTCTAATACTCCAAACCAATCACTTTCCCCGTTGCCTGCATCACCTTTAACAAACACACCGGTGTTATCGTTTTTTTCCTTTTGCCCTTGCAAGAGTATGAAATGTATATCCATTTACTTTATAAATTAGACAACTTGTTGCTTTGTTTAAAGGACCCCAAGAAAGTGATTGCAAACCAGGATCAATAATTTCATTGCATTGATTTTGAACCTAGTTAGGAACATACAACAAATTATTTAATAGAAGTGATATGTGATTACTAGGTAATGCATCCTTTACAATAAAATGATATGAATCTATACACTTACATATGATGCAAACCAAGGGAGAAATCGGTCATTGCTTTCTCCAGTACATGTTTCTTTCCAAAACCTTTATGAAAGTAGGACTAGAGTTGATAAGCTATGGGATTCGTTAGTAGAACAAGTGTAATTAACTATTTAATAAAAGATTTGTGCACTTACATATAGAAAAGGCTAACTTTGCTTTCATTAAGTGGAATATGCAAATGAGTCACGGCCTTGCCCCGTTCATCTAACCAATGATCTTTAGCTTTTCCAACCTTGCGACTAGGTCTATTAAATATTGATAAAGAAGCTTTAATTGTGTCTCCCCCGCCATCATTTCTTCCCACACGGGTTCGCCTCGATAAGATATATGATTCAAAGTAGAAAGAAACAAAACTTGAAGTTTCCTTTGCTAAGAAAGCCTCACAAATCGAACCTT
This sequence comes from Arachis ipaensis, assembly GCF_059453495.1. Taxonomy (NCBI): domain Eukaryota; kingdom Viridiplantae; phylum Streptophyta; class Magnoliopsida; order Fabales; family Fabaceae; genus Arachis; species Arachis ipaensis. The sequence continues at coordinate 112,282,262 of NC_142436.1, forward strand.
CAACCCTTGCTCTATTTTTCAGTATTCGCTTGAATGCTCCTATCAACCGTTCAAATGGATACATCCACCTATATTGGACAGGTCCACACATATGTGCCTCATATGCTAGATGAATTGGCAAATTCTCTATCACATTAAAGAATCCCGTGGGAAATATCTTTTCTAACTTGCAAAGGATAATGGGAATATTTTGCTCCATAACCTCTAAATCATGAACCTTGAGGGTGGTTGAGCACAAGTCTTTGAAAAACTGGCTTAACTCTGTAAGAGGCTTCCATATATTTGTAGGTAGTTCTCTGAATGCAGTTGGAAGAAAGCGCTGCATAAAAATGTGACAATCAAGTTAAAATATATGTATAACTGTATCCTTCCTTTTCTGTTGTAAAGTTTCAATATTTTCACCAATCATCACCATCATCATCATCTAGACAGTGATACTTTTAAACAAAGCTATCATAACTCTTCTTTGTTTTTTGAATCTAATGGGAAATAGAATCTAAGGTTAACTATGATCAAAGATTGCACATGCAATGAAGAAATGAGATGTATGATCCATTCTATTTTCAAACTAACTAATAATAGCAAACTTAAAATCATGAATGTAACCATAATAATGTAAAGAGAAACAATTTAAAAAGAATAATATAACCATATTAATCTTAATTCAACACGGGTTGAATATATCACCTTAAAATAATAAATGTATATATAATTGTGTATAGTTATATACATTTATTATTTCACACAATTTTTTATATTTCGTATTCCACGATATATTTAAGCAAGTGGTGCATTTTCACATTTTCAGTTTAAACTAACCAAAGCCAAAGAGAGAAAAGAAAATGAGTATTTTGGTTTTGCCAAGTGTAACCACAAACCTATACAACTCATCAAACCTATTTTCAAGTTACTACTCACACCAAAAGACCATTCTTTAGTAAGAGATCTGATCTAATTAAATAATCTCCCATTATATAAATTAAAAAAATGTATAGAGATTTATATATGTAACTATGCAGGCTATAAATGAGGTTTTTTAATTTTTATCATTATTAATGATCTGAGAATTGGAAGATATATATAATAATCTGATGGTGGGTTGTCTAAATTTTACATTTCAGACAGATATTGTAAAAAGAGACCAAGTTCAGCAAGAAGGAAAAATTAGAAATAATAATAATAATTAATCACCGAATAATTATAATTAATCCAAAAGAGAATGAAGGAATAGTGATTTATATATAGCTGATGATGATGAATGGTAAAAATTAGTTTGATCATGTGGACTACTACTGCTTAAGTAAACAGCTATATAGTTAGTATCCAATTGAATATTGATTGATGATAATGTATTATTATTGTAGCAAGAAATTAAAAGTGATGAATAAGATATCTATATATCCTACTCATCTTCTCCCGGTTTTTTCAGCTGCAACATCACACAAACACATTAGAACTCTTTCACTACATTTCCAGTTTTTCGTGGTTCCTCATGAGCTCTTAAGTTCAAAGAAAAAAAATTGAGTCACCAAGCAGAAGCACCTATTATTTGCCTTATTTTATCAATTTATTTTAGCATGTTCATTTTAAAGTTAGTTTGAATTGACGATTAACACCTATAAAAATAGCATAGAGCAGCCATTTGAAGCTAATCTAAAAAGGCAAAATAGTTCACCATTCATGGGACACACACAGTCACAAAATCACAAACATAAATCAAATAATCAAATAAACGAAATGAAAATTCTGCTAATACTCCAAACGCAAAACTATCGAGAAGAAGCATTACCAGAGAAGAAGCCATTATTAATACAAAAATACAAAAATAAATCAACCATTGCCAAAACATGACATTATTAATGGTATCTGCTATAAGTTCAGATGATGCCATCAGTAGCCAAAAGTGGACACGCACGATTCCAATGGAAAATGTTGTGAATCAAATATGCTATTATTGAATAATTAGTTATATCCAAACATAATCCCCTAAAGAACATTATATCTTACGGGAGCAACTCCAAAAGAACTTGGAATAACCCATCTTGTTTCTGAGGCTTTTCATCAAACAGCTTACGTGCATCATTCCAAATGCTTTGATTAAGTAAAAAAATTCATCACAATGATGGGTTGGAAATGGAATTCCAACACCTAAAACTCACCGGCAAGTATACAGGGTCGCATCAAGTAGTAAAACTCACTTAGAGTGAGGTCGATCCCATAGGGATTGATGGATCAAGCAACTTTAGTGGGTGATTAGTTTAGTCAAGCTAACATTGATGTGAATTGAAGTGAAATTGAAGCAACATCGAGTAAATTTGCAGGAATTATAAAGTGCGGAAAGTAAATTGCATTGAAACTTAAAGAGCAAGAAATGTAAATTACAGAAACTTAAATGACAAGAAATATAAATTACATCAAATGTAAAGGGGATTGGGTGCAGGAAATTTAAAGGAAAGCGATAAGCAGCACTTAGAACAATTGCAGAATAATTAAATTGCATGAAAAGTAAAAGGGATTGGGTGCTGGGAATTAAAACTTCAACAAGAAAATGTAAAGTGCAATCAAGCAGAGAAGTAAAAGATGAAGTAAGTGCAACAGATTCAAACAGAAATGAAAAATTGCTTGAAAAACAAGACAGAAAGAAACTTAGCTCAATTGTAAAATCTAAAAGAGAATTTGAGGATCCAAGAAGAGCAATGAACTCAGGAAGCAAATCTGGATCTCAATTCTCCTTTGCTCAGTCAGAAAATATATTGCAGAAGAAAATGAGGTTTAAAAATAGCAGAGAAGATTAAAACTCAATCCTTAGATCAATTGAGAGGAAGAGTGGAAGATGATTCTCAGAATTTGAATCAATGGAGCTCTTCAACCTCAATTCAAGATCCAAAACAGAAAAGTTAAAGTTGCAGAAGAAGAAGATTTAAAACAGCAAATGAAATTTGAATTATCTAGAAGAAGAACAAAGAGATTTCAGAGTGAGAATTGAAACAGAATTTCTTCAATTCTCCAATTCAAGTTAAGATGTAAAAGTGAGCTCTCTATTCTCCTTTCTCCCTATTGGAGCCATCTTCCTTTCTAAAATGACAATGATGCCTTATATAGGCTTTACAAAATGAAAATGAAATTGAAATTCTAAACAAATTACAATTAAAATAAATTCCTAAGCTAACTAATCCTTGTGCCTTTGAGTGATGATAATGGGCTTAGCTTGCTTTGGATTTGAGGAAGAGTGGATCTGGATGGCCTTGGTTCAATTGGTGAAGAATTGAATTAAAATGGAATTTTTATTGAATTTTTGGCCCATGGGTGTTGCTCCCAGAGCAATGCTCGGCTCATGGGGAGAGCGCAGCATTGGTGCTTGTTTCCTTGGCCCTTTTGATGCGTGACAAGGTTTTTGTTGGGCAGCTCTTCAATGTAGCGCTCAGCTCTCCCCAAGAGCGGAGCATCCTTGCTTCCTTGGTGAGGCTCCAGGTTCAAGCCTTGGTGAAAGCATCTGGGGAGCAATTTCTTTGTGAAGCGAAAAGAGGTAGCACCTTGCCTTGAGTGGAAGGCCTCAAGTTCAAATCCTAGTGAAGCCATATTGGCTTAGTTTCCTTGCATTTTCTTTGGGAGAGAGCACGACAATGCTCTCTAAGAGAGCGCTGTGCTCTCCAAGTGAGTGCTACTTTGCTATGGAGTGAGGCTCCAGCTTCGATCCTTGATGGAAGCATTGGCTGATTTTTTTGCTTATTTTTGGTCCTTAAAGATGCATTTTACTCATGCTTCAATTTCATGCCAAATATGGATTTCCATATAGCACTGGAAAGCTCTGAATATCAGCTTTCCAACGCAACTAGAAGCACATCAATCGAACATTTTTAGCTCAAGTTATTGCCCTTTGAAGGAGGCATGGTCATGCTGTGAGCGCCCAGGTTTTAACTTAGCAAAAATTTTTCTTCCAAGCTCATTTTGCATCACGATAAAGCTCTGCTCTTGGCGAGAGCTGAGCTTTGTGTGCTGACTGCCAATCTCCTTTAATTTGGTCATGGGCCACGCTTTTAAAGCGTGGCCTAAGGCTCCAAAGTGTGCTCCAACTTCAAAGTGTGCCCCAAAGCTTTTTTTTCTCCTTTTTAGCTTATTTTGTGCTTCTTTGCTTCTTTTTCTTCTTATTTCCTACAAGATTTATAAAATTAAAAGATCAAAAAAATATACCATTTAAGTACAAAAGCATTCAATATTTAAGCACAAATCATCAATTTCTTGTATGAAAAAACATAGAAAAATATGACATGGTGACATGTCATCACACAACAACCAAATAAATCACAAATACAAAGGCAAATGCTAGCTTAATCCAAAATTGGAAATGAAATCAAGTAGCAATTAAACTAACACTACATGAAAATCACATTGTAATAATAGAATTTCATTGTATCAAAAACTGGAAGAAAATATAGTACAACATGAATGATTCGGATGAAGAAAATTACTTTTGTGCACGACAAGAGTGATGGAAGTTCCAAAGGTGTTGACGATGGTAATTGTGGTAGTGATGATTCAGATGAAAAATGCAATGGATGAAGGCGCTGAGGAGAAAGGTTTTCAGTGTGAATGGAGCTAGACGACGAGGAGAAGCTCATTTGGAGTGTGGAGCTTGAGAGGGTAGGAGTAGAGTTAGGTTTAACCGAATATTTTCGATGGAATATTTTAAATTGCAAACAAATTTTCTGTTTGTAATAATTTAATAAAATGCAGCGTTTTTATTCATTTAATTACAGATGGATTTTCCATCGGTAATCATTTTCTACGAAAAAAATTAATTTTTCTGACAGAATTATCGACGGATTCTCTTTTCCATCTGTAATTTATGCTAATTCATTTTTTTGGTTTCTGACAAAAATCCCTCGCAAATTTCGTCTGTATTTTCGTGGGATAAAATCTATCGGAAATATCCGTCTGTAATAACTAGTTTTCTACTAGTGATTGTTGGAAAATCAGCCAGTGAAATACATGATCCGAGTGTAAGTCTTTGTGATTAATAATATTTTCAATTATCGACAGGAGCTGTCTCTAAGTTGTTAATTGCCAAAACATAGGACACATACCCAGGTAGTTCGTATCCGAAAGCTTTTGATGCGATTATTGAGAGGAAGTATTTGTTTAAATTGTCTGTGACATCTCGGAATATCAGATCGGTAGACCAGGCTTACAATGTAGTTAAGATAAGTGATGATGAGTGGCGCACGAAATTGTGATCCCTGGTAATGGCTCCAAAAACTTGGTGCTCTAATCTTAATTCATAATTTGTCACAACTTCGATACAACTAACTAGCAAGTGCACTGGGTCGTCCAAGTAATAAAACCTTACGTGAGTAAGGGTCGATCCCACGGAGATTGTTAGTATGAAGCAAGCTATGGTCATCTTGTAAATATCAGTCAGGCGGATATCAAATGGTTATGGAGTTTTCGAATAATAATAATAAATAAACAGAAAATAAAGATAGAAATACTTATTTAAATCATTGATGAGAATTTCAGATAAGCGTATAGAGATGCTTTCGTTCCTCTGATCCTCTGCTTTCCTGCTGTCTTCATCCAACCAGTCCTACTCCTTTCTATGGCAAGCTTTCTGTAAGGCATCACCGTTGTCAATGGCTACATCCCATCCTCTCTGTGAAAAAGGTCCAAATGCTCTGTCACGGTACGACTAATCATCTGGAGGTTCTCGATCATACTGGAATAGGATTCACCCTCCTTTTGCGTCTATCACTACGCCCAGCACTCGCGAGTTTGAAGCTCGTCACAGCCATCCCTTCCCAGATCCTACTCAGAATACCACAGACAAGGTTTATACTTTTCGGATCTCAGGAATGGCCATCCATGGGTTCTAACTTATACCACGAAGATTCTAATAACTCGGACTCGGTCCCCTGTATTAGATATCTAAGAGATACTCATTCTAGCTTGTTTGCATGTAGAATAGAAGTGTTGATCAGGCACGCGTTCATAAGTGAGAATGATGATGAGCGTCACATAATCATCACATTCATCATGTTCTTGGGTGCGAATGGATATCTTAGAAGCAGAATAAGTTGAATTGAATATAAAAGAGTAGTACTTTGCATTGAATCATGAGGAACAGCAGAGCTCCACACCTTAATCTATGGAGTGCAGAAACTCTACCATTGAAAATACATAAGTGATAATGGAGTTCCTTGGTCTCGGCCCCAGAGGGGAACCGGAGTAACCAAGACTAAGACTATGAATACAATGATAAAAAGTTCTATATATACTAGACTAGCTACTAGGGTTTACAGAAGTAAGTAATTGATGCATAAATCCACTTCCGGAGCCCACTTGGTATGTGCTTGAACTGAGCTTGAAGTTTACACGTGCAGAGGCTTCTTTTGGAGTTGAACGCCAAGTTGTAAGGTGTTTTTGGCGTTCAACTCTGGTTTGTGACGTGTTTCTGGCGTTTAACTCCAGACTGCAGCGTAGAACTGGCATTCAACGCCCTTTTTCGTCGTTTAAACTCGGGCAAATTATGGACTATTATATATTGCTGGAAAGCCTTGAATGTCTACTTTCCAAAGCCGTTAAGATCGCGCCATTTGGAGTTCTGTAGCTCCAGAAAATCCACTTTGAGTGCAGGGAGGTCAGAATCCAACAGCATCAGCAGTCCTTCTTCAACCTCTGAATCTGATTTTTGCTCAAGTCCCTCAATTTCAGCCAGAAAATACCTGAAATCACAGAAAAACACAAAAACTCATAGTAAAGTCTAGAAATGTGAATTTAACATAAAAACTAATAAAAACATCCCTAAAAGTAACTAGATCCTACTAAAAACATACTAGAAACAATGCCAGAAAGCGTATAAGTTATCCGCTCATCACAACACCAAACTTAAATTGTTGCTTGTCTCCAAGCAACTGAAAATCAAATAGGATAAAAAGAAGAGAATATACTATAAATTCCAAAATATCAATGAAACATAGCTCCAATCAGATGAGCGGGACTTGTAGCCTTTTGCCTCTTGAATAGTTTTGGCATCTCACTTTATCCATTGAGGTTCAGAATGATTGGCATCTATAGGAATTCAGAGTTCAGATAGTGTTATTGATTCTCCTAGTTCAGTATGTTGATTCTTGAACACAGCTACTTTATGAGTCTTGGCCGTGGCTCTAAGCACTTTGTTTTCCAGTATTACCACCGGATACATAAATGCCACAGACACATAACTGGGTGAACCTTTTCAGATTGTGACTCAGCTTTGCTAGAGTCCCCAAGTAGAGGTGTCCAGGGTTCTTAAGCACACTCTGTTTTTTGCTTTGGACCTTGACTTTAACCGCTCAGTCTCAAGTTTTCACTTGACACCTTCACGCCACAAGCACATGGTTAGGGACAGCTTGGTTTAGCCGCTTAGGCCAGGATTTTATTCCTTTAGGCCCTCCTATCCACTGATGCTCAAAGTCTTGGGATCCTTTTTATTTACCCTTGCCTTTTGGTTTTAAGGGTTATTGGCTTTTTGCTCTTGCCTTTTGGTTTTAAGAGCTTTTGGATTTTTCTGCTTGCTTTTTCTTTTTCTTTCTATTATTTTTTTTTCGCCATTTTTCTCTCTTTTTTTTTTTTCGCAAGCTTTCTATATTCACTGCTTTTTCTTGCTTCAAGAATCAATTTTATGATTTTTCAGATTATCAAATAACATGTCTCATTGTCATCATTCTTTCAAGAGCCAACATATTTAACATTCATAAACAACAACTTCAAAAGACATATGCATTGTTCAAGCATTCATTCAGAAAACAAAAAGTATTGTCACCACATCAATATAATTAAACTAAGTTCAAGGATAAATTCGAAACTCATGTACTTCTTGTTCTTTTGAATTAAAAACATTTTTCATTTAAGAGAGGTGATGGATTCATATTCACTACTTTAAGGCATAGACACTTAGACACTAATGATCATGTAATAAAGACACAAACATAGATAAACATTTAACATAAGAAAACGGAAAACAGAAAATTTGAGAACAAGGAATGAGTCCACCTTAGTGATGGTGGCGTTTTCTTCTTGAGGAACCAATGATGTCCTTGAGCTCTTCTATGTCTCTTCCTTGTCTTTGTTGCTCCTCCCTCATAGCTCTTTGATCTTTTCTAATTTCATGGAGGATGATTGAATGATCTTGATGTTCCACCCTTAGTTGTCCTATGTTGGAACTCAGTTCTCCTAGGGAGGTGTTGATTTGCTCCCAAAAGTTCTATGGAGGAAAGTGCATCCCTTGAGGCATCTCAGGGATTTCTTGGTGATGAGCTTCTTCATGCGTCTCTTGAGATCCATGAATAGGCTCTCTTGTTTGCTCCATCCTTTTCTTAGTGATGGGCTTGTCCTCATCAATGAGGATATCTCCCTCTATGTCAATCCCAGCCGAATTGCATAGATGGCAAATGAGGTGAAGAAAAGCTAACCTTGCCATAGTGGAGGACTTGTCAGCCACCTTGTAGAGTTCTTGAGGTATAATCTCATGAACCTCCACCTCTTCTCCAATCATGATGCTATGGATCATGATGGCTCGGTCTATAGTAACTTCAGACCGGTTGCTAGTGGGAATGATTGAGCGTTGAATGAACTCCAACCATCCTCTAGCTACAAGCTTAAGGTCCAGTCTTCTCAGTTGAACCAGTTTGCCTTTTGAGTCAATCTTCCATTGAGCTCCTTCCACACATATGTCCATGAGGACTTGGTCCAACCTTTGATCAAAGTTGACTCTCCTTGTGTAGGGGTGATAAACCACTATTTTATGGTTTATATTGTGTTTAATTGTGTGGTTTTGTCATGATCCTTGCCAACTTATTCATCAATTTGGCATGCATTTAGATTTCCTTCCTAAATTCAGTACATGTTTGAAAATTGCTTCCTAGAGACTTTAATTATTTACTTTTAATTCTCCTTTATTCCATTCGATGCCGTGATCTGTGTGTCAAGTGTTTCAGGCCTTATAGGGCATGAATGAGATGGAGATTGGAGAGGAAGCTAGCAAAAATGGAAGGAACACAAGAATTTGAGAAGATAACCAGCGAGAAGTGACGCAGTCGCATGGCTCACGCGACCGCGCGAAGGAGCGTAAATCGCAGCGACGCGGCCGCATGGCTTGTGCGGCCGCGCAGATTGGAAAGCGCAAGCGACGCGGTAGCGTGGACGACGCGAATGCGTGGAGAGGTAAAAGCGCAAGAGACGCGTCCGCATGGATGACGCGATCGTGTGACATGTGCGATCTGCATAATCTGCAGAATTCGATGGGGGCGATTTTGGACCTTATTTTGGCCCAGTTTTCGGCCCGGAACAGCAGACTAGAGTCAGAGAATATGCAGAAACAACACACACATTCATTCAGTAGTTTTAGATCTAGTTTTTTCACTCTCTTAGGTTTTTCTCTCTAGTTTTTAGAATTTTAATTTTCAATTGGTCTTAGCACTGGAACATTGAGAAGAGTTATTTCCTCATCAAGACTTCATCACTCTAGTTTGTTCTCTTAACTTGGTTTTATTCTTCCATGTTCTTTGTTATGTTCAATTTTGTCATTCAGATACTTTTATGATTAATTAATGCAAAGATTATTTCTCTTTAATTTGATTTCAATTCCAATAATCATGCCTTCTTTTAATTCCCTTTCATGTGCCATGGATTCTTTATTTACAATGCGTGAGTAGTTTCATTACTTGATAGGGAGTTGATTAAAAGGAATTCTTGAGTTGGAAGGATTGAAGGAGAAATTTATAGTTGGGTTAAATGTTGGATTGTTATCCTGTCACCAACGCCAACCCCTTTGAACTAAGTGGGTTGTAACTCGTGAATAGATCTGGCAGTCCAACTTGTTTGACTTTCCCTTACCTAGTAAAGGATAACCAAACAGAGTAACCGTTAATTATAAATCAATCTTAAAAATCACTCCATCAATGATAGAAATTCTAACTAATCAATTCCCAGTCAAGGCTTTTATTTATATTATTTAAAATTCCTCAATTTAAATTCCAATTTACTTAGCTCAACTTCTTGGAACATCTGATTAATAAAACAGCACACTTTTCTGCAACTCGTTGGGAGACGACCTGGGACTTAAAACTCCCAGTAATTTTAATTTAAACTCTCTGTGACATATTTCTAAATTGATAGGCAGATTTTTGGTGAGTTAAGAACTGTACTCACAACGTAACCATTTTAATAAATTTTTAATTCACCAGCTTCTGCTTCCCATCAATTTTTTGGCGCTGTTGCCGGGGAGTTGCAATAGAGTGCTAATTTTATTAATTAGAATTTATTTATTTGCATTTTATTTAATTTTGCTACTATGAGCTGCATGTTTCTTCCGTCAAATGACGCGTTCACTTCCTGATCCGCGCTTGCTAATATTCGATCCTGAATTTGAAAGAACAATTTCACGAATAAGGCGAGAACAGCGTAGGTTAGCCCGCTCTGAAGGCGGATCTGAAAGTGAATCTGAGGAAAAAACCAGCCCCCGTTCTACTGATTCAGTTGTTTTACGTGCAAAAAACATGGCAGCTAGAAGAGTTACCATTCAGGAGGAAGGAGCTCCTGATTTTACAATGCAACCGTTTCAAGCGTATCATCCAGCGGTAGCTACGGATTTTGAGATAAAGACCGCACTGCTAAATTTGATGCCCAAGTTTTATGGCCTACCTGCTCAAGAGCCTATCAAGCACTTGAGAGATTTCCAGGCAGCCTGTTCTACTGTCAGGCGTGATGGCACTGATGAAACTTCAATTCTGCTGAAAGCTTTTCCGTTCTCTCTTGAGGGAAAAGCAAGAGAGTGGTACTACACTCAACCTCTAGCAAATGTATCCAATTGGGATACACTCAGAAAGGAGTTTCTGGAGAAATTCTTTCCATCTGAAGTTACTGATAAACTGAGGAAGGATATCTCTACAATTGTTCAGGACGACAATGAGACTCTCTTTGAATACTGGGAGCACTTCAATAATCTTCTGGAAGCATGCCCCCACCACATGATTGACAAGATCGTGCTACTCAGCTATATCACACAAGGTATGAGACCCCAAGATAAGACCACATTGGAAAGTGCCAGCAATGGGTCTATGAAGAAGTACAAGACCACTGATGAAGCTTGGCAATTGATCAGTGATTTAGCTGAATCTACTCGGAATCACAGACAGAAGCAAGGTCGTTCAAAAGCTGTTGCAGAAGTATCTTCTGGCATAGAGACTGCTGCTCTAAATCGAAGCATCTGTGAGATGACCAACCTGCTGAAGCAAATGCAGTTGAGTCAACAAGCTCAGCAAACTCAACCGCAGCAAAACCAACAACTAGTTCCACAAAGAATTTGCGGAATTTGTGCTGATTACAGCCATTACACTGATGAATGCCCGCAGCTCCAACAAGAAGATAACATGGTGGCATCCACTCACAACTTTTATGACCGCCCCAACCAAGGGTACAATCAAAGTGGAAATAATAACCATGGATGGCAGGACAATTCAAACCAGAATTGGAGAGACAACAATAATAGGGGAGGCAGAGATAACCAGGGAAATCAGAGGTGGAATAATAACAACAACAGGCAGCAAAATCAACCTTACCGAGCACCTCACTTGAGGCAAAACTAAGGATCACCGAACAATCAGCAGCAAACCTCTCAGTTTACTCATTCTTCTGTATCTTCTAATGAAGATTTATTACAAGCTTTTGAGAAAAGACAACTGGCCATGGAAAATACCATCGTGAACAATATTAACGCCAGTCTGAATGGTTTCACCTCTACTCTACAAGCTTTATTGACACAACTTGGTTCAGCACAAAATTCCAGTAACTAACCTTCAAGCACCACTGGAATCCCCTCTCAACCATTACCCAATCCGAAGGGAGGCATTAATGCCATCACCCTAAGGTCCGGAACCACACTGCAGGAGAGGAATCAGGAGGAACCAAGCTCACCAGAATATGCCTCAGCTGAAGAGGTGGTGGAAATCGAAGATGTCGAAGAGGAAGAGGATATACAAGACATGGCTGAAGAAGAGATAGCTCAACCACAGGAAGAAGCACCAAAAGGCACAGACACCACAGAAAACACTACCCCCATTCCATTTCCACAACTTGTAAGGAAGCCCAGGAAGCAGCTGGAACCTGATCCTAAAATGGTAGAAATATTCAAAAAGGTTGAGGTAACTGTTCCCCTTTTTGATGTTATTCAGCAGGTACCTAAATATGAAAAATTTCTAAAAGACTTATGTATCCATAAAGACAAAATTAATGAATTAGAAACTATTCCTTTAGGTAGTTCTATATCTGCTTTAATGGGAGGATTACCTGAAAAATGTAGTGATCCAGGTCCTTGCATAGTTAGTTGTACTATTGGTGGTGTAGTAATTTATGATTGCATGTGTGATTTAGGAGCATGTGTCAGTATAATGCCTTTGTCTATATATGATGTTTTAAGGCTCCTTCCCTTAAAAAGGTCGGCAGCTCGTTTTGTGTTAGCAGATAAAAGCATTATTATAGTGGCTGGAGTTGCTGAAGATGTTTTGGTAAACATTAAAGGGCTCACATTTCCCACTGATTTTTACATCTTGGAGATGCCCCATAATGATTCAGATAAGCCATCATCAATCCTACTTGGAAGACCATTCCTGAAGACATCAAAATTCAAATTGGATGCTTTTTCAGGAACATACTCCTTTGAAATAGATGGCCGCATAGTGATCTTCAATCTGAATGGAGTCATTGACAACCCCCCAGAAAATCGTTCTATCTTCCAGTGTGATGTCATAGATGAGAGTGTGGCTGAAGTTCAAAAAGAAGAGTTTGAAGAGAGGCACACTGGACAAGATCCAAGTGTGGGGACCCTCTTAACTGACAATGAGAACACTTCGCCATTTTCACAAGCCCCAGATAATCCAGAGCCTACCCATGATCAAAAGTTAGAATTGAAACCTCTCCCTCCACATGTCAAATATGCTTATCTTGAGGATGAGCAGAAGCTTCCGGTTATTATTGCAAGAGATTTGACTTCTCAACAAGAAGAGCAGTTACTTGATGTGCTGAGGAAGCATAAGAAAGTAATTGGGTGGAGTTTGGCAGACATAGTGGGAATCGACCCTCAAGTATGCGAGCACAGAATATTTTTGGAAGATGGAGCAAGACCTGTCCGTCAACCCCAGAGAAGATTGAATCCCACCATCTTGAAAGTTGTCAAAAAGGAAGTGACCAGATTATTGGAAGCCGGTATCATATATCCCATTTCAGACAGTGAATGGGTAAGCCCAGTACAAGTGGTGCCCAAGAAGTCCGGAGTCACTACCGTGAAGAATGAGCATGGAGAGCTCATAGCAACTAGAGTTCAGAATGCTTGGAGAGTCTGCATTGATTACAGGCGTCTCAACCAAGCTACCCGTAAGGATCACTACCCACTTCCATTCATTGATCAAATGCTGGATCGCCTATCAGGTAAATCACATTATTGCTTTTTAGATGGTTACACAGGTTATTTCCAGATTCATATAGCTCCTGAGGATCAGGAAAAGACTACTTTTACATGTCCTTTTGGGACTTACGCTTATAAGAGAATGCCCTTTGGCTTGTGCAATGCACCAGCTACTTTCCAAAGGTGTATGATGAGCCTTTTCTCTGATCTTATTGAGGACTGTATGGAAGTTTTTATGGACGATTTTAGCATTTATGGTGATTCGTTTAACCTTTGCTTAGATGGATTATTGGTGGACGAAATTGTGATTACACTTTGATTATGTAAAATTCATTGCTCTTTCTTTCCCTGGCAATGGCGCCAAAAAAACATGATGCCAATACCATGGTTTACAACTTCGCACAACTAACTAGCAAGTGCACTGGGTCGTCCAAGTAATACCTTACGTGAGTAAGGGTCGAATCCCACAGAGATTGTTGGTATGAAGCAAGCTATAGTCACCTTGTAAATCTCAGTCAGGCAGGTATAAAATAGTAATGGGGTTTTCGAAAATAATACTAAAATAAGGATAGAAATACTTATGTAATTCATTGGTTAGAATTTCAGATAAGCGTGTAAAGATGCTTTCGTTCCTCTGAACCTCTGCTTTCCTGCTATCTTCATCCAATCAATCTTACTCCTTTCTATGGCTAGCTTTATGTAAGGATGTCACCGGTGCCAATGGCTACTTTCGATCTCTCTCGGGAAAATGATCCAAATGCTCTGTCACAGCACGGCTAATCGTCTGTAGGCATCACCTTTGTCGTTGGTTGCATCCTATTCCTCTCTGTGAAAATGGTCCGATGCGCTGTCACTGCATGGCTAATCATCTTGGAGGTTCTCGATCGTACTGGAATAGGATTTACTATCCTTTTGCGTCTGTCACTACGCCCAGCACTCGCGAGTTTTGAGTTCGTCACAGTCATTCAATCCCAGAGTCCTACTCGGAATACCACAGACAAGGTTTAGACTTTCCGGACTCTCATGAATGCCGCCATCAATCTAGCTTATACCACGAAGATTCTGATTAAGAGGTCTAAGAGATACTCATTCAATCTAATGTAGAACGGAAGTGGTTGTCAGGCACGCGTTCATAGGGAATGATGATGATTGTCACGTTCATCACATTCAGGTTGAAGTGCGAATGAATATCTTAGAAGCGAAATAAGATGAATTGAATAGAAAACAGTAGTACTTTGCATTAATCTTTGAGGAACAGCAGAGCTCCACAACTTAATCTATGGAGTGCAGAAACTCTACCGTTGAAAATACATAAGTGAAAGGTCCAGGCATGGCCGAATGGCCAGCCCCTCTGATCTAAGAACCAGGCGTCCAAAGATGTCTAATACAATAGTAAAAGGTCCTATTTATAATAGACTAGCTACTAGGGTTTACAGAAGTAAGTAACTGATGCATAAATCCACTTCCGGGGCCCACTTGGTGTGTGCTTGGGCTGAGCTTGAGTGTTGCACGTGTAGAGGTTCTTCTTGGAGTTGAACGCTAGCTTTTGTGCCATTTTGGGCGTTGAACTCCACTTTGCAACTTGTTTCTGGCGCTGGACGCCAGAATTGGGCAGAGAGCTGGCGTTGAACGCCAGTTTGCGTCATCTAAACTTGGGCAAAGTATGGACTATTATATATTGCTGGAAAGCCCTGGATGTCTACTTTCCAACGCAATTGGAAGCGCGCCATGTTGAGTTCTTTAGCTCCAGAAAATCCATTTTGAGTGCAGGGAGGTCAGAATCCAACAGCATCAGCAGTCCTTCTTCAACCTCTGAATCTGATTTTTGCTCAAGTCCCTCAATTTCAGCCAGAAAATACCTGAAATCACAGAAAAACACACAAACTCATAGTAAAGTCCAGAAATGTGAATTTAAGATAAAAACTAATGAAAACATCCCTAAAAGTAACTAGATTCTACTAAAAATATACTAAAAACAATGCCAAAAAGCGTATAAATTATCCGCTCATCACAACACCAAACTTAAATTGTTGCTTGTCCCCAAGCAACTGAAAATCAAATAGGATAAAAAGAAGAGAATATACTATAAATTCCAAGCTATCAATGAAACATAGCTTTAATCAGATGAGCGGGACTTGTAGCTTTTTGCCTCTTGAATAGTTTTGGCATCTCACTTTATCCATTGAGGTTCAGAATGATTGGCATCTATAGGAACTCAGAGTTCAGATAGTGTTATTGATTCTCCTAGTTCAGTATGATGATTCTTGAACACAGCTTCTTTATGAGTCTTGGCCGTGGCCCTAAGCACTTTGTTTTCCAGTATTACCACTGGATACATAAATGCCACAGACACATAATTAGGTGAACCTTTTCAGATTGTGACTCAGCTTTGCTAAAGTCCCCAATTAGAGGTGTCCAGGGTTCTTAAGCACACTCTTCTTTTGCTTTGGACCTTGACTTTAACCGCTCAGTCTCAAGTTTTCACTTGACACCTACACGCCACAAGCACATGGTTAGGGACAGCTTGGTTTAGCCGCTTAGGCCAGGATTGTATTCCTTTAGGCCCTCCTATCCACTGATGCTCAAAGCCTTGGGATCCTTTTTATTTACCCTTGCCTTTTGTTTTTAAGGGTTATTGGCTTTTTTCTCTTGCCTCTTGGTTTTAAGAGCTTTTGGCTTTTTCTGCTTGCTTTTTCTTTTTCTTTCTATTTTTTTTCGCCTATTTTTTTTTTGCAAGCTTTGTTCTTTGCTACTTTTTCTTGCTTCAAGAATCATTTTTATGATTTTTCAGATTATCAAATAACATGTTTTCTAGTCATCATTCTTTCAAGAGCCAACATATTTAACATTCTTAAACAACAACTTCAAAAGACATATGCACTGTTCAAGCATACATTCAGAAAACAAGAAGCATTGTCACCACATCAATATAATTAAACTAAGTTCAAGGATAAATTCAAAACTCATGTACTTCTTGTTCTTTTGAATTAAAACATTTTTCATTTAAGAGAGGTGATGGATTCATAGGACATTCATAACTTTAAGACATAGTTACTAACTACTAATGATCATGTAATGAAGACACAAACATAGATAAGCACTTAACATAGAAAACGAAAAACAGAGAAGGTAAGAACAAGGAATGAGTCCACCTTAGTGATGGTGGCGTTTCCTTCTTGAGGAACCAATGATGTCCTTGAGCTCTTCTATGTCTCTTCCTTGTCTTTGTTGCTCCTCCCTCATTGCTTTTTGATCTTCTCTTATTTCATGAAGGATGATGGAGTGCTCTTGATGTTCCACCCTTAGTTGTCCCATGTTGGAACTTAATTCTCTTAGGGAGGTGTTGATTTGCTCCCAATAGTTTTGTGGAGGAAGATGCATCCCCTGAGGTATCTCAGGGATCTCTTGATTTGCAGCCACATGTTCTACCACTGAGCTATAGACCCTTGAGATGAATCTTTCTATCTCCCAAGACTCGGAGGTGGAAGCTTTTGTCTTCCCTTCCCTTTTTCTAGAGGTTTCTCCGGTCTTAGGTGCCATCAATGGTAATGGAAAAACAAAAAGCTTATGCTTTTACCACACCAAACTTAGAATGTTGCTCGCCCTCGAGCAAAAGAAGAAAGAATAGAAGAAGAAGAAGAAGATATGGAGGAGATGGAGGGATATGTGTATGTATGTGAGTGGTGAAAGGAAAACAGAAGGGATGACCATGAATGGATAGAGAGAGGGTGAGGTGGGTGGGGATCCTGTGAGATTCACAGATCCTGAGATGATCCTATGGTGTCCCAAATCCTGAGGTGTCAAGGATTTACATCCCTGCACCCATTAGGCATGTAAAATGCCCTTGCACACAACTCTGGGCGTTCAGCACCAGGTTGGTGCCCATTTTGGGCGTTCAACGCCCATTTGTTGCCCATTTCTGGCGTTGAACGCCAGAACCATGCTTGTTCTGGGCGTTCAGCGCCAGCTTCTCTCCAGGGTGCAATTCTGGCGTTCAGCGCCCAGATGCTGCCCATTTTGGGCGTTCAGCGCCCAGATACTGCCCATTTTGGGCGTTCAGCGCTAGAACCATGCTCTGTTCTGGCGTTGAACGCCAGACAAGTGCTTCCTCCAGGGTGTGATTTTTTTTCTGCTGTTTTTGATTCCGTTTTTAATTTTTATATTTATTTTGTGACTCCACATGATCATGAACCTATAAAGACATATAACTAAGAAAAATATAGTTAGATAAATAAAAATTGGGTTGCCTCCCAACAAGCGCTTCTTTAATGTCAATAGCTTGACAGTGGACTCTCATGGAGCCTCACAGATGTTCAGAGCATTGTTGAGACTCTCCAACACCAAACTTAGAGTTTGGATATGGGAGTTCAACACCAAACTTAGAGTTTGGTTGTGGCCTCCCAACACCAAACTTAGAGTTTGACTGTGGGGGCTTTGTTTGACTCTGCTTTGAGAGAAGCTTTTTATGCTTCCTCTCCATGGATGCAGAGAGAGATCCTTGAGTTGTAAACACAAGGTTGTCCTCATTTATTTGAAGGATCAATTCTCCTCTGTCCACATCAATCACAGCTCTTGCTGTGGCTAGGAAAGGTCTTCCTAGGATGATGGATTCATCCTCTTCCTTTCCAGTATCTAAGACTATGAAATCATCAGGGATGTAAAGGCCTTCAACCTTTACTAACACGTCCTCTACTTGTCCATAAGCCAGTTTTCTTGAATTATCTGCCATGTCTAATGAGATTTTAGCAGCTTGCACCCCATAGATTCCCAGTTTCTCTATTACAGAGAGGGGCATGAGGTTTATTCCTGAACCAAGGTCACACAGAGCCTTAAAGATCATGGTGCCTATGGAACAAGGTATTATGAACTTTCCAGGATCCTGTCTCTTCTGAGGCAATGTCAGTTGATCCAGATCACTTAGTTCATTGGTGAACAAGGGAGGTTCATCTTCCCAAGTTTCAATACCAAATAATTTGGCATTCAGCTTCATGATTGCACCAAGGAACTTGGCAGTTTGCTCTTCAGTAACATCCTCATTCTCTTCAGAAGAGGAATACTCATCAGAGCTCATGAATGGCATAAGGAGGTTCAATGGAATCTCTATGGTCTCTAGATGAGTTTCAGATTCCTTTGGTTCCTCAGAGGGAAACTCCTTATTGATCACTGGATGTCCCAGGAGGTCTTCCCCCTTGGGATTCACGTCCTCCTCTCCCTCTTTGGGTTCGGCCATTTTGGTTATGTCAATGGCCTTGCATTCTCCTTTTGGATTCTCTTTTGTATTGCTTGGGAGAGTACTAGGAGGGATTTCAGTGATCCTTTTACTCAGCTGGCCCACTTGTGCTTCCAAATTCCTAATGGAAGACCTTGTTTCATTCATGAAACTTACAGTGGCCTTGGATAGATCAGAGACTAAGTTTGCTAAGCTAGATGGATTCTGCTCAGAATTCTCTGTCTGTTGCTGAGTGGATGATGGAAAAGGCTTGCTATTGCTAAACCTGTTTCTTCCACCATTATTAAAGCCTTGTTGAGGCTTTTGATCCTTCCATGAGAAATTTGGATGATTTCTCCATGATGGATTATAGGTGTTTCCATAAGGTTCACCCATGTAATTTACCTCTGCTATTGCAGGGTTCTCAGGATCATAAGCTTCTTCTTCATAAGAAGCCTCTTGAGTACTGTTGGATGCAGCTTGCATTCCAGTCAGACTCTGAGAAATCATATTGACTTGCTGAGTCAATATTTTGTTCTGAGCCAATATGGCATTCAGAGTATCAATTTCAAGAACTCCCTTCTTCATAGGCGTCCCATTACTCACAGGATTCCTCTCAGAAGTGTACATGAACTGGTTATTAGCAACCATGTCAATGAGTTCTTGAGCTTCTGCAGGCGTTTTCTTTAGGTGAATGGATCCACTTGCAGAAGTATCCAATGACATCTTTGATAGCTCAGATAAACCATCATAGAATATATCCAGGATGGTCGATTCTGAAAGCATGTTAGGAGGACACTTTTTGGTCAGCTGCTTGTATCTTTCCCAAGCTTCATAGAGGGATTCTCCTTCTTTCTGTTTGAAGGTCTGAACATCCACTCTAAGCTTGCTCAGCTTTTGAGGAGGAAAGAACTTGGCTAAGAAAGCCGTGACCAGCTTATCCCAAGAGTTCAGGCTGTCTTTGGGTTGAGAGTCCAACCACACTCTAGCTCTGTCTCTTACAGCAAAAGGGAAAAGCATGAGCCTGTAGACTTCAGGATCTACTCCATTAGTCTTAACAGTATCACAGATCTGTAAGAATTCAGTTAAGAACTAAAAAGGATCTTCAGATGGAAGTCCATGAAACTTGCAGTTCTGCTGCATCAGAGAAACTAGCTGAGGTTTCAGCTCAAAGTTGTTTGCTCCAATGGCAGGAATGGAGATGCTTCTTCCATGTAAATTGGAATTAGGTGCAGTAAAGTCACCAAGCATTCTCCTTGCATTATTGTTGTTGGGTTCGGCTGCCATCTCCTTTACTTGTTCGAAATTTTCAATAAGGTTGTCTCTGGCTTGTTGTAATTTAGCTTCTCTTAGTTTTCTCTTCAGAGTCCTTTCAGGTTCTGGATCAGCTTCAACAAGAATGCCTTTTTCTTTGTCCCTGCTCATAAGAAAGAGAAGAGAAAAAGAAAAGAAGAGGAATCCTCTATGTCACAGTAAAGAGGTTCCTTATTGTTAGTAGAAGAAGAGAAGAAGAAAATTCGAACACAGATAGAAGAGGGGGTTCGAATTTGGTGAGTGATGTGAGGAAGAGATGTTAGTAGATGAATAAATAAATAGAATAAGATGATAGAAGGAGAGGATTTTCAAAAATTATTTTTGAAAAAGAGTTAGTGATTTTTGAAAATAGTTTTTGAAAAAAAAGTTAGTAATTTTCGAAAATTAAAATAAAAATTAAAATAATTAGTTAATTAAAAAAGAAATTTTTGAAAAAGAGGGAGATATTTTCGAAAATTGGAGAGAGAGAGTTAGTTAGGTGGTTTTGAAAAAGATAAGAAACAAACAAAAAGTTAGTTAGTTAGTTGAAACAAATTTGAAAATCAATTTTGAAAAGATATGAAGATAGGAAGTTAGAAAAGATATTTTAAAATCATATTTTGAAAAAGATAAGATAAGAAGATATTTTTGAAAAGATATGATAGAAATTAGTTTTTGAAAAAGATTTGATTTTTAAAATCACAATTAATGACTTGATTCACAAGAAATCACAAGATATGATTTTAGAACTTAAAGTTTGAATCTTTCTTAACAAGTAAGTAACAAACTTGAAATTTTTGAATCAAAACATTAATTGGTGATGTTATTTTCGAAAATTATGTGATTAAATTAAGAAAAAGATTTTTTTTTTGAAAAACATTTTTATAATTTTCGAAAGTAACTAAAAAAAATGAAAAAGATTTGATTTTTGAAAAAGATTTTGAAAAAGATAAGATTTTTAAATTGAAAATTTGATTTGACTCATAAGAAACAACTTGATTTTAAAATTTTTTGAAAAAGTCAAGCCAAATTTTTGAATTTGATGAGAGAAAAAGGGAAAGATATTTTTTTGATTTTTGAATTTTGAATGATGAGAGAGAAAAACATGAAAATGATGCAATGCATGAGATTTTTAGATCAAAACAATAAATGCATGCAAGAATGCTATGAATGTCAAGATGAACACCAAGAACACTATGAATGTCAAGATGAACACCAAGAACATATTTTTGAAAAATTTTTAATGCAAAGAAAACATGCAAGACACCAAACTTAGAATTCTTTAATGCTTAGGCACTAAGAATTCAAGAGTGCATATGAAAAACAAGAAAAGACACAAAACATGCAAATGCAAAGATCAAACAAGAAGACTTACCAAGAACAACTTGAAGATCATGAAGAACACTATGAATGCATGATTTTTTTTCAAAAAAAAATGCAAGATGCACATGCAATTGACACCAAACTTATAACATGACACATGACTCAAACAAGAAACACAAGAATATATTTTTTTGATTTTTATGATTTTATGATTTTTTTGTATTTTCTTTTAATTTTTTTCGAAAATCATTTTGAAAAAGAAAAATAAGGATTCCAAAATTTTTAATATGAATTCCAGGAATCTAGCATTCTTATTCTAAAGCTCCAATCAAAGGGTCAGGCATGGCTGAATAGCCAGCCAAGCTTTAGTATGTAACTCAGACATGACACGTCTAACATGCCCTACAGTCGTGGCTTTACAGCTAACCAGGCTTCAACATGCTTTATGAAACACTAGAATTCATTCTTAAAAATTCTGAAGAACAATATATTTTTGAAAACATTTTTATATATTTTTTTCAAAAACAAAGGAGAAATTTTTGAAAGATTTTTGAAAAAATTTTTGAAAACAAAACAAAAAGAAAATTACCTAATCTGAGCAACAAGATGAACCGTCAGTTGTCCAAACTCGAACAATCCCCGACAACGGCGCCAAAAACTTGGTGGACGAAATTGTGATTACACTTTGATTATGTAAAATTCATTGCTCTTTCTTTCCCTGGCAATGGCGCCAAAAAAACATGATGCCAATACCATGGTTCACAACTTCGCACAACTAACCAGCAAGTGCACTGGGTCGTCCAAGTAATACCTTATGTGAGTAAGGGTCGAATCCCACGGAGATTGTTGGTATGAAGCAAGCTATAGTCACCTTGTAAATCTCAGTCAGGCAGGTATAAAATAGTAATGGGGTTTTCGAAAATAATACTAAAATAAGGATAGAAATACTTATGTAATTCATTGGTTAGAATTTCAGATAAGCGTGTAGAGATGCTTTCATTCCTCTGAACCTCTGCTTTCCTGCTATCTTCATCCAATCAATCTTACTCCTTTCTATGGCTAGCTTTATGTAAGGATGTCACCGGTGCCAATGGCTACTTTCGATCTCTCTCGGGAAAATGATCCAAATGCTCTGTCACAGCACGGCTAATCGTCTGGAGGCATCACCTTTGTCATTGGTTGCATCCTATTCCTCTCTGTGAAAATGGTCCGATGCGCTGTCACTGCATGGCTAATCATCTTGGAGGTTCTCGATCGTACTGGAATAGGATTTACTATCCTTTTGCGTCTGTCACTACGCCCAGCACTCGCGAGTTTTGAGTTCATCACAGTCATTCAATCCCAGAGTCCTACTCGGAATACCACGAACAAGGTTTAGACTTTCCGGACTCTCATGAATGCCGCCATCAATCTAGCTTATACCACGAAGATTCTGATTAAGAGGTCTAAGAGATACTCATTCAATCTAATGTAGAACGGAAGTGGTTGTCAGGCACGCGTTCATAGGGAATGATGATGATTGTCACGTTCATCACATTTAGGTTGAAGTGCGAATGAATATCTTAGAAGCGAAATAAGATGAATTGAATAGAAAACAGTAGTACTTTGCATTAATCTTTGAGGAACAGCAGAGCTCCACACCTTAATCTATGGAGTGCAGAAACTCTACCGTTGAAAATACATAAGTGAAAGGTCCAGGCATGGCCGAATGGCCAGCCCCTCTGATCTAAGAACCAGGCATCCAAAGATGTCTAATACAACAGTAAAAGGTCCTATTTATAATAGACTAGCTACTAGGGTTTACAGAAGTAAGTAATTGATGCATAAATCCACTTTCGGGGCCCACTTGGTGTGTGCTTGGGCTGAGCTTGAGTGTTGCACATGTAGAGGTTCTTCTTGGAGTTTAACGCCAGCTTTTGTGCCATTTTGGGCGTTGAACTCCACTTTGCAACTTGTTTCTGGCGCTGGACGCCAGAATTGGGCAGAGAGCTGGCGTTGAACGCCAGTTTGCGTCGTCTAAACTTGGGCAAAATATGGAATATTATATATTGTTGGAAAGCCCTGGATGTCTACTTTCCAACGCAATTGGAAGCGCGCCATTTTGAGTTCTGTAGCTCCAGAAAATCCATTTTGAGTGCAGGGAGGTCAGAATCCAACAGCATCAGCAGTCCTTCTTCAACCTCTGAATCTGATTTTTGCTCAAGTCCCTCAATTTCAGCCAGAAAATACCTGAAATCAGAGAAAAACACACAAACTCATAGTAAAGTCCAGAAATGTGAATTTAACATAAAAACTAATGAAAACATCCCTAAAAGTAACTAGATTCTACTAAAAATATACTAAAAACAATGCCAAAAAGCGTATAAATTATCCGCTCATCAATTATCTAGAGTATTAGATAGATGTGTTAATACAAACCTTGTATTGAATTTCGAAAAATGCCACTTTATGGTAAAGCAGGGGATTGTATTAGGACATGTGGTATCTAATAATGGTATTTCTGTAGACCCAGCAAAGGTGAATGTTATTTCTAGTTTACCTTACCCCTCTTCTGTGAGAGAAGTCCGTTCATTCCTTGGCCATGCAGGTTTCTACAGGAGATTTACTAAGGACTTTAGTAAGGTGGCACTTCCCTTATCCAGATTACTGCAGAAGGACATTGAGTTCGAGTTCAGTGAAGATTGCGAACAAGCATTTGATAAGCTGAAGACTGCTCTAACTCAAGCCCCAATTGTGAGAGGACCCGACTGGAGCCAGCCGTTTGAAATCATGTGCGACGCTTCCAACCATGCGGTAGGAGCAGCGCTGGCTCAGTGTGAAGGTAAGGATCCTTTTGTTATTGCCTATGCGTCTAAGACTTTAGACACTGCCCAGTCCAATTATACTACTACCGAGAAAGAGCTACTTGCTATTATTTTCGCTCTGGATAAATTCCGAGCTTATTTACTTGGTACTAGAGTGGTAGTGTATTCGGACCATGCAGCTCTAAAGTATTTATTAGCTAAAAAGGAATCCAAACCAACACTTATACGTTGGATACTGCTGTTACAAGAATTTGATTTAGAAATAAAGGATAGGAGTGGTAATCAAAATTTAGTAGCGGACCACTTGAGTCGCCTTGAACATATTAAGGATGATTCTACTCCTATAGATGATAATTTTCCTTTTGACAACCTGCAAGCAGTATCTGAGGTAGTCCTTTGGTACGCACCGGTTGCTAACTATTTAGTTAGCCGCACATTTCCCCCACATTTCTCTAAACATCAAAGAGACAAGCTGAAAAGCGAGTCTAAATATTATATGTGGGATGATCCATATTTATGGAGATGTGGCGCTGACTAGATAATTAGACGTTGTGTACCTCAATCAGAATTCCAGTCCATTTTAGAGGCCTGTCACTCATCTGAGAGTGGAGGACACTTTGGCCCTCAAAGAACAGCTATAAAGATCTTAGACTGCGGATTCTGGTGGCCTACTCTTTTTAGAGATGCTGCTGAGTTTTGTAAATCTTGTCACCCATGCCAGAAATTTGGTAACATATCCAAGAGGGATGAGATGCCTCAACAATATATGCTTTTCTGTGAAATTTTTGATGTCTGGGGCATTGACTTCATGGGTCCATTTCCAAATTCTAGTGGATATTTTTATATATTGTTAGCTGCGGATTATGTTTCCAAATGGGTGGAAGCAATTCCTACCCGCACTGACGATGCTAACACTGTTGTTTCCTTTGTGAGAAATCATATTATATGCCGCTTTGGATCACCACAAGCAATCGTGAGCGATCAAGGCACTCATTTTTGTAACAAGAGACTAACAGGCTTGATGAAGAAGCATGGGATAATCCATAAAGTTTCAACAGCTTACCATCCCCAAACTAATGGGCAAGCCGAGGTGTCAAACAGAGAAATTAAGCGTATCCTGCAGAAGATAGTAAAGCCTCATAGAAAAGACTAGAGCACCAGACTACAAGATGCACTGTGGGCATATAGAACAGCATACAAGACACCCATTGGGATGAGTCCCTTTCACCTAGTTTATGGAAAAGCTTGCCATCTTCCAGTTGAAATCGAACACAGAGCCTTCTGGACAGTTAAGGAGTGCAACATGGAAATTGAGAAAGCCGGAACTGAAAGAAAGTTGCAACTACAGGAACTGGAGAACCTTCGCCTAGAAGCTTATGAGAACTCCAGAATATACAAGGAAAAGATGAAAGCTGTGCATGATCAAAACATCAAGAAGAGAGAGTTCCAACCTGGAGATTTTGTTCTCCTTTACAAATCTCGACTGAGGCTCATGCCCGGTAAGTTGAGATCAAAATGGGAAGGTCCATACAGAATAGAGAAGACTGAACCGTACGGAGTTTATCACCTAAGCCATCCTTCAAGTTCTGAACTTATTAAGGTTAATGGACACCGCCTAAAGCTGTACCAGGTGAGAAGGTGCAGAGAAATAAGGAGCTTGAGATCTTCCACTTGGA
Organism: Arachis ipaensis; assembly: GCF_059453495.1. Taxonomy (NCBI): domain Eukaryota; kingdom Viridiplantae; phylum Streptophyta; class Magnoliopsida; order Fabales; family Fabaceae; genus Arachis; species Arachis ipaensis. The sequence continues at coordinate 112,308,002 of NC_142436.1, forward strand.
AGATCCCCACATAGCAGCAGATTGAGCTATGGAGCGTCCAACTTACGGACGTAAAAGCAAAGTGCTTGGTGGGAGACAACCCACCGCGGTATGATCGTTCCTTTCTTCATTTTTAGTTTTTCTTCTTTAATAACTCTTCTCTTTATTAGTGCTTCCATGCTCTTTCAATTACATGTCTTTATATTTCTCCAAAAAAAATTAAAATTAAAATTTCGCCACGTGACGCGATCGCACCAGCGACGCGTCCGTGTGGCAGGAGGAGTAAAGAAAAATAAAAAATGAACAGAAAGTTATGCAAGAGGAGCGCTGGAGTCGTGCCAATGGCACAAATTACTCCACGCAACCGCGTCACGGACACGACCGCGTCGCTTGGACATCATGGTCTCCCACGCGACCGCGTGCCTCACGCGGCCGCGTGCCCTGCATTTTCGACGTAAAGGGGTGCACAGTGCTATATTGTGTGAGAATGGTGCTGGATTGGTGCTGGAAGCACAATCCTTGTCACGCGACCGCGTCGCTGACGCGGCCGCGTCCCCCATTTCATAACGCACACTCATGCGATCGCGTGACCCACGCGATCGCGTCACCCAATTTTGGCAATTAAAATGAATCGAACAGAGAGTTGTGCTGGAGCGAGGCTGCACTCGCGCCAGCAGCGCAACATAGGTCACGCGATCGCGGGACCGACGCGATCGCGTCCCCTTCCCTGACGTGCCCCCATGCGAACGCATGCCCCAGGCGGCCGCGTCGCATGCGCCGCACTGCTAAACCCCAATTGCCAAATTATCTTATCTTTCTTTCCTCCAAATCCTAATTTTTCTTTTCCCTCCTTCTTTCTTCTTTCCCCCTTCTCCTTTCTATCTCACTCTCTCTCTCTCTCTCCACCATTAACAAGGTTTCACCTTCTTCTTCCTTCTTCTCTTTTCTATCATTCTTATTATATTATGTATATATTATTATTTTCTTTTTCTTTTCTTTTTGTTTTCAAACTTTTATTTTCTTTATTCTTCTTTTCCCTTTTTACATGGTGTTAGAAATTTTTTTGAGTCATTATCCCTCACCATATGCTTGTGACTTGTTACAATTTATTTGACAATTATTATTATTATTATTTTTTAGGGGATTGCTTGCACGTTCAATTTCATACTTTTTACATCTTGTTTAACATGCATGCTATGTGTTTGTGAAAAAGCCCATGTGGCATTATGCACTTCTCTATGTTCCTATACTATTCAATGCTTGCTTTTCACAACTTTCCCCTATTATTTTATTAATTGAATTCAATTGTCAATACAAACGTGATGGTTTGTTACAAAGTAATGCTTGGCCTATGCTACTCATGCCCTTTGCCAGCATGCCAATAAACACCTTGCATTCACTTGTCTTTTTATGCACTAGCTATTTCCCATTGATGGCTTTTCATATGTACTCGAGAGCATGTGTTAATGTCATCTACATTTTACTGTACATCATTCACCCTCTTTTCCCTTTCCTTCCTTGCTGTATCTCTCTTTGCATTTAATTTTCTTTCTCTTCCCTTCTTTCAGGATGGCCACCAAGAAAGGAAAGGAGAAAGCAACTTCCAGACCACCAGCAAGAAGAGGAACTAAAAGAGCATTAGTGGCAGAGCCTTCTTCAACCGCAGCCAAGCCCTCAACAAAACGAGTCAAGAGGATAATAAAGGTTGACGAAAAGGAGAAAGCCTTTCCAGCAAAGGACGCTGCGCGATTTTCCAATCGCTACTTTGAGTAGATGTTCCCCATCCTGGCAGAAAGGAACTATAACAATGAATACCTTCTTATCCTCCCGTCCAATATTGCCACCTTTGTTGAGCCGCATATTGAGCGAAGACAATGGGGTTTCCTACGGAAATAGCCAAGGTAGGTCAATCTTTCTTGGGTAGTTGAGTTCTACTCCAACTTCTACATACCGACCCTGCAGTCTATTTATGTCCGGCAAAAGCAAGTCCCCATCACAGAAGAAGCCATTCAGCAAGTTCTGAGTCTTCCCCCTATTCCTGCAGGAATGGACGCTTTTCAAGAAGCCACCCTTCGGCGCCAGAGATACCAATTTGACTGGGACTCCGTTCTCGGAGTCATCGCTTTACCTGGCAGCCGTTGGATCTACGGATACCACTGTTCCCACCCTAAGGGAATCTTGGCTTCCGCACTTACCTTGGAGGCTCGCGTATGGGCACAGATCATGTCCCATTACATCTTTCCGAGCACTCATGAGTCCTCCTTCACTGCAGACATGGCTGTTCTACTATGGTGCATCCTTACAGACCGACCTCTGAATCTTTCAAGACACATCCGGAATGCTATGGAGCATGTACAAATCGCGGGCAACATACCTTTTCTTGCCCTGGTCTCAGATCTTGTCTCAGCAGCCGGAGTCTCCTACAGAGCTGGGGACACCAAAGCCATGCTTCCACAGGATGATCAATATATCCCTCACGGGAAATACTTCAGACTTTCAGCAGCCACTACAAGCCAACCTACTGAGCCAGTTGAAGATATTCCTTCTTCAACACCACAAGCATCTACAACCGCGAAATTGCTCTAGCAGATACTTGAAAAATTGGATCGGCATGAACTGAAAGCTAAGATGAGAGAGCGCCGTAACGAGTGCTGATTCAAACACCTCAAGGAGCTACTCAAGGGACGCTTCAGAGACTCAGACACCCCGGACTCCACTTCTTTTACCAGCACCGGGAGCCATGATGATCCCGACTGTGGAGATACTGCCACCAGCCCACCCCTGTTCCTGACAGATGGCATCGAGGACGGTGCAAAACCTTAAGTGTGGGGAGGTCGGTCAGTACCTGACTTCCGGAGGTAAATTCTCTTCTCTGGCACCAATAATTAGGATATTTTAGTTAGATTTTCTTTCTTTTATAGAATAGAATAAACTGCATAGGTTAGAATAGTTGCATGCATGTTCCACTTGATTGAAAAGACAATAAGTTTCTTTTAAAAATCTATATTTGGAACAAAATTTCACTAATTTTTCAAAATTTTTATGATAAATCTGCTTGAGTTATATTTGGAACATGATGTTTGAGCCAAAGAACACACAACCTGTGAAAGATTTGAGCCTTTATGTATGGTTACATTATTTAACCATAATCATTTTATTCTTGTGTGTTTACTTCTCTATGATTGTAATCTATATTTTGTTTTATCTTATATGTCCAATATTTATTATATTTACACGCTTGCACATGATTGAGGCCATTATTTGTTTAAACTCACTTATCCAAATCAAGCCTACCCTTTTCAATTGCCCTTGTTAACCAATTTGAGCCTTTGAAACTCCATTTGTTCTATATTTTACCACATTACTAACCTTAAGCTGAAAAACAATTATATATCCCAAATTGAATCTTTGGTTAGCTTAAGATAGAATTGTGTGTGCTAGTTAAGTATGGGAAATTGTGGGAACAAAAGTTGTTGAGGGAATGTGTCATGAAAATTTAAAGGGAATTTGGATACCTACTCGTGTGAAGATATGAGAATGAAAAATCTATGTGCATTAATAAGCTTTATTTATTTAAAAAAAAAATCAATAAATAAGGGGACAAAATTACCCCAATGTTCAATTCAGAATTCAAAGATCAATGCACATATGATAGAATTAAAATATAAAGTTCAAACATGAGTATGGGTTGAAAAAGGGAATTATGGGTAGCTAAGCATGAATTTAAAAGTATATAGAATATATGTATATTAGGTGAGAGCTTAGGTTAATTAAAGATTCAATTTATAAAGCTCACTTAGCCATATGTATATCCTTACCTGCACCTTGGCCCCATTACAACCCTGAAAAGACCTCATGATGTTTGCATTGGTATATTAATTGTTGTTGATTGGTTAAGAGAAAAACAAAAGTTAGAAAGCATGACTAGAAAAGAATTGAGTGATTACCCTATACACTAGAGATTAGAGCGTACATACATTATCAGTGAGGGTTCAATGCTTGAACTTTCATGTTTCCTGCTTTCATAAGCTATCTTCTTGCACTTTTATCGATTTTATTGTATAATGATAGAATTAGTGGAATTTGATTTGTAACTGTTTTGAAGGGCTTATTTACTTTTGATCAAGTGGACAATAATCATATAGTTGCATTTATTTATATACGTAGGATTGTATTGCATTTCATGAGTTTCTGCATGTTCATACTTATTTCCTTGTCTCCTTCAATTTAGCATGAGGACATGCTAATGTTTAAGTGTGGGGAGGTTGATAAACCACTATTTTATGGTTTATATTGTGTTTAATTGTGTGGTTTTGTCATGATCCTTGCCCACTTATTCATCAATTTGGCATGCATTTAGATTTCCTTCCTAAATTCAGTACATGTTTGAAAACTACTTCCTAGAGACTTTAATTATTTACTTTTAATTCTCCTTTATTCCATTCGATGCCGTGATCTGTGTGTCAAGTGTTTCAGGCCTTATAGGGCATGAATGAGATGGAGATTAGAGAGGAAGCTAGCAAAAATGGAAGGAACACAAGAATTTGAGGAGATAACCAGCGAGAAGTGACGCTGTCGCATGGCTCACGCGACCGCACGAAGGAGCGTAAATCGCAGCGACGCGGCCGCATGGCTTGCGCGGCCGCGCAGATTGGAAAGCGCAAGCGACGCGGTAGCATGGACGACGCGAACGCGTGGAGAGGAAAAAGCGCAAGCGACGCGTCCGCATGGATGACACGATCGCGTGACATGTGCGATCTGCATAATCTGCAGAATTCGATGGGGGCGATTTTGGACCTTATTTCGGCCCGGAACAGCAGACTAGAGTCAGAGAATATGCAGAAACAACACACACATTCATTCAGTAGTTTTAGATCTAGTTTTTTCACTCTCTTAGGTTTTTCTCTCTAGTTTTTAGAATTTTAATTTTCAATTGGTCTTAGCACTGGAACATTGAGAAGAGTTATTTCCTCATCAAGACTTCATCACTCTAGTTTGTTCTCTTAACTTGGTTTTATTCTTCCATGTTCTTTGTTATGTTCAATTTTGTCATTCAGATACTTTTATGATTAATTAATGCAAGGATTATTTCTCTTTAATTTAATTTCAATTCCAATAATCGTGTCTTCTTTTGATTCCCTTTCATGTGCCATGGATTCTTTATTTACAATGCGTGAGTAGTTTCATTACTTGATAGGGAGTTGATTAAAAGGAATTCTTGAGTTGGAAGGATTGAAGGAGAAATTTATAGTTGGGTTAAATGTTGGATTGTTATCCTGTCACCAACGCCGACCCCTTTGAACTAAGTGGGTTGTAACTCGTGAATAGATCTGGCAGTCCAACTTGTTTGACTTTCCCTTACCTAGTAAAGGATAACCAAACAGAGTAACCGTTAATTATAAATCAATCTTAAAAATTACTCCATCAATGATAGAAATTCTAACTAATCAATTCCCAGTTAAGACTTTTATTTATATTATTTAAAATTCCTCAATTTAAATTCCAATTTACTTAGCTCAACTTCTTAGAACATCTGATTAATAAAACAGCACACTTTTCTGCAACTCGTTGGGAGACCACCTGGGACTTAAAACTCCCAGTAATTTTAATTTAAACTCTCTGTGACATATTTCTAAATTGATAGGCAGATTTTCGGTGAGTTAAGAACTATACTCGCAAAGTAACCATTTTAATAAATTTTTAATTCACCAGCTTCTGCTTCCCATCAAGGGGCATGCATTCTCTTCCATCATTGGCAAGTTGAACGCCAACCTCACATTTTCCAGACTAAAATCTAAGTATTTTCCCCGAACCATGGTGAGATAATTCTTTGGGTTCGGGTTCTTACTTTGATCATGGTTCCTAGTGATCCATGCATTAGCATAGAACTCTTGAACCATTAGAATTCCGACTTGTTGGATGGGGTTTGTTAGAACTTCCCAACCTCTTCTTTGGATCTCATGTCGGATCTCCGGATACTCATTTTTCTTGAGTTTGAAAGGGACCTCGGGGATCACCTTCTTCTTGGCCACAACGTCATAGAAGTGGTCTTGATGGGTTTTGGAGATGAATCTTTCCATCTCCCATGACTCGGAGGTGGAAGCTTTTGTCTTCCTTTTCCCTTTTCTAGAGGATTCTCCGGTCTTAGGTGCCATCAATGGTAATGGAAAAATAAAAAGCTTTATGCTTTTACCACACCAAACTCAGAATATTGCTCGCCCTCGAGCAAGAGAAGAAAGAAAAGAAGAAGAAGAAGAAGAAATAGAAGAGAGGGAGAGAGGGTGGTGTTTCGGCCAAGAAGGGGATGAGAGGGTTATGTTGTGTGAAAATGAAGAAGAATGGAGGGGTTTATATAGTGGAGGGAGAGGGGTTAGGTTCGGCCATTTAGGGTGGGTTTGGGTGGGAATGTGATTTTGAATTTTGAAGGTAGGTGGGGTTTATGAGGTAGGTTTATGGGGAAGAGTGGATGGATGTGAGTGGTGAAGGGATAGTAGGGAAGAGAGCTTGAGGTGATTGGTGAAGGGTTTTGGGGAAGGGTGTTTATTGGGAAGAGAGGATGAATGAGAAGAGGGAAGAGTATGAGTGAAGGTAGGTGGGGATCCTGTGGGGTCCACAGATGCTGAGATGATCCTGTGGGGTCCACAGATCCTGAGGTGTCAAGGAATTGCATCCCTGCACCAATTAGGCATGTAAAATGCCCTTTGCATGCAATTCTGGCGTTTAAACGCCGAATTGGTGCTTGTTTCTGGCGTTCAGCGCCAGCTTTCCTCAGTGTGCATTCCTGGCGTCTGAACGCCAGGATGCTGCTTGTTTTGGGCATTCAACGCCAGATCCATGCTCTGTTCTGGCGTTGAACACCAGCCAGATGCTCCTTACTAGCGTTTAAACGCCAGTAAGCCCTTCCTCCAGGGTGTGATTTTTTTTCTGCTGTTTTTGATTCTGTTTTTAATTTTTGTATTTATTTTGTGACTCCACATGATCATGAACCTAATAAAACATGAAAGAACAATAAAATAAAAATAAAATTAGATAAATAAAAATTGGGTTGCCTCCCAACAAGCGCTTCTTTAATGTCAATAGCTTGACAGTGGGCTCTCATGGAGCCACACAGGTGATCAGGTCAATTTTATAGACTTCCCAACACCAAACTTAGAGTTTGGATATGGGAGTTCAACACCAAACTTAAAGTTTGGCTGAGGCCTCCCAACACCAAACTTAGAGTTTGACTATGGGGCTTTAGTTGACTCTGTACTGAGAGAAGCTTTTCATGCTTCCTCTCCATTGTTACAGAAGGAGATTCTTGAGTCTTAAACACAAGGTTGTCCTCATTTAGTTGAAGGATCAATTCTCCTCTGTCTATATCAATCACAGCTCTTACTGTGGCTAGGAAGGGTCTTCCAAGGATGATGGATTCATCCTTTTCCTTCCCAGTGTCTAGGATTATGAAATCAGCAGGGATGTAAAGGCCTTCAACCTTTACTAACACGTCCTCTACCTGATCATAAGCCTCTTTTCTTGAATTGTCTGCCATCTCTAATGAGATTCTAGCAGCTTGCACCTCAAAGATTCCCAGTTTCTCCATTACAGAGAGTGGCATGAGGTTTATTCCTGACCCAAGGTCACATAGAGCCTTCTCAAAGGTCATGGTGCCTATGGTACAAGGTATTAGGAACTTTCCAGGATCCTGTTTCTTCTGAGACAATCTCAGTTGATCCAATGCATTTAATTCATTGGTGAACAAGGGAGGTTCATCTCCCCAATTCTCTTTACCAAATAAGTTGGCATTCAGCGTCATGATTGCACCAAGGAACTTGGCAACTTGCTCTTCAGTAACATCCTCATTCTCTTTTGAAGAGGAATACTCATCAGAGCTCATGAAGGGCGTAAGGAGGTTTAATGGAATCTCTATGGTCTCTAGATGAGCCTCAGAGTCCTTTGGTTTCTCAGAGGGAAACTCCTTATTGATCTCTGGACGTCCCAGGAGGTCTTCCTCCTTGGGATTCACATCCTCCCCTTCCTCCTTGGATTCGGCCATGATGGTTATATCAATGGCCTTGCACTCTCCTTTTGGATTTTCTTCTGTATTGCTTGGGAGAGTACTAGGAGGGATTTCAGTGATCCTTTTACTCAGCTGGCCCACTTGTGCCTCCAAATTTCTAATGGAGGACCTTGTTTCATTCATGAAACTCAGAGTGGCCTTAGATAAATTAGAGACTAAATTTGCTAAGCTAGATGGATTCTTCTCAGAATTCTCTGTCTGTTGCTGAGTGGATAATGGAAAAGATTTACTATTGTTAAACATGTTTCTTCCACCATTATTAAAGCCTTGTTGAGGCTTTTGTTGATCCTTCCATGAGAGATTTGGGTGATTTCTCCATGAGGGATTATAGGTGTTTCTATAAGGTTCACCCATATAATTTACCTCTGCAATTGCAGGGTTCTCAGGATCATAAGCTTCTTCTTCAAAAGATGCCTCTTGAGTACTGTTGGATGCAGCTTGCATTCCATTCAGACTCTGAGAAATCATATTGACTTGCTGAGTCAATATTTTATTCTGAGCCAATATGGCATTCAGAGTATCAATTTCAAGAACTCCTTTCTTCTGAGGCGTCCCATTACTCACAGGATTCCTCTCAGAAGTGTACATGAACTGGTTATTAGAAACCATGTCAATGAGTTCTTGAGCTTCTGCAGGCGTTTTCTTTAGGTGAATGGATCCACCTGTAGAAGTATCCAATGACATCTTAGCTAATTCAGACAGACCATCATAGAAATATCCAGGATGGTCCATTTTGAAAGCATGTCAGAAGGACACTTTTTGGTCAGTTGCTTGTATCTCTCCCAAGCTTCATAGAGGGATTCACCTTCTTTCTGTCTGAAGGTTTGAACATCCACTCTAAGCTTACTCAGCTTTTGAGGAGGAAAGAACTTGGCTAAGAAAGCCGTGACCAGCTTATCCCAAGAGTTCAGGCTGTCTTTAGGTTGAGAATCCAACCATATTCTAGCTCTGTCTCTCACAGCAAAAGGGAAAAGCATGAGCCTGTAGACTTCAGGATCTACTCCATTAGTCTTAACAGTATCACATATCTACAAGAATTCAGTTAAGAACTGAAAGAGATATTCAGATGGAAGTCTATGAAACTTGCAGTTTTCTTGCATCAGAGAAACTAATTGAGATTTAAGCTCAAAATTGTTTGCTCCAATGGTAGGGATGGAGATGCTTCTTCCATGTGAATTGAAATTTGGTGCAGTAAAGTCACCAAGCATCTTCCTTGCATTATTATTATTTTCGGCTGCCATATCCTCTTCTTGTTCGAAAATTTCTGTAAGGTTATCTCTGGATCGTTGTAATTTAGCTTCTCTTAGTTTCCTCTTCAGAGTCCTTTCAGGTTCTGGATCTGCTTCAACAAGAATGTTCTTCTCCTTGCTCCTGCTCATGTAAAAAAGAAGAGGACTAAAGATACCGGGGATCCTCTTTACCACAGTAAAGAGGTTCCCTTGTGTGAGTAGAAGAAAAGAAGAATAAGAATGTAGAAGAGAAGAATTCGAACTCAGAGGAGAAGAAGGGGTTCGAATTTTGGGTGAAGAGAAATGTTAGTAGATGAATAAATAAATAGAAGGAGATGATGGAGAGGGAATTTCGAAAATTAATTTTTGAAAAAGAGTTAATGATTTTCGAAAATTAAGATAAAATTAAAATTAAAATTAAAATTTAAATAATTAATTAATTAAAAAGAATTTTTTTTTTTTGAAAAAGAGGGAGGTATTTTCGAAAATTAGAGAGGGGTAGTTAGTTAGGTAGTTTTGAAAAAGATAAGAAACAAACAAAAAGTTAATTAGTTAGTTGAAACAAATTTTGAAAATCAATTTTTAAAAGATAAGAAGATAAGAAGTTAGAAAAGATATTTGAAAAAGATATGATATGAAAATGTATGATTAAAAAGATATGATTTTGAAAAAGATAAGATAAAAAGATATTTTTGAAAAGATATGATTGAAATTAGTTTTGAAAAGGATTTGATTTTTAAAATCACAATTAATGACTTGATTCACAAGAAATCACAAGATATGATTCTAGAAGTTAAAGTTTGAATCTTTCTTAACAAGTAAGTAACAAACTTGAATTTTTGAATCAAAACATTAATTATTGAAGATATTTTTGAAAATATGATGTAAAATTAAGAAAAATATTTTTTTTGAAAAATATTTTTAAAATTTTCGAAAATAAATAAGAAAAATGAAAAAGATTTGATTTTTGAAAAAGATTTTGAAAAAGATAAGGTTTTTAAATTGAAAATTTGATTTGACTCATAAGAAACAACTAAATTTTAAAAAATTTTGAAAAAGCCAACTCAAATTTTTGAAAATTTATGAGTGAAAAAGGGAAAGATATTTTTTTTTTATTTTGGAAATTTTAATGAAGAAAGAGAAAAACATGAAAAAGACTCAATGCATGAAAATTTTGGATCAAAACATGTGATGCATGCAAGAACACTATGAATGTCAAGATGAACACCAAGAACACTTTGAAGATTATGATGAACATCAAGAACATATTTTTGAAAAAATTTTTATGCAAAGAAAACATGCAAGACACCAAACTTAGAAATCTTTAATGCTTAGACACTATGAATGCAAAGATGCACATGAAAAACAACAAAAGACACAAAATAAGAAAACATCAAGATCAAACAAGAAGACTTACCAAGAACAACTTGAAGATCATGAAGAACACTATGGATGCATGAATTTTTGAAAAATGCATAAATTTTTAGAAAAAATGCAATTGACACCAAACTTAAAAATTGACTCAAGACTCAAACAAGAAACGAAAAAAGATTTTTGATTTTATGATTTTATTAATTTTTTTGGATTTTTGTATATATTTTTTTCGAAAAACATATAGGAAAAAGAAAATAAGAAATTCAAAAATTTTTAATAAGAATTCTAGGAATCTTTCAGTGTTAGCCTAAAGCTCCAATCCAAGGGTTAGACATGGCTTAATAGCCAGCTAGCTTTAGGATATAAATCAGTCATACAATAACAAATTTGATTAGCAACAACTAGCTTGCTCTTGTAATGATGACTTGGAAGCCTCAGTCCAAATGAATTTAGACGTGGCTCTACAGCCAGCCAGGCTTCTACATGGTTCATGAAACACTAGAATTCATTCTTAAAAATTTAGAATAATTTTCGAAAACAGATGAGAAATTTTTAAAAGATTTTTGAAAAATTTTTTCTGAAAATAAAACAAAAAGAAAATTACCTAATCTGAGCAACAAGATGGACCGTTAGTTGTCCAAACTCGAACAATCCCCGGCAACGGCGCCAAAAACTTTGTGTTGTTGCCGGATCAAACTTGGCACTGATGTTACCAGATCAAAAACTTGCCGAAAACTCGAACAATCCCCGGCAACGGCGCCAAAAACTTGGTACACGAAATTGTGATCCCTGGTAATGGCTCCAAAAACTTGGTGCTCTAATCTTAATTCATAATTTGTCACAACTTCGATACAGCTAACCAGCAAGTGCACTGGGTCGTCCAAGTAATAAAACCTTACGTGAGTAAGGGTCGATCCCACGGAGATTGTTGGTATGAAGCAAGCTATGGTCATCTTGTAAATCTCAGTCAGGCGGATATCAAATGGTTATGGAGTTTTCGAATAATAATAATAAATAAATAGAAAATAAAGATAGAAATACTTATGTAAATCATTGGTGAGAATTTCAGATAAGCGTATAGAGATACTTTCGTTCCTCTGATCCTCTGCTTTCCTGCTGTCTTCATCCAACCAGTCCTACTCCTTTCTATGGCAAGCTTTCTGTAAGGCATCACCGTTGTCAATGGCTACATCCCATCCTCTCTGTGAAAAAGGTCCAAATGCTCTGTCACGGCACGGCTAATCATCTGGAGGTTCTCGATCATACTGGAATAGGATTCACCCTCCTTTTGCGTCTGTCACTACGCCTAGCACTCGTGAGTTTGAAGCTCGTCATAGCCATCCCTTCCCAATCCTACTCGGAATACCACAGACAAGGTTTAGACTTTCCGGATCTCAGGAATGGCCATCCATGGGTTCTAACTTATACCACGAAGATTCTAATAACTCGGACTCGGTCTCTTGTATTAGATATCTAAGAGATACTCATTCTAGCTTGTTTGCATGTAGAACGGAAGTGTTTGTCAGGCACGCGTTCATAAGTGAGAATGATGATGAGCGTCACAAAATCATCACATTCATCATGTTCTTGGGTGCGAATGGATATCTTAGAAGCGGAATAAGTTGAATTGAATATAAAACAGTAGTACTTTGCATTAAATCATGAGGAACAGCAGAGCTCCACACCTTAATCTATGGAGTACAGAAACTCTACCGTTGAAAATACATAAGTGATAATGGAGTTCCTTGGTCTTGGCCCCAGAGGGGAACCGGAGTAACCAAGACTAAGACTGTGAATACAATGATAAAAAGTTCTATATATACTAGACTAGCTACTAGGGTTTACAGAAGTAAGTAATTGATGCATAAATCCACTTCCGGGGCCCACTTGGTGTGTGCTTGGGCTGAGCTTGAAGTTTACACGTGCAGAGGCTTCTTTTGGAGTTTAACGCCAAGTGGTAACGTGTTTTTGGTGTTCAACTCTGGTTTGTGATGTGTTTCTAGCGTTTAACTCCAGACTGCAGCGTAGAACTGGCGTTCAATGCCCTTTTGCATCGTCTAAACTCGGGCAAAGTATAGACTATTATATATTGCAGGAAAGCCCTGGATGTCTACTTTCCAAAACCGTTGAAAGCACGCCATTTGAAGTTCTGTAGCTCCAGAAAATCTACTTTGAGTGCAGGGAAGTCAGAATCCAACAGCATCAGCAGTCCTTCTTCAACCTCTGAATCTGATTTTTGCTCAAGTCCCTCAATTTCAGCCAGAAAATACCTGAAATCACAGAAAAACACACAAACTCATAGTAAAGTCCAGAAATATGAATTTAACATAAAAACTAATAAAAACATCCCTAAAAGTAACTACATCCTACTAAAAACATACTAAAAATAATGCCAAAAAGCATATAAATTATCCGCTCATCAATGAGTCGCTGATAGGTCTTTATTGGACAGAATCTTTGACTTCCGTTAATATTGGGGTATGCTTACATTCGGTTTAACATGTTTTATTTGTTAATAGACTACTTACTTTTGTTGCTTACAAGTAGTTTGTTTCAGTGGTTCATGGAGGGGTTTACAGTTTTTCTACCAGTTTGGGTGGTGGTTCTCATGAAGGGGATCAAAGTTTTTCCACCACTTTGGGTGGTAGTTTCCAATTGGAAACTGAATCAGAAGTAAATGGGTTGGGTTTTATATCTCTATCGAAGGTTAAAACGCAATTTAACATTGCCCGAAAGTTAATTTATAAGATGTTATATTTTAAAATTCCTTACTTTTCTTGGTGCACGCAGGACACCCCCAACTGAAGGCAAATGTGAAAGTGTCCATGCCACTCCTGCTAAATCGGTGGTCGGTGAGATCGTCGAGAATGCTGCGATGGTAGGGATATGTACTCTAGATGGTCAAGGTTCTAGCAACAAGACATTCAACAGAAATACTGGAAAGAGGAAGCTTGAGTAATCTTGGTTTGAGTTATTCGCATATGGGTGAAATGAGGAATTAATGTTGTAAAACTAATGTTGAATATGTCATATTACGTGTTGTTGCTTTAGTATTATAGTGTCAAGTACATCAGAATTAAGTTGAAGGTTTTGTGAGTTCTAATTAGTTAGGGGTTGACTGATTAAGGTAGGTGGAAGTGGGTGATGTTGTAAAACTAATGTTAAATATGTTGTATTATGTGTTGTTGCTTTAGTATTGTAGTGTCAAGTACATCAGAATTAAGTTGAAGGTGTTGTGAGTTATAATTAGGGGGTTGACTGATTAAGGTAGGTGGAAGTGGGTGCAAGGTGTATATATATATATATATATATATATATATATAAAAGATTAATATGAAATTTGGTTGCTTTTTATTTTAATTGTTGCTTTGTCCGAAAATTGTTTTGTCAATAGATGCATAACTGATGACAAGTCATCCTAGCCTATTTTAGCTAGTCTTTTTCTCTTGTTTTCATTAGAATTATGCACTTTCTTGAGCTACAAGCAAGCTAATTGAGTAGATTTTTATGTTTCCCTTGATTGAACCAACCATATATGAATTCATGCCATTTCATGAGGTTTTATGCTATATTTGTTGCATATTATGAAAGAATGAATATCTCATGATTTTGAGCATAGCTTTGATGAGTTTGGTTGATTAATGATAGGTGAAGAAAGCTTGGAGAAAGGTTGAAGCAAGAAGGAATGGCTAGGAGTGAAGAGAGGACAATGGAATAAGTGAAATTGAACCAGGAAGCAAAAAGCTGGACCTAAAGTTAGCATCAAACTTTTGCACAAACTTTTGGTTGAAAAGTTAGCCCCAACGTTAGCCCCCTAACTTGGAGGCTAACGTTGGAACTTGAAAATTCTCCCCTGGGCTTCAAAAGTTTGCGCCAACGTTAGCCCCCTAACTTTGAGGCTAACGTTGGCACATGAATTTCTCCCCTGGGCACCAAAGTTTGCGCCAACGTTAGCCCCCTAACTTTGAGGCTAACGTTGGCACATGAATTTCTCCCCTGGGCACCAAAAGTTTGCGCCAACGTTAGCCCCCTAACTTTGAGGCTAACGTTGGCACATGAATTTCTCCCTTGGGCACCAAAAGTTTGCGCCAACGTTAGACCCCTAACTTGGAGGCTAACGTTGGCACATGAAAATTCAAGGGAGAGGAGCAAAAGTTTGCACCAACGTTAGCCCCCTAACTTGGTGGCTAACGTTGGCGCCACAAGTACATTAGGCAAGGCCAACGTTAGGGTCAAAGTTAGACCCCTAACGTTGGCACCAACGTTGATATCAGCAAATTGTGCTAGCTGATATGAAAAGTTGGAGCCAAAGTTAGGGCTCAAACTTTTGGTCCAACTTTTGCTAACCTCAAAACCGGTTCAATTGGTTCACTTTGGTTCTTCTCCAAACTTCAAGAGCAATCAACCAAGGCCTCTTTCAACCCAATTCCACCAAGAGCAAAGGCCCAACTCAAGGCTTGAAGATCATTTGAAGAAAGTGTATAAATAGGATAGAATTCAAGTTCTTCGGGGAGCTTTCTTTTTGGAATTTTCATAATAGTTTTCGGAGAGCTTTTGATATTGAGTGAACTTTAATTTCTTTGTCTTGGGGAAGGAGAATTCACTTCTCTTCCTCTCAGTTTTATTGCTTTCAATTTCAATTACACTTGTCTTGGATCTTGGATTGGAGAATTGAAGAAATTCTGTTTCAATCTCAATCTTGGATCTCTGTTTCTTTACTGCTAATTGAATTTCATTTCCGGTTAATTGCTCTTCATCTATTTTCCTTGCAATTTACAATTTCCTTGCAATTGTTTTTGTTGGATCTAGGAAGGCATTGAGATCTAGACTTGGTTTTCTAGTCTCTGGGTCCTGAGATCTGAATTTCCCATTTCACTTCTCTGTTTACTGCTTTCTATGTTCATTTACTTTTCTGCTTCATATCCGGTTCAATCCCAATTCCCTTTCCCTCTTCTGTTTAATGCAATTCAACTTTTCCTTGTTTAAATTCTGCAAATCCATTCCCCAATTCCCTTTACAATTCCAGCTGTTTACATTTCTTGCACTTTAAGATTCCGTAATTTACATTTCTTGCATTCTAAGTTTCTGTTATTTAATTTCTTGTTCTTTAAGATTCAGCAATTTATTTCATGTTCTCTTTAATTCCATGCAATTTAATTTCTGCAAATCACAAAACACTCAACCAAATCTTGATTCGCTTGACTAAATTAACCACTAAGCTAAAATTGCTCAATCCTTCAATCCCTGTGGGATCGACCTCACTCCCGTGAGTTTTTATTACTTGATACGACCCGGTACACTTGCCGGTTAGATTTGTGTGTTTTGGGAGAAATTTATTTTTCCTCCAAAATACTCATCAAGTTTTTGGCGCCGTTGCCGGGGATTGATTAGATTGACAATGATTAAGTGAGGTGGTGATCTAGATCAAGCACTTTTTCTTTAATTTTGATTAACCCACTAACTGTTTGATTTTTTGCTTAAACTAACTAACACTTCAATCTAGCAGTAAATTGAAGTGTCACTGGTTTTGTGCATTTCTCATGCTCTGCTTGTATGTCAGGTACAAGAAGAACCATACCCAATTTTCATGAACAAGACGAAAGAACTCTCAGGAGGTTAAGAAGAGCTGAAAGAGGGAAAAATATTGTTGGAGAAGAGGAATCAGACGAAGAATTCCAAGAGATGGAGGAACATTTAACCAATCCACCAGGTGGAGAAGACAACAACAATGGCAACCCACCCCAGAGGAGAGTTTTGGCTTCCTATACCTTTGCAAATCCTAGACATTATGGGAGCAGCATCTTGGCTCCAAATGTCAATGCTAACAATTTTGAACTCAAGCCACAACTCATCACTTTGGTTCAGAACAACTGCTCTTTTGGTGGAGGACCACTTGAGGACCCACACCAACATTTGTCCACTTTCTTGAGGATATGCAACACTGTCAAAACTAATGGAGTGCCCCCTGACAGTTACAAACTGATGCTGTTCCCATTTTCTCTCAGGGACAAGGCCACTCAATGGTTGGAATCGTTTCCAAGGGACAGCATTAACAACTGGGATGATTTGGTAACTAAGTTTCTTGCCAAATTTTATCCACCTCAGAGGATTATAAGGTTAAAAGCTGAGGTACAAACATTTACACAAATGGAGGCCGAACCCATCTATGAGGCATGGGAGAGGTACAAGGCTCTGATCAGGAAATGTCCCCCTGCTATGTTTAATGAGTGGGAGAAGCTTCAAAACTTCTATGAAGGCTTAACACTGAAATCCCAGGAAGCTTTGGATCATTCAGCTGGAGGTTCCTTGCAACTCATGAAAACTGCAGAAGAGGCTCAAGAACTCATTGATATGGTGTCCAACAACCAATATTTCTTTGCTCATCAAAGAGGCCGCCAACCATCACAAAGGAGAGGAGTAATGGAGCTAGAAGGAGTGGATTCAATCCTGGCTCAAAACAAATTAATGCAGCAGCAAATTCAACAACAATTTGAGCAAATGACCAAGAGGATTGATAGCCTCCAAGTTGCAGCAGTTAACACTAGCCAACCATCAACCACTTGGGGACAGAGTGAAGAAACTCAAGAAGAACAACAACAAGAGCAAGTACAGTATATGCACAACCAAGGACCAAATGAAGTGTATGGTGATACATACAATCCATCCTGGAAGAACCACCCAAACCTCAGATGGGGAGATAACCAGACCCAAAACCAACAACCATGGCAGAGGAATTCAAACCAACACAACCCAAGAAGCAACCAAAATCACAACCAGCAGCAGACTAACCAAAACCCCTACAGAAAACCTCAAAACAACTACCCCAACATCAACCAATACCAATCTAATAACCAACCCACCAACCAAAATGCCTACCATCCACCACCCACATCTCATAACCCACCTCAAGTATCACCTGAAGCCCAAAGAATCACTCACTTGGAGGCCATGATAGACAAAATGTTGAAACACCAGGAAATGGTAGCCAAGAATCAGGAAGCCTCCCTGAAGAGCCTAGAGAGACAGATGGGGCAACTCTCCAAGCAAGTATCTATTGAGAGACCTTCAAACTCACTGCCCAGTGACACAATTCCAAATCCCAAGGAAGAATGCAAGGCAATACAATTAAGGAGTGGGAGAACATTGATAAGCAACAATGACACTACAAGGAAGCAAGCAGAGAACATCAAAGAACCAACGGAGGATGAGAATCAAACAAAGGCAGATGAGGCTAAGGAGCAAGTTGTGATGCCAAACAAAGGCACTGAGAAACTCAAAGAGAAGGACAACCAGCCACATAGCTCAAAGGAAGTAGCTCAGGGGCAGCAGCAAATAGGAAAGAGCATCACACCTCCACTGCCATATCCCCAGAGGTTCAACAAAGAGGTTAAAGACCAGCATTTTCACAAATTCCTTGAGATTTTTAAGAAGCTGGAAATCAATATTCCCTTGGCTGAAGCACTTGAGCAAATGCCTCTATATTCTAAGTTTCTGAAGGATCTTATCAACAAGAAAAGAAGCTGGGATGAGAAAGAAACCATAATGATTACTGAGGAATGCAGGGCCTTGATTCAAAAGGGGCTTCCTCCCAAGCTTGAGGACCCAGGAAGCTTCCTGTTGCCTTGCACCATTGGGGAATTGACCATCACTAAAGCAATGTGCGATCTCGGAGCAAGTATTAACTTAATACCATCCTCCTTGGTGAAAAAGCTGCATATAGAGGAGGTCAAACCAGTACAAATGTCTCTGGAGCTGGTAGACAAGTCAATGGTATACCCCAGAGGTGTAATTGAAAATATTTTGGTCAAGGTGGACAGTTTTATATACCCTGCTGATTTTGTGGTTCTAGAATCAAACGATGATGATGGTGACTCTGTTATACTGGGAAGGCCATTCTTGGCCACTGCTAGAGCTATCATAGACGTAGAGGAAGGGGAATTAACTCTCAGGATGCATGACCAGAGTGTCACTCTGAAGGTATTACCAGAGACACAATTTAGCAAGGAGAAGAAAGACTATATGAAAAATGACCAGGAAAGTCACAGCAACATCCCAATGCTAAGGATTGTGCAGACTGATGAAAAAGCCAAAGAGGGTATTAGAGTATTAGCCACTGAAAAGAGAGGCCCCCAAGGAAAGCCTATGGCCAGAAAAGAAAGATCAACAAAAGGAAAGATGAAACACAGAAACAAAGCAAAAAGGGGCTGGAAGAATAGAAAGATTCCAACAGAGGGGCTTTCTAAAGGTGACAAAGTGCAACTGATATATCAACAGCTGGGGGCAAATCAACAAACCGAGGATTACTACACTGTCAGCAACATACTATCATTAGAGCATGCTGAAATTGAACACCAGAGAACAAAGAAGAGGATCACGGTCAGGGGAGACAAATTGAGGCCCTACAAACACCAACCACCATAAAAGAAAGCCTCAATGTCAAGCTAGTGACAATAAAAGAGCGCTCCATGGGAGGCAACCCATGCTTTAAGATTCATGTCATTTTAAATTCAATAAGTTATGATCATTTGAGCATGAATTCTTTTCTCTTTTCATGAACATGTCCATTGACTGCATGCACTGTTATGAAACATATACTAAGTTTGGTGTACCTCCAAGCACACTAAACCAATGTTACAAAGAATTTTGTTTCACATGCTTAAAATGTCTTGATAAAGCATATGGCCAAACACTATGTTTGGTGTCCACATAGCTTCATGAAAATTTGAAACTCATGCATCAATAATCATACATTTGTTATTTTCCCAAAACTTTATAAATAGAAAAATTCTTATTCGGTAATGAAGGCATAAATTGTGATGTACCCTTTGACAAGAAACAAGTTTGGTGTTCATCAAACTTTGATGCACCGATTTAAGGATACAACTGATCCTTCATGAAAAAAAAAAAAAGAGAGAAAAAGAAAGTGTAATGAAAACAATTCTTATGAACATGTAACATTTGAACTTCACCAATTGGAGGAAGAGACTCATTTTCTTTATACACTACCAAACATTAAGTTTGGTGTCCTCCAAAGAGAGTGTCACGGTTCAAATGAGATAAGAATTGATGGTTCACATAGTTTTAAATAAAAAGAACACTCTTGCTACGGTTAGATAAGACTAATGTATGTTGTCTTGTTGTGGTGACTAGGAGGTCAAAGAATCTTCAAAGAAAAAGACAAGACAAAGGAAAGCATAGCATAAGGACAAAATCCCATCACATGCTCCAAGAAAGAAATCTGCCACTCCTTGAGAATGATCACGGCAAAGGCAAGGGAAGGAGCAAACTTTGTCTTCATTCATCCTTACATGCATACCTTTGATCTTCATAAGTCTAATTGCATCCCAACCCTTCATTGCTCATTTAAAAGCATACCACCTTCAAGCCATGCACATGACCGAATCACTCCAACCTTAGAAACTTCACTCCCTTCATCACTCCTCAACATAACGAGCTTAGTGCAACATTTCTCTTACTTTAAACTCCAACCACTTAAACTTCTCTTCATTATTTCTTGTCATAGCAAGTTCGGTCTTAATTTCTTTTTGCTCCAAACACACATCAAACTCTCCAACATTCTTCACACTCCTTCTCAACCAACCAAGTGACCATGGCATCCTCCTCAAGAACCAAATGAAGAAAAGGAAAAGATCCAATAGTGGAGGAAGAAACACATGAATATGACCAACGGAGGTTCAAGTCTTGGTTTCATCAAATGCAAATTCAATGGATGAACGAGAAAAGAATCTATCCTGAAATTCCATTCATGTTGCCGGATGATGGATGTCAAGAAATGAAGAACAAAATCCGGAAGAGGAGGTGGGAGGAACTTACATCACCAGCCACCCGAATTAATACCAATATCATAAGAGAGTTCTATGCAAATGTCCCAAGGCTTGACATGCGTGAGCCCCCAACGTACAAGAGCTATGTGCGGGGGGTTGAAGTAGACTTTAGCCCGGATGCAATCAAGAAAGTCTTGAAACTAAAGTCAGTCCGCTTTGATGAACCGGGATACCAACAAAGATTGAATGAAGATCAGGATTATGAGGAGATTGCGAGAGGCATTTGTTTTGAGAACTCAGAATGGGAAGGAGATAACAAGAACAGATACAAGTTCCTGAAGAGATGTAACCTCACTCCGGAAGCAAAAGGATGGTATGAGTTGATGAAAAGATCAATTCTGGGCACAGTGAACACCTCAGAAGTTAACAGGGAGAGAGCCGTGATGCTGCATTGCATCATTGTGGGAGGAGAGATAAGAGTTCATGAAATCCTTGCAAGAGACATTCAAAAGCTAGCTGAAAAGAATTCGGCCGGATCTTGGTTGTACTATCCGAGCACCATTTGGAGGTTGTGTGCAAAGGCTAAGGTTCCAATGGAAGAGGAGAATCCAATGTGGTTAAGCCAAGGCATGCCCATAACCATTGAACGGATGATGATGCCCCTTGAAGCACATCAAGGCCGAAGGCCACATGGAGGAAGGGAAGTAGAAGAACCAATGGAAGAAGATGAGCCACACATAGAAGAAGAGCCACAAGAGGAGGAGGAACAGCCACACTTTTTCCCACATGGCAATATGGATATGACTCAAATGCAAGAAGCAATAGGGAGATTGTCTCAATAGTACACGAGAATCCAAGAAAGGCAAGAAGAATACCATTCTCTGTACATGAAAAACCAACAAGCACAAGAAGAAAGGGAGCTAAGAATAATGAACAAACAAAATGAATTCGAGTCAAGATTTCTTGTGATGCAAGAAGAACATGCCTTTCAATCTCATGAATCTTTTGGGAAGTTGGAACAAATGCAAGCTGAAAATTTGAAGGCTCTTAAAGAGTTCACAACACTCCAAGATGCAAGGTATGAAGTGCAAGCCGATTACAACGTCAATAGCCAAATCAAACTGAACTATATTGGAGAACATTTGCACTACATGGATCCGGCGTTCCCAACTTTTGATGAATTCTTCAAAATGAGAAGTGAGGTAGAAGTAAGCAGGGCTATGAGACTTGAAGATAGAGTGGAGGAGGCTATGAATAAGGCTGGCTTTTGGCAAGATCAACAGACACCAAACAAGGATGGTGGGAACACTAGCAGCCAAGTGTATGAAAGGAGAAAGAAAAGGCATGACAAATGAAAGGTGGACTTGCTCCTTGTTCATCACTACAAAAAAAAAAAAGCATGCATTCTCTCTGTTCTAAGTTGTCTTTGCATTCCTAAGTAGTTCTTCTTAATTAAAAGCCCTTGCATTATATTTGTTTCTTTTAAAATAAGTAGGCTAGTTTATGTGTGTGCTTGTGTGTTTACTTTCACTTAGCAAAAAGCATGTTTATCCCCTGCATCTTTAAATTCAATAAAAGAAATGCTTGAATATGAAGTAAGATGGTCTCTGTTAGATAGAAGTAGAATAAAAGTAAGTGGTGCTATGTGTGTGATTGTATAATAACTCACTTTTAATGAATAAAGAGCCAGGATACCTCCTTCTGAGTAAAGAGTGGCCTACTGTCTATGAATCTCAATTGAATTAAATTCCTTGGTTAGAAAGAAAAACAAAAAGAAGGAAAGAAAAAAAAAGAAAAAAATAGCCAAAAAGTGGCAGAACAAAAGGAAGCAAAAAGAAACAAAGCTGGACACCAATAGCTTGAACTTTAAAATATATGCCTGTGATGTCTTTGTACTAGGATCTGCTTGGATTAGTAAGCTCTTAGGAGTGCATCAACACTCGGTGACTTGGGTTAACTAATCCGGGATCATCAGCTGAAAGTCCACTATCAAGAGCAACCTATCTACAAGGCATTTAGTAACCCAAAGAGGTGCTGGGCATCAATGTTTTAAGAAGGAATGTGAGCCAAGTGTCTATGGTGAATAATGTGTCAAGTATAAAGAAAAGAAAATGAACTTGCTACACATGACACTCAAATAAAGCTTATAAACAAAGTAATAGCCAAGGATAAAAGAATAATGAGAGGTCATAGCAATATGTCACTTGAAGCTTGAAGGAGACTTTCTAGGCCTAGGAGTCAATAAGAAGTGAGTATTTGCATATCCACACAAAACCCCATGAACTATCAATAATACTCTGCTAGCATGAACATCCTCTTCCATTTCATTCTTTCTTTTCAATAAATCTTTTCTTGCTTGGGGACAAGCAAGCTTTAAGTTTGGTGTTGTGATGACAAGTCATCCTAGCCTATTTTAGCTAGTCTTTTTCTCTTGTTTTCATTAGAATTATGCACTTTCTTGAGCTACAAGCAAGCTAATTGAGTAGATTTTCATGTTTCCCTTGATTGAACCAACCATATATGAATTCATGCCATTTCATGAGGTTTTATGCTATATTTGTTGCATATTATGAAAGAATGAATATCTCATGATTTTGAGCATAGCTTTGATGAGTTTGGTTGATTAATGATAGGTGAAGAAAGCTTGGAGAAAGGTTGAAGCAAGAAGGAATGGCTAGGAGTGAAGAGAGGACAATGGAATAAGTGAAATTGAACCAGGAAGCAAAAAGCTGAACCTAAAGTTAGCATCAAACTTTTGCACAAACTTTTGGTTGAAAAGTTAGCCCCAACGTTAGCCCCCTAACTTGGAGGCTAACGTTGGAACTTGAAAATTCTCCCCTGGGCTTCAAAAGTTTGCACCAACGTTAGCCCCCTAACTTTGAGGCTAACGTTGGCACATGAATTTCTCCCCTGGGCACCAAAGTTTGCGCCAACGTTAGCCCCCTAACTTTGAGGCTAACGTTGGCACATGAATTTCTCCCCTGGGCACCAAAAGTTTGCGCCAACGTTAGCCCCCTAACTTTGAGGCTAACGTTGGCACATGAATTTCTCCCCTGGGCACCAAAAGTTTGCGCCAACGTTAGACCCCTAACTTGGAGGCTAACGTTGGCACATGAAAATTCAAGGGAGAGGAGCAAAAGTTTGCGCCAACGTTAGCCCCCTAACTTGGTGGCTAACGTTGGCGCCACAAGCACATTAGGCAAGGCCAACGTTAGGGTCAAAGTTAGACCCCTAACGTTGGCACCAACGTTGATATCAGCAAATTGTGCTAGCTGATATGAAAAGTTGGAGCCAAAGTTAGACCTCTAACTTTGGCTCAAACTTTTGGTCCAACTTTTGCTAACCTCAAAACCGGTTCAATTGGTTCACTTTGGTTCTTCTCCAAACTTCAAGAGCAATCAACCAAGGCCTCTTTCAACCCAATTCCACCAAGAGCAAAGGCCCAACTCAAGACTTGAAGATCATTTGAAGAAAGTGTATAAATAGGATAGAATTCAAGTTCTTCGGGGAGCTTTCTTTTTTGGAATTTTCATAATAGTTTTCGGAGAGCTTTTGATATTGAGTGAACTTTAATTTCTTTGTCTTGGGGAAGGAGAATTCACTTCTCTTCCTCTCAGTTTTATTGCTTTCAATTTCAATTACACTTGTCTTGGATCTTGGATTGGAGAATTGAAGAAATTCTGTTTCAATCTCAATCTTGGATCTCTGTTTCTTTACTGCTAATTGAATTTCATTTCCGGTTAATTGCTCTTCATCTATTTTCCTTGCAATTTACAATTTCCTTGCAATTGTTTTTGTTGGATCTAGGAAGGCATTGAGATCTAGACTTGGTTTTCTAGTCTCTGGGTCCTGAGATCTGAATTTCCCATTTCACTTCTCTGTTTACTGCTTTCTATGTTCATTTACTTTTCTGCTTCATATCCGGTTCAATCCCAATTCCCTTTCCCTCTTCCGTTTAATGCAATTCAACTTTTCCTTGTTTAAATTCTGCAAATCCATTCCCCAATTCCCTTTACAATTCCAGCTGTTTACATTTCTTGCACTTTAAGATTCCGTAATTTACATTTCTTGCATTCTAAGTTTCTGTTATTTAATTTCTTGTTCTTTAAGATTCAGCAATTTATTTCATGTTCTCTTTAATTCCATGCAATTTAATTTCTGCAAATCACAAAACACTCAACCAAATCTTGATTCGCTTGACTAAATTAACCACTAAGCTAAAATTGCTCAATCCTTCAATCCCTGTGGGATCGACCTCACTCCCGTGAGTTTTTATTACTTGATACGACCCGGTACACTTGCCGGTTAGATTTGTGTGTTTTGGGAGAAATTTATTTTTCCTCCAAAATACTCATCAATAACCATGGTGTGCTTTAGAATATTGATGATGACTATATGTATAAATGCTCTGGTTAGTTTTTAAATAGATATATATGGTTATATAAGAAAATAAGGACTTGCAATATAAGTGGAATTAAGAGGCAGTTATAGTACAATGTGGTTGTATTAAAAGTTATTTGAACAAGCTTTTTTATCATATACATAGTTCACAAAGGTTGAAATACTTTTAAAGAGGAATCTAGCAAGTATATATTACGTGAAGTATTATCATAAGGGTTGTTTCCTTTGCTACAAAATATTCTGACAGTTCCTACTTTTGGATGAAGAAAGAAGTGCAAAGTCTATAAGTTGTCGATACACATGCAAAGAAAATTTAACAAAATATCTCATGGAAGATCAATCCTGTGGTTACATCACAACTGGTTAATATATATATATATATATGTTGGACAATGTTTTTGAACAAAATATGAAATACTACACAGCCAAAACGCTAATTATAATTCATAATATTAGACAATATTTTACATTAGCTGATAACTCTAGATCAAAAGATACATCATTATATTAGGGGTCAGCTCATAAAAAACAATCTTCTGGTAAGACTTGCGAAAGTTCTACATCCTCGGATACTTTTGAATGTCTATTTCCATTCTCAAATTACATTCGTAGACTATCCTAAAGGTTAGAGAAGATCTTTTGGTTTCAGCACATGCGCCTTGTGATGGGTGGAAAAATGCCAGTTAAGAATTTTAATAAAAGCAATGTTGTTAGTACAGTCTTAACCGACGAAATTTCCTCTATCAATTTAGTTTGTGTCATAATTAAAATTAAATAACTGGGAGTAGAATTCCTAGGTCGTTTCCCAAAGAGTTGACACAACGGTGTCAAGTATTGATCAGGAATTTTCTGAGTATTTTTAAGGTTGAGAACATAAAAATTAAATAAGCATAAATTATTGCAATATATAATTACAATAGGTGTTATGTATTTGAAATAAAAGATCTTGGCTAGGAGAAGATTAATTGGAGTTTCTATCCATGTTGATTTTCCCAAGTATAGTAGTAAAAGGTTGTGCTTCCACTTAGTTATCGTCTAACTAATAAAGGAAAGTCAAGTAGGTAACACTAACTCTGATTCACAAGTCCCAATCACTTCATAGGGAAGGATTAGAGTTAGTGAAAATTGAGTTAGCCAGCAATTTCCAATTACAAATTAATACTTGAGTATTTCAACTCAAGGATGTCCAATTAATCAACTACCAAGCCAAGTTGAGAGCTTTAAATCAATAACATGAATGCCATTTTCATCAATATGGAATAAGAATAAATAGGAGACATGTTAATTAAAATAAATTAATAAAAGAAAATTTAGAGCTGATAATTAATTGAAAGAAATCAAACAAGTAATGGAATTAAATATAAAAATAGTTCATTGCATTAATAAATTCGAAATTAACAATATCCAAATATGACCACGAGTAGTTAAATGGAAAATAAAAGAGTAGAGTAATAGAAAGGCAAACTATAACGATGAAGACTTCAATCGAAGGTAGTAGCAACTCTCTCAATATCCAATCCAAAAGCCAAAAACTAAGAATACTAAGAACCCTAGGAGAAGTGATGTTTTCTCTCTAAAATTCAAAACTCAAACTAAAACTAAGTGAAAGTGAATGTGTCTTGAGTCTCAGCTTGTCCCCTGCCTCTAGTCTGTGTTTTTAGGCTGAAAATTGGGTCCAAATCAGCCCAGAAATTGCCCCCAACGTTTTCTGTAATTGCAGCATGTGACGCTCGTCACGCGTATGCGTCAGTCACGCATACGTCGCTGGACTTCTGCGCTTGTCACGCGTGCGCGTTAGTCACGCGTACGCGTTGCTATATGATGCGCCGATTCATGCGCACGCATCAGCCATGCGTGCGCGTTGATCCTCGCTACTAAGCTCCTTAGTTTCTTGTGTTCCTTCCTCTTTTGCATGCTTCTTTATTCTCTAAGCCATTCCTGCTCTATAGAACTTGAAGACACTTAACACATAGATCACGACATCCAATGGTAATAAAGGAGAATTAAAAATTAGTAATTTAAAGGCTTAGGAAGCAAGTTTTCAATCATGGAACAAAATTAGGAAGGAATTGAAAAATATGCAATTTCAATGAATAAGTATGAGATTAGCTGACACAAACCGCTCAATTCAGTCCAAAATATATCATAAAATAGTGGTGCATCACCTTTCAAAAATTATGCCATCTGAGTCCAAACCTGATATCAAAAGGATTAGTAGGGTTTTGATGGGCTTGGAACAGGAAAGTATTCCCGTGTGGCAAAAGGGGACCTATTATAGTCCAAATGGTGCCATCTCCAAAGGTTTTCAATATTTCTGCGAAGTCCACTGGCACATACTACGGGCGTCATTCCAAAAAAAATTATAAGTCTAGTTGGCAACAAGTTAAATTAAGTGAACCATACAGGATAGACTCATATTAGTATTGTGTAGTTTTAGCAGTCTGTTGGCTCTGATGTCACTTGGCTGAAATTCTTTGGAGTAAGTGTGGAAAATCATGTCTCTAAGATAGAACAACAAATTTGAACACAATGTAATTGTCAGATAATTGATTTTTAGGATTGTGTTTGTTGAAAGGAATGAAATGTGCCAACCTATCCAAGTCAAAAGTATCAAATACAGAGTAAGAATCATGTTACCTCATGTGATTATCCATTTCCACAAGATCAGCTATGTTAGGGCCTGCTACTTCTTCATCATCTGTTGACTGATTAGAACCATCGCTAATTGTGGTCACTTTAGGTTGTTCATGCTTTTGTGAGTACTTCAATTAGATCAAGTTTGTGAGAGGTCAGTTGGTCTCTCACATAAAAATTTGGATTTGGTGCCAAAGCTAACTCAAAGTTCATCCTATCCAATAGGGAAAGATAAAAGAAACCAAAGCCTACATACCAAAGCTTAACTGTTACATCTCTTTCTAAATGATAAAAGGGTCTAATTCTCTCAAATGTGTCTTCCTCTATAACTCTATTCATATGATTACCGGCTAACTGTATCTTTAAGTAGTTGTCAAAGTGATCAATTGCAAAACATATATTAACAAATTCGTTGCCATATGTTGCTAAGACATGTTTGGGAAAATGTCTTTCACCCTAACATTATATGAACATATTTCAGTCACGGTGGAAATTCAAATTTAAGTCTATTTAACATAAAATTACGAAAAAATGAACTTACCTTTACTTTCACAAGACGAAACTTGATCTGTTGTTATCTGAAGGCCAACTATTCATTGTTACTATAAATCTTCTGTATTATCGAAAAGGTAAACAATATTAGATTATATTATTTTGATTTAGTAAGTTCCCTTTTCACAAAAGGTAATCTGATTGTCAAGAAGATGCCCTGATTGAGTTTTGAAACAAATACTCTTCGTGGTAAGGGAACGTGTTTTTCAATTTATACCCATAGATAGATATTCAAACATAATAAAGAAATTCAAATACAAGTACCCACTTTGCAGTATAAACCTCTGATTTTTAAGGAACAAACATGCATGTGTCTGATAGTATACAATGAAGAATATAGACTCGTGAAAGTAATTTTATTGAAGTTTTTGTACATGTTAACGTCACCCATGGAGGCAAAAATAGCCATGTCTCCACTTCGTCTTCTCTTCTGGAATCGGTATTTGGAGAGTTAACAAGTAGTGAGTTAATAGGGGCTTTTCTTTCCGAAATGAAGAAAAGAACCAAGTAATGCTTTTATGGCAGCGAATGGAGTACAAGGCTCACACTGTATAACATAATCTGCGAAAGTCCAGGATGTAGTTTAGGGCTTTTATTTCCATTTTCTTTTGGATGAAGTTTGGGGGGCATGGGCTATTTGACACAACTGGGAATCATATTCATGCATGAGATCTGCCACTATTCTCGCTAATTAGGCATTTGATTTGCTTAAAACAACATAAGATTATATTCATGCATGAGGAAAAAAGTAGTTTCGGGGGATGGGCCTGTTAGGCCATGACAAAAAAAAGGTACTTTCTTTTTGGGTCATGAGAATAAAGTTAAAGTCTCTACTAATAGGTTTAACTGTTTGTTATATCCAAGACCAGCAAAAAAATAGTGTTTGTTATATCCATATTTTATTTCTTTTATTTATCCATCAATATACATATAATTTTGATGTGTTTACTTTTATTTATTTATAATTAATATCTTATTCTATTTTTGTTTTCATTTAAACTTATTTTATTTTTCATCCTAATAACAACTTACGGGTTATATAGTATTTTTGCTGGATTTAATTTTAAACTCAAAAGAATATATCAATTTATAGTATTATTAATTTAAAATTTTTTTGTTAAAAAATAATAATTAAATAATAAAAAATTATAAAATATTTATATCTTTTTATTTGATGAGGATTTTTATTTATATTCTTAATTTGGATGATATTTAAAATATGTATGAAGTCCATCATTAGTTAGAAAAAATATGAAAACCATGTTTTTATAATTTTTTTTTAATTTATCTTTCCAATTTCATACAAAGAGAACGATAGAATATTATAAACTAAGGTTTATTAATTAGCATAAGTAGTGGTTAATAAAATGAATATATTTTTTTATAAAGAAATTGTAAATTGAATTTTTATTATAAAATGATATGTAACGATTTTGATGTTAAATTCTTTAGTGATAGTGATAAGCACTTTTTTTTATATGGTCATGGGCTCAATCTAGCAAAAAAAGATTTCAACCCGCCTGAAAACCCACTCATAAACACGATCCACCCATACTTTCCTATGTAACTACTCCTATATTATGATTTTTTCTTATTGTTATTGGTTTAGGACTTTTACAATATGTAAAAAATATCAAATAGTGAATAACTTAATTTTAAAAATTGAATTAGTCAGCTACAATTATATTTAAGGAATAATTCAGCAATTCATAAACTAATTTAGAACTAATTCAAAACCAAGCCAAATCCAATTCAACTAATTCAAAAATTTAAAATCAATTCAATATTTCAATTCTGCCAAGAAGCCAAAATTGAATGAAGAACAATGCAACAAGTTGAAGAACAAATAATAACAAATGAATCCTTCAAGAAAACAGAATGAAACCAGTAACCTATTGTAATATGAATATACCTCTTTATTAGTATAAGAAAAAAAAAGTGTATACAAAAGCAATGATCTATATATCTCTCTTTAAAGCCTGATAACTCATAGCTATTTATACATGTACGGCAAAATTATTATGCATACCAATAACCAACTTGAGAACACCAATCCTAACGAACCAATCTTGAGTTTTCTTGACTTCTTTCTTTAATATCTTTCCTATCTTTATTTATTCTTTCAACAAATTCAACCACTACCATAGTTATTTCTAATCAGCTCATAAACCAATCAACAATTTATGATTAAAATTTCACAAATAATAAAAAACAAAATATAAAAAATAGCATAAACAAAAAGTTACTTCATCCCTATCAGTATTTTATTATCATTATTATTCAAAGTTATGTTATGTCCAACAATTAATAAAGTGTAGGAAAACGAAACTATCACAACTAGAAAATGGATTAATACAGACAGATTTATAGACAGATTTAGTCTTTATTACAGACAGATTTTCGGTTACCGACGAAATTACCGACGGATTTTGTCCCTCTGTAAAAGCCCCGTCAGAAATTATTTACCGACGGATTTTTTCCGTCAGAAAATTACCGACGGATTTTTACTAGTTACCGACGGATTTTTCCTCTGTAAATTCTCTATCTATTTCCCAACGGTGACGAAATTTTCGACGGATTTTTCGTCTGTAATTACAGATGGATTTTCAGACGGATTTTATGTCTGTAATTACAGACAGATTTCTAGACAAATTTTTCGTCTGTAATTACAGACGGATTTTCAGACGGATATTCCGTCTATAATTACAGACGGATTTTTAGATGGATATTCCGTCTGTAATTACGGACGGATTTTTCGACAGATTTTACTGTAATTTGAACTTTGGAAAATCATCTCACACTCTGATTACAGACAGAAAATCCGTCTGTAAATCCGTCAGTAAGGTAAAATAGAATTTTTTTATTTTTCTAATTACAAAATAAACTTATTTTCATACAAAATAAATATAAATTTAATACAAATTTTTTTCTAACTTGTATTCGAATATTTATAATATTTCAAAAAACAAAACAAATTCATCGTATTATCAAACTAAAAGAAAAGTACTATAAACAAGCAAGTCAATATAATTCAAAACATAAACAAAATGTATTGATCATCAACCATAATTCCTAGTATATTTTTCAACCATACTAAAACAATCAGCTATAGTCTTCAGTGCATCTTCATCCTCATCATCATCATAGTCCTCATCTGAAGACATTGAGGGTGGCGGTGGTGGCGGTGGTAGTGGAACTGCACTAGAACTACTTGACGCTCTAACCTTCTCATAATAGCTAACATAAGCCTCATTCCATCTCTTCTGTTTCAGCTTTTCCTTCTTGGCCTTTCCAATTGCCCGTTCCAACTTTTCTAACTTCTTTTGAGTCTTTTCCAAAGGAGCCAAGCGTGTATCTAACAATTTACTAATACGCTCATCCGTTTGTTGAGTAACACGCTGAAAAAGCTCTTCATTGAGATTATGAATCTATTCTCGCAAATTAGGAACAGAATTTTGGTTTCTTGGTGCTCTTTCAGATACAGAATTGGCAGAAGTGGTTCTAGACTTGATAGAGCTAGAAAAGAATGACCCTTTTTCGTAAATAATGAGCGGATAATTTATACGCTTTTTGGCATTGTTTTCTAGTAGTTTTTAGTATAATTTAGTTAGTTTTTACTATGTTTTTATTAGTTTTTATGCAAAAATCACATTTCTAGACTTTACTATGAGTTTGTGTGTTTTTCTGTGATTTCAGGTATTTTCTGGCTGAAATCGAGGGACCTGAGCAAAAATCTGATTCAAAGGCTGAAAAAGGACTGCAGATGCTGTTGGATTCTGACCTCCCTGCACTCGAGGTGGATTTTCTGGAGCTACAGAAACTCAATTGGCACGTTCGCAATTGCGTTGGAAAGTAGACATCCAGGACTTTCCAGCAATATATAATAGTCCATACTTTGCCCGAGTTTTGATGACAAAAACTGGCGTTCAAACACCAACTTCCTGCCCTATTCTGAAGTTAAACGCCAGTAAGCTTATCCTCCAGGGTGTGCTGTTTTTAATGCTATTTTTCATTTTGTTTTTGATTTTTCAATTGTTTCTGTGGCTTCACATGATCATCAACCTACAAAAGATATAAAATAACAATGGAAAATAAATAGATATAATTAAATAACATTGGGTTCCCTCCCAATAAGCACTTTTTTAATGTCAATAGCTTGACAGTGAGCTCTCATGGAGCCTCACAGATAATCAGAGCAAGGTTGGGGCCTCTCAACACCAAATTTAGAGTTTGGTTGTGGCCTCCCAACACCAAACTTAGAGTTTGAATGTGGGGGTTTTGTTTGACTCTGTATTGAGAGAAGCTTTTCATGCTTCCTCTCCATGGTTACAGAAGGAGAACTGACGTGTCAGAAATTGGCGAGTTAAGAAATTATTAGAAGAGATACATTGCAAGTATAGTTCTTAACCAACCAGAAATCCGCTTATCAATTTAGAAGGGTTGTCACAAAATTTAAATTAAAATACTGGGAGTATGAGTCCCAGGTCGTCTCCCAATGAGTTGCAAAAAGGTATGCTATTTTATTAATCAGATGTTTTCAAAAAATGGTTTGAGTTGAATAACAGGAAATTAAATTAGAGAATTTGTGTAATTTTAAATAAAAGCCTTGGCTGGGAGTAGATTAGTTGGAAGCCCTATTCTTGTTGGAGTACTCTCAAGATTAATTGATAATTGAGGGTTGTTCTGTTTAGTTATCCCTTACTAGGTAATGGAAAGTCAAACAAGTTGGAAAGCTATTTCTATTCACAAGTCCCAATCCGCTTACTTGGAAGGATTGGTGTCAGTGACTAGAGAGCAATCCAACAATAAACCCAATTACAATTTTTCTTTTAAGCATTCCAACTCAAGGTCTTCCCTTCAATCAACTCCCATCCAAGTTATGAAACTACTCGCTCATTGTAGAATTCATAACATAGGAAAGGGAAATATAGAAAGACATGATAAATAATAATCAAAGGGATCAATTAAAAATAAAAATAGTTCTTGTATTAATAAATTCTAAAAATAATCCAATAATATTTCTGAGTAAACAAAGGACATGGAAGAGTAAGAGACAGGTAAAGAAAACAAACTACAATGACGAAGTCTCGCTGAGATAATAACTCTTCTCAATATCCCAATGCAAAAAGTAATAAAAATAAAATCCTAAGAACTATGAATGTGCAGAGAGAAAACCTAAAAGAGGAGTAAAAACTAGATCTAAAATTGAGAATTGTCTGTAATGAATTGTTCTCTTTCGTTTTTCCATGTTCCTTGGCTCTAGTCTGCTTTTCTGGGCCGAAAATTGGGTCAAAACAGGGCCCAAAATCGCCCCCAGCGAATTCTGCAGATTCTGCAGATCGCGCATGTCATGCGATCGTGTCATTCATGCGGACGCGTCATTCGGCGTTTTGCCTTGCCACGCGTGTGTGTCGTCCACGCCTCCGCGTCACTTGTGCAGTTCCAGTCCGCGCGGTCGCGTGAGCCATGCGTCCGCGTCACTGCGATTTCCTCTATGTCGCGTGGTCGCGTGAGCCATGCGTCCGCGTCACTTCTCGCTGGTCATCTCCTCATTTCTTGTGTTCCTTCCATTTTTGCAAGCTTCCTTTCCAATCTCCAAGTCATTCACGCCCTATAAAGCCTGAAACACTTAACACACAGATCACGGCATCTAATGGAATGAAGGAGAACTAAAATACATAATTAAAAGTCTTTAGGAAGCAAATATTCAATCATGTAATAATTTTAGGAAGGAAATATAAATGCATGCCAATCATATGAATAAGTGGGTAAAGAATTGATAAAACCATACAGTTAAGCACAATATAAACCATAAAATAGTGGTTTATCAACCTCCCCACACTTAAACATTAGCATGTCCTCATGCTTAGTTGAAGGGGATAAAATAAATGAGTAGGAACATGTAAAACTCATGCAATGTAATGCAACCTATATTATGAATGCAACTGTATGATTCTTGTCTACTTGATCAAAAGTAAATAGGTTCTTCAAGACAATCACAAATCAAACTCCACTAATTTAATTCTTATACAGTAAGAACAGATAAAAATGCAAGAAGGTAGCTCATGAAAGCAGGAAATATAGAATTTTAAGCATTGAACCCTCACTAATGATGTATGTACACTCTAATCTCTCTAGTGTATAGGACAATCACTCTATACTTCTCTAATCATGCTTTCTAATTTTTTTGTTCTTCACCTAACCAATCAACAACAATTAATATATCAATGCAAACATCATGAGGTCTTTTCAAGGTTGTAATGGGGCCAAGGTAAGGGTAAGGATACATATATGGCTAAGTAAGCTTATAAATCGAATCTTTAATTAACCTAAGCTTTAACCCAACATATATATATATTCTATATAACTTAAAATTCACACCTAGCTACCCAAAATTTCTCTTTCACATTCCATACTCATGTATCAACTTTTTATTTTAATTTTATCATACATGCATTGATCTTTGAATTCTTAACTTAGCATTGGGGTAATTTTGTCCTCTTATTTATTTATTGAATATTTTTGAAATTTTTTTTCTTTTTCAACATAAACATAAAAATAAACATAGCTAATCAATGCACATAGATTTTTAATTCTTATAGTTTCACATGAGTAGGTACCCAAATTCCCATTATATTATCATGACACATTCCCTTATTATCTTTTGTTCCCACAATTTCCCATACTTAATTAACACACACAATTCTATCTTAAGCTAACCAAAGATTCAATTGGGGTATAAAATTGTTTTTTCGCTTAAGGCTAGTAATGTGGTAAAATACAGAACAAATGGGATTTAAAGGCTCAAAGTGGTTAACAAAGGTAATTGAAAGGGTAGGCTTAATTTGGATAAGTGAGTTTAAATAAGTAATGGCCTCAATCATATGCAAACATATAAATATATTAAACATTGGACATATAGGATGAAACAAAATGTAGATTACAATCATGGAGAAGTAAACACACAAGAATAAAACAATTATGGTTAAATAATGTAACCATGCATTTGGGCCAAATCTCACAGGTTGTGTGTTCTTTAGCCCAAAAATCATGTTCCAAATACAACTTCAAGCAAATTTCAACATAAAAGTTTTGATTAAAATTAGTGAAATTTTGTTCTAAAGATAGGGTCTTAGAAGAAACTTATTGTCTTTTCAATCAAGTAGAACATGCATGCAACTAATCTATTACTATGCAATTTATCCTATTCTACAAAAGAAAAACTAACTAAATATCCTAATATATTGGTGTTAGGGAAGAGAAATTACCTCCGGAAGTCAAGTACTGACCGACCTCCCCACACTGAAGGCTTTGCACCATCCTCGGTGGCATCTGTCAGGAAAAAAGGTGGGCTGGTGGCAGTATCTCCACAGTCGGGACCGTCATGGGTTCCTGTGCTGGTAAAGGAAGTGGAGTCTAGGGTGTCTGAGTCCTTGAATTTTCCCATAATCAGCTCTTTAAGGTATGTGAATCGGCACTTGTTACGACGCTCTCTTAGCTTAGCTTTATGTTCCTGCCGATCCAACTTTTCAAGTATCTGATGGAGCAGTTAGTTTGTTGTAGGTGCTTGTGGTGCGGAAGGAGGAATGTCCTCAACCGGTTCAGTAGGCTGGCTAGTAGTGGCTGCTGGAGGTCTAATATATTTCCCATTAGGGATGTACTGATCATCCCATGGAAGCATGACTTTGGTGTCCCCAGCTCTGTAGGAAACTTCGGCTGCTGAGATGAGATTTGAGACCAAAGCGGGAAAAGGTAAATTACCCGCAATCTGTACATGTCCCATGGCATTCCGGATGTGTCTTGGTAGGTTCAGAGGCTGGTCTGTAAGGATGCACCATAGTAGAATGGCCATGTCTGCAGTGAAGGAGGATTTGTGAGTGCTCGGAAAGACGTAATGGGACATGATCTGTGCCCATACGCGAGCCTCCAAGGTAAGTGCTGAAGCCGATATTCCCTTAGGACGGGAACGGTGGTATCCGAAGATCCATCTGCTGCCAGGTAGGGCGATAATTTTGAGAACGGCGTCATAGTCAAATTGGTACATCTGGCGCTTGAGTGAGGCTTCTTGAAAGGCGTCCAATCCTTCTGGAGCAGGGGGAAGATCTAGAGCTTGTTGAATGGCCTCTTTTGTAATGGGGACTTGCTTCTGACGTACATAGACAGACTGCAGAGTTGGCAGGTGGAAATTAGAGTAGAACTCAACTACCTAAGAAAGATTAACCTGCCTTGGCTGTCTCTGGAGGAAACCCCATTGTCTTCGTTCAATTTGTGGCTCAACAAAGGTAGCAATTGGGCGGGAGAATAAGAAGGTATTCGTTGTTGTAGCTCCGTTCTGCCAGGATAAGGAACATCTGCTCACAGTAGCGATTGGGAAATCGCGCAGTGTCCTTTGCTAGGAAGGCTTTCTCTTTTTCATCAACCCTTATAATCCTCTTAATTCTTTTTGTTGAGGGCTTGACTGCAGTTGAAGGAGGCTCTGCCACTAATGCTCTTTTTGTTCCTCTTCTTGCTGGTGGTTTGGGAGTAGCTTTCTCTTTTCCTTTCTTGGTGGCCATCCTGAAAAGGGAAAAGGAAAGTAATATGAATTCAAAGGGACAGAGCAAGGAAGAGGATGGTATAAGTGATAATCAATGCACAGTAAAGAGGATGTCGTTAACACATGGTCATGACTACATGTGAAAAGTTCACCAATGGAAATATAGAAAGTGCATTTGATGACAATTAAATGCAAGGTGTTTATTGGCATGCAGGCAAAGGCATGAGTAGCATAGATCAAGCATTTAATTTGTTAAATATGTTATTACTCGTAACAAACTAGCCATCACGTTTGTATTGACAATTAAACTCAATTAATAAAATAGTAAAGGGAATTTATGAAAAGCAAGCATTGAATAGTAGAATAGAATAACGTAGAAAAATGTATAATGCCATATGGGCTTTTCCACAAACACATAGCATGCATGATGAATAAACTATTGAAAATAATAATTTGAACATGCAAGCAACCCTTTAAAAAGTAATATATAATTGCCAAACAATTTTGCAATAATCCACAAGCATATAGTGAGAAATAATGACTCAATTAAATTTCTAACACCAATTAAAAGAAAAAAAAAAGAAAGAAAAAGAAAATATGGATAATGAAAGTAAAAAGAAAAGAAAAGAAGAAAACATAAAAATAAGAAAGATAATGGAAAAGTAAGGAAGGAAGAAGAAAAGAAAAACCTTGTTAATGGTGGTGAGAAAGTAGAAAGTGAGAATGAAGGAAGAAGGAAGAAGGAAGAAATAAGGAAGGAAAAGAGAAAATAGGATTTGGGCGAAAGAAAGATACGATATTTTGGAAATTTAGGGTAAGCTGTGTGGAGCAAGCGACGTGGACGCGTGGGTGACGCGTTCGCGCAAATTGCGCTTATTCGAATTGACGCGGTCGCGTTGGTCACGCGGTCGCGTGACACGTTTTATGCTACTGGCGCAAGGGCAGCCTCGCGCTCGCACAAGTCTCTGTTCGAAATCTTATTTTGCCAAAATATGGGTGACGCGATCGCGTGGGTCATGCGACCGCGTGAGTGGCCAATATTGGGATATGATGCGGACGCGTGGGGCACGTGTTCGCGTGGTAAGGGCTGTGCGTCTAGCGCTAGTCCAGCACCACTCCAGCATAACTTTCGGCTATGCACCCTTTTCACGTCGATTTTTTTGGTCATGCGGCCGCGTGGGTGACGCGGTCACGTGGGAGGCAAATTTTCCACCTGACGCGGACGCGTGGGGCATGCGGTCACGTGGAGCGATTTGTGCCAAAGGCACGCCCCCAACCACACTCTCGCGTGACTTTCTGTTCGCTTTCTTATTCTTTCTGAGCCACCTGCGACGCGGACGCGTCATTGATGCGGTCGCGTCGCATGAAATTTTTTGTTTTTTTTTAAAGTAAAAATATGCAAATGCAGATGCAAGCTATATGTGCGAATAAGGAGAAGAGTTATGGAAAAAGAAAACTACGAATAAAGAAAAGAGCGATCATACCATGGTGGGTTGTCTCCCACCTAGCACTTTGCTTTAACGTCCGTAAGTCGGACGCTCCACTAGCTCAGTCTTCGGCTATGTGTGGATCTTCCAAGAGGAAGATCTCGAGCTCCTTGTTTTTCTTCAACTTCTCGCCATGGTACAGCTTTAAACGATATTCATTAACTTTGATGAGTTCAGAGCTTGAAGGATGACTTAGGTGAAAAACTCCGTACGGCTCGGCCTTCTCTACTCTGTATGGACCTTCCCATCTTGATCTCAACTTGCCTGGCATGAGCCTCAGTCGAGATTTATAAAGGAGGACTAAGTCCCCAGGTTGGAAATCTCTCCTCTTGATGTCCTTATCATGTACAGCCTTCATCTTCTCCTTGTACAGCCTTGAGTTCTCATAAGCTTCTAGGCGAAGGCTTTCTAATTCTTGCAGTTGCAACTTCCTCTCAGCTCCGGCTGTTTCAAATCCCATATTGCATTCCTTTACTGCCCAAAAGGCTTTGTGCTCTACTTCAACTGGGAGATGGCAGGCTTTTTCATAAACTAAGCGGAAAGGACTCATCCCAGTGGGTGTCTTGTATGCTGTTCTGTATGCCCAAAGTGCATCTTGTAGTCTGGTGCTCCAGTCTCTCCTATGAGGTTTGACTATCTTCTGCAATATATGCTTTATCTCTCTGTTTGACACCTCGGGTTGCCCATTAGTCTGAGGATGGTAGGCTGTTGCAACTTTATGAATTATCTCATGCTTCTTCAGTAAGCCTGTTAGTTTCCTGTTACAAAAATGGGTGCCTTGATCGCTCACGATTGCTCGTGGGGATCCAAAGCGACAAATAATGTGGTTTCTAACAAAGGAAACAACAGTGTTAGCATCATCAGTGCGGGTAGAAATTACTTCCACCCATTTGGAAATGTAATCCACAGCTAACAATATATAAAAATGACCATTAGAATTTGGAAATGGACCCATGAAGTCAATGCCCCAAACATCAAAAACTTCACAGAAAAGCATAATTTGTTGAGGCATTGATGACAAGTCATCTTAGCCTATTTTAACTAGTCTTTTTCTTTTGTTTTCATTAGAATTATGCACTTTCTTGAGCTACAAGCAAGCCAATTGGGTAGATTTTCATGTTTCCTTTGATTTAATCAACCATGTATGAATTCATGCTATTTCATGAGGTTTTATACTATAATTGTCACATATTATGAAAGAATGAATATCTCATGATTTTAAGCATA
The DNA here is from genome assembly GCF_059453495.1 of Arachis ipaensis. Lineage (NCBI taxonomy): Eukaryota > Viridiplantae > Streptophyta > Magnoliopsida > Fabales > Fabaceae > Arachis > Arachis ipaensis. Next base: position 112,347,265 of record NC_142436.1, read on the forward strand.
GCTTTGATGTGTTTGGTTGATTAATGATAGGTGAAGAAAGCTTGGAGAAAAGTTGAAGCAAGAAGGAATAGCTAGGAGTAAAGAGAAGACAATGGATTAAGTGAAATTGAACCAGGAAGCAAAAAGTTGGACCTAAAGTTAGCCTCAAACTTTTGCACAAACTTTTGGGTGAAAATTTAGCCCCAACGTTAGCCCCTAACTTTGAGGCTAACGTTAGAACTTGAAAATCACTCCCTGGGTACCAAAAGCTTGCGCCAACGTTAGCCCCTAACTTTGAGGCTAACGTTGGCACATGAATATCACCCCTGGGCACCAAAAGTTTGCGCCAACGTTAGCCCCTAACTTTGAGGCTAACGTTGGCATGAAGAAAACCTCCCTGGGCACCAAAAGTTTGCGCCAACGTTAGCCCCTAACTTGGTGGCTAACGTTGGCACATGAAAATCACAAGGGGAGGGGCAAAAGTTTGCGCCAACGTTAGCCCCTAACTTGGTGGCTAACGTTGGCGCCACAAGTGCACAATGTAAAGCCAACGTTGGGGCCAAAGTTAGACCCCTAACTTTGGCACCAACGTGAGTATCAGCAAAGTTGTGTTAGCTGATATGAAAAGTTGGACCAAAAGTTAGACCCTAACTTTTGCTCCAACTTTTGGTCTAACCTTTGCAAAACTCCAACCCGGTTCAATTGGTTCGTTTTGGTTCCTCTTCAAACTCCAAGAGCAATCAACCAAGGCCTCTTTCAACCCAATTCCACCAAGAGCAAAGGCCCAACTCAAGGCTTGAAGATCATTGGAAGAAAGTGTATAAATAGGATAGAATTCAAGTTTTCGGAGAGCTTTCTTTTGGAATTTTCATAATAGTTTTCGGAGAGCTTTGGATATTGAGTGATCTTTAATTTCTTTGTCTTGGGGAAGGAGAATTCACTTCTCTTCCTCTCAGTTTTATTGCTTTCAATTTCAATTACAATTGTCTTGGATGTTGGGTTGGAGAATTGAAGAAATTCTGTTTCAATCTCATCCTTGGATCTCTCTGTTTATTTACTGCTTGATTGAATTTCAGTTTCGGTTAATTGTTCTTCATCTACTTTCCTTGCAATTTACAATTCCCTTGCAATTGTTCTCGTTGGATCTAGGAAGGCATTGAGATCTAGACTCGGTTTTCTAGTCTCTGGGTCCTGAGATCTGAACTTCCAATTTACATTCTGTTTTTACTTTTCATGTTCATTTACTTGTTTTGCTTCAGATCCGATTCAACCCAATACTCTTCTATTTCTCTGCTTGATGCAAATTTACTTTTCCTTGTTTAATTTCTGCAGATCCAAGTCCCAATCCCCTTTACAATTCAAGTCATTTACATTTCTTGCACTTTAAGATTCCGCAATTTACATTTCTTGCATTCTAAGTTCCTGCCATTTAATTTCTTGTTCTTTAAGATTCAGCACTTTAATTCCCTGTTCTCTTTAATTCCATGCAATTTAATTTCTGCAAATCACAAAACACTCAACCAAAACTTGATTCGCTTGACTAAATCAACCACCAAACTAAAATTTCTCAATCCTTCAATCCCTGTGGGATCGACCTCACTCCCGTGAGTTTTTATTACTTGATACGACCCAGTACACTTGCCGGTTAGATTTGTGTGTTTTGGGAGAAATTTATTTTTCACCAAAATACTCATCAGGCATTTCATCCCTCTTAGATATATTACCAAATTTTTGGCATGGGAAACAAGATTTACAAAATTCAGCAGCGTCTCTAAAAAGAGTAGGCCACCAGAATCCACAGTCTAGGATTTTTCTAGCTGTTCTTTGAGGGCCAAAGTGTCTTCCACTCTCAGATGAGTGGTAGGCCTCTAAAATGGACTAGAATTCTGATTGAGACACACACCGTCTAATTACCTAGTCAGCGCCACATCTCCATAAATATGGGTTATCCCATATATAATATTTAGACTCGCTTTTCAGCTTGTCTCTTTGATGCTTAGTAAAGTTTGGAGGAAAAGTGCGGCTAACTAGATAATTAGCTACAGGTGCATACCAAGGGACTACCTTAGATACTGCTTGCAGGTTATCAAAAGGGAAATTATCAACTATAAGAGTGGAGTCATGCTTAATGTGTTCAAGGAGACTCAAGTGGTCTGCCACTAGATTCTGGTTACCACTCCTATCCTTAATTTCTAAATCAAATTCTTGTAGTAGCAGTATCCAACGTATAAGCCTTAGTTTGGATTCCTTTTTAGCTAATAGATACTTTAGAGCTGCGTGGTCTGAGTACACTACTACTTTCGTACCAAGTAAATAGGCTCAGAATTTATCCAGAGCAAAAACAATAGTAAGAAGCTCTTTTTCAGTAGTAGTATAATTGGACTGAGCGGCATCTAAAGTTTTAGACGCATAAGCAATTACAAAGGGGTCCTTACCTTCACGCTGAGCCAGTGTTGCACCTACTGCATGGTTGGAAGCATCGCACATTATTTCAAATGGCTGGCTCCTGTCTGATCCTCTCACAATTAGAGCTTGAGTCAGGGCGGTCTTCAGCTTATCAAATGCTTGTTTGCAATCCTCACTGAACTCGAACTCAATATCTTTCTGCAGTAGTCTGGATAAGGGAAGTGCTACCTTACTAAAGTCCTTAATGAATCTCCTGTAAAAACCTGCATGGCCAAGAAACGAATGGACTTCCCTCACAGAGGAGGGTTAAGGTAAACTAGAAATAACATCCACCTTTGCTGGATCTACAGAAATGCCAGTATTAGACACAACATGTCCTAGTACAATCCCTTGTTTAAACATAAAGTGACATTTTTCAAAATTCAATACAAGGTTTGTACTGACACATCTATCTAACACTTTAGATAAACTATCCAAGCAAAGATTGAAGGAATCACCATATACACTAAAGTCATCCATAAAAACCTCCATACAGTCCTCAAAAAGATCAGAGAAAAGACTCATCATGCACCTTTGGAAAGTAGCTGGTGCATTACATAAGCCAAAGGGCATTCTCTTGTAAGCATAAGTCCCAAAAGGACATGTAAAAGTGGTCTTTTCCTGATCTCCAGGAGCTATATGAATCTGGAAATAGCCTGTGTAACCATCTAAGAAACAATAATGTGATTTACCTGACAGGCGATCCAGCATTTGATCAATGAATGGAAGAGGATATTGATCCTTACGAGTGGCCTGGTTGAGGCGTCTGTAATCAATGCAGACCCTCTAGGCATTCTGAACTCTGGTTGCCATGAGCTCTCCATGCTCATTCTTTACTGTAGTGACTCCAGACTTCTTGAGCACCACTTGTACTGGGCTTACCCATTCACTGTCTGAGATGGGGTAGATGATATCTGCCTCCAGTAGTCTGGTCACTTCCTTCTTGACAACCTCTAAGATAGTAGGGTTCAGTCTTCTCTGGGGTTGACGGAAAGGCTTTTCTCCCTCTTCTAAGAATATTCTGTGCTCACAAACTCGAGGGTTGATGCCTACTATGTCTGCCAAACTCCAACCAATTGCCTTCTTGTGCCTCCTCAGCACACTAAGTAGCTGCTCTTCTTATTGAGAAGTGAGTTCCCTTGCAATGATAACTGGAAACTTCTGCTTGTCCTCAAGGTAAGCATATTTGAGGTGTGGAAGGAGGGGTTTCAATTCTAACTTCTGCTCATGGTCAGGCTCTGGGTTGTCTGGAGCTGGTAACAATGGTAAAGCACTGTCATTGTCCTCAGAAAGTGTCCCCACACTCTGACCTTGTCCTATGTACTTCTCTTCAAATTCCTCCTGGTGAATTTCAGCCACGGTTTCATCTATGATGTCACACTGGAGGATAGAATGATCCTCTAGAGGATGCTTCATAGCTCCATTCAGATTGAAGATTACTACTCGGCCATCTATTTCAAAAGAATATGTTCCTGAAAAAGCATCTAATTTGAACTTTGAGGTTTTCAGGAATGGTCTTCCGAGCAGGATTGATGATGGCTTCTCTGAGTCATTTTGGGGCATCTCCAAGATATAAAAATCAATGGGGAAGGTGAGCCCCTTAATGCCCACTAATACATCTTCAGCAACTCCAGCCACTGTAATAATGCTTTTATCTGCTAACACAAAACGAGCTGTCGATCTTTTTAAGGGAGGGAGCCTCAAATTATTATATATAGACAAAGGCATTATACTAACACATGCTCCTAAATCACACATGCAGTCAGAAAATATCACACCACCAATAATACAATTAATCATACATGGACCTGGATCACTACACTTTTCAGGTATACCTCCCATTAAAGCAGATATAGAACTACATAAAGGAATAGTTTCTAATTCATTTATTTTGTCTTTATGTATACATAAATCTTTTAGAAACTTTGTGTACTTAGGTACCTGCGGAATAACATTAAAAAGGGGAATAGTTACCTCAACCTTTTTGAATATCTCTACCATTTTGGGATCGGGTTCCAACTGCTTCCTGGTCTTCCTTGCAATTTGTGGAAATGGAATAGGAATGGCGTCCTTCACAGCTTCAGCGTCCTTTAGTGCTTCTTCCTGTGGTTGAACTTCTTCTTCATCAACCATGCCCTGTATGTCCTCTTCTTCTTCAACATCTTCTACTTCCACCACCTCTTCAGCTGAGGCGTGTTCTGGTGGGTTTGGCTCCTCCTGATTCTTCTCCTGCAGTGTGGTTCCGGACCTTAGGGTGACGGCATTAATGTCACCCTTTGGATTAGGTAATGGTTGAGAGGGGATTCTAATGGAGCTCAAAGGCTGGTTATTGGAGTTATTCATTGATCCAATTTGTGAGATAAGAGCTTACAAGGTAGAGTTCAGACCATTTAGAGTAGAATTAAGGTTATTTTCCATGGCCTGTTGTCTTCGATCAATAGATTGTAGTAACTCATCATTAGAAGATGAAGAGGGGTAAGTGATCAGAGAAGTCTGTTGTTGGTTATTCTCTGGTCCTTGGGATTGCCTCAGGTGAGGTGCTCTGTAAGGCTGGTTATGGTTCTGCTGCCTGTTGTTGTTATTATTCCATCTCTGATTTCCCTGATTGTCTCTGCTTCCTCTGTTATTGTTGTCCCTCTAATTCTGGTTAGAATTATCTCTCCAATTATAGTTAGAATTATCTTGCCATCCATGGCTGTAACTGCCACCTTGATTGTACCCTTGGTTGGGGCGGTCATAGAAGTTATGAGTGGCTGCCACGGTGTTATCTTCCTGCTGGAGCTGCGGACATTCATTAGTATAATGGCTATAATCAGCACAGATTCCGTAAACTCTCTGTGGGACTAACTGTTGGCTTTGATGTGGTGGAGAAGGTTGAGTTTGCTGAACTTGTTGTTGATTCAATTGCATCTGCTTCAGCAAGTTGGTCATTTCACAGATACTCTAAGTTAGAGCAGCAGTCTCTCTGCTAGAGGATACCTATGCAACAGCTTTTGAATGGCCTTATTTCTGCCTGTGATTCCGAGTAGATTCAGCTAAGTCGCTGATCAATTGCCATGCCTCATCAGTGGTCTTGTACTTCTTCATAGACCCATTGCTAGCACTTTCCAATGTGGTCTTATCTTGAGGCCTCATGCCCTGTGTGACGTAGCCCAGCAATACTCTCTTGTCAATCATATGGTGGGGGCATGCTTCCAGAAGGTTGTTGAAACGCTCCTAGTATTCATAGAGAGTCTCGAATTCATCCTGAACAATCATGGAAATGTCTTTCCTCAGTTTATCAGTGACTTCAGCTGGAAAGAATTTTTCCAAAAATTCTCTTCTAAGTGTATCCCAGTCGGATACAGTTGCTACGGGTTGAGTGTAGTACCACTCTCTCGCCTTTCCCTCAAGAGAGAATGGGAAGGCTTTTAACAAAATTGAAGTTTCATCTGCACCATCATGCCTAACAGTAGAACAGGCTGGTTGGAAGTCTCTAAGGTGCTTGATAGGCTCTTGAGCAGGTAAGCCATGAAACTTGGGCATCAAATTGAGCAGTGCTGTTTTTATTTCAAAGTCTGTAGCCACCGCTGGATGATGCGCTTGAAACGGTTGCATTAAAAAATCACGGGCTCCAACCTCCTGGATAGTAATTCTCCTAGGTGCTGCCATGTTACCTGCACGTAAATCAACCAAATCAGCAGAAAGGGAGCCTGTTTCTTCCTCAAGTGACGTTTCAGATCTGCCCTCAGAGAGGACTAACTGACGCCAAGCTTGCCTTATTCGTGAAATAGTTCTTTCAATCTCAGGATCAAATACTGGCAAGCTTGGATCAGGAAGTGAACGTGTCATTTAACGAAAGAAACATGAAGCTCATAGTAGCAAAATAAAATAAAATGCAAATAAATAAATTCTAATTAATAACTTTAACACTCTATTGCAACTCCCTGGCAACGGCGCCAAAAATTGACGTGTTAGAAATTGGCGAGTTAAGAAATTATTAGAAGAGATACGTTGCAAGTACAGTTCTTAACCAACCAGAAATCCGCTTATCAATTTAGAAGGGTTGTCACAAAATTTAAATTAAAATACTGGGAGTATCAGTCCCAGGTCGTCTCCCAATGAGTTGCAGAAAGGTGTGCTATTTTATTAATTAGATATTTTCAAAAAATGGTTTGAGTTGAATAACAGGAAATTAAATTAGAGAATTTGTGTAATTTTAAATAAAAGCCTTGGCTAGGAGTAGATTGGTTGGAAGCCCTATTCTTGTTGGAGTACTCTCAAGATTAATTGATAATTGAGGATTGTTCTGTTTAGTTATCCCTTACTAGGTAAGGGAAAGTCAAACAAGTTGGAAAGCTATTTCTATTCACAAGTCTCAATCTGCTTACTTGGAAGGATTGGTGTCAGTGACTAGAGAGCAATCCAACAATAAACCCAATTACAATTTTTCTTTTAAGCATTCCAACTCAAGGTCTTCCCTTCAATCAACTCCCATCCAAGTTATGAAACTACTCGCTCATTGTAGAATTCATAACATAGGAAAGAGAAATATAGAAAGACATGATAAATAATAATCAAAGGGATCAATTAAAAATAAAAATAGTTCTTGTATTAATAAATTCTAAAAATAATCCAATAATATTTCTGAGTAAACAAAGGACATGGAACAGTAAGAGACAGTTGAAGAAAACAAACTAGAATGACGAAGTCTCGCTGAGGTAATAACTCTTCTCAATATCCCAATGCGAAAAGCAATAAAAATAAAATCCTAAGAACTATGAATGTGCAGAGAGAAAACCTAAAGGAGGAGTAAAAACTAGATCTAAAATTGAGAATTGTCTGTAATAAATTGTTCTCTTTTGTTTCTCCATGTTCCTTGGCTCTAGTCTGCTTTTTTGGACCGAAAATTAGGTCAAAACAGGGCCCAAAATCGCCCCCAGCAAATTCTGTAGATTCTGCAGATCGCGCATGTCACGCGATCACGTCATTCATGCGGACGCGTCATTCGGCGTTTTGCCTTGCCACGCGTGCGCATCGTCCACGCCTCCACGTCACTTGTGCAGTTCCAATCCGCACGGTCGCGTGAGCCATGCGTCCGCGTCACTTCTCGCTGGTCATCTCCTCAATTTCTTGTGTTCCTTTCATTTTTGCAAGCTTCCTTTCCAATCTCCAATTCATTCATGCCCTATAAAGCCTGAAACACTTAACACACAGATCACGGCATCTAATGGAATAAAGGAGAACTAAAATACATAATTAAAAGTCTTTAGGAAGCAAATATTCAATCATGTAATAATTTTAGGAAGGAAATATAAATGCATGCCAATCATATGAATAAGTGGGTAAAGAATTGATAAAACCATACAATTAAGCACAATATAAACCATAAAATAGTGGTTTATCAAGAACCTTGAGTTCTGAATACAAGGTAGTCTTTATTCAACTTAAGGACCAACTCTCCTCTGTCAACATCAATCACAGCTTTTGCTGTGGCTAGGAAGGGTCTGCCAAGGATGATGGATTCATCCTCATCCTCCCAAGTCTCATTACCAAATAACTTGGCATTCAGTTTCATGATTGCTCCTAGATATTTAGCAACTTACTATTCAGTGATGTCTTTATCCTCTTCAGAGGAAGAATATTCATCAGAGCTCATGAATGGCAGAAAGAAGTTCAATGGAATCTCTATGGTCTCTGTATGAGCCTCAGTGAAAGAACTGAAGATTGATGGTTTAGAAGTTATGGTAAATACTCGTTGCAAGTACAGTTACTAAACCAAGCAATCAACCTTTCTTACAAATGTTTTGGTTGTCACAAGTAACAAACCCCTTAATAAACTGATAACCGAAGTATTCAAACCTCGGGTCGTCTTCTCAAGGAACTGCAGGGAAGTATGTTCTTATTATTGTTTATGGAGATTGTAGAATTTGGGGTTTCAAGAATGAGGAACGAGTAATTTAATGACAAGTAAATTAAATGGCAATTAAAATAAATAAATAACTGTAAAGCAAAATTTTGGCAAGGTATGAGAAATTGGAGGTCATATCCTAGCTATCCTTATCAATGATGATGATGGTTGAATCTTAATTCCACTTTGTTAACCTTTACTAAGATAAAGGAATGTCAAGGGATTAATTGGGTTGATCTTCGAATCCTATTTATTTCCTAAGAAAAGATTGGGATTATGGAAGTTCAATTCAATTAACAAAGATAACAATTATCAATCACGTTTGAGTTTGATAACTTCTGAGTTACTGATTTCTTAACCAAGACCAAAAGGAGAAAAATAAATCTACTTGGAATAAAAAAGTCTTCAGAGTAAAAGCAACAATAGCATAATTATGAGAAATCAATATTAAACTGAAATACCTCAAATAACATTAATAAAAGAGTAATCTGTAACATGAAAGGATTCATAAAGTAGCTTGCAAAGGTAAATAAAAGGAATATTGAACCTGATCAAAAGAGATAATCCTGAAAGTGAATAAAAATCCTAAATCTAAATCCTAATCCTAAAGAGAGAGGAGAGAACCTCTCTCAAAACTAAATCTAAATCATGGAAAGTAAAAATTGGCAAGCTCTCCTATGAATGGATGCATTCCCCCACTTTATAGCCTCTAATCTGTGTGTTCTGGGCTAAAAACTGGGTCAAAAGCAGCCCAGAAGTCGCTGGAGAAGAATTCAAACACGCTGATTTCTATCACTGCGACGCAGCCGCATGGAGCATGCAGTCGTGTCGCCTAGCATCAGGGAAACTATAGCATATTATATATCAAATTGAAGCCCCGGACGTTAGCTTTCCAACGCAACTAGAACTGCATCATTTGGACCTTTGTAGCTCAAGTTATAGCCGTTTGAGTGCGAAGAGGTCAGGCTGGACAGCTTAGCAATTTCTCCAACTTCTTGTATTCCTTCCACTTTTGTATGCTTCCTTTCCATCCTCTGAGCCATTCCTACCCTGTAATCTCTAAAATCACTTAACACACATATCAAGGCATCTAATGGTAATAAGAGAGGATTTAAACATAGGGAACTTAAGGCCAAAGAAGCATGTTTTCAATCAAAGCACATAATTAGGAAGGCAAAATGTAAAACCATGCAAATAGTATGAATAACTGGGTAAAGAGTTGATAAAAATCACTCAATTGAGCACAAGATAAACCATAAAATAGTAGTTTATCAACCTCCCCACACTTAAATATTAGCATGTCCTCATGCTAAGCTCAAGAGAAGCTATAAAGATGAAGAGGAATGGTAGATTAATATGAAATGCAACCTATGAATGCAACTACATGCTCAATACTTTTACTTACTTGGTTAAAAATAAATAATTTCCCCAAGACAAACATAAATCAGATTTCACTAATTCAAATTATACAATAAAGAGCAAGTAAACTTGTAAGAAGACAGCTCATGAAAGCAGGGAACATAGAATCAAGCATTGAACCCTCACTGGTAGTGTATATCACTCTAATATCTCAAGTGTATAGGGTTATTCACTCTACTCTTCTCTAGTCATGCTTTCTAAACCTTGTTCTTCATCTAACCAATCAACAAATATTTAATGTACCAATGCAAACATCATGAGGTCTTTTCAAGGTTGTAATGGGGCTGACGTAAAGGTAAGGATATATGTATGGCCAAGTGAGCTATAATATGAATCTTTAATTAACCTAAGCTCTCACCTAATATACATATACTCTATATACTTTTAAATTCATGCCTAGCTACCCATAATTCCTACTTTTGTATAATTCCCATACTCATGTACCAAATTTTCTTTAATTTTTATCACATGTGCATTGATCTTTTATTAAACTTAATATTAGGGTAATTTTGTCCCCTTATTTATTTACTTATATTATATATTTTTTTTTCTTTTTCTCTTTTTTTCTCCCTTTTTTTTTAAAGCTGAAAAATAAACATAACTTATCAATGCACATGGATTTTTAATTTTTCTGGTCTCACATGAGTAGGTACCCAAATTCCCAATATTTTATTAAAGTAAAAACTTAACACATTCCCTTATGAACCCATGTTCCCATAATTTCCCCACACTTAATTGATACACAATCTCTATCTTAAGCTAACCAAAGATTCAATTGGGATATTTAATTATTTTTCTGCTTAAGGCTAGTGATGTGGTTATAGAACAGAATAAATAGGGATAAAAAGGCTCAAGGTGGCTAACAAGGGTGATGTAAAAGGTAGGCTTATTTGGGATAAGTGAGCTAATAACAAGTAATGGCATCAATCATATGCAAGCATGTAAATTCACTAAATAATAGACATATAGAATGGAACAAAGCAAAGATTGCAATCATAGAGAAGAAAACATACAAGAATAAAAATTTATGGTTAAATAATGTAACCATGTAAATAAGCTCAAAATCTCACAGGTTGTGTGTTCTTTGGCTCAAAAACCATGTTCCAAATACAACTTCTGATAATTTTAACACAAGTTTTGATTTTAAATTAGTGAAAATTTTTCAAAAATAGGGTCATTAAAAAGAAATTTATTACTTTAACCAAGTAGTAACTAAATGCACAAAATCAAATAAATATGCAATCAAACATGCAAATGCAACAATTAACAAGGAAAATAAAATATTGGTGTTGATAAGAAAATACTAACCCATGGAGATCGGTATCGACCTCCCCACACTTAAAGATTGCACCGTCCTCGGTGAATGCTAAGATGTGCAGGTGGACGGGTTGTTTCAACTGACGCTTTTCTCATCAAGGAGTGTGTGTAGGAACTTGTTTGTCTCTCCCATGTAAACGTCTTCCGGTTCTCTTCCTGGTGGCCATCCTGAAAGAAAAAGGGAAGGAAAGTAACCCAAAGCAAAGATAGAAAACAAATAAAACATGGGTTGGTTAATGCCAAAAATAAGGGTCTCAATTACATGGTAGCTACAACATGCAAGTGAGAAAACAATAGAAGCACATGTCATACTAGTGGTGCAAAATTTGCAACAATGAGGGAGAGAGTGTGGGTAAGGAGAGATAATATAAATTCATGTCAATGTAAAAGTAATACAGGTATAAAAGATTGGCATTGATATAAATAATATTACCTATTCAGAATAAAACAAGTCACTAAGCACCCAAAATAATTCAAGAGAAGATGCAACAGTTAAATAAGAAAATTTTAACACCAAAAGAAAAATAATTAATTTAGAAAAGAAAATGAAATATGCATAAAATCAAAATGCAATGAATGAAAGTATGCAAATAAAATAAAATAAAAGATAAGAAGAATGAGAAGGGAAAGAAATAAAGTAAGAAAGAAAGAAGAAAGAAGAAAAGATAGAAGAAATTAGGATTGGGGAAGAAAAGATAAGATAATTGGCTGATCTGGATAAGCTGTGCGGCGCAAGTGACGCGGACGCGTGGGGCACGCGGTCGCGTGACTTGCACTTATACAAATTGACGCGGTCGCGTCGGTCACGCAGTCGCGTGACACAGTTTATGCTACTGCCCTCGCGCTCGCACAACTCTCTGTTCGAAACTTAGTATTGCCAAAATCCAGGGTGACGCGATCGCGTGGGGCATGCGATCGTGTGAGTGGGCTTTTAGAAGGATATGACGCGGTCGCGAGAGATGGACTGCGCGTCCAGTGCCAGTCCAGCACCACTCTAGCACAACTTTCGGCTGTGCACCATTATTACGTCGAAATCCTGGTCACGCGGCCGTGTGGGGCACGCGGTCGCGTGGGAGGCCCTTTTCTCACATGACGCGGACGCGTCAGTGACGCGGTCGCGTGGGGTCAAATTATGCTAAAGGCGCACCTCCAGCCACGCTCTCGCGTGACTTTCTGTTCGTTTTCTTTTCTTCCAATTGCACTGGTGACGTGGACGCGTCGCGTGCGAGTTTTTTTTTTTTATTATTAATGCAGTATGCAGAATGCAATGCTAATATGAATGTTATGCAAAACTCTAGGTTCAATACAATAAAATAAAATAAAACTCAAGAACAAATAAAACTAAATAAAAATGAAAAAGGAACGATCATACCATGGTGGGTTGTCTCCCACCTAGCACATTTAGTTAAAGTCCTTAAGTTGGACATTGGAAGGGCTTCCTGTTATGGTGGCTCGTGTTTAAATTCATCCAGAAATATCCACCAATGCTTGGAATGCCAATGGCCTCCAGAGTCCCAAACTAGGCATGTAAAGCTTCTGAACAGCTTCAAACAAATTGTCAGGCTCCCGGGGTGACGAATGTCAGAATAGATTCCAGGATCCCAAGCCTTGTTTTTAGATCCGCCTCCGTCTTGATCTACATGTTTCCATCCGGGCGGTTTAGAAAGTAGATTCTCACCATGGTAACCAAACGTTTTCCGTGATCCATTCGATTGAAAATGATACCAATCCGTGCACTTCAAGTTGAAGCGTGGAACCTTATTGAACCTTGTGCACTAGCTCTGAGCACGAGCCATTTCCCTCTTACTCTTAAAGCCGCAGAGAGCTCTAAGCTGGCCATCTATTTCAAGCAAACCGTATTCAAGTGAAAAAGTAAAGTTAGAAGTTAAGGATTGTACCCACTTGAAGCTTGTATTGGGTGGTAATGGCCTTGGGGAAGGTGTTTCTGGTGGTTCTGTAAGTTCTGCTCCCTGGTAATCTTCTGTGAATTCCTCCACTTCTTTGCAAGGGTCTTCAAACGCATCATCACCCTGGTCAAAGTCTTCTATGTCTTCCTCATCACTCGAATCATAGATTGGAGGTTGAGAGAAATCTACCTCCGCATCATCTTCGTATTCACTCGGGGAAGATACTTCGATCTCAGAGAATTCACTTGTGGATGCAAGTTCATCACTAAGAAAACTTGACTTGTGACTATCATCATCAAGAGAATTTGCTTCTTAGATTATTCCGTCTGATTCTTCATAAACGATTTGCCTTGGGGATTGTGCGCTATCCTCCTTTGCATTAACTGTAATGTCCTTGACGGATTTCTCTTCAGCTCTGGATTCCCATGGAGGTTCAGCATCTCCTAGATCTTCAACCAACTCTTCTTCTTGTACAATGACATCTTCTTCTACTTGTTCTAGTATGAATTCATGCTCTGTCTTGTCCACTGGAGTTTCTAGTGTCTCCTTCATGCTACGCTCTTCATTAGATTGTCCACATGGGGCTGTGGTTGGTCCTTGAATGTTCGCGCGTCTAGAAGCTAATTGAATTACTGCTTGCTCCAGTTGTCGAATGGTTGTTTGAAGTTTATTTACTATTGCCTTGAGGCAAACCTCTAATTCTCGGGGTGATGGATTTGGACATGAAACATAGGGAAGTGGTGGTGCTTGGGGGTGATTGGATTGGAACTGGGGTAGAAAAGGATCATACGGTGGCGAATGGTGAAGAGAAGCTTGTGAGTATGGTGGTTCGAGGTTATGTTGAGAGGATGGTCTATAGGCACGGGGTGGGGCTTGTTGGTAGTCACAAGGTTGTCCACCATATCTTTCAGCTGGGCATGCATTGTAGAATGGTCGTTGTCCGTGATATCTTGGAGGGTATTGACGCCTAAAGGGTTGATTAGATCCTCTTGGCTCCATCCATCCTTGATTGGTTTGACCTTGATGCATATTCCTGCTGTAACTTCTATTTCCTTCAACAAAGTTAGAGCCAAACTCAAAACGAGAGGGGTGAGAATTCATGGTAGCAAATAAAAATAAAAAGGAAAAAACAGAAATAAATAAACAAGCAAAAGAAAAATATTTACAATAACCAATAATAAGGCACACGTTAGCAGTTCCCCGGCAACGGTGCCATTTTGAAAGAACTGAAGATTGATGGTTTAGAAGTTATGGTAAATACTCGTTGCAAGTATAGTTACTAAACCAAGCAATCAACCTTTCTTACAAACGTTTTGGTTGTCACAAGTAACAAACTCCTTAATAAATTGATAACCGAAGTATTCAAACCTCGGGTCGTCTTCTCAAGGAACTGCAGGGAAGTATGTTCTTATTATTGGTTTTGGAGATTGTAGAATTTGGGGTTTCAAGAATGAGGAACGAGTAATTTAATGACAAGTAAATTAAATGGCAATTAAAATAAATAAATAACTGTAAAGCAAATTTTTGGCAAGGTATGAGAAATTGGAGGTCCTATCCTAGCTATCCTTATCAATGATGATGATGGTTGAATCTTAATTCCACTTTGTTAACCTTTACTAAGATAAAGGAATGTCAAGGGATTAATTGGGTTGATCTTCGAATCCTATTTATTTCCTAAGAATAGATTGGGATTATGGAAGTTCAATTCAATTAACAAAGATAACAATTATCAATCACGTTTGAGTTTGATAACTCCTGAGTTACTGATTTCTTAACCAAGACCAAAAGGAGAAAAATAAATCTACTTGGAATAAAAATGTCTTCAGAGTAAAAGAAACAACAGCATAATTATGAGAAATCAATATTAAACTGAAATACCTCAAATAACATTAATAAAAGAGTAATCTGTAACATGAAAGGATTCATAAAGTAGCTTGCAAAGGTAAATAAAAGGAATATTGAACCTGATCAAAAGCGATAATCCTGAAAGTGAATAAAAATCCTAAATCTAAATCATAATCCTAAAGAGAGAGGAGAGAACCTCTCTCAAAACTAAATCTAAATCATGGAAAGTAAAAATTGGCGAGCTCTCCTATGAATGGATGCATTTCCCCACTTTATAGCATCTAATCTGTGTGTTCTGGGTTGAAAACTGGGTCAAAAGCAGCCTAGAAATCGCTGGAGAAGAATTCAAACACGCTGATTTCCGTCACCGCGACGCGGCCGCACGGAGGACGCAGTCGCGTCGCCAAGCGTCAGGGAAACTATTGCATATTATATATCAAATCGAAGCCCCGGACGTTAGCTTTCCAACGCAACTAAAACCGCATCATTTGGACCTCTGTAGCTCAAGTTATAGTCGTTTGAGTGCGAAGAGGTCAGGCTGGACAGCTTAGCAATTTCTCCAACTTCTTGTATTCCTTCCACTTTTGCATGCTTCCTTTCTATCCTCTGAGCCATTCCTGCCCTGTAATCTCTGAAATCACTTAACGCACATATCAAGGCATCTAATGGTAATAAGAGAGGATTTAAACATAGGGAACTTAAGGCCAAAGAAGCATGTTTTCAATCAAAGCACATAACTAGGAAGGCAAAATGTAAAACCATGCAAATAGTATGAATAACTGGGTAAAGAGTTAATAAAAACCACTCAATTGAGCACAAGATAAACCATAAAATAGTGGTTTATCACTCAGATTCTTTTGGTTCCTCAAAGGAAAACTTCTTTATGTATAGAGGACGTCCTAGGAGACTTTTCTCACTGGGTCTCACGTCCTCCTCACTCTCTCCAGGTTCGGCCATGTTGGTCATGGTTATGTCCTTGCACTCTCTCTTGGGATTTTCTTTTGTATTGTTTGGGAGAGTACTGGGAGGAGTTTTAGTAATCTTCTTACTCAGCTGACCCACCTGTACCTCCAAATTTCTAATGGAGGACCTTGTTTCATTCATGAAACTTAGTGTGATCTTGGATAGATCAGAGACTATGGTTGCCAGGCCAGAATGGCTCTGTTCAGAATTCTCTGTCTGTTGTTGAGAAGATGATGGAAAAGGCTTGCTATTGCTAAACCTATTTCTTTCACCATTATTATTGAAGCCTTGTTGAGGCTTCTGTTGGTCCTTCCATGAGAAATTTGGATGATTTCTCCATGAAGGATTATAGGTGTTTCCATAGGGTTCTCCCATGTAATTCACCTTTGCCATTGCAGGGTTCTCAGGATCATATGCTTCTTCTTCAGAAGATGCTTCTTTAGTACTGTTGGATGCAGCTTGCAATCCATTCAGACTCTGAGAAATCATATTAACTTGCTGAGTCAATATTTTGTTCTAAGCCAATATGGCATTCAGAGTATCAATTTCAAGAACTCCCTTCTTCTGAGGCGTCCCATTGTTCATAGGACTCCTCTCAGAGGTGTACATGAACTGGTTATTTGCAACCATTTCAATGAGTTCCTGAGCTTCTTCAGGGGTTTTCAGATGAAGAGATCCTCCTGCAGAATGGTCCAATGACATTTTTGACAACTCAGACAGACCATCATAGAATATACATATGATGTTCCATTCTGGAAGCATGTCAGTAGGACACCTTTTGATCAATTGCTTATATCTTTCCCAAGCTTCATAGAGGGACTCACCTTCCTTCTGTCTGAAGGTTTAGATTTCCACTCTAAGCTTGCTCATCTTTTGAGGTGGAAAGAATTTGGCCAGGAAAGCACTGACCAACTTTTCCCTAGAGTTCAGGCTTTCCTTAGGTTATGAATCCAACCATGTTCTAACTCTGTCTCTTACAGCAAAAGGGAAAAGCATAAGCCTGTAGACCTCGGGATCAACTCCATTGGTCTTGACAGTGTCACAGGCTTATGCTTGACAGTAAGAAGCATCAGACTGGCGTTTAACACCAGAAAGAAGCATCAAGCTGGTGTTTAACACCAGAAACAGGCACCAGTCTGGCGTTTAATGCCAGAAACAGGCAGCAGTCTGGCGTTAAACGCCAAGATTACACTCTAAGGGCGTTTACACGCCTCAATGGAGCAGGGATGCTAAGTCCTTAACCCCTTAGGATCTGTGGACCCCACAGGATCCCCACCTACCCCACCTCTTCTTCTCTCTTCTTCACACCTTTTCATAACACTCTTCCCCAAATACCCTTCACCAATCACCTCCATATCTCTTCTCAAATACCCTTCACCAATCACCTCATTCACTCTTCCCCAAAACCCCATCTACCTTCAAATTCAAAACCCTATTTCCCCCCCAAACCCAACCCTAATACACGAAACCTAACCCACAGGATCCCCACCTACCCCACCACTCCTTCATTTTTACACATTACAACCACTACTTCTACCCCTTGGCCGAACCACATATCTCCCTCCATCTTCTTCTTCTTCTATACTTTCTTTCTTCTTTTGCTCGAGGACGAACAAACACTTTAAGTTTGGTGTGGTAAAAGCATTGATTTTTGTTTTTTCATAACCATTTATGGCACCTAAGGCCGGAGAAACCTCTAGAAAGAGAAAAGGGAAGGCAAAAGCTTCCACTTCCGAGTCATGGGAGATGGAGAGATTCATCTCAAAAGCCCATCACTAAGAAAAGGATGAAACAAACAAGAGAGCCCACTCATGGACCTCAACAAGAGCATGAGGAAATTCCTCATCATGAAATCCCTGAGATGCCTCAAGGGATGCACTTTCCTCCACAAAACTATTGGGAGCAAATTAATACCTCCCTAGGAGAATTAAGTTCCAACATGGGACAACTAAGGGTGGAGCACCAAGAGCATTCTATCCTCCTCCATGAAATTAGAGAAGATCAAAGAGCTATGAGGGAGGAGCAACAAAGGCAAGGAAGAGACATTGAGGAGCTAAAGCACTCCATAAGATCTTCAAGAGGAAGAACTAGCCGCCATCACTAAGGTGGACCCGTTCTTTAATTTTCTTGTTCTTTATTTTTCTGTTTTTCGTTTACTATGCTTTATGTTTTATTCATGTTTGTGCCTTTATTACATGATCATTAGTGTTTAAGTGTCTATGCTTTAAAGCTATGAATGTCCTATGAATCCATCACCTTTCTTAAATGAAAAATGTTTTAATTTCAAAAGAACAAGAAGTACATAAATTTCGAATTCATCCTTAAGATTAGTTTAATTATTTTGATGTGGTGACAATACTTTTTGTTTTCTGAATGAATGCTTGAACAGTGCATATGTCTTTTGAATTTGTTGTTTATGAATGTTAAAATTGTTGGCTCTTGAAGAATAATGAAAAAGGAGAAATGTTATTGATAATCTGAAAAATCATAAAATTGATTATTGAAGCAAGAAAAAGCTGTGAACAACAAAGCTTGCAAAAAAAATGGTGAAAATAAAAGAAAAAAATAGAAAGAGAAAGAAAAAGCAAGTAGAAAAAGCCAAGAGCTCTTTAAACCAAAAGGTAAGAGCAAAAATCCAGTAACCCTTTAAACCAAAAGGCAAGGGTAAAATAAAAAGGATCCAAGGCTTTGAGCATTAATGGATAGGAGGGCCCAAAGGAATAAAATCCTATCCTAAGCGGCTAAACCAAGCTATCCCTAACCATGTGCTTGTGGCGTGAAGGTGTCAAGTGAAAAGTTTGAGACTGAGCGGTTAAAGTCGTGATCCAAAGAAAAAAGAGTGTGCTTAAGAACCCTGGACACCTCTAATTGGGGACTCTAGCAAAGCTGAGTCACAATCTGAAAAGGTTCACCCAGTTATGTGTCTGTGGCATTCATGTATCCGGTGGTAATACTGGAAAACAAAGTGCTTAGGGCCACGACCAAGACTCATAAAGTAGCTGAGTTCAAGAATCAACATACTGAACTAGGAGAATCAATAACACTATCTGAATTCTGAGTTCCTATAGATGCCAATCATTCTGAACTTCAAAGAATAAAGTGAGATGCCAAAACTGTTCAGAGGCAAAAAGCTACTAGTCCCGCTCATCTAATTGGAGCTAAGTTTCATTGATATTTTGGAATTTATAGTATATTCTCTTCTTTTTATCCTATTTGATTTTGCAATTTTTTGGGGACAAGCAACAATTTAAGTTTGGTGTTGTGATGAGCGGATAATTTATACGCTTTTTGGCATTATTTTCTAGTAGTTTTTAGTATAATTTAGTTAGTTTTTACTATGTTTTTATTAGTTTTTATGCAAAAATCACATTTCTGGACTTTACTATGAGTTTGTGTGTTTTTCTGTGATTTTAGGTATTTTCTGGCTGAAATTGAGGGACCTGAGCAAAAATCTGATTCAGAGGCTGAAAAAAGACTACAGATGCTGTTGGATTTTCTGGAGCTACAAAAAACCAATTGGCGCACTCTCAATTGCGTTTGAAAGTAGACATCCAGGGCTTTCCAGAAATATATAATAGTCCATACTTTGCCCGAGTTTTGATGACGAAAACTGGCGTTCAAATACCAACTTCCTGTCCTATTCTGAAGTTAAATGCCAGAAACAAGTTACAAACCAGAGTTAAACGCCAGAAACAGGCTGCAACCTAGCGTTTAATTCCAAGAGAAGTCTCTACATGTGTAAATCTCAATTCTCAGCCCAAGCACACACCAAGTGGGCCCCGGAAGTGGATTTCTGCATCATTTACTTATCTCTGTAAACCCTAGTAACTAGTTTAGTATAAATAGGACTTTTTACTATTGTATTTTGATCTTTGGATGTTTAGTCCTTAGACTTGAGAGGCTAGCCATTCGGCCATGCTCAGCATATTTTCACTTATGTATTTTCAACGGTGGAGTTTCTACACCCCATAGATTAAGGTGTGGAGCTCTGCTGTTCCTCATGAATTAATGCGAAGTTCTATTGTTTTTCTATTCAATTCAAGCTTATTCTTATTCCAAGATATTCACTCGCACTTCAACTTGATGAATGTGATGATCTGTGACACTCATCATCATTCTCACCTATGAATGCGTGCCTGACAACCACTTCCGTTCTATCTGCTATAGCTTGAGCGTGTATCTCTTAGCCTCCATTCCGAAAGATCGGAGTCTTCGTGGTATAAGCTAGAATTATTGGCGGCCATTCCTGAGATTCGGAAAGTCTAAACCTTGTCTGTGGTATTCCGAGTAGGATATGGGAAGGGATGACTGTGACGAGCTTCAAACTCGCGAGTGTTGGGCGTGGTAACAGATGCAAAAGGATCAACGGAATCTATTCCAACATGATCGAGAACCAACAGATGATTAGCCATGCGGTGACAGCGCATTTGGACCATTTTCACTGAGAGGACGGACGGTAGCCATTGACAACGGTGATCCACCAACATACAGCTTGCCATGGAAAGGAGTATGAATGATTGAATGAAGACAGTAAGAAAGCAGAGATTCAGAAGCATCAAGCATCTCCATATGCTTATCTGAAAATCCCACTAATGAATTACATAAGTATTTCTATCTTATTTTTTGTTTATCTTTTAACTATCAAAACCTCATAACCATTTGAATCTGCCTGACTGAGATTTACAAGATGACCATAGCTTGCTTCAAGCCGACAATCTCCGTGGGATCGACCCTTACTCACGTAAGGTTTATTACTTGGACGACCCAGTGCACTTGCTGGTTAGTTGTGCAAAGTTGTGAAGAAGAATTGAGATTACGACTGTGCGTACCAAGTTGTTAGCGCCATTGAGATCAAAATTTTGTGCACCAGTAAACTCGATTCTTCTTTTGCCCACCACACACTTCCTCCCAAATCAAGTCTTCATCAATTGGTTGTAGCTCCATTCCCTATGCTTGAGCCTTGGCATGTTGGGCCTGAACTTCTGCAAACTTTTTTATAAACTTCTCCTGTTGCACAATGATTATATCAATTATATTATTATTATTAAGACAAATAGCCTCTGTAACCTTCTGAGAACCAGGAGGGAAAGGTAACCGACTGATAATTTCATAAAGAATTGACAAGTTAGGAAACAAAAAAATAGTTTTAAGTCATTAGCACTTTAATCTAAAATTAAAATATAGTAGTAAACATATATCTTTAGTCTATTAGCACTTTAATCATAATCAGGAAGCATATAACTAGTGAAAACATATACAAACAAAATTCAAATAGATGCTGCTATTTTAGTTATGGAGAGATCTAAAATTTACCTTGTTTTTCCATCAGGAACCAATCTTTCTTTTGTGACACTATTAGGAACCGATGCAGCCTCTGATGGAGGAGATGTACTAGAGCTTCCAGGCGTCTCTGAATCAACTAATAGACTGGAATTGCAAAGCGGAGGAGGAATCAAAATTGGAGGAGAAATCAAGATTAAAGTAATATATATTTGACTAAAATATCTTTTACTAATTATATATAAAAAAGAAAATTAAAGAGAAACCAAACAGATCTAAAACTTTTTTATTTATGTATCATTTTTAACTTAATTAAACAATTTTATCAATATAAAAGAGAAACCAAACGGATCTAAAACTTCAAATTTCCATGGAACCATAACCCTATGAAATGGCTGGAGGAAACATATCAGAAACATACATAGATAAAGTAGTATTGATTTCCTATAAAATATAAATGAAAGTTACTTTGGATTATTACACAAATTGAGAGTCAGATTTATGCATTAATAAAATAAAAAAAATAGATACACAAATCTAATTAATAACAAATCTGATAGTTTGAATTGTGTTTTCTACATCTTAGTTAAACACAATATACTTCAATAACATTGTAAAACACTGCCTTCTTCCTATATCAAAAATAAAAAAATGAGCATAAAATTCTAAGAATATATTTTAAAAGTATCAGTTATCTAAGACAGAAAATTGCTGGAAATGGCCCAGTTCATCTAACCAATATACTTAACATCCAGGCAGCTGAAAACACACGTGAAATGAAAAGGATACCTTTAATGAACCAAACTAACCAAGAGGATGAGAAACTCACTAGATTGCTATTTGAGTATATTTAAGTCCTTAGCAGATCAGTTTGAGGCCCAATTGCAACTGGTAGTAAAAGTAGAAGTAATGCATTAGGCAAACAAGAGAGAAAACAAAGTCAGAGATTCATATAACTCATCTAAAATAAAATAACGTGGCAATAAGCAAGAGCAGCAAGCAAAGACAAGTTAGAGTAATATAATATTAAGCAGAACATGCAGCCAAGAAAAGAAGCACATGTTCCTAACTAATATTTATTAAAGTGTAGTTATGTGTCACCATAAAAGCCACCACCACTACAGCAACAACTATTAAACATTGCATGGCTACATGAACCAAACAAAACAAGGCCATAGTATCTTGTCCTAAATCAAAATTAAATTTAAATAATTAACATTTAATTCCCTTTCAGATTTAAATATCTACCTTCCCACAATAATATAAGATGCTAATATATACTATATTCCATGGAAAATCAAATGTAGCTAGGGCAGAAGCAGAATGCCATGAAAAAGACAAGGATTTATGGATGTGGAGATAATTACAACATAGCTCACATCAACACCTTACATGCATGTATTAAAACTAGTTAAAGAGGGAAACTTTAGAACCCTAGGAGCTAGAGCCACGCGATTCATGCATACAAAAAATGAAATTGAGGAAAGAATAGACAAATTGTTGAGTAAGTAAACCTGATTATCAAAACAGGTAAGGAGCTTGAGATTAACAACATGTAGCACAGCAGCAGCAGAAGAGGGTAGTTCTTTTTTTTTAAAATTTTTTTTAAAATAATAAATAAAATAACTGGATATAGTTAGCTGAATATGAAAGAAAGAGATATAGAATATAGAAGAACATATCAAAATAGTTTCCAATATGACTCCAATCTAATTCCTTATATCTTATTAAAAATCCAACATGGGGACCATGCCTTTTAGATTCATTAACCCCAAATTCAATAACAAAAAAATCAAAATACTATACAAAATCAATACAAGAAATAGCTTAGATCTTCATCTCTTTAATTAGCAAAACAGTAGGAAAAGATATTATGGAGAATTTTGAGAGCAAATCCTCCATTGCCAACACATTTTTACAAAATTTGGAATTTCAAAATGCTAATACCTGGGTCCTTGATTTGATGGTTTTCCAATGAAGAGATAACGAATGCCTGCAACACACTTAGATATATGATAATAAAGGCATGCGAAAAATGGGGGAAAATGGAATGCATGTAGAGAAGTTATTTCTGGAAATTTTATCACCTCAATGAGCCTATCGAGCAAAAGGATCACCTTTAAAGTATAGATTAGCACAAAGAACTAGTGTATCAACTCACGCACAAAAGGGAGTATCTGGTGGCAGGGTATTAAAACTTTATTCAGTAAAAGCAAAATATTATTTTAGGCAAAGCCAGTTCAAACTTTGTAATCTTAAGCAAACATACAGCTCCAACAAAAGAAGAAAATAATTGGGTTTCATACAAGGATCAGCCAAGTATAATTTAAATTATGAGTTCTGACTTCTCATTCAATTTTGAAGGGAGAACAAATATTAGAACAGTATATAACTGTAACAGTTTTACAAAAATTATTGAGGATAAATATACCACAGGCCATCGCTGAACCACATGCAACCAAAAACCACTCAGTTTTTGCTTCAATCTTGAAAGAGTTGTACTATATTGTCCTGATGTTAAAGTACTAACTGCAGAGTCCTGTGAACTACGGCTCTTGTAGCACTTTCACCATAACTCTCAGCAAACTCTGAATCAGCAAGGGCAGTGCCACGGGAAGCAATTCATGAACAGTCAAATAAACAATCAAGTCATCACAAAACTTGACACACAATGGCTCTTTCATGGTGAATAATCAAAGAACTCGATGAGTTAATCCAAATTTAGGAGAAATAGGCAAACACAAAGATTAAATCACAAAATTAGAAATGGAATCACAAAATCAAAGGCAAACGCTAGCTTAATCCTAAATCAAAAACGGCGAGGAACAGAGAATCAAAAACAACACACTGCGAGGAGGGGAGGAACCCTTCGCGACGGCGATGCCACGACCTCAACTCAGAACTTCGCGCGACAGCGAGGAGAGGAGGAACGATGCGAAGAGGGCCGAGTAGAGCTTCCCCAGATGACGAAGGCACCCACGGTCTGTCCCCGCCGGCGATGACAGCACCTTCTACTAGAGGAGAAGAGTTGTTAGGGATGAGGGCAAAGAGTTCGACAGAACCTTCTACAGCAACGTTCGAATGGAGTGTGAATGGAGTGTGAATGGGTGGTGATAAAATTAGGGTTACCTCAATATTTCCAACAAAAAATTTAAATTACAGACGGATTTTCCGTTTGTAATATTTTAATAAAACGCAGCATTTTGTCTATTTAATTACAGACGAAAAATTCGTCTGTAATCATTTTTCATGAAAAAAAATTAATTTTTTCGACGAAATTATCGACGAATTCTCTTTTCTGTCTGTAATTTATGCTAATCCATTTTTCGTTTTCCGACAAAAAATCCCTCTGAAATTCTCTCTGTATTTCCGTGGGATAAAATCTGTTGGAAATATCCGTCTGTAATAACTAGTTTTCTAGTAGTGTATAAATAGAGAATTACAAAAAATGTTTACAAAAGGGACATTTGATAAAAATAAAAATAATAATATAGTTACAACATATGCAAGTAATGAAAAATGATTAAAAATTCTAATTATACTCCTATTTTTTAAATATACAATTGGTTGAGATTATATAATAATTTAACGAATAATATTTGAGTAAATTATCTTATATCATATATTTTTTTTATCTTAGTTATCAATTATCAGAGCTATGTAAAAAATTATGTATATGATTGGCAACAATTATTTTTAAAAAATTGTCTAATTATATATTGAAAATAATTAAATAAATAACAATACTAAGACTAAATAAATTTGTAAGGTAGATATATTTTTTGTCTTTCAAGAATAGTTAAAGGTTTCAAAAATACCCATCAAGGTTTATTTTGTTTCAATTTTGTCTTAGAAGGTTTCAATTTCAATTAAATATACTCATATTGAGTACTTTTTTATACAATTTTACTATCAACGGTATATTTGATTCAAATTTGAAAACTTTTAGGATAAAATTGAAACAAACTAAAACTTAGGGGTATTCCTTAAGTTTTAAACAAACTTTAGAGACAAAATATACTTTACCAAATTTTTAATTATCATCTACTTACAATTTTAATCACTTTTGGAGAAATTTTGTAAAAAAAAATTTTGAGAATATGATTTCATCATTAACAACTAATATAGTATTTTGAGTCTTGCTCTTTAAAAGCCCAATTTTATTTATCCACCCCAAATCTTTCACTATTTAGTATTTTATGATGTAATTCTGCACTTAATGTTAGCTAAACCATGCAAAGAAGATCTAAAACTTGTGAAATTTATTACATGTTAGGAAGGTAGGTGTGCTTTTAATGATATGTGTTATTATTCTCTAAATGGACTTCAGCAAGCATTTGTCATCACAAAGTATTGTTTGGAGTTTGTCAAGTACTCCATTTTACAACTTTATCTTCCTCCTTTTAAATTTTTCCTACGTTTGAGATCAAGTATGAGTGATATACCTCCCACAAAAATAGAGGTTCCATAACTCCCTGATGATGTTATAAGTGAAACCCTCTATTTATGTGACGCTCTAACCATCGTCAGTTTCAGTGCTACCTACCGTTATTGGAGGCAAAGGCTAACTTCATTTGACTTTCTCACTCAAATCTCAAAGATATGGAAAAGGCGTGGCTGGTCACTATTCATTCACTTTGGGTTTGCATATACTATGAGCAACTCAGTGGATTGGATAATGAAGATCGATGCAGTTATCGGGGAAACCAAATATCTGAACTTGCCTTTCCTTTTAACCCAACATGGTTGGTTTCACTTCATTGGAATTGAGATGGGAATCTTTTGTATCCGTTGCTCCTCCCTTGGAAGAAGAAGCCACTTGTTGATTTGGAATCCAGTTATTCAAATGTCCCAGGTACTAGATGATCCTTTGCAACGTAGTTCTTGTAAGTGTGCCTTTACGTATGCATTTGCACACTTTCCGAATAGTGTTCATTATGCAATTTTGCATGTTTTTAATGATGAACCTAGCAGCACTACCTACACATTATCTATATATACAAGTTTCACTAGGAACTGGCATGCTAGCATTTCATGTCAATCGTATGTCCAACGGTTGGATCCAATGTATATTGCAGCCAGTGGTGTTGTGTGTTGGCTAATATCGTCTGCTGACCATGAAGATAATTTACAACCACACATTGTATCTTTTTTATTGATGACTATGAGTTTTAGCCGAATTTATGTCCTTGCTGAAGCTATGTCTCATTATCGTTGCCTTTTGGTTAGAGATGGATGTCTATGTTTGGCATCCAATGATCACACAATATACTGATACAACTTAGTTATATGGCAGGTAAGTGACACCAATGAAGGTGTCAACTGGTCACAACTATTTACATATAGTGGAATAGGTTCTTTGTATTTGCCAGCTATCATGGTTGATCTTGATGTTATCCAAGTTATGGAGAGGCACCTACAAACGGTTGGGGCTGAAGTAATCGCGTACTCTCACTTTTATATCGTTCGATATAACCCCATTGATGGCACAAGAAAGAAGCTTCATCGGATTTTTTATGATAATCATGTTAAAATTAGATCTATCCATGCATATGAAGAAACTTTATTTTCTATGTGATGGATTACATGGAAAGTTGTAATAGTCATGTTTTGGCACAAACTATGCTTACTAAGAGTTAGAGTTTAAAGCTTTAATGTTTGTGTGCTATTTAGGGTTGGTTTTAGTGGAACACTATGTGTTTGCTTATTGTGGTTTGTTTAGTGTATATGGGTGTTACCACCAATGCCAGATATTGGTTCGACTTGCATTGCCTAAGGAAGATCATATATGATATTGCTGGTTTATTTGTAGTATTTATCCTTTATTTTTCAGTTAGTCTGCCTTATTTGTGTTGTAAGGGTTTTTATTTAACTCGGTGCAAAATATTTTATTTATTATGTTGTGTTTTTAATGGATATATATTTCGCGCGGTTGGAAAGAAAATCTTCGATCCCTTTCTTTTAAAAAGACACAATACATAATGGAATTTGCAAAATGGTTTCCAGTTGTATACCGTATGTGATGAGCAACTTATATTTAAAATATAAAGTTTTAAATTACATCTTTGAATCACTCAAAGAGTTTGATTACGTTATGAAACAATATTGGATATATGAAAAAAAATGGTAACTCTAAACATAGCAGTCAACATCAATTTTAATGAAATTGTTTGACAAAAAACTGACAAATGATATTGTTTACATAAAACTATCCTAGCATTTACTACCATAATAAAAGAGTTCTTCGAAGAAGGGAAATTAAAGATTTTTATCATACACACATAATTCTAATAATATTGAAAAATGTTTGGAAAAAGTAAAAAAAATATTGCTATGCATACCTAGCATTATCACAAACAGGATAACTCTTTGCATGTTAAAGTACCGTTTTGTTAGTGTATTAACAAAAGTATATTGTATTTAATATTTGTTTATATCTATGCTAATTGAGGGCTAATTCACTATGCTAAATGGGTCTTGACTTTCTTAGGATATTAAAGGGTAGGTATAATCATTACTTAAGTATCTACTTTTACCTATATGTGTATTTAGTTTGCATCTTTTAAAACTTCTCTTACTTATTATCAAGTGGTTCAAGACAAAGATATGATACTATTATTTATAATCCTAGACTTATTAAGTTCTTTAAATATTATTTACTACTTTTGTAGGAATTGTTAGGTCATTCAAAAATATAATATAGATAATATGAAAATTTTTTAAATTCTTCATTATATAATGATAAATTCGTTTATCATATCATAAAAAATTCTATTTAATATATAGTCAATGGTAATAATTATTATAACAAACTGAATTAATAGATATAAATTAAAATATCTTAGAAATAAAATTATTTGCTAAAATTGTAGATAATTATTTTTTGCAATTAATTATTATCAATAAATAATGGTTAAATTGTCTAATTGGTGAAGATAGTGATCCACCTCATCATTTATTTTTTCAGTGTGTTATCATAATTTATTTTCTATAGTAAAACTACAATGCATGCAGCCATAATTTAGCAAAATATTAACACCAGTAACAAAAGTTACAATCTTGGTTTAGGATAATCTTGGCTATGCATGTGAGATGTCAGAGTCTGAAATATAATTTTTCTTTTTGGTCTCTTTATTTGTTTTTGGCCACCTTCAATATTGAATTTGAACTTTGCATCATCTATTATTTGATTTTATATCTATCACATTTTTGTCAGGTAGCCAATTTTAATGAAGGATGATGCTACATTTAAAGGACACAGTTGATAAAGCCAACATGAATATCTAAATGCAGTGAAAGATCAAACAATGAAGTATGCAACTATCTATTAAAGTAAATATCTTTAAAGAGAAACAATACACATAAACTAGCATAGAAATAAGGCACATCTATGATGGACGTAACAAGAATTAATTTTTCAACTTAAAAAAAAACTAAACTAAACTTTTATTTCGTACCAGAAAATAAGAGGACCAAAAAACATAGCATCATCTAAATTTTTGTATGATTTACATTAAGTTTCCATAGAGAGAACAACTTAAACATAATGGCAAGGTTAGATATGAGATACTATAAAGTATTGTTTGGACCCCATGTGATATATTTCTAGCAAAAAATTGTCTAATATAGTTGTGTGCAAACGGATTCTATGACAAATACTAAAGCGTTGGTTGCATGCCTCATTACATAAGTCATGTCACTTCTTTAAACAATTTGATTATTATTGTCCAAACAAAAAAAACGTGTTTCTTTATTTAGCTTTCATATTTTGTAATAAATAGCCACTACTACCACACTGCCTTTATGCACAACCTTTTTATCTCAACTTAAAACTTTAACCTGCTCATCTATTCAATTAAAAGGAAGCAAGAATGACATAGCTCCCACAAAAGTCTACCCTTTAACTCTTCCAGAAGAATTACTTTGACATTTTTTTCAAGAATGATAAAAAAACATTGATTGTATGCAGAGCTACAAATCATTACTGGAGGGACAAGTTGAATGCAATTCCATTTTTGCAGGAGACACACTCAAAGTGGAAAGCAAGAGGCCAATTTATCTATCTTCATTTCACTCTTGGACCCTTCAATATTAGGCCTAATTGAATCATGAAGATAGATGCTACAACAGGGGAATAATTGGCATTGCAAACGGCAGTATGTATGCGTTTCTCCTTTACAGGTAAAGCACCTCAAATATTAATATGAAATCTTGCCGCACATACATTATGTAAGATATGTGATCCTACTCAACATTTTTGTACTATGTGTACATTTACATATGCCTTTCTATACTATCCTGGGTCTTTTAAATATGCAATAATTCATATATTTAAAAGGAGTTTAGGCGATTAGGATTCTTGGCTAACCATGTTTTCTGCTGAAAGTTTCAATTGGTAATATGTTATTCCTTGTCCAAAGTATGTAAGGAACTTAGATTGAAATTGTGTGACCAGTGATGGAGTTGCCTTTTGGTTGAGTTGGTCCATGCATGACTCAACATATCCTTCCTATATTGTTGTATTTCCATTGCAAACAAGAGTTTTTTTACTATACCAATACCACATCATATAGTGTCACATGATCATCGGCTCATGATATATCAACATTCTTTTTGCATGGTTTCCAATAGAGATACTCTTGCTGGGTATGAAAAAAATATGTTCAGAATTCGTAAAAATGAAATTCACTGTGCATGGGAAAAGATTTTCACATTCACCAGCATATGAGGCCTAGAAAACTCTATTTGATTCTTGAAGAAGAACTTTTTTTGTTAAAGAAAACCCACAGAAAGGAATGTATTTCTGTGCCTTCCAGAAATATCCCAATTCCTGTTTTTAAGATTTGACCTATTAAGTCAACATAAGAGGATACTCAAGGCTCCATTCTATCTAGGACATGTACAACTTTTATCAGCCAACCTTTATTCACAAGGATGATTTCTAGTGTGATCATTTATGCTTTCGAGCTATATGTGTTAGATGGTGCAATGTCAAGTGTATTATTAAATATAGCAAGTACTATGTAAAAGACCGTGGCAAGATTTTATTTAACTCACAAGTCCAGGTTATGACGCAAAGAGATTTGTGTTTTCCAGCATTTATGTAATTGCAATGTTATTAAGTTTAAGTACATTGCTATGTAACGTATGTCTTTCTATGTGTATTTTAATATTCTAATGAAACTCTATTTCATAAGGTCTTAGTGTGTTAGTTGTAGCTAAGAGTAGTAAAGATGAAGAGTAGTTTATGAAAGTTAAGAGTTAGTATTAAATGCATTCCCAGTATTATGCTAGCATGAATAAATACAATGACTTAAATAATTCACTTATTAAGAAGGAGGTACTAAGAAAATAGAAAGAAGTGTTTTATAAAGTCAAAATTGTGTGATGGTGTAAACTATTCGATTCAAATTAAATGTTCCAACTAACATATTTGTTGGTTTCTCAGTAAGTTACAGTTAGTTGGTTTTTCAGTTAGTTATAATGGACATTAAAAAATTCTTTACTGTATAATTCATTGTTAAAAATATTCAACAAAGGATTGTAATTACATAAATAGTGGAGTTTCATAAATAGTAGAGTTTAGTGTAGAGAATGGAGGCCATTGCCCCCAAAGTTTTTTATAAAATCTTTTGTAATAAAATTATATAGAATATAATTAGAGTTCAGCTGGCAAAAATTTTATACACTATATTAAGTATCTTGTGTTCAAGTCTTAAACTCTTCTATTTTTACTATTTTTTTTAAATTTGTAGATTAACAGACTATTTATCTTTTCTTGAAGTTGATACATTAATGAGCTATCTTACTATTTTTTTTAATTTGGTCGGACTAATGCAATAACTAAAATAGCGTTTTATAAAGTAATTGATACAATAAAATTCCTCATCATAATCATTATAATAATTAGTTTATTTTTTTAATGCTATTTTATGTCTTATTGGTTTTATTTTATTTTCACACAAAATATTACTTAACTATTGGTGCCATTTTATTAGTGTTGATTAATGGACAATTTTTATAATTTACAACTTTTAAAGTTTTAAACTTCAAAATAGGTTCAAAGTAATTTTATTATACTTTTACATATCATTTTTAAAAAATTGAATAATTCTTTTATATCTAACTAATTTGGTACTATTTTATGCTGTTTTAGTTTTTGAGTTAATTTTTTTCTAAAAAAATATATTCAAAATTTAATAAATATTGTAATTTTTAATATTTATCGTTCTAACTAAAAAATTAATTCTTATTGAATTATTGAATATTTTAAACTATTCAACATTCGAAGAGTACTATTTTTAAGTATTTTAAAAAAAAAATTATATAAAATTATTCATTTATTATCATCTTAGTTACAAACTCTAAAAAGTTATTTGTTTAAATTTTATTTTTATATAAATATTTTTATGTATTTCCTATGTTAAAATTTTGATCCCTTGAAAAATATTTTTGAAGTTTTGTCACTGCTAGGGTTTGAATTGAGCTGAGCTGAATCGAGGTAGATCAAACTCAAGCTCGACTCACGAAAATTGTGATTGGCTTACGGCTCAACTCATCAATAATTGAGCCTATTTCTTAAGCTCAAGATCGACTTACCCAAAGCTCACGAGCTGTCTCAAATAACAGGAACATAATCTATAATCTTATATCAATAAATTATAACTTATATATTTTTAAAATATTAAAAAATATAAATTTTATATATCATCTATCTATCAATTATAAGGTTTTTTATTTATGTTATGCATCAAAATTATATATGAAAAATGAATATAAAATCTTAAATAATTAAGAACAATAATATATATACGTGTTTGTGTGTGTGTGTGTGTAAAAAATATATATTATTATATAAATACACACACACACACACACACACACACACATATATTTTATGAAAAGTAGTATAGATTAAATGCATATAGGATATGTGTATTAATCATGTAATATATATAATCAAGCCAGGTCACGAGCTAATAAGTTGAGCATATCGAAGCTCCAACACGGTTTATTTAATTTTTGAGCTCAATTTCAGGATCAAGTTAGGCTCACCAGCTCACGACTTCAACTTATCAAACTATTAACCAGTCGAGCTAAAGCTAGCTAATGAGCTGGCTTGACTCATGCTAAAACCCTAGCCACTTCCAGGAATAGAATCGGACTTCAATTCATTAGTGCAACCATATAGTTTCAAATATTCAATTTTTTTCGAATATATAGTTTAAATTATTAATGAGTACAAACAGAGCATATTGTTTTTGAATATTAAGTGGTAATAAATGTCAATATTATCACCGTGTGCCATCTATCTTATTATATAGGTAAAGAAGTTTTTTTGAAACTCTTAATCACCTCTTTGCTAATTAGCTTTTCGTTAGTAGTGAAAAGATAAAAAATCCCAAGTCCATCTATTATCTCTTTTCACATCCTATCATCCCATGAACCTCTAATGTAGGTAATGATGTAGTACCTACAATTTTAAACACGTTATAGTTCCTTGTGCAGTGTGAAAATTCTAAAATCGATGCCATCATATCAATATACATAAAATGCCAACTTTGTTGCATCTCCAAGCAATCCTTTCTATCTGCACATATTTTTCCCATTCTTACTTATACTAATTCTTATCTTAAACCAAAATAGAGCAAATATCTGCCCAACCACTATTGAAAATCACAACAGAAAATATACAATCATAACCCACCACTAAAATTTAGTTGCCGCCAAGGAGAGCAACCATACACACTCGATCCAACAAACTTCCTTCTAAGAGTACTATTTCTTGTAACTATAACCTCACTAATCAACCTACCTTCAATGTTATTTTATTCAACAAGTAGATGAATAATCAAGTTACCACTCCTTGGATGTCACAACTAACACTTCCAAAAGATCTCATATTGGATATAATTTTCAGGTGTGATCCTGCCACAATTTGTAGATGTAGGATATTGTCACATGAATGGAAAGCAGAACTTGCACGTGAGGAGTTTTTGTGGTGGCAATACGTGTCCTGTTCAACAAGGGAGAAATCAATATTGATACAAGTTTCCTTTCCTCATTGGACCTCACAAAATATCAGAATAATTAGATTAAATACTACTATAGGTAACCTTTTATCCATCCCCTTACCGTCATACCAACCCAACTATGGAAACTTTGATATCATTGGAGAACATAAAGGAAGCATATATGCTAAATATTCAATGTTGGAGCAGAAGATAGAACTTGTGGTTTGGAACATGCTATCTGGATCAATGAGACAAATTCCACAGCTAAAGCAGTTTACTCACCATATGGCAATCAATGTGTTTGCATTTGGATACCTCCCGAGCAGTATTCATTATGTCGTTCTTCATGCTTTCAAAAAAAAAAAACTTTCCTAACAAGTTCTTTTACTATATAATATATTCTTCCATTGGGGCTAAGTGGACATTGACAATTGTATTGGGTGGTGATATTGGAAAGATTGGTCCTATATATGTTGTCTTACATGGTGATATTTTCTGGATTAACTTCACTGGCCATGAAATCAAGGTTACTGATGCACCACTATTTCGTGGTACATTTTGTACTTAATTGAGTGGATTTTACCCACTAAACTCACACCTATTCATATAATTCGCATGTTTTATATTTTCCTTCCTAACTTTGTGCTATGATTGAAAACATGCTTCTTTGGCCTTAAAATTGCTAATTATTAATCCTCTCTTTTTACCATTCGATGCCGTGATATGTGTGTTAAGTGATTTTAGGGTTTATAGGGTAGGAATGGCTTAGAGGATGGAAAGGAAGCATACAAAAGTGGAAGGAACACAAGAAATTGAAGGAATTGATAAGCTGTCAAGCCTGACATCTTCGTACTAAATCGACCATAACTTGAGCTACAGAGGTCCAAATGAGGCGGTCTCAGTTGCGTTGGAAAGCTAACATCCGAGGCTTTGAAATGATATATAATTTGCCATAGTTACCATGCTGTTAGGCAACCTTCACGCCTGGATAACGCATACGCATGACCTTGCGAAAGTTTAATCGACGCGTACGCATGGGCGACGCGTACGCATGACAGAGCCACGTGCTGGACGTATCAGAAATCACTGGGAGCAATTTTTGGGCTGTTTTTGGCCAAGTTTCAAGCCCGAAAAACACAGAATAGAGGCTGCAGAGTGGGGAAATCACAATCATTCATTCACACAACATTCATTGACATACTTTTTGGTTTTAGATGTAGTTTTCATTGACATACTTTTAGCTATTTTCAATTCCAGATTTCTATCTTAGTTTAATTTAGTTTCTCTTCTACTTTTATTTTTCTTAGCATTCTAGTTATTTAATCACCTTATTGATTACTCTATGTTGCCACTTAGTTTATGAACTTTTCATGTTAGATTTGATTTCTCTTATTAATGCAAATTGAGGTATTTCATATTTATTACTTCTTCTATTATTTGTTATTAATTGATGTTTGCAATTGGTTGTTTGGATTTAATATTCCTTGCTAGTTTTCTATGTTTTTGTGTTGTGCCTTCCAAGTGTTTGACAAAATGCTTGGGAGGGTTTTAAGTTATATTTTATCCAAGAGTTATCAAACTCCTTTGTTGATTGACAATTGAAAGTTGCTAATTGATTTGGATTCCACTAAAGCTAGTCTTTCTTTAGGAGTTGACTAGGACTTGAGGAATCAAATTGATTCATCCACTTGACTTTCCTTCATAATTAGAGGGTTAACTAAGTGGGAGCAATGAACGATTCTCATCACACTTGATAAGGATAACTAGGATAGGACTTCTAGTTCTCATTCCTTGCCAAGAGCTTTTATAGTTGTTAGCTTGTTTTCTTTGCAATTTACTTTTCTTGTCTCTTAATCCAAAACCCCAAAAAGATACTTTTTCATAACGAATAACAAGAACACTTCCCTGCAATTTCTTTGAGAGATGACCCGAGGTTTGAATACTTCGGTTATTATTTTTAGGGGTTTGTTACTTGTGACAACCAACTTTTTGTATGAAAGGATTAGTGTTGGTTTAGAAACTACACTTTCAACGAGCTTTCAATTGTGAAATTATAGACCATAAAAATCCGCTCATCAAAATGGCGCCGTTGTCGGGGAATTTGCAAACGTGTGCCTTATTATTGATTATTGTGAATATTGTGAATAATTTTGCTTTTTCGTTTGTTTGTTAGTGTTTCTAGTTTTAGGAGTTTATTTTCATTAATCTTTATTAGTTTCTATTTCTCTTGCTACTATGAATGCTCACCCCTTTGGCTATGAGTTTGGTTACAATCATGTTGAAGGAAGAGGAGATTACAATGAGAACATGCATCAAGGTTGGGACAATCAGAGATGGGAGGAGCCACAAGGATTTGATCAACCCTCTTGGCAATAACCTCCACCAACTTACTATGAGCAAGAGCCATTCCAAGGTGCATACCAAGACAATGGATATGGTGGACCCTTTGTAGTTACCAACAAGCCCCACCATATGCCTATGACCCCCTCCTCAATATACAGTTGAACCACCATATTCACAAGCCCCCTACTACCAAACACCCTTATATGATCCTAATTTTTATCCACCTTACCAACAACCCCATGTGCCATATAAACCATACATAGAGCCACCCCAATTCCAACGCAATTACTTCCAAGAACCACCACCTCCATATACACCTTGTCCATATCCATCAACCCAAGAGGCATATGATCCTAATTATGTTATTCAAGCAGAACAAGAGTCAAGGGATCGTCTCAAGGAAACACTGGATCAATTTCAAGCAACCCTTCATCAATTAGAGCAAGTGGGAAATCGGAAAGCACACGAAGCTCTCATGGCTAAAGAATCTCAACTTGAAAATAAGGAATTGAAGTGTGTTGTGCAACAAGTGGAAAAGATGGAAAGTGTTGAGCCACCACATCCTTATTATGATAAACCACCCTCTTATCATGAATCTTTCCTCCCAAGTAATGAGCCCTCATATCCACCCCAATCTCCAATGGATGACACTCTTGGAGTTCTTCTTCAAGGGCAAAGAGAGATGCAAATGGAAATACTAGAATTCATGGCTGCCTTGACCGAGGTAGTAAATCGATTAGCTTCCCAACATTTAGACACTCAAGAAACTCCCATGGCTACATGTGGAGAACCAATAGAAGAGCGTAGCATGAAGGAGAGATTAGGAACTCCAGTGGACAATGAGGAATGTGGCTTTATATTGGAACAAGTGGAGGAAGCCGTACCTATTGAAGAGGAAGAAGTGGTTAAAGACTTAGGAGATGCCGAACCTTCATGGGAATCTAGAGTTGTAGAGTATTCCTCCAAGAAGATTGAAATTGATGTCAAGGAGGCTAGTGCACAACCTCCATGGCATATTCCTTATGAAGAATTGGATGGGATAGATCAAGAAGCAAGTTCCCTTGGTGATGGTGATCATGAACCAAGTCTTCCTAGTGGTGAAGCTACATCCGTAATTGAACTCCTTGGGTATGAAGAGCCTTCTCTGAATGAGTTTGAAAATGATGTGGAAGTGGAAGTCCTTCACAAAGGTTGGACAGGAGTTGAGTACGCTTTGTCAAGAACGTTGGGGGATTCTCCACCTAGGTTGCCATCTACTCCTTCATTTGTTTGGGTAAGGCTTGTCTCTATTCGCTTTACCGTTCCACTTGAATATGGTATTCTTGAAACGGATGGTTAACTTAGGAGACTTTGTAGAATTAAGCATAAGAGAAGGATGTTTGGTGGTTGGAGTTGCAAATCAAGGCTCATCAAGGTTGATACTTCAAGAGCTAGATGCAAGGGTGGGACTACTGAACATTTGGTTGGATCTAAGAGAAGAGTTTGGTATTGCATTGAGAATTTGGATTGCTTATCACCCGGTTGGAGCGATGATGAGCAACTTATAGACGGGTGTAGATACAACATTGGGATCCAAGGATACAAGAGGATCAACTTTGGGAGCTCAAAGCTTGTAAAGAAATCCCTCAAGGCTTGGAAATTTCACTTGAGAATGATGAAGATTATTGGAAGTCCAAGCGTTGGTGGAAGTTTCAGGATGAGTTCAAGCATAAGCCACCATGACAAGGAGCTCACCAAATGTCCAACTTAAGGACTTTAACTAAAAGTGCTAGGTGGGAGACAACCCACCATGGTATGATCGTCTCTTTTTATTATTAGTTTTATTTTATTTTTATTAGTGTTCATTCATAAAATTCTGCATAATCACCTGCATTCTGCATAATAAAAAATAAATAAAGTGAACGACGCGTGAGCGTCTATGACGCGCATGCGTCCCATGCAAGTTCACAGTATAAACAAATGGGACAGAGAGTTGCGATGGAGACGCGCAGGAGGGTTGCGTGGAGCACAAGCCACCCCACGCGTACGTGTGTCGCACGCGTACGCGTCCCCTGAAAATTTTTCAACCCACGCGTAAGCGACAGCGATGCATACGCCTGGGCATGAAAATCGGCATAAAGAGCGAATTGAACAGAAAGTTGGGCTGCCACAGTGCTGGAATCGCGCGAGTTGTCACGCGTACGCATAC
This sequence comes from Arachis ipaensis, assembly GCF_059453495.1. NCBI lineage: Eukaryota > Viridiplantae > Streptophyta > Magnoliopsida > Fabales > Fabaceae > Arachis > Arachis ipaensis. Next base: position 112,384,855 of record NC_142436.1, read on the forward strand.
GCGTGACCAACGCTCGCTCGTCACTTTTCTTCTTCTGGCACCCACGCGTACGCGTGGGTGACGCTTACGCGTCGTATGGATAAATCCATTTTCACGCGTACGCGTGATGCGCGCTCATGCGTCGCGCCCTGTTTTTCAATTCTTACTTCTCTCTTCTCTCATTTCTCCTTCTTTTTGCTTCCTTTCTTACTTTCTTCTTCTCATCTTTATTCTCTTTGATTCTATTTTCCTTATTGCATTTGCATACCTTCACTCATTGCATTTTAATTTTGTGCATGTTTTCTTTTTCTTTTCTAAATCTGATACTTTTTCTTCGATGTTGAATGTTCTTATTCAACTATTGCATCTTTTCTTGCATTATTTTGGTGCTTAGTGACTTGTTTTATACTATTGGGTGATATTATTTATCTGTCAATGCCAATCTTTTATGATACCGGTATTCCTTTTGCATTGACATGAATTTATATCGTCTCTCATTACCTACTATCTCTTCCCCATTGTTGCAATTTTTGCACTATTGATATGTCATTTACTTCTACTATTTTCTCACTTGCATGTTGTAGCTACCATGTAATTGAGACCCTTATTATTTGGCATTAACCCACCCATACTTTATTTGTTTCTTATCTTTATTTCTGGGTTACTTTTCTTCTTTTTCCTCTTCTTTCAGAATGGCCACCGAAGAAGGGAAAGGGAAAGCTTCTTAATGGGACAACAGACAAGTCCATCTGCACAATCTTTAGAGAAAAGCATCAGTTATAGCCACCCGTCCACTTGCACATCTTAGCATGCACTGAGGACGGTGCAATCTTTAAGTGTGGGGAGATCGATACTGACTTCCGTGGGTTAGTTATTTCTTACTTCAACACCAATGTTTAATTTTCCTTGTAAATTAGTTGTTGCATTTGCATGTTTGTTTGTTTTTGTGCATTTAGCTACTACTTGGTTGAAGTAACATTTTCTTTTTCTATGAAACTTTTTATAGTATTTCACTAATTTAAATTAAAACTTTTGTTAAACCTTGCTTGAAGAATTTTATTTTGGAACATGGTTTAGAGCTCGAACATACAAAACCAGTGAGATTTTGAGCCTATTTGATTGGTTGCATTTTACCAACCAATATTTTATTTTTGGTGTGTATTTTTCTCTCTAAAATTGTAATCTTTGTCTTGCTTAATTCTATATTTCCATTATTTGATGTATGCATGCACTTATATGATTGAGGCCTTGTTTCACTGAGCTTACATACCCATATGGCCTTAACCTTTTCATTATCCCTTGTAAGCCAATGTTGAGCCTACTTATCCCATTTGTTCATCACTCTAGCACATCATTAACTCTAAGCGTAAAACAATAATGTCCTTAATTTGAATCCTTGGTTAGCTTAGACTAGTGAGAGTGTTCATGATTTAAGGGGAAAGTTGGGTTTGGAAATATTTGGTTTAAAGAATTGGGTGTTGTATATCTTTATAAAAATGTGAAAGAAATGTTTAGGACATGTTCATGCATTCAATAATTTAATCATCTGCATTGAGAAAAATAAAAGAAAAAATAAAAATAAAAATAAAAATAAAAATAAAATTAAAAAGAAAAAAAGGAAAAAAAGAAAAGAAAAAAAAAGCAAATAATAAAAGGGGACAAAATGCCCCAAAGTAAATTGTGATAGCAATGCATATGTACTGTACTCAAAATCGGATGCATGAATATGTGGTAAACATAGTAAATAGGTAGTTAGATTTTGTATTGTGATTACATGGATTGTCTTAAGTTAGGTTGGAAATTTAAGTTAATTAAGGATTCAGATTTTTAGTCCACATGGTCAAATACAATCCTACCTTGACCCTGACCCCATTACAACCCTTAAAAGACCTCTTGATATGTGTATTTGTGCATTAAATTTTTGTTGATTGGTAGAAGAAGAGCAAGTCTTAGAAAGCAAGGTTAGTAGAGAATTGAGAGAATCAAACCTTAAACACTTGAGTAATTAGAGTGTATACACTCCCGGTGAGGATTCGATGCTCGATTCTTTGTTCCCGGCTTTCATGAGCTATTTTCTTCTGCAAGTTTACTTGTACTTTATTTTGTGATTTGAATTAGTAGAATCCAGTTTATGTTTGTCTTGGAGAATTTGTTTACTTTTTACCAAGTAGGTGAAAATATTTTTGCATTCAGTTGCATTCATATAGATAGGTTTCATTTCATAAGTTTTACCATTCCTCTTCACTCCTTTATAGCTTCTCCTAAGTTTAGCATGAGGACATGCTAATGTTTAAGTGTGGGGAGATTTGATGCACCACTATTTCGTGGTACATTTTATACTTAACTGAGTGGATTTTACCTACTAAACTCACACTTATTCATATAATTCGCATGTTTTGCATTTTCCTCCGTAACTTTGTGCTATAATTGAAAACATGCTTCTTTGGCCTTAAAATTGCTAATTATTAATCCTCTCTTATTACCATCCGATGTCGTGATATGTGTGTTAAGTGATTTCAGGGTTTATAAGGCAGGAATGGCTTAGAGAATGGAAAGGAAGCATGCAAAAGTGGAATGAATACAAGAAATTGAAGGAATTGCTAAGCTGTCAAGCCTGACCATTTCGTACTAAATCGACCATAACTTGAGCTACAGAGACCCAAATGAGGCAATCTCAGTTGCGTTGGAAAGCTAACATCCGAGGCTTCGAAATGATATATAATTTGCCATAGTTGCCATGCTGTTAGGCGACGCACACGCGTAGATCACGCATAGCGTGACCTTGCGAAAGTTCAATCGACGCGTACGCGTGGGCGACGCGTACGCGTGATAGAGCCACATGCTGGACGTATCAGAAATCGCTGGGGGCAATTTCTGGGCTGCTCTTAGTCTAGTTTCAAGCCCGAAAAACACAAATTAGAGGCTGCAGAGTGGTGGAATCACAATCATTCATTCACACAACATTCATTGACATACTTTTAGGTTTTAGATGTAGTTTTCTAGAGAGAGAGACTCTCTCCTCTCTCTAGGTTTAGGATTCTTAGGTTTAGCTATTTTCAATTCCAGATTTCTATCTTAGTTTAATTTAGTTTCTCTTCTACTTTTATTTTTCTTAGCATTCTAGTTATTTAATTACCTTATTGATTACTCTATGTTGCCACTTAGTTTATGAACTTTTCATGTTAGATTTGATTTCTCTTATTAATGCAAATTGAGGTATTTCATATTTATTGCTTCTTCTATTATTTGTTATTAATTGATGTTTGCAATTGGTTGTTTGGATTTAATATTTCTTGCTAGTTTTCTATGTTTTTGTGTTGTACCTTCCGAGTGTTTGATAAAATACTTGGGAGAGTTTTAAGTTAGATTTTCTCCTCTTGGCTTTGGTTGAGTAATTGGTGACACTTGAGTTATCAAACTCTTTTGTTGATTGACAATTGAAAGTTTCTAATTGATTTAGATTCCACTAAAGCTAGTCTTTCCTTAGGAGTTAACTAGGACTTGAGGAATCAAATTAATTCATCCACTTAACTTTCCTTCATAATTAGAGGGTTAACTAAGTTGGAGCAATGAACAATTCTCATCACACTTGATAAGGATAACTAGGATAGGACTTCTAGTTCTCATTCTTTGCCAGGAGCTTTTATAGTTGTTAGCTTGTTTCCTTTGCAATTTACTTTTCTTGTCTCTTAATCCAAAACCCCAAAAAGATACTTTTTCATAACCAATAACAAGAACACTTCCCTGTAATTCCTTTGAGAGATGACTCGAGGTTTGAATACTTCGGTTATTATTTTTAGGGGTTTGTTACTTGTGACAACCAAATTTTTGTATGAAAGGATTAGTGTTGGTTTAGAAACTATACTTTCAATGAGGTTTCAATTGTGAAATTCTAGACCACAAAAATCCGCTCATCAGTTACCGAAAACATCCTGATATTATCTTTAAATACACAACAATTCTAAATCCTTTCCATCAGAGAAAGGTACAGATCTGATTTCCAGTCATTGATGATTTTTGATAATCATATTCGTTTTGCTTCTCATCCACGAGAAGAGGATAACTATAGTATAAGTTTGTGGGCTATTAACAAGACTAAAGAAAATCCTACAAGTAGACACCGTTGTTCAAGCTTGATGGCTTGAGAGTATATGATAATCACATATTGTTTATGGGCAAAGATTTGATGACTTTAGCGGACAATAGCATCCACACAGGAAGACCTATAAACGAGCTAATTATGTCAAGCTTTAGGGAAGAGGCTCAGTATGAAAGGAGAATTTTAAAATACAGAATTTGGGGCCAGGAAGTTGAGCTCAAGTTCATCACACAACATTGCTATGGATTGTTCCCTATTTAATGCACTCAAAAATAACATATTTTGAAAATGTATGTTGTTAAATTCTTGCTATCATGTATGTTGTAATGCCATTGGGTATGTAAATATGTAACTATGCAATGACATGTAGTTAGGTGCTTAATATATAAGCATATTAAACCAATACTGAGCTCATGTTAAAGAAATCTAAATCAAACGACAAAGTTTTTACCAAGGTTTTAAAAATCGAACCGGTCATCGAACTGTTTTAATTATTGGTTTATTGGTTTAGTGGTTCAACTGTAAACCCTGAATTATTAGCGAATAAATTAATTATTAATCAAGAAAATTAGAAAATAGAATTTATAGTTTAATGAGATAGAGCTAATTAATTAAAATAAGAAATTTGACACTAATTTTAATGAATTTGGCCCAAGATTGGGCCGAACAGGCAGAACTGGGCGAACCGGGCCCAACGCCCAACCCAAAAAGTCACTCACTTAAAGAAAAAGCCTTTCTTCCTCCTCCATTCAACAAGACCACTGAAACAAGTTTAAGGAAAGGGGAGCGAGAACAAAACCCTTCTCCTCAAATCAAATTGTCATAACTTCCTACTTCAAGCTCTGATCACCTCACCGTTTGCGGCGATGCGACCAGCGCGACGAGCTCTACAAAACCTGGTAACTAATTTGGTAAGGAATCCACTTTTCAGTTTCAATTATCTCCTCCCCAAATTTCAAAATTCAATGTGTAATTATGTTGAATTTTGTATGATTTCGTTGTTTAGGTTCGAATTAACTTGCAGGTACTGTCGAGTTTAGCTCGCTTGAGCCGTGGATTAGGTAAGAACTCTCACCCCTTGGTATATATATGTTGAATTACTGAGATTTATATTGATTTTGATGGTAATTATGATAATAGATTGAAATTGATTATTGAATAGAGTCAATTTGAGAAATTGGAAGCTAGAGGACTAACCTTGGAGGCTGGGTTTTTCTTGGTAAGGTATTGGGATTTCAAAGCTTAGGGTGTGGTATATAAGTGAGGTGTTCCATGCGTTAGGAGGAATCGGCCAAGGTATGATTTCGATTTCTCGTAACTAAAATATAATGTGTCGTAAAAACTTAGGCTAGATGACTTAGGATAGATTGAATCATGTATTGATGTGTATATTGTGTCAAATTGTTGTGAAATAGTTGGATTAATGATTAACGGCATGAGAAATTTGATGGTGCTGGATAATGCAAGTTTATGGTGTTTATGATATATATATATATATATATAGAAGTTAATGATTATGTATGATGCTGTTTGGATATGAATTGATTATAATTGTAAATTGATTTGTTATGGAGTAAATGAGCGGTGTTGAGAAATGATTGAACTTGGTTGATGCAGATTTGGTAAGTTTTAGAAAGGGTTGGAATTGAAATGTTGTGAAAATTGAGGGTTAGAAACCCTTGTAAATTTTGTGAAAAGTTGAATTTTGACCGAACTTCGGCAAGCCATAACTTGGTTTTCAGACCCTCGATTTTTTTCAAACTTGTTTTATATAAAAATTGGGTCTGTGAAGTGTATGCCGTTCAAAGAATTGATGAAAAATGATTTTTAACAAAAACGTTATGTGCGTCAGAAGTTTGGTGTGTAAAGTTAAAATTCTGCAACAATTACAATTTTTGGCCTTTCTGCGTAACTCGCGTATGCGAGCCTCACGCGCGGCACAGGCATTCTATTCGGGTTGGATGTCCCGCATACGCGAGATTGTCCATGCATACACGAGATCGTCCATGCATACGTGGAGCCCCTATTTTCAGCAAAATGAGTTTTGTGATTTAAACCATAATTTTGAACTCCTAAACCTCTATTTTTACTTTTTTAGCCCCTAAACCTTAGTTGTTTGTTGAGTGATGAGAAGAAGGTAGGGAGGAGTGGTAACTTGGAGATGAAGAAAGCTTGAGAAGTGATGAATTATGTATGAAAAATGCAGTGAATGATATGCATATGGTGAATATGGCCATTGTGAATGATAAATGAATATGAATTGTTACGTGGCTTATGCACTTCTTTATCTAAGATACGAGTTTTTGTGGGTAGATGCAGTTTCTTGCCACCACGTGCTCCAGGTTGAGACTCGATACTCTATTGACCCTATGTCGCAAGATATGGCTGGGCATTTTAACACCTAGAAATTCCCACAATGAGATGAATTCATTTATGAATGAGAAAAAGCTATGTATAGACTCTTGGGGATGCGTGCATGAGGGACTGTCTAGGGTTTAGTAGCCGAATTTCTCGGGTTGGCTTGGTAATCGACAGATGAGATTTGTCAGCCATAGGATAGGCATGCATCATATGCATCTATGTGTTTGTTTGGTATGCTTTGTATGGAATGCCTAAATGCTCACATGAACTACTTGCTACTTGTTTATATGCTGTATCTGTACTTTAATTGTGGTTTCTTTGCATGTAATACCTGTGTCTGAGAATGAATGATTCCAATGGCAGTTGGGAGGTTCGAAAGAGTTGGAAACGGGAGTGTTAAACTAGAATGAAGATCCTCAGTTAGTTGCTTAAGTTATTTTGGTTTAGTTATGTTTTATAAGATTAAATCAAATGTCGGAAGTTCTAAGATCGCCTCTGACTTTTCCAGGACCTTATATGTTAGTTATGTGGGCATTGTTACTGTAAGACCCCGGATTTTTTAAAATTTAATAATTTATTATTTATTAGTCATTATATTTGTTGTAATTTTGTTTTTAAGAAAATTATTTTACTAAAAATAATTAAATAGAATTTTATGATTATTGAAGTTTAATTTAATTATAACTTATTCTATTAGTTTGAATTATTTATTAGAAACTATTTTGATAGGCAAAAATTTAAATTAATTTTATAATTATTATTATTATTATCATTATTATTATTATTATTATTATTATTATTATTATTATTATTATTATTATTATTATTATTATTCTTTCGTGGCTTGTTTACAATGTACACACACATAATCAATGACACCTAATGAGCTTTAATACCACAAATTTCCATTCAACACCATTAGCCTTTAATCACTCTCATTTTCTTTCATTCACCACCGAACCATTAAGAAAAAGAAAGAAAGAGAGTGAACCGTGGGTGAGGAGAACCATGGAACCTTCGAGCTTCCGGCTTTGATTTCTTGAGATCTGTAACTCCAATCAATAATCTAATCCGATAAAAGTATTTGTATCCTCCTCCTCTACACATTGGCGTCACTTGTTGGTAGAAGTTGACGGCGACATAGTTCCCTTCTCCTTGAGTTCGGCCAATTGGAGTTCTAGGAGGCACAGACGATTTCTGACGTTTTCTTCTTCAGTAGCTCGATCAGAAAGCTTCTCCAGAACTTCGAGTATTTTGATTTCATATGGAGGTACGATTTGTTAATTTTAATGTGAATTAAATGTATTCTTGATGTGTGATTGTTGGTTTGATGATTATTGCTTGAATTTGAGTGATTTTGTGCTTGAAATTTTGTTGGATCTCGTTGATTTTGACGCTTTAAAGTTCAACCATTATAGATCTGACAAGACCTAAACTATTTTTGATGTATTTGAGGGCTTTTGTAAAGCTTGGATATTGAGAAATTGATGAGATTTGGTGGTAAAAGGATTAAATTAAAAGCTGTGAAAAATCGGTAACCGAAAAAGCTCGAAAATAGATTTAAAATCAAGTATATATTTTGAAAGATCACAAGAGAAGGTTTTATTTTTGAAAAGAATGTTTGTCACCAACACAAATATTATTTTTGAATATGAAAATGTAATTTGATAAAAGATCGAGGTTAAAAATGGAAATTATATAAGTTTTGGGGGTATTTTGAGTAAAAAGTAAAAGTTCCAGAGTAAATCAGATAGTTTATAAAAGTTCAGGATTATTTTTATAAATATGAAAATAAGTGAGGGTTTGGTTCGTGAATTGTGAAATCACATAGCTTAACCGGCAAGTGCACCGGGTCATCCAAGTAATACCTCAGGTGAGTGAAGGTCGATCCCACGAGGATTGTCGGACTGAGCAACAATGATGATCCAATTGGTTTAGTTAGACTAACATAAAAGGTTGTTTGTTGGTGTAATTTACATAAAATAATAAACAAGAGAATAAAGAAAGCAAATAAAAGGTTTAGTGTAAAAATAGTGAGAGAAAACAGTTAAGGCTTCGGAGATGTTTACTTTTCCAAACTAAAAGTTCTTACCAACTATTTTAACAATGCATGATTCATTCCATGCCAAACTGTAATTAACTAAACCCTAATCTCTTAGTGATTTTGTTTCCTCTAACCTTCATTAACCGCCACTCTCGTGGTCACTTAATTTCGATTAGAGGATTAAGTTCAAAAACTAGTTTATGGCCACAAAAACCCTAATTACCCAAAGCTAACAGGATTATATATCACATGTCCCAATTAGTTCATGTAACTGGAAATTTAGGAGGAATTTGCTTTCAAGCTATTGTTCAAGTGAGATAACTCTCTCGAGAATCATAAGAACTCATGTAGAATAAGGATCATACTCTCGTTCCACCCAGATTAATAAAATTAAGAACAAAAACAATCCTTGAAACTAAATCAATACATTAATTAAAATCGAAAAGAAATAGTCTTAATCCATAGAATAAATAGAGCTCGTAACCTTAACCAAAGAGGTTTAGTTGCTAATAACTTACAGAGAAAACAAGGGTTCTAAAAAGTGTGGAAGAGAGAAGATCCAAGATGCCCCCTAAAGGGTGAATATTTTCCCTTTTTATATCTAACCTAATTTGATTTGAAACTAAAATAAAATATTCAATTTTAAAACTAAAAGATTTCATTTATAAGTAAAAATTACAAAAATAAGATAAAAGATAACAATTAAAAGCTAAATCCCACTAAAGATGCTCCCTTGGGTGAGTTTGACCCGTAATTAAAAGGGGAAGTTTTGGCATTTTTCTGTCATCTTTGGGCGCTAAACACTAGGCTCAGTGTTTAGCACTAGATTTGGCACTAGATTTGGAAATCTATGGAAGTTGGCTTTCCAACTCCATTGGAATCGCGTCAATTGGACCTTTATAGCTCAAGTTATGCTCATTGGAACGCATGAAGGTCAGGGTTGACAACATCTATTTTGTTCCTTTATTTTTGCACAAAACTCTGCCAAATTTGGCCGAATTTCACCTGAAATCATAAAAACACCAAAACAACTCAAAGTAGCCTCCAAAGAGGATTTTTTAACTAAAATATAATAAAACTTAATAATTTCTAACTAAAAACAACTAGAAACTTAAAGGGAAAAAGGGTACAAGATGCTCACGCATCACAACATCAAACTTAAACTGTTTCTTGTCCTCAAGCAAAAAAAAAAACAATATAGGACCAAAAAGAGAAAATGCCTAAGACTCGAGTGTTCATTTAAGCTCAGATCTAGTCACTGAGTGGGGCTAATGACACTCTAATTCTGAATAGGTTTGACATCTCACTATCCTTTGAAGCTCAAAAGCATTGGTATCCTTCAGAACTAGAACTCGGATGATATTATAGATTCTCTTCTTTAGGCTCTAATTGATTCTTGAACATAGCTTTTTTCTTTCTTTTCTTTGGTGCTTTTCACCTTGAGCCTAGCCGTGACTCTAAGTGTTTTGTGCTCAAGCTTAACTTGATACAAGAACACCACAAGCACTTAACTGGGGAATTCTTTGAATTCTGATTTTTCTTCTTATTTCTCCCAGACAGTGGTGCTCAAAGCCTTAGGCATACTCTGTAATAGCAATTGGTCATGACTTTAAGTGTTCAGTTTCAAGGGTTACTTGATACTTTCACACCACAAGCATATGGTTAGGAAAAACCACTCTTTTGAGCTTTAGATCAGTTTTGATCCTCCAAACCATTAATGCTCAAAGCCTTGGACATTTTTCTTTATTTTTCTTTTTATTTCTTTTTGCTGTTTGTTTTGCTTCAAGAATCAATATCTTTCTTATTTCAGAGAATCTATAATACTTCTCTAAGTTCCTGTACCTCAAGAACAAATATTCTCAACTCCAATATCAAATATGCACTGTTTAACTCATACATTCAGAAATAGAAATAGTGTCACCATATCAAAGTAATTAGAGTAACTCATAATATATAACTCAAGCCTCATGCATTTCACTACATCTTTTCTTTTCTTTTTGATTGTTCAAGCTCAGTGAGTAATACATGAGACAATTTTTTTTTTAAATTTTCAAAATAGACGTAAGCTACAAAGTAAATAACTAAACTAGAGAAATAATAAAGTACCTGATAAACCCATATTTTATGATATATATAGTGCTCAATTTGAGTGATTTATTCAACCCTTCACCCACTTATTCATGTAAATTGCATGGTTTTACTTTCCCTTCCTTATTATGTGATATATGTGAAATACATGTTTCCTATGCTTTAAAAATAATTATTTCAATTACCCTTTTTTACCATTCGATGCCGTGATTTGTGTGTTGAGTAGTTTCAGATCTTCTAAAGCAAGAATGACTTAAAGGATGGAAAGGAAACATACAAAAATAGAAGGAAAGCACAAAATGGAGTTTCTGAAGAAACTGGCAGCGACGCAAACGCATGGACGACGCGGACGCAAGACCGAAGCGAACGCGTGATAAGGAAAACTCCAGATGACGCGACCGCATGATCCACACGGATGCGTGATAGACGCCACGCACCAGAAATTACAGAAAATGCTCCCAGCGATTTCTGAAACCCTTTTTGGCCCAGATCCAAGTCCAGAAGGCATAGATTAGAGGTTATAAAGTGGAGGAATACATCCATTCAAGGGGAGCTCTCCAATTACTCACTTTCCATGATTTAGATGTAGTTTTTAGAGAGAGGTTCTCTCCTCTCTCTCTTAGGACTAGGAATTAGGAATTAGGATTTTTCTCGCTTTCATGATTGTCCCTTTTTATCAGGTTCAATGTTCCTTTTAATTATTTTCTCAATTTAATTTATGAACTCTTCCATGTTATATATGATTCTCTTAATTAATGTTATTTGAGGTATTTCAGTTTATGATTGCTTTCTTTTATTTATGTTACTGTTGCTTCCAATCTGAAGACATTTTTATTCGAGTAAGTCTACTTTTCCCCTTTTGGCTTTGGTTGATTAATTGGTAACTCATGAGTTATCAAACTCAACGTGATTGATAATTGTTGTCTTTGCTAATTGAATTAAACTTCAATAATTCCAGTCCTTTCTTAGGAATTGACTAGGACCTGAGGATCAAACTAATTTGTCCACTTGACCTTCCTTTGCTTTAGTAAAGGCTAACTAAGTGGGATTAAAACTCAATTCTCATCACCATTGATAAGGATAACTAGTTCCAAATTCTCATACCTTGCCAAGAGCTTATTTACAGTTATTTATTTTTTTATTTGTCATTTAAATTACTTGTTCCTTACTTTCAAAACCCCCAATTTACAAAATTCATAACCAATAATAAGAACATACTTCCCTGCAGTTCCTTGAGAAGATGACCCGAGGTTTAAATACTTCGGTTATCAATTTTAAAGGGGTTTGTTATTTGTGACAACCAAAACGTTTGTAAGAAAGGAATTCTTGTCGGTTTAGAAGCTATACTTACAACGCGATTATATTTTTGTGAAAATTCTAGATTGTGCGAGAGTTCCGTTCTTCAGTACCACTACTGATCATGCAAAGGCTTTCAAATAGAAAACAGAAAATAAGATAAAATACTAAGAAACAGAAAATCAAATAGGCAGAGGATAATGAAATTTAACCACCTCAGTTATGGTAGCCAGCTTGCTCCTCAGGTTGTGCTCCTCTGTGAAGATGATTCACCTCCTTTTGGTGACATTGATAATAAGATAAATAGAGATCTCGGTCTACACAACACCAAACTTAAAAGTTTGCTTGTCCCTAGGCAAAGAAAAATTGAAAAGGGGAGGGACATAAAAGCACACGGATGAGTAAAAACAAAATTAATGCAAAAGAGGATAGGAGTGATAGAATGGGAAGAAGAATTAATTTTTTTTTTTGGGAAGATAGGTGGCGCTAAACACTAGCATGGCGTTTAGCGCCTCATGGGAGGCATGCTCCACCCCTCTTCTGGCATTAAATTCCATTTTGCATACCGTTATGGGTGTTAAACGCCCTCCTGGCATTTAACGCCAGGTTCCTCTGCTCCTTTACTGGCGCTAAACACCTAGCTAGCATTTGGCGCCAGAACATTCCCTGCTCCAGGGTGTTCTGTTCTTCATCCTGAGTCTTCTTGTCCTTGTTCTAAGTACTGTGCATGATCACAAACAAGATTAAACATAGGAAAACTTATGAAAGTTAATGAAAATAAAACACAAGAAGATGAAACAACTGAAATAAAACTAATGGATACCCATGGTTAGGTTGCCTCCCAACAAGCATTTTTTTACCGTCACTAGCTTGACGGTCAGATCCTCTAAGAAAGAGGGTCATAGGGGCTCAGATCTTCACCTCTCACTGTAAATGTCTTTCCTGTGCTATCATGATTAACTCAATGTGCTCAAGAGATAGGATTCTATTCACTGTATGAGGCAAAATTGGACTCTCAGTGATGACCAACTTCGTTCTGGGTGAGAAGTTTTCAATGGGAATCTTCTCATTCCTCTAACCTCTAGGCACATTCTTCTTAGGAACTCCCTCCTTGGTGGATGATGCACTCGCAACACCAAACTTAGGTTTGATGTCAGGAAAAATTTTATTGGTGCCCACTAAGGGAGGCTTGAACAGTGAACTCTGCTTTGCATCACTCAAGGGTCCTGGTTGACTTGGGGTAGTGAGCTCACCCTTCATGCAAGTGCTTCCTTCATCATAGTGATGTAAAGGTTTAAAGACCTTGAACACCAAGTAGTCTTCATGAATCCTCACAACCAATTCCCCTTTGTGAACATCAATTAGAGCTCTCCTAGTGGCTAGAAATGGCCTTCCAAGGATCAGAGAATCATTTGCATCCTCTCCCATATCAAGGATCACAAAATCTGTAGGGAGAAAAAGTTCTCCAACTTTGACCAAGACATTTTCTATTATTCCATGTGCCTATTTCAGAGACTCTTCTGCTATTTATAGTGCTATCCTTGATGGTTGTGCCTCTTAAATTCCAAGCTTCTTTATGACGGATAAGGGCATCAGATTGATGCCTGCACCAAGATCATATAGGGCTTTCTCAAAGGTTGTGCTCCCAATGGTGCACGGAATCTGAAAGCTTCTTGGGTTTGGCATCTTCTTTGGCAAGTTACTGTGGATTATGGTACTACATTCCTTGGTCAAGATCATTGTCTCATCTCCTTTTAAATTCCTCTTCTTGGAAAGTAATTCCTTCATGAACTTGGCATAGAGAGGCATTTGCTCTAAAGCCTCAGAAAAAGGAATATTGATTTGCAACTTTCTAAATACTTCCAAGAACTTTAAAAACTACTTTTCCTTGGTCTCCTTTTGAAGCCTCTGAGGATATGGAAATTTTGGCTTGTACCTAGGTGCCTTAGCTAATACAAGATGTGCCTCAAGAGTGGTAGGAAAAGCATTGCTTGGATGCCTAGGAGGGGCGTGCTCTACCTTCTCCTTTTCCATCTTTGGAGCTTCTTTTTCAACCGGCTTCTTAGTAACTTGAGCCTCTATACTTGCCACATGTCCACTTACCATGGTGATGGCCTTGCATTCCTCTCTGGGATTGGAAACTGTGTCATTGGAAGGATTGTCAGAGGATCTCTCAACTGTTCTCTTGTCTAACTGGTCTATTCACATCTCCAGATTCCTAAAGGAGGTTTTAGCTTCCTATATAAAGCTTTGTTGGCTTTTTGTGAGTTCTACAATAATAGATGCCAAGTCAGAGGTACTTCGAGGCTGGAGAGGCTGAGAAGGAAGGTTTTGACTTGATTCTGATTAAAACCTCACCGAGGGTTCCTGGCATAATTCAGTTGCTGTCTCTGAGGCTGCTCCACCCACGCAAAGTTTGGGTGATTCCTTGAAAAGGAGATATTTATCGTCGATTTAGAATCAAGAATCAACTCGTTAGTAGCATAGTCCAAACCGACAATGAATTCTCTTAATCAAATGTTAAATTCAAATAAAAACATATAACTGAGAGTAATGAAACCTCGGGTCATTCCCCCTAGGAATGCAATCGGAAGTGCTACGCTTTCGGTTGTGAAGGCAAAAAGGGATTTTGAATCAAAGAACTAAAGATTAAAAGAACTAAGCAATAAAAGAACTAACAGATGATCAAAATTGGATTTAATGCAAGTAAAGAGAATATGAGATCAAAACTTGTGAAAGATGCTATAAAAGCAATAAAGAGCCTTGACTTGGAAATAGGAGGATCCAATGAATCCTATCATTGCCATAACCACAACTATGGTAATTATCATGAGTCAATCTCGCTTAGTTAACCCCAAACATGGAGGAGTAAGTCAAGCAAGCATAATTGACCTTAATGCATAAGTCCTAACCAACTTACCAAACTAGTTGATAAAAGGCTAGCTTTAATGGAAACAAGAGTCAACTAACTCCCCAAGAATTACCACTAAATGTCGGACATTATGACTCTAGTATCCTAGGAACTCAAATCCCAAGTCAAGGTGTGAAAATCTACTCAAAACTCATAATTGGCATTTTCACAAACACCTTGTGTGCATAAAAGTAAAATGTAAGAAATTGCAAGGGAAAATGGAAAACTATAACCAACTTTTCAGAAAATCAAATATAAACAAGAAATCAAACATAAAGAGAGCATAAAGCATTAAATTCATCAATCAAAACTTCAAGAAACTCAAAATTGCAAATATGAACAAAGTAACTTGAACCAAAAGGTAATGAATGTAAAAGTGCTATAATTAAAGAGGAAATTGAGAGTACTTACAATTAAAGAAGCAATATCCAAAATCAAACTTGCTATAAAATGCTACATGAAAATTGAAGTAAAAACACTAAGAGAGAATTTGCTCTCTATCTACTCCTACTCCTAATACTATGAATTAAAGCTATCTAAGTGAGCTCCCTTCATATGTGTTGAATTCACCTTGATATAGCATCCAAATTCAGCCTTCAAGCCTTCCAAAATGGGCTAAAAGCCTTCAGAAATCGCGCAGCACATGTTTCATTAATGAAATAACGTGCAGGGTCTTGTGTGTACGCACACTTGGGTGAATGTTCTTTTGTGCGTACGCACAGGTACTTGTGCGCACGCACACATGCAAATTTCCTCTTGTGCGTACGCACGCAAGGTTGTGCGCACGCACACTTGTCTGTGTGTGCTTTTCCTTGTTTTCTTCAAGTGTTTTCCCTTGTTCATGCTTTCTTCCACTTTTGCCTAGTCAATCTTGCCAAAATGACCTGAAATTACTCACAAAATATATCACGGCATCGAATGGCATAAAAGTGGAATTAAATTACTCAATTTAAGCACAAAAATGCATGTTTTCATATTTAAGTTCATTTTAGGGAGATAACACAAAAGTATGCTATTTTGGTGCTTAAGTGTAGGTTTATGTGATGAAATCCATCCAAATTGAGTCAAAATATATCAAAAAATATGAACTCATCAAATCCCCCACACTTAAACAATAGCATGTCCTCTTGCTCAACCAAACAAGGAAAATAATCAAAAGGGGTAATCAACTTATTGAATGCAACTATCTCTATGCATGCAAATATGTATATGGTATCTATATCTATCTATCTATCTATATTATAATTTCCTATGAAATTGGTGAAAACAAACAATCAATTTCCAAGCAAGTATATAGACATAGAGGGCTAAGCAAAGAATTAATTCAATGCAATAAAAAATCTAAAGAATTAATTCGCTCATCAAAATGAAGCAACTTGCAAGAATACATGAAAAGAGAGGTGGAAACATAGAATTGAGTAATTGAACCCTCACTAGGTGTGTATGCACTCTAATCACTCGGTGTCTAAGGGTTTAATCACTCAAATCTCCTCTAATTATGCTTTCAAGGAATTGTTTTTCATCTAACAATCAACAAGTATTTGATGCATGTATGCAAGTATCATGAAGTCTTTAGAAGGTTGTAATGGGGTTGGGATAAGGGTAGGATAAGTATATGGCTAAGTGGACTAAAGGATTAAATCTTTGATTAGCTTAAGTACCCAACTCAACCTATATCAATCAACCCACAACAAATGCATTCTAGCCACCCATTACTTCTTTTCACACACATTCATGCCTTAGTTTCTATTCAAATGCACATATTCATTCCTTATTCTTTTTTTTTCTTTGGGGCAACCTTTGTCCCCTATTATTATTATTTTCATTTCATATATATATATATATATATATTTTTTTTTTCTTTTCTATTTTTTTTTATTTTTCTATGACAAATGCATACGGTTAAAGCAAATTGAAACATGATTGCGCACCCATTTTCCAAATTTTTCCATAAGTACCCAAAACAAAATTTTTCTCTACCAATGCTTCCCACAATTTCCCCCACACTTAAATGACACACACATCTCAACCTAAGCTAATCAAAGATGCAATTCAAGGTAATTCATGATTTTTCACTTAAGGTTGTGATGTGCTAATAATTAGAACAAAGGGGATTAAAAAGCTCAAAAAGGGTTAACAAGGATAGATGCAAGGATAAGGCTATATGGGTGAGTGAGTTTAATTCAAAGATGGCCTCAATCATGCTAAATGCAATCACAACATCAAACATTGGAAATAAAGAATCAAGCAAAACCAAGATCACAATCATAGAAGAGATATAGCACACAATGAACAAAAATTGTGGTTATAATGTGTAACCACTTGTTAAAGCTCAAAGACTCACAAGGCATTTTGTTCTTTCCTCTTCTATGTTCCACAAAAATTCATTCAAGCAAGTTTAAAAACAATTTTCTAAATCAATTTAATAGAATGCCCTAAAAACAAAATTCTTAGAAATTCTTGTTGTCTTTCATCAAAATTATTTCCTATATATATGTATGATGTGATGGATGCAATTTCAAAAACTTTCCTAGTTCTATTCGTAATTTTCAACATTGCAAAAAATTAACATGAACAATTAGGACAAGATTGAACTAGGCACTATAATATTCACATCATCCAATCACAACTTCTATCTATAAAATATATACCATGCAAAAAGATGCAAAAAATGCAAAATATATATATATATATATATATATATATATATATATATATATATATATATATATATATATATATATATACCAAAGAAAAATGTAATGCAGCAGTCAAAGGCACTCTAAATATCTACAAGAGACATAATAAAAAGAAGCAAAAAATAAAGTGCAAAGGGTTCGGAAAAGTAAGTTTACGCCCCAAAATGACGAATCCTCCCCCACTCTTAAGCGTTGCACGGTCCTCCGTGCACGAACACGATCCGGGGAGAATGTCTCTAAGTTCCTCCACCTTCGGTTGGCGGTTGCGGGGCCTTGGGTTGTGTGGAAACTGTCAAGTCCCATGCATTTTTGGCATCTTTATCCACGGTGTCCTTCTCCTCTCCCGGCTCCTTGCCTTCATGGCTCATCCTCGAAAAGAATGAATAAAGTATCATTAGAACTCATAGGGCAAGTAGTACAAAAAGGTAAAGGAGAGAGCAAATGAGCATCTAATTGAGGAAATTTGCATAGTGGTGTGGTATGATGAAAATAATGAGCCATGTGTGTATTCCAATTATGCGCGCGGTTAGAATACACATAATGACCGGTTAAACTGGCCTTCACACAATCAAAAAGTAAGCATGGGTTCCTCAATTAAATGGCCTAAGATGCAACTAAGAGATGAGCATCAATTAAGCACATGCAAACTTAGGCAACTACAACAAGAGTGAATTGAATGTAGGAATTCTTGGATATTGAAGTTGTGCAAGTGAAAGAGCAAAATTAGTAAAATAGCACAACAAGCAATAACCAATGCAATGATGAAAAGAAAAATACTTATTCATCCTTAGGAAAAATCAAATAATCACATGGTTAAGGTGTTTGTTACAAAAAGGTGACAAGTCTTGCTAGAATCAAGTTAAGTAAACTCAAACAAATGCAAAGCATTAACAAGAAACAAGGACCTTGTGATGTGATTATATCGACTTAAAATCCATGGTGAACAAGCAATTCAATTCAATTCACTAAATTCCATGTGCACTTATAAAAGTTTCACCTAATATGCCACCAAATGTAAGCGTGCAAATCCAATTAGGTGATAGTAATTTAAGGCAAAGTATAAGTGCATTGATGAAATTCAATCAAGAAACAACCCAATCAAACAACAGGCAAACACTTGCAACTTATTTAATTACTAAGATGAAAAATGAAATGCGAAGAAAACTAAGTAAAACAAGTAGAAAAACATGGAAAAAGCAAGGTAGGGGAGGGATGGAAGGGAAAAGAAGAAAAGAAGTTGAGAGAAGAGAAGAAAAGAAGTAAAGTGAGAGAAAACAGAGGCGTGCGTACGCACAGGTATGTGTGCATACGCACATAAGGTGGAACAGGGAAGGTGTGCGAGCGCACAATCTATGCGAGTGCTCCTGGCAAAAGAGGAATATAGAAGTGTGCGCACGCACAAGCTTGTGCGGGCGCACAAAAGACTCTTTTTTTTTCAAGAAGGATCATGTGTGCGTGCACACACAGGTCCGTGCGCACGCACAAGAGTGAAAAGGGGCAGGGTTTTTGATGCCAGGGCATTTTGGCCAGTTTCGCTGACCTTTTCTTTACTGTTTTAGGATAGTTTCATGCATTTTCTTAGTTAATAAGCAAGTTTTGGGTAGATAATCACTTACATCATGATTCAAGCAAACATTGTGAATTTTATATGATTTTATGAGAATTATGCATGAATTGAGTGATAAAATAGATGATGCATGATCTCATGAGTTAGAACCTAGCTTTGATGCACTTTACTTGCTTGATTTCAGGACAAAGGAAGCAAGGAAGATGCCACGTTAATAGCCACGTTAGTCTAACTAACGTGACCATTAACATGGAATGGGAGCTAACTTGCAACGTTAATGAGAAAAGTGATCGCCAATAACGCCTTCGTGAGCCATCATAACCCACGTTAGTTGCCACGTTAACTACATTAACGTGGAAGCTAACGTGGAGGAAAAGTAAAGCTCCAACGTTAGTGGTAAAAGTGAATGCTACTAACGTTGGAAAAAGGGGCACACTTAGCCATGTTAAGAGTCACGTTAATTACATTAACGTGAACTCTAACGTGGAAGGAACAAAGAAGTGCCAACGTTAGTGACACTCACCTTTGTCAGTAATGTTGGACCAAGCCACCATTACCCACGTTAGTTGCCACGTTAGTTACATTAACGTGGAAGCTAACGTGGAGGAAAGAAATGATGAGCCAACGTTAGTGACACTCACCTTTGTCACTAACGTTGGAGATGGCAATCACCACCATGTTAATGGCCACGTTAATACAATTAACGTGAGGCACTAACGTGAGGAGGGGCGTTTGGAGCGTTAGTGACAAAGGTAAGTGTCACTAACGCTCTCGAGGCTGAGGCATGCCCACGTTAGGAGTCACGTTAGCTACACTAACGTGGACTCTAACGTAGGGAGGAAGGGCAACAAGCAAATATTATTGGAAAAGGTGAATGCCAATAACGTTTGCGAACGATCAAGAGGCAACGTTAGTGGTCACGTTAGTGCCACTAACGTTGAAGTTAACGTGGACCATCTTGGGTTAGGAACGTTAGTGAAAAAGGTGATCGTCACTAACGTTCTCGAACCCACATTTTCACTTAACGTTAACACCACTAATGTCCTAACTAACGTCTATGCCTAACTCACACTTTCTCTGCAAGCAAAGTTGAGCCTACTGAAGACTGCAACTGCTTCAACTAAAAGATCCAAAGGCCCATATCCAAGACTTGAAGAGCCAACTAGAAGATCAGAAGAGTAGTATATATAGGAGTAGTTTTGAACTAGTAAAGGAGCTTTTGGCATTTTCGGAGAACTACACTCTGTATATTTTACTTTCTCTCCAACTTCTAGTTTTAGTTTTCATAATGTACTTTACACTTACGCTTTCCATTCACAGAGCCATGAACAACTAAACCCCTTTCATTGTGTTAGGGAGCTCTGTTGTAATTTGATGGATCAATAATACTTTTCATTATTCTTCTTCTTTCTTTTCTCTTGATTTTACTAGAAAGCTTTTAATCTTCATCCTATTGGGTAGTTATCTTGGAAAAGAAGCTATTCATACTTGGATCTCTTCGGACCTTGGAAGAGGAATGAAGAGATCATGCTAGAAATACTTTCTCATGTTGGACCAAATTGGGGTTTGGATGGATACGGTGACATATAATCCTACCAATACTTTGATTTGGGAATACATGTGGTATAATCAGTGACCATACTTCATCTCTTCTCATGAGCAATTAGACCAAGGAATTGGCTATTGATCAAGACTTGAGAGAATGGGTTGCCAAGGAATTGAAATCCAATCACTTAAGATTGCCAAGGAGATCAATGAATGCATTGATTGAGGAAGAGATGAGAATGAACATGATCCGGAGAATACAACATCTCCTGAGCCCAATGAATCCCCCATTTCTGATCTTACCCATTCTCTTTACTTTCTGCCATTTACTTTTATGTTCATCTTCCCCATTCCCCATTTAAGATTCTGCAATTTACTTTCCGTCATTTACATTCAGTTCTTTATTTCCAGCAATTACATTTTCTGCCATTAACTTTCCCGCCATTTAATTTCCTGCAATTCTCCAATCAAATTCTGCTTAGCTCAACTAGAACATTCCTTCAATTAAAGTTGCTTGACCAATCAATCCCTGTGAGATTCGAACTCACTCTATTGTGAGTTTTTACTTGACGACAATTCGGTATACTTACCGAGGGAAATTTGTTGAGAGACAAGTTTCCATGCATCAGGTTCATGCGCACAAGCTGTGCCAACGCTCCCACCAGAGTGGTTGCAAGTTGGCATGCGGACGCACAACCCTGTGCGGCCGCACAGAGAGCGCGATAAGGAACATGCGTGCATACGCACAAGATGGTGCACACGCATAGACCAAGGAAAATAGGGGAGCGCTGATGAGCGGATAATTTATATGCTTTTTGACATTGTTTTTAGTATGTTTTTAGTAGGATCTAGTTACTTTTAGGGATGTTTTCACTAGTTTTTATGTTAAATTCACATTTATGGACTTTACTATGAGTTTGTGTGTTTTTCTGTGATTTCAGGTATTTTCTAACTGAAATTGAGGGACTTGAGCAAAAATCAGATTCAGAGGTTGAAGAAGGATTGCTGATGCTGTTGGATTCTGACCTCCCTGCACTCAAAGTAGATTTTCTGGAGCTACAGAACTCAAAATGGCGCGTTTCCAATTGCGTTGGAAGGTAGACATCCAGGGCTTTCCAGCAATATATAATAGTCTATACTTTGTCCAAGTTTAGAGGACGCAAACTGGCGTTCAACGCCAGCTCTCTGCCCAAATCTGGCGTCCAGCGCCAGAAAAGGATCCAAAACCAGAGTTGAACGCCCAAACTAGCACAAAAGCTGGCGTTCAACTCCAAGAAGGATCTCTACACGTGCAACACTCAAGCTCAGCCCAAGCACACACCAAGTGGGCCCCGGAAGTGGATTTATGCATCAATTACTTACTTCTGTAAACCCTAGTAGCTAGTTTATTATAAATAGGACATTTTACTATTGTATTAGACATCCTGAGTTTTATCTTCGGATCATAGTAGTCTTGGTTACTCCGGTTCCCCCTCTGGGGCCGAGACCAATGAACTCCATTATCACTTATGTATTTTCAACGGTAGAGTTTCTACACTCCATAGATTAAGGTGTGGAGCTCTGCTGTTCCTCAAAGATTAATGCAAAGTACTACTGTTTTCTATTCAATTCATCTTGTTTCGCTTCTAAGATATTCATTCGCACTTCAACCTGAATGTGATGAACGTGACAATCATCATCATTCCCTATGAACGCGTGCCTGACAACCACTTCCGTTCTACATTAGATTAAATGAGTATCTCTTAGATCTCTTAATCGGAATCTTCGTGGTGTAAGCTAGAATGATGGCGGCATTCAAGAGAATCCGGAAGGTCTAAACCTTGTCTGTGGTATTCTGAGTAGGATTCAATGAATGAATGACTGTGACGAGCTCCAAACTCGCGATTGCTGGGCGTAGTGACAGACGCAAAAGGATAGTAAATCCTATTCCAGCATGATCGAGAACCGACAGATGAATAGCCGTGCCGTGACAGGGTGCGTTGACCATTTTCACTGAGAGGATAAGATGAAGCCATTGACAAGGGTGATGCCTCCAGACGATTAGCCGTGCCGTGACAGGGCATTTGGATCATTTTCCCGAGAGAAGACCGAAAGTAGCCATTGACAATGGTGATGTATCACATAAAGCCAGCCATGGAATGGAATAAGACTGATTGGATGAAGACAGCAGGAAAGCAGAGGTTCAGAGGAATGAAAAGCATCTCTATTCGCTTATCTGAAATTCTCACAAATGAATTACATAAGTATTTCATCCTTTATTATTTATCTTTTAATTATCTAATCCAATCACATTTAACCCTACCTGACTGAGATTTGCAAGGTGACCATAGCTTGCTTCATACCAACAATCTCCGTGGGATTCGATCCTTACTCACGTAAGGTATTACTTGGACGACCCAGTGCACTTGCTGGTTAGTTGTGCGAAGTTGTGAACCATGGTATTGGCATCATGTTTTTGGCGCCATTACCAGGGAAAGAAAGAGCGATGAATTTTACATAATCAAAGTGTAATCACAATTTCCGCGCACCAAGTTTTTGGCGCCGTTGCCGGGGATAGTTTGAGTTTGGACAACTGACGATTCATCTTGTTGCTCAGATTAGGTAATTTTCTTTTTATTTTATTTTCAAAAAAAATTTTTCAAAAATAATTCTAAAATTTTCTCATCTGTTTTCGAAAAAAATAAAAATGTTTTCAAAAATATATTTTTATTCAGAATTTTTAAGAATGAATTCTAGTGTTTCATGAAGCATGTGAAGCCTGGCTGGCTGCAAAGCCATGTCTAAATTCTTTTGGACTGAGGCTTCCAAACCATCAGAATAGAGGCAAGTTACATATTTGATAAGTAATGAGCAGTATATTCTAATATCTTGCTGAAGCTTGGCTGGCCATTGGCCATGTCTAGTGTTTTGGACCGAAGCTTTCATTGAAAGCTTGGCTGGCTAGTGAGCCATGTCTAATTCCTGGACTGAAGCTTTAGACTAACATGGCAAGATTCCTGGAATTCATATTAAAAATTTTGGAATCCTTATTTTCCTTTTTCAATTAATTTTCGAAAAATCCAAAAAAATTAGAAAATCATAAAAATAAAAAATATTTTGTGTTTCTTGTTTGAGTCTTGAGTCATGTTATAAGTATGGTGTCAATTGCATGTGCATCTTGCATTTTTCGAAAATTTTCATGCATTCATAGTGTTCTTCATGATCTTCAAGTTGTTCTTGGTAAGTCTTCTTGTTTGATCTTTGCATTTGCATGTTTTGTGTCTTTTCTTGTTTTTCATATGCATTCTTGAATTCTTAGTGTCTAAGCATTAAAGAATTCTAAGTTTGGTGTCTTACATGTTTTCCTTGCATTAAAAACTTTTCAAAAATATGTTCTTGGTGTTCATCTTAACATTCATAGTGTTCTTATCAAATCAAATTTTCAATTTGAAAATCTTATCTTTTTCAAAATCTTTTTCAAAAATCAAATCTTTTTCAAATTTCTTAGTTATTTTCGAAAATTCCAAAAATATTTTTCAAAAATCTTTTTCTTATTTTTACATCAAATTTTCGAAAATAACAATAACAATTAATGTTTTGATTCAAAAATTTCAAGTTTGTTACTTGCTTGTTAAGAAAGATTCAAACTTTAAGTTCTAGAATCATATCTTATGATTTCTTGTGAATCAAGTCATTAATTGTGATTTTAAAAATCAAATATTTTTCAAAAACAATTTCAATCATATCTTTTCAAAAATATCTTCTTATCTTTTTCAAAAAATTTGATTTCAAAATATCTTCTCTAACTTCCTAACTTCTTATCTTTTCAAAATTGATTTTCAAATTTGTTTCAACTAACTAACTAACTTTTTGTTTGTTTCTTATCTTTTTCAAAACCACCTAACTAACTCTCTCTCTCTAATTTTTGAAAATATCTCTCCCCTTTTTCAAAATTTCTTTTTTTTATTTAATTATTTTAATCTTTGATTTTAAAAAAAAAAACTACTAACCTTTTTCAAAAACTATTTTCGAAAATCACTAACTCTTTTTCAAAAATAATTTTCAAAAATTCTTTCCCTCTCTCATCTTATTCTATTTATTTATTCATCTACTAACATCTCTCCCTCACCCACCAAAAATCCGAACCCTCTCTCTCTCTTTCTGAGTTCAGATTTTTCTCTTCTTTTCTTCTACTAACAATAAGGAACCTCTTTACTGTGACATAGAGGATTCCTCTTCTTTTCTTTTTCTCTTCTCTTTCTTATGAGAAGGGACAGAGAAAAAGGCATTCTTGTTGAAGCTGATCCAGAACCAGAAAGGACTCTGAAGAGGAAACTAAGAGAAGCTAAATTACAACAATCTAGAGATAACTTGATTGAAAATTTCGAACAAGTGAAGGAGATGGCAGCCGAACCCAACAACAATGCAAGGAGAATGCTTGGTGACTTTACTGCACCTAATTCCAATTTACATGGAAGAAGCATCTCCATTCCTGCCATTGGAGCAAACAACTTTGAGCTGAAACCTCAATTAGTTTCTCTGATGCAGCAGAACTGCAAGTTTCATGGACTTCCATCTGAAGATCCTTTTCAGTTCTTAACTGAATTCTTGCAGATCTGTGATACTGTTAAGACTAATGGAGTAGATCCTGAAGTCTACAGGCTCATACTTTTCCCATTTCCTGTAAGAGACAGAGCAAGAATATGGTTGGACTCTCAACCTAAAGATAGCCTGAACTCTTGGGATAAGCTGGTCACGGCTTTCTTAGCCAAGTTCTTTCCTCCTCAAAAGCTGAGCAAGCTTAGAGTGGATGTTCAAACCTTCAAACAAAAAGATGGTGAATCCCTTTATGAAGCTTGGGAAAGATACAAACAGCTGACCAAAAAGTGTCCTTCTGACATGCTTTCAGAATGGACCATCCTGGATATATTATATGATGGTTTATCTGAGCTATCAAAGATGTCACTGGACACTTCTGCAGGTGGATCCATTCACCTAAAGAAAATGCCTGCAGAAGCTCAAGAACTCATTGACATGGTTGCTAATAACCAGTTCATGTACACTTCCGAGAGGAATCCTGTGAGTAATGGGACGCCTATGAAGAAGGGAGTTCTTGAGATTGATACTCTGAATGCCATATTGGCTCAGAATAAAATATTGACTCAGCAAGTCAATATGATCTCTCAGAGTCTGAATGGAATGCAAGCTGCATCCAACAGTACTCAAGAGGCTTCTCCTGAAGAAGAAACTTATGATCCTGAGAACCCTGCAATAGTAGAGGTGAATTACTTAGGTGAACCTTATGGAAACACCTATAACTCATCATGGAGAAATCATCCAAATTTCTCATGGAAGGATCAAAAGCCTCAACAAGGCTTTAATAATGGTGGAAGAAACAGGTTTAACAATAATAAACCTTTTCCATCATCCACTCAGCAACAGACAGAGAACTCTGAACAAAATACTTCTAATTTAGCAAACTTAGTCTCTGATCTATCTAAGGCCACTGTAAGTTTCATGAATGAAACAAGGTCTTCCATTAGAAATTTGGAAGCACAAGTGGGCCAGCTGAGTAAAAGGATCACTGAAATCCCTCCTAGTACTCCCCCAAGCAATACAGAAGAGAATCCAAAAGGAGAGTGCAAGGCCATTGACATAACCAAAATGGCCGAACCCAATGAGGGAGAGGAGGACGTGAATCCCAAGGAGGAAGACCTCCTGGGACGTCCAGTGATCAATAAGGAGCTTCCCTCTGAGGAACCAAAGGACTCTGAGGCTCATCTAGAGACCATAGAGATCCCATTAAACCTCCTTATGCCATTCATGAGCTCTGATGAGTATTCCTCTTCTGAAGAGAATGAGGATGTTACTGAAGAGCAAACAGCCAAGTTTCTTGGTGCAATCATGAAGCTGAATGCCAAATTATTTGGCATTGATACTTGGGAAGTTGAACCTCCTTTGTTCATCAATGAACTAAGTGATCTGGATCAACTGACATTGCCTCAGAAGAGACAGGATCCTGGAAAGTTCATAATACCTTGTACTATAGGCACCATGATCTTTAAGGCTCTGTGTGACCTTGGTTCAGGGATAAACCTCATGCCGCTCTCTGTAATAGAGAAACTGGGAATCTATGGGGTGCAAGCTGCTAAAATCTCATTAGAGATGGCAGATAATTCAAGAAAATAGGCTTATGGACAAGTAGAGGACGTGCTAGTAAAGGTTGAAGGCCTTTACATCCCTGCTGATTTCATAGTCCTGGATACTGGAAAGGAAGAGGATGAATCCATCATCCTAGGAAGACCTTTCTTGGCCACAGTAAGAGCTGTGATTGATGTGGACAGAGGAGAAGTGATCCTTCAATTGAATGAGGACAACCTTGTGTTTACAACTCAAGGATCTCTCTCTGCATCCATGGAGAGGAAGCAGAAAAAGCTTCTCTCAAAGCAGAGTCAAACAAAGCCCCCACAGTCAAACTCTAAGTTTGGTGTTGGGAGGCCACAACCAAACTCTAAGTTTGGTGTTGAACTCCCATATCCAAACTCTAAGTTTGGTGTTGGAGAGTCTCAACAATGCTCTGAACATCTATGAGGCTCCATGAGAGCCCACTGTCAAGCTATTGACATTAAAGAAGCGCTTGTTGGGAGGCAACCCAATTTTTATTTATCTAACAATATTTTTCTTAGTTATATGTCTTTATAGGTTCATGATCATGTGGAGTCACAAAATAAATATAAAAATTGAAAACGGAATCAAAAACAGTAGAAGAAAAATCACACCCTGGAGGAAGCACCTGCCTGGCGTTCAACGCCAGAACAGAGCATGGTTCTGGCGCTGAACGCCCAAAATGGGCAGCATCCTGGCGCTGAACGCCCAGAACAAGCATGGTTCTGGCGTTCAATGCCAGAAATGGCAACAAATGGGCGTTGAACGCCCAAAATGGGCACCAACCTGGCGCTGAACGCCCAGAGTTGTGTGCAAGGGCATTTTACATGCCTAATTTGGTGCAAGGTTGTAAATCCTTGAACACCTCAGGATCTGTGGACCCCACAGGATCATCTCAGGAACTGTGGACCCCACAGGATCATCTCAGGATCTGTGGACCCCACAGGATCCCCACCTACCTCCACTCACTTCTTCTCACCCTTCTTTCACATAATCCCATAAACACTCTTCTCCAAAACCCTTCACCTATCACCTCCATCTCTCTTCCCCATTAAACCTTCACCACTCACATCCACCCACTCTTCCCCATAAACCTACCTCATAAACTCCACCTACCTTCAAAATTCAAAACCAATTTCCCACCCAAACCCACCCATATGGCCGAACCTTAACCCCCCTCCTTCCCCTATATAAAGCCCTCCATTCTTCATCAAATTCACACAACACACCCTCTACACCCTTCTTGGCCGAAACACTTCCTACTCTCCCTCTCCTCCATTTCTTCTTCTTCTTCATTTATTCTCTCTTTTATTGCTCGAGGGCGAGCAAAATTCTAAGTTTGGTGTGGTAAAAGCATAAGCTTTTTGTTTTTCCATTACCATTGATGGCACCTAAGACCGGAGAATCCTCTAAGAAGGGAAAAGGGAAGACAAAAGCTTCCACATCCGAGTCATGGGAGATGGAAAGGTTCATCTCCAAAGCCCATCAAGACCACTTCCATGATGTTGTGGCCAAGAAGAAGGTGATCCCCGAGGTCCCTTTCAAACTCAAAAGAAATGAGTATCCGGAGATCCGACATGAAATTCAAAGAAGAGGTTGGGAAGTTCTAACAAATCCCATCCAACAAGTCGGCATCCTAATGGTTCAAGAGTTCTATGCCAATGCATGGATCACCAAGAACCATGATCAAAGTAAGAACCCGGATCCAAAGAACTATGTTACAATGGTTCGGGGGAGATACTTAGATTTTAGTCCGGAGAATGTGAGGTTAGCGTTCAACTTGCCAAACATGGAAGAGAACGCACGCCCCTACACAAGGAGAGTCAACTTTGATCAAAGGTTGGACCAAGTCCTTATGGACATATGTGTAGAAGGAGCTCAATGGAAGATTGACTCCAAAGGCAAGCCAGTTCAACTAAGAAGATTGGACCTCAACCCTGTAGCTAGAGGATGGTTGGAGTTCATTCAATGCTCAATCATTCCCACTAGCAACCGGTCTGAAGTTACTATAGACCGGGCCATCATGATCCATAGCATCATGATTGGAGAAGAGGTGGAAGTTCATGAGATTATACCTCAAGAACTCTACAAGGTGGCTAACAAGTCCTCCACTATGGCAAGGTTAGCCTTTCCTCACCTCATTTGCCACCTATGCAATTCGGCTGGGATTGACATAGAGAGAGATATCCTCATCAAAGAGGACAAGCCCATCACTAAGAAAAAGATGGAGCAAGCAAGAGAGCCCATTCATGGAGCTCAAGAGGCGTATGAAGCTCATCACCATGAGATCCCGGAGATGCCTCAAATGCACTTTCCCCCACAAAACTATTGGGAGCAAATCAACACCTCCCTAGGAGAATTGAGTTCCAATATGGGACAACTAAGGGTGGAACATCAAGAGCACTCCATCATGCTTCATGAAATTAGAGAAGATCAAAAAGCAATGAGGGAGGAGCAACAAAGACAAGGAAGAGACACAGAAGAGCTTAAGGACATCATTGGTTCCTCAAGAAGGAAACGCCACCATCACTAAGGTGGATTCATTCCTTGTTCTTATTTCTTCTGTTTTCGTTTTCTATGTTATGTGTTTATCTATGTTTGTGTCTTCATTACATGATCATTAGTAGTTAGTAACTTTGTCTTAAAGTTATAAATGTCCTATGAATCCATCACCTCTCTTAAATGAAAAATGTTTTAATTCAAAAGAACAAGAAGTACATGAGTTTCGAATTTATCCTTGAACTTAGCTTAATTATATTGATGTGGTGACAATGCTTCTTGTTTTCTGAATGAATGCTTGAACAGTGCATATGTCTTTTGAAGTTGTTGTTTATGAATGTTAAATATGTTGGCTCTTGAAAGAATGATGACTAGGAGACATGTTATTTGATAATCTGAAAAATCATAAAAATGATTCTTGAAGCAAGAAAAAGCAGCAAAGAACAAAGCTTGCAGAAAAAAATAGGCGAAAAAATAGAAAGAAAAAGAAAAAGCAAGCAGAAAAAGCCAATAACCCTTAAAACCAAAAGGCAAGGGCAAATAAAAAGGATCCCAAGGCTTTGAGCATCAGTGGATAGGAGGGCCTAAAAGGAATAAAATCCTGGTCTAAGCGGCTAAACCAAGCTGTCCCTAACCATGTGCTTGTGGCGTGGAGGTGTCAAGTAAAAACTTGAGACTGAGCGGTTAAAGTCAAGGTCCAAAGCAAAAAAAAAGAGTGTGCTTAAGAACCCTGGACACCTCTAATTGGGGACTTTAGCAAAGCTGAGTCACAATCTGAAAAGGTTCACCCAATTATGCGTCTGTGGCATTTATGTATCCGGTGGTAGTATTGGAAAACAAAGTGCTTAGGGCCACGGCCAAGACTCATAAAATAGCTGTGTTCAAGAATCATCATACTGAACTAGGAGAATCAATAACACTATCTGAACTCTGAGTTCCTATAGATGCCAATCATTCTGAATTTCAATGGATAAAGTGAGATGCCAAAACTATTCAAGAGGCAAAAAGCTACAAGTCCCGCTCATCTGATTGAAGCTATGTTTCATTGATAGTTTGGAATTTATAGTATATTCTCTTCTTTTTATCCTATTTGATTTTCAGTTGCTTGAGGACAAGCAACAATTTAAGTTTGGTGTTGTGATGAGCGGATAATTTATACGCTTTTTGACATTGTTTTTAGTATGTTTTTAGTAGGATCTAGTTACTTTTAGGGATGTTTTCACTAGTTTTTATGTTAAATTCACATTTCTGGACTTTACTATGAGTTTGTGTGTTTTTCTGTAATTTCAGGTATTTTCTGACTAAAATTGAGGGACTTGAGCAAAAATCAGATTCAGAGGTTGAAGAAGGATTGCTGATGCTGTTGGATTCTGACCTCCCTGCACTCAAAGTGCATTTTCTGGAGCTACAGAACTCAAAATGGCGCGCTTCCAATTGCGTTGGAAAGTAGACATCCAGGGATTTCCAGAAATGTGTAATAGTTTATACTTTAGCCAAGTTTAGACGACGCAAACTGGTGTTCAACGCCAGCTCTCTGCCAAAATCTGGCGTCCAGCGCCAGAAAAGGATCCAAAACCAGAGTTGAACGCCCAAACTGGCACAAAAGCTGGCGTTCAACTCCAAGAAGGATCTCTACACGTGCAACACTCAAGCTCAGCCCAAGCACACACCAAGTGGGCCCCAGAAGTGGATTTATGCATCAATTACTTACTTCTGTAAACCCTAGTAGCTAGTTTATTATAAATAGGACATTTTACTATTGTATTAGACATACTGAGTTTTATCTTCGGATCATAGTAGTCTTGGTTACTCCGGTTCCCCCTCTGGGGCCGAGACCAATGAACTCCATTATCACTTATGTATTTTCAACGGTAGAGTTTCTACACTCCATAGATTAAGGTGTGGAGCTCTGCTGTTCCTCAAAGATTAATGCAAAGTACTACTGTTTTCTATTCAATTCATCTTGTTTCGCTTCTAAGATATTCATTCGCACTTCAACCTGAATGTGATGAACGTGACAATCATCATCATTCCCTATGAACGCGTGCCTGACAACCACTTCCGTTCTACATTAGATTAAATGAGTATCTCTTAGATCTCTTAATCGGAATCTTCGTGGTGTAAGCTAGAATGATGGAGGCATTCAAGAGAATCCGGAAGGTCTAAACCTTGTCTGTGGTATTCCGAGTAGGATTCAATGAATGAATGACTGTGACGAGCTCCAAACTCGCCATTGCTGGGCGTAGTGACAGACCCAAAAGGATAGTAAATCCTATTCCAGCATGATCGAGAACCGACAGATGAATAGTCGTGCCGTGACAGGGTGCATTGACCATTTTCACTGAGAGGATAAGATGAAGCCATTGACAAGGGTGATGCCTCCAGACGATTAGCCGTGCCGTGACAGGGCATTTGGATCATTTTCCCGAGAGAATACCGAAAGTAGCCATTGACAATGGTAATGTATCACATAAAGCCAGCCATGGAAAGGAATAAGACTGATTGGATGAAGACAGCAGGAAAGCAGAGGTTCAGAGGAACGAAAAGCATCTCTATTCGCTTATCTGAAATTCTCACCAATGAATTACATAAGTATTTCTATCCTTTATTATTTATCTTTTAATTATCTAATCCAATCACATTTAACCCTACCTGACTGAGATTTTCAAGGTGACCATAGCTTGCTTCATACCAACAATCTCCGTGGGATTCGACCCTTACTCACGTAAGGTATTACTTGGACGACCCAGTGCACTTGCTGGTTAGTTGTGCGAAGTTGTGAACCATGGTATTGGCATCATGTTTTTGGCGCCATTACCAGGGAAAGAAAGAGCGATGAATTTTACATAATCAAAGTGTAATCACAATTTCCGCGCACCAAGCGCCCACGCACAGACCGTGCTGGCGCTGCGAACAGAAGGCAATACAAAGAGTGTGCGGGTGAACAGGCTTGTGCGCTCGCACAGGTCGTGAAACACACAGTTGTGTGTACGCATAGCAACGTGCGTACGCACAGATGCCCTATTTCAAAAATTTTTTCTTTCAAAAACTAAAGTACCAAGCTTTAGTACAATCAAAATCTCAACCCTAAACATTCAAAACATCACAAAATCATGATCCATACCAAAATCAACCTATCTAAACTCAAAATTGAACTAATCCTAAGCTAACTAAGACAAGAAAACATGCAATAAACTAGGACTATAAACAAAGAGAAAGGGTAAGAAAGATGTTACCATGGTGGGGTGTCTCCCACCTAGCACTTTGGTTTATAGTCCTTAAGTTGGACTTATTGAGGAGACTCTAGCTAGGGTGGCTTGGTCTT
The DNA here is from genome assembly GCF_059453495.1 of Arachis ipaensis. Classification (NCBI taxonomy): domain Eukaryota; kingdom Viridiplantae; phylum Streptophyta; class Magnoliopsida; order Fabales; family Fabaceae; genus Arachis; species Arachis ipaensis. Next base: position 112,417,412 of record NC_142436.1, read on the forward strand.
TGACTCTCCTCCAGGATCCCGTATTCTAGGCATCCGCTTACCTTCTTGTTGATTTTTATGCTTCAAGCCGGATGGATAAGCTCCTAATTGACCCTTGTAACAACCCAACATTTTTCAAAAATCACCCAATTATGCTTCACACCATTCTTGAACTCCAATTCTTGAATTGTTTTTCTTGAAGGGCCTTGGATTCTCTTGGCAACCAATACCCCTTCCTCCACCATGTACCAACCCAAGAAGGACCTTGAGTTGGTAATCCGTCTCCAAAATAGCATATTAATGGGGGCCAATAAAGTTCATAGGTGAAATTGCCACCCACTGAATATGCTCTTGGTTGTCAACTCCTACCTCACCAACTTCCTCTTCCCCATCACTCAAGTCATAACAAGGAGGTTGTGAGAAGTCTACCTCCATGTTTCTCTCAAACTCAATGCGAAAAGGCTCATTAGGATCATTAAGGGGATTGACCAAGGAGGACAAAAAATCATTAATGATGGAATTTTCATCTTGATCAATCTCCCTCAATTTTCCCTTTTTCTCCTTCGGTTCAAATACTCCACTTTCTCCCTCTTGTTCCAATTCATGCTCTATCTCTTCTTCTTTCCCTTGTGGCTTTACGTTCTCCTCTTCACTCTATTCTTTAGTTGATCCTTCACATTCTTCAAGAGAAGTGTCTTGATCAGATGAGCATAAGAGGACTAAGCGGTTCACCGCTTCGGCTATGGTTGCCACAAATTGCCCTTGTGTCCTTCGGAATCCTTCATGCTCTTGGAGAAAGGCTTGAAGATCTTGTGGTTTTTGGGCCAAGGGTGGGGAAGTTTCACATTGGGGTGAAAATTGGGATTCATAATTTGCGAGAAAAGGTTGTATATGTGGGAGGTGACTCATGGTAAGTGTTTAGAGGTGGTATGTAAGAAGGTGTATGGTGGTGGTGGTGTGGTATTTGAAAATGTGGTGATTGAGGGTTATGTTGGGGATATGGGTCATAGGCATATGGTGGTGAAGGTGCATAATCAAAGTGAAATCCACCATATCCTTAGGTTGGGTATGTGCATTGGGAAGGGTATGCCTCATTGTAATATAGAGGAGGTGGCTCCTTCCAAAATTGATGCTGCAATCCCGTGATGCAATCCAAAAGTGAGGTTATCAAGCCCTACAAAATAAGCACAACCAAACTCCAAACCAAGAGGGTGATAACTCATAGAGGAAATAGGAAATAAAAACTAAAGACATCAATTAACAAAACAAACAAAATCCTAATTACCAACAAAAGCAAACACACAACCAAAAAGTATCTATTCACACTATTTACATATTTACAACAACCAAAATCATAGCACCGATTGCATCCCCAGCAACGGTGCCAAATTTGACAAGGAGATATTTATCGTCGATTTAGAATCAAGAATCAACTTGTTAGTAGCATAGTCCAAACTGACAATGAATTCTCTTAATCAAATATTAAATTCAAATCAAAACATATAACTGAGAGTAATGAAACCTCGGGTCATTCTCCCTAGGAATGTAATCGAAAGTGCTACGCTTTTGGTTGTGAAGGCAAAAAGTGATTTTGAATCAAAGAACTAAGGATTAAAAGAACTAAGCAATAAAAGAACTAAGAGATGATCAAAATTGGATTTAATGCAAGTAAAGAGAAGTTGAGATCAAAACTTGTGAAGGATGCTATAAAAGCAATAAAAAGCCTTGACTTGGGAATAGGGGGATCTAAGGAATCCTATCATTGCTATAACCACAACTATGGTAATTATCATGTGTCAATCTCGCTTAGTTAACCCCAAACATGGAGGAGTAAGTCAAGCAAGCATAATTGACCTTAATCCATAAGTCCTAACTAACTTACCAAACTAGTTGATAAAAGGCTAGCTTTAATGGAAACAAGAGTCAACTAACTCCCCAAGAATTACCACTAAATGTCAGACATTATGACTCTAGTATCCTAGGAACTCAAATCCCAAGTCAAGGTGTGAAAATCTACTCAAAACTCATAATTGGAATTTTCACAAACACCTTGTGTGCATAAAAGTAAAATATAAGAAATTACAAGGGAAAATGGAAAACTATAACCAACTATTCACAAAATCAAATATAAACAAGCAATCAAACATAAAGAGAGCATAAAGCATTAAATTCATCAATCAAAACTTCAAGAAACTCAAAATTGCAAATATGAACAAAGTAACTTGAACCAAAAGGTAATGAAAGTTAAAGTGCTATAATTAAAGAGGAAATTGAGAGTACTTACAATTAAAGAAGCATTATCCAAAATCAAACTTGCTATAAAACGCTACATGAAAATTGAAGTAAAAACCATAGGAGAGAATTTTCTATCTATCTATTTCTACCCCCAATACTATAAATTAAAACTATCTAAGTGAGCTCCCTTCACATGTGTTGAATTCCCCTTGATATAGCATCCAAATTCAGCCTTCAAGCCTTCCAAAATGGGCCAAAAGCCTTCAGAAATCGCGCAACACATGTTTCATTAATGAAATCATGTGCAGGGTCCTGTGCGTACGCACAGATGTGTGTGTACGTACACTTGGCTGAATGTTCTTCTGTGCGTACGCACACATGCAAATTTCCTCTTGTGCGTACGCACGCACACTTGTCTGTGTGTGCTTTTCCTTGTTTTCTTCAAGTGTTTTCCCTTGTACATGCTTTCTTCCACTTTTGCCTAGCCAATCTTGCCAAAATGACCTGAAATTACTCACAAAACATATCACGGCATCGATGGCATAAAAGTGGAATTTAAATTACTCAATTTAAACACAAAAATGCATGTTTTCACATTTAAGTTCATTTTAGGGAGATAACACAAAAGTATGCTATTTTGGTGCTTAAGTATAGGTTTATGTGATGAAATCCATCAAAATTGAGTCAAAAATATATCAAAAAATATGCACTCATCATTCGTCCATCCCTAGTTAAAGATCTGAGAATGAGGATGATGAGCGGATAATTTATACGCTTTTTGGCATTGTTTTTAGGTAGTTTTTAATATGTTTTAGTCACTTTTTATTATATTTTTAGTAGTTTTTAAATAAAAATCACATTTCTGGACTTTACTATGAGTTTGTGTGTTTTTCTGGGATTTCAGGTAATTTCTGGCTAAAATTGAGGGAGCTGAGCAAAAATCTGATTCAGGTTGAAAAATGACTGCAGATGCTGTTGGATTCTGACCTCCTGTACTCGAAATGGATTTTCTGGAGCTACATGAGTCCCAATGGCGTGCTCTCAATAGCGTTGGAAAGTAGACATCCAGGGCTTTCCAGCAATATATAATAGTCCATCATTTGCTCAAGGATAAATGATGTAAACTGGCGTTCAACGCCAGTTTCATGTTGCATTCTGGCGTTAAACGCCAGAAACAGGTTACAAGTTGGAGTTAAATGCCAGAAACAGGTTACAACCTGGCGTTTAACTCTAGAAACAGCCTAGGCATGTGTGAAGCTCAAGTCTCAGCCCCAGCACACACCAAGTGGGCCCCAGAAGTGGATTTCTGCACTATCTATCTTAGTTTACTCATTTTCTGTAAACCTAGGTTACTAGTTTAGTATTTAAACAACTTTTAGAGATTTATTTTGTACCTCATGACAATTTAGATCTGAACTTTGTACTCTTTGACGGCATGAATCTCTAAACTCCATTGTTGGGGGTGAGGAGCTCTGCTGTGTCTCGATGAATTAATGCAATTATTTCTGTTTTCTATTCAACACGCTTGTTTCTATCTAAGATGTTCATTCGCACTTCAATATGATGAATGTGATGATCCGTGACACTCATCACCATTCTCAATCTATGAACGCGTGCCTAACAACCACTCCCGTTCTACCTTCGATTGAATGAGTATCTCTTGGATTCCTTAATCAGAATCTTCGTGGTAGAAGCTAGAATCCATTGGCAGCATTCTTGAGAATCCGGAAAGTCTAAACCTTGTCTGTGGTATTTCGAGTAGGATTCAGAGATTGAATGACTGTGACGAGCTTCAAACACACAAGGGTTGGGCGTAGTGACAGACGCAAAAGGATCAATGGATCCTATTCCAGCATGAGTGAGAACCGACAGATGATTAGCCGTGCGGTGATAGCGCACCTGGACCATTTTCACTGAGGGGACGGATGGTAGCAATTGACAACGGTGATCCACCAACACACAGCTTGCCATAGGAGGAACCTTGCATGCGTGAAGAAGAAGATAGGGTGAAAGCAAAGATTCAGAAGACAAAGCATCTCCAAAACTCCAACAAATTCTCCATTACTGCATAACAAGTATTTTTTTCACGCTCTTTTATTTTTCGCAATTCAAACTGATAATTATAATTAATCTCCTAACTAAGATTTACAAGGTAACCATAGATTGCTTCAAGCCAACAATCTCCGTGGGATCAACCCTTACTCACGTAAGGTATTACTTGGATGACCCAGTGCACTTGCTGGTTAGTTGTGCGGAATTGTGAAAAGTGTGAATCACAATTTCGTGCACCAGTGGAGCATCATAGGAAACATTTGGAGGAGCAGTATGAACTTCAGCAACTGAGCTCAGCATCCTACTCAATTATTGAGTGATAAGACTCATCTGTTGAGATAGGAGTTTCTTCTGAGCAAGAATTGCATCTACAACATCCACTTCTGTAACTCCTTTCTTTATTGAAGTCCTCTCAGATGAGTATAAATATTGGTTATTAGCAACCATCTCAATAAGCTCAGTGCCTCTTCAGGCGTCCTCTTCATGTGCAAAGAACTACCTGCAAAATTGTCCAGAGACATCTTGGCCATCTCAGAAAGTCCTTCATAGAAAATATGTACCTTGATCCACTCTGAGAACATGTCAGGAGGACACTTCCTGAGCATCAGCTTGTATCTCTCCCAGGAATCATAGAGGGACTCACTTTCTCCCTGCCTAAAGGTCTGAACATCTGTCCTTATTTTAGTCAGTCTCTGAGGAGGGAAGAACTTGTTGACCACTTTATCCTAGGTGTTCAAGCTCCCCTTGGGCTGAGAGTCCAACCACTGCTTTGCTCTATCCCTCACAGCAAATTGGAAGAGCATTAGCTTATAAACCACAAGGTCCACTCCATTTATTTTCACAGTGTCATAGATCTGCAGGAAATTGGAGATGAATAAATTAGGATCTTCCTGTCAGAGTCCATGAAACTGGCAAGTTTGTTGCACTAGAATGATCAGTTGTGGGTTGAGCTCAAAATTGTTTGCTCCAATGGAAGGCATAGCAATATTGCACCGATAAAAGTCGGGAGTGGGAGCACAAGGTCCTTCTAGGTTGTTCATTCCCAATTGGATCCCTAATTACTTCCCCTTGTTCCTGTACATGCAAACAGAAAAGAAAGAAAAAAAAGAAATCTCTACGTCAGAGTGTAGAGAGTTCCCAGTGAGGTATCCTATGTATAAATAAATAAGACAAAAAAAAAGTAAGCAATTAACCTAAGAGTTTCGAAAACCAATAAAAAAAGGCAACTAGAAATTTTCAAAAATTAAAGAATGATGAGTACTACTATTTTCAAAAAATTTAAAAAGAAAATCACTAAAGATACACCAAACTTAAAATAAAAAATTAAGGGAAAACAAAAAAAAAACACAATTCAAAAATTAAAAGAAAAAAATAAACAAAACTAAGAAAAATACCTAATCTAAGCAACCAGACAACTAGTAGTTGTCAGTCACAAACAATCCCCAGCAACAGTGCCAAAAACTTGGTGCGCGAATTATGAACTCGCACAGCTTAACCGGAAGTGCACTAGGTCATCCAAGTAATACCTCAGGTGAGTGAGGGTCGATCCCACAAGGATTGTCGGACTGAGCAATAATAATTATTCAATTGGCTTAGGTAGGAAAATAGAAAAGGTTGTTTGATGGTGTAATTCGCATAAAATAATAAACAAGAGAATAAAGAAAGCAAATAAAAGGCTTGGTGTAAAAACAGTGAGAGAAAATAGTTAAGGCTTTGGAGATGTTTATTTTTTTGGATTAAAAGTTCTTACCAACTATTTTAACAATGCATGATTCATTCCATGGCAAAGAGTAATTAACGAAACCCTAATCTCTTAGTGATTTAGTTTTCCCTAACCTTTATTAACTGCGACTCTCATGGTCACTTAATTCCAATTAGAGGGTTAAGTTCAAAAATAATTTTATGGCCACAAAAACCCTAATTACCCAAAGCTAACTGATGACTTGCATCATCTACCCTTATTTCTTCCATAAAGAAGACCATAAAAGAGCATAAATCTCATTTGATCAGTACAATTCATGCATTATTTGATGAATATTATGGTACACTACTTTGAAATGAGTTGTGCTGAATTTCAGGTGAAGAAGGCATCAAAAATGGGTAGAAGACAAACAAGAAGCTGGACGTGTGAAACTGGCGTGCCACTTGAGAGCAAACGCCACAAAAATGCACTGGGGTGGCACGCCAGGAGCTGGGTGTGGCACGCCAGTACTAAAGTCCAGAGAAGAAGTCCAAGCATGCATGAGGGCGTGGCACGCCAGGAACTGGGCGTGGCACGCCAATACATTATTCCAGAGAGCTACAATGGGGGATACAAAAGGGGCGTGGCACGCCAGGCTGGGCGTGGCACGCCTGACCCATCAATTACTATGGGTGTGCCACTTGAGCAAAGGGGCATGGCACGCCAATGCACCATTCCAAGAAGAGCCTTCACTATGGCGTGCAACTTGGTATCGAAGGCGTGGCACGCCAGCCCCAAGAAGTCATTTGGGCGTGCCACTTGAGAACTCAGGCGTGGCACGCCAAGCTTGAAGAGTTCACAAATCCATGGGCGTGCCACTTGAGCAGCATGGCGTGGCACGCTGGTACAACAATCCAGAGAAGGGACTGAAGGCAATTGAAGACTGGGCGTGCCACTTGAGCAACCAGGCATGGCACGCCAATGCACAAAAAACCAAAAGCAAGGACTGGGTGTGCCACTTGGTATCGAAGGCGTGGCATGCCAACCTTAGCATTTCACTATGGCGTGCCACTTGAAGGCTGAGGCGTGGCACGCCAACTACTGGAACCAAGATAAGGTCATGGGCATGGCACGCTGGTATAAGTTTCCAGAGAGGATGAAGGAGGCCAATTACATGGGGCGTGCCACTTGGTATCGAAGGCGTGGCACGCCACTCACCATTCTTCACTTAGGCGTGCCACTTGAGCAACTAGGCGTGGCACACCAGTGTCGTTCAGAGAGCAAAGAAGCATTGGGGCGTGCCACTTGAGTTCGTGGCGTGGCACGCCAAACAGAGGAACCACTCACTCACAAAAGGGGCGTGGCACGCCAGACCCTGGGCGTGCCACGCTAGTTCAACTTTCCAGAAAAGCCTAGCCAAGCATAGAGCAAGGGCGTGGCACGCCAGACCTTGGGTGTGGCACGCCAGTTCAAGTTTTCAGAGGCAAAAAAAGTTGGAAAAAGGCAAGGGGCGTGCCACTTGAGTTCGAAGGCGTGGCACGCCAAGGTTGTTAGAGGGAGGAGCGTGCCACTTGAAGGATTGGGCGTGGCACGCCAAGCTAGAAATGAAGGGCACGTGACACGCCAGAAAAGCGCCAGCCACACGCCAACTGAGAAGTCACGCTTATTGAGTGTTTTCTTTTCCCTCCAAAATGTAATTTTCCTTTTTCACTTTTGTAATTCTTTTATTTTACTAGGAGTAGTATAAATACCCCCAAGGAGTACTGAAGAATGGGGTCAAGCAATCAGTTTTAGATCTACTTTTACACTTCACTTTTGAGTACTTTTTGAGCTATGAGTAGCTAACTTCCCTCTCATTGAGAGAGGGAGCTCTATTGTACTTGATGGATTGATAATAGTGAAATTCTTCTTCTCTTCATCTTCTCTTTGATTTCTAGAAGGAATTTTGTTCTTAATGCTTAGTATTCAATTATCTTGGGAAAGAGATTGAATGTAATTGGGTTTCATGGGAACCATGGGAAAGGAAACATGGAACCATGCTTGAAATCCCTTCTCACATTTAAGTAGAATCTAGGTTTTGGTGTTTGGATATGTGACATATAATCCTCCCTCTACTTGGACCTATAATGGTGTGTGGTATAATCAGGGACCAAGCATATCTCTCTTCATGAGCAACTAGACTAAGGAATTGGCTATTGATCAAGATCTGAGAGATTGAGTCACCAAGGGATTGGGGCTCAATCAATCATGATTGCTAAAAGGTCAATGAGTTGCATGATTGAAGAGGATATAAGCTATATTTGATCCAAAGAGACAACATCTCCCAATCCCAATGAATTTCCCCATTCTTATCTATCCATTTCTTTACAGCTTATTTTTACATTCAGCAATTCTCCATCCCCATTTACATTCAAGTCATTTATGATTCTGCACTTTACATTCTGCCATTTATATTCCTGAACTTTATTGCTTTTCTTTATATTATAGTCATTTACATTTATGTCATTTACAATTCTACACTTTACAATCCTATTGACCCGCTTGACTAATTCATCAATTGATTAAAACTGCTCGAATTTGCCAATCTCTGTGGATACGATCCCACTCCACTGTGGGTTATTACTTGACGATAATTTTAGTGCGCTTGCCAAAAGAACTAATTCACAAATTTTGAATGGGGCGTGAATTTTAGTCACCAAGTTTTATAGCGTCGTTGCCGGGGATTGGCTTAAATTTGACAGTGATTAAATTGATTGGAGAGCTAGATTAAGCAATTTAAAGTCCTTGTTATTTTATTTTATTTAGCACTTTTTATTTTCTTTTATTTTGAGTTCTATTTCTTTCTTCTTTGATTATTTTTTATCATCGATATTCCACTCTTTTAACTGTTTGATTAATTGCACCACTCACACTAACAAACACTCTAATAAGAGTAACTTCTTTATTCATTTTCTTTCTTGTTTTTGCCTTGTTGGTTGTATGACAAGTAGAAGAAGCGGGGCTTCAACTTCCTTTGATTCTGAACCTAAGAGGACCTTCCTTAGATTAAGGAGGGAAGTAAGAGGGAAAGGAGTCGTTGGTGCTGAGAAAGAGGAAGAGTATTTTGAAACAGACATGGAGGAGAACATGGAGAACCACCATGAAGAAGAAGCTCACAACCATGCCAGAGAAGGCCCAGCAAATCATGATGGGCAAGAAAGGAGAGTCTTAGGCTCCTACATCAATCCAAACCCAGGAAATTGTGGCAGCAGCATCCTAAAGCCAACAATTCATGCCAATAATTTTGACCTGAAGCCTCAGCTCATCACACTTGTTCAGAACAATTGCTCATATGGAGGAAGTGCCCAAGAAGACCCTAATCAACATCTCAACACATTCTTGAGGATATGTGATACTGTAAAGTCCAACGGGGTACACCCCTACATCTACAAACTACTCTTGTTCCCTTTCTCACTCAGAGATAAGGCAGCAAAGTGGTTGGAATCATTCCCCAAGGATAGCCTAACTACATGGGAGGAGGTCATGAACAGATTCCTTGCAAGATTTTACCCTCCACAAAGAATCAATAGGCTGAGAGCTGAGGTGCAAACTTTCAGACAACAAGATGGAGAAACACTCTATGAGGCCTGGGAGAGATTCAAAGATCTGACAAGAAGATGCCCACTAGAAATGTTCAATGAGTGGGTACAACTACACATCTTTTATGAGGGACTATCTTATGAAGCAAAGAAGGATGTGGATCATTCTTCAAGAGGCTCACTCAACAAGAAGAAAACCATTGAAGAGGCCATAGATGTCATTGAGACTGTAGCTGAAAATGAGTATTTCTATGCTTCAGAAAGAACTCAGAAGAAGGGAATGCTAGAACTCAACTCTATAGATGCTTTGTTAGCTTAGAACAAGGCAATTGCAGCTCAAATAGCAGCTCTAACCAAAAGGATGGAGGCCAATCAAGCCTCAGTCATTCAAGACCAAACTCCTCAATAAGAAGGGAATGCACCAGAATCTGAAGGTGACTGGGAACAAGCCAATTATGTGAACAATTCATCCAGACCACCATATGACCCACACTCTAAGACATACAACCCAGGTTGGAAGAACCACCCAAAAGTTTGGGTGGGAAAATCAACAAAACCACAACCAGGACCACAACAAGCCTTATCCATCAAATCAGCATTCCAACCACAACCCCAACCATCAAACAGGAAACTATAGACCCTATCATAACTCACAAAACACATTATACCATAGTAACCAACCCATACACAACAACCTCAATCAAGATGCACCATCCTTAACTATGCAACCTTGTGAAATCAAGAGCAACTTTAAGAGGATGGAGGTTGCAATAGCACAACTGTCCTCACACATTATAGGGGCATTCTTTACCCTCATGGACAGACAAGCACAAATTGAAAGAAGGATAGACGCTAATCAAGAAGAATACAGGTCAAATATGAAAAATTAAGGCGCAGCAATCTCAAAATTGGAAGCACAAGTAGGGATTTTATCCAAGCAAATCCCACTTTCCACCCACATATTTCTTAGTGATACCATGGCTAACCCAAGAGGGGAATGCAAAGCCATTACTCTAAGAATTGGGAAGGTTGTAGAAGAAGGGACCCCAAGCAAATACAAGCATGAAGAAGCTGCAGCAAAGCATGGGAACAAGGATGAAGAAGAGATCCCTGCTCCACCTCCACCAAAACCAGTCTTGAAGCCTTATGTGCTAAAGGCACCATACCCACAAATACTGGGAAAAGATGGGAAGGATAGCCAGTTTTCTAAGTTCCTAGAGATCTTCAAGAGGCTCCAAATCAACATACCATTTGTTGAGGCATTAGAACAAATGCCACTCTATGTCAAATTTTTGAAGGAGCTTATAACCAAAAAGAGGAACTGGGAGGCAAAAGAAACTATAATATTGACTGAAGAATGCAGTGCCATCATACAGAAGAAGCTGCCTCAAAAGCTGAAAGACCCAGGGAGTTTTCAAATCCCTTGCATCATAGGAGACATCACCATTGAGAAAGCCTTGTGTGATTTGGGAGCTAGCATAAATCTTATGTCCCTAACCATGATGAGAAGGATGAAGATTGAGGAAGCCAAGCCACAAGAATGGCACTCCAATTGGCTGACAGAACATTTAAGTTTCCACATGGGGTGGTGGAAGACTTGCTAGTGAAAGTAGGAGAATTCATTTTCCTTGCTGATTTCGTTGTGCTGGACATGGAAGAAGAGGCCAACATGTCAATTATCCTAGAAAAACCATTCCTAGCTACTGCTGGAGCCATCATTGATGTGAAAAAAGGGGAACTAGTCTTGAGGTTGCATGAAGAGAAAATGGTCTTCAACGTCTTCAAAGCAATGAGTTACCCCAAGGAATCCATGGGAGAATGCATGCTGGTAGACACCATGGAATAGATAGTTCAAGAAGTCTTGGAAGAAGAACAATGTGGAGGAACCATTGAGCTGGATGGAGAACCACCATAAGCAACCATGAGAAACTCAATCATGCCAACCACCACAGACAACAAAGATGCAGAGTCACCAAAACTAGAGCTGAAAGCATTACCACCCAGCTTGAAATACGCATATCTGGGTGCTAACAACACTCACCCAGTGATCATAAATTCAAGTCTGAGTAAGGAACAAGAAGATGAGCTTATCCAAGTGCTAAGACAACACAAGGATGCCATAGGCTGGACACTTGCAGATTTAAAAGGGATCAGTCCTTCGATGTGTATGCATAAAATCTTGCTTGAAGAAGATGCCAAACCTTCAAGACAACAACAAAGGAGGCTGAAGCCAACTATGAATGAAGTGGTTCAGAAAGAAGTGTTGAAACTATGGCAAGCGGGGTGATCTACCCCATCTCAAACAGCCATTGGGTAAGCCCGGTGCAAGTAGTCCCTAAGAAGGGAGGGATCACTGTTGTGGCAAATGAGAATAATGAATTGATACCCACAAGGATAGTGACTGGATGGCATATGTGCATTGACTACCGGAAACTTAATGAAGCCACCCGGAACGACCACTTTCCCCTACCTTTCATGGACCAGATGCTTGAAAGATTGGCAGGACATGAGTATTATTGCTTCTTGGATGGGTATTTGGGCTATAATCAAATTATTGTAGACCCCAAAAATCAGGAAAAAACTTCATTTACTTGTCCATATGGTGTCTTTTCTTATAGGAGAATGCCCTTTTGATTGTAAAATGCACCTGCAACATTCCAAAGGTGCATGCTCTCCATTTTTTCAGACATGATTGAGAAGTTCATAGAAGTATTCATGGACGACTTCTCTGTATTTGGGAACTCATATTCTGATTGCCTATACCATCTTGCTCTTATGCTAAAAAGGTGTCAAGAAACCAACCGAGTTTTAAACTGGGAGAAGTGCCATTTTATGGTGACTGAAGAGGTGGTTCTTGGTCACAAGATTTCAAAAGATGGCATAGAAGTGGACAAGGCAAAAGTGGAAGTAATTGAAAAACTACCTCCACCTTGCAATGTCAAAGCAATAAGAAGTTTTTTGGGACACGCTGGGTTCTATAATAGGTTTATCAAAGATTTTTCAAAGATTGCAAAACCCCTTAGCAACCTACTTGTCTCAAATACTCCCATTATTTTTGATAGAGAGTGCATGGTAGCCTTTGATGAACTTAAGAAGAAACTCTCCTCTGCACCTATTATAGCACCACCAAGCTGGGATCTTCCCTTTGAACTAATGTGTGATGTATCTGATTTTGCTGTTGGTGCTGTTCTAGGACAGAGGAAAGACAAGCTAGTACATGTTATTTACTATGCTAGCAAGGTTCTTAATAAGAATCAAAGGAACTATACCACCACAGAGAAAGAAATTTTAGCCATAGTTTTTACTTTTGATAAGTTTAGATCATATCTTATTGGCTCAAAAGTAATTGTGTTCACTGATCATGCAGCACTCAAATACTTGCTTACCAAACAAGAATCCAAGCTCAGACTAATAAGGTGGATTTTGCTGCTCTAAGAATTTGATATTGAGATTAAAGATACGAGCGGAGCAGAGAATAAGGTAACTGACCACCTCTCAAGGATCCCACAAGAAGAAGAGATGCAGCAAGTAGCAGTCAATGAAAGCTTTTCTGATGAACAATTGATGATGATTCGAGTATTCCCTTGATTTGCAGACATAGCCAACTTCAAGGCTATTGGAGAGCTACCAACCAACATCAATAGGCACATGAGGAGGAAGCTAATTAAGGATGCCAAACACTACATCTGGGATGACCCTTATTTGTTCAAAAAGTGTGCTGATAGAATCCTAAGAAGGTGTATATCCCATAAAGAAGGGCAGGAAGTATTATGGTAGTGCCATGGATCCGCATATAGAGGTCACTTCAGTGGAGAAAGGACAGCAGCAAAAGTGCTTCAATCTGGATTTTACTGGCCAACAATGTTTAAGGATGCCAAGAAAATGGTGTCAACGTGTGATGAATGCCAAAGAGCTGGTAATCTAACCATGAGAAATGAGATGCCACAGCAATTCATACTAGAGTTGGAGCTATTTGATGTATGGGGGATTGATTTCATGGGACCCTTCCCAACCTCCTACTCTAATAGCTACATATTGGTGGCTATTGATTATGTCTCATGGTGGATAGAAGCCATAGCCACTGCAACAAATGACAACAAGGTTGTGATAAGCTTCTTGAGAAGGAACATCTTCAGCAGATTTGGAGTTTCCAGAGCTCTCATTAGTGATGGAGGTACACACTTCTGCAACAAATAACTCGAGACACTCCTTCTCAGATATGGAGTAAAGCACAAAGTGGCAACTCCATACCACCCACAGACCAACGGCCAAGCTGAAATCTCCAATAGAGAGCTAAAACGAATCCTTGAAAAAACTATTGGAAGCTCAAGAAAGGATTGGTCTAAGAAGCTGGACGATGCACTATGGGCCTACAGGACAGCCTATAAGACTCCCATTGGGATGTCTCCATACCAACTGGTATATGGCAAGACTTGTCACTTACCAGTTGAACTTGAGCATAGAGCATTTTGGTCTCTAAAGATGTTAAACTATGATGAGTAAGCTGCTGGAGAAAAGAGATTAATGCAACTCAATGAGCTGGAGGAGTTTAGAAATCAAGCATATGAGAATACAAAAATCTACAAGGAGAACACAAAAAGGTGGCATGACCAAAAGATAGCAAGAAGAGAGTTCACTGAAGGATAGAAGGTGTTACTCTACAACTCAAGACTCAAGTTCTTCCCTGGAAAACTGAAGTCTAGATGGTCAGGACCTTTCACCATACTCAAGGTGTTTTCCTATGGTCATGTGGAGCTCATGGAGGACAAGACTCAGAGAACTTTTACTGTCAATGGCCATAGACTCAAACACTACTTGGGAGGCCCCTTAGAGGAGCAGAGAGTGAGCTACAAGCTCAGCTGAAGATGAAGGAATGTCAAGCTAATGACAATAAAGAAGCGCTAGTTGGGAGGTACCCCAACACTTTATCCTTTTTGATTTAATTGCTTTTCTTAGAAGTAGTTTAAAATCTATTGCTTTAGATAGTTTAATTTTCAGTCTCACTTTGAGGTTACAGTATCAATTTAGGATTAGTTTACAATTGTATGTTAGAAAGTTTGATATTAGCTTTGGTAGCTAGATTTTTTTTACACTCTTTTATTTCTTTCTATTCTGGAATCGCAACTTGATGAAGGCATAAATCATGATGAGTGAATGGGCTGAGAACTAGCTAAACTGCTAAGTTTGGTGTGGCCTTCCACCCACTTAATCTAGGCTTACAAACAATTAATAGCCTGATCTTGAAGAGTAAGCCCAAAGATTAAGTTTGGTGTGGCCACCACCAAGAATCACCTAGCAGCCTAAGTCACCTTATTTGAAAGCACTTAATGCTTTGGGTAAGAACATCAATGTGGTTTAATGATTTCAGAAGAATTGGAATCAAAAGAAAATGAAAAGATTGATGTTTTCCACTCTTATGAACACATTAAATACACAATGATGAAACCAATTTATTAAGATGCCAAAGAATTAAGTTTGGTGTCCCAAGGGACACCCATCAGTTGCAATCCAATTCACTCTTGATGAGAAGGAATGTGAAGGGGTTCTTTTGTCATTACAAATGGGTTCAGTTTCAATTTCAGGAGAGAAGATGGTACCCACATGGTAAACAACTCACAAAGCAAGGAAGTCAAAGTGTACTTGCACTTTGGAACTCAACACATGCAGAAGACACAGTGAGAAAAGAGTTGGCGCCTCTTCCCACGCTAGGCGCCACTCCCCAAGTGGGAAAATATTTAATCCTTTTTATTTCCCACCCTTCGAACCACACCATTCACCTATTATAAAAGCCTCACTTCCCCATCTCCTATTCTACTTCAACAACCCCAATCACACACGAAGAGCATACAACCCTCACCATCCTTTCTCTTTTCATCTTTTACCATCTCTTTCCCTACTTTCTTTCTTTCTCTTTTTTCTTGATTGGGACAATCAAGTCCTAAGTTTGGTGTTGGAGCAAAACCTTGTTTTGCTTGCTCTTTCTTGCAACCCCCATTTTTTTTCACTCTCTCAACCTCATGCACCACCAAAAAGCTCAGCCTCAAAGAAGAGAAAAACCAATGAACCAGCTTCTGGATCCTTAAGCTCTTTCAATGACTACAAGTTCCTCTACGCATTCAACCAAAATCAATTCTATGGTTGGGTGAGTGAGAAGAAAATCATTCCAGAAGTTGGGTTTTAACTAAGGAGGAACGAGCACATTGAAATCAACATTGAGATCAACAATAGAGGTCGGTCACTTCTATGCAACCCACCAAGGAAAGTGGTAGAGAGCTTGGTGAGGGAATTCTATGCCAACGCAGTGCCTCAACCAGGGCAACACTATGGCTACATTAGCTATGTAAGGGGGAAGTCCATTGACTACAGCCCCTCTAGCATAGAAAGAATGCTAATGGTGAAGAGGACAAGCTCCACTCGGAGCTATGAAGAAAGAATGAAGCAGCAAGACCCTGGGTTTGATGAGATCCTGAATGAAATTTGTGTGATGCATGTGCGTTGGATAAATGATAAGGATGGGATACCCAATCAATTGAGGAGAAGAGATTTGAGTCCCTAAGCTAGAGGGTGGCTAGAATTTGTGAGGAGGTCCCTAATCCCCACATCCAACACTTCAGAGGTAACCAAGGAGAGAGTTGTACTCATCTACAGCATCATGAAAGGAGAGAACATCAACGTGGGGGGATGATTGCCAACAACATCAATAAAGTGCTGAAAAGCACCAGTGACAACACAAGGTTGGCATTCCCCAGCATTATACAGAGGCTATGTGATGAGGCTAGAGTTGAAAAGATCATTGATGAAGTGCTTGTGAAGCAAGACAAGTTCATAACTGCCAAAAAGATGGCTAAGGTGGTAGCTGTTCACCCACTCAACAGGGCCAGAGAACGAAGAGCTCATGCCCATGAACCACAACAACAACAAGAAGAGGAAGAGGCAGAATAGCAACCTCAATTCCTGGCACTTCAACCACCACCACAATACCAATATCAGCAATTTTTAGAGGGATTCAACTGGGAGAAATTGCAAGGAGATGTACACCAAATGAAAGGAGATCTACACCACTTGAGGGAAGATGTCAATCAACTCAAGAAAACTTAACAACAACAACAATGGAGCCAAGTCAACTAAAACATTCAACAACTCCAAGCGGGTTTTGAGGATCTCAAGGAGCAGCAAGATCAAATTAACTGGGAAGAAATGCAAGGCAGTTTAGGAGTAATTCTGAGACGGCAATTACAACAAATGGAGAGCCTTGCTGAATTTAGACACCTTTATGAAGCAAGAACTGTAGCCAGAGGGGAATATGATTGCTATGCGCAAACAAAGTTGAGCTACCTATGCAATGCAGTAGCTAACATGAACCCTAATTACCCCACCTATATGCAGAAATTAGAGGAACTCAGCTCAAGGCAAGAAAAAATAGCATACCAACACAAGGAGAATGTGAAATCCTACATGAGGAGGCTAGGATTTTGGAAGCCCAAGGATGCCAAAGCACAAGAAGGTTCCTCCAAGCCAGATGAAGGTGGCTCCTCCCCCTCCAAGAAGAAGGACAAAGGGAAGGGGCCAATGAACTAAAGATGAAGCTGCTCAAGGTTGTTGAGTCCCATGGTTGACATTTTCTAAATTCTAAAATTTTGTTTAAGCTTTTACTTTATTTACTTTTTGAATAAATATTCATGATAGGATAGTTTATGTTTTATGCTTAGTTTTAATTCCTGTTTGAAGTCTTTATGAGTTTTTTTTTTTTCAAGAAAGAAAATGCCATGTATTCCAAGTCTTCATTTCAACAAAAATAAAAGTAGAGTTTGTCTCCATAAGAGTCACTGTGAGTTGTGCAAAAACAATGAGAGAGACCAAGGCCAAGAGAGATCATCAAACAAACTAAGAAATAAGTAACCAAGTGTAGGACCTTTGGATGAACTAAAAAGAAAATGAGTCATGGAAGAGCAACTAGTCCTAGAAGGTACAATAAAGGGAAGGTTAAGGGGTGTTCCTTGAATATCCATAAAACCAAGAGGTAGTAAGCAATAAAGGCCCAAGGCTCTGAGCATCAACTACTGGGATAGAAAAAGAAACATTAAAAAGCTCAAAAAGAATTAAAGATCTTAGTAGATGCTTGTGGTGAAGATGTGTCAAGAAGAGACCTGGGCAAGTAAATTCTTAGGGGTGTCTCAACACCTAGTACCCTAAAACCAACTGGTTTGGGAGTGCTAATTGAAAGCTTAATTAAAGGGTTGTCTTGAGACAAAACACTTAGAGTCGTGGTCAAGAAAGCAAAACAATCCTTACTACTTCAAGGTGACAATCAATAGAAAGGACCCCTAAAGCCTATACCTGAAAGAACCCTCAAGGATCCAAGAGCTTTCCATGACATTAAAATATTCATACATGTGTTGAACACTTAGTCTTACTCTTAGTTGTATTGCAATCACTCAAAGCCAAGGCCTCAAGTTATAAAGGTTTACTCACATTGATTTGCTTAGGACAAGCAAAACTTAAGTTTGGTGTTGTGATGACTTGCATCATCTACCCTTCTTTCTTGCATAAAGAAGTCCATAAAAGAGCATAAATCTCATTTGATCAGTATAATTCATGCATTATTTGATGAATATTATGGTACACTACTTTGAAATGAGTTGTGCTGAATTTCAGGTGAAGAAGGCATCAAAAATGGGTAAAAGACAAACAAGAAGCTGGGTGTGTGAAACTCGCATGCCACTTGGGAGCAAACGCCACAAAAATGCACTGGCGTGGCACGCCAAGAGCTGGGCGTGGCATCCCAGTACTAAAGTTCAGAGAAGAAGTCCAAGCATGCATGAGGGCGTGGCATGCCAGGAAATGGGCGTGGCACGCTAATACATTATTCCAGAGAGCTACAATGGGGACACAAAAGGGGCGTGGCACGCCTGACCCATTGATAAACCACTATTTCATGGTTTATCTTGTGCTCAATTGAGTGGTTTTTATCTACTCTTTACCCACTTATTCATACTATTTGCATGGTTTTACATTTGCCTTCCTAATTATGTGCTTTGATTGAAAACATGCATCCTTGGACTTATATTTGAAAACATTAATCCTCTCTTATTACCATTAGATGCCTTGATATGTGTGTTAAGTGTTTTCAGAGATTATAGGGCAGGAATGGCTCAGAGGATGGAAAGGAAGCATGCAAAAGTGGAAGGAATACAATAAGTTGGAGAAATTGCTAAGCTGTCCAGCCTGACCTCTTCGCACTCAAACGGCTATAACTTTAACTACATGGGTCCGAATGACACGGTTCTAGTTGCGTTGGAAAGCTAACGTTCGGGGCTTCGATTTGATATATAATATGTTATAGTTTCTCTGATGCTAGGCAACGCGACCACGTGATCCATGCGGCCGCGTCGCAGTGACGAAAAACCAGCGTGGCAAAATTTGAAACCAGCAAATTCTGGACTGTTTTTGACCCAGTTTGCGACCCAGAAAACACAGATTAGAGGCTATAAAGTGAGAGAATGCATCCATTCATGAGGAGGCTCTCACATTCACAATTTTAGGAGTAGATGTAGTTTTTAGAGGGAGAGGTTCTCTCCTCTCTCTTAGGATTAGGATTTAGGATTTCTCTTAGTTTTAGGAGTGACTCTCAATCCCAAGTTTAATATTCCTTTTACTTTATATTCTCTTCTACTTTTATTCATTCTGCTACTTCAGCTGATTATTAGATATTGCCAATTTGGTTTATGGATTCCTATGTTTAATTTGATTCAATACAATTCGAAGTATTTCAGTTTATGATTGCTTTTAAATTAATTTAGATATTTTCTTCCTTTTGGCTTTGGTTAAGTAATTGGTAACACTTGAGTTGTCAAACTCAGGAGTGGTTGAAATTGGCAGATTTTGCTTTAGTTAGGATTGCTCTAACACTAGTCTCTCCACAGGAGTTGACTAGGACTTGAGAATCAAGCTAATTAGTCCACTTGACTTAACTAAGAGGGATTAAAATCCAATTCTCATCACATTTGATAAGGATAACAAGGACAGGATTTCCGGTTCTCATACCTTGCCAAGAGTTTATTTTACAGTTATTTATTTATTTTTATTGCTCGAAAATATACCTGTGCGCATTGCCCAAACTTCCAAAACCCCCAATTTACAATCTTCATAACCAATAATAAGAACATACCTCCCTGCAATTTCTTGAGAAGACGACCCGAGGTTTGAATACTCGGTTATCAATTTTAAAAGGGGTTTGTTACTTGTGACAACCAAAACGTTTGTATGAAAGGACTTTTGAAGGTTTAGAAACTATACTTGCAACGAGGATTTATCCACAAATTTCTAGACCACGCAAAAGTTTCTCATCAAAATGGCGCCGTTGCTGGGGAATTGCAAACGTGTGCCTTATTATTGGTTATTGTAAATATTTTTTTGATTTTTGCTTGTTTATTTGTTTTTATTTTTGTTTTTATTTTTGCTTTTCCATAAATTAAGAGGTTATTTGTTTTTATTTAGTTATTAAAAAAAATATTTTTCAAAAATTTGTTCTTAGTGTTCATCTTGATCTTCAAGTTGTTCTTCACGTTCATCTTGACCTTCAAGCTGTTCTTAGTTGTTTTCTTCATTTTAATCTAAAAATTTGAAATTTGGTGTCATTTTATTGTTTTTCTCTTTCCTCATTAAATTCAAAAATATTTTTAATTAATTTTTTCAAAAAAAAAATTTCAGATTTTTATTTTTAAAATTTTTATCTTATCTTATCTTATTTCAAAAATCAAATTTCAAAATTCAAATTTAAAAATTTTCAAAATTTAAATTTAAAAATTTTCAAATTTCAAATTTCAAATTTCAAAATTTAAATTTATTTTTATTTTTATTTTTAATTTTTATTTACTACTATGAACTCTCACCCGTTGGCTATGAGTCTGGTTACAATTATGTTGCAGGAAGAAGAAATTACAATGAGAACAGGCATCAAGGTTGGAACAATCAAAGATGGGAGGAGCCACAAGGATTTAATCAACCCTCATGGCAACAACCACCTCCAATGGGCTATCAACAACCACCATCATATGCCTATGAACCTCCTCAACACAACTTGGGACCACCATACTCACAAGCCCTTTTCCACCACTCACCTCCATATGACCCTAACCCACATCCACCATACCAACCACCTTATGAACCAAATGAACCATACATAGATCCACCCCAAACCTCCATGGAGAAAGCACTTGCCGATCTAAACTCTACTATACAAGCTCTCTTCACCCAAATCAGACCACCAAATACCTTCAACAATCAACCCTCAAGCTCTAGTGCACTTCCTTGTCAACCACAGAATAATCTCTCCATCCCATCACCACCATCCATGGAAGAGCACCCACATCCATCAATCCAAGAGCAAGATGATCCCAATTATGCTATTGATATGGAACAGGAAAGAAGGAATCATCTTCGCGAATCCATACTTCATAAAGAGCTAGAGGAGGCCCTACGGGTAAGGGTAGGAGAGACCCTTGAAGATGAAAGAATAGTTGAAAGGAGTTGTCATAGAAAGAAAATCATCAAGGATGAGTACGATTTTATACTTAAACAACTAGACAAAGCAGCAATTATTAAAAAGGAAGAAGTGGTTGCGGACTTAAGAGATGCCGTACCTCCATTGGAAAGTCCAGTCACAAAGCCTCCTTCCATGGTGTTTGATGTTGATGTTGAGAAGAGCGTACAACCTCCAAGGCAGATCATGGTTAAAGATTTTGTAGAGGTTGATCAAGGGGTAGAAGATGTCAAAGAAGAGCACAAGGGAGTGGAGCTTGAAATTACCTTGCCAAAGTTGTTGGAAACCCCTCCCCCTAAGTTGCCATCATCCTTCACAACATTCAAGTGGGTAAAATTCATATCCCATAGCTTTCTAATCCCACTTGAATATGGGCTACTGGAGACGGATGGTCAACTTAGAGCTCTTTGTGGCATTAAAAGTAAGAGGAAGATGGCCAGTGATAAGAATTGTCAAGCAAGGTTCCACATGGTTGTGTGCTCAAAGTTTAAATGCAAAGGTTGGTGTAAACCTCAACTGAATGGGTCTAGGAAGTTGTTTGGCCACTTACGTGAGAATTCAGACTGCTTGCCACCCGGAGGGAACAATATTGCTCAACCAAAAGACGGGTGCAAAGGCAAGGTCTGGGACCCCGGAATCCATTCTATCAATCACCACTCTTAGGGCCTGGTCACTTGCTTTAACTTACTTGAAGGCTTTCTGCGCCTAGGTTGGGATCCCGGAGGCCATTGGAATCACAAACATTGGTGGAGATTCCTGGATCAGTACAATCACAAGCCACCATAACAGGAAGCTCATCAAATGTCCAACTTAAGGACTTTAACTAAAAGTGCTAGGTGGGAGACAACCCACCATGGTATGATCGTTCCTTTTTCATTTTTATTTAGTTTTATTTGTTTTCGAATTTTATTTTATTTTATTATATTGAACCTGGAGTTTTGCATCACATTCATATTAACACTGCATTCTGCATATTTCTTTTCAGATTATCAAAAAAAAAAAGTGCCACGCGACGCGTCCGCGTCACAGGGAGAGTAAAGAAAAATTAATATGAACAGAGAGTTACGCAGGAGCAACGCTGGAGGCGTGCCAATGGCACAAATCACCCCACGCAACTGCGTCGCTGACGCGACTGCGTCATATGGGAATAATGGCCTCCCACGCGACCGCGTCACTCACACGGCCGCGTGACCTGAAATCGGCGTAAAAAGGGTGTATGGCAGAAAGTTGAGCTGGAGTTGGGCTGGACCCGTGCTAGTAGCACAAGCCCTGCCACGCGAACGCGTCACCCACGCGTCCGTGTCATATTGGAAATAAGGCCACCCTCGCGATCGCATCAACCACGCGACCGCGTCACCCTGGATTTTGGCAATACTAAGTTTTGAACAGAGAGTTGTGCGACCGCGAGGCTGCACTCGCGCCACTAGCACAAATCGAGTCACGCGATCGCGTGCCCCACGTGTTCGCGTCGCCTAACCTTATTGCGCACCACGCGACCGCGTCACCCACGCGACCGCGTCGCCAGCGTCGCACAACCTATCCAGATTAGTGCCAATTTTCTTATCTTTTCTTCTCCGAATCCTTATTCTTCTTGTCTTTTCTTATTTCTTTCTTCTTCCTTTCTTATTTTCTTTCACCTCCATTCTATTTAATTTATTTACATATTTTCATTCATTGCATTTTTGCATATTTTTATTTTCTTCTCTGAATTTTTTATTTTTCTATTGGTGTAAAAAAAAATTTTTATTCAACTGTTGCATCTTTTCTTGAATTTATTTTGGTAACTTATTTTACACTGTGGGATGATATTAATTATCTGCCAATGCCAATCTTTTATGATACTTTCACTCCATTTGCATTGACATGAGCTTGTATTGATACTTCCATTACCGACACTCATCCCCTATACAAATTTTATACCACTGGCATGACATGGCTTCTATTGTTTTCTCACTTACCTGTTGTAGCTACCATGTAAATGAGACCATTATCATTTGGCATTAACCCACCCATACTTCATTTATTTTCTTATCTTTATTTCTGGGTTACTTTTCTTCCCTTTTTCTTTCAGGATGGCCACCCGGAAGAGAACCGGAAGACATTTCCATGGGGAGACAAACAAGTCCATCTGCAAAATCCTTAGAGAAAAGCAACAGTTCAAACAACCCGTCTACCTGCAAATCTCAGCATGCACCGAGGACGGTGCAATCTTTAAGTGTGGGGAGGTCGATACCGATCTCCGTGGGTTAGTACCTTCCTATCTCAAACACCAATGTTTTATTTTTTACTTGTTAGTTGTTGCATTTGCATATTTAATTGCATGTTTATTTGATTTTATGCATTTAGTTACTACTTGGTTGAAGTAATATTTTCTTTTTCAAGAAATTTTATAGCATTTCACTAAATTTAAAAAAATTTTTTTTGTTAAATTTGTTTGAAGTTGTAATTGGAACACGGTTTTTGAGCCAAAGAACACACAACCTGTGAGATTTTGAGCTTATTTACATGGTTACATTATTTAACCATAAATATTATTCTTGTGTGTTTACTTCTCTATAATTGTGATCTTTACTCTGTTTCAGTCTATATGTCCAATATTTAGTGTATTTACATGTTTGCATATGATTGAGGCCATTATTTGATTTTAGCTCACTTATCCCAAATAAGCCTACCCTTTAAATCACCCTTGTCAGCCACTTTGAGCCTTTTAATCCCATTTATTTTATATTTTATCACATCACTAGCCTTAAGCAGAAAAACAATTAAATATCCCAAATGAATCTTTGGTTAGCTTAAGATAGAGATTGTGCATCAACTAAGTGTGGGGAAACTGTGGGAACATGCGTTAATAAGGGAATGTATCATGTTTCTAATTTATTTGAATATTGGGAATTTGGGAACCTACTCATGAAAAACTAAAATAGAAAAATAATGGAGAATCCATGTGCATTGATAAGTTCTGTTTGCTTTTATGATTCAAAAAAAAAAAAAGAAAAAAGAAAAAAAAAAGAAAAAAAGAAAAAAAGAAAAAAATATATATAATATAAATGAATAAATAAGGGGACAAAATTACCCCAATATTAAGTTTAATAAAAGATCAATGCACATGTGATAAAAAATTAAAGAAAATTTGGTACATGAGTATGGGAATTATACAAAAGTGGGAATTATGGGTAGCTAGGCATGAATTTAAAAAGTATACAGAGTATATGTATATTAGGTGAGAGCTTAGGTTAATTGAAGATTCATATTATAGCTCACTTGGCTATACATATATCCTTACCCTTACCTTAGCCCCATTACAACCTTGAAAAGACCTCATGATGTTTGCATTGGTACATTAAATATTGTTGATTGGTTAGGTGAAGAACAAAGTTTAGAAAGCATGATTAGAGAAGAGTAGAGTGATTGACCCTAGACACTTGAGAGCTAGAGTGATATACACTACCAGTAAGGGTTCAGTGCTAAATTCTATGTTCCCTGCTTTCATGAACTATCTTCTTACAAGTTTACTTGTACCTTATTTTGTATGATTTGAATTAGTGAAATCCAGTTCATATTTGTTCTTGAAAGATTTGTTTATTTTTAACCAAGTAGGTAGAAACATCTTAGCATGTAGTTACATTCATAGGTTGCATTGCATACTCTCTATCATTCCTCTTCATCTTTATAGCTTCTCTTGAGCTTAGCATGAGGACATGCTAGTGTTTAAGTGTGGGGAGGTTGATAAACCACTATTTCATGGTTTATCTTGTGCTCAATTGAGTGGTTTTTATCTACTCTTTACCCTCTTATTCATACTATTTGCATGGTTTTACATTTGCCTTCCTAATTATGTGCTTTGATTGAAAACATGCTTCCTTGGACTTATATTTGAAAACATTAATCCTCTCTTATTACCATTAGATGCCTTGATATGTGTGTTAAGTGTTTTCAGAGATTATAGGGCAGGAATGGCACAAAGGATGGAAAGGAAGCATGCAAAAGTGGAAGGAATACAATAAGTTGGAGAAATTGCTAAGCTGTCCAGCCTGACCTCTTCGCACTCAAACGGCTATAACTTTAGCTACAGAGGTCCAAATGACGCAGTTTAAGTTGCGTTGGAAAGCTAACGTTCGGGGCTTCGATTTGATATATAATATGATATAGTTTCCTTAACGCTAGGCGACGCGACCGCGTGATCCATGCAGCCGCGTCGCAGTGACGAAAAACCAGCGTGGCAAAATTCGAAACCAGCGAATTCTGGATTGTTTTTGACCCAGTTTGCGGCCCAGAAAACACAGATTAGAGGCTATAAAGTGGGGGAATGCATCCATTCATGAGGAGGCTCTCACATTCACAATTTTAGGAGTAGATGTAGTTTTTAGAGGGAGAGGTTCTCTCCTCTCTCTTAGGATTAGGATTTAGGATTTAGGATTTCTCTTAGTTTTAGGAGTGACTCTCAATCCCAGGTTTAATATTCCTTTTACTTTATATTCTCTTCTACTTTTATTCATTCTGCTACTTCAGCTGATTATTAGATATTGCCAATTTGGTTTATGGATTCCTATGTTTAATTTGATTCAATACAATTCGAAGTATTTCAGTTTATGATTGTTTTATTCTATTTAAGATTGCTTTTAAATTAATTTAGATATTTTCTTCCTTTTGGCTTTGGTTAAGTAATTGGTAACACTTGAGTTGTCAAACTCAGGAGTGGTTGAAATTGGCAGATTTTGCTTTAGTTAGGATTGCTCTAACACTAGTCTCTCCACAGGAGTTGACTAGGACTTGAGAATCAAGCTAATTAGTCCACTTGACTTAACTAAGTGGGATTAAAATCCAATTCTCATCACATTTGATAAGGATAACAAGGACAGGATTTTCGGTTCTCATACCTTGCCAAGAGTTTATTTTACAGTTATTTATTTATTTTTATTGCTCGAAAATATACCTGTGCGCATTGCCCAAACTTCCAAAACCCCCAATTTACAATCTTCATAACCAATAATAAGAACATACCTCCCTGCAATTCCTTGAGAAGACGACCCGAGGTTTGAATACTCGGTTATCAATTTTAAAAGGGGTTTGTTACTTGTGACAACCAAAACGTTTGTATGAAAGGACTTTTGAAGGTTTAGAAACTATACTTGCAACGAGGATTTATCCGCAAATTTCTAGACCACGCAAAAGTTTCTCTCATCACCGATCAATTACTATGGGCGTGCCACTTGAGCAAAGGGGCGTGGCACGCCAATGCACTATTCCAAGAAGAGCCTTCACTATGGCGTGCCACTTGGTATGAAGGCGTGGCACGCCAGCCCCAAGAAGTCACTTGGGTGTGCCACTTGAGAACCCAGACGTGGCACGCCAAGTTTGAAGAGTTCAAAAATCCATGGACGTGCCACTTGAGCAGCATGGTGTGGCACGCTGGTACAACAATCCAGAGAAGGGTCTGAAGGCAATTGAAGACTGGGCGTGCCACTTGAGCAACCAGGCGTGGCACGCCAATGCACAAAGAACCAAAAGCAAGGACTGGGCGTGCCACTTGAAGGCTGACGCGTGGCACGCCAACTACTGGAACCAAGATAAGATCATGGGCGTGCCACGCAAGCCTTTAAGTGTGGCACGGTAATATAAGTTTCCGGAGAGGATGAAGGAGGCCAATTACATGGGGCGTGCCACTTGGTATCGAAGGCGTGGCACACCACTCACCATTCTTCACTTAGGCGTGCCACTTGAGCAACCAGGCGTGGCACGCCAGTGTCATTCAGAGAGCAAAGAAGCATTGGGGCGTGCCACTTGAGTTCGTGGCGTGGCACGCCAAACAGAGGAACCACTCACTCACAAAAGGGGCGTGGCACACCGGACCCTGGGCGTGCCACGCTGGTTCAACTTTCCAGAGAAGCCTAGCCAAGCATAGAGCAAGGGCATGGCACGCCAGACCTTGAGCGTGGCATGCCAATTCAAGTTTCCAGAGGCAAAGAAAGGTGGAAAAAGGCAAGGGGCGTGCCACTTGAGTTCGAAGGCGTGGCACGCCAAGGTTGTTAGAGGGACGAGCGTGCAACTTGAAGGATTAGGCTTGGCACGCCAAGCTAGAAATGAAGGGCACGTGACACGCCAGCTGAGAAGTCACGCTTATTGAGTGTTTTCTTTTCCCTCCAAAATGTAATTTTCCTTTTTCACTTTTGTATTTCTTTTATTTTACTAGGAGTAGTATAAATACCCCCAAGGAGTACTCAAGAATGGGGTCAAGCAGTCAATTTTAGATCCACTTTTACACTTCACTTTTGAGTACTTTTTGAGCTATGAGTAGCTAACTTCCCTCTCATTGAGAGAGGGAGCTCTGTTGTACTTGATGGATTGATAATAGTGAAATTCTTCTTCTCTTCATCTTTTCTTTGATTTGCTAGAAGGAATTTCGTTCTTAATGCTTATTATTCAATTATCTTGGGAAAGAGATTGAATGCAATTGGGTTTCATGGGAACCTTGGGAAAAGAAACATGGAACCATGCTTGAAATCCTTTCTCACACTTGAGTAGAATCTGGATTTTGGTGTTTGGATATGTGACATATAATCCTCCCTCTACTTGGACCTATAATGGTGTGTGGTATAATCAGGGACCAAGCATATCTCTCTTCATGAGCAACTAGACCAAGGAATTGGCTATTGATCAAGATCTGAGAGATTGAGTCACCAAGGGATTGGGGCTCAATCAATCATGATTGCCAAGAGGTCAATGAGTTGCATGATTGAAGAGGATATAAGCTAGATTTGATCCAAAGAGACAACATCTCCCAATCTCAATGAATTTCCCCATTCTTATCTATCCATTTCTTTACAGCTTATTTTTACATTCAGCAATTCCCTATCCCCATTTACATTCAAGTCATTTATGATTCTGCACTTTACATTCTGCCATTTATATTCTTGCACTTTATTGCTTTTCTTTATATTCTAGTCATTTACATTTGTCATTTACAATTCTTCACTTTACAATCCTATTGATCCGCTTGACTAATTCATAAATTGATTAAAACTTCTCGAATTTGCCAATCTCTGTGGATACGATCCCACTCCACTGTGGGTTATTACTTGACGATAATTTTGGTGCGCTTGCCAAAAGAACTAATTCACCAATTTTGAATGAGGTGTGAATTTTAGTCATCACTAACAGGATTATATGTCATATGTCCCAAATAGTTAATGTAATTAGCAATTTAGGAGGAATTTGCTTTTAAGCTGTTGTTTAAGCGAGATAACTCTCTCAAGAATCACAAGAACTCATGTAGAATA
This sequence comes from Arachis ipaensis, assembly GCF_059453495.1. NCBI lineage: Eukaryota > Viridiplantae > Streptophyta > Magnoliopsida > Fabales > Fabaceae > Arachis > Arachis ipaensis. The sequence continues at coordinate 112,445,756 of NC_142436.1, forward strand.
AGGGTCATACTCTCGTTCCACCCAGATTCATAAGATTAAAAACGAAAACAATCCTTGAAACTGAATCAATACATTAATTAAAATAGAAAATCAATAGTCTTAATCCATAGAAATAAACAGAGCTCCTAACCTTAACCAAAGAGGTTTAGTTGCTCATGACTTACAGAGATAACAAGTGTTCTGAAAAGTGCGGAAGAGAGAAGATCCAATATGTCCCTTAAAGGGTGAATCTATTCCCTTTTATATCTAACCTAATTTGATTTGAAACTAAAATAAAATATTCAATTCTAAATCTAAAAAATTTTGTTTATAAGTAAAAATTACAAAAATAAGATAAAAGATAATAGTTGAAAGCTAAATCCCACTAAATATGCTCCCTTAGGTTTAGTTGCTTGGGATAAGCAACAGTTTATGTTTGGTGTTGTGATGAGCAGATATTTTATACGCTTTTTGGCATCATTTTCATATAGTTTTTATCATGTTTTTTTTTTTTTTTTAAGTTTTCATAGCTTTTAGTGTTAAAATCACATTTTTAGATTCTACTTTGAGTTTGGGTGTTTTTGTGTAATTTCAGGTATTTTCTGGCTGAAATTGGAGGGCTGGAGCAAAAGTCTGATTCAGATATAGAGAAAGCACTGCAGATGCTGTCCGGATCTTATCTCCTTACACTCGGAAGAGCTTTTCTGGAGCTACCAAAGTCCAAATGGAGCGTTCTTAATTGCTATGGAAATCTGACTTCTAGAGATTTTTAGCAATGTATAATAGTCTATGCTTTGCTTCAGAATAGAGGGCCCAAAACTGGCGTTCAACGCCAGCCTCTTGCCCCATTCCAGGCATCCAGCGCCCAAAAGAGGATACCAGCGTCCAAATGCCCAAAGAGGACCCCCTAGCCAGTGTTCAATGCCCTAGAGGCCTTCTAGCACGTGGATCTCATCAAAGCTCAGCACAAACACTCACCAAGTGGGCCCCAGAAGTGGATTTTAGCACTAAAAAACTGCTTTACCCTTTCTTATGTAATCCTTAGTCATTAGTTTAGTTTTTAAGGGATATTTTACATAATCGTATAGACCTCTATGCCATATTTTCGTTTATCATTGTGTTTTCTATCAGTATTAGTTTCTAAACCTCCTAGGTTGATGGGAGGAGCCCTGCTGAGTTTTATGGATTAATAAAAGTATTACTGTTTCTCTTCAATCCGTGTTTAATTTAATTCTAAGATGTATTTTCGTTCTTGAACATGATGAATGGGATGACCCATGACAATCATCTTCGTTCTTCATACTAAGACCGCGTGCCTGACAACCACCTGTGTTCTTCTTAGGTTCGTGTGAATACTTAAGTGGAAAGCATTGAATCGCCAGCTTGACTATACATCTCTTAGACGGCTAGTTCACGACTTCGTTGGGGACTTCTCGAGACACCAATTCAGCCGAGGTATGGGGAGATTAGGGTCTCTGTGGTAGAGGCAAGAACCAAGGCGCAACATCCTCTGATTCGGAAGATTTGACCTTGTCTGTGGCATTTTGAGTAGGATCTCCAAAGAGAATGAACTACAGGAACTTCACCCTCAATCAGACTGGATCCGTACTAACCATGGGGTTCAGATCTGGAAGAGTATTGGCGGCTGCTCAAACCAGCGTCAATCACATACAGCTTGCCATAGAAGAAATCATTCACAATTGAAGATGGTAAAACCAAAGTTAATCCAGAAGGACAAAGCAAGTCCAAGCCTTAACCATCTTCTTATTCTTATAATCAAACCTTGTACTTCCACCTTCTAATTCCAATAAATTCCTACCCACTTGACTAAGATCTGCAAGATAATCATAGCTTGCTTCAAACCATAATCCTCGTAGGATCGACCTTGACTTACTCAGGTATTACTTGGACAACCCAATGTACTTGATGGTTCAGTTGTACGAAGCGTGGAGATTCGTGCACCAAGTTTTTGGCACCATTGCCGAGGATTGTTCGAGTTTTTGACAGCTAACGGATTATCTTGTTGCTTAGATTAGGTAAATTTGTTTTTCTTTACAGGTTTAATTTTATTTTATATGAGTCTTTTATTTTCTTTTTAAAAATTTTCAAAAATATTTTTTTTCTTTATTAATCTTGATCTTTTTATTTGAGTCTTTTGATTTTGTTATTGTTCTTGCTTAAAGTTCAAATTTTTTTGTTTTCTTTCAAAAAATTTTTTTCAAGACCTTTTCTGTTTTTGGCTATGTATTTTCTTTTGATTTTTTTTACTTTGAGTCTTACCTATTTCTTGTTTTCTTTTTCAAAATTTGTTCAAAAATCTTTTCTTTTCTTTATTAATCTTTATCTTTTGTTTGAGTCTTTAGTTCTTGTTCTTGGTAAAAGTTTCGAATTTCTTGGTGTCTTTTTCAAAAACAAATTTCGAAAAAAGTGTCTTTTGTTTGAGTCTTGTGTCAATCCTTAAGTTTGGTGTCTCTTTATGTTTTTTCTTTTCGAAATTTCGAAAAATTATATGCTTTGATTTCAAAAAGTTTTAAGTTTGGTGTCCTTTGTACGTTCTTGTTTTCTTTGAATTCTTTGAGTTTTGTTCTTGGTGTTCTTCTTGATCTTCAAAGTGTTCTTGTTTTCTTCTTGTTTTAATCTTCAAATTTTTAAGTTTGGTGTCTTTTGGTGTTTTTCCTTTCAATTTTCGAAAATTTAGTGCCTTAGATCTAAAAATTTTAAGGTTGGTATCTTTTGGTTATTTTTCTCTTTCTTCATTAATTCAAAAAATAAAAAATATCTTTTATATCTTTATTTTACAATTATTTTTGAAAATTTCACTTAAAATTTCAAATTTTAATTTCAAAATTGTTTTCTTATCTTATCTTGGTTTTAAATTTCAAAATTCAAATCTTTTCAAAAATCTTATCCTTTTCAAAATCTTATCTTATCTTTTTATCTTTCTTTAAAATTCAAAAATTTAAAATTCAAAAATTCAAAAATCTTATCTTATCTTATTTCAAAATTCAAATTCTAAAATCCAAATTCAAATTTGAAAATTTAAAATTCAAATTTCAAAATTTTAAAATTAAACCTTTTCAAAATTCAAAATCTTTTCAAATCTTTATCTTATCTTGTTTCAAATTCAAAAATTCAAAATTTAAAATTTAAAAATTTAAAATTTAAAATTAAAATTTCAAAATTTAAAATTCAAAATTCAAAATTTAAAATTCAAAATTTAATTTTCAAATTTCAAATTTTAAATTCAAATCTTTTTAATTTTAAAACTTATCTTTTCTTAACTTCCTTATCTTATCTTTCTTACCTAACTTATCTTATCTTCTCTATCTTATCTTCTTTTAATTTTTAAAATTAAATCCTTTTCAAATCTTTTCAATTCTTTTCTTATCTTGTTGACTTTTTTTAAATATTTTTAAATTCAAAACATTTCTAATCTACTATCTTATCTTATTTTCAATTCTTTTCTTAATTAGTTACTTGTTCTCTCTCTTCTTTTTCAAAACTTTCTAACTAATTCTTGTCTCTTCTAGTTTTCAAAATCTCTTCTTCTATTTCTCTCTCTTTTTTTTGAAATTCATTAATTAATTTTTAATTCTTTTTAATTAATTAGCTTTTATTTCCGAAATAAATAAAATAAAAATAAAAATATTTTAATTACAATTTACACCTTTATCTTTTATTCTTTCTCTTCTTCTACCTTTTTCCATCATGAATCCAAATGGGAATGAGAAGTTCAGAAGAACCCTGGGGTCCTATACAAACCCCACTACTGACTTCTATCGAAGAAGTATTAGCATACCCCACATCAGAGCAGGTAGCTTTGAACTAAACCATCAACTCATTACTTTAGTGCAACAAAACTGCCAGTATTCTGGACTTTCACAGGAAGAACCTACAGAGTTTCTGGCAGATTTCTTAAAGATTGCTGATGCAGTACACAATGAGGGGGTAGACCAAGATGTTTACAGACTATTGCTCTTTCCTTTTGCTGTAAAGGACCAAGCAAAGAGGTGGTTAGATAACCAGCCCAGATCTTGCTTGAAAACTTGGAAACAGTTAGTAGACAAGTTTTTAAATCAATACTTTCCTCCAAGAAAGATGACTCAGTTGAGACTGGACATCCAAGGGTTCAAACAAGGAGATAGTAAATCTCTTTATGATGCTTGGGAGAGGTATAGAAGGATGCTAAAAAAATGTCCCACTGAAATGTTTTCAGAATGGGTACAATTAGATATCTTCTACTATGGACTTTCAGACATGGCTAAAATGTCTATGGACCACTCTGCTGGTGGTTCTATACATATGAGAAAGACCGTTGAAGAGGCTCACGAGCTTATTGAGACAGTTGCCACTAATCAACATCTGTAATCATCTACTGAGACTTCTATGAAAGGAGAGGTTAAGGCAATATTTACTGAACCTAACCCTCCAAAACAGGATAGCCCAATGACTCAGTAACTTCACACCCTTGCCTAGCAACTACTGGAATTGCAAGAGGCTTTCCGAGAAACTCAGGCTTCTAACAGGAATGTAGAAGTCCAGCTGAGTCAAACGAGGTAACAGTTATCTAACCAAATAACAGAGGAATGCCAGGCTATTCAATTGAAGAGTGGGAAATTCTTAAACACCCAACCTCAATACAACAAGAAAGAAAAGCTAACAGAGGAACACCAGACTGATGTCCAAGACGTCTCTGATGGCATTGAATTCCCAAAGAAGAATGTCATTGACGTTCAACACCAAGAAGGGGTATCCATCCCTGGCGTTGACGCCCAATTGAGGACACCAATAGGGGCGTTGAACGCCCAAAAGGAAATAGTGTTCCTGGCGTTGAACGCTAGGAAGGGGGTAGCCCAGTCATTGAATGCCAGCCTAAGGGACACCAGACACATGTAAGTGCTGGGAACACCTCTCCTAAGTAGGTTGGTGACCCTTCTTTAGGCACTATAGACACTCACCCTGCACCACTCATGGCCCTTTAGTATAAGGCCAAGTTACCATACCCTCAAAGACTTCAGAAAGCAGAAAAGGATAGGCAATTTTCCAAATTCTTAGAAGCTTTTAAGAAGCTGGAGATCAAAATCCCCTTTGCAGAGGCTCTTGAACAAATGCCTTCATATACTAAGTTCATGAAGGAAATACTGAACAACAAGAGGGATTGGAGGGAAGTAGAGTGATGAATCCATATTTGACGATATATTTTGGTTTAATTTGAATAGATTTTATCACTTAAACTCACATTTATTCATCCAAATAGCATACTTTTGTATTTTCTCCCTTAATTGAGCCTAATTATGAAAACATGATATTTTGTGCTTATTTTAATCACTTTTATCCCATTCGATACCTTGATGGTTTTGATGAGTGATTTCAGGTGTAATAGGTTGGAATGGCTTGATAAGAGTGGAAGAAAAGCATGGAATTGGGAGAAAAGATGAAGAAAACAAAGGAGAAGCACACATTGGAGTGTGCGTGCGCACAACCCCCTGTGCGTATGCACAAGAACCACATAGCCATGTGTCTGTGCGCACAACATCCTGTGCGTACGCACAAGAAGAAAATCAGCATGTGTGCGTACGTACACACCTGTGCATACACACAAGTCCCAGCACGTGAATTACTTAATGGAAATCGCTGGGGGTGATTTTTGGGCCTTCTGAAGCTGATTGAGTGCTACATCAAAGAGGGCCTCACTCCATGTGAAGGGGGGGGGAGAGAAATTAGGGTTAGTTTAGTATTATGTAGGTTGTATTCTAGGGAGAGAAGCTCCCCCTTCTCTCTAGAATTAGGGTTTGTTAGTTTAATTTCTTGTAATTTCTACTTTTAATTCTTGTTTTCATTTATTTTTCCTTGTCATTTATTGTTATTGCATCTTTGTTCTTTCCTTTTATTTGTTATTTCTATTCTTTTGTCACTTTTATGTTTAAGCACACTTTGTTATTTTAATTTACAATCAATGCAATTTATGTTTCATGTCATTTATTATTGAGTTGCTATATTTACTTTCCTTGCTTGGTAGTTGTAGCATTTATTAATTCTTGTCATTTTATCATTCTTTTTTTATATGCCCACCAAGTGTTTGACAAAATGCTTGGTTGGGTTTTTTGCCTAGTTTTTCATACTTTTGGTTTGGAAATTGGGTGATTAGGTGAAATTGAGCTGCGGATGTCTATTCCACATTCTGTGAGGATTGTTAATTGGTTTGGTTTCCCTTGACTCTAAGTGACTGATGAGCGGATAATTTATACGCTTTTTGGCATTGTTTTTAGTATGTTTTTAGCATATTTTAATTAGTTTTTATTATATTTTTATTAGTTTTTAAATAAAAATCACTCTTCTGGACTTTACTATGAGTTTGTGTGTATTTCTGTGATTTTAGATATTTTCTGGCTGAAATTGAGGGACCTGAGCAAAAATCTGATTCAGAGGCTGAAAAAGGACTGCAGATGCTGTTGGATTCTGACCTCCCTGCACTCAAAGTAGATTTTCTAGAGCTACAAAAGCCTAATTGGCGCGCTCTCAATTGCGTTGGAAAGTAGACATCCTGGGCTTTCCAACAACATTTAATAGTCCATACTTTGCCCAAGATTTGATGGCCCAAACAAGCGTTCCAAGTCAGCTCAAGAATTCTGGCGTTTAACTCCAAAATTGGCACAAAAGCTGGAGTTAAATGCCCAAACTGGCACAAAAGCTGGCGTTTAACTCCAACAAAAGTCTCTATACATGGAAGCTTCAATGCTCAGCCCAAGCACACACCATGTGGGCCCAGAAGAAGATTTCTGCATTAATTACTTATTTCTGTAACCCTGGGCTACTAGTTTTCTATAAATAGGACCTTTTGCTATTGTATTTTCATACTTTTTCATACACTTGATAGACTTTGATAGACCTTTTCACATTTGGGGGCTGGCCTCACGGCCATGCCTAGACCTTGTTCTTATGTATTTTCAATGGTGGAGTTTCTACACACCATAGATTAAGGTGTGGAGCTCTGCTGTTCTTCATGAATTAATACAAAGTACTATTGTTTTTCTATTCAACTCAAGTCTATTTCTTCTCTAAGATATTCATTCGTTCTTCAACTTGATGAATGTGATGATCCGTGACACTCATCATCATTCTCACCTATGAACATGTGCCTGACAACCACCTCTGTTCTACTAGCAATGGCTTGAATGCGTATCTCTTGGGTTTCTAATCTAAGATTGGAACCTTCGTGGTATAGGCTAGAATTATTGGTGGCCATTCCTGATATCCGGAACATCTAAACCTTGTCTGTGGTATTTTGAGTAGGATCTGGGAAGGGATGACTGTGACGAGCTTCAAACTCGCGATTGTTGGGTGTGTGACAGATGCAAAAGGATCAATGGATCCTATTCCAACATGATCGAGAACCGACAGATGATTAGCCGTACGGTGACAGCGCATTTGGAACGTTTTCACTGAGAGGACGGGAAGTAGTCATTGACAACGGTGATGCCCAACATAAAGCTTGCCATAGAAATGAGTATGAATGATTGGAAGAAGGCAATAGGAAAGCAGAGGTTCAGGAGGAACAAAGCATCTTCATACGCTTATCTGAAATTCCAACCAAAGAATTACATAAGTATCTCTATCTTTATTTTATGTTTTATTTATCTTTTAATTATCAATTCTCCATCACCATCTGAATTCGCCTGACTGAGATTTACAAGGTGACCATAGCTTGCTTCAAGCCGACAGTCTCCGTGGGATCGACCCTTACTCAGTAAGGTATTACTTAGACGACCCAGTGCACTTGCTGGTTAGTTGTGCGGAATTGTGACAAAGTGTGATTCACGTCTAAGAGCTCCAAGTCCTTTGGCGCTATTGTTGATGATTACAATTTCGCATACCAGTGACCCACTAGTGTTGACTAGGACTTAGGGATTGGAATCAATTATGCCCTTTTGACTTATCCTCGATGTAGGATTGACTAATTGGGATTAATTCACACACAATTACCATGTTTGTGGTCCACAACTAGGATAGAAATCCTTAATTATCCACTTCTTGCCAAGAGTCCTTTTTATCATTTACTGTCCATTTTCATTGCTTTTACTTTCTTTCCTTTTAATTACTTGCATGCCTTTTTATTTTCTTGCACTTTAAATTTCTTGCCAATTGCCACCATCCAACCCCCATTTCCCTATAGCCAATAATATGTACATTTCATTGCAACTCCTAGGGAAGATGACCCGGGAGCTAAATACTCTCGGTATATATATTTGTTTGTATTGTGACATCTTTAGGATTTAAACTTTGATAGTGAGAGTTTATTGTTGGTTTGGACTATACTATTAACGAAGTAATTCCTGTTTTGATCAATTCTAGATCAACGATAAATTCTCGCTCATCATAGAGATAGTAGCTCTTACTAAGGAGTGCATGATAAATCCCAATTTTGTGGTTTATCTTGTGTTATTTTAGGGGATTTTATCATCTTTTCTCACATTTATTCAATGAAATAGCATGGTTTTGTGAATCTCTCCTAATTTTTGCTTAAGAGTAAAAACATGCTTTTTAGGCCTTAAAATTGCTAATTTTAATTCACTTTAATTCCATTCGATACCTTGATATGTTTGTTAAGTGATTTCAGGATTAGAAGGCAAAGATTGGGTTGAAGAAATGAAGAAAAAGCATGCAAAAATGGAGAATTCATGAAGAAATGAGGTTTTGCTGAACTTAAAGCCACGCGTACGTGTCACCCACGCGTACGCGTGAGATGGAAATTCGCAAGCGACGTGCACGTGTCACCCCACGCGCACACGTGACCAGGAAAATTTCCAATGACGCCTACGCATGATCCATGCGTACGCGTGATAAGCGGCACGTGACTCACTTAAAGGCAAAACACTGGGAGCGATTTTTGAGCTCAAGGAGGCCCAAATCCAACTCATTTCTAATGCTTTTAAACCCAAGGATGGCAAGGGATTTCGGGGGAGACTCATAGTGTAGTTTTCATCATGTGGTAGGTAGAATTCTAGAGAGATAAGCTCTCCGTTCTCTCTAGAATTTAGGGTAGTTTAGGTTAATTTTCCTTAGATCCAACCCTTAATTGTTGTTTTGATTTAGTTTTCCCTTTTTAATTCCTTGTTATTACACCTTTGTTCTTCTAGTTCTTGTTAATTTCCTTTTCATGTCATTTTCATGATTCATGCACTCTTGTTGGTTTTAATTTCCATTAATGCAATTTACGTTTTGTTGTTCTTATTATTTAATTGAGTTGTTAGGATTGCTTTCTTACATTGGGTAGTTGTAGCTTTTATTAATTCTTGCATTTTATGATGTTTACTTTTATTGTACTCTAGGTGTTTATTGAAATGTTTTCTCTAGTTTTTGGGTAGTTCTCTTTACTCTTGGCCTAGGCTAAGGGAATTGGGTGACCTCGAGTCATTGAATCTCAATAAAATTGGTGATCTGAGAACCCTATGTGGTCAATTTGATAACCATTGACTCTAGCCTACTACTAAGTCAATTAGTAGCTAGGTTAGGACTTATGGATTGATGTTGATCAAGCCTATTTGACGTACTTAATGCTTTGAGGTAGACATTATACTTACTTCAAACATAGAGGTAGACTTAATGGGTTGGTCTCTCATAATTGTCAATATATGATTTGTTGACAAGGATGGTGATCTCAATTCCTATGCTTAGCCAAGAGTTATTTTCTTTTCTTTTATTAATTCTTGTTGTTTACATTTCTTGTTCCTTATTACAAAAACCCCAAAGCATCTCTTTATAGCCAATAATAAAGCACTTCATTGTAATTCATAGGGAGAACAACCCGGGATTGATACTCTCGGTTATTCTATTGGGGTTGAACTTTGTGACAACCAAATTAAACTTTGATTGAGCATTGCTTGTCGGTTGGGAACTATACTTGCAACGAAGTTATTTCCTCTAACCAAGAAGAAATTCTTAGCCGACGGTTTTGTTCTTTCAGTGCAATGCAGTCATTCAGAGGAAGCTTTCTCAGAAACTACAGAGACACAGAAGTGAATCCAAGAGAAGAGTGTCTGGCCCTCATTAGTACCAAGGAGGCTAAGCTTCAGATGGTACACACTGATGAGGAACTAAATGAAGAAGAGACTCAAGAAGCGGCTGGGAGCACATTATTGCACGCCCCTCTTATGGGAAGAAAGCCTGAAGTACCACACCCTCAGATGCCCCGAAAGGAGACCAAGGATGATCAATGCTCACAATTCTTGGAAGGCTCTGAAAAGATGCAAATCAATATTCCTTTTGTTGAGGTTGTGGAACAATGGTCTCTATCTACTGGAAAAAACTTCTCTGATGCTGAGAGAGGCAAATTAGTGATGAGGTTACAGAAGGATTACATGGTTATCAAGGTCCTTCAACCTCCACTATCCGCTGAAAAAGGAGGTACTTCCATGCAGAGTACAATACTGGAGCCTCCTCCCCTGGTGAAAACTCATACAGTTTCCCCAGACATCAAACTTAAGTTTGGTGTTGGGCAGTCATCACCCATCAAGGAGGAAAGTCCCAAGAAGAAAATGCATACAGAATGGAAAAACAATACAACCCCTACCCTAACAAGCAAAGAGAATCAAGCTCATTACACTAAAAGAAAGCTTGTTAGGAGGAATTCAAATCTGAGGGTACAAATCTTCTCCTCTTTTCCCATTGAGTCATTTCTATTAACTAACTGGAAGAAGAGGAAGAAAGTCAGCAATCGAGTGTCAAGCTAATAACATTAAAGAGGCGCTTGTTGGGAGGCAACCCAACCATGAGTTGCTAGAACAGAAATAGAAACAGTTAGAAACCATGAGTTATTTTTAGAATTTTCCTTTGCTTTTTAATGTTTGTGATCATGTGCAGTAGTTAGAACAGAAACAGAAATAGTCAGAGCTGAAAACAGAATACCCTAGAGTAGAGATCTTGCTGGCGTTGAACGCCAACCAGGGAGTACATTACTGACATTGAACGCCAGTGATGGGGCAGAGTCCTGGCGTTGAACGCCAGGTAGGAACACCCCAATGGGCTTCAACGCCCACTTAGAGGTACATAGCTGGCGTTGAACGCTAGCCAGGAGTAGTAGCTGGGCATTCAACGCCCACAAGGGGGTAGGGAATTCGAATTCCCTAGCCTCTCAGGACCAGTGGGTCCCACAGACCCTCCACCTACCCCAACTATCATATTTGCTCGAGGACGAGCAAAAATCTTAAGTTTGGTGTTGCAAAAGCTTTATTTTTTGACTTCTACCACTCTTGCAAAGAGTCATGAGGGAAGAACAACAGAGACCGGGGCGTGACATAGAAGAGATCAAGCACTACATTGGATCCTTAAGGAGGAGTAATAGTGATAAACCCCGATTTTGTGGTTTATCTTGTGCTTATTTTGGGGGATTTTATCAATATTTCTCACACTTATTCGCAAGAAATGCATGGTTTTGTGTTCACTTCCCAATATTGCTCCATGATGGAAAACATGCTTATTTTGCCTTAAAATTGCCATATTTTAATCCTCTTCTATTTCCATTCGATGCCGTGATGTATTTGTTGAGTAATTTCAGAAATTATAGGGTAAGAATGACTTAGAAGAGAGGGAGAAAGCATGTACAAAGAGGGAGGAACATGAAGAATTAAAATCTTGGGAAAAGCAGCATCGGCGCGCCCGCGCACTCCACGCGGACGCGTAGATGGGATTGGCTGGAAGCGGCGCACAAGTATGGACGCATCCGCGCAGATCAGAAGATTGCTATCGACGCGCACGCGCACTTGGCGCGCACGCACGCATGGCGTGCACGCGTGGGAAGCTGCACGTGATCTCATTAAAGAAAATCGTGCCTGGCGATTTCTGAGGCTCATCAGGCCCAATTTCAAGATGTTTCTGCATGGAAAAGACCCAAGGATGCTAGGGGGAAAGGGGGGATCAATCATTTCTACACTAAGACATAATTTTAGCTAGTTTTTGGTTCTTTGGTTATTCTAGAGAGAGAAACCCTTGTTCCTCTCTAGATCTAGTTTTAATTTGATTTTCCCTTATTGATTTATGAATTGGATCTTGTTAATTACTAGTTTTAATTGTTCAATTTGAATTCCTTGTTATAATTTTGCTTATATCTAGTGATAGTTTTATGAATTCTTGTCAATTGTCATTTTAGACCCATTTCATGAAAGTTGTGAATCTTTACTTGTTGATGTTACATTAATGATTTCTATGTTTAATCTTGTTGTTTGGATGATTGTATGTTGATAATTGTTAGTGGGTACTTGTAGATTTCAATTTAATTGCTATTTTGAACATGTCTTTTGTTAATGCTTACTGGTGCACGAAATTGTGATGTCCAGGCTCGAACAATCCCTGGCAACGTGAGCAACTTGGTACGCGTAATCGTGATTACACTTTAATTATGTAAAATTCATGGCTCTTTCTTCCCCTGGCAATGGCGCCAATAACATGGTGCCAATACCATGGTTCACAACTTCGATACAACTAACCAGCAAGTGCACTGGGTCGTCCAAGTAATACCTTACGTGAGTAAGGGTCGAATCCCACGAAGATTGTTGGTATGAAGCAAGCTATGGTCACCTTGTAAATCTCAGTCAGGTGGATATAAAATAATCATGGAGATTTCGAATAATAAATAATAGAATAGGGATAGAGATACTTATGTAAATCATTGGTAGGAATTTCAGATAAGCGAATGGAGATGCTTTCGTTTCTCTGAACCTCTGCTTTCCTGCTATCTTCATCCAATCAGTCTCACTCCTTTCCATGGCTGGCTTTATGTGATACATCACCACTGTCAATGGCTACTTTTGGTCATCTCTCAGGAAAATGATCCAATGCCCTGTCACGGCACGGCTAATCGTCTGGAGGCATCACCCTTGCCAATGGCTTCATCTTATCCTCTCAGTGAATAATATGCTCACGCACCCTGTCACGGCACGGCTATTCATCTGTCGGTTCTCGATCATGCTGGAATAGGATTTACTATCCTTTTGCGTCTGTCACTAACGCCCTGCAATTGCGAGTTAGGAGCTCGTCACAGTCATTCAATCATTGAATCCTACTCGGAATACCACAGACAAGGTTTAGACCTTCCGGATTCTCTTGAATGCCACCATCATTCTAGCTTACGCCACGAAGATTCTGGTTAAGAGATCTAAGAGATATTCATTCTAGCTTATTTCATGTAGAACAGAAGTGTTTGTCAGGCACGCGTTCATAAGGGAGAAGGATGATGAGCGTCACACATAATCATCACCTTCATCACGTTCTTGGGTGCGAGTGGATATCTTAGAAGAGAAATAAGAAGAATTGAATAGAAAACAGTAGTACTTTGCATTAATCCTTGAAGAACAGCAGAGCTCCACACCTTAATCTATGGAGTATAGAAACTCTACCGTTGAAAATACATAAGTGAAGGTCCAGGCATGGCCGAGATGGCTAGCCCCCTTGGTCTAAGAACAATGCGTTCAAAGATGATCCTAAGATCCTAAGATGATCAAAAGATTAAAACTGAGACCAAAGATGTCTAATACAATAGTAAGAGGTCCTATTTATAATAAACTAGCTACTAGGGTTTACATGAGTAAGTAATTGATGCATAAATCCACTTCCGGGGCCCACTTGGTGTGTGTTTGGGCTGAGCTTAAGTGTAGCACGTGAAGAGGCCATTGGTGGAGTTGAACGCCAGGTTTTGATCCATTTCTGGCGTTCAACTCTGGTTTTGGATCCTTTTCTGGCGCTGGACGCCAGATTTGGGCAGAGAGCTGGCGTTGAACGCCAGTTTACGTCGTCTATTCTAGGCCAAAGTATGGACTATTATATATTGCTGGAAAGCCCTGGATGTCTAATTTCCAACGCAATTGGAAGCGAGCCATTTCGAGTTCTGTAGCTCCAGAAAATCCACTTTGAGGGCAGGGAGGTCAGAATCCAACAGCATCAGTAGTCCTTTTTCAACCTCTGAATCTGATTTCTGCTCAAGTCCCTCAATTTCAGCCAGAAAATACCTGAAATCACAGAAAAACACACAAACTCATAGTAAAGTCCAGAAATGTGAATTTAACATAAAAACTAATGAAAACATCCCTAAAAGTAACTAGATCCTACTAAAAACATACTAAAAACAATGCCAAAAAGCGTATAAATTATCTGCTCATCACAACACCAAACTTAAATTGTTGCTTGTCCCCAAGCAACTGAAAATCAAATAGGATAAAAAGAAGAGAATATACTATAAATTCCAAACTATCAATGAAACAGAGCTTCAATCATATGAGCGGGACTTATAGCTTTTTGCCTCTTGAATAGTTTTGGCATCTCACTTTATCCATTGAGGTTCATAATGATTGGCATCTATAGGAACTTCAGATTCCGAATAGTGTTATTGACTCTCCTAGTTCAGTATGATGATTCTTGAACACAGCTCCTTTATGAGTCTTGGCCGTGGCCCTAAGCACTTTGTTTTCCAGTATTACCACCGGATACATAAATGCCACAGACACATAATTGGGTGAACCTTTTCAGATTGTGACTCAGCTTTGCTAAAGTCCCCAATTAGAGGTGTCCAGGGTTCTTAAGCACACTCTTTGTTTGCTTTGGACCTTGACTTTAACCGCTCAGTCTCAAGTTTTCACTTGACACCTACACGCCACAAGCACATGGTTAGGGACAGCTTGGTTTAGCCGCTTAGACCAGGATTTTATTCCTTTAGGCCCTCCTATCCACTGATGCTCAAAGCCTTGGGATCCTTTTTATTTGCCCTTGCCTTTTGGTTTTAAGGGTTATTGGCTTTTTCTGCTTGCTTTTTCTTTTTCTTTCTATTTTTTTTCGCTCCTTTTTTTTCTTCTTTTTTTTTCTGCAAGCTTTGTTCTTTGCTGCTTTTTCTTGCTTCAAGAATCATTTTTATGATTTTTCAGATTATCAAATAACATGTCTCCTAGTCATCATTCTTTCAAGAGCCAACATATTTAACATTCTTAAACCACAACTTCAAAAGACATATGCACTGTTCAAGCATACATTCAGAAAACAAGAAGCATTGTCACCACATCAATATAATTAAGCTAAGTTCAAGGATAAATTCGAAACTCATGTACTTCTTGTTCTTTTGAATTAAAACATTTTCCATTTAAGAGAGGTGATGGATTCATAGGACATTCATAACTTTAAGACAAAGTTACTAACTACTAATGATCATGTAATGAAGACACAAACATAGATAAGCACATAACATATAAAACGAAAAACAGAAGAAAGAAGAACAAGGAATGAATCCACCTTAGTGATGGTGGCGTTTCCTTCTTGAGGAACCAATGATGTCCTTGAGCTCTTCTATGTCTCTTCCTTGTCTTTGTTGCTCCTCCCTCATTGCTTTTTGATCTTCTCTTATTTCATGAAGCATGATGGAGTGCTCTTGATGTTCCACCCTTAGTTGTCCCATATTGGAACTCAATTCTCCTAGGGAGGTGTTGATTTGCTCCCAATAATTTTGTGGAGGAAAGTGCATTTGAGGCATCTCCGGGATCTCATGGTGGTGAGCTTCTTGCGCCTCTTGAGCTCCATGAATGGGCTCTCTTGCTTGCTCCATCTTTTTCTTAGTGATGGGCTTCTCTTCCTTAATAGGAATGTCTCCTTCTATGAAAGCTCCAGCTGAGTAACATAGATGGCAAATGAGGTGAGGGAAGGCTAACCTTGCCATAGTGGAGGACTTGTCAGCCACCTTGTAGAGTTCTTGAGGTATAATCTCATGAACTTCCACCTCTTCTCCAATCATGATGCTATGGATCATGATGGCCCGGTCTATAGTAACTTCAGACCGGTTGCTAGTGGGAATGATTGAGCATTGAATGAACTCCAACCATCCTCTAGCTATAGGCTTGAGGTCCAATCTTCTTAGTTGAACCGGCTTGCCTTTGGAGTCAACCTTCCATTGAGCTCCTTCTACACATATGTCCATAAGGACTTGGTCCAACCTTTGATCAAAGTTGACTCTCCTTGTGTAGGGGCGTGCGTTCTCTTCCATGTATGGCAAGTTGAACGCCAACCTCACATTTTCCGGACTAAAATCTAAGTATTTCCCCCGAACCATTGTAACATAGTTCTTTGGATCCGGGTTCTTACTTTGATCATGGTTCTTGGTGATCCATGTATTGGCATAGAACTCTTGAACCATTAGGATGCCGACTTGTTGGATGGGATTTGTTAGAACTTCCAAACCTCTTCTTTGAATTTCATGTCGGATCTCCGGATACTCATTTCTTTTGAGTTTAAAAGGGACCTCAGGGACCACCTTCTTTTTGGCCACAACATCATAGAAGTGGTCTTGATGGGCTTTGGAGATGAACCTTTCCATCTCCCATGACTCGGATGTGGAAGCTTTTATCTTCCCTTTCCCTCTTCTAGAGGATTCTTCGGTCTTAGATGCCATCAATGGTAATGGAAAAACAAAAAAAGCTATGCTTTTACCACACCAAACTTAGAATATTGCTCGCCCTCGAGCAATAAACAAAAGAATAGAAGAAGAAGAAGAAGAAGAAATATGGAGAGGGAGAGGGAGATGTGGTTTCGGCCAAGAAGGGTGTAGAGGGGTGTGTTGTGTGAATTTGATGAAGAATAGAGGGCTTTATATAGGGAAGGGAGGGGGGGTTAAGGTTCGGCCATATGGGTGGGTTTGGGTGGGAAATTGGTTTTGAATTTTGAAGGTAGGTGGAGTTTATGAGGTAGTTTTATGGGGAAGAGTGGATGGATGTGAGTGGTGAAGAGGTGATGGGGAAGAGAGTTTGAGGTGATTGGTGAAGGGTTTTTGGGGAAGAGTGTTTATGGGGTTGTGTGAAAGAGAGTGGTGAGAAGAAGTGAGTGGAGGTAGGTGGGGATCCTGTGGGGTCCACAGATCTTGAGTGGATCCTGTGGGGTCCACAGATCCTGAGTGGATCCTGAGGTGTCAAGGCATTTACATCCCTGCACCCATTAGGCATGTAAAAATGCCTTTGTACCCAACTCTGGGCGTTCAGCGCCAGGTTGGTGGCCATTTTGGGCGTTCAACGCCCATTTGTGTGCCATTTCTGGTGTTTGAACACCAGAACCATGCTTGTTCTGGCATTCAGCACCTAGAAGCTGCCCATTTTGGGCGTTCAGCGCCAGAACCATGCTCTGTTCTGGCGCTGAACGCCAGACAGATGCTCCTCCAGGGTGTGATTTTTCTTCTGCTGTTTTTGATTCCGTTTTCAATTTTTATATTTATTTTGTGACTCCACATGATCATGAACCTAAGAAAACATGAAAAACAATAAAAATAAGAATTAGATAAACATTGGGTTGCCTCCCAACAAGCGCTTCTTTAATGTCAATAGCTTGACAGTGGGCTCTCATGGAGCCTCACAGATGTGCAGAGCTTTGTTGAAACTCTCCAACACCAAACTTAGAGTTTGGATATGGGAGTTCAACACCAAACTTAGAGTTTGGTTGTGGCCTCCCAACACCAAACTTAGAGTTTGACTGTGGGGCTTTGGTTGACTCTGCTTGGAGAGAAGCTTTTTCTGCTTCCTCTCCATAGTTGTAGAGGGAGATCCTTGAGTTTTAAACACAAGGGAGTCCTCATTCCATTGAAGGACTATTTCACCTCTGTCAACATCAATCACAGCTCTTGCTGTGGCCAGGAAAGGTCTTCCTAGGATGATGGATTCATCCTCTTCCTTTCCAGTATCCAGGACTATGAAATCAGTAGGTATGTAAAGGCCCTCAACCTTTACTAATACATCTTCTACTTGTCCATAAGCCTGTTTTCTTGAGCTGTCTGCCATCTCTAGTGAGATTTTAGCAGCTTGCACCCCATAGATTCCCAGTTTCTCTATTACAGAGAGGGGCATGAGGTTTATTCCTGAACCAAGGTCACACAGAGCTTTAAAGATCATAGTGCCTATGGTACATGGTATTATGAACTTTCCAGGATCCTGTCTCTTCTGAGGTAATGTCAGTTGATCCAGATCACTCAGTTCATTGATGAACAAGGGAGGTTCAACTTCCCAAGTATCAATGCCAAATAATTTGGCATTCAGCTTCATGATTGCACCAAGAAACTTGGCAGTTTGCTCATCAGTAACATCCTCATTCTCTTCAGAAGAGGAATACTCATCAGAGCTCATGAAGGGCATAAGGAAGTTCAATGGAATCTCTATGGTCTCTAGATGAGCCTCAGAGTCCTTTGGTTCCTCAGAGGGAAGCTCTTTATTGATCACTGGATGTCCCAGGAGGTCTTCCCCCTTGGGATTCACGTCCTCTCCTCTCCTCACAGGTTCGGCCAAGGTGCTTATGTCAATGGCCTTGCACTCTCTTTTTGGATTCTCTTCTGTATTGCTTGGGAGAGTACTAGGAGGGATTTCAGTGATCCTTTTACTCTGCTGGCCCACTTGTGCTTCCAAGTTTCTAATGGAAGACCTTGTTTCATTCATGAAACTTACAGTGGCCTTGGACAGATCAGAGACTAAATTTGCTAAATTAGAAGTATTTTGTTCAGATTTCTCTGTCTGTTGCTGAGTTGATGATGGAAAAGGCTTGCTATTGCTAAATCTGTTTCTTCCACCATTATTAAAGCCTTGTTGAGGCTTTTGATCCTTCCATGAGAAATTTGGATGATTTCTCCATGTTGAGTTATAGGTGTTTCCATAAGGTTCACCTAAGTAATTTACCTCTGCTATTGCAGGGTTCTCAGGATCATAGGCTTCTTCTTCAGAAGATGCCTCTTGAGTACTGTTGGATGCAGCTTGCATTCCATGCAAACTCTGAGAGATCATATTGACTTGCTGAGTCAATATTTTATTCTGAGCCAATATGACATTCAGAGTATCAACTTCAAGAACTCCATTCTTCATAGGCGTCCCATTACTCACAGGATTCCTTTCAGAAGTGTACATGAACTGGTTATTAGCAACCATGTCAATGAGTTCTTGAGCTTCTGCAGGCGTTTTCTTTAGGTGAATGGATCCACCTGCAGAAGTGTCCAGTGACATCTTTGATAGCTCAGATAAACCATCATAGAATATATCCAGGATGGTCCATTCTGAAAGCATGTCAGAAGGACACTTTTTGGTCAACTGTTTGTATCTTTCCCAAGCTTCATAGAGGGATTCACCTTCTTTCTGTCTGAAGGTTTGAACATTAGCTCTAAGCTTGCTCAGCTTTTGAGGAGGAAAGTACTTGGCTAAGAAAGCCGTGACCAGCTTATCCCACGAGTTCAGGCTGTCTTTAGGTTGAGAGTCCAACCATAATCTAGCTCTGTCTCTTACAGCAAAGGGGAAAAGCATGAGCCTGTAGACTTCAGGATCTACTCCATTAGTCTTAACAGTATCACATATCTACAAGAATTCAGTTAAGAACTGAAAAGGATCTTCAGATGGAAGTCCATGAAACTTGCAGTTCTGCTGCATCAGAGAAACTAATTGAGGTTTCAGCTCAAAGTTGTTTGCTCCAATGGCAGGAATGGAGATGCTTCTTCCATGTAAATTGGAATTAGGTGCAGTAAAGTCACCAAGCATCTTCCTTACATTATTATTATTTTCGGCTGCCATCTCCTCTTCCTGTTCGAAAATTTCTGAAAGATTATCTCTGGATTGTTGTAATTTAGCTTCTCTTAATTTTATCTTCAGAGTCCTTTCAGGTTCTGGATCTGCTTCCACAAGAATGTTCTTATCCTTGCTCCTGCTCATATGACAAAGAAGAAGGCACAGAAAAATAATGATAATAATAGAGATCCTTTATACCACAGTATAGGGATCCCTGTGTGAGTAGAAGAAGAGGGGGAGACAAAGAATGTAATATAATGGAAGAAACACAACTGTGAGGAGGCTAGAGATGTGAGATGAGATGTTAGGATATGAATGAATAAATAGAGTAAGATGGGGGAGGGAAAATTTTCGAAAATTATTTTGAAAAAGAGTTAGTGATTTTTGAAAATAGTTTTTGAAAAATGTTTAGTATTTTTTTTTCGAAATTTTTTTGAAATCAGAAATAAAAATAAAAATAATTAGTTAATTAAAAAGAAATTTTTGAAAAAGGGGGAGATATTTTCAAAAATTAGAAAGAGAGAATTAGTTAGGTGGTTTTGAAAAAGTTAAGAAACAAACAAAAAGTTAGTTAGTTAGTTGAAACAAATTTTGAAAACCAATTTTGAAAAGATAAGAAGTTAGGAAGTTAGAGAAGATATTTTGAAATCATATTTTAGAAAAAGATAAGAAGATATTTTTGAAAAGATATGATTGAAATTAGTTTTGAAAAAGATTTGATTTTTAAAATCACAATTAATGACTTGATTCATAAGAAATCACAAGATATGATTCTAGAACTTAAAGTTTGAATCTTTCTTAACAAGCAAGTAACAAACTTCAAATTTTTGAATCAAAACATTAATTGATTATGTTATTTTCTAAAATTTGGTCTAAAAATAAGAAAAAGATTTTTGAAAAATATTTTTGGAATTTTCGAAAATAACTAAGAATTTTGAAAAAGATTTGATTTTTGAAAAAGATTTTGAAAAAGATAAGATTTTCAAATTGAAAATTTGATTTGACTCATAAGAAACAACTTGATTTTAAAAATTTTTGAAAAAGTCAACCCAAATTTTCGAATTTGATGAGAGAAAAGAGGAAGATATTTTTTTTGATTTTTTGAATTTTTATGAAAAACATGAAAATTATGCAATGCATGAAATTTTTTTAGATCAAAAAAATGAATGCATGCAAGAATGCTATGAATGTCAAGATGAACACCAAGAACACTATGAATGTCAAGATGAACATCATAGACACCATTTTGAAAAATTTTTAATGCAAAGAAAACATGCAAGACACCAAACTTAGAATTCTTTAATGCTTAGGCACTAAGAATTCAAAAATGCATATGATAAACATGAAAAGACACAAAACAAAAAATCATCAAGATCAAACAAGAAGACTTACCAAGAACAACTTGAAGATCATGAAGAACACTATGAATGCATGAAATTTTCGAAAAATGTAAGATGCATATGCAATTGACACCAAACTTATAACATGACTCAAGACTCAAACAAGAAACACAAAAATATTTTTTTTTTTATTTTTACGATTTTCTAATTTTTTTTGGATTTTTTTTTCGAAAATTAATTGAAAGAGAAAAATAAGGATTCCAAAATTTTTAATATGAATTCCAGGAATCTTGCATTCTTAGTCTAAAGCTTCAGTCCAGGAATTAGACATGGCTCACTAGCCAGCCAAGCTTTCAAAGAAACCTCCAGTCCAAAACACTAGACATGGCCAATGGCCAGCCAAGCTTCAGCATTTAACACTAGAGTATATTGCTCTTGATAACAAATTGCTGCTCATCATTTATCAAGTATGTAACTTACCTCTGATGGTTTGGAAGCCTCAGTCCAAAAGAATTTAGACATGGCTTTACAGCCAGCCAGGCTTCACATGCTTCATGAAACACTAGAATTCATTCTTAAAAATTCTGAATAAATTTTATTTTTGAAAACATTTTTATTTTTTTCGAAAACAGATGAGAAAATTTTAGAAATATTTTTGAAAGAATTTTTTTTTGAAAACAAAACGAAAAGAAAATTACCTAATCTGAGCAACAAGATGAGCCATCAGTTGTCCAAACTCGAACAATCCCCGGCAACGGTGCCAAAAACTTGGTGCACGAAATTGTGATGTCCAGGCTCGAACAATCCCTGGCAACGTGAGCAACTTGGTACGCGTAATCGTGATTACACTTTAATTATGTAAAATTCATGGCTCTTTCTTCCCCTGGAAATGGCGCCAATAACATGGTGCCAATACCATGGTTCACAACTTCGATACAACTAACCAGCAAGTGCACTGGGTCGTCCAAGTAATACCTTACGTGAGTAAGGGTCGAATCCCACGGAGATTGTTGGTATGAAGCAAGCTATGGTCACCTTGTAAATCTCAGTCAGGCGGATATAAAATAATCATGGAGTTTTTGAATAATAAATAATAGAATAGGGATAGAGATACTTATGTAATCATTGGTAGGAATTTCAGATAAGCGAATGGAGATGCTTTCGTTCCTCTGAACCTCTGCTTTCCTGCTATCTTCATCCAATCAGTCTCACTCCTTTCCATGGCTGGCTTTATGTGATACATCACCACTGTCAATGGCTACTTTCGGTCATCTCTCAGGAAAATGATCCAATGCCCTGTCACGGCACGGCTAATCGTCTGGAGGCATCACCCTTGCCAATGTCTTCATCTTATCCTCTCAGTGAATAATATTCTCACGCACCCTGTCATGGCACGACTATTCATCTGTCGGTTCTCGATCATGCTGGAATAGGATTTACTATCCTTATGCGTCTGTCACTAACGCCCTGCAATCGCGAGTTAGGAGCTCGTCAGAGTCATTCAATCATTGAATCCTACTCGGAATACCACAGACAAGGTTTAGACCTTCCGGATTCTCTTGAATGCCGCCATCATTCTAGCTTACGCCACGAAGATTCTGGTTAAGAGATCTAAGAGATATTCATTCTAGCTTATTTCATGTAGAACAGAAGTGTTTGTCAGGCACGCGTTCATAAGGGAGAAGGATGATGAGCGTCACACATAATCATCACCTTCATCACGTTCTTGGGTGCGAATGGATATCTTAGAAGAGAAATAAGAAGAATTGAATAGAAAACAGTAGTACTTTGCATTAATCCTTGAAGAACAGCAGAGCTCCACACCTTAATCTATGGAGTGTAGAAACTCTACCGTTGAAAATACATAAGTGAAGGTCCAGGCATGGCCGAGATGGCCAGCCCCCTTGGTCTAAGAACAATGCGTTCAAAGATGATCCTAAGATCCTAAGATGATCAAAATATTAAAACTGAGACCAAAGATGTCTAATACAATAGTAAGAGGTCCTATTTATAATAAACTAGCTACTAGGGTTTACATGAGTAAGTAATTGATGCATAAATCCACTTCCGGGGCCCACCTGGTGTGTGTTTGGGCTGAGCTTAAGTGTAGCACGTGCAGAGGCCATTGGTGGAGTTGAACGCCAGGTTTTGATCCATTTCTGGCGTTCAACTCTGGTTTTGGATCCTTTTCTGGCGCTGGACGCCAGATTTGGGCAAAGAGCTGGCGTTGAATGCCAGTTTACGTCGTCTATTCTAGGCCAAAGTATGGACTATTATATATTTCTGGAAAGCCCTGGATGTCTAATTTCCAACGCAATTGGAAGCGAGCCATTTCGAGTTCTGTAGCTCCAAAAAATCCACTTTGAGTGCAGGGAGGTCAGAATCCAACAGCATCAGTAGTCCTTTTTCAACCTCTGAATCTGATTTCTGCTCAAGTCCCTCAATTTCAGCCAGAAAATACCTGAAATCACAGAAAAACACACAAACTCATAGTAAAGTCCAGAAATGTGAATTTAACATAAAAACTAATGAAAACATCCCTAAAAGTAACTAGATCCTACTAAAAACATACTAAAAACAATGCCAAAAAGCGTATAAATTATCCGCTCATCACTTACCTAGTGTTCGATGTATTGTTTACTTTGATTATGGAGTAGTCTTCTTTACTCTTGGCCTAGTTCAAGCGAATTGGGTAAACTTGAGTCATTGGGTCTAATGGATTTGATGATTTGGGAGCCCTTGGTGGTCAATTTGATACTCATTGATGCCAACCCACTACTAATCCAATTAGTAGGTAGTTGGGACTTATGGGTTGATGTTATCAAAGCCATTTGACGTACTTCAAGTCTAGGAGTAGATATCACGTACTTAAGACTTTGAGGGTAGACTTAATGAGCTTGGTTCCTCATAATTGTCAAGATACGGTTGTTAGACAAGGATCGTGACCCCAATTCCCATGCCTAGCCAAGAATTGCTTTTATTATTCATATTTGAAAACCAATTTTCCCAAATTATTTGCTTTAGTTACAGTTTCTTGCTTGGTTTATAATAGAATTAAGTGGAATGTTGCTTGTTCATTGGAATTGCTCATGTTTTGCTTAGATAGTTGAATTAGTTTGTTGCAATTTAAGAATACTTGCTTGTTAAGATTCCCATTTATTTTTATGCTCATAACTCACAACCCCGTATTTCTAACCAATGTTGAAGCACATGTTTGCCCATTCCTTGTGAGACGACCCGAGATTTGAATACTTCGGTTATTTCTATTGGGGTTGAACTTGTGACAACCAAATCCCTCTCTAAATTTGACCCCCGAGGATTGTTGTTGGTAGAGCTATACTTGCACCGTGGTTTTATTGGAGAAAATCTTTACCAATACACCCTTGGGAGCCTATCAAATTTTTGGCGCCATTGCCGGGGAATGGTTGCAACATATGCCTTGATATTGGTTATGTGAATATATGAATATTGTAGATATTTTACTTCTCTCAATACTTAGCTATAGTTTAGATTTCTTTTGCATTTGTGCTATGACTTTCAAGTTTGATGACTCGGTCTCAACCGAATTCTAGCTTAGCCAATTTTGATCCTGAGATCGAAAGAGCTTTGTTACACACTCGGCAAGCTAGACGGCGGTTGGACTATACGCCTAGTACTCTTGAGGAAAATACCGAATCACTAGACGTCACCGAGAGTGACTTGGAGTCCGCTACTTCCTATTCTTCTGTTGACACTACTAATACATCTTTGCATCCTACAGGTGAGCCACACATGGCAGAGCCACGCCGGATCACTTTGCATGAGCAAGGAGCTCCGGATATCATACTTCAACCGTTGCAAGCAAGGTATCCTAACCTTGATCCAAACTTTGAGTTGAAGAGTAGCTTGATAAATCTACATCCTAAGTATCATGGGTTGCCGGGTCAAGACCCCATCCGACATTTGAAGGATTTTCAAGTTGCTTGTTCTACGGCTCGAAGGCATGGAGCCGATGAGGTAGCTATCATGGTTTTTTGCCTTCCCTTTCTCTCTTGAAGCGCAAGCAAAAACATGGTTCTACTCGCTACCGGATGAGATTGTGACAAATTGGGATTTCTTGAGAAGAGAGGTTCTTGATAAGTTCTTCCCACCGGAGAAGACCGACTACATCCGGAAAGAGATTTCGGGTATAATGCAAAGAGACCAAGAGAGTTTGTACGAGTATTGGTCTCGGTTCAAGAGGCTATTGGAGTCATGTCCACACCACGGAATGACCACTCACTTGCTCATTAGCTACTTTACCGGAGGTCTTTGTGCGGAAGATAGAAGATTACTCACCGCTTCTAGTCGCGGTTCCCTTTCGAAAAACAAGACGGAGGTAGAAGCTTGGAATTTGATAAAGGATGTTGCCGAAGCTACACAACACACAAGGGTGAGAAGTAATCCTCTCAAGGGTGTGGTAGAACCATCCCCCTCCGAAGCAAGTCTAACCAAGGCACGTGGGGATATGACCACCTTCCTTACACAAATCCAAAGGGATCAAAAGGAATACTACTCCATCCAAGCCGTCCAAGCCCCACCTCCGGTTGCTCAACTTGAAGGCCTCCTAGAATTTGTGGTTTGTGCTCTAGCACCACACATTACACCGACCAATGCCATCAAATTCAAGAGGAACATGCCCTTGTGGTAGCCAATGTGAATTACAACAACCGTCCACCCTTGATGAAGAAGGCGAAGAAGACACCGGAGTTTGAATTGAACATGCTTCAAGTGTTCAAAAAGGTTGAGGTAACCATACCACTCCTTGATGCTATTCAACAAATTCCAAAGTATGCAAAATTTTTGAAAGACTTGTGTACACACAAGGATAGGATAAGAGAATTGGAGACATTATCCTTGGGTAGTTCAATTTCTTCCTTGATGGAACCTATTCCAAGAAAATGTGGAGACCCTGGACCGTGCTTAGTGTCTTGTTGTATTGGTGGATACACTTTTCATGATTGTATGTGTGACTTGGAAGCTTGTGTAAGCATCATGCCACTTTCTATCTATGTGCGGTTGAATTTAGCTCAGTTAAAGAAGTCGGCGGCGAGATTTGCCTTAGCCGATAAGAGTGTGATCACAGTGATGGGGATAGCGGAAGATGTACTCGTGGCAATTAAAATTTGGTTTTTCCGGTTGACTTTTACATCCTTGAAATGCCTCCAACAGAAAATAGAAGCTCCTCCTCCGTTCTACTTGGTAGACCCTTCCTCAAAACCTCCAAATTCAAGTTAGATGCCTTCACCGGTATATATTCCTTTGGGGTTGGAGACAAGACTATCAAGTTCAATTTAGAGGAAGCCATGAAACATTCTCCCGAAGAACATTCTGTGCTACGATGTGATGTGATTGATGAAGTGGTAGCGGAAGTGCAAGAAGAAGACAATGACAAGTTGTGCTACCCCATTGTTGAGGAGACGGATGACCAAGAAGATGAACATGAAGAATTTGTCGAGAATAAATCCCATGAGATTGATGAAAAGGAACCTCAACTTGAGATAAAAAGTGAATTGAAGCCCCTTCTATCTCATTTGAAGTATGCTTTCTTAGAGGATAACCAAAGGTTTCCGGTCATTATTGCTAGTGAGCTCTCAAGTGAAGAAGAGGGAAAGCTCCTAGATGTTCTCAGAGAGTACAG
Organism: Arachis ipaensis; assembly: GCF_059453495.1. NCBI lineage: Eukaryota > Viridiplantae > Streptophyta > Magnoliopsida > Fabales > Fabaceae > Arachis > Arachis ipaensis. The sequence continues at coordinate 112,472,284 of NC_142436.1, forward strand.
GAAAGCAATAGGATGGAGCCTAGCGGATATTGTGGGAATTGACTCCCGCAAGTGCATGCATAGGATATTTCTCCAAGATGGAGCTAAGCCGGTTAGGCAACCGCAAAGGAGGCTCAACCCAACCATCCTCAATGTAGTGAAGAAAGAGGTCACCCGATTACTGGATGCGGATATCATATACCCAATTTCCGACAGTGAGTGGGTGAGCCCGGTTCAAGTTGTCCCCAAGAAGTCGGGCATCACAACGGTCGAGAAGGACGACGGTGAAATGGTCACTAAAAGAGTACAAAATGTGTGGCGAGTATGTATTGACTACAGAAGATTGAACGCCGCCACACGGAAGGACCATTACCCCTTACCCTTCATCGATTAGATGCTAGACCGCATGGCAGGTAAATCTCACTACTGCTTTCTTGATGGATTTATTGGCTACTTCCAGATACATATTACTCCTGAAGATCAGGAGAAGACCACGTTTACTTATCCGTTTGGCACCTTTGCCTATAAAAGGATGCCATTTGGACTATGTAACGCACCCGCTACTTTTCAGTGGCGCATGACGAGTGTCTTCTCCCATCTAATGGAGAATTGCCTGGAAGTCTTTATGGACGACTTCAGCGTTTATGGTACTTCATTCAATTTTTGTTTAGAGAGCTTGGCCAAGGTCCTAGCTAGATGTGTTGACACTAACCTTGTCTTAAATTTTGAAAAATGTCACTTTATGGTACAACAAAGTATAGTGTTAGGACATGTAGTATCTCATGAAGGCATTTCTGTAGACCCGGCCAAGGTCGATGTTATCACCACTTTGCCTCACCCCTCATCCGTGAGGGAGGTCCGCTCGTTTTTGGGACATGCAGGATTTTATAGGCGCTTTATCAAGGACTTCAGCAGGATTGCTTTGCCATTGTTGCGCCTACTCCAAAAAAATGTGGATTTTGAGTTTGATGGTGAATGTGTAAAAGCTTTTGAAGAGCTAAGGAGAGTTCTTACCACGGCACCAATTGTGAGAGGCCCCAACTGGACGTTGCCATTTGAGATAATGTGCGATGCGTCAAACCATGCTGTGGGTGCCGCGCTTGCACAGCGCGATGGTAAACTCCCTTATGTCATTACTTACTGGTGCACGAAATTGTGATCATCAACAATGGTGCCAAAGACTTGGAGCTCTCAAACGTGAATCACATGGAGACTGTCGGCTTGAAGCAAGCTATGGTCATCTTGTAAATCTCAGTCAGGCAGATTCAAATGGTTATGGAGGATTGATAATTAAAGATAAATAAAACATAAAATAAGATAAAGATAGAGATACTTATGTAATTCATTGGTAGGAATTTCAGATAAGCGTATGAAGATGCTTTGTTCCTCCTGAACCTCTGCTTTCCTATTGCCTTCTTCCAATCATTCATACTCCTTTCCATGGAAAGCTTTATGTTGGGCATCACCGTTGTCAATGGCTACTTCCCGTCCTCTCAGTGAAAATATTCTACGCACGCTGTCACCGCACGGCTAATCATCTGTCGGTTCTCGATCATGTTAGAATAGGATCCATTGATCCTTTTGCGTCTGTCACACGCCCAACAATCGCGAGTTTGAAGCTCGTCACAATCATCCCTTCTCAGATCCTACTCGAAATACCACAGACAAGGTTTAGACTTTCCGGATCTCAAGAATGACCGCCAATAATTCTAGTATGTACCACGAAGGTTCTAATATTAGATTAGAAACCCAAGAGATACACATTCAAGCTTGTTTGCATGTAGAACGGAAGTGGTTGTCAGTCACGCGTTCATAGGTGAGAATGGTGATGAGTGTCACATAATCATCACATTCATCATGTTCTTGGGAGCGAATGAATATCTTGGAGAAGAAATAGACTTGAGTTGAATAGAAAAACAATAGTACTTTGTATTAATTCATGAAAAACAGTAGAGCCCCACACCTTAATCTATGGTGTGTAGAAACTCCACCGTTGAAAATACATAAGAACAAGGTCTAGGCATGACCGAGAGGCCAGCCTCCAAAACGTGATCAAGGGATCAAAAGATAATCCAAAGATGAAAATACAATAGCAAAAGGTCCTATTTATAGAAAACTAGTAGCCTAGGATTACAGAAATAGGTAATTAATGCAGAAATCTTCTTCCGGGCCCACTTGGTGTGTTCTTGGGCTGAGCATTGAAGCTTCCATGTGTAGAGTCTTTACTTGGAGTTAAACGCCAACTTTTGTGTCACTTTGGGCGTTTAACTCCAGCTTTTGTGCCAGTTCTGGAGTTAAACGCCAGAATTCTTGAGCTGACTTGGAACGCCTGTTTGGGCCATCAAATCTTGGGCAAAGTATGGACTATTATATATTGCTGGAAAGCCCAGGATGTCTTCTTTCCAACGCAAGTGATAGTGCGCCAATTGGGTTTCTGTAGCTCCAGAAAATCCACTTAGAGTGTAGGGAGGTCAGAATCCAACAACATCTGCAGTCCTTTTTCAGCCTCTGAATCAGATTTTTGCTCAGGTCCCTCAATTTCAGCCAGAAAATACCTGAAATCACAGAAAAACACACAAACTCATAGTAAAGTCCAGAAAAGTTATTTTTATTTAAAATCTAATAAAAATATAATAAAAACTAATTAAAATATACTAAAAACATACTAAAAACAATGCCAAAAAGCGTATAAATTATCCGCTCATCACTTACTCTTCTAAGACATTAGATGCGGCACAATCCAACTATACCACTACTGAAAAAGAACTCCTAGCTATTGTTCATGCTTTAGATAAATTCAGATCTTATTTGCTAGGTTCAAAGATAGTGGTATACACGGATCATGTAGCTTTAAAGTACTTATTGACAAAGAATGAGTCAAAGCCTAGACTCATACGTTGGATCTTGCTTTTGCGAGAATTCGACATTGAGATTAGGGACCGGAGTGGATCTCAAAACCTGGTTGCAGATCATTTAAGCCGCATTGAGAATTTAAAAATTGATCCATTTCCGATCAATGACTTATTCCCATTGGATAGTTTGCATGCTATGTCGGATAGCCTTCCTTGGTTTGCCCGAATGGCGAACTACTTGGTTGCAAGAATCTTCCCTCCCAACTTTTCAAAAAATCAAAGGGACAAGTTGAGGAGTAATTCCAAATACTATATTTGGGATGACCCTCACTTGTGGAAGAGAGGCGTAGACCAAGTAATTCAAAGATGTGTCCCGGAGTCTGAATTCCAACCAATTCTTGAAGCTTGTCATTCGTCCGAATGTGGTGGCCACTTTGTCCCACAAAGGACTGCTAAAAAAGTGTTGGATTGTGGATTCTGGTGGCCAACCTTATTCAGGGATGCTAACCGGTTATGTGTGTCTTGCCATCATTGTGAGAAGTCAGGAAACGCATCCCAAAGGGATGAAATGCCTCAGCAACCTATGTTGTTCTATGAGATATTTGATGTATGGGGCATTGACTTTATGGGACTGTTTCCCAACTCTAGTGGGTATCTGTATATTCTGTTAGCGGTTGACTACGTGTCAAAGTGGGTAGAGGCCGTACCTACCCGCCTTGACGACGCCAATGCCGTTGTTTCTTTCATTAGGAATCACATTGTATGCCGTTATGGGTCGCCACGAGCAATCGTGAGCGACCAAGGATCCCACTTTTGTAACAGGAAGGTAGAAGCATTGCTCAAGCGCTATGGAGTGTCGCATAAGGTTGCTACTGCTTATCATCCGCAAACAAATGGACAAGCAGAAGTGTCCAACCGGGAAATCAAGAGAATCTTGGAGAAAGTGGTCAATCCACAAAGAAAGGATTGGAGCCTCCGGTTAGGAGATGCACTATGGGCGTATAGAACGGCCTACAAGACTCCGATAGGGATGAGTCATTTCCAGATCGTCTATGGTAAGGCGTGCCACCTTTTGGTGGAGATTGAGCATTGAGCCTATTGAGCGGTAAAGCAGTGCAACATGAATTTAGCCAAGGCGGGTGAAGCTAGGAAGTTACAACTAGAAGAGCTTGAGTGTTTGAGGAACGAGTCATATGAGAATGCCCGAATTTACAAGGAAAAGACTAAGGCATTTCATGACCATCACATCCGGAAGAAGGACTTTCAAGAAGGTGATGAGGTCCTCCTCTACAACTCAAGGCTCCAATTTATGCCTGGCAAGCTCCGTTTTAGATGGGAAGGACCTTTCAAGGTGAAGGAGATGAAGCCCTACGGAGTAGTGGAATTGTTTGATCCCAAGAGTGAAACAACTTTCAAAGTGAATGGACATAGAGTGAAGAAGTATCATGGTTGCAAGCCCCCAAGAGAGTTAGAGGTGTATATATTGGAGGATACACCAAGGACAGAGGAAGCTTAAGAAAAGGACCGTCTAACTTAAGGACGTTAAAGAAAAGTGCTTGTTGGGAGGCACCCCACCGTGGTAAGATCTTCCTTGTTTATACCATCTTGTTCATATCTTTAGTTTTTTGTGAATTTTGTGATCTTTTGATGATTGATTGAGTGCATAGGAATGCTATCTTTGTTGCTTTTGTTGGATAGGTAGAATGTTCATATAGATAGGATGTGAAAAAGATAAAGAAAACAAAAATATTTCTTTGAAGAAAGGCACCGACGCACCAGCGCACAGTGCGCGTGCGCGCCAGTGGCAAAATTTCACTCTTGGGCCAAATACCCGAGAGTCATGACCACTTTGTGCCCAACTCGCGCCAGGCACCGACGCGTTCGCGTACATGCTGCCTGCGCGCACCCTTGCAAATTAACCATCGACGCACCAGCGCACGGTGCGCGCGCACGCCGATGGAGATATGTGGACTCTCTGGTACAAAATCCAGAGAGTTGTGCCACAATTGGGCCAACCTTGTGCCAAAAATGATGCGTTCGCGCGTTGTGCGCATCCGCGCCAGTTGCGGAATACCTCAAGCACGCGTCCGCGCAAGGTGCGCGTCCGCGCACCTGCCTCACTGATTCACTCTGGTACAAAAACCAGAGACTTGAGCTAACTTTGTGCCACTTCTGTGCCTAAGGCACAACTCCCCTCGCGCGCGTGCGCCACTGACGCACACGCGTCCTCTGCTAGCATCCTCACCGACGCGCCAGTGCACCTTGCGCGCGCGCGCCGGTTGCGCGAGTCAGTTTTATACTTCGCGCCTTGCCCTGTTTTTCTTTCTCTCAAACCCTTTTCTTTCTTAGTTTTTTTTCCTTCTCCCCCCCATCATCTCCCTTCCCCTCTTCTTATTCCCTACCCCCCCACCACTGTCTCCAGCCACTCACCGGCGACAACCAACTTTTCCGGTGGCACTACACCTCTCCCATTTTCTTTCTCATCTTCACAAAAGAAGATTCAACCTTGTTCCTTCATACTTTTCAAGGTTTCAATTCTTCTACTTCTCTTCTTTATTTTCTCTTGCATTATTTCCTCTAGTTAGATGCTTCTTATTACTTTACTTAGTTTCCCTTTTACTTGCATGATGATGTTTCTTGCTTTTTGTTTGCTTACCTTTCCTTTTTCCTTATTTCTCCATGGATGTTGAATTTGAGCTTAATTTGCATTAATAGATCTTTTGTCATTCTTTTTCTTATCTTTCCCATTGTGTGATGTTTATGTGATGATTGATGTTCCATTTTGGGCTTTGAATTGGTTTAATATCTCATAATTGTTCATTGCTTGATTATTGCACGCCAAGTGTTCGAGGAAATGTACATATACCATTTTGGTTCATTTTAGTTATAGATTTTTCAAATTGGTGCTCCCTCCTCATTCACTTACTTTCTCTTAAATGCATTGAGTCTAATTTGTGTGCTTAAAGTTTATACTTGCCAATTAGATATTAATTGAACATGACTTGCTCTTTATTATGGATGCTTGAGACTACTCTTCTCATGCCATTGCATGCTTTACTTCCTCTTGCATCCCATGCCAAGTGTTGTGACCCTTGCTTTTACATTCATCATGGGCACCACAAGTCACTTGCATTTTTTTGTCAAATTGATTCTTGGGTTTAATGTTTTCCTTCCTTCTCTTCCTTTTCAGGATAGCCACCAAGAAAGGCAAGAAGATAGCTTCAAGGAAACCGGCCGCAAAAAGGGCACCCCAAAAGTCAAATTCTAAGGCGCGCTCTTCATTAGGAGCCAAACCCCTATCTAAGAAAGGGAAGACACCCGCTCCTTTTGATGAGAATGACAAGGGCAAACCGGCAAAAGATTCCTCAAGGTTCACCAACCGCTTTTGTGAACTTATGTTCCCCTCCATAGCTGTAAGGAACTATCATCCTGAGCATCTACTCGCTCCGCCGGACAAGGTCGCTCCTTATATTTTGCCCCGCATTGAACAGCGAGGATGGGAGTTTCTTTTGAGGAAACCAAGGGAAATCAACCTCTCTTGGGTGGGAGAATTCTACACTAACTACCATCTTCCCTCTCTTCAATCGGTATACATGCGCCGAAAGTAAGTCTCGGTTTCAGAAGAGGCTATTCAGCAAGTGCTTAATGTCCTACCAGTGCCAAGTGACATGGATGGCTACCAAGAAGTCTTACATCAGCGAGAGAAGTATGGATTCAATTGGGACTCGATTCTCCGAGTCATTGCTGAGCTAGGGACATTTTGGACCCAAGGTCGACTCCGGATGAGGCCCAAGAGCATTGACGCTCGCTTCCTTACTGTGGAAGCTAGAGCTTGGGCCCAGATCCTATCCCACTATGTGCTACCTAGGACCCACAAGTCGTCCCTCACGGCAGACCTCGCCTTGCTTGTTTGGTGTGTTCTCACGGAGAAGCCGATGAATATTCTGCTTCTTGTCAAGCAAGCGATGAGTCAAGTTCACGACCGGGGTAATTTGCCATTTCCAGTATTGGTGTATGACTTAGTTGCTGCTATGGGTGTTTCTTGGGAAGCCAAGGACAAAAAGATCATAGTTCCGGCTAAGGGCGATGTGGTCCCAAGCGGGAAATACCTACACCTTCCCATGAGCAAACCAAGCCTCGACATGGCCCCGCCACTTCTTTTTCCTTCTAGCTCATCATCACCACCACTTCGATCCACACATCAAAGGATAGAAGATCTTCACCGGAAGCTTGATAGATATGAGCGGCGCAACCACCGCCGGTACACTTACATCAAGAAGCTTCTGCGTTGTGTTACCCCCAGCATGGAGGAACCCGAAATATTCACATCCACCTCAAACTGAAGTGATGGGAGCTCTGATGATGGGGATAGTGAAGGTTCCGGTCCTGACCGTCCCTTGCGTATTATTCGTAGCACGGAAGACCGTGCTAATTTCTAAAGTGTGGGGAGGTCGTTCGACCGATCTCCATGGGTAACATTCTCTTCCCCTCAATACCCATGGATTTATCTTTTGCTTAGAAGTTAATATATTGCATGTGTAGTTAGTTTTGCTTGTAAATACCCTTGCATGATAGTTAGTTTCTATAGAGTTACTTGGTCAAAACAATAACTTCCTTTTCAAGAAACTGTGTCCTAGGTGACCTACCAAAATTCTAAAATTTTTTTTTGTAGTAAACTTGCTTTAAGAATGTATTTTGGAACATAATGATTGAGTTAAGAACACAAGCATGAAATTTTTGAGCCTATTGCATGGTTACATCTTTTAACCATTATTTCCATTCTTGTGTGCATATCTCTCTCTATGATTGTGAGTCTTGCTTTGTTTGATTCTATATGTCCATTGCTTGGTGTATGAGTGCATTTACATCATTGAGGCCATCATTTCAACAGTCACTTTTCCCAAATGGCCTTAACCCTTTTATCTACCGTTGCTAACCAATTTTGAGCTCATGATAAACCCTTTTGTTCTTAAATAGAGCACATAAACAACCCTAAGTTAAAAACCATGAATGTCCCTAAATTTGAATCCTTGATTAGCTTAGGTAAGTTAGGATGTGTGTCATTCAAATAGGAGGGTATACTTGGGAAATTCGGGTAGATATATAGGTGTGTAATTGTAGTGTAATTGAAAAATTCTAGGATTTGGGAACATACTCATGTGTTGAATGATGAAACTGTATGCAGTGAAACTTTTGTTCACAAAGAAACCCCAAGAAAAAGGGGATAATAATAAAAAAAATAAAAAAATAAAAAATAAAAGAGAGAAAGCAATGAAAGGGGACAAAGATGCCCCAAGATAAAGTAACAAAAACAATGCATAAGGGTGTGAATTGAAAAGAATGCATGAGTATGCAAAAAGAGTAAAACTCAAGGGTAGCTAGGTAATGTATTGTAGTTGTATAGGTTGTTTTATGTGTCTAGTGGATCCTAGGTTGATCAAGGACTCAAATTTTAAGCCCACTTGGCCATATACATCCTTACCTTCGCCCTAGCCCCATTACAACCCATGAATAAGACCTCATGATACTTGTAAGCATGCATTAAGTAATTGTTGATTATTAGATGAAAGACAAATCTTGGAAAGCATGATTAGGAGAAGATTGAGTGACGAACCCTATACACTTGAGCGAATAGAGCGGATACACTTCCGGTGAGGGTTCGATGCTCAATGCTTGTTCCCGGCTTTCACAAGCGTTCGTTTAGCAAGTCATATGCATTCCATGGTGATGTTCAATTTGGTAGGATTCATGAATCACATACTATTTTCACCCTATATGCCCACATGTATTCTTGGAGGTTAGATTTACTCTTGACCAAGTAGGTAGATGATTTTACATTAGTTGCATGTATCCATTTAGGTAGTTTGCATTTCATAAACCCTTTCCCGTCATGATCTTTAGCCTTTTTATTTTAAGCATGAGGACATGCTTGGTTTAAGTGTGGGAAGATTTGATAAACCCCGATTTTGTGGCTTATCTTGTGCTTATTTTGGGGGATTTTATCAATATTTCTCACACTTATTCGCAAGAAATGCATGGTTTTGTGTTCACTTCCCAATATTGCTCCATGATGGAAAACATGCTTATTTTGCCTTAAAATTGCCATATTTTAATCCTCTTCTATTGCCATTCGATGCCGTGATGTATTTGTTGAGTAATTTCAGGAATTATAGGGTAAGAATGACTTAGAATAGAGGGAGAAAGCATGTACAAAGAGGGAGGAACATGAAAAATTGAAATCTTGGAAAAAGCAGCATCGGCGCGCTTGCGCACTCCACGCGGACGCGTGGATGGGATTGGCTGGAAGCGGCGCGCAAGTATAAACGCATCCGCGTGGATCAGAAGATTTCTATCGACGCGCACGCGCACTTGGCGCGCACGCGTGGATCGCAAAAGCAATCGGCGCGCACGCGTGGGAAGCTGCACGTGACCTCATTAAAGGAAATCATGCCTGGCGATTTCTGAGGCTCATCAGGCCCAATGTCAAGCTGTTTCTGTATGGAAAAGACCCAAAGATGCTAGGGGAAAGGGGGGATCAATCATTTTTACACTAAGACATAATTTTAGCTAATTTTTGGTTCTTTGGTTATTCTAGAGAGAGAAATCGTTGTTTCTCACTAGATCTAGTTTTAATTTGATATTCCCTTGTTGATTTATGAATTGGATCTTGTTAATTACTAGTTTTAATTGTTCAATTTGAATTCCTTGTTACAATTTTGCTTATATCTAGTGATAGTTTTATGAATTCTTGTCAATTGTCATTTTATACCCATTTCATGAATGTTGTGAATCTTGACTTGTTGATGTTACATTGATGATTTCTATGTTTAATTTTGTTGTTTGGATGATTGTATGTTGATAATTGTTAGTGGGTACTTGTAGATTTCAATTTAATTGCTATTTTGAACATGTCTTTTGTTAATGCTTACCAAGTGTTCAATGAATTGTTTACTTTGATTTTGGAGTAGTCTTCTTTACTCTTGGCCTAGGTCAAGGGAATTGGGTAAACATGAGTCATTAGGTCTAATGAATTTGATGATTTGGGAGCCCTTGGTGGTCAATTTGATACTCATTGACGCCAACCCACTACTAATCCAATTAGTAGGTAGGTTGGGACTTATGGGTTGATGTGATCAAAGCCATTTGACGTACTTCAAGTCTAGGAGTAGATATCATGTACTTAAGACTTTGAGGGTAGACTTAATGAGCTTGGTTCCTCATAATTGTCAAGATACGGTTGTTAGACAAGGATCATGACCCCAATTCCCATGCCTAGCCAAGAGTTTCTTTTATTATTCATATTTGAAAACCAATTTTCCCAAATTATCTGCTTTAGTTACAGTTACTTGCTTGGTTTATAATAGAATTAAGTGGAATGTTGCTTGTTCATTGGAATTGCTCATGTTTTGCTTAGATAGTTGAATTAGTTTGTTGCAATTTAAGATTACTTGCTTGTTAAGATTCCCATTTATTTTCATCCTCATAACTCACAACCCCGGATTTCTAACCAATGTTGAAGCACATGTTTGCCTATCCCTTGTGAGATGACCCGAGGTTTGAATACTTCGATTATTTCTATTGGGGTTGAACTTGTGACAACCAAATCCCTCTCTAAATTTGACCCCCGAGGATTGTTGTTGGTAGAGCTATACTTGCAACGTGGTTTTATTGGAGAAAATCTTTACCAATACACCCTTCGGAGCCTGTCAAATAGCCGCTATCACTAAGGTGGATTGATTCTCTTAATTCTCTTTTCTCATGTTACTTTTTTCTGTTTTCTATTATGTTTTATTATCTGTTCTTTTGTTCTTGTTGCATGATCATCTATGTCTTAAGGCTATAAAATGTTCCATATGTCTCTCACCTTGCTTAAAAAGAAAATTTTATATGAAAAGAATCGAGAGATACATGAATTTCAAGTTTATAATAAGAATAGTTCAATTATCTTGATGTGGTGGCATTGCTTTTGATTTCTGAATTTATGAATAAATAGTGCATATTTGAAGTTGGAATTTTAGAATGTTGGATCTTGAAGGAATGATGAAAAAGGAAGTATTATTGGTAATCTGAAAAATCCAAAAATTGATTCTTGAAGCAAGAAAAAGCAGCAAAAAGAGAAAGAAAAAGCATGTTGCAAAAGAAAAAATAATATATATATATATATGCATGTGAAAAAAATGGCGAAAGAAAAAAAATAATAAATAAAAAGCAGAAAAAGCCAGTAACCCTTTAAACCAAAAGGCAAGGGTAAAAGGATCCAAAGATCCAAAGAGTGTGCTTAAGAACTTTGGACACCTCTATCTGGGGATTCTAGCAAAGCTTAATCACAATCCGAAAGGGTTCACCCAGTTAAAGTGTCTATGGTATTTATGTATCCGGTGGTAATACTGGAAAACAAAGTGCTTAGGGTCACGGACAAGACTCTAAAAGCCGTGTTCAAGAATAAAAAAGAACTAAATTAGGAGAGTCAATAATATCATCTGGATCCTAAGATCCTAAAGAGACCAACATTTCTGAGTTTCAATGGATAGTGAGATGCCAAAACTATTCAGAAGCAAAAACCTACTAAGTCCCGCTCATTGATGCACGGAAACTTGTCTCTCAACAAATTTCCCTCGGCAAGTATACCGAATTGTCGTCAAGTAAAAACTCACAATAGAGTGAGGTCGAATCCCACAGGGACTGATTGGTCAAGCAACTTTAATTAGAGGAATGTTCTAGTTAAGCTAAGCAGAATTTGAGTTGAGATTTGCAGGAAATTAAATGGCGAGAAGGTAAATAACAGAAAATGTAAATGCTGGAAATAAAGAACAGAATGTAAATGGCGGAAAGTAAATTGCAGAATCTTAAATGGGGAATTGGGAGGATGAGCATAAAAGTAAGTGGCAAAAAGTAAAGAGAATGGGTAAGATTAGAAATAGGGAATTCATTGGGCTCAGGAGATGTATTCTCCGGATCAAGTTCATTTTCATCTCTTCCTCAATCAATGCATTCATTGATCTCCTTGGCAATCTTAAGTGATTGGATTCCAATTCCTTGGTAATTCAATCTCTCAAATCTTGATCAATAGCCAATTTCTTGGTCTAATTGCTCATGAGAAGAGATGAAGTAACATCACTGATTATACCACATGTATTCCCAAATCAAAGTGTTGGTAGGATTATATGTCACTATATCCATCCGAACCCCAATTTGGTCAAACATGAGAAAGCATTTCTAGCATGATCTCTTCATTCCTCTTCCAAGGTTCCGAAGAGATCCGAGTATGAATAGCTTCTTTTCCATCAAAATCAAGAGAAAAGAAAGAAGAAGAATAATGAAAACTATTATTGATCCATCAAATTACAATAGAGCTCCCTAACCCAATGAAAGGGGTTTAGTTTTTCATAGCTCTGGGAATGGAAAGCATAAATGAAAAGTACATTCTAAAAAATCAAAATAGAGGTTGCAGAGAAAGTAAAATATACAAAGTGTAGTTCTCCAAAATGCCCAAAAAGCTTCCTACTAGTTCAAAACTACTCCTATATATACTACTCTTCTGATCTTCTAGTTGGCTCTTCAAGTCTTGGATATGGGCCTTTGATCTTGAGTTGAAACAGTTATAGTCTTCAGTGGGCTCAGCTTTGCTTGCAGAAAAAGTGTGAGTTAGGCATGGGCTTTAGTTAGGACGTTAGTGGTGTTAACGTTAAGTGAAAATGTGGGTTCGAGAATGTTAGTGACGATCACCTTTTTCACTAACGTTCCAAGCCAAAAACGATCCACGTTAACTTCAATGTTAGTGGCACTAACGTGACCACTAATGTTGCCTCTTGGTCCTTCGCAAACGTTATTGGCATTCACCTTTTCCAATAACGTTACTTATTGCCATTTTTCCCCACGTTAGAGTTCACGTTAGTATAACTAACGTGACCCTAAACGTGGGCATGCCTAAGCTTCGAGAGCGTTAGTGAAACTTACCTTTGTCACTAACACTTCAAACGCCTCTTCTTCCCACGTTAGTGCCTCACGTTAATTGCATTAACGTGACCACTAACGTGGTGGTGATTGCCATCTCCAACGCTAGTGACAAAGGTGAGTGTCACTAATGTTGGCCCATCATTTCTTTTTTCCACGTTAGCTTCCACGTTAATGTAATTAATGTGGCAACTAACGTGGGCAATATTGGCTTAGTCCAACGTTAGTGACAAAGGTGAATGTCACTAACGTTGGCGATTCCTTGCTCCTCCCACGTTAGAGTTCACGTTAATGTAATTAACGTGACTCTTAACGTGGCCAATTGTGCCCTTTGGGAACGTTAGTGGTATTCACTTTTACCACTAACGTTGGATCTTCCCTTTTCCTCCACGTTAGCTCCCACGTTAATATAACTAACGTGGCAACTAACGTGGGCTATGATGGCTTCGAAGGCATTATTGGCAATCACTTTTCTCATTAACGCTTCAAGCTTATGCCCATTCCACGTTAGTGGTCACGTTAATTGGACTACATGGCTACTAACGTGGCTCTTCCTTGCTTCCTTTGTCCTGAAATCAAGCAAATAAAGTGCATCAAAGCTATATTCCAAGTCATGAGATCATGCATTATCCAATTTGTCATTCAATTCATGCATAATTCTCATGAAATCATGTAAAGTTTGCAATATTTGCTTGAATCAACATGTGTGTGTATTTCTACCCAAAACTTGCTTATTTACTAAGAAAATGCATGATACTACCCTAAAACAGTAAAGAAAAGGTCAGTGAAACTGACCAAAATGCCCTGGCATCACAACACGAAACTTAAAGCTTGCTTGGCCCTAAGCAAGTACTGAAACATCAGAATGATGAATGAAAGAACAAGAGAAATAGGTTCTTATTATAGAAGTAAAGTTCTTGGTTTCTGGGGTTTCATGCATAGCAACTTAGGTTCATTCCCTTACTGGTCTCCAGGTCCTTATCATGCTCTTGAATACTTGCTTGATTGCATCCTATGAGATCCTTATTCTTTGAACCTCCCTTTTTTTCTCAGGGTTTATTGCATCCTTAGGCTAAGTGCTCCGTGAGGGGGTGATAAACCACTATTTTATGGTTTATATTGTGTTTAATTATGTGGTTTTATCATGATCCTTACCCACTTATTCATTAAATTAGCATGCATATTAGATTTCTTTCCGGAATTTATTACATGTTTAAAAACTGCTTCCTAGAGACTTTAATTATTTAATTTTAATTATCCTTTATTCCATTCGATGCCGTGATCTGTGTGTTAAGTGTTTCAGATTTTATAGGGCATGAATGAGTTGGAGATTGGGAAAGAAGCTAGCAAAAATGGAAGAAACACAAGAATTTGAGGAGATAACCAGCGAGAAGTGACGCGGTCACATGACTCACACGACCGCGCAAAGGAGAGCAAATCGCAGTGACGCGGATGCATGGCTCATGCGGCCGCGCGGATTGGAAAGCCCAAGCGACGCGGTAGCGTGGACGACGCGAACGCGTGGTGAGGAAAAGCGCAAGTGACGCGTCCGCATGGATGACGCGATCGTGTGACATGTGCGATCTGCATAATCTGCAGAATTCGCTGGGGGCGATTTTGGACCCTATTTCGACCCAGTTCTCGTTCCGGAACAGCAGACTAGAGTCAGAGAATATGCAGAAACAAACAACACATTCATTCGGAGACAGTTTTAGATCTAGTTTTACTCTCTTAGGTTTTTCTCTCTAGGTTTTAGAATTTTTAATTTTCAATTGATCTTAGCATTGGAACATTGAGAAGAGTTATTTCATCATCAAGACTTCGTCATTCTAGTTCGTTTTCTTAACTTGGTTCCATTCTTCCATGTTCTTTGTTTTGTTCAATTTTGTTATTTGAATGCTTTTATGATTAATTAATGCAAGGATTATTTCTTTTTAATTCAATTTCAATTCCAATAATCATGTCTTCTTTTAATTCCCTTTCATGTGCTATGGAATTATTATTTACAATGCGTGAGTAGTTTCTTTACTTGATGGAGAGTTGATTAAAAGGAACTCTTGAGTTGGAAGGATTGAAGGAAAAATTTGTAATTGGGTTAAATGTTGGATTGCTATCCTGTCACCAACGCCAATCCCTTTGAACTAAGTGGGTTGCAACTTGTGAACAGATTTGGCATTCCAACTTGTTTGACTTTCCCTTACCTAGTAAAGGATAACCAACCAGAACAACCATTAATTATAAATTAATCTTACAATCACTCCATCAATAGTAGAAATTCCAACCAATCAACTCCCAGTCAAGGCTTTTACTCATATTAATTAAATTTCCTCAATTTAAATTCCAATTTACTTAACTCAACTTCTTTGAACATCTGATTAATAAAATAGCACACTTTTCTGCAACTCGTTGCGAGACGACCTGGGACTTAAAACTCTCAGTAATTTTTAATTCAAACTCTCTGTGACATACTTCTAAATTGATAGGCAGATTTTCGGTGAGTTAAGAACTATACTTGCAACGTAACCATTTTAATAATTTTTAATTCACCAGCTTCTGCGTCTCATCAATTTTTGGCGCCGTTGCCGGGGAGTTGCAATAGAGTGCTAATTTTATTAATTAGAATTTATTTATTTGCATTTTATTTTATTTTGCTACTATGAGCTGCATGTTTCTTCCGTCAAATTACGCGTTCACTTCCTGATCCACGCTTGCTAATATTCGATCCTGAAATTGAAAGGACAATTTCACGAATAAGGCGAGAACAGCGTCGGTTAGCCTGCTTTGAGGGCGGATCTGAAAGTGAATCTGAGGAAGAAACCAGCCCCCGTTCTACTGATTCGGTTGTTTTACGTGCAGAAAACATGGCAGCTAGGAGAGTTACCATCCAGGAGGAAGGAGCCCCTGATTTTACAATGCAACCGTTTCAAGCGCATCATCCAGCGGTAGCTACAGATTTTGAAATAAAGACTGCACTGCTAAATTTGATGCCCAAGTTTCATGGCCTACCTTCTCAAGAGCCTATCAAGCACTTGAGAGATTTTCAGGCAGCCTGTTCTACTGTCAGGCGTGATGGCACTGATGAAAATTCAATTCTACTGAAAGCTTTTCCATTTTCTCTTGAGGGAAAAGCAAGAGAGTGGTACTACACTCAACCTCTAGCAAATGTATCCAACTGGGATACACTCAGAAAGGAGTTTCTGGAGAAATTCTTTCCATCTGAAGTTACTGATAAACTGAGGAAGGATATCTCCACAATTGTTCAGGATGACAATGAGACTCTCTTTGAATACTGGGAGCGCTTCAATAATCTTCTGAAAGCATGCCCCCATCACATGATTGACAAGATCGTGCTACTCAGCTATATTGCACAGGGTATGAGTCCCCAAGATAAGACCACACTGGAAAGTGCCAGCAATGGGTCTATGAAGAAGTACAAGACCACTGATGAAGCTTGGCAATTGATCAGTGATTTAGCTGAATCCACTAGGAACCATAGACAGAAGCAAGGCCGTTCAAAAGCTGTTGCAGAAGTATCTTCTAGCAGAGAGATTGCTGCTCTAACTCAAAGCATCTGTGAAATGACCAACTTGCTGAAGCAAATGCAGTTGAATCAACAAGCTCAGCAAGCTCAACCTCCTCCACCACAGCAAAACCAACAACTAGTCCCACAAAGAATTTGTGGAATCTGTGCTGATTATAGCCATTACACTGATGAATGCCCGCAGCTCCAACAAGAAGACAACATGGTGGCATCCACTCACAACTTCTATGACCGCCCCAACCAAGGGTACAATCAAAGTGGAAATAATAACCATGGATGGCAGGACAATTCAAACCAGAATTGGAGGGACAACAATAACAGAGGAGGCAGAGATAATCAGGGAAATCAGAGGTGGAACAATAACAACAACAGGTAGCAAAATCAACCTTACAGAGCACCTCACCTGAGGCAGAACCAAGGACCACAGAACAATCAGCAGCAGACCTCTCAATTTACTCATTCTTCGTTATCTTCTAATGAAGATCTACTACAATCTTTTGAGAAAAGACAACAGACCATGGAAAACAACATCATGAATAGTATTAATGCCAGTCTGAATGGTCACACCTCTACTCTGCAAGCTTTTATGACACATTTTGGATCAGCACAAAATTCTAGTAACCAACCTTCAAGCACCACTGGAATCCCCTCTCAACCATTACCCAATCCAAAGGGAGGCATTAATGCCATCACCCTGAGGTCCGGAACCACACTGCAGGAGAGGAATCATGAGGAACCAAGCTCACCAAAATACGCCTCAGCTGAAGAGGTGGTAGAAATCGAAGATGTTGAAGAGGAAGAGGATATACAGAACAGAGCTGAAGAAGAAACAGCTCAACCACAGGAGGAAGCACCAAAAGGCGCAGGCACCACAGAAAACACTACTCCTATTCCATTTCCACAACTTGCAAGGAAGCCCAGGAAGCAGCTGGAACCCGATCCTAAAATGGTAGAGATATTCAAAAAGGTTGAGGTAACTGTTCTCCTTTTTGATGTTATTCAGCAGGTACCTAAATATGCAAAGTTTCTAAAAGACTTATGTATCCATAAAGACAAAATTAATGAATTAGAAACTATTCCTTTAGGTAGTTCTATATCTGCTTTAATGGGAGGATTACCTGAAAAATGTAGTGATCCAGGTCCTTGCATAGTTAGTTGTACTATTGGTGGTGTAGTAATTTATGATTGCATGTGTGATTTAGGAGCATGTGTCAGTATAATGCCTTTGTCTATATATGATGTTTTGAGGCTCCCTCCCTTAAAAAGGTCGGCAGCTCGTTTTGTGTTAGCAGATAAAAGCATTATTACAGTGGCTGGAGTTGCTGAAGATGTTTTGGTGAACATTAAAGGGCTCACATTTCCCACTGATTTTTATATCTTGGAGATGCCCCACAATGATTCAGATAAGCCATCATCAATCCTACTTGGAACACCATTCCTGAAGACATCAAAATTCAAATTGGATGCTTTTTCAGGAACATACTCCTTTGAAATAGATGGCCGCATAGTAATCTTCAATCTGAATGGAGTCATTGACAACCCCCCAGAAGATCGTTCTATCTTCTAGTGTGATGTCATAGACGAAAGTGTGGCTGAAGTTCAAAAGGAAGAGTTTGAAGAGAGGCACACTGGACAAGGTCCAAGTGTGGGGACCCTCTTAACTGACAATGGGGGCACTTCGCCATTTTCACAAGCCCCAGATAATCCAGAGCCCGCCCATGATCAAAAGTTAGAATTGAAACCTCTCCCTCCACATCTCAAATATGCTTATCTTGAGGATGAGCAGAAGCTTCCGGTTATTATTGCAAGGGAACTGACTTCTCAACAAGAAGAGCAGTTACTTAATGTACTGAGGAAGCATAAGAAGGCAATTGGGTGGAGTTTGGCAGACATAGTGGGATTCAACCCTCAAGTATGCGAGCACAGAATATTTTTAGAAGAGGGAGCAAGACCTGTCCGTCAACCACAAAGAAGATTGAATCCCACCATCTTGGAAGTTGTCAAAAAGGAAGTGACCAGACTATTGGAAGCAAGTATCATATATCCCATTTCAGACAGTGAATGGGTAAGCCCAGTACAAGTGGTGCCCAAGAAATATGGAGTCACTACAGTGAAGAGTGAGCATGGAGAGCTCATAGCAACTAGAGTTCAGAATGCTTGGAGAGTCTGCATTGATTACGGGCGTCTCAACCAAGCTACCCGTAAGGATCACTACCCACTTCCATTCATTGATTAAATGCTGGATCGCCTGTCAGGTAAATCACATTATTGCTTTTTAGATGGTTACACAGGTTATTTCCATATTCATATAGCTCCTGAGGATCAGGAAAAGACTACTTTTACATGTCCTTTTGGGACTTATGCTTATAAGAGAATGCCCTTTGGCTTGTGCAATGCACCAGCTACCTTCCAAAGGTGCATGATGAGTCTTTTCTCTGATCTTATTGAGGACTGTATGGAAGTTTTTATGGACGATTTTAGCATTTATGGTGATTCTTTTAACCTTTGCTTAGAGGGATTATCTAGAGTATTAGATAGATGTGTTAATACAAACCTTGTATTGAATTTCGAAAAATGCCACTTTATGGTAAAACAAGGGATTGTATTAGGACATGTGGTATCTAATAATGGCATTTCTGTAGACCCAGCAAAGGTGAATGTTATTTCTAGTTTACCTTACCCCTCTTCTGTGAGGGAAGTCCGTTCGTTCCTTTGCCATGCAGGTTTCTACAGGAGATTTATTAAGGACTTTAGTAAGGTGGCACTTCCCTTATCCAGATTACTGCAGAAGGATATTGAGTTCGAGTTCAGTGAGGATTGCAAACAAGCGTTTGATAAGCTGAAGACTACTCTAACTCAAGCCCCAATTGTGAGAGGACCAAACTGGAGCCAGCCATTTGAAATCATGTGCGATGCTTCCAACAATGCAGTAGGAGCAGTGCTGGCTCAGCGTGAAGGTAAGGATCCTTTTTTTATTGCCTATGCGTCTAAGACTTTAGACACTGCCCAGTCCAATTATACTACTACTGAGAAAGAGCTTCTTGCTATTGTTTTTGCTCTGGATAAATTCCGAGCTTATTTACTTGGTACTAGAGTAGTAGTGTATTCGGACCATGCAGCTCTAAAGTATCTATTAGCTAAAAAAGAATCCAAACCAAGACTTATACGTTGGATACTGTTCTTACAAGAATTTGATTTAGAAATAAAGGATAGGAGTGGTAATCAGAATTTAGTAGCAGACCACTTGAGTCGCCTTGAACATATTAAGGATAATTCTACTCCTATAGATGATAATTTTCCTTTTGACAACCTGCAAGCAGTATCCGAGGTAGTCCCTTGGTATGCACCTATCGCTAATTATTTAGTTAGCCGCACATTTCCTCCACATTTTTCTAAACATCAAAGAGACAAGCTGAAAAGCGAGTCTAAATATTATATATGGGATGACCCATATTTATGGCGATGTGGCACTGACCAGATAATTAGACGTTGTGTGTCTCAATCAGAATTCCAGTCCATTTTAGAGGCCTGTCACTCATCTGAGAGTGGAGGACATTTTGGCCCTCAAAGAACAGCTAGAAAGATCTTAGACTGCGGATTCTGGTGGACTACTCTTTTTAGAGACGCTGCTGAGTTTTGTAAATCTTGCCCCCATGCCAGAAATTTGGTAATATATCCAGGAGGGATGAGATGCCTCAACAATATATGCTCTTCTGTGAAATTTTTGATGTTTGGGGCATTGACTTCATGGGTCCATTTCCAAATTCTAATGGATATTTTTATATATTGTTAGCTGTGGATTATGTTTCCAAATGGGTGGAAGCAATTCCTACCCGCACTGATGATGCTAACACTGTTGTTTCCTTTGTGAGAAACCATATTATATGTCGCTTTGGATCATCACGAGCGATCGTGAGCGATCAAGGCACCCATTTTTGTAACAGGAGACTAACAAGATTGATGAAGAAGCATGGGATAATCCATAAAGTTGCAACAGCTTACCATCCCCAAACTAATGGGCAAGCCGAGGTGTCAAACAGAGAAATTAAGCGTATCCTGCAAAAGATAGTAAAGCCTCATAGAAAAGACTGGAGCACCAGGCTACAAGATGCACTATGGGCATACAGAACAGCATACAAGACACCCATTTGGATGAGCCCCTTCCGCTTGGTTTACGGAAAAGCTTGTCATCTCCCAGTTGAAATAGAACACAGAGCCTTCTGGGCAGTTAAGGAGTGCAACATGGGAATTGAGAATGCTGGAGTTGAAAGAAAGTTGCAACTGCAGGAACTGGAGAACCTTCGCCTAGAAGCTTATGAGAATTCCAGAATTTACAAGGAAAAGATGAAAGCTGTGCATGATCAAAACATCAAGAAGAAAGAGTTCCAACTTGGAGATTTTGTCCTCCTTTACAAATCTCGACTAAGGCTCATGCCCGATAAGTTGAGATCAAAATGAGAAGGTCCATACAGAGTAGAGAAGGCTGAACCGTACGGAGTTTATCACCTAAGCCATCCTTCAAGCTCTGAACTTATTAAGGTTAATGGACAACGCCTGAAGCTATACCATGGTGAGAGGGTGCAGAAAAATAAGGAGCTTGAGATCTTCCGCTTGGAAGATCCCCACATCGCAGCAGATTGAGCTAGTGGAGCGTCCAACTTACGGACGTTAAAGCAAAGTGCTTGGTGGGAGACAACCCACCGCGGTATGATCGTTCTTTTCTTCACTTTTAGTTTTTCTTCTTTAATAACTCTTCTCTTTATTTGTGCTTTCGTGCTCTTTCATTTACATGTCTTTATATTTCCTTTAAAAAAAAAGGGGTTTTTCGCCACGCGACGCGATCTCATCAGCGACGTGTCCGCGTCGCAAGGGCAGTGGAGAAAAAAATAAATGAACAGAGAGTTACGCTGGAGCGTGGCTGGAGGCGTGGCAATGGCACAAATCGACCCACGTGACCGCGTCCCTGACGCGTTCACGTTGCATGGGAATCATGGCCTCCCACGCGACCGCGTGCCCCACACAGCCGCGTCCCCTGAGTTTTCGACGTAAAAGGGTGCACAGAAACATTCTGTGTGAGAGTGATGCTGGATTGGTGCGGGAAGCACAATCCTTGTCACGCGACCGCGTCGCCAACGCGGCCGCGTCACCCATTTATAACGCACACTCACGCGATCGCGTGACCCACGCGATCGCGTCACCCAATTTTGGCAATTAAAATAAATTGAACAGAGAGTTGTGCTGGAGCGAGGCTGCACTCGTGCCAGCAGCGTAACATGGGTCACGCGACCGCGTGACCGATGCGATCGCGCCCCCTTACCTGGAAGCGCACCCACGCGAACGTGTGCCCTACGCGGCCGCGTCGCATGCGCCGCACAGCTCAACCTAAAATTGCCACATACCTTATCTTCCCCTCCTCCCAATCCTAATTTTTCTTTTCCCTCCTTATTTCTTCCTTCCCCCTTCCCCTTTCTATCTCACCTTTCACTCTCTATCTCTCTCACCACCATTAACAAGGTTTTACCTTCTTCTTCCTTCTTCTCTTTTCTATCATTCTTATTATTTTATGTATATATACTATTATTTCCTTTTCTTTTCTTTTTCTTTTCAATTTTTTTTTATTTTATTTTTCTTCTCCTTCTTTTCCTTTTTACATGGTGCTAGAAACTTTTTGGAGTCATCATCCCTCATTATATGCTTATGGATTATTACAAATTGTTTGACATTTATTTTTTCTCCTATTTAAGGGATTGCTTGCATATTCATCTTCATATTTTCTATACCCTATTCACCATGCATGCTATGTGTTTGTGAAAAAGCTCATATGGCATTATGCACTTCTCTATGCTATACTATTCAATGCTTGCTTTTCACAACTTTCCCTTACTATTATATTAATTGAATTTTATTGTCAATACAAACATTTTGGCTTGTTACAAAGTATTGCTTGGTCTATGCTACTCATGCCCTTTTCCGGCATGCCAATAAACGCCTTGCATCCACTTGTCTTTGTATGCACCAGTTCTTTTCCACTGTTGGCTTTTCATATACACTCAAGAGCATGTGTTAATGTCATCTACATTTTGCTGTGCATCATTCACCCTCTTTTCCATTTCCTTCCTTGCTGTATATCTCTTTAAATTTAATTTTCTTTCTTTTCCCTTCTTTCAGGATGGCCACCAAGAAAGGAAAGGAGAAAGCAACTTCCAAACCACCAGCAAGAAGAGGAACTAAAAGAGCATTAGTGGCAGAGCCTTCTTCAACTGCAGTCAAGCCCTCAACAAAACGAGTTAAGAGGATAATAAAGGTTGATGAAAAGGAGAAAGCCTTTCCAGCAAAGGACGCTGCGCGATTTTCCAATCGCTACTGTGAGCAGATGTTCCCTATCCTGGCAGAAAGGAACTATAACAATGAATACCTTCTTATCCTCCCATCCAATATTGCCACCTTTGTTGAGCCGCAAATTGAGCGAAGACAATGGGGTTTCCTACAGAGACAGCCAAGGCAGGTCAATCTTTCTTGGGTAGTTGAGTTCTACTCCAACTTCTACATGCCGACCCTGCAGTCTATTTATGTCTGGCAGAAGCAAGTCCCCATCACAGAAGAGGCCATTCAGCAAGCTCTGAGTCTTCCCCCTATTCCAGCAGGAATGGACGCTTTTCAAGAAGCCGCCCTTCAGCGCCAGAGATACCAATTTGACTGGGACTCCGTTCTCGGAATCATCGCAGCACCTGGTAGCCGTTGAATCTACGGATACCACCGTACCTGCCCTAAGGGAATCTTGGCTTCAGCACTTACCTTGGAGGCTCGTGTATGGGCACAGATCATGTCCCATTACGTCTTTCCGAGCACTCATGAGTCCTCCTTCACTGCGGACATGGCTGTTCTACTATGGTGCATCCTTACAGACCAACCTCTGAATCTCTCAAGACATATCCGGAATGCTATGGAACACGTACAAATTGCGGGCAACTTACCTTTCCCCACCTTGGTCTCAGATCTTGTCTCAGCAGTCGGAGTCTCATATGGAGCTGGGGACACCAAAGCCGTGCTTCCACGAGATGATCAGTATGTCCCTAACGGGAAATACCTCAGACTCTCAACAGCCACTACAAGCCTTCCTACTGCTCCAGTTGAAGATAATCCTTCTTCAACACCACAAGCATCTACAACTGAGAATTTGCTCCAGCAGATAATCGAACGGTTGGATTGGCAAGAACAGAAAGCAAAGATGAGAGAGTGCCGTAACGAGCGCCGATTCAAACACCTCAATGAGCTACTCAAGGGACATTTCAGAGACTCAGATACACCAGATTCCACTTCCTTTACTAGCACAGGGAGCCATGATGGTCCCGATGATGGAGATACTGCTACCAGCCCACCCCTGTTCCTGACAGATGGCACCGAGGACGGTGCAAAGCCTTAAGTGTGGGGAGGTCGGTCAGTACCTGACTTCCGGAGGTAATTTCTCTTCGCTAGCACCAATAATTAGGATATTTTAGTTATATTTTCTTTCCTTTATAGAATAGAATAAATTGCGTAGGTTGGGATAGTTGCATGCATGTTCTACTTGATTGAAAAGACAATAAGTTTCTTTTAAAAATCTATCTTTGGAACAAAATTTCACTAATTTTTCAAAAATTTTTTATGATAAATTTGCTTGAGTTGTATTTGGAACATGATATTTGAATTAAAGAACACAAAACCTGTGAAAGATTTGAGCCTTTATGTATGGTTACATTATTTAACCATAATTATTTCATTCTTGTGTGTTTACTTCTCTATGATTGTAATCTATATTTTGTTTTATCTTATATGTCCAATATTTATTATATTCACATGCTTGCACATGATTGAGGCCATTATTTGTTATTAACTCACTTATCCCAAATAAGCCTACCTTTTACATCACCTTTGTTAGCCCCTTAAGCTTTTAATCCCCTCTTGTTCTATAACCACATTACTAGCCTTAAGCAGAAAAACAAATTAAAAATTCCAAGTGAATCTTTGGTTAGCTTAAGATAGAAATTGTGTATCAACTAAAGTGTGGGAACATTGGGTAATAAGGGAATGTATTTAATTTATTTGAATATTGAGAATTTGGGAACCTACTCATGAAAAGAAAAACCAAATTAGAAAATAATAAAGAATCTATGTGCATTGATACGTTATGTTTGCTTTTATGAAAAAAAATTATACATATATATATATATATATATATATATATATATAAAATAAATAAGGGGACAAAAATTACCCCAATGTTAATGTTAATCAATGCACATGTGATAAATTAAAAAGAAAAATTTGGTACATGAGTATGGGAATCATACAAAAGTGGGAATTATGGGTAGCTAGGTATGATTTTAAACTTGTATAAAGTATGTATATGTTAGGTGAGATCTTAGACTAATCAAAGATTCACTTTGTTAGCTCACTTAGCCTTATATATATATACATCCTTACCTTTACCTTAGCCCCATTACAACCTTGAAAAGACCTCATGATGTTTGCATTGGTATATTAACTGTTGTTGATTGGTTAGGAGAAGAACAAAAGTTAGAAAGCATGATTAGAGAAGGATAGAGTGATCACCCTATATACTAGAGATTAGAGCGTACATACATTATCAGTGAGGGTTCAATACTTGAATTTTCATGTTCCCTACTTTCATGAGCTATCTTCTTGCACTTTTATCCATTTTATTGTATAATGATAGAATTAGTGGAATTTGATTTGTAATTGTTTTGAAGAGCTTATTTACTTTTGATCAAGTGGGCAAGAACTATATAGTTGCATTTATTTATATATATATATATAGGTTTGCATTGCATTTCATGAGTTTCTACATGTTCATACTTATTTCCTTATCTCCTTCAATTAAGCATGAGGACATGCTAATGTTTAAGTGTGGGGAGGTTGATAAACCACTATTTTATGGTTTATATTGTGTTTAATTATGTGGTTTTATCATGATCCTTATCCAATTATTCATTAAATTAGCATGCATATTAGATTTCTTTCCGGAATTTATTACATGTTTGAAAACTGCTTCCTAGAGACTTTAATTATTTAATTTTAATTCTCCTTTATTCCATTCGATGCCGTGATCTGTGTGTTAAGTGTTTCAGATTTTATAGGGCATGAATGTGTCGGATATTGGGAAAGAAGCTA
Source organism: Arachis ipaensis (assembly GCF_059453495.1). Lineage (NCBI taxonomy): Eukaryota > Viridiplantae > Streptophyta > Magnoliopsida > Fabales > Fabaceae > Arachis > Arachis ipaensis. The sequence continues at coordinate 112,497,781 of NC_142436.1, forward strand.
GCAAAAATGGAAGAAACACAAGAACTTGAGGAGATAACCAGCGAGAAGTGACGCGGTCGCATGGCTCATGCGACCACGCGAAGGAGAGCAAATCGCAGCGACGCGGCCACATGGCTCACGCGGCCGCGCGGATTGGAAAGCCCAAGCGACGCGGTAGCATGGACGACGCGAACGCGTGGCGAGGAAAAGCGCAAGTGACGCGTCCGCATGGATGACGCGATCGCGTGACATGTGCGATCTGCATAATCTGTAGAATTTGCTGGGGGCGATTTTGGACCCTATTTTGACCCAGTTCTCGGTCCGGAACAGCAGACTAGAGTAAGAGAATATGCAGAAACAAACAACACATTCATTCGGAGACAGTTTTAGATCTAGTTTTACTCTCTAGGTTTTAGAATTTTTAATTTTCAATTGATCTTAGCATTGGAACATTGAGAAGAGTTATTTCATCATCAAGACTTCGTCATTCTAGTTCGTTTTCTTAACTTGGTTTCATTCTTCCATGTTCTTTGTTTTGTTCAATTTTGTTATTTGAATACTTTTATGATTAATTAATGCAAGGATTATTTCTTTTTAATTCAATTTCAATTCCAATAATCATGTCTTCTTTTAATTCCCTTTTATGTGCTATGGAATTATTATTTACAATGCGTGAGTAGTTTCTTTACTTGATGGGGAGTTGATTAAAAGGAACTCTTGAGTTGGAAGGATTGAAGGAAAAATTTGTAATTGGGTTAAATGTTGGATTGCTATCCTGTCACCAACACCAATCCCTTTGAACTAAGTGGGTTGCAACTTGTGAACAGATCTGGCATTCCAACTTGTTTGACTTTCCCTTACCTAGTAAAGGATAACCAAACAGAACAACCATTAATTATAAATTAATCTTACAATCACTCCATCAATAGTAGAAATTCCAACCAATCAACTCCCAGTCAAGGCTTTTACTCATATTAATTAAATTTCCTCAATTTAAATTCCAATTTACTTAACTCAACTTCTTTGAACATCTGATTAATAAAATAGCAAACTTTTTTGCAACTCGTTGGGAGACGACCTGGGACTTAAAACTCTCAGTAATTTTTAATTCAAACTCTCTGTGACATACTTCTAAATTGATAGGCAGATTTTCGGTGAGTTAAGAATTATACTTGCAACGTAACTATTTTAATAATTTTTAATTCACCAGCTTCTGCGTCTCATTCAATTCATGCATAATTCTCATGAAATCATGTAAAGTTCCCAATATTTGCTTGAATCAAGATGTAAGTGTATTTCTACCTAAAACTTGCTTATTTACTAAGAAAATGCATGAAACTACCCTAAAACAGTAAAGAAAAGGTCAGTGAAACTGGTCAAAATGCCTTGGCATCACAACACCAAACTTAAAGCTTGCTTGTCCCTAAGCAAGTAGTGAAACATCAGAATGATGAATGAAAGAACAAGAGAAATAAGTTCTTATTATAGAAGTAAAGTTATTGGTTTATGGGGTTTCATGCATAGCAACTTAGGTTCATTCCTTTACTGGTCTCCAGGTCCTTATCATGCTCTTGAATACTTGCTTGATTGCATCCTATGAGATCCTTATTCTTTGATCCTCCCTTTTTTTCTCAGGGTTTATTGCATCCTTAGGCTAAGTGCTCTGTGAGAGGGCGACTCTTTAAAATAAGCTTTCAGCCAACACTCCCGAACCAGTTGGTTCAAGGTGCTAGGTGTTGAAACACCCCTAAGGACTTACTCCCTCAAGTCTCTCTCCCCCATACATGCACACCACAGGCACATGGTTTGTTATTTTCTTTCCTTGAGGCCTTAGTGTCCAGCACCTCTTTGGGTTACTAAATGTTCTGTGGCAAGGTTGCTCTTGATAGTGGATTTTCAGTTGGTAATCCCGGGTTAGTTAACCCAAGTTACCAAGTGATGAAGCACTCCTAAGAACTTATTCATCCAAGCAGATCCTTGGTACAAGATCACCACAGACACATCCCTCAAGATTTAAACCCTTGGTGCCTAGCCTTAATTCTTATTACTTTTCTTTCTTTTTCAACTCTTATTGTTCTTTTTCTTTTTCTTATTAGGATCTTGATGTTTAGCTGGTCTCATAGAATGTGCTTCAAGCATGTACTTCAATACATAAGTGCCCTCATACCTTATAGGTAATCCAACTTAGCTAATCTATTATCCCACCACAAACCTTGAGAACTTATTTCACCACATGAACTCTACTCTAGTTTCTTTCATAACATTCTCTTTTATTAAATTCAAAGGGCAAGCATACAAGTAAGTAGGATGAAAATTAAAACAGGTAACTTGGACCAGCACACATATGACAAAAGCAAGGAAAACAAACATTAAATTCTAGTGATTTAAACTAAAGAGTACTATTAATCAGGGGCACATTCAGACTTTCAATTTGAGCATTTCCAAGCATATGGAATCAAGTAACAATACAACCTTTTGGTGGTGCCTTCTAGCTATCCCTTTGTTGTCATCATCCATAGCTTTTTGCATCCTTCTTCGCCTCCTTGGATGATGGTGCACTATTTTTTTCCAGAAGATTGATTGAATCCCTGCAAAGTTATTGAAAGTTGCTTGTTCCCAAAGCACTTGAGAAATAGTTAGCATGCATGTATGCTTGTGAATTTCTGAACTTAATTTGGTGTGTGAACACCAAACTTAGTTCCTTGCCTAATGCACAGATTGAATACATGCAGAGAACCTCATGTGCTTTTATTAATAAAAACGACTATGACTAGAAATTAAACTTGAGTGGTTTCCCTGATTGGTTGAGGCTAGCAACTTGTCATTGAAGAGGTGTAATGTGATTCTAACTGAAATCTTTGGTGGAACACCAAACTTAGAATTACACACTCACTCTTGGTTTGTTTTGGTGTGCAACACCAAACTTAGCTCCTCACAATACAGGGAAAACTACTTGTACCTTTTATTGAGATGATCATGAAAAGGAAACTACCTTAGGTTGGGATGCCTCCCAACGAAGCGCTTTTTTAGCGTCGCTAGCTCGACGATTTCTCCATCAGTTGAGATGATACTTCATTTTGGGGTTTTCCCCCATGTTGCCCATGTAGTGTTTGAGCCTTTGCCCGTTCACAGTGAAAGCCCTCTTTGAACCTTCCTCAATGATTTCTATGTGTCCATATGGCGAGACCTTTGTGACAAGAAAGGGTCCTGACCACCTTGATTTGAGTTTTCCAGGGAAAAGTCTTAATTTGGAGTTGTAGAGGAGCACTTGCTGTCCTTTTTCAAAGCTCCTGGGTGTCAGATTGAGGTCGTGCCTTCTCTTTGTCTTTTCTTTATAGATCTTGGTATTTTCATAGTCTTGAGATCTAAACTCCTCCATTTCCCGCACCTGCAAGATTCTCTTTTCACCAGCAGCAACGCTATCAAAATTTAGTAGCTTGAGAGCCCAGAGGGCTTTGTGTTCTAGCTCCAATGGTAAATGACAGGCCTTTCCATACACCAGTTGATATGGGGACATCCCGATTGGTGTTTTGAATGTCCTTCCGTATGCCCAAAGAGCATCATCTAGCTTCTTCGACTAGTCCTTTCTTGATGCTCCTACAGTCTTTTCCAGAATCCTTTTTAGCTCTCTGTTAGATATCTCAGTTTGCCTACCTGTTCGGGGATGGTAAGGCGTGGTAACCTTGTGTTTTACCCCGTATCGTAGGAGGGGAGCTTCTAGTGGTCTGTTACAAAAATGGCTCCCTCCATCACTGATGAGTGCTCGTGGGACTCCGAACTGGCTAAAGATATTCTTTCTGAGGAAGTTCATGACCACCTTATTATCATTTGTTGGGGTTGCAATAGCCTCTACCCACTTGGAAACGTAATCTACTGCTACCAAGATATACTTGTTTGAATATGAGGTTGGGAATGGTCCCATGAAATCAATTCCCCACACATCAAATAGTTCCAGTTCTAAGATGAAATTCTGTGGCATCTCATTTCTTTTGGGTAAGTTTCCAGCTCTTTGGCATTCATTGCAGTTCTTTGCCAGTTCTTTGGCATCCTTAAAAAGGGTGGGCCAAAAGAATCCACTTTGTAACACCTTGGCTATAGTTCTTTTCCCTCCATAATGACCTCCATAGCACGAGCCGTGGTAGTTCCACAGGACCTCTCATCCCTCTTCTTCTGAAACACATCTTCTCAGGATTCCATCTGAGCATTTCTTGAAGAGATATGGCTCATCCCAGACAAAATATTTTGCGTCATTTATGAGCTTCCTTTTTTTATGTTTGTTGATCTCTGGAGGTAAACCCCCAGTTGGCTTGAAATTGGCAATGTCTGCAAACCAGGGTGCTTTGTGAACCGTCATTAACTGCTCATCTAGGAAGAGCTCATTCACACTTGCCTCATGTGTTCCACCTTTGTAATGAGGGATTCTGGATAGGTGATCGGCTACCTTGTTCTCCACTCCTTTCTTGTCTCTAATCTCAATATTGAATTCCTGCAACAGCAAGATCCATCTTATCAGTCTTGGTTTTGATTCTTACTTGGCAAATAAATATTTAAGTGCTGTGTGATCTGTGAAATTGATCACTTTGGCACCAATGAGGTATGATCTAAACTTGTCGAATGCAAAAACTATTGCCAGCAACTCCTTTTCAGTAGTGGTATAGTTTCTTTGAGTGTCATTTAGGACCTTGCTGGCATAGTATATCACATGGACCAAATAATCTTTCCTCTGTCCTAACACTGCCCCAACTGCAAAATCAGATGCATCGCACATCAGTTCAAATGGTATGTTCCAATCAGGTGGGGAAATAATAGGAGCAGAGGACAGCCTCTTTTTCAAGTTTTCGAATGCTAGCATGCACTTTTCATCAAAGACAAATGGTATATCAGATACAAGGAGATTGCTTAAGGGCTTGGCTATCTTTGAAAAATCTTTATTAAACCTTCTGTAAATGCCAGCATGCCCTAAAAAGCTCCTCTGACATCACTTGGTGGGGGTAATTTTTCAATGAGTTCCACCTTAGCTCTGTCTACCTCAATGCCTTGGTTAGAAACCTTATGGCCAAGGACTATTCCTCCTGTCACCATAAAGTGACATTTTTCCCAATTCAAGACCAAATTGGTTTCTTGGCATCTTTTTAACACCAGGGCAAGGTGATTTAGGCAATAAGGGAAGGAATCCCCGAATACTGAAAAGTCATCCATAAAGACTTCAATGAATTTTTCTATCATATTTGAAAAGATAGAAAGCATGCAGCGTTGAAACGTTGCAGGAGCATTACATAGCCCAAATGGCATTCGCCTGTATGCAAACACTCCATATGGGCAAGTAAATGACATTTTCTCCTGGTCTCTCGGATCAACCACTATTTGATTATATCCTGAGTAACCATCTAGAAAACTGTAATAGGCGTGTCCTGCAAGTCTTTCCAACATCTGATCCATGAAGGGGAGTGGGAAGTGATCTTTTCTTGTAGCTTCATTGAGTTTTCTGTAGTCAATGCACATCCTCCATCCTGTGACCGTTCTTGTAGGGATGAGTTCGTTTCTCTCATTAGGTACTACAGTGATTCCTCCTTTCTTGGGGACCACTTGGACAGGGCTGACCTGTGGACTATCCGAAATTGGGTAGATTACCCTTCCTTGCCACAGCTTCATGACTTCCTTCTGTACCACTTCTTTCATGACTGGATTTAGCCTCCTTTGGGGTTGGATGGAGGGTTTGGCATTAACTTCCAACAGTATCTTATGCATGCATATGGCCAAACTGATTCTCTTCAGGTCACCGAGGGTCCATCCAATGGCATCCTTATGCTTTTGTAATACTTGGAGTAGTTCTTCCTCTTGTTCTTGGCTGAGGGCTGAGTTTATGATCACTGGGTAACTTTCATTCTCTCCTAAATATGCATATTTGAGAGTGGGCGGCAGTGCTTTGAGTTCAAGTTTGGGTGCTTCTTTTCTTTCATTCTCCTTCTCTAGTGTGCCCTGAACATGAACCTCCGTTATTGCAGCCTCTTCACTTGATGCTGATTCCTCTTCTATTAACCCCTCAAGTTCTTCTTCTTCAAAAGTCTCTTGTACTGCATCTTCCAGTGAATCCAACCTCATACATTCTCCCAATGGTTATTATGGGTAACTCATGGCCTTGAACACATTGAATATCATCTTCTCATTGTGTAATCTCAGGGTAAGTTCACCTTTTTGGACATCAATGATAGCTCCAGCCGTGGCTAAGAATGGTCTTCCCAGGATGATAGAATCCTTGGCTCCTTCCTTCATATCCAACACTACAAAGTCTGCTGGGAAGATAAAATCTCCTACCTTCACCAGCAAGTCTTCTACTATGCCGTGAGGAAACTTGAATGATCAGTCTACCAGTTGTAGGGCCATTTTTGTTGGCTTGGTCTCCTCAATCCTCATTTTTCTCATCATAGCTACGGACATCAGATTTATGCTGGCTTCTAAATCACATAGGGCCTTTTCCACTGTGATTTCCCCTATAATACAAGGAATCTGGAAGCTCCTAGGATCCTTCAATTTCTGGGATAGTTTGTGCTGAATGATGGCACTACATTCTTCGGTTGGTATCACAGTCTCGTTGTTCTTCCAGCTTCTCTTCTTGGTCATCAATTCCTTCAAGAACTTGGCATAGAGCGGCATTTGCTCTATTGCTTCAGCAAAGAGTATGTTAATCTGTAGTTTCTTAAAGATTTCTAAAAATCTTGAGAACTGGCTGTCATCCTCCTTCCTTTTCAATTGCTGAGGGTATGGGACTTTTGGAATGTATGGCTTTATCACTTCCCCTTTTTGATGTGAATTGGAAGTGGGAACTTGAACTTCATATTGTCCCTCTTCCTTTTCATTTGAGTCCTTCTCTTGTGGTTTCTTGGAGGTCTCCTTCAATTTCTTTCCACTTCTGAGGGTGATAGCCTGACACTCCTCCCTTGGGTGTGAATCAGTGTTGCTGCAAAGGTTATGGCCAGGAATTTGCTTAAATAAGTTTCTTGATGGTAGCATCTTGATTTTGCATATTGGATCGCACTTCCTCTCGAAACATTTTACAGTCTTGAACTTCTTTGCATATACGTTCAAGTAGAGTCTTAATCCTTGAGAGTCGATCTTCGGACGATGGTGAGTTGAGATTAGAGGGATGAGAAGGGCCATTTTGGTTTTGATATGGCTGTTGAGAGGTATTGTTAGGTGGGTGCTGATATGTTCTCTATGTGAAATGTTGGTGAGCTGCATTGTTGTTGGGGTTGTGACGTCTCTGATCTTGGCCTTGATCTTGTTGATTTCCCCACCCAAAGTTTGGGTGGTTCCTCCAACCAGGATTATAAGTTTTGGAGTATGGATCATTGGTCTGCCTAGGTGAGTTCCCAATGTAGTTGGCTTATTTCTGATCACCCTCTGCCTCTGCATTTACTCCTTCTTGAGCTACTGATGAGGTGGTGATTGTTGCTACTTGGTTCCTTTCCATCTTCTTGGTAAGATCAGCCAACTATTTGGTGATCAACTTGTTCTGAGCCAGCAGTGCATCCACGTTGTTCAGCTCCATCACTCCTCTAGTATTGCCTCTTTCAGAAGCATAGAAGTAGTCATTCTCGATTACATTCTCAATGACATCTATGGCTTCTTCAATGGTCTTCTTCTTGTTCAGAGATCCCCTGTTTGAGTGGTCTACTGCCTTCTTTGATTCGTAAGAAAGACCCTCATAGAAAATATGCAACTGCACCCATTCATTGAACATATCTGGCGGGCACCTTCTTGTCAAGTCCTTAAACCTCTCCCATGATTCATAGAGAGTTTCACCATCTTGTTGTCTGAAGGTTTGTACCTCAGCTCTCAACCTATTGATTCTTTGAAAAGGATAGAATCTCGCCAAGAATTTGTTCACCACATCTTCCCAAGTTGTTAAACTCTCCTTCGGGAAAGATTCCAGCCATTTAGATGCTTTGTTCTTGAGTGAAAAGGGGAACAAAAGTAATTTATAGGTGTCAGGATGAACACCATTAGAGTTCACAGTATCACATATCCTCAGGAAGGTGGTTAGATGTTGATTGGGGTCTTCTTGGACACTTCCACCGAATGAACAGTTGTTCTGAACAAGGGTGATGAGCTGTGGCTTTAGTTCAAAGTTATTGGCATGTATGGTTGGCTTTTGGATGCTACTTCCACAGTTTCCTGGGTTTGGATTTATATAAGAGCCTAAAACTCTTCTCTCTTGTCCAGCATGATGCACTGGACCTTCTCTGCCATGGTTGTGAGCCTCTTCTTCATGATGGTTCTCTATATTCTCATCCATGTCTGGTTCAAATTACTCCTCCTCTTCCTCAGCACTAACGATTCTCTTTCCTCCTGCTTCCCTCCTTAATCTAAGGAGGGTCCTCTCAGGTTCAGAATCAAAGGAAGTTGAAGCCCCGCTTCTTCTACCTGTGATACAACCAACAAGGCAAAAAGAAAACAAGAGAGAAATTGAATGGAGTTTACTCTTGTTAGGAATGCTATTAGGGTGAGTGATGCAATGTATCAAACAGTTAGTGGGTTAGTGAACTGAATTGTAAAAAGAATGAAGATAACACCACAAACGGGTAAGGGGTAAAGGGAAGAAAATAACTAAAACTGAAAATAAATCACTCAAATGAAATTAAATCAAACAAAAGAAAAATGCTCAATCTAGTTATGCACCAATTTAATCATTGTTGATACAAAATCAATCCCCGGCAACGGCGGCATAAACTTGATGCACAGAAAGTTGTCTCTTAACAAATTTCCTTCGGCAAGTATACTGAATTGTCGTCAAGTAAAAACTCACAATAGAGTGAGGTCGACTCCCACAGGGATTGATTGGTCAAGCAACTTTAATTAGAGGAATGTTCTAGTTGAGCTAAGCAGAATTTGAGTTGAGATTTTCAGGAAATTAAATGGCGAGAAGGTAAATAACAGAAAATGTAAATGCTGGAAATAAAGAACAAAATGTAAATGGCGGAAAGTAAATTGCAGAATCTTAAATGAGGAATTGGGAGGATGAGCATAAAATTAAGTGGCAGAAAGTAAAGAGAATGGGTAAGATCAGAAATGGGGAATTCATTGGGCTCAGGAGATGTTGTATTCTCTGGATCAAGGTCATTCTCATCTCTTCCTCAATCAATGCATTCATTGATCTCCTTGGCAATCTTAAGTGATTGGATTCCAATTCCTTGGTAATTCAATCTCTCAAATCTTGATCAATAGCCAATTCCTTGGTCTAATTGCTCATGAGAAGAGATGAAGTATGGTCACTGATTATACCACATGTATTCCCAAATCAAAGTGTTGATAGGATTATATGTCACTATATCCATCCAAACCCCAATTTGGTCCAACATGAGAAAGCATTTCTAGCATGATCTCTTCATTCCTCTTCCAAGGTTCCGAAGAGATCCAAGTATGAATAGCTTCTTTTCCAAGACAACTACCCAATTGGATGAAGATTGAAACCTTTCTAGTAAAATCAAGAGAAAAGAAAGAAGAAGAATAATGAAAACTATTATTGATCCATCAAATTACAACAGAGCTCCCTAACCCAATGAAAGGGGTTTAGTTGTTCATAGCTCTGGGAATGGAAAGCATAAATGAAAAGTACATTCTGAAAAATCAAACTAGAAGTTGAAGAGAAAGTAAAATATACAGAGTGTAGTTCTCCAAAATGCCCAAAAAGCTCCCTACAAGTTCAAAACTACTCCTATATATACTACTCTTCTGATCTTCTAGTTGGATCTTCAAGTCCTGGATATGGGCCTTTGATCTTGAGTTGAAGCAGTTATAGTCTTCAGTGGGCTCAGCTTTGCTTGCAGAAAAAGTGTGAGTTAGGCATGGGCGTTAGTTAGGACGTTAGTGGTGTTAACGTTAAGTGAAAATTTGGATTCGAAAATGTTAGTGACGATCACCTTTTTCACTAACATTCCAAGCCAAAAACGATTCACGTTAACTTCAACGTTAGTGGCACTAACGTGACCACTAACGTTGCCTCTTTCTCCTTCGCAAACATTATTGGCATTCACCTTTTCCAATAACGTTGCTTATTGCCTTTTTTTTCCCATGTTAGAGTTCACGTTAGTATAACTAACGTGACCCTAAACGTGGGCATGCCTAAGCTTCGAGAATGTTAGTGACACTTACCTTTGTCACTAACGCTCCAAACGCCCCTTCTTCCCATGTTAGTGCCTCACGTTAATTGCGCTAACGTGACCACTAACGTGGTGGTAATTTCCATCTCCAACGCTAGTGACAAAAGTGAGTGTCACTAACATTGGCTGATGAGCGGATAATTTATACGCTTTTTGACATTGTTTTTAGTATGTTTTTAGTAGGATTTACTTACTTTTAGGGATGTTTTCACTAGTTTTTATGTTAAATTCACATTTCTGGACTTTACTATGAGTTTGTGTGTTTTTCTGTGATTTCAGGTATTTTCTGACTGAAATTGAGGGACTTGAGCAAAAATCAAATTCAGAGGTTGAAGAAGGATTGCTGATGCTGTTGGATTCTGACCTCCCTGCACTCAAAGTGGATTTGCTGGAGCTATAGAACTCAAAATGGCGCGCTTTCAATTGCGTTAGAAAGTAGACATCCAGGGCTTTCCAGCAATGTATAATAGTCCATACTTTGTCTAAGTTTAGACGACGAAAACTGACGTTCAACGCCAGCTCTCTGCCCAAATCTGGCGTCCAGCGCCAGAAAAGGATCCAAAACCAGAGTTGAACGCCCAAACTGGCACAAATGCTGGCGTTCAACTCCAAGAAGGACCTCTACACGTGCAACACTGAAGCTCAGCCCAAGCACACACCAAGTGGGCCCCGGAAGTGGATTTATGCATCAATTACTTACTTCTGTAAACCCTAGTAGCTAGTTTATTATAAATAGGACATTTTACTATTGTATTAGACATCCTGAGTTTTATCTTCGGATCAGAGTAGTCTTGGTTACTCTGGTTCCCCTCTGGGGCCGAGACCAATGAACTCCATTATCACTTATGTATTTTCAACGGTAGAGTTTCTACACTCCATAGATTAAGGTGTGGAGCTCTGCTGTTCCTCAAAGATTAATGCAAAGTACTACTGTTTTCTATTCAATTCATCTTATTTCGCTTCTAAGATATTCATTCGCTCTTCAACCTGAATGTGATGAACGTGACAATCATCATCATTCCATATGAACGCGTGCCTGACAACCACTTCCGTTCTACCTTCGACTGAATGAGTATCTCTTAGATCTCTTAATCGGAATCTTTGTGGTGTAAGCTAGAATGATGGCGGCATTCAAGAGAATCCGGAAGGTCTAAACCTTGTCTGTGGTATTCCGAGTAGGATTCAATGAATGAATGATTGTGACGAGCTCCAAACTCGCGATTGCTGGGCGTAGTGACAGATGCAAAAGGATAGTAAATCCTATTCCAGCATGATCGAGAACCGACAGATGAATAGCCGTGCTGTGACAGGGTGCGTTGACCATTTTCACTGAGAGGATAAGATGAAGCCATTGACAAGGGTGATGCCTCCAGACGATTAGCCATGCCGTGACAGGGTATTCGGATCATTTTCCCGAGAGAAGACCGAAAGTAGCCATTGACAATGGTGATGTATCACATAAAGCCAGCCATGGAAAGGAATAAGACTGATTGGATGAAGACAGCAGGAAAGCAGAGGTTCAGAGGAACGAAAAGCATCTCTATTCGCTTATCTGAAATTCTCACTAATGGATTACATAAGTATTTCTATCCTTTATTATTTATCTTTTAATTATCTAATCCAATCACATTTAACCCTACCTAACTGAGATTTACAAGGTGACCATAGCTTGCTTCATACCAACAATCTCCGTGGGATTCGACCCTTACTCACGTAAGGTATTACTTGGATGACCCAGTGCACTTGCTGGTTAGTTATGCGAAGTTGTGAACCATGGTATTGGCATCATATTTTTGGCGCCATTACCAGGGAAAGAAAGAGCGATGAATTTTACATAATCAAAAGTGTAATCACAATTTCCACGCACCAAGTTTTTGGCGCTGTTGCCGGGGATTGTTTGAGTTTGGACAACTGACGGTTCATCTTGTTGCTCAGATTAGGTAATTTTCTTTTTATTTTATTTTCAAAAAAAAATTTTCAAAAATAATTCTAAAATTTTCTCATCTGTTTTCGAAAAAAATAAAAATGTTTTCAAAAATATATTTTTATTTAGAATTTTTAAGAATGAATTCTAGTGTTTCATGAAGCATGTGAAGCCTGGCTGGCTGCAAAGCCATGTCTAAATTCTTTTGGACTGAGGCTTCCAAACCATCAGAATAGAGGCAAGTTACATATTTGATAAGTAATGAGCAGTATATTCTAATATCTTGCTGAAGCTTGGCTGGCCATTGGCCATGTCTAGTGTTTTGGACCGAAGCTTTCATTGAAAGCTTGGCTGGCTAGTGAGCCATGTCTAATTCCTAGACTGAAGCTTTAGACTAACATGGCAAGATTCCTGGAATTCATATTAAAAATTTTGGAATCCTTATTTTCCTTTTTCAATTAATTTTTGAAAAATCCAAAAAAATTAGAAAATCATAAAAATAAAAAATATTTTGTGTTTCTTGTTTGAGTCTTGAGTCATGTTATAAGTATGGTGTCAATTGCATGTGCATCTTGCATTTTTCGAAAATTTTCATGCATTCATAGTGTTCTTCATGATCTTCAAGTTGTTCTTGGTAAGTCTTCTTGTTTGATCTTTGCATTTGCATGTTTTGTGTCTTTTCTTGTTTTTCATATGCATTCTTAAATTCTTAGTGTCTAAGCATTAAAGAATTCTAAGTTTGGTGTCTTGCATGTTTTCCTTGCATTAAAAACTTTTCAAAAATATGTTCTTGGTGTTCATCTTAACATTCATAGTGTTCTTGGTGTTCATCTTGACATTCATAGCATTCTTGCATGCATCACATGTTTTGATCTAAAATTCTCATGCATTGCATCATTTTTCTTGTTTTTCTCTCTCTTCATAAAAATTTAAAAAAAAATCAAAAAAAATATTTTTCCCTTTTTCTTCTCATCAAATTCGAAAATTTGGATTGACTTTTTCAAAAATTTTTAAAATCAAGTTGTTTCTTATGAGTCAAATCAAATTTTCAATTTGAAAATCTTATCTTTTTCAAAATCTTTTTCAAAAATCAAATCTTTTTCAAATTTCTTAGTTATTTTCGAAAATTCCAAAAATATTTTTCAAAAATCTTTTTCTTATTTTTACATCAAATTTTCGAAAATAACAATAACAATTAATGTTTTGATTCAAAAATTTCAAGTTTGTTACTTGCTTGTTAAGAAAGATTTAAACTTTAAGTTCTAGAATCATATCTTATGATTTCTTGTGAATCAAGTCATTAATTGTGATTTTAAAAATCAAATCTTTTTCAAAAATAATTTCAATCATATCTTTTCAAAAATATCTTCTTATCTTTTTCAAAAAATTTGATTTCAAAATATCTTCTCTAACTTCCTAACTTCTTATCTTTTCAAAATTGATTTTCAAATTTGTTTCAACTAACTAACTAACTTTTTGTTTGTTTCTTATCTTTTTCAAAATCACCTAACTAACTCTCTCTCTAATTTTCGAAAATATCTCTCCCCTTTTTCAAAATTTCTTTTTTTTATTTAATTATTTTAATCTTTGATTTAAAAAAAAAAACTACTAACCTTTTTCAAAAACTATTTTCGAAAATCACTAACTCTTTTTCAAAAATAATTTTCGAAAATTCTTTCCCTCTCTCATCTTATTCTATTTATTTATTCATCTACTAACATCTCTCCCTCACCCACCAAAAATCCAAACCCTCTCTCTCTCTTTCTGAGTTCAGATTTTTCTCTTCTTTTCTTCTACTAACAATAAGGAACCTCTTTACTGTGACATAGAGGATTCCTCTTCTTTTCTTTTTCTCTTCTCTTTCTTATGAGCAGGGACAGTGAAAAAGGCATTCTTGTTGAAGCTGATCCAGAACCTGAAAGGACTCTGAAGAGGAAACTAAGAGAAGCTAAATTACAACAATCCAGAGATAACTTGATTGAAAATTTCGAACAAGTGAAGGAGATGGCAGCCGAACCCAACAACAATAATGCAAGGAGAATGCTTGGTGACTTTACTGCACCCAATTTCAATTTACATGGAAGAAGCATCTCCATTCCTACCATTGGAGCAAACAATTTTGAGCTGAAACCTCAGCTGGTTTCTCTGATGTAGCAGAACTGCAAGTTTCATGGACTTCCATCTGAAGATTCTTTTCAGTTCTTAACTGAATTCTTGCAGATCTGTGATACTGTTAAGACTAATAGAGTAGATCCTGAAGTCTACAGGCTCATGCTTTTCCCTTTTGCTGTATGAGACAGAGCTAGAGTGTGGTTGGACTCTCAACCCAAAGACAGCCTGAACTCTTGGGATAAGCTGGTCACGACTTTCTTAGCCAAGTTCTTTCCTCCTCAAAAGCTGAGCAAGCTTAGAGTGGATGTTCAAACCTTCAAACAAAAAGATGGTGAATCCCTCTATGAAGCTTGGGAAAGATACAAACAGCTGACCAAAAAGTGTCCTTCTGACATGCTTTCAGAATGGACCATCCTGGATATATTCTATGATGGTTTATCTGAGCTATCAAAGATGTCACTGGACACTTCTGCAGGTGGATCCATTCACCTAAAGAAAATGCCTGCAGAAGCTCAAGAACTCATTGACATGGTTAATGTACACCTCTGAAAGGAATCCTGTGAGTAATGGGACGCCTATGAAGAAGGGAGTTCTTGAGATTGATACTCTGAATGCCATATTGGCTTAGAATAAAATATTGACTCAGAAAGTCAATATGATCTCTCAGAGTCTGAATGGAATGCAAGCTGCATCCAACAGTACTCAAGAGGCTTCTCCTGAAGAAGAAACTTATGATCCTGAGAACCCTGCAATAGTAGAGGTGAATTACTTAGGTGAACCTTATGGAAACACCTAGAACTCATCATGGAGAAATCATCCAAATTTCTCATGGAAGGATCAAAAGCCTCAACAAGGATTTAATAATGGTGGAAGAAACAGGTTTAACAACAATAAACCTTTTCCATCATCCACTCAGCAACAGACAGAGAACTATGAACAAAATACTTCTAATTTAACAAACTTAGTCTCTGATCTATCTAAGGCCACTGTAAGTTTCATGAATGAAACAAGGTCTTCCATTAGAAATCTGGAAGCACAAGTGGGCCAGCTGAGTAAAAGGATCACTGAAATCCCTCCTAGTACTCTCCCAAGCAATACAGAAGAGAATCCAAAAGGAGAGTGCAAGGCCATTGACATAACCAAAATGGCCGAACCCAATGAGGGAGAGGAGGACGTGAATCCCAAAGAGGAAGACCTCCTGGGACGTCCAGTGATCAATAAGGAGCTTCCCTCTGAGGAACCAAAGGACTCTGAGGCTCATCTAGAGACCATAGAGATCCCATTAAACCTCCTTATGCCATTCATGAGCTCTGATGAGTATTCCTCTTCTGAAGAGAATGAGGATGTTACTGAAGAGCAAATAGCCAAGTTTCTTGGTGCAATCATGAAGCTGAATGCCAAATTATTTAGCATTGATACTTGGGAAGTTGAACCTCCCTTGTTCATCAATGAACTAAGTGATCTGGATCAACTAACGTTGCCTCAGAAGAGACAGGATCCTGGAAAGTTCATAATACCTTGTACTATAGGCACCATGATCTTTAAAGCTCTATGTGACCTTGGTTCAGGGATAAACCTCATGCCCCTCTCTGTAATAGAGAAACTGGAAATCTATGGGGTGCAAGCTGCTAAAATCTCATTAGAGATGGCAGATAATTCAAGAAAACAGGCTTATGGACAAGTAGAGGACGTGCTAGTAAAGGTTGAAGGCCTTTACATCCCTGCTGATTTCATAGTCCTGGATACTGGAAAGGAAGAGGATGAATCCATCATCCTAGGAAGACCTTTCCTGGCCACAGCAAGAGCTGTGATTGATGTGGACAGAGGAGAAGTGATCCTTCAATTGAATGAGGACAACCTTGTGTTTACAACTCAAGGATCTCTCTCTGCATCCACGGAGAGGAAGCAGAAAAAGCTTCTCTCAAAGCAGAGTCAAACAAAGCCCCCACAGTCAAACTCTAAGTTTGGTGTTGGGAGGCCACAACCAAACTCTAAGTTTGGTGTTGAACTCCCATATCCAAACTCTAAGTTTGGTGTTGGATAGTCTCAACAATGCTCTGAACATCTGTGAGGCTCCATGAGAGCCCACTGTCAAGCTATTGACATTAAAGAAGCGCTTGTTGGGAGGTAACCCAATTTTTATTTATCTAACAATATTTTTCTTAGTTATATGTCTTTATAGGTTCATGATCATGTGGAGTCACAAAATAAATATAAAAATTGAAAACGGAATAAAAAACAGCAGAAGAAAAATCACACCCTGGAGGAAGTACCTTCCTGGCGTTCAACGCCAGAACAGAGCATGGTTCTGGCGCTGAACGCCCAAAATGGGCAGTATCCTGGTGCTGAACGCCCAGAACAAGCATGGTTCTGGCGTTCAACGCCAGAAATGTAAACAAATGGGCATTGAACGCCTAAAATGGGCACCAACCTGGCGCTGAACGCCCAGAGTTGTGTGCAAGGGCATTTTACATGCCTAATTTGGTGCAAGGTTGTAAATCCTTGAACACCTCAGGATCTGTGGACCCCACAGGATCATCTCAGGATCTGTGGACCCCACAGAATCATCTCAAGATCTGTGGACCCCACAGGATCATCTCAGGATCTGTGGACCCCACAGGATCCCCACCTACCTCCACTCACTTCTTCTCACCCCTCTTTCACACAATTCCATAAACACTCTTCCCCAAAACCCTTCACCTATCACCTCCATCTCTCTTCCCCATTAAACCTTCACCACTCACATCCAACCACTCTTCCCCATAAACCTACCTCATAAACTCCACCTACCTTCAAAATTCAAAACCAATTTCCCACCCAAACCCACCCATATGGCCGAACCTTAACCCCCCTCCCTCCCCTATATAAAGCCCTCCATTCTTCATCAAATTCACACAACACACCCCTCTACACCCTTCTTGGCCAAAACACTTCCTACTCTCCCTCTCCTCCATTTCTTCTTCTTCTTCATTTATTCTCTCTTTTATTGCTCAAGGGCGAGCAAAATTCTAAGTTTGGTGTGGTAAAAGCATAAGCTTTTTGTTTTTCCATTACCATTGATGGCACCTAAGACCGGAGAATCCTCTAAGAAGGGGATAGGGAAGACAAAAGCTTCCACATCCGAGTCATGGGAGATGGAAAGGTTCATCTCCAAAGCCCATCAAGACCACTTCCATGATGTTGTGGCCAAGAAGAAGGTGATCCCCGAGGTCCCTTTCAAACTCAAAAGAAATGAGTATCCGGAGATCCGACATGAAATTCAAAGAAGAGGTTGGGAAGTTCTAACAAATCCCATCCAACAAGTCGGCATCCTAATGGTTCAAGAGTTCTATGCCAATGCATGGATCACCAAGAACCATGATCAAAGTAAGAACCCGGATCCAAAGAACTATGTTACAATGGTTCGGGGGAGATACTTAGATTTTAGTCCAGAGAATGTGAGGTTGGCGTTCAACTTGCCAAACATGGAAGAGAACGCACGCCCCTACATAAGAAGAGTCAACTTTGATCAAAGGTTGGACCAAGTCCTTATGGACATATGTGTAGAAGGAGCTCAATGGAAGATTGACTCCAAAGGCAAGCCGGTTCAACTAAGAAGATTGGACCTCAAGCCTATAGCTAGAGGATGGTTGGAGTTCATTCAATGCTCAATCATTCCCACTAGCAACCGGTCTGAAGTTACTATAGACCGGGCCATCATGATCCATAGCATCATGATTGGAGAAGAGGTGGAAGTTCATGAGATTATACCTCAAGAACTCTACAAGGTGGCTGACAAGTCCTCCACTATGGCAAGGTTAGCCTTTCCTCACCTCATTTGCCACCTATGCAATTCGGCTGGGATTGACATAGAGGGAGATATCCTCATCAAAGAGGACAAGCCCATCACTAAGAAAAAGATGGAGCAAGCAAGAGAGCCCATTCATGGAGCTCAAGAGGCGTATGAAGCTCATCACCATGAGATCCCAGAGATGCCTCAAATGCACTTTCCTCCACAAAACTATTGGGAGCAAATCAACACCTCCCTAGGAGAATTGAGTTCCAATATGGGACAACTAAGGGTGGAACATCAAGAGCACTCCATCATGCTTCATGAAATTAGAGAAGATCAAAAAGCAATGAGGGAGGAGCAACAAAGACAAGGAAGAGACATAGAAGAGCTTAAGGACATCATTGGTTCCTCAAGAAGGAAACGCCACCATCACTAAGGTGGATTCATTCCTTGTTCTTATTTCTTCTGTTTTCGTTTTCTATGTTATGTGTTTATCTATGTTTGTGTCTTCATTACATGATCATTAGTAGTTAGTAACTTTGTCTTAAAGTTATGAATGTCCTATGAATCCATCACCTCTCTTAAATGAAAAATGTTTTAATTCAAAAGAACAAGAAGTACATGAGTTTCGAATTTATCCTTGAACTTAGCTTAATTATATTGATGTGGTGACAATGCTTCTTGTTTTCTGAATGAATGCTTGAACAGTGCATATGTCTTTTGAAGTTGTTGTTTAAGAATGTTAAATATGTTGGCTCTTGAAAGAATGATGACTAGGAAACATGTTATTTGATAATCTGAAAAATCATAAAAATGATTCTTGAAGCAAGAAAAAGCAGCAAAGAACAAAGCTTGCAGAAAAAAAAAATAGGCAAAAAAAAATAGAAAGAAAAAGAAAAAGCAAGCAGAAAAAGCCAATAACCCTTAAAACCAAAAGGCAAGGGCAAAGAAAAAGGATCCCAAGGCTTTGAGCATTAGTGGATAGGAGGGCCTAAAAGGAATAAAATCCTGGTCTAAGCGGCTAAACCAAGCTGTCCCTAACCATGTGCTTGTGGCGTGGAGGTGTCAAGTGAAAACTTGAGACTGAGCGGTTAAAGTCAAGGTCCAAAGCAAAAAAAAAAAAGAGTGTGCTTAAGAACCCTGGACACCTCTAATTGGGGACTTTAGCAAAGTTGAGTCACAATCTGAAAAGGTTCACCCAATTATGTGTCTGTGGCATTTATGTATCCGGTGGTAATATTGGAAAACAAAGTGCTTAGGGCCACGGCCAAGACTCATAAAATAGCTGTGTTCAAGAATCATCATACTGAACTAGGAGAATCAATAACACTATCTGAACTCTGAGTTCCTATAGATGCCAATCATTCTGAACTTCAATGGATAAAGTGAGATGCCAAAACTATTCAAAAGGCAAAAAGCTACAAGTCCCGCTCATCTGATTGAAGCTATGTTTCATTGATAGTTTGGAATTTATAGTATATTCTCTTCTTTTTATCCTATTTGATTTTCAGTTGCTTGGGGACAAGCAACAATTTAAGTTTGGTGTTGTGATGAGCGGATAATTTATACGCTTTTTGATATTGTTTTTAGTATGTTTTTAGTAGGATCTAGTTACTTTTAGGGATGTTTTCACTAGTTTTTATGTTAAATTCACATTTCTAGACTTTACTATGAGTTTTTGTGTTTTTCTGTGATTTCAGGTATTTTCTGACTGAAATTGAGGGACTTGAGCAAAATTCAGATTCAGAGGTTGAAGAAGGATTGCTGATGCTGTTGGATTCTGACCTCCCTGCACTCAAAGTGGATTTTCTAGAGCTACAGAACTCAAAATGGCGCGCTTCCAATTGCGTTGGAAAGTAGACATCTAGGGCTTTCCAGCAATGTATAATAGTTCATACTTTGGCCAAGTTTAGACGACGCAAACTGGCATTCAACGCCAGCTCTCTACCCAAATCTGGCGTCCAGCGCCAGAAAAGGATCCAAAACCGGAGTTGAACGCCCAAACTGGCACAAAAGCTGGCGTTCAACTCCAAGAAGGACCTCTATACGTGCAACACTCAAGCTCAGCCTAAGCACACACCAAGTGGGCCCCGGAAGTGGATTTATGCATCAATTACTTACTTTTGTAAACCCTAGTAGCTAGTTTATTATAAATAGGACATTTTACTATTGTATTAGACATCCTGAGTTTTATCTTCGGATCAGAGTAGTCTTGGTTACTCTGGTTCCCCTCTGGGGCCGAGACCAATGAACTCCATTATCACTTATGTATTTTCAACGGTAGAGTTTCTACACTCCATAGATTAAGGTGTGGAGCTCTGCTGTTCCTCAAAGATTAATGCAAAGTACTACTGTTTTCTATTCAATTCATCTTATTTCGCTTCTAAGATATTCATTCGCTCTTCAACCTGAATGTGATGAACGTGACAATCATCATCATTCCCTATGAACGCGTGCCTGACAACCACTTCCGTTCTACCTTCGACTGAATGAGTATCTCTTAGATCTCTTAATCGGAATCTTCGTGGTGTAAGCTAGAATGATGGCGGCATTCAAGAGAATCCGGAAGGTCTAAACCTTGTCTGTGGTATTTCGAGTAGGATTCAATGAATGAATGACTGTGACGAGCTCCAAACTCGCGATTGCTGGGCGTAGTGACAGACGCAAAAGGATAGTAAATCCTATTCCAGCATGATCGAGAACCGACAGATGAATAGCCGTGCCGTGACAGGGTGCGTTGACCATTTTCACTGAGAGGATAAGATGAAGCCATTGACAAGGGTGATGCCTCTAGACGATTAGCCGTGCTGTGACAGGGCATTTGGATCATTTTCCCGAGAGAAGACCGAAAGTAGCCATTGACAATGGTGATGTATCACATAAAGCCAGCCATGGAAAGGAATAAGACTGATTGGATGAAGACAGCAGGAAAGCAGAGGTTCAGAGGAACGAAAAGCATCTCTATTCGCTTATCTGAAATTCTCACTAATGGATTACATAAGTATTTCTATCCTTTATTATTTATCTTTTAATTATCTAATCCAATCACATTTAACCCTACCTGACTGAGATTTACAAGGTGACCATAGCTTGCTTCATACCAACAATCTCCATGGGATTCGACCCTTACTCACGTAAGGTATTACTTGGACGACCCAGTGCACTTGCTGGTTAGTTGTGCGAAGTTGTGAACCATGGTATTGGCATCATATTTTTGGTGCCATTACCAGGGAAAGAAAGAGCGACGAATTTTACATAATCAAAAGTGTAATCACAATTTCCGCGCACCATTGGCCCATTATTTCTTTCTTCCACATTAGCTTCCACGTTAATGTAATTAATGTGGCAACTAACGTGGGCAATATTGGCTTAGTCCAACGTTAGTGACAAAGGTGAGTGTCACTAACGTTGGCGATTCCTTGCTCCTCCCACGTTAGAGTTCACGTTAATGTGATTAACGTGACTCTTAACGTGGCCAATTGTGCCCTTTAGGAACGTTAGTGGTATTCACTTTTACCACTAACGTTGGAGCTTCCCTTTTCCTCCACGTTAGCTCCCACGTTAATGTAACTAACATGGCAACTAACGTGGGCTATGATGGCTTCGAAGGCGTTATTGGCGATCACTTTTCTCATTAACGCTTCAAGCTTATGCCCATTCCACGTTAGTGGTCACGTTAATTGGACTAGCGTGGCTACTAACGTGGCTCTTCCTTGCTTCCTTTGTCCTGAAATCAGGCAAATAAAGTGCATCAAAGCTCTATTCCAAGTCATGAGATCATGCATTATCCAATTTGTCATTCAATTCATGCATAATTCTCATGAAATCATGTAAAGTTCACAATATTTGCTTGAATCAAGATGTAAGTGTATTTCTATCCAAAACGTGCTTATTTACTAAGAAAATGCATGAAACTACCCTAAAACAGTAAAGAAAAGGTCAATGAAACTAGCCAAAATGCCCTGGCATCACTCATCTAATTTAAACTGAGCTTCATTGGAAACTCTGAGATTTATTATACCTTACTCTTCTTTTTATCCTACTTTATTTTTAGTTACTTGGGGATAAACAACAGTTTAAGTTTGATGTTATGATGAGCGGATATTTTATACACTTTTTGGCATCATTTTCATATAGTTTTTAGCATGTTTTGTTTAATTTTTATTAAGTTTTCATAGGTTTTAGTGTTAAAATCACATTTTTGGATTCTACTTTGAATTTGTGTGTTTTTGTTCAATTTCAGGTATTTTCTGGCTGAAATTGAGGAGCTAGAGCAAAATTCTGATTCAGAGATAGAGAAGGCATTGCAGATGTTGTTTGGATCTGTCCTCCTTGTACTCGGAAGAGCTTTTCTTGAGCTGCCAAAGTCCAAATAAAGCGTTCTCAATGACTATGGAAAGCTAACTTCTAGAGCTTTCCATCAATGTGTAATAGTCCATATTTGCTTCAAAATAGAAGGCCCAAAACTGGTGTTCAACGCCAGCCTCCTGCCCCATTCCAGGCATCCAGTGCCTAAAGGAGGAGACCAGCTTCCAAATGCCCAAAGTGGATCCCCTAGCCAGCACTCAATGCCCTAGAGGCCTTCAAGCACGTGGATCTCATTAAAGCTCAGCCCAAACACTCACCAAGTGGGCCCCAAAAGTGGATTTTAGCACTAAAAGACTGTTTTACCCTGTCTTATGTAATCCTTAGTCATTAGTTTAGTATTTAAGGGATATTTTACATAATCATACAGACCTCTATGCCATATTTTCTTTTATCATTGTGTTTTCTATTAGTATGAGTTTCTAAACCTCCTAGGTTGAGGGAAGGAGCCCTGCTGAGTTTTATGGATTAATAAAAGTATTACGGTTTCTCTTCAATCCGTGTTTGATTTAATTCAAAGATTTATTTTCTTTCTTCGATATGATGAATGGAATGACCTGTGACAATCATCTTCGTTCTTCATACTAAGACCGCGTGTGTGACAACCACCCGTGTTCTTCTTGGGTTCGTGTGAATACTTAAGTGGAAAGCATTGAACCGCCATCTTGACTATACATCTCTTAGATGGCTAATCCACGACTTCGTTGGGGACTTCTTGAGACACCAGTTCAGTTGAGGTATGAGGAGATTAGGGTATCTGTAGTAGAGACTAGAACCAAGGCACAACATCCTCTGATCAGGAAGATTTGACCTTGTCTGTGACGTTTTGAGTAGGATCACCAAAGAGAATGAACTGTAGAAACTTCACCCTCATTCAGACTAGATCCGCAGTAACCCTTGGATTCAGATCTGGAGGAGTATTGGCAGCTGCTCAAACCAGTGTCAACACATACAGCCTAGCATGGAAGAAATCATTCACAATTGAAGAAGACAGTAAAATCAGAGTTAATCCAGAAGGATAAAACAACTCCAAGCCTTAACCATCTTCTTATTCTTATAATCAAACCGTGTAATTCCATCTTCCGAATCCAACAAATTCCTACTCACCTGACTAAGATCTGCAAGATAACCATAGCTTGCTTCAAACCACAATCCTCATGGGATCGACCCTGAGTCGCTCAGGTATTACTTGGACGACCTAGTGCACTTGCTGGTTCAGTTGTACGAAGTGTGGGGATTTGTGCACCACCGGCAGTACCGGCTTAAATCTGTCCGATGTTGTGTGAGAGTAGTAAGTATTGTAGAAAAACTTAGGAAAATAATGAAAGTTGAAAATCGGGCGCTAATTTTAAAGGTTTGGCCCAAAGTTGGGCCAAACGGGCAGAGAAGTGAGAGAAGAGAGCAAAGGGCGGAAGATTACTATTCATTCTCCACTTCTGGTGGCCATACTCGAGCTATAGTTCTCTGATTGATGTGCCGTTGCGGCTATGTGAAGCTCTTGCCAAGCCCATTAGTTTCATAATACTTTTGTTGGTAACATTTCAAAATTTCTTTTCCATTCTACAGGCCTAAGAAATTCAAAATTTAAGGTTTTGGTTTTGAGTAGATTTTGTGTTTTCAATTGATTAGGTGGTCTCTAAGGTTGTGCTATTGGTGGTTTGTGCCCCAAACACCATCTGGAAAGGTAAGGAAACTCTTTACCCTTGTGAAATTGTGTATTTAAGAATCATTATTGATTTGTGGTAAATTAATGTGTATAGCTTGGAAAATTAAATTGTTGATGCTTGTTGGAGTTGATTAGTGGATTGGTTGGTGATTGGAGGCTTGGTTTGGACTTAAATTGGTGTATTGTGTATATTGAGAATCAGCCTAGGTATGGTTTCAGTTTCTTATGCCTGAGCATCTTATACCCTTTTTCTAGTTGTTTATATATTGTTTTTAGTTAGATTTTATTTACTTTTAATTAATTTTATTGCAAAAATCACCTGTGGGTGCTACTTTGAGTTTTTCTTGTGTTTTTATGGTTTTAGGTTAAATTCAAAGCAGTTTGGAGAAGCCTGGAGCAAGAAAGGAGAATTCTGGCAACACCCTCCCTGGGCGCTGAATACCAAGCTGGCATTCAGCACCAGCAGGGGGCACAAACCAGAACAAAAGCTTCCCTCTATGGGCATTCAAGACGGCCTTCGACAAGCTCGGACTTGAAGAAAAAGAACTAAAGGCCTACCCCACCAACCTATTTGGACTAGGGGACACCCCGATCCATCCCTTAGGATATGTCTCGCTACACACTACCTTCGGAAGGGGCGAGCAAGCTAAGACGCTAAGCATCGACTACATTGTGGTCGACGTCACCTCAGCATACAACGCCCTCATTGGGCGACCGACCCTAAACAGACTAGCAGCTGTAGTCTCAACCCCACACCTCTGCATGAAGTTCCCCACCACAAAGGGAATCGCTACTATAAAAGGCGACCAAAAACTAGCACGGCGATGCTACAACGAAAGCCTGAGTCTAAAAGGACGAGAAGGGAAAGAGGTCAACACAATAGAACTCGGACGAGTCCAATCCCGAGAAGACCTCCGGCCACAACCAGAGGGAGAAACCGAAGAAGTCCAGATCGGGAACACCCTTGAAAAAACAACAAGCATAGGAGCAAGCCTCGACGCGGGCCTAAAAGAGGGACTCACAGCCCTCTTAAGAGAGAATTCCGACCTCTTCGCCTGGAAGGCCTCCGACATGCCAGGCATAAACCCCGACTTGATGTGCCACAAGCTATCAGTTTACTCGGGATCCCGACCTGTCCAACAAAGACGCCGGAAGCTCGGACCCGAGCGCATGCAAGCAATAGAAGAACAAGTGCAAGCACTACTAGAAGCAGGGTTCATTAGGGAAGTAAAATACCCCCTATGGCTCGCAAACGTGGTCCTGGTAAAAAAGCCCAACGGAAAGTGGAGGATGTGCGTCGATTACACAGACCTCAACAAAGCTTGCCCCAAAGACCCATACCCACTACCAAACATCGACGCGTTAGTAGACGCAGCCTCAGGCTATAGATATCTCTCCTTCATGGACGCATACTCAGGATACAACCAAATCCCGATGTACAGACCCGACCAGGAAAAAACCTCGTTCATAACCCCGAGGGCAAACTACTGCTACGTAGTAATGCCCTTCGGGCTAAAAAACGCGGGAGCAACCTACCAGAGGCTAATGAACAAGGTGTTCTCAGAACACATTGGACAACAGCTGGAGGTGTACGTCGATGACATGCTGGTAAAGACACAAGAAGACAGAAACTTACTGACCGACCTCACTAGTGTTTTCGGGACCCTCAGAAAACACAACATGAGACTCAACCCAACAAAGTGCACCTTCGCCGTAGCAGCAGGAAAGTTCTTAGGCTTCATGCTGACTCAAAGGGGCATTGAAGCAAACCCGGACAAATGCCAAGCAATACTCAACATGAAGAGCCCGACCTGTGTCAAGGAAGTACAACAACTGAATGGAAGGCTAGCCACCCTATCAAGATTCCTGGCGGGCTCAGCAATAAGGTCACTACCTCTCTACTCACTCCTAAGGAAAGGGAAACCCTTCTTATGGACCCCGGAGTGCGAAAAAGCTTTTCAAGACTTCAAGGAATTCCTTGGGCAGCCACCAATCCTAACCCGACCTCTAAAGGGGGAAGAACTCGTACTATACCTCTCGGTTGGAAATCGGGCAGTCGCTTCAGCGTTAATACGAGAAGACGACCAAGGACAACACCCCATATACTTTGTAAGCAAGGCACTACAAGGGGCCGAATTAAACTATCAAAAGATAGAAAAGTTCGCCTACGCCCTGGTGTTCACAGCCCGGAGACTACGTCCCTACTTTCAAACCCACACCATCAAAGTCCGAACGAATCAACCAATGAGACACATCCTGCAATGGGCGGTGGAGTTGTCCGAGTTCGACCTCCATTATGAAACCCAGACTGCTATAAAGTCCCAGTATCTAGCCGACTTCATCGCAGAATACACTGAGACCCCGGGAACCCCACTCTCGTGGAACCTATATGTCGACGGGTCCTCAAACAAAACAGGAAGCGGAGCCGGGGTTATACTTGAAAGCGACCAAGGAACGCGGATAGAACCAGTCCTTAAAATTCGAGTTCCAGGCCTCAAATAACCAAGCCGAATACGAAGCCTTACTAGCAGGTCTAAAGCTAGCCGAAGAGGTCGGAGCCCAAAGAATCACGATCTTCAGCGACTCCTAGGTCGTCACATCACAAGTAAATGGAAGCTACCAGGCCAAGGACCCCACTATGAAAAAATACCTGGACCAAACACAGGCGCAATTACGCCACTTTTCGGAAATACAGGTTCAGCACATACCTCGGGAGCAAAATGCCCGAGCAGACGCCCTCTCAAAGCTCGCCAGCACCAAGCCCGGAGGCAACAACAGAAGCCTCATCCAGGAGACCTTGCAATTTCCCTCCGTACTAAGAAAGGAAGAAGCGCTAGCCATATCCAACCAACAACAAGGGTGGATGACCCCCATACTCAACTATCTAAGGTCGGGAATTCTCCCCGCCGAAAGGAAAGAAGCTAAAAGACTCACAAAAGACGCCCAGAACTATACACTAGTTCACGACATAATATACAGAAGGGGATTCTCAAATCCCCTCCTTAGGTGCGTCCCGACCTCAGAAACAGAGAGAGTCCTCGAAGAAGTTCACGGAGGCATGTGTGGAAACCACCTCGGAGCTCGAGCACTATCCAAGAAAGTAGTCCGAGCCGGATTCTTTTGGCCGACCTTGCAAAGAGACGCGACGGAATTTGTGAAAACATGCCCCCCCTGCCAAAGGCACGCCAATTTTCACAAAGCACCACCTGAAGACCTTATCAGCATCACCACACCATGGCCCTTCGCAAAATGGGGACTTGACCTACTCGGCCCATTCCCTCAAGGACCAGGGCAAGTCAAATACCTCATAGTAGGGGTCGACTACTTCACAAAGTGGATCGAAGCTGAACCCTTAGCCACCATCACGGCTCAGAAAAGCCGCAAATTCCTATATAAAAACATTGTCACGAGGTTCGGAGTCCCCTACTCCATCACCACAGACAATGGAACTCAGTTCACAGACACAAGTTTTCAAAACTTGGTGGCCGAGCTAAAAATCAAACAGCAGTTCACCTCGGTCGAGCACCCACAAGCAAATGGACAAGCGGAGGCCGTAAACAAAGTCATCCTGGCTGGGTTAAGACGAAGACTTCAAGAGGCCAAAGGGGTGTGGGCCGAGGAGCTCCCCCAGGTACTATGGGCATATCGGACAACTCCACACTCTACAACGGGAGAATCACCATTCCGACTAGCTTACGGGATGGAGGCAATGATTCCTATCGAAGTAGATGAAGGGTCGCCCAGAGTCATCTTCTACAACGAAGAAGGTAACCCACGGGCACAAAAGGAAGAACTCGACCTCCTCCCCGAGGTCCGAGAAAAAGCCCGGATCCGAGAAGAAGCCTTAAAACGGCGAATGGCCCTTAGATACAACCAGAAAGTAATAAAACGAAGCTTCTCAACTCACGACCTGATTCTGATCCGAAATGACATCGGAACACAAAAGTCAGGGGAAGGGAAGCTAGCTGCAAATTGGAAAGGGCCCTACAGGGTAACAGAAGTCTTGGGGACAGGCTATTATAAAGTATCCGACCTAGAAGGCAATGAGTTGCCCAGGGCCTGGCACGCCTGTAATCTAAGACGATACTACAGCTAGAAAGACTTGAACCGAGGTGTACTCTTTTTCCCTACAAGGGTTTTTTAATGAAGACACCCGGCCAAAAAAGCACCCGACCCAGCTAAGGGTAAACACTCTGTAAATATTCTTTCTTTTTTAATACTAATCAAATTTTTCCTTTCCCTTTTTCTCATGATGAAACCAATCCTAAAAAGTATCCCACCAAGGCGCATTAATTTATGCTCGACAAAACGCAAAAAATCATTGCCAAAAGACCACACGAGGTCGGCAAGATAAAGCGACGAGGTTCAAATTAATGTGAGAAGTTATAAAAGCAACTCTAAAAGGTCCAAAAGGCCAAATAAAAGAAGTTGCAAAAATAACTTAAAGGCCGGCCAACAACAAGGTCGGACCCGACAAAGGGATGGCTAGAAAGGAAAAGGGGCGAACTACCAAGAAAGCAAAGATTTCGAAAAAGAAAAACGCTAACTAAAAAGCTATTGCGCGAAAACAGCTAGAAAGTATAAGCGAAAACGAAATCGAAGGAAGGATAAAACAAGGTTTCGAAAAACGCTAACTAAAAAGCTGTTGCGCGAAAACAGCTAAAAAGTATAAGCGAAAACGAAATCGAAGGAAGGATAAAACAAGGTTTCGAAAAACGCTAGCTAAAAGGTTGTTATACAAAAACAACTAAAAAGCACAAGCGGAACGAAATCAAAGAACGCAAACAAACACTACGTCATAGGCTAAAAAACTGTTCAAAGCGTTAACAGGTAGTAAAAACTGTTCAAAAAAAGAGCCCACAGGCCGGGCAACAACCAAAGACGAAAGATTAAAGGGGATCGAGGTCCTTCCCGGTCTCCACGTCGGTAGGAGGCTGCTGAGGGAGAACCATAGAAATCGGGACAGCCTTGACAGCGCCGCCATCTCGGTTTAAGACCTCCACATCAGACTCCTCCCTGGCCGAGGATGAGGTCGGAGCTTGAACCTTGGGGTCGGACACCGGAACTTCATCCTCGTCATCAGGAGCAGGAACAATCTTTCCCTCCACGACAACATTATCCATGCTGAATAAACTCAAGTCCAGGTCAGGAGCAAGAACCCGGACCTGAGCCTTCAAATTCTCAAACATGGCATCCATGCCCCCAGCTACATGTCCCTGTAACTCGTGAAAATCGTCTTGAGCGGATTGCAACCTCTCCCTTGCCTCCATAAGCTCGGCGTATGTCTGAGTATAACTTTCCTTCGCCTTCTTCGCCATCTCCTCAGATGAATTCGCTGCCGCCACAGCCGCGGTAGCTTTAGCTTTCTCCTTCTCCAAGGACGCCTCTAGCTCAACAACCTTAGCCTCGTATCCAGTCTTCAGCTCACTAATCCTCTCGAACTCAGACTGGGCTTTCTCAAGTCGGGTATTGGTCGCACCAATGGGGGACTTCTTGAACTCCCGGGCAATAGCGGCATTGAGACTAGCCATCCGGACGCAGCTCCGCGCCATATATTGAAAATGGCGCTGGATAGACACATCATCAGTGGAAATAAAGGTCTGAGGGAGGACATGCTGTTCAACCCAACCAAGAGCGTCAAACTCCTTATCGTTAAAACCCACAACCTCTTGAGAAGTCTTCTGCTTCTTGGGGGGAGGACCCGAGGACGGAGGAGGAGAAGAGTTACCGGGTTCAGAAGGCGGAGGGTCCTGACTTGTAGGTCGGGATTGGGGGGTCGGAATGATCTTCGACCGAGTAGTGACACCCACAGTAGTCTTCTTAGGAGAAGATCGGGCGGAAGCCTCCCCAGCCCCGATATTGTGAGCAACCACAGACTTTTTTGTCCGACGAAGGTACTTCATGGAATCCGCCTGAGAAGACATCTCTGCAAAAATGAAAGAAAAGAATCACCAAAACAGAAATCCCACCAAGACAAAACAAGCAAAACCAAATACTAAAAAGATGATCTCATAGGGTCGGGAACTACCTAACTCGGAACGGAGAAGGCTTGGATCCCCAACATTTTCTTCGTGTCCAAGTGAGGTGCCCGACCCCATAAACTGCTCACCACGCCCACAAAGGCCTGCTCCACCTCGTCTAGACTCTCAAGGGCATACTTAGTAGACACTACGTTCTCCTGCCAACAAAGCGGAAAAGAAGGCTCCCCACTCTCATCTAAGAAGAATGGTCGGACATCCCCAGCAGCCCGGACCTTGAAATAGAAGTTCTTAAAATCGTGAAAGGACTCATCATACAGGGTGCAAAACTTCCTCCTCTGGTTGGCCCTAAAGGAAACCCAAGATACCTTCCCCCCGCCCGACCCTGGCTTCGTCAACACAAACAGGTAGGAAAAAAGGGAAATAGAGGGAGTAACGCCCAAGAAATGACACAAAAGTTGAAAAAGCTTCAGGAACGCCCAAGAATTTGGATGGAGCTGTGTAGGGGCAAGATTACAAGACCATAACACCTCGGACTCCAGATCGGTAAAGGGAAGTCGGACGCCCAGCTTAGAGAAAAAACAGTCATAGGCGTAAAAGAAAAGCTTCTCGGAACTCTCTAAAGGAGGGAAACACACTCTCTCCTCGGGATCTGGGGCCACTAGCTCATAATCCCTCTCGGACTCTCTATTTTCACATATGCTACAATGCCTACGGAACTTAACTAAGTACTCAGAATCTACTACTGTAAGGACTCTTAGAGGAAGAGAGTCTACCCAACCAAGACCACGCGGAATTTTAGTCGACATCGCTTGAAGAACCTTTCGAGACATAAAAATTTTTACCTACAAAGAAGAATACAACAGCAGGCAAAAAATCACATAAAGAAGACGAGCACGGAAGCCTATTCAGCAAAGCAAGAAACAAGACCTCACAAGAAGTGGGGCATTACAGAACAAAGACACCGGGGAACAAAAAAGAGCCCCCCCCCCCATATAAAAACAACAGCAATGGCGGCGCCTCTTTCGGGGCAACCCAGGCATAAAGAAAATGAAATAAACAGAGCCACACAACAAAAGATCAGAATCATATCTTCGCAGAAACACAGAAACAAACCTGAAAGAAGAAGCGAAGACGAAGAGCAAAGGGGATGAGAAGGCACGAGCGATCCCGAAGGCGAAGAGCTCCAAAGCAAGGGGAACAACGCCGGCGCGAAAGAGACGCTGGAGATTCGAAAGACACACAAAGAAAAATTCTGGAAGCAAAAGGCTCGAGAAGGAAAGGGGCAGAAAAACTTCAAAGATCTTTTCTGGAAGCAAACTAGGGAAGAGAGAAACAACGCTTTTGAAACATAAAAAAAAAAAAGCGAAGAAAGGAAAAAAGGGAGCAATAAATAAAGCTTTCATAGAGCCCGAACGGAAATCGAGAAAAAACGGTAGAAACGCAATAAATGCAAAAACGGCCATTTTTTGAATTTTGAAAAACGCGAAAAATACAACTATGCCCGAGCACGACCTCCCAAAAGAAGACAAAGCTCGGGTAGGGGCACTGTTCATACCCTGACCAAAATCCTTGAACTCGGGAGACTCACGAGACGCCCGACTTCTCCATAAAGCTCACACCTCAAGGTCGGACCTCGAACAAAGAGGTCGAATCTGGTCATGAGGAAGGCTCATCAAAAGGAACACAGCCCAATCTAAAGGCCGAAGAGGCCTGGAGAAGGCGGTTCCACAAAGATAGAGATAAACTCCCAAAGATAAGATAAGATAAGAATATCTTATCCGGAGAAGATCACTGCCAAACTACTATAAATACACTGGAGCACCCAGGTATAACACACATTCCAATTCTACACATATCTGCTTGGACCCATGCTAACTTAAGCATCGGAGTGTCATTGCAGGTACAACCACCAGCCGTTCAGCATACCCAGCTCGGGTCGCCGAACCCCCACCTCGGACCTCTCTAAGACGACCGAGCTGCACGTTTCAGGTAACCCTCGGAACAAGTTCTATCTTATTTTACCTTTGTAATCTTTATTTTAAAATAATATCTTTTAGAGTTAGCATTTATTATTTGGTTAGTATTTAAAGGAAAAGATCAATTAGGTTTTGGATCATCTTTCTTCCACACTTTTTGAGAATTCTATTTTCCTTGTATGTTATGAGCAACTAAACCTCCTGGTTAAGGTTAGGAGCTCTGTTTATTTTTATGGATTAAAATTATTATTCTTCTATTTTAATATATGTTTGATTCAATTCTAAGGTGTGTTTTCGTTCTTAATCTTATGAAACTGGGTGGAACAGGAGTATGACCCATTTTCTACGTGAGTTCTTGTGATCCTCGGGAGAGTTCGCTTGTACTATAGCTTGAGAACACACCGCCTAGATGGCTAATCCACAACCTGTTGGGATAAGCAACATCTGTTCAGCCGGGATCTGGGGTGATTAGGGCCTTTGTGGTATAAACTAGCTTTTTGAACTTCACCCTCCAATCTAAAATGAATGACCATGGGAGTGGCGTTTGATGAGGATTAGAGGAGATTAAATCACTAAGGGATTAGGGTTTAATTGTAAGAATCGGCATTTTCATGTAAAACCGCTTGAATAAAATAATAATTTTTAACCGCCCGGAATAGTTTTGAAAATATAGAAATGATCTTTTGAAACTAAAAAGGTGAAATTGGAATTCAATGAATTTTTCTAAGTTGGAAAATATATCTTTTGCAAAAGATTTTTGTAAAATGTGTACTGGTACTTAAGTCAGCAGTACCGGCTCTAGTCTGTCCAGTACCTTGTTTTGAGAAAAATAAGATTTTTGAAAATTTATTTATTGTTTTGAAAGGACAAAAATAATTTGAAATTGAAAACCGGGTGCTAATCTTAAAGGTTTTGGCCCAAAGTGGGGCAAACAGGCTAAAAACATTAACGGGTTGGACTAGGCCCAAGTTGGGCCCAAGTCCAACATATATAAACCCTATTTAAGTGGCAAAACAGCTACTTTCAGCTCAAAGAGAGGAAGAGCTCGTGGAGTTGAGAGAGGGAAGAGGGTTTGGCTTGGTTACTATTCATTGTCACCTTCCGGGATCCATAACTTTAGCTACAGAGCTCCGATTGATGAGCCGTTTGTGGCCACGCAAAACTCTCGTCGAGCTCTTCATTTATATCTAGGCTTTGTTGGTAAGAAATCAAAACTTCAGCTCCAGTTTCCTGCCCTAGCATTTCTGCGTTTTTGGGTTTGGCTTTTGAGTAAGTTTTGTGATTTTAATTATTTAGGTGATCTCTAGTAGCGGGTAATTGTTGGATTTTACCCCTAATCTCATTGGTTAAGGTAAGGTCTCACTAAACTCTTGTATTTAGTTGTTTTATGTATCTTAGATTTTGATTTTGATATATATATGATGTTAGTTTGAGCTTTGGTGCTGGCAGGTTGGAGTTGCCTTGGCTTTTTGGAAGCTTGTGGGGTCCAAGTTTTGGTGTTTGGTGTATTTTGGGAATCGGACAAGGTATGATATTGGTTTCCTCTATGAAATATGTAATATCTCTAGACACTTAGGTTAGTTGACCTTAAGATAGGATTGAATTGAATGTATATGTTAATTGAATGTAAATTGTGAATTACTAGTTGATATAATGTTGTATGGAGTAGATATGGTTGAGGAGTGATATTATGTGTTGATGGTTGTTGATGTTGAGAAATTTGATGATGAATGTTGAGATTTATTATAGTTGATGAGAATTGTTGGTATTGTTGATGATTGATGAAGATTAATGGAAATGTTATTGATGAATGAGGAGAGCTATGAGTGTTTATGATGATTTTTGAATGTTGATGAATAATGATTTTGATGGTGTGGAATGGTGAAATGGGGATATTATTGATGGTTGGGTTGAGAGATGAGTGGTATGGACTTTTATGTTGTTTTGGTATTGATTGGGCTATGTATAATTGGTTTTGAATTGAAAGTTTTGGTAAAAGTGAGTTTTTAAGGTTTCTAGTAACAATAGGTTTTAGGCCAACTTTGGTAGATCATATCTTGAGCTACAGTTTTTGAAATTGATTAAATTTTGTATCAAATTAAATATAATTCAAAGAGCTTTAAAACGGTATAAAAAATTTTGTAGAAAAAGATATGATCATTGGAAGTTGGTGTCGAGAATCTGAATCCTGTGATATTGCAGAATTTGTGATTTCTGGTTTGTGTGCGCGTGCTTTGATAGGGGCTATTTTTGAGTTGTGCATACGCATAGCCTTGTGCACTTGCACACCTTGTAAAATTTTGAAAACGTTCGTACGCACACTCTTGTGTGCATGCACACACAAGGAGGTGCCTACCGTTTGGAGTGCTAGCACACTCTAGTACGCACACACATGCTGAGAATGGCAGTCTGTTCAAGGCAATTGCACGTATCTGTGCGCGTGTTTAAAATGAAAACTTTTACCTTATGTGCGAACGCACACTTCTAGGCACACGCACACTTCTTTAAAATCCCTCTGTGCGTGCGTACGCACAACCTTATGCGTATGCACACTGCCCAGTTTTTAATAAAAATCTTGTTTTTGTCTATTTTACCTTCCCGGCAAACTTGCAAACTTCCGTAACACTTGTCTAAAACTTTTTTGCTAGTATTTTAGGCTTTGAGTCAAGGGAGAGAATAATAAGTAAATAAAAAGGGGTATTCTTGGTTATGAGTTTAGAAGACGGACACTTAGATTTCTGAAGTTGTGGGTGAGCGGAAAAAATTCTATATTGGAGATGACTAAGAGGACTTGAGAGGTGATGATAGTTGATGGTACATCTGATAAAATTTGAAACCGGTAATGGTTATGATGAGTTGAGAACTTAAAACGAGATGAGGATCTTGTTGGATGTTGAGTGTGTGCCAGGCACTATATCCTTGGGTTAAGTACGATAGTGTACATGGCACTATATCTCTGGGATTGGATTATGATTAATAACCTTTTCTGCTGCAAGAGTGTGTCAGGTACTATATCCTTGGGTTACGCATGCGAGTGTGCCCGACACTATATCCGTGGGTCAATAGAGAGTGTGCTCGGCATTATATCCGTGGGTCAATAGAGTGTGCTCAGCACTATACCCATGGGAGTGGCAGAAAAGCTACATCCGAAAGGATGTGTCGGGTTGGCATTTATAGACCGACAAGTGATATCACGAGCCGATAGGAAAGGCATTCATCATATGCATCTTCTACCTGTTTGTTTGCTTTGCGTAATTTCTGTGATGCCTAAATGAATCACATGTTATTTGCTAATTGTTCTATTTGCTGTACACGTACTTTACTTGTGCTTTCCTTGTCTGCATTACTTGTGTTTTCTGCTAGGATTGAGGTGGTTCGATAGGCGGTGGTGATGGGATCGCACGGAGGCTAGGTTGGTGAAGGCTGTGGGATACAGCGGTGTGATTAGTACTAGTTAGAAATCCCCTAAGTTTAGATAACCTTGTTTATTGTTTATAGTTTACGTTATTTATTTTGCTAAGCTGGGACATCTGTTTGGTATGAAGCTCTAGGATTGCCTCTGGCGTCCCGGGGTCTTACATCTTACATTACTGGGTACTGTTACCATACTGAGAACCTTGGGTTCTCATTTCATACTTTGTTGTTATTTTTCAGATGTAGGTCGTAACCCACCTCGATGAGTTACGTGATGGTGATAGAGCGGAGGATCCTTATCATATTTTGGAGTCTTTTTGGATATTTCTGCTTAGTTTCTCTCGCTTTTGTATTTATAATTGCCTTAGAGGCTTACTTTGTAGAGAGATAGATTGTATAAGCTGTTTTAACCTTTAAAACTCTGTATGCCTATATATTGACTAGTCGGCCTAAATTCCGCGGGCTGAGACTAGTTCCTTATGACTATTATACTCCCTTATATACTAATATCTTGTTATCTTATATCCTTAACTTGTGCTTTAAGTTTGTAGCTCCGCGTGAACGCATTGCGCCTTTTGATTCTTGATAAACCCCAATTTTGTGGTTTATCTTGTGTTGAATTTAGGTGATTTTATCAACTTTTTCCATATTTATTCGCTAAAATAGCATGGTTTTGTAAATTCTCCTTAAATTGTACTTAAGAGTGAGAACATGATTTTTAGACCCAAAAATTGATAAATTTAATTCACTTTAATTCCATTCGATGCCTTGATATGTTTGTTAAGTGATTTCAGGTTTAGAAGGCAAAGATTGGATTGAAGGAATGAAGAAAAAGCATGCAAAAATGGAGAACTCATGAAGAAATGAAGGAATTGCTAAGCTTTCAATCCTGGCCTCTTCGTACTTAATCGATCATAACTTGACCTACAGAAGTCCAAATGAGGCGGTTCTAGTTGCGTTGAAAAGCTAACATCCGGGGCTTCAAAGGATATAAAATTTGTTATAATTGTTTTGCAGTTAGGCGACGCGCATGAGTCACTCATGCGTGCACATCGCAGAATCAGCATGGGCCATTTTAGGGGAAAATGTGGTCAGCAATTTCTAGCTCATTTTGGGCCCAATCCAACTCATTTCTGATGCTTTTGAATCCAAAGATTGAAGGGGGATGAACCAAGTAGTCATAGTGGAGTATTGATCATGTTTTAGATGTAGGTTTCTAGAAAGAGGGGCTCTTTCCTCTCTCTAGATTTTAGGGTTCTCATCTCCATATCTTCTTAGATCTAGATTTTAATCTTCCTTGAATTTCGTTTTCCTTTACATCTTTTATTGTTCTAGCACTTTAGTTCATTCTACTTCACTTGTTAATTTTCTTTATTTTGTCAATTTTAGTTTATGAACTCTTTTGTTGATTTTCATTTCCTTTTAATGCAATTTATTATTTCCATGCCTTTTTATAATTGCTTTAGTTTCCTATTGTTGATCTCTTGCCTTTGTAGTTATAGCTTCCTTCAATTCTTGCAATTTATGATATTTACTTTTATTGCCCTCTATGTGTTTGATGAAATGTCTCTTTTAGTTATGAGCGAGATTTTTCTCCTCTTGGCTTGAGTTGAGTAATTGGAGACACTTTAGTTATCAAACTCTCTTGTTGATTGATAATTGGAAGTTGCAAGTTGATTTGAACGCCACTAAAGCTAGTCTTTCCTTAGGATTTGACTAGGACTTGTGGACTCAACTTGATTGTATCCACTTGACTTTCCATCATAGTTAGAGGTTAACTAAGTGGGAGCAATGGACAATTCTTGTCACAATTGATGATGATAATGAGGATAGGATTTTTAATTCTCATTCCTTGCCAAGGGCTTTCTTAGTTATTAGCTTATTTTTCTTGTTATTTACATTCCTTGTCTCTTATTACAAAAACCCAAAAACATTCCTTCATAGCCAATAGCAAAACACTTCATTGTAATTCCTAGGGAGACGACCCGAGGTTTAAATACTTCGGTATTTTTTTTTGGGGTTTGTACTTGTGACAAATAAATTTTTGATTGAGGATTGTTTGTTGGTTTAGAACTATACTTACAACGTAACAATTATTTTTGTGAAATTCTATACCGACAAAATATCATTCATCAAAATGGCGCCGTTGCCGGGAAATTGTAATGGTGTTACATTATTGGCTATTGTGAATATGTTCATATTTTGAATATCTTAATTTTTGGTTAATTCTTGGTTTTGCTAGTATTTAGGAGTTTACTTTCTCTTTGCCTTTTTAAGATTTTTGTTTTGATTTCCTCTTTTCCATATGAATTCTCATCCTTGTGGTTTTGGATATGGTTATGACTATGTTGTAGGTAATGAAAACTTTAATGATGGCTCACAATATGGGAGAGATAAATTCTTGAGAAGGGAGCCATATCCATATGAGCAATCACCATGGCAACCTCCTCAACCAAGCTACTATGATTATAACCCCTCCTATGATGCATATCATTCCAATGGATATGATGGTTCTTATCATAATTATGCCACTCAACCACCATCATTCCATGCACCATACTCTCAACATAGTCCTCAAATACCACTATTCCAACCACCATACTCCCAATCTACATCCTATTTCCATCAATCACCTCCACATAATCCTAATTTATATCCTCCATATGCACACACTTATAACCATTATGAACAAGCACCCATGGAACCACCACCAATTCAACATCATTACCCTCACAATCCTTCTTTTTCCTCCAACCAAGCCTCTATGGATGATACACTTGATATCATTTCTCAAGAGTAAGAAGAGTTCCAAATTGTACTCACCGGTTTCACCTCCGCCTTCCAAGAGCTTATATCCCGTATACCTCTATCTTCTACCAACAACCGAAGCACCTTCCAACCTCCAAGCTTTAGTGTATCTCCTCTTCAACCGCATGAAAAATTTGAAAAATCAATCAAGGAGAGGAGTATGAAGGAGATTTTGGATTCTCAACTTGAGAACAAGGAAATAGAGCGTGTTTTGCAACAAGTGGAAGGGAGGAAGATTGTTGAAGAAGAAGAGGTGGAAGAAAATCTAGGGGAGGTTGAACAAGAAGAAAGTTCCATCATTGAAGATAACTCTACACCAAGTAACAATGGTGATCTTGTTGAAGCCTCTTTCATGAGATGTGAGACCGATGTTGAGGAGGAATGTGCACAACCTCCAATGCATATTTTGATTAATGAGAAAGAGTTGGAAAAAGTTAGCAAACAAGAGAAAATTGAAGAAAGTTGTCAAAAGATTGAATCCATTAAGGAGGAACTAAAGGAAGTGGAGCCTACAATGTCAAGACCATTGGATATCTTCCTTACTAAGTCACCATCCAAATTACAAGTTGAATGGGTAACCATATCATCTTTTAATTTCCTTGGCCCATATCAATATGCATTATTAGAAACGGATGGTCAACTTAGAGCTATGTGTGGGTTAGTAAGTAAAAAAGAGTTAGGTGTTAGTTGGCAACAAGAATCAAGGTGCATAGTGGAAGGAAGCTCAAATTTTAGGATTCATGGTTGGAGTGAAGCTCAATTCAAGAGATCTAGGATGATGATTAGGAGTTACAAGTAGAATTCAATAAGTTTGTCAACCAATTGGAAGCATGAAGTTCAAGAAGAAAGAGGGTTGACAAACAAAGTATGGGACCCCAGAATATACATAGATAATCATCAACTTTGGGGCCTTGGTACTCGCTTGAGATCTCTTGGTAGCTTGATGCACTTAGTTTGGGATCCCGAAGGTTATTGGAAATGCAAGCATTGGTGGGGATTCAAGGAAGAGTTCAACCATAAGCTACCCTAGCAAAGACCCCACCAAACGTCTAACTTAAGGAATTAAAATAAAAGTACTAGGTGGGAGACACCCCACCATGGTAAACTCTTTCCATTCTCATGTAAATATAATCAATGAGTGATTTGAGTTGCCATTGTAGGTAGTTTTTCTTATTTTCTATACTCTTACACATTTTACTTTTATTGATAGGTTGTGTTCGTTACCTGATGATCTCGGGTACTCGACGGGTCGGATGATGGTGAAAAGGTGAAAGGGCGAGACCCTGGAGTGACTTGGTGCGGGTTTCTGGACGTGAGCTGAACACTTGGAGACACCGGAGGTAGAGTGGACGAGGGGGTGTGGTCACCTGCAAGGACACTCCGACGAGCAAATCCGTATCCGTACGGGATGATAGCCAAATTAGGTAAGATGATGTGTACCTCTGGGAGAGAGCTGACTTTTCCCTTTATATACTGTGTTGGGCGGGCCCATTAAATGGCCTAGCCTGCTAGCCAAGAAGCTTCTGTGAGCTGTCCTGGTCCACGTGGGAGGAGCAGGTCGCTCCGGACTTTGGGTGGGGGTTTTGGGTGCTGCCCCGAAGATACCGACCTGACTGGTTTGTTGGTTGTGGTGACTTGAGCCGCAGTGGCAAGTCGCGTGTTACTCCGGGTAGGGCGTGGGAGCCGACCCGTCGGGTTTCCTTATCCTGGTGGTTCGGGCATGGGTCGGAGGCGGTGTCCCTGACCCACCGGGTAATCGGGCTGGACCTGTGTGTGTCCGTAACAGTATCCCCAACGTGCCAGCCATGAGGTTTGAAGCTCGTGTCTAGGAGTGTTTGACTTACTACCGAGTCGAGACGTACTCCTCTTCTCGAGAGCCTGCTGATGTCGTTCGTGTTTCCACGCGTGGCCATCTCGTCTCTTCCTTGACGCTGCCTCCTTAGCTTCTGCGCTGGGAATTAAATGCCCATCATTTCGTGATTTGAAATTTGAGTGAAATGACGGATATGTCCCTGCCTTTTGGCACTCCTCCTCAACGGTTACATTCTTTGCCCCCTTTTTTATTTTAACAACCTCCTCATTTTTCCATTCTTCTTTTCTCCCCCTTCTATTTCCTCGAATTGTTGCTGCTTCTCCTCTTTTTTCTACTACTTGTTCATTCTTCATCATCTTGCTTTTGTTGCTGCTTTAACTTTTCGGCCTACTACTTCATCCTTCCTGGTACATTGATTTTTACAGTTTTTTGTTTTGCTCTTTTCTTTTGGTATTTGTGTGCTTTTCTTTATGCATGCCTGAGTTTCTGCTTGTTTTTGCCACTTCTTCTTTTAGAGGGGGTGCCACTGGGTTTTCCTTAGGTTTTGCTTGAGTTCTGGGTTAGTATAGGGGTACCTAGAGGGTGATTTAGGGAGTTGTAGTTTTGTTTTTGCTGTTTTTAGGGTTCCCGACCTCCCGTGCTGACTAAGTGGTGCCCCCACTGTAGGTATGGCTGAACGCCCCGTGCTTCCGAACCTGGCTCAGCGGCCGCTGGCCGATTTTGCCGATCACTAGGCCTGGGTTACTTCCGATGTGAAGGACGCCTCTTCTAAGGTCACCCGTGAGAGCCTTCAGGATCTTTGCCAGGTTGGGCTCTTGTGCGGAGGAGGACCAGGGGAGGCGTTGTACCAGGTTTATGTTCCTACTGACCGGAAACGTGTCTGTCACAAGAATCTGGCCTCTCCTCGAGTTGTTGACTAGTTGTGGGTTTATGAACCTATGTTCACAACCTTGGGAGTTCGCCTTCCTTTTTCTCCTTTTGTCATGGGTTTGCTAAATCGGTGTGATGTTGCTCCAGCGCAACTGCACCCGAACAGCTGGGCTGCTATTCACTGTTTTAAAATAGTCTGCGAATACTTGGAGATCCTGGCCTCCGTGAATATTTTTCTCTACCTTTTCCTCCTTACCAACCTTTCTCGGGAGGAGAAGACAAAGAAGGGGTACATGTCTTTTAGGGCCCAACAGGGTCGGAGGATCTTTGATCTCTTCGAGGATTCCTTTCATGGCTTCAAGCATACTTTTTTCAAAGTCAGACCAGTCGAGGGCCATCAACCCTTCTGGCTTACCGCCGAGGGAGAAAGGCGGATCCCGACTTACTGGAGCTTCAGGGCAGGATCTGACTATCTAACAAAAATATCCTATGATTGGTTGAGCCCAGAAGAGCATAATATTGCCGACATCTTGTTGGCCATTTTTGGCGAGAAAAATCTTAATCCTCATATGCTTATGGGGGATCGGGAGACTAGTCAATCGCATGTTGGTGAGTTTGTTTTTCTTGTTCATTTTTGTTTAGTGTTTTACTTTCCTGTCGTTCACAGCTTTTGCCTTTGGCTTTCAGTTTTTATGGCTGGTGGAAGGACTACCATGGCTGAGTTGATAAACCTCATCCAAGATGGTGATGAGGGCGATGAGGACTCCTCGGTAACCCCTTCGGCGAGTCAAGATCAGGAGGTCACTGGCGAGGCTAGTGGCCAGGCTGCTGGGGCTGATCAGGCGGAGGCAGCTGAGGTCCCCGTTGGGAATGCCCAGGGGAACCCAAGTGTGGAGGAGGAGGTTCCTTTTGAGGAGGACCTGGGGTATGGCGATGACGATCTGAAGGTCATTGGCAACCCGAAGAAGAGGAAGTGGGACTCTGGGAAGGCCCTTTGTGTTATGGAAAAGAATTTTGATGCTGGGGTTTTATTGAGTCCCAATTAATTCCTGGTACTGGAGAGTTCTTCTGGGATGCCAATCTTGCGGGTCAGGTGAGGTGGATTATCGTAGTCTCCTCCGTGCTGCTGCCATCGCCAAGAAGGTCGAACCTGTCTTAGGAAGTATTCAGGTCATGGAAGGGAAGCTTCGGAACTCCTAGAAGGATCTGACTTATTCGAGATCTCGGGAGGAATCCCTGAAGAAAAAGTTGTCTGAGCCGGAGGAGAAGGCTAAGTAAGATGCCAAGGAAATCAATAGGTTGGTGGATCGGGACCTCTCCTTGATGAAAGATTTGAACGATTCCCGTGGTAAAACTGCTGCTGCTAAGAAGAAGATTAAGGATTTGGAGGAGAAGCTGAAGTTGGCGGAGAGCTCGGCAAATGCTGCTTGTCAGGAGGTGACCATTCTGAAGAAGAAAAACAAAGAGATTGCTAAGGGGGTCTGGGAGGCCGTGAAGCTGACCGAGGAGGGGATCAAGCTTCAGGTAGCTGTGCTGGTTCCTGACCTTGACCTTTCTCAGGTGAGCGCTTTCAAGACGGTTGAGGACGGGAAAATCGTTGACATCTGCAAGCCTTGAGATGGGCTCTCCTCTTCAGCTTTTGTATTCGTTGCTTTGTCTTTGTAATTTTTTTCTTTGCTCTTGGTATTGTTAATGGGTGGAAATCAGATTCCACACCAAAACTCATCGGCAAGTGTACCAGGTCGCATCAAGTAGTAATTACTCACATGAGTGAGGTCGATCCCACAGGGATTGATGGATTGAGCAATTTTAGTTAGGTGATGAATTTAGTTAAGCAAACAGTTAATGATTTGAGTGAAACTTCAATAGCAGAAGCTAAATTGCATGAAAATAAAAGGGAGAAGGGAAATTGACAGAAAAATAAAGTGCAGAAGAGATAAATTGCATGAAACTTAAAGTGCAAGAAAGTAAATAAACTGAAACTTAAATTGCAAGAAAAGTAAATTGCGGAAACTTAAAGTGCAAGAAAACTAAATTACTGAATCTAAATTGCTGAGAAACTTAAATTGCTTGATGATTAAAGGGATTTGGGAGCTGGGATTCAGAATTTAACAAGAAAATGTAAATTGAAGCAAAACAGAAAGCTATTAGATGAAAGGATTCAATGCAGTAGCAAAACAGAAAGGAAAATTGCCTGAAGAAACAAACAGCGAGAAAACTTGATTCAATTATAAAATTCTT
The DNA here is from genome assembly GCF_059453495.1 of Arachis ipaensis. NCBI lineage: Eukaryota > Viridiplantae > Streptophyta > Magnoliopsida > Fabales > Fabaceae > Arachis > Arachis ipaensis. The sequence goes on from NC_142436.1 coordinate 112,540,862, forward strand.
AAATTTAAATTGAAGATTCAAGAAAAGAAATGAGATTAGAAAGCAGATCTAGATCTCAAGTGCTCTCTTGATCAAGCAGAAAAGTAATTGCAGAAGAAGAAAATGAAAACAGACAACTAAACTCAGATTCTTAGAACAATTGAGAAGAGAGGTGAAAGATGATTCCCAGATTTAGAATCAATGAAGCTCTTCAATCTCAATTAAAATTCCAAGAACAGATAGCAGAAGTTGCAGAAGAAAAGAAAATGAAAATAGCAAATGAAATTAGATCCAATTCCTAAATTCTCAGATTTATGCAGAAGAAGAACAAAGATGAATTTCAGATCCAGAATTGAAACAGAATTTCTTCAATCTCAGTCCAAAATTTAAAACAGAAAGTAGAAGCTGCCGAAGCAAGAACAATCAGAAAGAAAACTCAGATCTCAATCCCAGTTCTCCAAAATCAAAATGAAAGCTAAGGTGAAAAACTAAAATTGAGCTAAAAGGTATTGTAAAAGTGAGCAAAAAGGTTAAACTAAAAATTCAAAAGAAGGTCCTCTACAAATCAAACTAACTCCTATTTATACACTTTCTAATTTTCATCTTCAGACTTGGAGTGGGCTTTTCAAATTGGTGAAGAAATAGATCCGAAATTGGCTTTTGATTTGAAAATGAACCATGGGCCACCTCCCAGTGGAGCACTTAGTGTAGTAAGGTAACGCAGCGCTCAATGGCTTTGTGTGCCTTCCAATTTTTGTCTTCTGCCAAGCCCATATGCATAGCAAAGCAGCGCTCAGTTAACGAATTGAACGTAGTGCCCTTTGCCTTGGAGTGAGGCTCCCACTTCGAGCCTTGGTGGCATCAATTTTGCCAATTCCCTTGTGAAACATAGCGCTCAGTGAACTAAGTTCACATAGCGCCCGTTCTTTCATGCGCTTGTCCCCTTCTTTAAATCTTGGTGAAGCCATTTTGGCCAATTTCTTTGCCAAGCCTTGTAGCGCGCTTCTCTTGGTTCATGGGTTTGAACCTTGGCTGCCCCCTTTGCTATTGTCGCACCTTGATTTTCTTTGTTGAGCCCCACGAAAAAGGTAAAACACTTAACGTAGTGCTCTCTACATTTGAGCGCTACCCTTGTTCTATTTGGCATCCTTGGGCGCTCAGTTAAGAGACTTCACGTAGCGCCATTGCTTTGTGGTTGGTGCTGGTGCTTTAGCGCTCAATTAGAGAGCGATGTGCTCATTTAGTGAGCACTATGCTCCTTGCCTTGGCTGAGTGCCACGCTTCTTTGAATGATCGCCATGCTTGGTTGGGCACGCTTTCCTTGTTTCTTTCTTTTCTTCACCTACAATTAATCAAACCAACCAAACAAAGCATCACCAAATTGACAAGATTCATAAATCATCTAAAAACCAATTAATTCTAGCTTAAACCTTATTATTTTGTGTCAAATAAATGATGGTTGATTGAATTGACATAACCATGCAAATTCACTCTAAATCACTTACTTATAATGCAAGAAAGTGCATAAAACCTAATGAAACAAGTGAAAAATGCTTGAAAAGCTAGCATAAGATGACTTGTCATTACAACACCAAACTTAAACCTTGATTGTCCCCAAGCAAGCACTAATCATAAGAGGAAATGAAATGAAACAGAGAAGCATATATGTCCTTATTTAGCAGATAATTGAACTTGGTTCATGGGGTTTTATGCAGACAAATGTAGCTCACTTATTCTTTGCTGATAGATAAGAAATGTTTCCTTAAAGGTTCACTAAAGTTGCTGCTATAATGCCTTGCCTTTTGATTGATCCCTTGCTAGCTTTTTCTTTTTTTTTTCTTTTGCTTAGAAAGCTTATTTATTAATAAAAGCTTGGTGACAAGTGTTGCAGCAGCCTTTTGGCTTAGTTTTTGCTCAACACCACTTCACCACAGACACATGACTCACATTTTCTTCCTAGGAACATTGATGCCCAGCATCTCTTTGGATTACTAAATACTTTGTAACTAGGTTGCTCTTGATAATGGACTTTCAATTGGCAATCCCAGATTAGTTAATCCTAGTGGCCAAGTTTTAAAATACTCCTCAGAACCTAATTGTCCAAGCATATCCTAGTACAAAAGCACCACAGGCATATGTCCTAGGGTCAAAGCTATTGGTGTCTAGCCTTATTGTTTGTTTCTTTGCCAATTCTTGGCTTTTCTTTTTCTTTTTCTTCTTATTTTGCTTCATTATCAAGGGATATTCATTGATGAAAGGCTTTATGACAACAACTTAGTTCACACTACAAAGAACATCTTATTATGCAGCTTTTTATTATTGAACTAATCATTAAATCAAACAAATACCACCACTGAATTTCATTCTAATTTCATTCTATTTGTAGGCTTTTGAACTTACTTTGGTGTGTGAACACCAAACTTAGTTCCTTGCCAATGTCTCTTATGCAACAAGTCAACCATTTATGTGAAACCTTGTGCCTTTGCTGAAGGTCACAAAACTAAAAACTAGAAAACAGACAATGGCTAAGTAGTTTCTCTGATTGTTTGGAGCTAGCAACTATTTATGCAGAAGGTAAAAATGTGTTTTTAAATGAGATTTTTGGTGGAACACCAAACCTAGAATCCTTCATTCACCCTTAAATTGTTTTGGTGTGCAACACCAAACTTAGCTCCTTGCAATACAGATAAAGCCACTTGACCTTTTTATTGAAATAGTTAGGAACAGAAAACTACCTCTAGTTGGGTTGCCTCCCAAGAAGCGCTATTTTACTGTCACTAGCTTGACATCCTTCATTCTTTGTTCATGGGGGCTGAAAATCATAATGCCTAAGCTTTTTTCCTCTTACTGTGAACTTCCTTCCGGTCTCCTCTTTGATGATCTCTAAGTGTTCAGGTGAAAGGATCCGGTTCACAGTATAATACTCAGATACTTGTGGAGACACCTTCATTGGTTGGGTGTTTAACATTACTTTATCCCCTGGTGAGAAGCTTTCAGTGGGGATTTTCTTGTTTCTCCACCCTTTTGGCCTCTTCTTCTTTTCTTTCTCAGAAGATAATTCATGCCTTGGTGTTTCTTTATCTGGGGTGTTGAGGTTCTCATCTGGGGGTTTTGGATCTAGTTCCTCCTTAATTTCTTTGGTCTGTTGCACCATCTCTACTTCTTTCAAGCATGGATTTAGAAGTCTTGGAGTTAACTCATTGAATGCTTCCTTCAAGCTTTGATCTCTGGTCTTATCCTTCATACAATCTTCTTCTTGAGTGGGCTCATGCAGGGTTTTTAAAACATGGAATGCTAGGTGCTCATCATGCACTCTCAGCAACAATTTCCCTTTTTCAACATCTATCAATGCTCTGCTCGTAGCCAGGAAAGGCCTTCCAAGGATGATGGGAGTGTTAGGGTCTTCCTCCATATCCAAGATGACAAAATCAGCTAGGAGAAGGAATTTTCCCATTTTTACCAGCACATTCTCTACAACTCCAAGTGCTTGCTGAATGGACTTATCAGCCATTTGAAGAAGTATTCGTGTGGATTTTAGCTCGAAAATTTGGAGTTTTCTCATTAGAGACAAAGGCATCAAGTTTATGCTTTCACTAAGATCACAGAATGACTTCTCAATTGTTATGTTTCCTATGGTGCAAGGTATATAAAAACTCCCAAGATCATCTTTCTTCTCTAGCAACTCTCTTTGGAGAATAGCACTACATTCCATTGTCATCTCAACAATTTGTCCTTCTTTTAGGGACTTTTTCTTTGTCAGCACTTCCTTCATAAATTTGGCATACAATGGCATCTGTTCAAGTGCTTCTAAGAAAAGAATATTGATGCTGAGTGTCTTGAATATGTCCAGGAACTTTGAGTATTACTTATCCTCGTTTTCTTTTTTGAACATCTGAGGGTATGGAAGTTTGGGGTCATATGACTTTACCCCTTCCTTCTTTTCTTGTAGCTGTGGCTCAAGGTTGTTCTTGTCTCCCTTTGAGATTTGTGCCTTCTTAGTTTTCTGATCCTCTTCACTTCTCCCCTCTATCTCTCCTTGTGGAACTTCTTTGTTGTATTTTTCCTGATTGATGGCTTCCATCTTCATAGTCTTCTCACTTCCCACTGTGATTGCCTTGCACTCCTCCCACTTTGTAGCCTTTCCTTTGTTCCTTGGGTGTTCTTCAGTGGCATTGGGGAAGGTATTTGCTCTCTTCTCACCCATTTCTGAAATTTGCTTAGCCATTTGCTTCATATGCCTCTCAAGATTTCTGATTGAAGCTTCTTGGTTTTTGCTTGTTATGACTTGATCTTTTCTTGTTGCTTCTTGATCTTGTCTGGCCATCTCTTGAGTTTTGATATGTTTCTCCATTAATATCTCTAGACTAGAGATTCTTTGAGAGTCTAGATTTGGTTGTGGTTGTGTGAGATGAGATGGTTGTTGCTGAAGGTTGTTTGAATTTTCTATGGGGATATTTTGTGGGTAGAATATGGATGTGGAAAAGTTATTTTGGTTGTTTTGTGAGTTGTTATGAGGTTGATGGTATGTGTTTTGTGGGTTTTTGAATTGGTTAGTATTATTGGATAAATGGCTTTGGTTGTTTGTGTTGCTGAGGTTGCTATAGTTGAGGTCCCAAATCCTTGATTCTGGTGCTCACCCCACCTCAAGTTAGAATGATTCCTCAAGATGGGTTGTGTGTGTCAACATGGAAGTTGTGTTGGAACGAGCTTGAGGTGTTATTCATATGATGCACCTGCTCAGAGCTTTGTTTCTCATAATTGAATGTCCCAAAACTTTCTTCAGATTGCTTCTACCCATTTGAGGTTTGAGATTGGCCTTGTGTATTTACTGCAGAAATTTGCAGTCCATCAATTTTCTTGGCTATCATTTCCATTTGTTACTGATATTGTTGATGCATCTGTTTGTTTTGTGCCAAGAGAGTGTCAACACCTTCAAGCTCCAAGATACCTTTCTTGGGAGGTGGTTGGTGTTGCCTTTGATGAGCAAAGAAGTATTGATTGTTTGCTACCATGTCTATGAGGTTTTGGGCTTCGTCTGCTGTCTTCATTAATTACAAAGAACCTCTTGCTGAATGGTCTAGTGCTTCCTGAGCTTTCAGAGTCAATCCTTTATAGAAATTCTGAAGTATGTCCCATTCATTGAACATTTCAGGGGGACATTTTCTGATCAAGGCCTTGTATCTCTCCCATGCCTCATAGAGGGACTCTCTATCCATCTGTTTGAACGTTTTCACTTCTGTCTTCAATCTAATGATCCTCTGAGGTGGGTAGAATTTGGCTAGGAATTTGCTCACTAAGTCTTCCCAATTATTGATGCTTTCTTTGGAAAATGTCTCTAGCCATTGAGAGGCCTTATCCTTTAAAGAGAATGGAAATAGCAGCAGCTTGTAGATGTCTGGATGCACACCACTTATTTTGACAGTTTCATAAATCCTGAGGAAGATGGATAAGTGTTGGTTTGGATCTTCAAGTGGACCTCATCCATAAGAGCAATTATTCTGCACCAGAGTAATAAGTTGAGGCTTCAACTCAAAGTTATTTGCATGAACGTTGGGAGTGAGTATGCTACTCCCACAGTTTCTTGCATTAGGGATAGTGTAAGAGGCCAACACCCTCCTTGCAGGTTGAGCATTGTTGGTTACTTCTGTCTCATCCTCCATGACTTGCACAATCACAAACAAACCAAATAAAAACTGGATATTCTAATGCTAGAATGTGGTTAGAGGGTTAGATGACACAATGTGTCAAACAGTTAATATGCTTAAAAGAAAACAAAAGAAAAATGCTTAATCTAGATTATCACCTTACATACTCATTGTCAATCTAAATCAATCCCCGGCAACGGCGCCAAAAACTTGATGGGTGGAAATCAGATTCCACACCAAAACTCTCCGGCAAGTGTACCGGGTTGCATCAAGTAGTAATTACTCACATGATTGAGGTCGATCCCACAGGAATTGATGGCTTGAGCAATTTTAGTTAGGTGATGAATTTAGTTAAGCAAACAGTTAATGATTTGAGTGAAACTTGAATAGCAGAAGCTAAATTGCATGAAAATAAAAGGGAGAGGGCAAATTGACAGAAAAATAAAGTGCAGAAGAGATAAATTGCATAAAACTTAAAGTGCAAGAAAGTAAATGAACTGAAACTTAAATTACAAAAAAAGTAAATTGCAGAAAATTAAAGTGCAAGAAAACTAAATTACTGAATCTAAATTGCTGAGAAACTTAAATTGCTTGAAGATTAAAGGGATTTGGGAGCTGGGATTCAGAATTTAACAAGAAAATGTAAATTAAAGCAAAATAGAAAGCTATTAGATGAAAGGATTCAATGCAGTAGCAAAACAGAAAGGAAAATTGCTTGAAGAAACAAACAGCGAGAAAACTTGATTCAATTATGAAATTCTTAAAGTTAAATTGAAGATTCATGAAGAGAAATGAGATTAGAAAGAAGATCTAGATCTCAAGTGCTCTCTTGATCAAGCAGAAAAGTAATTGCAGAAGAAGAAAATGAAAACAGACAACTAAACTCAGATCCAGTTCTTAGAACAATTGAGAAGAGAGGTGAAAGATGATTCCCAGATTTAGAATCAATGAAGCTCTTCAATCTTAATTAAAATTCCAAGAACAGATAGAAGAAGTTACAGAAGAAATGAAAATGAAAACAACAAATGAAATTAGATCCAATTCCTAAATTCTCAGAATTATGCAGAAGAAGAACAAAGTTGAATTTCAGATCCAGAATTGAAACAGAATTTCTTCAATCTCAATACAAAATTTAAAATAGAAAGTAGAAGCTGCCGAAGCAAGATCAATCAGAAAGAAAACTCAGATCTCAATCCCAATTCCCCAAAATCAAAATGAAAGCTTAGGTGAAAAACTAAAATTGAGCTAAAAGGTAAAATGTAAAAGTGAGCAAAAAGGTTAAACTAAAAATTCAAAAGAAGGTCCTCTACAAATCAAACTAACTCCTATTTATACACTTTCTAATTTTCATCTTCAGACTTGGAGTGGGCTTTTCAAATTGATGAAGAAGTGGATCCGAAATTGGCTTTTGATTTGAAAATGAACCATGGGCCACCTCCCAGTGGAGAGCGCAGTGTAGTAAGGTAATGCAGCGCTCAATGGCTTTGTGTGCCTTCAAATTTTTGTCTCGTGCCAAGCCCATATGCATAGCAAAGTAGCGCTCAGTTAACGAATTGAACGTAGCGCCCTTTGCCTTGGAGTGAGGCTCCCACTTCGAGCCTTGGTGGCTTCAATTTTGCCAATTCCCTTGTGAAGCATAGTGCTCAGTGAACTAAGTTCACGTAGCGCCCTTTCTTTATGCGCTTGTCCCCTTCTTCGAATCTTGGTGAAGCCATTTTGGCCAATTTCCTTGCCAAGCCTTGTAGCGCGCTTCTCTTGGTTCATGGGTTCAAACCTTGGCTGCCCCCTTTGCTATTGTCGCGCCTTGATTTTCTTTGTTGAGCCCCACGAAAAAGGTAAAACACTTAACATAGTGCTCTCTCCATTTGAGCACTACCCTTGTTCTATTTGGCATCCTTGGGCGCTCAGTTAAGAGACTTCACGTAGCGCCATTGCTTCTTGGTTGGTGTTGGTGCTTTAGCGCTCAATTAGAGAACGTTGTGCTCAATTAGTGAGCACTATGCTCCTTGCCTTGGCTGAGTGCCACGCTTCTTTGAATGATTGCCACGCTTGGTTGGGCACGTTTTCCATGTTTCTTTCTTTTCTTCACCTACAATTAATCAAACCAACCAAACAAAGCATCACCAAATTCACAAGATTCATAAATGATCCAAAAACCAATTAATTCTAGCTTAAACCTTATGATTTTGTGTCAAATAAATGATGGTTGATTGAATTGACATAACCATGCAAATTCACTCCAAATCACTTACTTGTAATGCAAGAAAGTGCATAAAACCTAATGAAACAAGTGAAAAATGCTTGAAAATCTAGAATAAGATGACTTGTCATCACCTATTTAAGGCGGCTTTGGTTGTAATGAATATTTTGGCACTTTATTTTGATTAAGCCGTTTATGATTTATTGTTTGCTTGCTCGGGCCGTCGTGGCTTTTACTTTCTTTGTTGTTTTTGTTTATTTGGGCCGTCGTGGCCTTTTGATGTTTTGGTTTACCTTTTTATGGTATTTACCGTTTTTGGCACTTGCTGCTTTTTAAATTGATTTTTGGGTCCCTTTGGTTCCCGGGGTGATCAATCCCGGGTTTCTGTCAGGTCGACCAATCGTCGTTTGTCGTTTTGTCACATTGGCGTATATCTTGCAAAAGACAAAGTTATTATATACGCATATATAGAACTCAAGACAAAGAAGTGATGTAATACATAATTAAGTGAAAGATATGGGAGTGAAAAAGAATGCAAAGAAAATTAAAGTGGAGGGAGCGAGGTCGTCAGATCGTGTGGTTGTTTTTTCTTATGAGTAGAACCTCTTTAGGTTTGCCATGTTCCATGTTCTCGGCACCTCGCTTCCATCCAACCTCTCCAACTTGTAGGCTCCTTTTTTGAGGACTTCTCTTACCCTGTAAGGGCCTTCCCAGCTTGCAGCCAATTTGCCTTCTCCTGGGGTTGGTAGCCCTATGTCGTTGCGTCGTAAGACCAAGTCGCCTTCTCCAAGACTCGTTTTCAGCACTTTGCCATTGTACTTTAGGGCTATTCTTTGCTTAATTGCTGTCTCTGTTAGATGTGCCATTTGTCTTGTTTCATCAATCAGATCCTTTTCGACTGCCTCGCTTCCCCCTTCGAGGAGAAACCTTGGGCTCGGTTCCCCGACTTCGACTAGGATGACTGCGTCGACCCTATATGTGAGTCGGAAGGGGGTTTTGCCGGTAGATGATTGGGAGGAGGTTCTGTAGGACCATAAGACTGAGGCTAGCTCGTCTGCCCATGAGCGCTTCTTCTCTTCAAGTCGTTTCTTTAGCCCTTTTAAGATGACTTTGTTGGCTGCCTCTACCTGGCCGTTGGTTTGGGGGTGCTCGACTGAGGAGAAGTTTTGCTTGATTCCCAGTCCTGCTAGGAATTCTTTGAACTTCTTGTCAGTAAACTGTGTCCCATTATCCGATATGACGGTTTCTGGGATTCCGAACCTGGTGACCACTTGCCTCCACATGAATTTTTGGCAATTCGCTGAAGATATGCTAGCTAGTGGTTTCGCTTCCACCTATTTGGTGTAGTAGTCTATGGCTACTATCAAGTATTTCACTTGTCCAGGCCCAGGCGGGAACGGTCCTAAGAGGTCAATTCCCCATTGGGCGAAAGGTCGGGGGGCCATCATCAAGCTGAGTTCTTCAGGTGGAGCTTTGTGGAAGTTGGCATTTTCCAGGCATTTTTTGCATTTTTTAACGAACTCCTGGGCGTCCGACATCATTGTGGGCCAGTAATATCCTGATCGGATGATCTTTCTTGCCAAGGATCTTCCTCCGATATGGTGACCACAATACCCCTCATGGACTTTGCTTAGGACGTAGTCCGTTTGGTCGAGGCGTAGGTATTTGAGTAAGGGTTGGTGGAGCCCTCGTTTGTACAGCTGTCTTTGTATAATCGCATACTTGGAGGCTTCCCTTTTGGTGGTTTGCACTTCTTTCTCATTCTCGGGAGTTTCGCCATGCTCCAAGTATCGGAGGATAGGGTCTATCCAAGAGGGGGGTTCGGCATTTGGGTTGCGCACAAGATGATTGCGGGTTCAGTTGCTAGCCCTTAGATTAAGGATTTGTTTCCCGTCCCGGGCTTCGTGCTTGCTAGCTTGGAGAGGAGGTCAGCTCAGACGTTTCTCTCTCTAGGGACATGCTAAATTATGACTTCCTCAAAGCTTTTGCATAGCTCCTTTACCTTTTCCAGGTATTTTTGTAGTAGTGCATCTCTGGCCTGGTAGCTGCCGTTTATCTGAGAGGTGACGATCTGGGAGTCGCTACTAACTTCTACTCTTAATTCTCCGACCTCATTGGCTAATATTAAACCTCCTATCAGGGCTTCGTACTCTGCCTGGTTGTTAGAGACTGGGAAATCAAACTTGATCGATTCTTCATAAGCTACTCCTACCGAGTTCTCGAGAATGATCCCAGCTCCTCCAAACGTTTGGTTGGATGCTCTGTCTAGATGGAGTTTCCACCGTGTGTTCGGCATGTCGGGAGCCTCTCCTATGACTTCTACTAGGAAATCTGCCATCGCTTGGGCTTTAATTGCCTACCTGGGTTTGTATTGCAAGTTGTATTGGGATAGCTCTATTGCCCACGACATCATTCTTCTTGTGAGGTCGGGTTTCTGGAGGACATGCCGAATGGCCTGGTCGGTTCTGAGGATGATCACGTGCCCTTGGAAGTACTGTTTTAGTCTTCTGGATGAGGTTAGTAGGGCGTAAGCCAACTTTTCCAACTTGGTGTATTTCAACTCCACCCCTTGGAGTATTTTGCTGATGAAGTATATTGGGTGTTGAGTCTTGTCTTCTTCTCAGACAAGGACTGCCACCATGGCTTGTGTGGTCACTGCTAGGTATAAGTACAGGGGTTCCCCTTCTCTAGGTTAGTTGAGTACGGGGGTTCTGAGAATATTTTTTTGAAGTGGCTGAATGCTTCTTTGCATGCCGGAATCCACTCGAAGGCAATTCCCTTCTTCATTAGGTTGAAGAATGGGATGGCCCTTTTCGCCGAGGCACCGAGGAACCGGGATAGAGCTGTGAGCTTCCCAGTGAGTCACTACACGTCTTTGACGCATCCAGGGCTTGTCATTTTGAGGACGACTTCGCACTTGTCTGGGTTGGCCTCTACCCCTCTTTGTGTTATCATGAATCCTAAGAATTTCCCCGCTTCCATGGTGGATGCGCATTTGAGTGGGTTGAGCCTCATTTTGAATTTCCTCAGTTCCTTGAAGACATCTTGGAGGTCGTCTATTAGCCTGTTCGGCTCTGCTGTTTTTACCAAGATGTCGTCGACGTACACTTCTACGGTCTTGCCGATGAGGTTATGGAAGACCTTGCTCATTAGCCTTCGATAGGTGGCTCCTGCGTTCTTCAGCCCAAATGGCATTACTTTGTAACAATAGGTGCCTCCTGGTGTTATGAATGCCGTTTTGTCCTCGTCAGGTCGGTGCATTGGGATCTGGTTGTAGCTGGAGTATGTGTCCATAAAGCTGAGAAAATGATACTCTGCTGCCGAGTCTACTAAGGTATCGATGTTGGGGAGGGAGAAAGAGTCTTTTGGGCATGCTTTGTTCAGGTCAAAATAGTCAACGCACATTCTCTACCTCTCGCTGGCCTTTTTGACTAGGACGACGTTGGACAGCCATGTCGAATACTCAAGTTCTTTGATGAATCCTGCTTCCAATAACCCGGCTGTTTGTTTGGCGACTTCGTCAGCCCTTTCTTGAGACATCTTTCTTCACCGCTGGGCTACTGGTTTGGCGTTAGGTTTTACAGCTAGTCGGTGGGACATGACCTCGGGATCCAATCCAGGCATGTCTGATGGTGTCCACGCGAAGAGGTCACCGTTCGCCCTTACGACCTCCATGAGGGGGCCCTTGAGTTCGTGGGGCAGGTTCCTGTTTTCAAAGGTAAACTGGTCTGCCGACTTTCCTATCTGAAACTTTTCCATGTCCCCCTCTGGTTGTGGTCTCGGCTTGTCCTCCATCATGACGTCCAGGTTTGCCAAGAACATGCCAGCTGCCTTCTTAGATTCTTTCCTTAAGGAGAGACTGGCGTTGTCGCAGGCGACCGCCGCTTCTAGGTCTCCCCTTATGGAGCCAACTGTTCCCTTGTCCGTTATGAACTTCATTCTCAAGAATTTAGTGCATATTACAGCTGAGAGTTCGTTGATGGTCTTTCTCCCCAGGATGATGTTGTAGGCTGTGGAGTCTCCGAGGACTACGAAGTCTGCCATAACCGACTTCCTGGCGTCACCAGTTCCTAGGTAAACTGGGAGGGAGATCGTCCCGTCGGGTTTATGTAGTTATCGCCTAGTCCCATGACTCCGTGCTGGTGGTTCTTGAGGTCAGACTCTTTGAGCCCCATGGCGTCGAATACGTTTCTGAATAGGATGTTAGAGTCGGCCCCGGTATTGATGAGGATTCGTCTGACTAACCCTGTCCCGACCATCGCTGTGACCACCTTGGGGGGGGTTCTCGGGGAGGTCGTGAAACCATTTATCTTCTGGGCCAAAGGATATCGTGGGAGGTCCTCTGCTGACAATGGGACCTTCTGTCGAGATGGATAGGATCCGGGTATCCTTTTTTGTTGCCGACTTTGATTTAAGAGGGCTGTCGTGCCCGACCACGATGTTGACCACAAAGGTTGAGGGGTTGTTGGCGTCCCCTATGGGTTCTTGCCTTGGCTTCACAGTCTGGCTACGATCTTCCTCGGAGCATTCACATTCCCGTCTCCTCGGCTCTCTGATGAGCTGGGAGAATTCGCTCAGCTTTCCATCTCTGATGGCCTGCTCTAAGGCATCTTTGAGATCGAAGCAGTCTTGGGTTTTGTGACCGAATCCCTTGTGATAATCGTAGTAAAGGCTTTTGTTGCCTCCCGTTCTTTCTTTCAATGGTCTAGGTCTGGATAGGATTTCCTTGTCTGCAATTTGTTGGTAAACCTCCACTATGGGCGTCGTGAGTGGTGTGTAGTTTGTGAACCTTCCTACCCATGGGGGTTGCTTGGATTGCTTGGCTATGGTGTCGTCCCTGGGAGCTTCCTTGTATCTGTCGACCTGGGGGGCCTGCCGAGCTGAGGGGTTTGAGAGCTGCCGTTTGTTGGCTGCTACAACCTGACTCACCTCCTCATCATTGATGTATTCCTTGGCCACGCTTTGAATCTCCTGCATGGACCAGAGAGGCTTAGTAGTGAGGTACTTCCTAAAGTCCTCGTTTAGCAGGCCGTTCGTTAGGCAGAGACTAGCGACTGAGTCCGTAAGGCCGTCGATATCCAAAAATTTGTCGTTGAATCTGTCCAGGAACTTTCTGGTTGGCTCCTCGGGTTTTTGGATAACCCCTAGTAAGTTAATTGGGTGCTTTGCTTTGGCTATGCATGTCATGAACCGAGCCAAGAAGCTCTGGGAGATGTCCGAAAAGGCCGTGATGGATCCTTGTAGGAGCGCGTTGAACCATCGGATCGCTGGGCCGACCAGCGTCACGGGGAATGGTCGGCATCTGACCGTGTCGCCTACTCCTTCCAATTTCATTCTTGCTTCAAAAGCTGTGAGGTGCTCCTGGGGATTACTCATGTCTGTTGGCTTGTCGAAGTTCTTCGGAAGCCAGACCTTGAGGATCGAGGGGTGGAAAGGAGTGGCTCCAATGATGATGGGTTCTTGTTGTTTCTTGGATTTCCCACTTTGGGACTCCCCGTGGCTCTCGAACCTGCCTTGGGTAGGTTGAGAGGTCACCTGTTTATGCACCTCATCGCGCTTTGTTGGGCTCCTTTCTCTATTCTCGTATCTTCGGGAGGGGAGCGGGTGCGGGTGCGGGATCGGCTGGCGTCATCGTGGGATCGGCTGACATCGCCTTGAGATCGACTCGTCGCTGCCAGCTCCCTTTCAAGGTTTTTGTACTCTGTGTCTGAGCTCTTGCGTGATCTTGGCGCTGTCAGCTCCCATTCCTCCGAAAAGACCTCTTTCAGCAGTCTTGGTGTAGATTGGTTGGTTTGGTTGAACGGAGGATCGTAGCTGTTGGCCATTTCGAGCTGTCGAACTCGCCCTGCTTAGGCAGGCCTGCCTCCTTCGCGGAGTTCTTCCGACGTGAGAAGTCACTCCATGTCTGTTCCAGGGTCCCCACAGACAGCGCCAATGCTCGTTACCTATTGATCTCGGGTACTTAACGGGTCAGATGATGGTGAAAAGGTGAAAGGGCGAGAACTTGGAGTGACTTGGTGCGGGTTTCCGGACGTGAGCTGAAGATTGGCAACACCGGAAGTAGAGCGGACGAGGGGTGTAGCCACCTGCAAGGACACTCCGACGATCAAGTCAGTGTCCGTACGGGATGATAGCCAAATTAGGTAAGATGATGTGTACCTCTGGGAGAGAGCTGACTTTTCCCCTTATATACTGTGTTGGGCGGGCCTAATAATGGCCTAGCCTGCTAGCCAAGAAGCTTCTGTGAGCTGTCCTGGTCTACGTGGGAGGAGCAGGTCGCTCCGGACTTCGTGTCGGGGTTTTGGGTGTTGTCCCGAAGATACCGACCCAACCGGTTCGTTGGGCGTGGGGACTTGAGCCACAGTGGCAAGTTGCCCATTACTCCGGGTTGGGCGTAGGGGCCGACCCGTCGAGTTTCCTTATCCTGGTGGTTTGTGCATAGGTTGGAGGTGGTGTCCCCGACCCGCCAGGTAATTAGGCTGGACCTGTGTGGGTCTGTAACAGGTTGTTTGTTAAATTCATGTTTTGATTAGAATAGTTGTTGTTAGATTGTATTTCGCTTGAAGTGTAAGTTTTGTTTGTTTTGTATTTGAAAATTTTTCAAAAACCAAAATATTTGTTTTTAAATTTGAATTTTGGGTGATTTGAATGTTTATAGGTTAGGAGAGTGTTAAATTTTGTTTTAGGCTTCTTTAAAAAAAAAGGGTCAACCCACACTTAAGTGTGGGCGACGCTTATGCGTCGTTTGCCATATGGGGGCTCCTGATACAAAAAATAGAGAGTTGTGCCTACTTTGTGCTAACTTTGTGCCAGCGGCACAACTGCAATCCACGCATAAGCATGGGCGACGCTTATGCGTCGATTGTCCCTGCTACAATCCACGCGTAAGCATAGGCGACGCTTTTGCGTCGCTTGTCCCTCCGGCAATCCATGCTTAAGCGTGGGTGACGCTTATGCGTCGCCTTGTGCCCTGTTTTTCTCCTTTCTCCTTTATTCTTCTTTCTTCTTTTGATAAACCACTATTTTATGGATTATCTTGTGCTCAATCGAGTGGTTTTTATCAAGTCTTTGCACACTTATTCATACAATTTGCATGATTTTACAATTCCTTCCCAATTTTGTTCTATGGTTGAGAACTTGCTTCCTAAGCCTTTAAATTGGGTATTTTAATTCCCCTTGATACCATTCGAGGCTGTGATCTGTGTGTTAAGTGTTTTCAGGCTATATAGGGCAGGAATGGCTTAGAGGATGGAGAGGAAGCTTGCAAAAATGGAAGGAGCACAAGAAATAAAGGAGATAACCAGCGAGGAGCGACGCACACGCATGGCTCATGTGTGCGCATGATTTGGAGATTCGCACAGCGACGCGTGTGTGTACCTGACGCGTACGTGTGACATGCGCCACGTGCAGAAAATGCAGAAGATGCTGGGGGCGATTTTGGGCTGAGTTTGGAACAAGTTTACGGCCCAGAAACGCAGACTAGAGCCAGGGGACAAGCAGAGACTCAACATACATTCTCATTCACATAATTTTTAGTTATGGTTTTTGAATCTTAGAGAGAGACACTAGTTCCTCTAGGTTTTCTTCACACTCATAGTTTTAGAGTTTATTGCTTTTGATTTGGATATTGAGAAGAGTTACTACCTCCGTTGAAGTTTCCATTATTCTAGTTTGTTTCCTTATTCCTTTACTCTTTCAATCACCTATTAACCCTGTTCAGATATGGAGGTTTATGATTTTGGGATTTATTAATGCAAAGAACTACTTTTACCTTTAATTAATTTTCAGTTATTATTTTATTTAATTTATCATGTCTTCTTTCTATTCCATTTATATGCCTGTGAAAGTGGTATTCATGTCAATCGAGTAGACTCCTAACTTGACTTGGGAGTTGATTAAAAGGAGACCCTTGAGTTGGAATACTCAAGTGTAATTGGTAATTGGAAGTTGTTGGCTGGCTTTCTAGTCACTAACGCTAATCCTTCCATAGGAGAGGATTAGGACTTGTAAATTAGAGCCGGTTAAGTTACTTGACTTTCCTTTATTCGGTAAGGGATAACTAAGTAGAAGCAACAACCTCTTACCATTACCCTTGGGGAAATTCAACAAGGATAGAACTTCCAATTAATCTTCTCCCGGTCAAGGCTTTTATTTTAATTATATAAATTCTGTTGCTAATTTTCATTGCTTTAATTTACAATCATTTATTTTTCTGTTCTCCAACTCTAAAAATTCTCAGAAAATTCCCGACTAATAAAATAGCATTCTTTTGTCAACTCGTTGGGAGACGACCTGGGATTTCTACTCCCAGTATTTTATTTCCAATTTGTAACAATTCTTTTTAAATTGATAAGCAGAATTTTCGTCAAGAACTGTACTAGCAACGCTATTTTCACTATAAATTCTTTATCGGCAATCTTTCGCCACGTCAATTTTTGGCGCCGTTGCCGGGGAGTTGCAATAGTATGCTAAATTATTGGTTGGTGTAAATATTTTTTTATTTTACATATTTGCATATTTTATTTTATTTTATTACCATGAGCTGTATGTTTCTTTCATTGAATGACGCGTTCACTGCCTGATCCGAGCTTAGCCGCGTTTGATCTTAAAATTGAAAGAACTATTTCACGTATTAGGCGAGCTCGGCGTCGGTTAGCCTCTAAGGGTGGTGAAGTGGTTACTACCAATACACCAGTCTTATCTGAGGGCAAGTCTGAAGCGCCATTTGAGGAAGAAACAAGCTCCTCTTCTACTAATTCTGTTGATTTACATGCAGGTAATATAGCGGAGCCGAGAAGGATTACTCTCCAGGAGGCAGGAGCTCCAGACTTTACACTGCAACCATATGAAGCGTGTCACCCAAATCTGTCTGCATATTTTGAACTGAAGACTGAGCTAATCAACTTACTGCCCAAGATTCATGGCTTATCTGCTCAAGAGCCTATCAAGCACCTCAGGGATTTTCAGATAGCCTGCTCAACTACTTGGCGTCATGGTGCAGATGAGACTACTATTTGGCTATATGCCTTCCCATTTTCTGTTGAGGGAAAGGTAAGGGAGTGGTTCCACACTCAACCTGAAGAAGTTGTTACTAATTGGGATCTGCTCAGAAAGGAGTTCCTGGAAAAATACTTCCCAGCTAAAGTTACAGATAGACTGAGGAAAGAAATTTCTTGCATTATCCAAGGCAAATCAGAGACTCTTTATGAGTATTGGGAATGCTTCAGGAATCTCCTAGACTCATGTCCCCACCATAAGATTGACCAGTTGGTGTTGATCAGCTACTTCACACAAGGCATGAAGCCTCAGGATAAGACTACATTAGATGCTGCGAGTAATGGTTCTCTGAAGAAGTACAAGATGGTGATAGAAGCTTGGCAACTGATCACTGATCTAGCCGAGTCTACCTGGAATGTCAGGCACAGGAACAACCATCGCAAGGCTATTGTGGAGGTTTCTTCTAGTAGTGAGACTACTGCTCTCACAAAGACTCTGGGAGAGATGACCAACATACTGAAGCAGCTACCGCTGAATTAACAACAACCTCAGCCTCCCCCACAACAACAGTGTCAATAGTTGGTTCCTCAGAGAGTGTGCGGAATATGTGCCTGCTATACTCATTACACTGATGAGTGTCCGCAGCTCCAATAAGAAGACAACACCTTGGCAGCTACCCATAATTTCTATGACCATCCGAATCAAGGATACTATCAATAAGGTGGTAATTATAACCAAGGTGGGAACTACAATCAAGGTTGGCAAGATAACTCCAACCAGGGATGGAGAGATAATTCCAACCAAGGGTGGAAAGACAACTCCAACAAAGGATGGAGGGACAACTACAACCGAGGAAGCAGAGACAATGGAGGAAATCAGAGGTGGAACAACAACAGATAGCAGAATCCTCCTTACCAACAGCAGAACCAAAAGCAGCCTTACAGAGCACCTCACCAAAGGCAGTCCCAAGCACCTCAGAATAACCAACAGCAGGCCCCTCAAATCACTTACCCCCTTCTTCTTCTAACGACGAGATGCTTCGCTCTCTTGCGCAAGGACAACAAGACATTCAGAATACACTCACATCTACCATAAACGATTTGAACGCTACCTTACAAGCGCTCGTCTCCCGGATGGAATCATTATCTACCCCAACAATCAACCTTCAAGCTCCAGTGCAATTACTTCTCAACCTTTACGCAACCCCAAAGGTGGAATCAATGCCATCAATTTGAGGTCCAGAACCACACTGCCAGACAGGAGTCATGAGGAGCCAAGCTCAAAGGAAGACATTCAAGTTGAAGACATTGTTGAGGTAGAGAATGTTGAAGAATAGGAAGAAGTACAGGACATGGTTGAAGAAGAAGCAGCTCAACCAGGGAATAGAGCACCAAAGGAAGATGAAGTTACAAGAGAAGCCATTCCCATTCCATTTCCACACCTTGCTAGGAAATCCAGGAAGCAGATGGAGCTAGACCCCAAGATGGTGGAGATCTTCAAAAAGGTTGAGGTAACTATTCCCCTTTTTGATGCCATTCACCAGGTACCTAAGTATGCTAAGTTTCTAAAAGATTTATGAATAAATAATGATAAAATACAAGAATTAAAAACTATTCCTCGAGGTAGCTCTATTTCTGCTTTAATGGGTTATATACCGGAAAAATGTACTGATCGAGGTCCATGCATGGTACTATTACTATAGAGGGTGTAAAATTTTCTGACTGCATGTGTGATTTAGGCGCGTGTGTGAGTATTATGCCATTATCTGTATATGATGCTTTGAGGCTCCCTCCCTTAAAAAGGTCGGCAGCACATTTTGTTTTGGCAGATAAAAGCATAATCTCGGTGGTAGGAATTGCTGAGGACGTGCTGGTGAGCATTAAGGGGCTCATATTCCATATTGACTTCTACATCTTGGAGATGCCCCCTAATGACTCAGGAAGACCATCATCCATCCTGCTTGGAAGGCCATTTCTGAAGACTTCAAGGTTCAAATTAGATGCATTCTTAGGAACTTATTCCTTTGAGATAGATGGCAGAGTAGTGAGCTTCAACCTGGATGAAGTCATGAAGCATCTTCCAGAAGATCATTCCATCTTCTAGTGCAACATCATTGATAAAACTGTAGCTGCAGTTCACCAAGAAGAGGTAGAAGAGATTCACATGGAGCAAGGTGCAAGTGTGGAGAAGCCCTCTGAACAAGATGAAGACACCTTGCCACCTTCACCAGCTCCAGATGATCAAGTGCCTAGCCATGAGCAGAAAATGGAGTTGAAGCCCCTTCCATCCCACCTCAAGTATGCTTACCTTGAGGATAATCAGAACCTCCCAGTTATTATTGCAAGGGAACTCACTCCCCAACAGGAGGAGTAGCTGCTTAGTGTGCTGAGAAGACATAAGAAAGCAATTGGGTGGAGCTTGGCGGATATAGTAGGCATCAGCCCTCAAGTTTGTGAGCACTGAATATTTTTAGAAGAGGGAGCAAGGCCTGTTTGTCAACCTCAAAGGTGGCTGAACCCCACCATCTTGGAAGTTGTCAAGAAGGAAGTGACCAGATTGCTTGAAGCTGACATCATCTATCCAATCTCGGATAATGAATGGGTCAGCCCAGTACAGGTGGTGCCCAAGAAATCGGGAGTCACAACAGTGAAGAATGAGCATGGAGAGCTCCTGACAACTAGAGTGCAGAACTCCTAGAGGGTGTGCATTGATTACAGGCGCCTCAACCAAGCTACTCGCAAGGATCACTACCCCCTGCCATTCATCGATCAGATGCTTGATCGCCTGTCAGGTAAATCACACTACTATTTTTTAGATGGTTACATTGGCTATTTTTAAATTCATATAGCTCCTGAAGATCAGGAGAAAACTAATTTTACATGTCCCTTTGGAACGTATGCATACAAGAGGATGCCTTTTGGCTTATGTAATACACCAGCTACCTTCTAAAGATGCATGATGAGTATTTTCTCAGATCTTATTGAGAGCTGTATGGAAGTTTTCATGGATGACTTTAATGTGTATGGTGATTTATTTAACCTTTGCTTGGATAGCTTAGCTAGAGTATTAGACAGGTGTGTTAGCTCAAACCTTGTATTCAATTTTGAAAAATGTCATTTTATGGTAAAACAAGGTATTGTTCTAGGACATGTTGTTTCTAATACTTGTATTTCAGTAGATCCAGCAAAGGTAAATGTCATTTCTGGTTTACCTTATCCCTCCTCCGTGAGGGAAATCCGTTCGTTCCTTGGTCATGCAGGTTTCTACTGGAGATTTATCAAAGACTTCAGTAAGGTAGTATTTTCTTTATCCAGACTGCTGCAGAAGGATGTTGAGTTCGAGCTGAGTGAGGACTGCATGGAAGCATTTGATAAGCTGAAGATCGCCTTGACTCAAGCTCTGATTGTGAGAGGAACAGACTGGAGCCAGCCATTTGAGATTATGTGTGATTCCTTCAACCATGCAGTAGGAGTGGCGCTGGCTCAGCGTGAAGGTAAGGACCCTTTTATAATTGCTTATGCTTCTAAGACCTTAGACGCTGCTCAGTCTAATTATACTACCACTGAAAAAGAGCTTTTGGCTATTGTTTTTGCTCTGGATAAATTTCGAGCCTACTTACTTGGTACTAAAATGGTAGTATACTCAGACCATGCAGCTCTAAAATATTTATTAGCTAAAAAAGAGTCCAAACCAAGGTTAATACATTGGATATTGTTGTTGCAAGAATTTGATTTAGAAATCAAAGATAGGAGTGGTTCCCAGAATTTAGTGGCAGACCACTTGAGTCGCCTAGAGCACATTAAGAATGACTCCACTCCTATCAATGATGCTTTTCTATTTGATAGCTTGCACGCAATATCTGAAGTAGTCCCTTGGTACGCACCTATAGCTAATTATTTAGTTAGTCATACATTCCCTCCTAATTTTACTAAGCATCAAAAGGACAAGCTGAAAAGCGAGTCCATGTCTTATATATGGGATGACCCATATTTATGAAGGTATGGTACTGACCAGATAATTAGAAGGTATGTGCCTCAATCAGAATTCCAGTCAATTTTAGAGGCCTGCCACTCCTCTGAGAGTGGTGAACATTTTGGCCCTCAAAGAACAGCTAGAAAAATTTTAGACTGTGGATTTTGGTGGCCCACTCTTTTTAAGGATGCCACTGCCTTCTGTAAATCTTGTTCCCCATGCCAAAGGTTTGGAAATATATCCAAGAGGGATGAGATACCCCAGCAGCTTATGCTATTTTGTGAAATTTTTTATGTTTGGGGCATTGACTTCATGGCTCCATTTCCAAACTCTAATGGTTTCTTATACATATTGTTAGCTGTAGATTATGTTTCTAAATGAGTGGAAGCAATTCCTACCCGTACTGATGATGCTAACGTTGTTGTCTCCTTTGTTAGAAATCATCTTATCTGTCGCTTTGGATCACCACGAGCAATCGTGAGTGATCAAGGCACTCACTTTTGTAGCAGGAGATTAACAGGTCTACTAAAGAAACATGGTATTGTGCACAAGGTAGCCATAGCTTATCATCCTCAGACCAATGGACAAGCAAAGGTGTCTAACAGAGAGAAAAAGTGCATCCTGGAGAAGATTGTCAAGCCTCACAGGAAGGACTGGAGCACCAGACTTCTATATGCGCTCTGGGCTTATCGGACACCATAAAAGACACCCATCGGGATAAGTCCCTTCCGCCTAGTATACGGAAATGCTTGTCACCTCCCAATGGAGGTGGAACACAAAGCTTTTTGGGCTGTCAGGGAATGCAACATGGGATTTTTGAAGGCTGGTACTGAAAGGAAGCTGCAACTAGCAGAACTGGAGACCCTTCGACTCGAAGCATATGACAACTCCAGACTATACAAAGAGAAGGTAAAGGTTGTGCATGACAGGCATATCAAGAGAAAAGAGTTCAGATCTGGGGAGCTAGTTCTCCTTTACAACTCAAGGCTGAGGCTCATGCCAGGCAAGCTGAGATCACGGTGGGAAGGCCCCTATAGAGTAGAAAAGGCAGAGCCATACGGAGTCTTCCACCTGAGTCATCCCTTAAGCTCCAATTTCATCATGGTCAATAGACATCACTTGAAGCTGTATCATGGTGAGAAGATGAAGCACAACAAGGAACTGGAGATCTTCCTCTTGGAGGATCCACAAATAGCAGAAGACTAAGGTTATGGTCCGTCCAACTTAAGGACGTAAAAGCAAAGTGCTAGGTAGGAGAAAACCCACCATGGTATATATGATCGTCCCTTTTCATTCCTAGTTTTATATTATTTTATTTTTCACAGTATTTATTCACAATTTCTGCATAATCATTCTGCATTCTACATTCTGCATTATGCATTCTACATAAAAAAAGGGGGGGTTCGACGCACAAGCGTCCCTCACGCGTGCGCGTCATGTGTGATTTCGCACCACCAAGGAATTGACCCGAGAGTTGGGCAAGAGTGGCGCTAGAAGTATGCTTTGCGCACAAGCAAGTCCACGTGTATGCGTCTCTCACGCATGCGCGTCGCTTGCGCTTTCAGCAGCCCACCCGTAAACGTCCCTGACGCGTACGCGTGACCCTAGAAATCGGCATAAATAGGTGTTTGGCCAGAGAGTTGTGTTGGTGTGGGGCTAGAACTGTGCTGGAGGCATAAACCCCCATCACACGTACGCGTCCCTAACGCGTGCGCGTCATTTTCCCTTAATAACCACCGACGCGTGCGCGTACTTGACGCACACGCGTCGTATGCATTTTTGGCTCTCGTGCGTTTCAACCCGAGAGTTGTGCGTGCGGAGGGCTTCCTTCGCGCGATTGGCACAATCCACTATCACGCGTATGCATCCCAGACGCGTACGCGTCGCTTAAAACTTGCGCGACTCACGCGTACGCGTCGCATGGGACGCACAATTAAACAAGTACTCCGCCTAATTTCATTCCTTCCCTCCCCCAATCCTAATTCTTTTTCATTCCTAACTCTTTTTTCTTTCTTCCTTATTCCTTCTTCCTCCCTTTTTCATCTTCTACATCAGGTTTCTTTCTCCCCTCTCCTCAACTTTGTCATTGTTTTTTAATTATTGCATTTACTTATTTTTCTTTTTTCTCAAGTTTTCTTTTAGCTTAATTATTTATGGTTTCTTTTTCATTCTTTTCTCATGCATTTTTATATTGGTGTTGAAATTTTATTTGGGTACTACTTTTAAGCTTGTGGATACTATGAGGAGTGATTTGACAATTGACATTTAATTTTGGCTCTCATATACATTTGGATACATTATTTTCATTCCTATTTTAACTTGCACACCAAGTGTTTGTGAAAAAGCTTTTATGGCATTTTGAATCCTATTTTATTTTACTATTACACTTTAATGCCTCTTTTTCACAACACTTGTACTCCACATGTATTTGGAATTATCATTCACAATTGTCATCATAAAAATTGCTCTTTCCTTGGCGCATTTAATACTTGATGCTTGAGTTATGCCTCTCATGCCTGTTACTTGCATGCTTTTACCCTCTTGCATCTAATTATTCTGAATTATCTTCTTGATCTTAATTGATGTCTTACCTACATGTTGTAGCTACCATGTATTTAAGCTATTTTCTTTTCTTTGGCATTCATTATCACTTGAAATTTTCTTCCTCCGGTTTTTCGTTATATATATATTTCACAGTCTTCCTCTTTCTTTCTTCCTTAGGCATGGGCACCAAGAAAGGCAAAGAGAAAGCCACTGACAAGCCACCGACAAGAAGAGGAACCAAGAGAGCACCGGCTAAGGCGCTTCCATCTACAAGCGTAAAGCCGCCAACAAAGCGGGTGAAGAGGATCATTAAAGTTGATGAATCAGAGAAAGCCTTTCCCGCACGGGACTCCACACGGTTCACTAACCACTACTGCGAACAGATGTTCCCCATCCTAGCCGAGAGGAACTACAACAATGAGCACCTACTCATTATTCCAGCACACTTTGTCAATTTTGTGGAGCCCCGCATAGAGAGGAGACAGTGGGGATTTTTGAAGAGGCAGTCGCGAGAGGCCAACTTATCATGGGTAGTTGAATTCTACTCCAACTTCTACTCGTCTACACTGCAGACTGTCTATATTCGCCAACAGCAAGTCCCTATCTCTGAGAGTGCCATACAGCGAGCACTGGATCTTCCACCTAGCTCAGAGGGATTGGATGCATATCAACAAGCCTCTCTTAAGCGCCAGACATATCAGTTCGACTGGGATAGCGTCCTTGGAGTTATAGCCCAACCTGGTAGTACCTGGATCTATGGGCCGCATCGGTCAAAACCCAAGAGCATCTCAGCCCAGTCACTTACCTTGGAGGCTCGTGTGTGGGTACAGATTATGTCCCACTATATCTTTCCGAGCACTCACGAGTCCACCTTCACAGTGGACATGGCTTTCCTCAACCTGCCCCGACACATCCGGCAAGCAATGGGACATGTATAGATTGCGGGTAACCTGCCTTCCCCGCCTTGGTTTCAGATTTAGTCTCTGCAGCAGGTGTGTCCTATCGGGCAGGTGACACAAAGGTCATGATCCCTAGGGCCGACCAATACGTCCCGAACGGGAAGTACATCCGGCCACCAGTTTCCTCTGCGAGCCGGCCTGCAGGCCCATCTTTGGATACTCCTCCTTCTCCTACTCCACCATCATCCACACCACAAGCACCATCCACCCATTAGATGTTCCTTCAGATCCTTGAGAGGTTCGACCAGCAAGACCGGCGAATGGAGCATTTGGAGCGCCACAACAAGCGCCGATATAACTACCTGAAGGAACTCATTGTTGGTACTCACCCACCTCCAGAACAGAAGCACACCCCAAATTCCCCTTCATCCAGTAGCACAGAAAGCCATGGCAAACCAGAGAGCGGAGGCAATGCTTCCAGCGCTACCTTGCTCCTTACTGATGGCACGGAGGACCGTGCCAAGCCTTAAGTGTGGGGAGGTCAGTCCTTGACTTCCGGAGGTAATCTCTCTCTCTTGACACCAACATTTTAGTTTTTCTTTTGTTAGATAGGATAGATTGCATGATAATAATTGCTTGCATGTATGTTTTGCTTGATTGAAGTAATGAGTTTCTTTTTAAGACCCCATTTTATAATATTTCACTAATTTAAATTAAAACTTTTTTGTTAAACTTATTTGAAGATTGTAATTTTGAACATGGTTTATAGCTAAGAACACACAACCTGTGAGATTTTGAGCTTAATTATATGGTTACATTATTTAACCATGATTTTTATTCTTGTGAGTTTTCTTCTCCATGATTACAATCTATAGTTTGTTCCATTCTGTATGTCTATTGTTTAGTGTATTTGCATGCTGATAAACCCCGATTTTATGGTTTATCTTGTGCTTATTTTGGGGGATTTTATCACCTTTTCTCACATTTATTCAATGAAATAGCATGGTTTTGTAATTCTCCCTTGATTTGTGCTTAAATGTGAAAACATGCTTTTTAGGCCCTAAAATAGCCAATTTTAATTCACTTTAATTCCATTCGATGCCTTGATATGTTTGTTGAGTGATTTCAGGTTCATAAGGCAACTATTGGATGGAAGAAGTGGGGATAAAAGCATGCAAAGTGGGAGAACTCATGAAGAAATGAAGAAACCGTAAAGCTATCAAGCCCGACCTCCTGGCACTCAAACGATCATAACTTGAGCTACAGAGGTCCAAATGAGGCGGTTCTAGTTGCGTTGGAAAGCTAACATTTGGGGCTTCAAAATGATATAAATTTTGCCATATGTTGCTTCGCGTTCAGGGGCGCACACGTGCAGTTTGCTCGCGCGCGCCGATGCTGTTCGTGGCCCACTTTTATGAAATCGCCCCCAGCGATTTTGCAGCTCATTTTGGGCCCAATCCAACCCATTTATGATGCTATTGAACCCAAGGATTGAAGGGGGAATGATGGAAGTATTCATAGTTTTAGTTTTCATCATGTTTTAGGATAGAATTCTAGAGAGAGAAGCTCTCTCTTCTCTCTAGAATTTAGGGTAGTTTAGGTTTAATTTTCTTAAATCCAACTTTCAATTCTTGTTTTGATTTAGTTTTCCTTTTAATTTCTTGTTGTTACATCTTAATCTTCTTAGTTTCTCTTGTTCATTTTCCTTTATTTTGTTACTTTTATGTTGATGAACCCTTGTTGGTTTTCCATTTTCCTTTAATGAAATTTATGTTTGATGTTCTTTTGTTGATGATTTGAATTGTTAATTTACTTTTCTTGCAATTGGTAGTTGATAGATTTATTATTCTTGCACTTTTACCATGCTTTCCATTTACGCCTTCCAAGTGTTTGATAAAATGCTTGGAAGGATGTTAGAGTAGATTTTGAGCATTCTTGGCTTGGAAAGAGTAATTAGGCAATCTTGAGTCATGAAAACCCAACTTATGTTGGTGATCTAGAGTTGTTAGCTAGTATTGTTTCCATTGACGCTAATCTTTTGCTACTTTCATTAGTGAGTTGATTAGGACTTTTGGAATATTGTTTCCATTGACGCTAATCTTTTGCTAATTTAATTAGTAAGTTGGTTAGGACATTTGGATTGAGATTAGCTAGTCTCGTTAGACTTTCTCCCTATTTGTTGGAGTTGACGTAATGAGATAAATTCTTGTTATAATTGTGACATGATTAATTAGTCTTGTTTGACATTCTCCCTATTTGTTGGAGTTAACTAAATAAGATGAATTAATCATTGCATGACTAGGATAGAAAGCCTATGATCTCAATCTTTGCCATGAATGTCTCTCTTTATCACTTGCTTTCTTTAATTGCTCTCTTTATTTTTCTTGTCATTTATTTTATTGCCCCTTTTATCAACCAAACCCCCCCCTTGACCTTCATAGCCAATAATTGACCATTTCATTGCAACTCTTCGTGAGACGACCCGGAGTCTTAATACTTCGGTTAATTCTTATTGGGGATTGTTATTTGTGACAACCAATATTTTTTATTGGGAGGATTGTTTGTTGTGTAGAACTATACTTGCAACGAGAATTCATTCATTTGAGGAAATTCTATACCAACACGACAATTTTCTTAAATGAAAATGGCACCGTTGTCGGGGAGTTGCAATGGTGTTATATTGTTGGCTATTGTATATATGTTAATATGCTTATTTGCTAGTTTTTGCTTATTTTAGGAGCTAGTTTTTATTAGTTCTTACTAGTCTTGTTTTTATTTTCTCTTGCTATTATGAATTCTCATCACTTTGGCTATGAGTTTGGTTCAAATTATGTTGTAGGGAATGAAAGCTACAATGAGGATGTGCATCAAGGATGGAACAATCAAAGGTGGGAGGAGCCTCAAGGGATTGATCAACCTTCTTGGCAACAACCCCCTCCGGATTCTTATGGGTATAACTCTAATCCTAATTCATATCAATCTAATGGATGTGGTGACCCTTATTGTGATTGTCAACAACCACCACCACATGCCTATGAACCACCCCCTCAACATGACTTTGAACCACCTTACTCACAAGCCCCTTTTCACCAAACACCTCCATATGACCCCAACCCATATCCACCATACCAACCACCTTATGAGCCATATGAACCATACATGGAACCACCACCATTCCAACACAATTACCCTCAAGAACCACCTCAATATACACCAGCTCCATACCCTTACCAAGATGAACCAACTTCCGATTATGAATCTTTCCTCCCAAACAATGAACCTTCTCTCCCACCATCACCTCCCGATGAAGCCCCCACACATGAATTGAGAGATCTTGAATCTCATATCCTAAGGCGACAAGAGGAGGATGAAAAAAAGTTTAAGGAGCTAGGAGCCAAGATGGCTATCCTAGTGGAAGTCGTTAGCAATATGGCCTCCTCCCAACTAAGCAATCAAGGAACTCCCATTGACGAATGTGGAGAAGCAACCAAGGAGCATAGTGAGGGAGTGAGTTTAGAGCTTCAAGGTGAAGAAGAGAAGTTGAAACAAGGATTGCCACAAGGGGAGAAAGTTGAGATAATTGAGCCGGAAGAAGTGGTTGAAGTCTTTGAAGAGGTTGACCAAGAGATGGATTCAATCATTGAAGAATTCTTATGTACAATTGAATTCTCTCTAATTGGGTTTGACATAGAGGATAAGGAAGAAGATACCTCACCTTCCATACCCTTGGTAAGCAATGAAGAATAGATTGAATTGAAAGGAAGCTACCAAGAGGAGAAGGTTGAGCAAGAAGCAAGCTCCACCATTGAAGATGATTCCACACCAACTAATGAGTCTTTTGGAACTGATGAATCTCCCTCATTGTGTTATGAAATTAATGACAAGGAGGACCGTGCACAACCTCCAACACATGGTTTGAGCAATGAAGGGTGCATAGAAGAAGTTGGTGAGCAAGGAATTGAAATTGAAAAAGCTTGCAAAGAGGTGGAAGATGCAAAGGAAGAGCACAAGAGAATGAATCTCACATTGGCTAAGTGTGGGGAGGTCCCCCTTCCTAAGTCACCATCATCCAACACAACATTCAAGTGGATAAAATTTCTATCCCTAAGCTTCACTTTCTCACTTGAATATGGTTTGATTGAAAATGATGGTCAACTTAGAGCTCTTTGTGGAATTAAGAGTAAGAGAGAGTTGTGTAGTGGTTGGAAACACCATTCTAAGTTCATGATGGTTGCATGCTCAAAGTTGAATGGCAATGTTTGGTGTGGAGCTAAATTGTGTGGGTCTAGGAGAATGTTTGGATGCTTCTTTGAGAATTCCAAGGCTAAACCACCCAAGCAGAATCATGATAATCAATTAGAAGATGGGTGTGAAAATAAGATATGGGATCCCAGATCACAACATGAAGACCAATTTTGGGAGCTCATATCTTGGGAAGAATCTCACCCAAGCTTGGTGGAAATGGTTGGAAATTCTGACAACCAATTGAGGAGCAAGCATTCTTGGGGGATCAAGGATGAATACAAGCATAAGCCACCATGACAAGGAGCCTCCCAAATGTCCAACTTAAGGACTTAAACTAAAAGTGCTAAGTGGGAGACACCCCACCATGGTAAACTCTTTCCACTCTCTTTTAGATTTGGTTAATAAGTGATTTGAGTTGGCATTATAGGTAGTTTTTGTTATTTTCTATACTCTTATACATTTTTCTTTGATTGATTGGTTGTTTATTAGTTTGTTTTGATTAGTTTAGATTGTTGTTAAAGTAGGTTGCTTGAAGTACAAGTTTTGTTTGTTTTGTCTTTGAAAATTTTTCAAAAAGTTACAGATTTTTGTTAAATTTGAATTTTGGTTGCTTTGGAATGTTTATAGGTTAGGAGAGTGTTAAATTCTGTTTTTATGTTTCTAAAAAAAAAAAAAAATGAGCATCGGCGCCCAAGCGCGCACTACGCGCGCGCGCCGTTGTGGTTTCACAACTCCTAGTACTAAAACCCGAGAGTTGTGCCCACTTTATGCCTACTTTGTGCCAGGCGATCCGCGCGTAAGCACGCAAGATTGTCCCTGTCGCATCCATGCCCAAGCACGCATGGCGCGCGCGCACGGATTGTCCGTGCTGCATCCGCGCCTGAGCACTGATGAGCAGATATTTTATACGCTTTTTGGGGTTAATTTCTTATAGATTTTAGTATGTTTTAGTTGGTTTTTAGTTTATTTTCATTAGTTTCTAGGAAAAATTCATATTTCTGGACTTTACTATGAGTTTGTGTGTTTTTCTGTAATTTCAGGTATTTTCTGGCTGAAATTGAGGGAGCTGAGCAAAAATCTGATTCAGGCTGAAAAAGGACTGCTGATGCTGTTGGATTCTGACCTCCCTGCACTCAAAATGGATTTTCTGGAGCTACAGGACTCCAAATGGCGTGCTTCTAATTGCGTTGGAAAGTAGACATCCAGAGCTTTCCAGCAATATATAATAGTCCATACTTTGCTCAAGGATAGATGACGTAAACTGGCGTTCAACGCCAGTTCTCTGCCCAATTCTGGCGTCCAGCGCCAGAAACAAGTTGCAAGTTGGAGTTCAACGCTAGAAAAGGATCCAAAGCTGGCGTTGAACACCCAAAACAGCCCCAGGCACGTGAAAGCTTTAGTCTCAGTCCCAGCACACACCAAGTAGGCCCCAGAAGTGGATTTCTGCACTATCTGTTATAGTTTACTCATTTTCTGTAAACCTAGGTTACTAGTTTAGTATTTAAACAACTTTTAGAGATTTATTTTGTATCTCATGACATTTTAGATCTGAACTTTGTACTCTTTGACGGCATGAGTCTCTAAACTCCATTGTTGGGGGTGAGGAGCTCTGCTGTGTCTCGATGAATTAATGCAAGTATTTCTGTTTTCTATTCAAACATGCGTGTTCCAATCTAAGATATCCATTCGCGCCTAAATATGGAGAAGATGATGATCAGTGACACTCATCACCGTTCTACATCAGATTGAATGAATATCTCTTAGATTCCCTAATCAGAATCTCCGTGGTATAAGCTAGATTAATAGCGTCATTCATGAGAATCCGGAAAGTCTAAACCTTGTCTGTGGTATTCCGAGTAGGATTCTGGAATTGGATGGCTGTGACGAACTTCAAACTCGCGAGTGCTGGGCGTAGTGACAGACGCAAAAGGATAGTAAATCCTATTTCGGTACGATTGAGAACCTGCAAGATGATTAGCCGTGCGGTGACAGCGCATTTGGACCCTTTTCACTGGAAGGATGGATGGTAGCCATTGACAACGGTGATCCACCTACACACAGCTTGCCATAGGAGGACGTGCGTGCGTGAATCATAAAACAGAGGAAAGCAACAATCTCTGTGGGATCGACCCTTACTCACGTAAGGTATTACTTGGACGACCCAGTGCACTTGCTGGTTAGTTGTGCAGAATTACATTGTGAAGTAATTTTCGTGCACCAAGTTTTTGGCGCCGTTGCCGGGGATTCTTTGAGTTTGGACAACTGACGGCTTATTTTGTTGCTTAGATTAGGAAAAAAATTTCTTTTTGGTTTAGAGTCTTTTATTATTTATACATTGTTAAAACACTTTAAATTTATAGCTCAATTAGTTAGAGCGTGGTGCTTATGTTCTTGGTAATTGGCTATCCTATTTTTAAAATCTTTTTCAAAAATAATTTTTCTTTGAATAAATCTTGTGCCAAACTCTAAGTTTGGTGTTTTCTTGTTGATTTTTCTTTGTTTTTCGAAAATTTTAGATTGGTTTTCTAAAAATTTTAAGTTTGGTGTTCTTTCTTCATGTTCTTGTGAGTCTTCAAAGTGTTCTTGAGTTTTCCTTGTGTCCTGATCTTAAAATTTTAAGTTTGGTGTTCCTTGCTGTTTTCCCTCCAAAATTTTCGAAAACAAGGAGCATTAGATCTAAAAATTTTAAATCTTGTGATATTTTATTGTTTTTCTCTTTCCTCACTAAATTCAAAAATATCTTTTCTCTCTAATTTTAAAACAAATTTTTTAAAATTATTTTTAAAAATTTAGATTTTTTTTCAAAATTTAAAATCTTTTCCAAATCATATCTTTTTCAAAACTTCCTTACCACTTTCTCTCCCCTCATTTTTTTCAAAAATCTTCACCTATTTTTATTTATTTTATTTTAATTTATTTTATTTTTGAAATAAATAAATAAATAAATAAAAATAAAAATTTTTTTTACATCATCTCCCTTTCTCCATCATGGATCTAAGTGGAAATGAACAGTCCAGGAGGACTTTGGGGTCATATGCTAACCCCTCTACTGCTTCATATGGGAGTAGTATCTGCATACCCTCCATTGGAGTCAGTAGCTTCGAGTTGAATCCTCAGCTCATTATCATGGTGCAGCAAAGTTGCCAGTATTTCGGTCTTCCACAGGAAGAGCCTACAGAGTTTCTGGCACAATTTTTACAAATTGCTGACACAGTACATGATAAGGAAATAGATCAGGATGTCTACAGACTATTACTGTTTCCATTTGCTGTAAAAGATCAAGCTAAGAGGTGGTTAAATAACCAACCTAAGGCCAGCATAAGGACATGGAAACAGCTGACAGAAAAATTCCTGAATCAATACTTTCCCCCAAAACGGATGACACAGCTTAGGCTGGACATCCAAGGCTTTAAACAAGGAGATAAGGAATCTCTTTATGATGCCTGGGAGAGATACAGAGAGATGCTATGAAAATTCCCCTCTGAATGTTTTCAGAGTGGGTTCAGTTAGACATCTTCTATTATGGGCTTGCAGAAGGAGCTCAGATGTCTCTAGATTACTCAGCTGGTGGATCTATCCACATGAGAAAGACAATTGAAGAGGCTCAAGAGATCATTGATACAGTTGCCAGGAATTAGTATCTGTACCTAAGCAGTGAGCCTTCCATGAAAGAAGAGGTTAAAACAGTAACTGTTGAACTCAGCCCTGTAAAACAAGCTGCTGAATTCAATCAGCAATTGGACTTTCTAACAAAGCAGTTAGCCGAATTCAAGGATAAACTACAAGAGACAAGGATGGCTAATATAAATATGGAAGAACAATTGAAGTAAACAAAGCAGCAGCTGTCAAGACAAAAAACAGAAGAATGCCAAGCAGTTCAATTAAGAAGTGGGAAAACATTAAATACCCCACCTCAAGGCAGCAAAGAGTTAAGGAATGAGCAAACCACCCAAAATTCACCTGAGGACAGTAAGAGCCCAGGGAAAAGTAATTCTGGCGTTAAAACGCCAGCAATCTGGTGGAAGGCTGGCGCTGAACGCCCAGACCATGCCCAAGACTGGCATTCAATGCCAGTAACAAGCAAAGACTGGCGTTCAACGCCAGAAACAAGCAAGGATCTGGCGTTGAACGCCCAAAATGGGCAAGATCTGGCGCTAAACGCCCAAAATGGGCACAGTTCTGGCGTTCAGACGCCAGGAATAGACAAGGAGTTGGCGTCTCACATCACTCCAGCTTCTAACTCTGGCACTCAATTGCCAGTGAGGGATCAGACACACACAAGTGCTGATGACAACCCCTCTAAAAAGGCTTCTTTAGCCACTTCTGTAGGCAATAAACCTACAACAACTAAGGTTGAGGAATATAAAGCCAAGATACCTTATCCTCAAAAACTCCGGAAAGAGGAACAGGATAAGCAATTTGCTCGCTTTGCAGATTATCTCAGGACTCTTGAAATAAAGATTCCATTTGCAGAGGCACTTGAGCAAATACCTTCTTATGCCAAGTTCATGAAAGAGATCTTGAGTCATAAAAAGGATTAGAGAGAAACAGAAAGAGTTCTCCTCACTGAAGAATGCAGTGCAGTCATTCTAAAAAGCTTTCCTGAAAAGCATAAAGACCCTGGGAGTTTTCTGATACCATGCATATTAGAAGGTAACTGCACCAAGACAGCTTTGTGCGATCTTGGGGCAAGCATCAACCTAATACCTGCATCCACTATCAGAAAGCTTGGCTTAACTGAAGAAGTTAAACCAACCCGAATATGTCTCCAACTTGCTGATGGCTCCACTAAATACCCATCAGGCGTGATTGAAGACATGATTGTCAGAGTTGGGCCATTCGCCTTTCCCACTGACTTTGTAGTGCTGGAAATGGAGGAGCACAAGAGTGCTACTCTCATTCTAGGAAGACCCTTCCTAGCAACTGGACGAACCCTCATTGATGTCCAACAAGGGGAAATAACCCTGAGAGTCAATGATGATGAGTTTAAGTTGAATGCTGTCAAAGCCATGCAGCATCCAGACACATCAAAAGACTGCATAAAAGTTGATCTTATTAACTCTTTGGTAGAAGAGATCAACATGGCTAAGAGTCTCGAATCAGAGTTGGAAGACATCTTTAAAGATGTTCAGCCTGATCTGGAGGATTCAGAGGAGATTAAAGAGCCTCTGAAATTTTCTCTGGAAGAGGAAAAACCTCCTAAACCTGAGCTCAAACCATTACCACCATCCCTGAAATATGTATTTCTGAGAGAAGGTGACACTTTTCCAGTGATCATAAGCTCTGCTTTAAACCCACAGGAAGAGGAAGCACTTATTCAAGTGCTAAGGACACACAAGACAGCTCTTGGGTGGTCCATAGGTGACCTTAAGGGCATAAGCCCAGCTAAATGCATGCACAAAATCTTATTGGAGGATAATGCTAAACCAGTGGTTCAACCACAGAGGCGGCTAAATCCAGCCATGAAGGAAGTGGTGCAGAAGGAGGTCACCAAATTACTAGAGGCTGGGATTATTTATCCTATTTCTGACAGCCCCTGGGTGAGCCCTGTCCAAGTCGTCCCAAAAAAGGGAGGCATGACAGTGATTCATAATGAAAAAAATGAACTGGTTCCTACAAGAACAGTTACAGGATGGCGCATGTGTATTGACTACAGAAGGCTCAATACAGCCACCAGAAAGGATCATTTTCCTTTACCATTCATAGACCAGATGCTAGAAAGACTGGCAGGTCATGATTATTACTGCTTTCTGGATGGCTACTCTGGCTATAACCAGATTGCAGTAGATCCCCAAGATCAAGAGAAAACAGTATTCACATGTCCATCTAGAGTGTTTACTTATAGAAGGATGCCATTTGGGCTGTGTAATGCGCCTGCTACCTTCCAGAGATGCATGCTCTCTATTTTCTCTGATATGGTGGAAAAATTTCTGGAAGTCTTCATGGATGACTTCTCAGTATATGGAGACTCATTCAGCTCCTGTCTTGATCACCTGAAACTTGTTCTGAAGAGATGCCAAGAGACCAACCTAGTTTTAAACTGGGAAAAATGTCACTTCATGGTGACTGAAGGGATTGTCCTTGGGCATAAAATCTCAAACAAGGGGATAGAGGTGGATCAAGCAAAAATAGAGGTAATTGAAAAATTACCACCACCTGCCAATGTTAAGGCAATCAGAAGCTTTCTGGGGCATGCAGGATTCTATAGGAGGTTTATAAAGGATTTTTCAAAAATCGCAAAACCTCTAAGCAATCTGCTAGCTGCTGACACACCATTTGTGTTTGACACAGAGTGTCTGCAGGCGTTTGAAACACTGAAAGCTAAGCTGGTCACAGCACCAGTTATTTCTGCACCAGACTGGACAGTACCATTTGAGCTAATGTGTGATGCCAGTGATCACGCCATTGGTGCAGTATTGGGACAGAGGCATGACAAGCTTCTGCACGTCATTTATTACGCTAGTCGCATTTTAAATGATGCCCAGAAAAATTACACAACCACAGAAAAAGAATTACTTGCAGTGGTTTATGCCATTGACAAGTTCAGATCATACTTAGTAGGATTAAAAGTGATTATGTATACTGACCATGCTACTCTTAAATATCTACTCACAAAGCAGGATTCAAAGCCCAGGCTCATCAGATGGGTGTTGCTTCTGCAAGAGTTTGATATAGAAATAAGAGACAGAAAAGGGACAGAGAACCAAGTGGCTGATCATCTGTCCCGGATAGAGCCAGTAGAAGGGACGTTCCTCCCCTCTCTTGAGATCTCTGAGACTTTTCCGGATGAGCATTTATTTGCCATTCAGGAAACACCATGGTTTGCCGATATTGCAAACTATAAAGCTGCAAGGTTCATACACAAAGAGTACAACAGGCAACAAAAGAAAAAATTAATCACTGATGCAAAGTACTACTTGTGGGATGAACCCTATCTCTTTAAGAGATGTGCAGACGGAATAATCCGTAGGTGTGTTCCTAGAGAAGAAGCACAGAGGATCCTATGGCATTGCCATGGATCTCAATATGGAGGCCATTTTGGAGGTGAGCGAACAGCCACCAAGGTCCTCCAATGTGGCTTCTATTGGCCCACACTCTATAAAGATTCCCGAGAGTTTGTACGTAACTGTGACAGTTGCCAAAGAGCTGGTAATCTGCCTCATGGTTACGCCATGCCTCAACAAGGAATCTTGGAGATTGAGTTGTTTGACGTATGGGGAATTGACTTCATGGGACCTTTCCCACCATCATTCTCAAACACTTATATTCTGGTGGCAGTTGACTATGTATCAAAATGGGTTGAGGCCATTGCCACACCCACCAATGATACTAAAACAGTGCTGAAGTTCCTCCAGAAATATATCTTCAGCAGGTTTGGGGTCCCTAGAGTACTAATCAGTGATGGAGGCACTCACTTCTGCAACAAACAGCTTTACTCTGCCATGGTCCGGTATGGGATTCGCCACAAGGTGGCGACTCCATATCATCCACAGACTAATGGACAAGCTGAAGTCTCTAACAGAGAGCTAAAAAGAATCCTAGAACGGACTGTAAATACCCGTAGAAAAGATTGGGCAAGAAGCTTAGATGATGCTCTGTGGGCATACAGAACAGCATTCAAGACTCCTATAGGGACCTCTCCATACCAACTGGTCTATGGTAAGGCATGTCACCTGCCCGTGGAACTGGAACATAAAGCCTACTGGGCAACCAGATTCCTGAACTTTGATGCCAAATTAGCTGGAAAAAAAAGATTGCTCCAGCTAAATGAGCTAGAGGAACTCAGATTCACTACTTTCGAAAATGCCAAGCTTTAT
Source organism: Arachis ipaensis (assembly GCF_059453495.1). Lineage (NCBI taxonomy): Eukaryota > Viridiplantae > Streptophyta > Magnoliopsida > Fabales > Fabaceae > Arachis > Arachis ipaensis. The sequence goes on from NC_142436.1 coordinate 112,577,160, forward strand.
AAAGAAAAATAAAAAAAGTGGCATGACAGAAAGCTGTCATCTAGAATCTTTGAACCAGGACAAAAGGTTCTGTTGTTCAACTCCAGGCTCAGGCTATTCCCCGGGAAACTGAAGTCCCGGTTGAGGGGACCATATGTGATTACAAGTGTATCACCATATGGTTATGTGGAGCTGCAAGATATTGATTCTGATAAGAAGTTCATTATCAATGGACAGAGAATCAAGCACTATCTTGAAGGCAATGTTGAGCAAGAGTGCTCAAGGCTGAAGCTAGACTAAAAGCTCAGCAAGGTCCAGCTAAAGACAATAAAGAAGCGCTTGCTGGGAGGCAACCCAGCCATGGGGCATCAATCCTCTAAGCATTTTGCCCTATTTTTATTTTTATTTGTTTATATAAAGTTCACTGATCCTAAGGTAAAGAGTCAATTGTATAAGTTCACAGGGTTACAGAAGGATTCTGCATACAAAACAAAGAAAAAGAGCTCACTGGCAAGAAAACGCCAGTAAAAGTCTGTTTTGGGCGTTGAATGCCAGTGAGGATAACCATCTGGGCGTTAAACGCCAGAAAGAAGCTCTTTCTGGGCGTTTAACGCCAGATTTACAGCATTCTAGGCGTTCAGAAAAACGCCCAGCAACAAAGGACTTCCTGGCGTACAACGCCAGAAAGAAGCAGCAGCTGGGCGTTGAACGTCCAGGAGAGGCAGCATTTGGGCGCTGAACGCCCAAAACATGCAGCGTTTGGGCGTTCAAACGCCAGGATGGTGAGGAGGAGGTAAATTCATTTTTTCTTCATATTTTTTCATTCTAATCTTAATTTTCATGCTTCAATTCATGATTTCTTGCATAAACATGTTAAGAACCCTGATTTCTAAAATCCCTAATTTCTAAAAACCCTACCTTAAAAATATCAAATATATCTTAATCCATAAGCACAAACCCTCTTTTTCAATTCAATTCAACTCTTTTTTAAATTTTCAAAACAAATCTATCTTTTCAACTAATATCTTTTTCAAATCTCCACATTATCTTTTACAAAATCTAGATTTATCTTTTTCAAAAATTTTTCATATCTTTTCAATTTTAAACTATATCCTCTCTTATCATATCTTCTATCTTATCTTTTCCAAATCAATCTTTTTTATCATATCTTTTCTAAATTTTCGAACCCACCCCCTCCCTTTAAATAAGGGTTCGGCCTCCCCCCCCTCCATCAACAATTGCACCTAGCTCTCCTTCTATCCCTCTCCTTTCTTTTCTTTTGCTTGAGGACAAGCAAACCTCTAAGTTTGGTGTGTTTATCCGTGATCACTAAGATCATGGCCCCTAAGGGAAAACAACCCACTTCAAGAGGCAAGAAAGAGAGCGTTCCAAAACCACTTTAGAATCAAGGGAAGTTCTTATCTAAAGAACATTCAGACCATTATTACAAAATAATGGGTCTTAGATCAGTGATCCCGGAAGTTAGATTCGATCTGAAAGAAGACGAATATCCGGAGATCCAGGAGCAAATTCGAATCAGGAACTGGGAGGTCCTAGCTAATCCTGAGACGAAAGTGGGAAGGAATATGGTCCAGGAGTTCTATGCTAATATGTGGCAGACTGACAAGCAAAAACTATCTGGAACTGCTTTCTATGAATATCGGACCATGGTCAGAGGAAAGATTGTTCATACCATCCCTGACAAGATCAGAGAGATCTTAAAGCTACTTCAGCTGAAAGATGATCCAGACTCTTTCAACAGGAGAATGATGAGAATAGACAAGGGCCTGGATAAGATTCTAGAGGATATATGTATCCCTGGAGCAAGGTGGACCACTAGCACGAAGGGTGTCCCAAATCAACTCAAAAGGGAAGATCTCAAACCAGTCGCCAGAGGATGGCTGGACTTCATTGGGCATTCTCTGCTGCCCGCTAGCAACCGTTCTGAAGTCACTGTTAAAAGAGCAGTGATGATCCATTGCATCATGATGGGAAAAGAAGTGGAAGTTCATCAACTAATTTCAACTGAATTCTACAAAATTGCTAATAAAAATTCTAAAGAGGCCAGGTTGGCTTACCCAAGCTTGATTTCTCTGCTCTGCAAGGACGCTGGAGTAAGGATGGGAATAACTGAGTATATCTCAATTGAGAAACCAATCACCAAAGCATCAATGGAAAAACAACAAGCACAGGATGACCCCATCAAGAAGAAAACACAGGAATTTCTCCCAGAAATCCCTCAATCTGAATACTGGGAGTATCTTGAAACATCAGTTACCAAGATGCAAGAAGCTATGGAACAAATAATAAAGGAACAGAAGGAACAAAGTCAAATTCTTTGCTTTTTGATTAAAGAACAGGAAGAGCAAGGGCGTGACTTGAGGGAATTGAAGCGCCAGAAGTTATCTCTTGAAGGACCAAGCACCCCACAGATCCGAGGAACATCCACTTCCCAGAACAAAGGTTGTTAAATTCCAATTTCTGCTTTAACTCTGTGATAGTTGTCGTTATAGGAGTTTACCTTAGGAGTCATATAGTAGTAATTAGTGTCTATTTTGATTTTACCTCCAATTAAGTTATAGTCTATTTTTCTCATCATCAGCAAACATGAATAAAATAGTAGATCTTTTGGATAAGAGGCAATAAAATTCAAGTTTTTAATAAGAAAAATTCTAATTAGTAACATGTGGTGGCAATGCTTTCTGTCTTCTGAATGAATGCTTGAACAGTGCATATGTCTTTTGAATTTGTTGTTTAAGACTGTTAAATATGTTGGCTCTTGAAAGAATGATGAACATGAGACATGTTATTGATAATCTAAAAAATCATAAAAATGATTCTTGAAGCAAGAAAAAGCAGCAAAGAACAAAGCTTGCAGAAAAAAAAAGAGAGAAAGAAAGAAAAAGCAAGCAGAAAAAGCCAAAGCTCTTAAAACCAAAAGGCAAGGGTAAAAGAAAGGATCCCAAGGCTTTGAGCATCAGTGGATAGGAGGGCCTAAAGGAATAAAATCCTGGCCTAAGCGGCTAAACCAAGTTGTCCCTAGCCATGTGCTTGTGGCGTGAAGGTGTCAAGTGAAAACTTGAGACTGAACGGTTAAAGTCAAGGTCCAAAGCAAAAAGAAGAGTGTGCTTAAGAACCCTGGACACCTCTAATTGGGGACTTTAGCAAGGCTGAGTCACAATCTAAAAGGGTTCACCCAATTATGTGTCTGTGGCATTTATGTATCCGGTGGTAATACTGGAAAACAAAGTGCTTAGGGCCACGGCCAAGACTCATAAAGTAGCTGTGTTCAAGAATCATCATACTGAAATAGGAGAATCAATAACACTATCTGAATTCTAAGTTCCTATAGATGCCAATCACTCTGAGCTTCAATGGATAAAGTGAGATGCCAAAACTGTTCGGAAGCAAAAAGCTACTAGTCCCGCTCATCTAATTAGAATCTGAGCTTCACTCAAAAACTCTGAGATATTATTGCTTCTTGACTTATTAGTCTTCTATTTTATTTGTCTAGTTGCTTGAGGACAAGCAATAGTTCAAGTTTGGTGTTGTGATGAGCGGATATTTTATACGCTTTTTGGGGTTAATTTCATATAGATTTTAGTATGTTTTAGTTGGTTTTTAGTTTATTTTCATTAGTTTCTAGGAAAAATTCATATTTCTGGACTTTACTATGAGTTTGTGTGTTTTTCTGTAATTTCAGGTATTTTCTGGCTGAAATTGAGGGAGCTAAGCAAAAATCTGATTCAGGCTGAAAAAGGACTGCTGATGCTGTTGGATTCTGACCTCCCTGCACTCAAAATGGATTTTCTGGAGCTACAGAACTCCAAATGGCGTGCTTCCAATTGCGTTGGAAAGTAGACATCCAGGGATTTCCAGAAATATATAATAGTCCATACTTTGCTCAAGGATAGACGACGTAAATTGGCGTTCAACGCCAGTTCTCTGCCCAATTCTGGCGTCCAGCGCCAGAAACAAGTTGCAAGTTGGAGTTCAACGCCAGAAAAGGATCCAAAGCTGGCGTTGAATGCCCAAAACAGCTCCAGGCACGTGAAAGCTTTAGTCTCAGCCCCAGCACACACCAAGTGGGCCCCATAAGTGGATTTCTGCACTATCTGTTATAATGTACTCATTTTCTGTAAACCTAGGTTACTAGTTTAGTATTTAAACAACTTTTAGAGATTTATTTTGTATCTCATGACATTTTAGATCTGAACTTTGTACTCTTTGAAGGCATGAGTCTCTAAACTCCATTGTTGGGGGTGAGGAGCTCTGCTGTGTCTCGATGAAGTAATGCAAGTATTTCTGTTTTTCATTCAAACATGCGTGTTCCTATCTAAGATATCCATTCGCGCCTAAATATGGAGAAGGTGATGATCAGTGACACTCATCACCTTCCTCAATCCATGAACGTGTGTCTGACAATCACTTCCATTCTACATCAGATTGAATGAATATCTCTTAGATTCCCTAATCAGAATCTCCGTGGTATAAGCTAGATTGATGGCGGCATTCATGAGAATCCGGAAAGTCTAAACCTTGTCTGTGGTATTCCAAGTAGGATTCTGGGATTGGATGGCTGTGACAAACTTCAAACTCGCGAGTGCTGGGCGTAGTGACAGACGCAAAAGGATAGTAAATCCTATTCCGGTACAATTGAGAACCTGCAAGATGATTAGCCGTGCGGTGACAGCGCATTTGGACCCTTTTCACTGGAAGGATGGATGGTAGCCATTGACAACGGTGATCCACCTACACACAGCTTGCCATAGGAGGACGTGCGTGCGTGAATCAGAAAACAAAGGAAAGCAGAATTTCAGAAGACAAAGCATCTCCAAAACTCCAACATATTCTCCATCATTGCATACAAGTATAATTTGTGTTCTGCCCTTTTATTCCTTGCAATCAAATTTGATAAGTGAATTATTTTATTGTTTTCCTGACTAAGGGTTACAAGATAACCATAGATTGCTTCAAACCAACAATCTCCGTGGGATCGACCCTTACTCACGTAAGGTATTACTTGGACGACCCAATGCACTTGCTGGTTAGTTGTGCGGAATTACATTGTGAAGTAATTTTCGTGCACCAAGCACGCATGGCACATATGCGCGGATTTGCACTATGTTTTTCTCCTTTCTCCTTTCTCCTTCTTTCTTCTTTTCTTCTTCTTTCTTTCTATTTTTTTTCTTTCTTTCTTTTTTTTTTCTTCTTTCTCTCTTGGAAATTTTTTTTCTTCAAAAAAAAAAAATTAAAAAAAAAATTTAAAAAAATAATAATAATAAAAATGATCTCTTTTCTTTCATCTTCTTTTATTGCATTTCCTTATTTTCAGTCATTGCATTTTAATTTTATTTTTTGTAACTTGTTTTCCTTTTTATTTTCTAAGTTTCTTATTTTAATAATGGTGTTGAATTCTCTTACTCAATTGTTGAGATTTTCTTGGTTAATCTTGGTGCTTTGTGACTTGTTTGGCATTAATTGTAATATTTGCTCTACACACAAGATTAGTGCTTTAGTTCTTCCTAACTCATGATCCCCTGTTTATGTACCTCATCATCATTGAGTTAGGATGGGACCAAATGCTCTCATGCTTATCACTAATCTTGTTTGTGTCAATTATTGATTAAGCTTGATGCAACATGCTCTTCATGACATATACCCATGCTTTGACTTTTCCTTTGCATCAAGTATTAATTGATATGCCCTTTGCCTATACTGTTTTCTCACTTACATGCGTAGCTAACATGTGGTGAGAACCTTATTCTTATTTGGCATTATCCCCCGCCTATGTTTTATTGCTTTGATATCTTTGTTGTAGGCTTAATTCCCTTTCTTTCTCTTTCCTTTTAGGTTGGCCACCAAGAAGGAAAGGGATGGAAAAGCTTCTAAATGGGGCAACAAACAAGTTCACCCGCACAACCTTTTGAAGAAACTCATCAATTGTAGCAACTCATCCACATTGCTCTTCTTTGCATGCACCGAGGACGGTGCAAATTTCTAAGTGTGGGGAGGTCGTCCGACCGATCTCCATGGGTAACAACTTCATTTTTCAACACCAATTTTTAATTTTTGTCTTTCATAGATTAGTTGTTGCATTGCATGATAGATTGCATGTTAGTTAGAATTTGTACATATTTTTTTTTACCACTTCCTTTTTATGTTAGGACTACTTGGTTAGGGTGATGATTTCTTTTCCAAAAAAAATTGTTTTTAGGGCACCCTACCAATTTGAAAATTTTTTTGTGTTAAACTTGCTTGAAGAATTTATTTTGGAACATGGTTTTTGAGCTAAGAACACAAGCATGTGAGTTTTGAGCCCAATGGTGTGGTTACATCTTATAACCACTTATTTTCATTCTTGTGTGCATTGTTCTCTCTCTATGATTGTAATCTTTGATTTGTTTGATTCTTTATATCCATTATTCCATGTATACATGTATTTATATGATTGAGGCCATCATTTTATTTAGCTCACTTACCCAAATAGCCTACCTTTCATCAACCATTGTTAGCCGATTTGAGCCTATTTAATCCCTTTTGTTCTTAATATTAGCACATCACTACCCCTAAGTGAAAAATAATAAATGTCCTTAATTTGGATCTTTGATTAGCTTAGGCTAGTGAGAGTGTGTATCATTTGGGTATGGGAAACTTGGGACATTGGTTGAGAGAAAAAAATGTGTTTTTGTATTTTATTGAATATTTTTGGGAGTTGGGTACATGCTTATGCATTAAATATGTAAAACCATATGCGTTGATACGTTTGTATATACTTTAGAAAAAAAAATATATGATAAAAAAATATAAAAAAAGAAAAAAATATAGAAAAAAAATATAGAAAAAGAGAAAAGAAATAAAAAGGGGACAAAATGCCCCAAAGTAAAGTTCAATAAAAAATCAATGCATATGGAATGTTAATTAAAGAGAATGCATGAGTATGTGAAAAAGTGGGAATCATGGGTAGCTAGATTGAGTATTAGAATTGTATAGGTTGTTACATGTGTTAGGTAAGAGCTTAGGTTAATCAAAGATACAAATTTCAAGCTCACTTGACCATATGCATCCTTACCTTTACCCAAGCCCCATTACAACCTATGAATAAGTCCTCATGATGAATGTATGCCTGCATTGAATAATTGTTGATTGTTAGATGAAAAACAAATCTTGGAAAGCATGAGTAGAAGAGAATTGAGTGAATCGACCCTATACACTTGAGCGACTAGAGCGGATACACATCCGGTGAGGGTTCGATGCTCAATTTCTTGTTCTCGGCTTTCATGAGCGTTCTTCTTGCAAGTCTATTTGTACTTTATTTTGATATTCAAATTGGTAGGATTCATGAATCATCATACTACTTAGCCCTACTTGTTCATACATGCTCTTGGAGATTGATTTGCTTTTGACCAAGTAGGTAGAATCATTTTACATTTAGTTGCATTCATATAGATAGGTTTATATAGTTTATTTGCATTGAATAAATGTTCATACCCTTTTCTTGTCCTTCTCTATTCTTAGCATGAGGACATGCTTGGTTTAAGTGTGGGGATATTTGATAAACCCCGATTTTGTGGTTTATCTTGTGCTTATTTTGGGGGATTTTATCACCTTTTCTCACATTTATTCAATGAAATAGCATGGTTTTGTAATTCTCCCTTGATTTGTGCTTAAATGTGAAAACATGCTTTTTAGGCCCTAAAATAGCCAATTTTAATTCACTTTAATTCCATTCGATGCCTTGATATGTTTGTTGAGTGATTTCAGGTTAATAAGGCAAGTATTGGATGGAAGAAGTGAGGAGAAAAGCATGCAAAGTGGGAGAACTCATGAAGAAATGAAGGAACCGTAGAGCTGTCAAGCCCGACCTCCTGCATACATATGATTGAGGCCATCATTTGTTATTAGCTCACTTATCCTAAACAGCCTACATTCCAATTACCTCTGTTTGCCACTTTGAGCCTTTTAATCCTCATTTGTTCTATATTTTACCACATCACTAGCCTTAAGCAGAAAAATAATTAATTACCTTATGTGAATCTTTGGTTAGCTTAAGATAGTATGTTAACTAAGTATGGGAAATTGTGGGAACCTGGGTTAATGGGAATGTATTATGTTTCTACTTTATTTGAATATTGGAAATTTGGGTGCATACTCATGTGAGACCAGAAAAACCATGTGCATTCGATATGTTATGTTTATTTTTATGTTTAAAAAAATATATTAAATAAATAAATAGTACAATATAAATAAATAAATAAATAGGGGATAAAATTACCCCAATGTTAAGTTTAATAAAAAGATCAATGCATATGTGGTGAAATCAAAGAAAATTTGGTACATGAGTATGTGATGCAAAAGTGGGAATTTTGGGTAGCTATGCATGATTTTAGAATTACATAGAGTGTGTGTGTGTGTGTTAGGTGAGAGCTTAGGTTAGTCAAAGATTCATATTATAGCTCACTTGGCCATACATATATCCTCACTCTTACCTTAGCCCCATTACAACTTTGAAAAGACCTCATGATGTTTGCATTGGTATACTAAATATTTGTTGATTGGTTATATGAAGAACAAAGTTTTAAAAAGCATGGCTAAAGAAGAGTAGAGTGATTAACCCTAGACACTTGAGCGATTAGAGTGCATATACACTACCAGCGAGGGTTCAATGCTTGATTCTATGTTCCCTGCTTTCATGAGCTATCTTCTTACAAGTTTACTTGTCTTTTATTGTGTGATTTGAATTAGTGGAATCTGATTTATGGTTGTCTTGGAGAACTTGTTTACTCTTAACCAAGTAGATAGAAACATCTTAGCATATAGTTGCATTTGCATACATAGGTTGCATCTCATGAGTCTTACTTTCCCCCATTCACTCCTTTTATCTCCTTGAGCTTAGCATGAGGACATGCTAGTGTTTAAGTGTGGGAAGATTGATAAACCACTATTTTATGGTTTATCTTGTGCTCAATCGAGTGGTTTTTATCAAGTCTTTGCACACTTATTCATACAATTTGCATAATTTTACAATTCCTTCCCAATTTTGTTCTATGGTTGAAAACTTACTTCCTAAACCTTTAAATTGTGTATTTTAATTCCCCTTTATACCATTCGATGCCGTGATCTGTGTGTTAAGTGTTTTCAGGCTATATAGGGATGGAATGACTTATAGGATGGAGAGGAAGCTTGCAAAAATGGAAGGAGCACAAGAAATAAAGGAGATAACCAGCGAGGAGCGACGCGCACGCATGGCTCACACGTGCGCGTGATTTGGAGATTCGCACAGCGACGCGTGCGCGTACCTGACGCCTTCGCGTGACAAGCGAGATTGCAGATCGACGCGTATGCGTGACTAACGTGTACGCGTGACTAACGTGTACGCGTGACTAACGCGTACGTGTGACATGTGCCACGTGCAGAAAACGCAGAAGACATTGGGGGCAATTTTGGGCTGAGTTTGGACCCAGTTTTCGGCCCAGAAACGCAGACTAGAGCCAGGGGACAAGCAGAGACTCAACATACATTCTCATTTGCATAGTTTTTAGTTTTGGTTTTTGAATCTTAGAGAGAGACACTACTTCCTCTAGGTTTTCTTCACATTCATAGTTTTAGAGTTTATTGCTTTTGATTTGGATATTGAGAAGAGTTACTACCTCCGTTGAAGTCTCCATTATTCTAGTTTGTTTCCTTATTCTTTTAGTCTTTCAATCACCTATTAACCCTGTTCAGATATGGATGTTTATGATTTTGGGATTTATTAATGCAAAGAACTAATTTTAGCTTTAATTAATTTTCAGTTATTATTTTATTTAATTTATCATGTCTTCTTTCTATTCCCTTTATATGCCTGTGAAAGTGGTATTCATGTCAATGGAGTAGACTCCTAACTTGACTTGGGAGTTGATTAAAAGGAGACCCTTGAGTTGGAATACTCAAGTGTAATTAGGAATTAGAAGTTGTTGGCTGGCTCTCTAGTCACTAACGCTAATCCTTCCATAGGAGAGGATTAGGACTTGTGAATTGGAGCCGGTTAAGTTACTTGACTTTCCTTTATTCGGTAAAGGATAACTAAGTAGAAGCAAAAATCTCTTACCATTACACTTGGGGAAATTTAACAAGGATAGAACTTCCAATTAATCTTCTCCCGGTCAAGACTTTTATTTTAATTATATAAATTCTCTTGCTAATTTTCATTGCTTTAATTTACAATCATTTATTTTTCTGTTCTCCAACTCTAAAAATTCTCAAAAAATTCTCGTCTAATAAAATAGCATTCTTTTATCAACTCGTTGGGAGACGACCTGGGATTTCTACTCCCAGTATTTTATTTCCAATTTGTGACAATTCTTTTTAAATTGATAAGCAGAATTTTTGTCAGTTAAGAACTGTACTTGCAACGCTATTTTCACTATAAATTCTTAATCGGCAATCTTTCGCCACGTCAATTTTTGGCGCCGTTGCCGGGGAGTTGCAATAGTGTGCTAAATTATTGGTTGGTGTAAATATTTTTTTTATTTTACATATTTGCATATTTTATTTTATTTTATTACCATGAGTTGTATGTTTCTTTCATTGAATGACGCGTTCACTGCCTAATCCGAGCTTAGCCGCGTTTGATCCTGAAATTGAAAGAACTATTTCACGTATTAGGCGAGCTCGGCATCGGTTAGCCTCTGAGGGTAGTGAAGTGGTTACTACCAATTTACCAGTATTATCTGAGAGCAAATCTGAAGCGCCATTTAAGGAAGAAACAAGCTCCTCTTCTACTGATTATATTGATTCACGTGCAGGTAAAAGGTTGCATGTTAGTTAGAATCTGTACATATTTTACCACTTCTTTCTTATTAGGACTACTTGGTTAGGATGATAGTTTTTTTTCCAAGAAAACTGTTTTTAGGGCACCCTAGCAATTTGAAAAAAAAAAATTTGTTGAAGTTTCATGAAGAATTTATTTTGGAACATGGTTTTTGAGCTAAGAACACAAGCATGTGAGTTTTGAACCCAATTGTGTGTTTACATCATATAACCACTTATTTCTATTCTTGTGTACATTATTCTGTTTCTATGATTGCAATCCTTGATTTGTTTGATTCTTTATGTCTATTATTCCATGTATACATGCACTTATATGATTGAGGCCATCATTTCATTTAGCTCACTTACCCAAATAGCCTACCTTTCATCAACCATCGTTAGCCAACTTTGAGCCTATTTTAACCCCTTTATTCTTAATTTTAGCACATTACAAGCTTTAAAGCAAAAAAACAATAAAGGAACTTTATTTTGATCTTTTATTAGCTTAGGCTAGTGAGTGTGTATCATTTAAGTGTGGGGAAACTTGGGACATTGGTTGAGGTAAAAGTATGTTTTGTATTTTCATTGAAGATCTTGGGAATTGGGTACATACTCATACATTAAATATGTAAAACCATATGCATTGATATGTTTGTATGTACTTTGTTGAAAAAAATGTGAAAAAATGTAGAAAAAGAAATAGAAAAATAAAAAAAAACAAACAAATATATAGAAAAAAGAAATGTAATAAAAAGGGGACAAAAATGCCCCAAAGTAAAGTAATAATAACAATGCATATGGAATGTGAATTAAAGAGAATGCATGAGTATGTGAAAAAGTGGGAATCATGGGTAGCTAGGTATGTATTAGAATTGTATAGGTTGTTATATGTGTTTGATGAGAGTTTAGGTTATTCAAAGATTTAAATTTCAAGCTAACTTGACCATATGCATCCCTACCTTTATCCTAGCCCCATTACAACCTATGAATAAGACCTCATGATAAATGTATGCATGCATTGAATAATTGTTGATTGTGAGATGAAAAAAAAATCATGGAAAGCATGATTAGAAGAGAATTGAGTGATCAACCCTGTACACTTGAGCGACTAGAGAGGATACACTTCTGGTGAGGGTTCGATGCTCAATTCCTTGTTCCCGGCTTTCATGAGCTTTCTTCTTGCAAGTCTATTTGAACTTCATTTTTGTATTTGAATTGGTAGGATTTATGAATCATCATACTATGTTAGCCCTACTTGTTCATATATGTTCTTGGAGATTGATTTACTTTTAACTAAGTAGGTAGAATCATTTTGCCTTTAGTTGCATGCATGAAGATAGGTTTATATAGTTTCTTTGCATTGAATAAATTTTCATACCCCCTTTTCTAGTCTTTCTTGATTTAGCATGAGGACATGCTTGGTTTAAGTGTGGGGAGATTTGATAAACTCCACTTTTGTGGTTTATCTTGTGCTGAATTTAGGAGATTTTATCAACTTTTCCCACATTTCACTAAAATAGCATGGTTTTGTAAATTCTCCTTAAATTGTGCTTAAGAGTGAAAACATGCTTTTTAGACCTAAAAATTGATAAATTTCATTCACTTTAATTCCATTCGATGCCTTGATATGTTTGTTAAGTGATTTCAGGTTTAGAAGGAAAAGATTGGATTCAAGGAATGAAGAAAAAGCATGCAAAAATGGAGAACTCATGAAGAAATGAAAGAATTGCTAAGCTGTCAATCCTGACCTCTTCGTACTTCATCGATCATAACTTGAGCTACAGAGGTCCAATTGAGGCGGATCTAGTTGCGTTGGAAAGCTAACTTCCAGGGCTTCAAAATGATATAAAATTTGCCATGGTTGCTTTGCACGTGACCCGTATGCATCACCCATGCATGTGCGTTGCAGAATCAGTATGGGCTATTTTAGGAGAAAATGTGGCCAGCGATTTCTAGCTCATTTTGGGCCCAATCCAACTCATTTATGATGCTTTTGAACCCAAGGATTGCAGGGGGATGAACCAAGTAGTCATAGTGGAGTTTTGATCATGTTTTAGATGTAGGTTTCTAGAGAGAGGGGCTCTCTCCTCTCTCGAGATTTTAGGGTTTTCATCTCCATTTCTTCTTAGATCTAGATTTCAGTCTTCCTTGAATTTAGTTTTCCTTTACATCTTTTATTGTTCTAGCACTTTAGTTCATTCTATTTCTCTTATTAATTTTCTTTATTTTGTCAATTTTTGTTTATGAACTCTTTTGTTGATTTTCATTTTCTTTTAATGCAATTTATGATTTCCATGCCTTTTTATAATTTGTTTAGTTTCCTATTGATCTCTTGCCTTTGTAGTTATAGCTTTCTTTAATTCTTACAATTTATGATGTTTATTTTTATTGTCCTCTATGTGTTTGATAAAATATCTCTTTTAGTTATGAGCTAGATTCTTCTCCTCTTGGCTTGAGTTGAGTAATTGGAGACACTTGAGTTATCAAACTCTCTTGTTGATTGATAATTGGAAGTTGCAAGTTGATTTGAATGCCACTAAAGCTAGTCTTTCCTTAGGATTTGACTAGGACTTATGGATTCAAGTTGATTGTATCCACTTGACTTTCCTTCATAGTTAGAGGTTAACTAAGTGGGAGCAATGGACAATTCTTGTCACAATTGATGATGATAATGAGGATAGGATTTCTAATTCTCATTCCTTGCCAAGAGCTTTCTTAGTTATTAGCTTATTTCTCTTGTTATTTACATTCCTTGTCTCTTATTATAAAAACCCCACAACATTCCTTCATAGCCACTAACAAAACCCTTCATTGTAATTTCTAGGGAGATGACCCGAGGTTTAAATACTTCGGTTATTTTTATTGGGGTTTGTACTTGTGATAAACGAATTTTTGATTGAGGATTGTTTGTTGGTTTAGAACTATTCTTACAACGTAACAATTAATTTTGTGAAATTCTATACCGACAAAATACCATTCATCAAAATGGTGCTGTTTCCGGGGAATTGCAAAGGTGTTACATTATTGGCTATTGTGAATATGTTCATATTGTGAATATCTTGCTTTTTGGTTAATTCTTGGTTTTGCTAGTATTTAGGAGTTTACTTTCTCTTTGCCTTTTTGAGATTTTTGTTTTGATTTCCTCTTTTCCATTTAAATTTTCATCCTTGTGGTTTTGGATATGGTTATGACTATGTTGTAGGTAATGAAAACTTTAATGATGACTCACAATATGGGAGAGATGAATTCTTGAGAAGGGAGCCATATCCATAAGAGCAATCACCATGGCAACCTCCTCAACCAAGCTACTATGATTGTAACCCCTCCTATGATGCATATCATTCCAATGGATATGATGGTTCTTATCATGATTATGCCACTCAACCACCATCATTCCATGCACCTTACTCTCAACATAGTCCTCAAATACCACCATTCCAACCACCATACTCCCAATCCACATCCTATTTCTATCAATCACCTCCACATAATCGTAATCCATATCCTCCATATGCACACACTTATAACCATTATGAACAAGCAACCATGGAACCACCACCACTTCAACATCATTACCCTCACAATCCTTCTTTTTCCTCCAACCAAGCCTCTATGGATGATACACTTGATATCATTTCTCAAGAGCAAGAAGAGTTCCAAACCGCACTCACCGGTTTCACCTCCGCCTTCCAAGAGCTTATATCCCGTATACCTCTATCTTATACCAACAACCAAAGCACCTTCTAACCTCCAAGCTTTAATGCATCTCCTCTTCAACCGCATGAAAAATGTGAGAAATCAATCGAGGAGAGGAGCATGAAGGAGATTTTGGATTCTCAACTTGAGAACAAGGAAATGGACTGTGTTTTGCAACAAGTAGAAGGGAGGAAGATTGTTGAAGATGAAGAAGTGGAAGAAAATCTAGGGGAGGTTGAACAAGAAGAAAGTTTCATCATTGAAGACAACTCTACACCAAGTGACAATGGTGACCTTGTTGAAGCCTCTTCCATGAGATGTGAGACCGATGTTGAGAAGGAATGTGCACAACCTCCAATGCATATTTTGATTAATGAGAAAGAGTTGGAAAAAGTTAGCGAACAAGAGGAAATTGAAGAAAGTTGTCAAAAGATGGAAGTCGTTAAGGAAGAACCAAAGGAAGTGGAGCCTACAATGTCAAGACCATTGGATATCTTCCTTACTAAGTTACCATCCAAATTACAAGTTGAACAGGTAACCATCTCATTCTTTAATTTCCTTGGCCCATATTAATATGCATTGTTAGAAACAGATGGTCAACTTAGAGCTTTGTGTGGGTTAGTAAGTAAAAAGAGTTGGGTGTTGGTTGGAAACAAGAATCAAGGTGTATAGTGGAAGGAAGCTCAAATTTTGGGATTCATGGTTGGAGTGAAGCTCAATTGAAGGGATCTAGGATGATGATTAGGAGTTACAAGTAGAATTCAATCAGTTTGTCAACCAATTAGAAGCATGAAGTTCAAGAAGAAAGAGGGTTGACAAACAAAGTATAGGACCCCGGAATATACATAGATAATCATCAACTTTGGGGCCTTGGTACTTGCTTGAGATCTCTTGGTAGCTTGACGCGCTTAGTTTGGGATCCCTGAGGCTATTGGAAATGCAAGCATTGGTGGGGATTTAAGGAAGAGTTCAAGCATAAGCCATCCTAGTAAGGACCCCACCAAACGTCCAACTTAAGGACTTAAAATAAAAGTGCTAGGTGGGAGACACCCCACCATAGTAAACTCTTTCCATTCTCATGTAAATATAATCAATGAGTGATTTGGGTTGCCATTGTAGGTAGTTTTTTTTTTATTTTCTATATTCTTATACATTTTGCTTTTATTGATAGGTTGTTTGTTAAATTCATGTTTTGATTAGAATAGTTGTTGTTAGATTGTATTTCGCTTGAAGTGAAAGTTTGTTTGTTTTGTATTTGAAAATTTTTCAAAAACCAAAAGATTTGTTGTTAAATTTGAATTTTGGGTGATTTAGAATGTTTATAAGTTAGGAGAGTGTTAAATTCTGTTTTAGGCTTCTTTAGAAATAAAGGGTCAACCCACGCTTAAGCGTGGGCGACGCTTATGCGTCGTTTGCCATATGGGGACTCTTGGTACAAAAACCAGAGAGTTGTGCCTACTTTGTGTTAAATTTGTGCCAGCGGCACAATTGCAATCTAGGCGTAAGCATGGGCGACGCTTACGCGTTGATTGTCCCTCCTGCAATCCATGCTTAAGCGTAAGCGTCGCCTTGCGCCCTGTTTTTCTCCTTTCTCCTATTTTCTTCTTTCTTCTTTCCTTCTTCTTTCTTTCTACCTTTCTTCTTCTTTCTTCTTCCTTTCTTACTTTCTTTTTTTTTCCTCTCTTCAAAAATAATAATAATAATAATAATAATAATAATAATAATAATAAAAACAAAAACAAAAATAAAAGTAAAAATAAAATTATTAAAAAATTCCTTTTCTCATCTTTCCTTTTCTTTTATTGTATTAGCATACTTTTATTCGTTGCATTTCAATTTTGTTCTTATAGCTTATTCTTCTTTTACTTTCTAAGTTTCTTATTTTAATAATGGTGTTGAATTCTCTTACTCAATTGTTGAGAATTTCTTGGCTATATTAGTGCTTCTTGACTTGTTTGGTATGGTTGGGTGATGAAATTTTTAGGTCAATGCTTAATCTTTGATGACTCTTGCATCCTTTGTACATTGATATAAACTCATATTGTCTTTCATGACCTGCTCTTTCTTGTTCGGACTTGATGCTTTTGAGTACCCTTCATGCTTTGATTTCACTCTTGCATCAAGTATTAGTTGATATGCTTTAGCTTACATTGTTTTCTCACTCACATGGGTAGCTAACATGTAGTTGAGAACCATATTCTTATTTGGCATTAGCCCCCGCGTATGTTCTATTTGCTTTGCCATCTTTGTTGTAGGCTTAATTTTCTTTCTTTTTCCTCTTCTTTTAGGATGACCACCGAAAGAAAAAGGAAAGGCTTTTTAAATGGGGCAACAAACAAGTTCACTCGAACAATCTTTTGAAGGAGCTCATCAGTTGTAGCGACTCGTCCACCTTGCTCTTCTTTGCATCTACCGAGGACGGTGCAATCTTAAAGTGTGGGGAGGTTCGGTCGATGACCGACCTCCATGGATAACCACTTCCTTTTTCAACACCAATTTTTAATTTTCTTTGTTAGTTAGTTGTCGCATTGCATGATAGGTTGCATGTTAGTTAGAATCTGTACATATTTTACCACTTCTTACTTATTAGGTCTACTTGGTTAGGGTGATGGTTTCTTTTCCAAGAAAACTATTTTTAGGGTACCTTACCAATTTGAAAAAAAAAAATTTGTTGAACTTGCTTGAAGAATTTATTTTGGAACATGGTTTTTGAGCTAAGAACACAAGCATGTGAGTTTTGAGCCCAATTGTGTGGTTACATCATATAACCACTTATTTCCATTCTTGTGTGCATTGTCCTCTTTCTATGATTGCAATCCTTGATTTGTTTGATTCTTTATGTCCATTATTCCATGTATACATGCACTTATATTATTGAGGCCATCATTTCATTTAGCTCACTTACCCAAATAGCCTACCTTTCATCAACCATTGTTAGTCAACTTTGAGCCTATTTTAACCCCTTTGTTCTTAATTTTAGCACATTACAAGCCTTAAAGAGAAAAACAATAAAGGACCTTTATTTGGATCTTTGATTAGCTTAGGCTAGTGAGTGTGTATCATTCAAGTATGAGGAAACTTGGGACATTAGTTGAGGTAAAAGTATGTTTTGTATTTTTATTGAAGATCTTGGGAATTGGGTACATACTCATGCATTAAATATGTAAAACCATATGCATTGATACATTTGTATGTACTTTGTTGAAAAAAATGTGAAAAAAAATGTAAAAAAAGAAATAGAAAAATAAAAGAAACAAAAAAATATATAGAAAAAAGAAATGCAATAAAATGGGGACAAAAATGCCCCAAAGTAAAGTAATAATAACAATGCATATGGAATGTGAATTAAAGAGAACGCACGAGTATGTGAAAAAGTGGGAATCATGGGTAGATAGGTATGTATTAGAATTGTATAGGTTGTTATACGTGTTTGGGGAGAGCTTAGGTTAATCAAAGATTCAAATTTCAAGCTCACTTGACCATATGCATCCTTACCTTTACCCTAGCCCCATTACAACCTATGACTAAGACCTCATGATAAATGTGTGCATGCATTGAATAATTGTTAATTGTTAGATGCAAAACAAATCATGGAAAGCATGATTAGAAGAGAATTGAGTGATCAACCCTATACACTTGAGCGACTAGAGCGGATACACTTCCGGTGAGGGTTCGATGCTCATTTTCTTGTTCCCAACTTTCATGAGCTTTCTTCCTGCAAGTCTATTTGAACTTCATTTTTGTATTTGAATTGGTAGGATTTATGAATCATCATACTATGTTAGCCCTACTTGTTCATATATGTTCTTGGAGATTGATTTACTTTTAACCAAGTAGGTAGAATCATTTTGCCTTTAGTTGCATGCATGTAGATAGGTTTATATAGTTTCTTTGCATTGAATAAATGTTCATACCCCTTTTCTAGTCTTTCTTGGTTTAGCATGAGGACATGCTTGGTTTAAGTGTGGAGAGATTTGATAAACCCCACTTTTGTGGTTTATCTTGTGCTGAATTTAGGGGATTTTATCAACTTTTCCCATATTTATTCACTAAAATAGTATGGTTTTGTAAATTCTCCTTAAATTGTGCTTAAGAGTAAAAACATACATTTTAGACCCAAAAATTGATAAATTTAATTCACTTTAATTCCATTCGATGCCTTGATATATTTGTTAAACGATTTCAGGTTTAGAAGGCAAAGATTCGATTGAGGAATGAAGAAAAAGCATGCAAAATGATATAAAATTTACCATAGTTGCCTTTCAGTTAAGCGACGCGCACGCGTCACCTATGCGTGCGCGTCGCAGAATCAGCATGGCCTATTTTAGGGGAAAACGTGGCCAGTGATTTCTAGCTCATTTTGGGCCTAATCCAACTCATTTATGATGCTTTTCAACCCAAGGATTGAAGGGGGATCAACCAAGTAGTCATAGTGGAGTTTTGATTTTATTTTAGATGTAGGTTTCTAGAGAGAGAGGCTCTCTCCTCTCTTTAGATTTTAGGGTTATCATCTCCATTTCTTCATAGATTTAGATTTCAATCTTCCTTGAATTTAGTTTTCCTTTACATCTTTTATTGTTCTAGCACTTTAGTTCATTCTACTTCTCTTGTTAATTTTCTTTATTTTGTCAATTTTAGTTTATGAACTCTTTTGTTGATTTTTATTTCCTTTTAATGCAATTTATGATTTCCATGCCTTTTTATAATTGCTTTAGTTTTCTATTGTTGATCTCTTGCCTTTGTAGTTATAGCTTCCTTTAATTCTTGCAATTTAAGATGTTTATTTTTATTGCCCTCTATGTGTTTGATAAAATGTCTCTTTTAGTTGATTTTTCTCCTTTTGGCTTGAGTTGAGTAATTGGAGATACTTGAGTTATCAAACTCTCTTGTTGATTGATAATTGGAAGTTGCAAGTTGATTTGCATGCCACTAAAGCTAGTCTTTCCATAGGATTTGACTAGGACTTGTGGACTCAAGTTGATTGTATCCACTTGACTTTCCTTCATAGTTAGAGGTTAGCTAAGTGGGAACAATGGACAATTCTTGTCACAATTGATGATGATAATGAGGATAGGATTTCTAATTTTCATTCCTTGCCAAGATCTTTCTTAGTTATTAGCTTATTTCTCTTGTTATTTATATTCCTTGTCTCTTATTACAAAAACCCCAAAACATTCCTTTATAGCCAATAACAAAATATTTCATTGTAATTTCTAGGGAGATGACTCGATGTTTAAATACTTCAGTTATTTTTATTGGACTTTGTACTTGTGACAAACGAATTTTTGATTTAGGATTGTTTGTTGGTTTAGAACTGTACTTACAACGTAACAATTATTTTTGTGAAATTCTATACCGACAAAATATTATTCATCAATTCTCGGTTTTTGAGCTTATTTCTTCATCGGGCTTCTAGAATTATCAATTCCTTTCTATATATATTTTTATGTATAAGACTTAGGATTGTCGTAACCTTTGATTAACCTTTGCTTTACGGCATGAGGTAAGGCTTAGGATAATTATTGTGTTACATTAATCACTTACAGTTTGCCATAGAATGAATCATTCATTGTTAAAATAGTTGATAAGAAGCTTTTATCCGAAAAGATAAACATCTCTGAGACCTTAACTATTTTCTCATCATTGTTTTACACCAAACCTTCTATTGCTTTTCTTATTTATTTGTTTATGCATTTTCAACAAAAACCATCTTTTACTATTTAACTGACTAAGTCGAACAGGATAACTATTGCTTGCTCAATCCGACAATCCTCGTAGGATCGACCCTCACTCACCGGAGGTATTACTTGGATGACCCAATGCACTTGCTGGTTAAGTTGTGCGAGTTCTAATTTTGCGCACCAGTTTTCTCTATATAATATGTAATATTTTTAGACACTTAAGCTAGTGGACCTTAGGATAGGATTGGATTGATTGTTGATAATTGTTGAAATGAGGTCGTCGCTCATAAATGTGTTGATTTTGAGTTAATGTTGCATGATGATGAATTATTGATGTTGAGATATGAATGGTGGTGGATGACTATTATGATGATGATGGGTGGTAAGTGGTGAATTCATGTATGAAAAATTATTGATGTGTGATGTTGTTGCATATTATTTGAGATATTAATAAATTGAATGATGATTAGGTGTGAAAATGATGAAAATGTGAATTGGTAGGTTATGGAATGAATTGAAAGATATATGAATATAATATAGATACATTAGGACTGGTTTGGATGTAGAGCAATTGGTTTTGAGAGATTTGGTAAAATTGAGCTTTTAAGCTTTTTTTGGTAAAAATAGATTTTGGGCCAACTTTAGCGGATCATATCGCGAGCTACAGTTTTTGAATGTGATTGAATTTTGTATCAAATTAATGATAATTCAAAGAGTTTTGAATTGGTATAGATTTTGTGAAAATCTAAATTTTGTAGAAAAAGATATGATCGTTGGAAGTTGGTGTCAAAAATCTGAATTCTGTGATGTTGCAAGAATTGTGAGTTTTGGTTTGGGTGCCCATGCACACTGTTGTGCGCGTGCTCCGAGCAGGGGCCATGTTTTCACTTGTGCGTGCATGCACACCCTATGATTTTCAGAAAACATGCATACACACACTCTGGTCCACACGCACACATAGGGATATGCCTACTGTTGAGAGCATTCGCACACTCTGGTGCGCACACACACCCTGCGAAAGTTGCAAGTTGTGCGTGTGCACAACATCATGCGTATGCACACGCTGGGAAGTGAATTTTATTGAGGGCGTCTGCATGTATTCATGCGTGCATACAAAATGAAAAATTTTACTTGGTGTGCATACGCACACCTTTATGCGTACACACACGTTGAGAAAACTCTTCTGGGCATGCGTACGCACAATCCTATGCGTATGCACACTGCCCTATTTTTCAATGAAAACCTTGTTTTAATTGTTTTTACCTTCCTGGCAAGCTTGCAAACTTCCATAACGCTTGTTTAAGATCCTTTAGCTTGTTTTTAGGCTTTGAAACATAGAGAATGCCATTAGTGAGTATAACTAGATATTTTGTGGTAAAAAGTTTAGAAGACAGAGACTTAGGTTTCTAGAGTTCTGAGGATGGATTAGTTGAGTGAGATAGCAGAGTACTGTAATGATGATGAATGTGATGAGTTATGGAATTATGGACCGATGATAGTTATGACGAGTCTGGGACTCGAAGAGAAATGATGAATTATTGAATGTTGAAAGTGATCACTGAATGAGATATGGATATGGTATTATAATGATATTGTTGAGACGCTATGCACTTGGCAGGGACGGTAGGTTAATCCCGCCTGTTGAGGTCGCGGCAGCGACGTAAGGGCGGTGGTTAATCCCGCTTACATTGAGATGTGAGGTCTGTGGTTGAGTATCCCGCTCGCATCTTTCGAAATCACAAGAGTGTGCACAGGCTCTATATCTCTGGACCATGTGCCGGACACGATATCCCTGTGGGTACCTATTTTATTCGTGATCGAAAGGCGACATTCCCATGGGAATGTGTTGGGTTGGCGGTTAAACCGACAATGTGATATCACAACCAATGGGATAGGCATTCATCATGTGTATTTTCTATGTAATTGTTTGCTTTGTTTACTTGCATACTATGCTTATTTGTATAACATGCTTAATTGCTTTTTGATTTACTTGCTATACTTGATCATTTCTTATGTATTGCTTGTATGCAATTATATGTGTTTTCTACTGGGATTGAGGTGGTTCGGTAGGTGATGGCGATGGGATCTCATGGAGGTTAGACTGGTGAAGGCTGTGGAAAAGCAGTGAACTGATAGTTTAGAAATCCTCTAAGTTTGTTAACCTGTTTAAGGATTTATTTATCTATTTTATAAGCTTGAATATTATGATGATGCGAAGTTCTAGGATTGCCTCTGGCGTCCTGGAATCTTATATCTTACATTACTGGGCACTGTTACCATACTGAGAACCTCTGGTTCTCATACCATATTCTATTGTTATTTTTTAGATGAAGGTGATAACCAACCTCGGTGAGTTATGTGATAGTGACAGGGCAGAGAATCTTTATCGTATTTTGGAGTCATTTTGGATATTATGTTTAGTACTCTCACTTTTGTATCTTTATTTGCCTTAGAGACTAACTTTGAGAGAGATGATGTATATGCTGTCTTAACTTTCAAAACTCTGTATGTTTATATATAACTAGTCGGCCTAAATTCCGCGGGCTGAGGCTAGTATCTTATGACTATTATACTCTTATATCTACATATGCCTTATTATCTTGTATCTATACCTTGTACCTTTAAGCTTGTAGCTTTGTGTGAACATTTCGCGCTTTTGTACCTCTGTTTTTTAGTTTATTTCTTCATCGGGCTTCTAGAATTACTATCTCTTTCTATATATATACACATATATTATCATATAAGCCTTAAAACTGTCGTGGCACTTAGTTATCCTTTGCTTTACAGCTAAAGGTAAGGCTTAGGGTAATTAGGGTGTTACATTTAGTGGTATCAGAGTGGTTCATCCTCGTGAGCCTGAGGGATGGACCGATTAAGCTTCATTGCATACTCTTGTCTTTTTCTTTCATGCTATTTAGGTTATCTGTTTGATATATGCATAGCATACTTGTTTGTGAGTGCCTTTTGGGATAATTGAAGCACTAGAATTTTGATATTGAGACTGATCACTTTGATATCGATTATTTGGTGTAGACGGAAACCCTAATGGCTACTCGCGGATGAGGTCGTACATGTACACATGGAGAAACTAAGAATGACCGACCGGTCGACAACCATGCCGAGTTCATGGCGTCAATGACCAATTTGGAAAATACCATGCAAGCCAACGCTGTTGCGACCATGCAAGCCATGGAAAAGGATGGGTCAACCGGCTGGGAATGGTAATGGAAACGAAAACGGAAATGGAAATGGAGAAGGAGACAGTAATAACTTGGGTTGTGCTCTGATGACTTTAGCTTTGTTTCTCAAGGTTCACCGCCAAATTTTTGCAAAACGACAAACTCCACTGAAGCAGACAATTAGTTTAGAGCTATGGAGTCCGCACTACAAACTCAGCATGTCCCGGCTAACCAATACGTAGAGTTTGCGGCCTATCAAATGATGGGAGTGGCACAACATTGGTGGCAAGGAAAGTTCCAGTTGCTGTGACTTTCGAATGCTGAAATTCCTTGGGATACGTTTCAAACAGCATTTTATAGGAAGTATTTCCTGGAGTCAGTGAGAGAAGCTAAAGAGTTAGAGCTTATGTAGCTGAAGCAAGGCTCGTTATCTATGGCCGATTACACTAGTTGGTTCAAAGAGCTCTGTAGGTTCTCTAGGGTATGTCAAGGTGCCCCAGAGTCCTTTGAGCATTGGAAGTGCATCAAGTATCAAGGAGGTTAGAGGGATACCATTATGACTGCTGTGGCTCCTTTGGAGATCCAAGTGTTTTCCGAGCTTATGAACAAGGCGAGGGTTATGGAGGAGTGTGCGAAGGAAGTGGCATTAGCAAGAGATACTCGTGGGGAAAGCAACAACTGTGGGTGTGAAAAGTACTTTCAACCAAGAGCTCAGAACTTTAAGAAGGGAGGACATGTACCTCAAGGTCAAGGAAACATTAGGAGACCCATTTTTTATCAGTATCACCCGGTGAGAGGAAGATGTGATTGCTTTAATTGCAGATTGCCTGGTCACATGGCAAGAGATTGTACTCATGGGAGGAACTCGAATGCGGGAAGAAATCAACACCAAGGAAGAGTATTCGCTGTGAACACCAATAATGCTGCTAAGGCGGATCCTTTGATGAGTGGTAAGTGTGTAATTGGTGACAAAGCTTTGGCTATATGGTATGATTTTCTAACCCGACATTTATTCGTAACTTATTGTGGTGGACTCTGATGCGTGCGCATCATGTGTGTTTTTCTATGCTTTTTCACATAAAAAATTAGTTCATAATGTCCAAATGTTGAGCATTGTTGTGCTTAAGTCATATAGCTTTGAGCCCTTCGACTTGGTTAATTTTGTAGGAAATTTTAGAAAAAGAAGCAAAACGCATAAAATAAGCTCAAAAGAAGAAAACAGGTGGAGAAGAGATAAATAGCAACAATAAGCGTGATTCACACTCACTTTGTAAGTGAGTCACGCTCACTTTGGGCAACAAACGCTACATTGAACAAGCAACTCTAACCTGGACCTGTTCATACTCCAACAAGGATAACTTGAGCTACAAAGCTCCAAATGAGGTGATTTCAGTGGCATTGGAAAGTAGGATTCTAGAGCGTTCCAAGAATATATGGCACTATATGGTGGACACTAAATCTGAGGGAGAAAACTTGCCTCGAAAGTGCAAAGATGAACATAGTATCAACCTGTAGTAAGGCCAGCTGACCTCTTCACCTTCCATGGAGTATAACTTGAGCTGTAGTACTTCAAATGATGCATCCCCAAATGCATTAGAAAGTAGACATCCAGAGCATTCCAACAATATACAATAGTACGGGATGGACATTCAATTAGAGCCTCAAAAACCGGCGTTGAAATGGAACCTGGAGTAAGCCCTGGGAGCAATAGCATGATTCACGCTCACGTCCAAAGTGATTCACGCTATGCACAAAAAGGCGACCCCTGACAGCATGACCTTGTCCTCTTCAAAGGGGCATAACTTGAGCTATAGAGGTCTAATTGATGCACTTTCAATTGCGTTAGAAAGCTGACATTTAGAGCTTTTTAACGATATATAATACTCGATAGTAGGAATGACATTGGAGCATAAACAATAGGCATATTTAAGCCCAAAAACACTTAGCAAGAGCTAGTCTTAGCGCAAATCACGCTAACGTTATCCCAAGAGCGCCTGCGATAGTAAAGTTGGAAAATTTCGCCGGCGACTCGTACGCATGGGCGACGCACATGGGTGAGAGTGATATTCTGCAAGGCGATGCGTATGCATGGGCGATGCATACGCGTGAAGGTGATATTTCTGAAGGCCATACGTACACGTGGGCAACGCGTACGCGTGAGTGCACAAGCGCTAACTTTGAAGAAAATGCTACGTGAAGCATTGGAAGCAAATTTCATTGTGGAGTGAATCACGCTAACGTTACCTCATTCATGCCAAGTGACTCTTAGAAGCCTCAATTTGATTTACTTCTCTCCCCCAAGTCCACTCAAACTTCAAGCAAACAAGCCCACAATTGTCAACCAATCAAGGCCACAAGAATCATCTATAATAGTTAATTTTTATTTGATTGTAATTTGTTTTTAATTTCATTTCAATTTGTAATTTATGCTAGCTTATAAATAGGCTTTAGTTCATCATTGGACTGGAGGACTCTTGGCTAGGAATTTCACTAGGAGGGGTCTTCGAACCCTTGCTTCTCACCCACACTTCTCTCCTCTTCCACTTTCTTACTTGTAAATATTTTAGTTATGAATTACTAACTCTTTCCACTGGGAAAGAGAGCTCTATTGCTATTTGATGGATTAAATTGTTTTTATTCTTATTGTTTTATACATCTCTCTTTGATTTTCTTGAAGGATTTTCATTCTTCATTCAAGAACTCAATTATCTTGGGAAAGATATTGAGTTCATATGGATTCTATGTGAGCCTTGGGAAAGGGGATCATAGAATCATGCTTGAAAATTCTTCTCACACTTGAGTAGATTTGGGTATGGATGGAATATTGTGACATTTAATCTATCTATTATTTAGATCAAGGAAAGTGTGTGGTATAATCAGGGACCAATCTTCATCTCTTCTCATGAGCAACTAGATCAAGGAATTGGAATTTGTTCAAGGGTAGAGAGATTGAATCACCAAGGGATTGGGGTTCAATCTCTCATGATTGCCAAGAGATCAGTGAGTTGCATCATTGAAGATGAGATGAAAGCAACTGATCCGGAGAATTCAATATCTCTTTATCCCAATGCTTATTTTATCTTTCTTTCTTATATTTATTTTCTAGTCATTTACTTTCCAGCACTTTACTTTCTTGTACTTTACATTTATGTTATTTACTTTCTTGCACTTTATTGCTTTCTTTTACTTTCAAGTCATTTACATTTCCTGTTGCTTATCACTCAATTATGCTTGTCTAACTAGAATAATCAATTAACTATTGATTACTTAATCCTTTAACCTTTGTGGGATTCGACTTCACTCTTTGTGAGTTTTTACTTGACGACAATTTGGTATACTTGCCGAAGGAAGATTGTAGTGATATAAAATTCTGCGATCAGACTCAGCAGAGAGTATCAGGTTTAGCGTTAGGCCTATGACCCAACATACTTGTGCCATATGTAATGTCCCTGTTAGGACTTGAAGAATTGAGGGTTTATTTATCAAAATAGATTGACTAATCCGACCAAGTATTTTCGTGTGAAACACCAGTGATATTACTATGGAAAGTTATGACAATGTGAGGCATGATATGAGAAAGAGAGTGCGAGTACCAATAAATCCTGGCAACCTAATCTATTTTTCGTTTTGTAAATTACATCGAAGTTCTTTATTCCGAGTTTCTTCTTGATGATTAATTTGAACGTTTCCTAAATCAAACCCTTGCTTTCCTGTGTCCTTGCATGAAACTCGTACTCCTTGACAGGAGCCTAAACCCGTTTTGACCTAATCAAGTTTGAGGGAGCTGTTGAGATAAACCATCTTTATGGTTTCCTGCAAAGATTTTTAATTTGGAATTCTTTTTTTGAGGTGCACTCTAGTTCTCTTTTTGGTACATTTTCATTTTTTTTACAACCTTGTATGATTACAACATAACGTATCTTTTTAATTTCTTACGGATACCATTCGAAATTGTTTGCTCTCTTTTGAGCTTGGTATTCCTTCAGATAACTTGAGCTTAATTTGACATCGCATGCAATCCTTAGATGAAACCATTGATATGTTAGTTCCTTAGGATAAAAATTATGAACATGAGGGATGAACTTGTGAGTGTGAGACATCACGAGGAGTTGTGAAGCTTTGTTTTTGCCAATGGTGTTACCTATAACTAAACTGACACACAACGATGCCCCATTGGTATGGATGTCAAATTGTGGGGAAAATTCCTCAAGAACTTGAAAGAAAGATTAACTACAGAGCCAATGTTTGTGTTGCTGGAACCCTGTGAACTAGTTGGGATATACGATGACGCTTCATTAAAAATCTTGGAGTGCGTTCTGATGTAACATTAGGAGGTAGTGGTTTATGCGTCACAGCGATTGAGGCCCTACGAAGTGAATTCTCTGATGCATGATCTGGAGCCTACTACATTTGTGCTTATATTAAAGATGTGGAGCAGGAGGAAATTACCTCCATGGAGATGGATGAAATTACTAAAAGACTAAGATTTTGAGTTAAGCTACCACATAGAGATATCGACATTTGATTTTTGTTTTTAAATGTAGATTCTAGGATGATTGATATAACATTTGGTACCTAGTGAGTTATTTAAGAGTGGAAGCAAGTAGGAAAGGAGAAAAAAATAAGTGAGAATAAATTTAGGCTTGAATTTTTGGCTGAGTTTAACATTTGATTTTAGTTATGATAAGTAAAAATTCATTAGTTGTTTAGTATGTCTAAAGGAGGTTGAATTGTATACATTGGTGAAATTGTAAATAAATTGAATAATTAAAGGTGGAACAAACGGTATGGTGGTATTGTGGAACTTGGGATTTTGTTGAATGAGTAAAGAAAATAGAGAATAGAATATTTTAGGTGTTGGAATGATTGAGTGTGTTATGAGTGTGATTGTGTGGATGGTATTGAAATTGTGGTTAGTATATGAACTGTTGTTAGACTTTGAAAGTGTTGGATGGTTGGAAATTGATGGATATTGTACTTGGGACAATGGAAAATTGTTTAAGGTTAGAATTGGTACGGTTGCGAATAGAAGTAGTAGAATGGTGACTAAAAATATTTTAGGCTTGAATATTGGATGAGTTTGGTAGGTAATGTATACAAATAATACATTCCCAAAAACTAAGTTTAATTGTGGCTGTAAGATTAGAATGATTTAGGATAGGTTGTGGACATGAGGGTAGGAGAATAATTTGGATTTGGGTGGTAGGTGTGTGCAATTGTCATGTTTGGAAGATAAGGATTGTGATAATTGATCATGATGACTTTGGATTTAGATTGAAATAGGAAATGATTTATTTGAAAGATGAATTTGGAACATATTGAGTTGAAATGATGATGTGGTATTGAGGTTGAATTGAGAGAAGCTAAGAGTAAGGAGGATAAGTACAGCAGAGGCTTGAATTCGGTTAAAATAGTGCATTATAAATAAGAATGAAGGGTGTAGATAGGAATTTGAGCTGACATGGAGGGATGAAAAGAAGAATGGTGAGAGATAGATTTAAGTTGAGGGAACATTTAATGGTGATGATGATGGGTAAACCAAATTTTGAGGGCAAAATTTTCTATTTGGTGGGAAGAATGTAAGAACTGCGATTAATTAGCCACTTAATTAAAATAATTTAATTTCCCAAAATAAGATAAAAAAATTTAGAATATTAATTAGAAAATTTAAATGTGATTTTTGAACTCAGTAGTTATGAGTTGGAAAGTGTAATTTTCTGCAGAAAATTGCGTAAAAATGCGTACCAGTAAATTAGCCGGCAGTACCGGCTTAAATGTATCTGGTACTGTGTGAGAGCAGTAAAAATTGTAGAAAAACTTAGAAAAATAATTAAAGTTAAAAACTGGGCGCTAATTTTAAAGGGTTGCTTAAAGTTGGGCCAAACGGGCCAAAAATACTAACGATTGGACTGGACCCAAGTTGGACCCAAGCCAAACATATAAATACTCTCATTAAAGGCCATTTCAGCCACTTCACCCTTCATAACTTAAAAACATAGCTGCATAGAGAGAAGTGAGAGAAGAGAGCAAAAGGGGGAAGATTACTATTTGTTCTCCACTTTTGGTGGCCATAATTCAAGCTACGGTGCTTTGATTTGTGTGCCATTTGTGGCTACTGAAAGCTCTCGCCGAGCCCGTTAATTTCATCTAACTTTTGTTGGTAAGATTTCAAAATTTCTTCTCCATTCTGCAGCCCTAAGAAATTCAAAATTTAAGGTTTTGGTTTTGAGTAGATTTTATGTTTTCAATTGATTATGTGGTCTCTAAGGTTGGGCTATTGGTGGTTTGTGCCTCAAACACCATTGAGAAAGGTAAAGAAACTCTTTTCCCTTCTGAAATTATGTATTTAGGAACCCTTGTTATTGATTTGTGGTAATTTAATTTGTATAGCTTGGAAAATTAAATTATTGATGCTAGTTGGAGTTGATTGGTGAATTGGTTGGTGATTGGAGGCTTGGTTTGGACTCAAATTGGTGTATTGTGCATATTGGGAATCGGCCAATGTATGATTTCAGTTTCCTCTATGTAATATATAATATTTCTGGACACTTAAGCTAGTGGACCTTAAGATAGGATTGGATTGATTATTGATAATTATTGAAATGAGGTTGTTGCTCATAAATGGTAGTTGATTTTGAGTTAATGTTGCACAATGATGAATTATTGATATTGAGCTATGATTGGTGGTGGATGACTATCATGATGATGATGGGTGGTAAGTGATGAATTCATGTATGAAAAATTATTGATGTGTGATGTTGTTGCATATTGTTTGATCGATTAATAAATTGATAAACCCCAATTTTGTGGTTTATCTTGTGCTTATTTTGGGAGATTTTATCACCTTTTCCCACATTTATTCAATGAAATAGCATGGTTTTGTAATTCTCCCTTGAATTATGCTTAAGTGTAAAAACATGCTTTTTAGGCTCTAAAATTGGTGATTTTATCTCACTTTAATTCCATTCGATGCCTTGATGTGTTTGTTGAGTGATCTCAGGTTCATAAGGCAAGTATTGGATGGAATAAATGAGGAGAAAATCATACAAAGTAGAGAATGCACGAAGAAACAAAGATTGGGAATACTTCAACGGACACGCATGCATACAAGGTACGCACGCGCAGAAGTGGCATCGCATGGCGCGTACGCGTATGTGGCGCGTATGCGCAGATGAGAAAAGTTGGCCAAGCGACGCGCATGCGCACATGGCGCGTACGCGCCGTTACTCGCACGTGACCCACTTAAAGGGAAAACGCTGGGAGCGATTTCTGAGCTGCACAGGCCCAAATCCAGCTTGTTTCTGACTGTATTTCATGCAGAATTGAAGCCCAAGCAAAAGGAGGAGCAATTGTTTGTAGCTTAGCATCATGTAGTTTAGTTTCTAGAGAGAGAAGCTCCCTCTTCTCTCTAGAATTAGGGTTCTTAGGATATTTCCATCTTAGATCTAGGTCCAAATTCATGATTTCATCTTGTTTCTTTTATGATTTCTTGTTTCTACAGTCTAATTCTCTTATTTCTCTTGTTAATTTTACTTTTATGCCTCTTTTATGTTCATGCACTCATGTTGGATTTGGTTTACATTTAATGCAATTTGATGTTTGATGTTTCTTTTATTGATGATTTGACTCATTGATTTACTTTTCTTGCAATTGGTAGTTGGTAGATTTATTATTCTTGCACATTTACCATGTTTTCCATTTGTACCCACCAAGTGTTTGACAAAATGCTTGGTTAGGCTTTAGAGTAGATTTTGAGCATTCTTGGCTTGGAAAGAGTAATTAGGCAATCTTGAGTCATGAAAACCCAACTCATGTTGGTGATCTAGAGTTGTTAGCTAGTATTGTTTCCATTAACTCTAATCTCTTGCTAATTCACTTAGTGAGTCTATTAGGACCTTTGGATTGAGATTAGCTAGTCTTGTTAGACTTTCTTGGAGTGTGAAGATAATATGATACCTTCTTCCATCTTTGGGGATGACGTAATGAGATAAATTCTTGTTTATTATTGTGACATGATTAACTAGTTTTGTTTGACATTCTCCCTATGTGAAGATGACATGATACCTTCTTCCATTTGTTGGAGTTGACTAAATAAGATGAATTGATCATTGCATGACTAGGATAGAAAGCCTATGTTCTCAACCCTTGCCATGAATGTCTCTCCTTATTAATTGCTTTCTTTAATTGCTTACTTGATTTACCTTTCTTGCACATTTAATTTCTTGGCCTTTATAAATCAAACCTCCTTGCCCCCTTCATAGCCAATAAGCATACACTTCATTGCAATTCCTCGTGAGACGACCCAGAGTTTAAATACTTCGGTTAATTCTTATTGGGGTTTGTACATGTGACAACTCAAATTTTTGATTGGGAGGATTGTTTGTTAGTTTGGAAGCTATACTTGCAACGAAGAAATTATTTCTATAAGAGAAATTCTAAATTGACACAATAATTTGCTCATCAGTAGGTTGTGGAATAAATTGGAAGATATATGAATATAATTTAGATACATTAGGACTGGTTTTTGGTAAAAACAGATTTTAGGCCAACTTTAGCGGATCATATCTCGAGCTAGAATTTTTGAAATTGATTGAATTTTGTATCAAATTAAAGCTAATTCAAAGAGCTTTAAAATGGTATAGATTTCATGGAAATCGAAATTTTGTAGAAAAAGATCTGATCGTTGGAAGTTGGTGTCAAAAATCTAAATTCTGTGATGTTGCAGAAATTGTGAGTTCTAGTTTGTTTGGCGATGCACACTCTTGTGTGCGTGCTCCGACAAGGCGACTCGTAACCAAAGTTTAGATTAGAGATGTCATAATTTAAAACCAATTTAAACCGGGTGTAGAATCTCGGGTCTTCTTCCCAAGGAGCTAGTGACCAATAGTGCACAATTTCAGTTGTGATAATCAAAGGGTTTTAAATAAAGAAATGAACAATTAAAGGAATAAAAGAACAATCAAAATTTCAATTAATGAACTAATAAAGGAATTAAAGAACTAGCTACGTAATATGAACAAGTAAGATGTAAAAGTGATTGATGTGTGTGTATGTAATTCAAAGCATAAATGGCATCTTAGCTTGGGATGAGCTAGGAGATCATTTCCTTGTTGTAACCACAACTATAACAATTATGATGGATTAATCTCACTTAGTTTACCCTTAACATCGAAGGAGAGGTCAAGTGAGCATAATTGTTCTTAATCCATAAATCCTAGCTTACTTACTAATTACCTTAGTAAAAAGCTAGCGTTAGCGGAAATAAAAACAATTAACAATCTAAGAATTATCACTAAATGTTGGACATTCCAACTCTAGTACCCATATGCTCATTTTCCCCAAGCCAAAAGGTAGAAATTTATCTCATAATCAAAGTTGACATTTCCACAAATACTTGGTGGACATAAACATAAAACATGACAAAATTGAGAAAATGTTTGAAACTATGAGCAATAAATGATCAAAAGCAACAATAGCAACTCAACCAAGCATATAATAATCATCAATCATCAAATTCATCAACAAGGAATCAAAATTGCAAAAAGTATATATATTAACAATATGTCTTTAACTACAAGAAAGAGTACCAAAATTGTCGCAATAAAAGAGAGCAATTAAGAAATACTTACAATGGAGGCAAGCAAAAATCCAAGATCAAAAATGGAAATATCACTTGGAATATAAACCCTAATGAAAATCCTAAGAGAGTTGAGAGAAAACTTAGAGAAAACTAAAACCTAAAGCCTCCTAAAACTATCTAACACTACTCCTAATGATATGCTATGTTTCCTCAAGTGTTGCCCCCTCCATATGAGCTCTAGGCCATCAGATTTGGGCCTTCAAAGCCTTTCAAACGCGAGTCACGTGACTTTTAAATGAAGGCACGCGCTGGTACCTATGCGTACGCACACTTGACCGAATCTCAGGTTGTGCGCACACTTCGCAAAGCTTTTTTCCTTTGTTTTCTTCATGTTTCCTCCCTTTTCCATCCTTCTCTTCCATTCTTACCTAGCCATTCCTACCTATTACATCTAAAATCACTCACCAAAAATATCAAGGTATCGAATGGAATGCAAATGGAATAAAATTGATTAAATTAAGAACAAAAGAGCATGTTTTCGTAATCAAGCATAATTTGGGAGGAAAACTCAAAAGCATGCTATTTAAAGGAATAAATGTAGGTTTGCATGATGAAATCCACTCAATTCCGACAAAAAATTACCATTAAATATGGATTCATCAATTCCCCCACACTTAAACACTAGCATGTCCTCATGCTAATCTCAATGAAAGGAGAAAGGTTAAAGGGCAATGACTTATTTAATGTACTAACTACATGCATGCAACTAAGCAAAATATTGACTACCTATTTCTACACTATGGTTTCCTATTGAGTTTTGCAAAAGAAACAAACAAGAGATCTCCAATTAATTCAAGATAGATCATTAGGGCCAAGGTAAGGAATCAATGCAATATGATCAACATCCAAAGATTGATTTAAGGTTTTCAAAAATCAATTCCACAACTTGTGAAAAACACAATGTAAAATATGGAAGCATAAAATTGAGCAATCGAACCCCTCACCGGATGTGTATACACTCTAACCGCTCAGTGTGTGGGGCTTAATCACTTAATGCTCCTTTAATAATGTTTTTCTAGGATTTGCTAATCATCTAACAATCAACAAATATTGATGCATGAATACAAATATCATGAGGTCTTTGGAGGGTGGTAATGGGGCTAAGGTAAGGGTAGGATTAATATAGTTAAGTGGACTAGTAAATTGGTTCTTTGATTAGCTCAAGCAACCCACCTAATCCTATATCATCCTATTTTACACATAAGAAAAACACCCTAATTCCCATTTATCTATTTTCTCACATTCGCTCATGCATTTTCTTTCCAAGATACATACATATGCATTCTTTATTTAACTCTTTATTTCAAATGGTATTATGCCCAAGATTGATGATGATTTTTTTTTTCAAATCAAAATTTCTTTGTATTTGTCAACAAAAAAAATTGCATATATTTTAAATGATGAATGCATGAGTGTTCACCCATTTTTCAAATTTTTTTCTTAATGGAAACCGAATGTAATTTCATCACCAATGATTCCCAATAAATTCCCCCCTCCCCCCACACTTGAGTAACACACACTACTCAACCCAAGCTAATCAAAGAAGCAATCCAGGGACATTAATGATTTTTTGCTTTAGGGAGAATGATGTGCTTAAAATCAAAACAAAAAGGGAAATTAAAAGGCTCAAAAGTGGGTTACAATGGTACTTGTAAGGGTTGGCTATATAGGCTAAGTGAGTTAAATTTCAAAAAAAGGACTCAATCATACTAAATGTATTTAAAACATCAAATATAGGACATAAAGATTCAAGCAAATCTAAGATCGCAATCATAAAGGAGTATAACACACAAGAACAAATTTTTGTTGTTGAAAATGTGCAACCACACAATTAAAGCTCAAATCTCACTAGGTGTTTTGTTCTAGCTCTTTTCTATGTTCCCTAAGAAGTATATTTCAACCAAGTTGAAAAACAAGTTCTCAAATCTAATTAATGGAATGCCCTAAGAGATTTCTTGAAAATTTCTTGTTTTCACCAAACTTATTTCCTATTCCATGCAACATGCAAATGCAAATATTTACTGCCATAGAGCTACAATTAACTAAGATATATGTATAGACAATCTAAGTAAAGTGCAATAAAATTGAAATTCTAATCAATATTCACAAAAGACCTAATTACTAAAGACTAGAAAGTATTGCAAAGTATTAAGAAAGAGAATTTTACCTCCCCAAAGTTACGGATCCTCCCCCACACTTAATTGTTGCACGGTTGATGCACCACTATTTTGTGGTATATTTTGTACTTAATCGAGTGGATTTTATCCACTATTCTCACACTTGTTAATTGAATTCGCATGTTTTACATTTTCCTTCCTAATTCTGTGCTTTGATTGAAAACATGCTTCTTTGGCCTTAAATTACTAATTTTAATTCTCTCTTATTATCATTCGATGCCATGATATGTGTGTTAAGTGTTTTCAGAGATTACAGGACAAGAATGACTTAGAGGATGGAATGGAAGCATGCAAAAGTGGAAGGAATACAAGAAGCTGAAGGAACTACAAAGCTGTCAGCCCTGATCTCTTTGCACTCAATCGATCATAACTTGAGCTACAGAGGTCTAAATGAGGTGGTTCTAGTTACGTTGGAAAGCTAACATCCGGGGGCTTCAAAATGATATATAATTTTTCATAGTGGCCATACAGCTAGGTGATGCGCACGTACACTTGACGCACACATGCACATTGGCGAAAAGTCCATCGGCGCGCACGTGCACCTGGCACGTACGCGCGACATGCATGACGTACTGCAACTGTAGAAATCGCTGGGGGTGATTTCTGGGCTGTTTTTGACCAATTTTTCGGCCCAAAAAACACATATTAGAGGCTACAGAGTGGGAGAATCAACTCATTCATCGAGACACCATTCATTATTCACAATTTAGGTTTTAGATGTAGTTTCTAGAGAGAGAGGCTCTCTCCTCTCTCTAGGTTTTAGGATTTCTCCTTCTCAGTTCCAGGTTTAATGTTCCTTTAATTTAGTTTCTCTTCTACTTTTATTTGTTCTAGCATTCTAGTTTATTTATTTTCCCAATTTGGTTTATGAACTCCATGTTAGATTTGATATCTTTATTTAATGAAATTTGAGGCATTTCATATTTATGATTTTAATTCAGCTTTTTACATTCTTAGCTTGAATTGATTAATTGGAGATGCTTGAG
Source organism: Arachis ipaensis (assembly GCF_059453495.1). Classification (NCBI taxonomy): domain Eukaryota; kingdom Viridiplantae; phylum Streptophyta; class Magnoliopsida; order Fabales; family Fabaceae; genus Arachis; species Arachis ipaensis. The sequence goes on from NC_142436.1 coordinate 112,613,289, forward strand.
TTATCAAACTCCTTTGTTGATTGTTAATTGAAAGTTGCTAATCGACTTGAATTCCACTGAATCTAGTCTTTCCTTGGGAGTTGACTTGGACCTGAGGATTCATATTGATTTATCCACTTGACCTTCCTTCATAGTTAGAGGATAACTAAGTGGGAGCAACGAACAATTCTCATCACAATTGATAAGGATAACTAGGATAGGACTTCCAATTTTTATACCTTGTCAAGAGTTTTCTTTGTTATTAATTTGATTTCTTGCAATTTACTTTTCTTATTCCTAATTCAAAATCCCAAAAATATACTATCTCATAACCAATAATAACTACACCTCCCAGCAATTTCTTGAGAGACGACCCGAGGTTTAAATACTTCAGTTATTAATTGTATTAGGGGTTTGTTACTTGTGACAACAAAATTTTTGTTTGTACAAAAGGATTTTCTGTTAGTTTAGAAACTATACTTGCAACTAGAATATATTGTGAATTCTTTACCAGCAAAAAAAATCTATTTGTCAAAATGGCGCCGTTGCTGGGGAATTGCAAACGTGTGCCTTATTTTTGGTTATTGTAAATATTTACTTTTTGCTTGTTTATTTGTTTTTGTTTTTAATTTTTATTAGTTACTATGAATTCTCACCCCTGTCGCTATGAGTTTGGTTCCAATTATGTTGTAGGGAATGGAAGCTATAATGAGAACATGCATCAAGGTTAGAACAATCAAAGATGGGAGGAGTCACAAGGATTTCATCAACCCTCTTGGCAACAATCCCCTCCAATGCGCTATAACCAACAACCATTCTATGATGCATACCAAGACAATAGTTATGGTGGACCTCTTCGTGACAACCAACCTCCACCAAATTACTATGGTCAAGAGCCATTCCAAGATGCGTACCAAGATGATGAATATGGTGGACCCTCTTATAGTTACCAACAAGCCCACCATATGCTTATGAACCACCTCCTCAACATAACTTTGAACCCCACACTCACAAGCCCATTTCCACCATTCACCTCCATATGACCCTAATCCTTATCCATCACACCAACCACCATACGAGCCTTATGAACCATACATAGAACCACCTCAATTCCAAAACAATTGCTCTCCTCCATCTTCCTATGACGAGATGCTTCAATCTCTTGCACAAGGACAAAAGGCCATGGAAAGCACACTTAACTCCACCCAAAACGGTCTGACCTCTGTTGTACAAGCTCTTGCCTCACAGATTGGATCAATGAATACCTCCAACAATCAACCCTCAAGCTCTAGTGCACCCCCTTTTCAACCCCATAATGATCTCTCCATCCCATCACCACCCTCCATGGAAGAGCACCCACATCCATCAATCCAAGAACAACATGATCCCAATGATGCTACTGACCCAGAACAAGAGAGAAATAATCATCTTAGGGACGCAATAGATCGGTTACACGCAGTTTTATTTCCAGAGGAGCAAGAGGAGGCCCAAAATGTGGAGGTAGGAGAGACCCTTGAAGATGAAGGAATAGTTGAAAGGAGTTGTCATGGAAAGGAAATCATCAAGGAGGAGTACGATTTTATACTAAAACAACTGGATAAAGCAGTAATTATTGAAGAGGAAGAAATGGTTGCAGACTTAGGAGATGCGAAACCTCCATGGGAAAGTCCAGTCATAGAGCCTCCTACCAAGGTGTTTGATGTTGATGTTGAGGAGGGTGTACAACCTCCAAGGCATATCATGGTTGAAGACTGTGCAGAGGTTGATCAAGAGATGGATATTAAAGAAGAAGAAGCACAATCTCCCATGCCCTTGGTAAGTAATGAAGAAGAGAATGAATTGGAAGAAAGCTACCAAGAGGAAGAGGTTGAAATTGAAGAAGCTTGCAAAGAGGTGGAAGTTGTCAAGCAAGAGCTCAAGGAAATGGAGCTGGAAATCACCTTGCCAAAGTTATTGGAGACTTTGCCCCTAAAGCCATCACCATCCATTCCATCATTCAAGTGGATAAATCTTTTATCTCTAAGCTTAATTAGCCCACTTGAATATGCTTTGCTTGAGACGGATGGGCAACTTAGAGCTCTTTGTGGCTATAAGAGTAAGAAGGAGATGGTTAGTGGTAAGAGTTGTCATGCAAGGTTCAATATGGTTGCACGCTCCAAGTTGAAGTGCAAGGCTTGGTGTAGAGCTCGATTAAATGGGTCTAGGAGGTTGTTTGGATGTCTCAGTGAAAATTCCAATTGCTCACCACCCAAGTGGAAAAATGATGATCAACAAGAAGACGGGAGCAAAAGCAAGGTTTGGGACCCTGGAATTCATTCTAACAATCAACACTCCCAGAGCCATGTCACTTGCTTTAACTAGCTCGAAGGCTTTATGTGCCTAGTTTGGGACCCCGGAGGCTATTGGAATTGCAAACATTGGTGGAGATTTCTGGATGAGTTCAAGCACAAGCCACCATGACAAGGAGCTCACCAAATATCCAACTTAAGGACATAAAAGCAAAGTGCTAGGTGGGAGACAACCCACCATGGTATAATCGTTCCTCTTTATTCTTAGTCTTATTTTATTTTATTTTTACTAGTGTTCATTCATAATTTCTGCATAATCATCTGCATTCTGCATTTTGCACTCTGCATAAAAAAAGAAGGGGATCGACGCGCCAGCACCTAGTGCACATCCACATCCTTTGTGGATGCGAAATGGGTTAGGTTAAACAGAGAGTGGCGTGGGAGCTGGGCGAGAAATGTGCCTTAGGCACAATCCCGCCCACGTGCAAGCACATTGTACGCATGCGCGCCGTTTCCACTTTTGGCGACCCACGCATCCGCGTGGTTTGGAAAATCGGCGGAAAACCTCGTCTTACCCGAGCGTTATGCTGGACTGGGGCTGGTACTGTGCTCAAGGCACAAATTCACCGACGTGTACGCGTCCATGACGCGTGCGCGTCCTTTTCCACACATGGCCACCTACGTGTCTGCGCACTGTGTGCCTCCGTGCCCTTTCTTTTCTCTCAATGCACGCGTACACGTACCGTACGCGTGCGCGTCGATTGCGCTGCCAGCTTTCAAATTTCTCTCCTCCCTTCTCCTCCTTATGCTCTTTCTTTCTCTTTTGTTTATTCCATTTGCATACTCGCATTCATGGCATTTTAACTTTGTTGTTTCCTCTCCTTTTCTCTTTATATCTCTTATTTTCACATTGGTGTTAAATTTCCTTACTCATCTGCTGCATATTTCCTACATTGTAATGGGTGCTTCTTAACTTGTTTGCTATCTAGTTGACACACCCTGTGCTTCTATTATTTTCTCACTTACATGTTGTAGCTACCATGTAGTTGAGCACCTTACTATTTGGCATTAGCCTACCTATGTTCTATTTCTTTTTATATCTTTGCTTGTGGGTTCTTTTCCTTCCTTTTTCTCTTCTTTTAGGATGGCCACCAAGAGGGAAAAGGAAAACTTTTCAACCTGGAGCAATAAACAAGTCTGCGGCACAATCTTTGGAGAAAAAGCATCAGTTGGAGCCACCCGCCCACTTGCGCATCTTTGCATGCACCGAGGACAGTGCAATCTTTAAGTGTGGGGAGGTCGATACCGATCTCCGTGGGTTAGTTACTCTCTTTTCAACACCAATGTTTAGTTTTCGTTGTTACTGAGTTGTTGCATTGCATAGTAGATTGCATGTGTAGTTAATTACTTGCATGTATGTACTACTTGGTTGAAGTAATATTTTCTTTTTCAAGAAACTAATTTGAAATAATACAGCATTTCACTAATTTGAATTAAAATTTTTGTTAAATTTGTTTGAAGAAATTTATTTTTGGAACATGGTTCTAGAGCTCGAACACACAAAACCAGTGAGATTTTGAGCCTAATTGATTGGTTGCATCTTATCAACTAATATTTTATTTTTGGTGTGTGTTGTTTTCTCTAAAATTATGATCTTTGTCTTGCTTAATTCTATATTTCCATTATTTGATGTATGCATACACTTACATGATTGAGGCCTTATTTCACCAAGCTTACATACCCATATGGCCTTACCTTTCATTATCCCTTGCAAACCAATTTTGAGCCTATTTTACCCCTTTGTTCTTTACTTTAGCACATCATTAACTCTAAGCAGAAAACAATAATGTCCTTAATTTGAATCCTTGGTTAGCTTGGACTAGTGAGAGTGCTCACGAATTAAGTGTGGGGAAATTGGGATTGAAAACATTTGGTTTGAGAATTGGGTGTTGTATATTCTTGAGAAAATGTGAAAAAGAATTTTGAGGACATGTTTATGCGTTCCATACCTTAATTATATGCAGTGAAAAAAAAACATAGAACAAAAGAAAAAAAATAATAATAATAAAATACAAACAAAAAAAAGAGAAAAAGAAAAGAAAAAGAGCAAACAATAAAAAGGGGACAAAATGCCCCAAAGTAAATAATATCAATGCATATGAGTTGTACTCAAATTCGGATGCATGAATATGTGGAAAACATAGTTAATGAGTAGTTAGATTTTATATTCTGATTACATGGATTGTCTTAAGTTAGGTGGGAAGTTTAGGTTAATTAAGGATTCAGATTTTTGTTGATTGTTAGATGAAGAGCAAGCCTTAGAAAGCAAGATTAGTAGAGAATTGAGAGATCGAACCTTAAACACCTAAGCGATTAGAGTGCATACAATTTCAGTGAGGGTTCGATACGCAATTCTTTGTTCCCGGCTTTCACGAGCTAATTTCTTTTGCAAGTTTACTTGTACCTTATTTTATGATTTGAATTAGTGAGATCTAGTTCATATTTCTTCTTGAAGGATTTGTTTACTTTTAACCAAGTAGGTAGAAACATTTTGCATGTAGTTGCATTCATATAGATAGGTTGCATTTCGTACCTTCTACCATTCCTCTTCACTCTTATAGTTTCTCTTGAGCTTAGCATGAGGACATGCTAATGTTTAAGTGTGGGGAGATTTGATACACCACTATTTTGTGGTATATTTTGTACTTAATTGAGTGGATTTTATCCACTATTCTCACACTTGTTAATTGAATTCGCATGTTTTACATTTTTCTTCCTAATTCTGTGCTTTGATTAAAAACATGCTTCTTTGGCCTTAAATTACTAATTTTAATTCTCTCTTATTATCATTCGATGCCATGATATGTGTGTTAAGTGTTTTCAGAGATTACAGGGTAGGAATGACTTAGAGGATAGAAAGGAAACATACAAAAGTGGAAGGAATACAAGAAGCTGAAGGAACTACAAAGCTGTCAGCCCTGATCTCTTTGCACTCAATCAATCATAACTTGAGCTACAGAGGTCCAAATGAGGCTGTTTCAGTTGCGTTCGAAAGCTAACATCTGGGGCTTCGAAATGATATATAATTTTTCATTGTGGCCCTACATCTAGGCGACACACACGCATACTTGACGCCCACGCGCACATTGGAGAAAAGTCCATCGGCGCGTACGCGCGACATGCGCGATGTACTGCAACTGTAGAAATCACTGGGGGCGATTTCTGGGCTATTTTTGACCCAATTTTCGACCTAAAAAACATAGATTAGAGGCTACAGAGTGGGGAAATTAACTCATTCATCGAGACACAATTCATTATTCATAATTTAGGTTATAGATGTAGCTTCTAGAGAGAGAGGCTCTCTCCTCTCTCTATGTTTTAGGATTTCTCTTAGTTTTAGGATTACTTCTTCTCAGTTCCAGGTTCAACGTTCCTTTAATTTATTTTCTCTTCTACTTTTATTTGTTCTAGCATTCTAGTTTATTTATTTTCCCAATTTGGTTAATGAACTCCATGTTAGATTTGATTTCTTTATTTAATGAAATTAAAGGCATTTCATATTTATGATTTTAATTCAGCTTTTTACATTCTTAGCTTGAATTGATTAATTGGAGATGCTTGAGTTATCAAACTCCTTTGTTGATTGTTAATTGAAAGTTGCTAATCGACTTGAATTCCACTGACTCTAGTCTTTCCTTGGGAGTTGACTAGGACTTGAGGATTCATATTGATTTATCCACTTGACCTTCCTTCATAGTTAGAGGATAACTAAGTGGGAGCAACGAATAATTTTCATCACAATTGATAAGGATAACTAGGATAGGACTTCTAATTTTCATACCTTTCCAAGAGTTTTCTAAGTTATTAATTTAATTTCTTGCAATTTACTTTTCTTGTTCCTTATTCAAAACCCCAAAAATATACTATCTCATAACCAATAATAACCACACCTCCCTTCAATTCCTTGAGAGACGACCCGAGGTTTAAATACTTCGGTTATCAATTTTATTAGGGGTTTGTTACTTATGACAACCAAATTTTTGTTTGTACGAAAGGATTTTCTGTTAGTTTAGAAACTATACTTGCAACAAGAATATACTGTGAATTCTTTACCAGCAAAAAAATCCGTTCGTCAATGGTCTTCTGTGCATACATGCAATCTGGGAGATGAGGATCTAAGAAGCTCCACAACTGTAATCCTCTATAACCGGCTCAGGTGATGCCGCTGGAATTGGGCCAGGATCTCTTTCTTCTAGCCTTGTCACTGATGTGTATTTTTGGAAAAAGAATTCCAAACACACAAAACTCACCGGCAAGTGCACCGGGTCGTATCAAGTAATAATAACTCACGTGAGTGAGGTCGATCCCACAGGGATTGAAGGATTGAGCAATTTCAGTTTAGTGGTTGATTTAGTCAAGCGAATCAAGATTTGGTTGAGTGATTTGTGATTAACAGAATTTAAATTGCATGGAAAGTAAAGGGAATGGGTAAATTGCATGAAATTAAAGAGAATAGAAAATAAAGTGCTGAATCTTAAAGAACAAGAAATTAAATGGCAGAAACTTAGAACGCAAGAAATGTAAATTGCAGAATCTTAAAGTGCAAGAAATGTAAATGGCTTGAATTGTAAAGGGAATTGGGAATTGGATTTGCAGAAATTAAACAAGGAAAAGAAAAATTCAACAAACAGGAATGTAAAAGATGGATTCAATTAAACCGGATCTTAAATGAAAATGAGAATAAGCTTGGTGTGACAACGAAACAAGGAAATTGAAGTTGGAAGCTATAGATCTCAGGACTCGAGACTAGATAGCCAAGTCTAGATCTCACTGCCTTCCTAGATCCAGCAAGAACAATTGCAAAGGAAATAAAGAAATGTAAATTGCAGAAGAGTAGAAGCCGAAGCAGTTAACAGAAATGGAAATTCAATTATGCAGAAAATTAAACGAGATCTCAAGGTGAGATTGAAACGGAAGTTCTTCAATTCTCCACCCAAGATCCGAAACAAGAAAAGTAAAAAGTGCTCAAACAAGAACAAGGAAGAAGAGAGATCAATTCTCCTCCCTAATTCTCTTGAATTCTAAAAACAACAATGCAAAAAAATGTCAAGGTGCTCTCCACTGTAAGTGTTCTGAAAATTCTCTCAAGAAAAGCTCCCTTTAAAACTTAAATCCTAAGCTATTTATACACTTTCTTCAAATGGTCTTCAAGCCTTGAATTGGGCCTTTGCTCTTGATGGAATTGGGTTGATAAGAGCCTCTGTTGATTGCTCTTGGAGTTGGAGAGAAACCCATTATGAACCGGGTCAAGAATCATAAAAGTTTGAGTAAAAGTTTGAGGCAAACTTTTACTCAAACTTTTTATACCAGATGGCTTCACTTGCTGCTACCAACGTTTGGGCTAAAGTTTGAGGTCAAACTTTTGCTCAAACGTTGGTCCCCTTGTGTTGTGTATATGTGTGGCGCCAACGTTTGCCAAAAAGCTTGAGGCAAACGTTGGCGCAAGCTTTTCTCCTCCAGGGTTTGCAAGTGTGGCGCCAACGTTTGCCAAAAAGTTTGAGGCAAACGTTGGCGCAAGCTTTTCTCCTCCAGGGTGTAGGTTTTGTGATGCCAACGTTTGCCAAAAAGTTTGAGGCAAACGTTGGCTTAAGCTTTTTTCCCAAAAGTTTGAGCTAAAGTTTGAGGCAAACTTTGGCTCAAGCTTTTTTCCTCTGGGGTGTTTTCAATTCTTCCAAAAGTTTGAGCCAAAGTTTGAGGCAAACTTTGGCTCAAGCTTTTTGTTCTCTCTTGCTCCTAGCCATTCCTTCTTTCTTCAACCTTCTTCAAAACTCTTTTCACCTATCATCAATCAATCAAAACAATCAAAGCTATGCCCCAAATCATGAGATTGTGTTTCTTTCATAATATATGACAATTATAGCATAAAATCTCATGAAAGTGCATGAATTCATCCATGGTTGATTGAATCAAAGGAAACATGGAAATCTACCAAATTGGCTTGCTTATGGCTTAAGAAAGTGCATAAAATCAATTGAAAACAAAAGAAAAAGGCTAGTGAAACTAGGCTAAGATGACTTGTCATCACAACACCAAACTTAAAGCTTGCTTGTCCCCAAGCAAGAAAAGAATTATTGAGAAGAAAGAATGAAATGGAAGAGGATGTTCATGCTAGCAGAGTATTATTGGTAGTTCATGGGGTTTCATGTGGATAAGTGATGAGCGGATAATTTATACGCTTTTTGACATTGTTTTTAGTATGTTTTTAGTAGGATCTAGTTACTTTTAGGGATGTTTTTAATAGATTTTGTGTTAAATTCACATTTCTGGACTTTACTATGAGTTTGTGTGTTTTTCTGTGATTTCAGGTATTTTCTGGCTGAAATTGAGGGACTTGAGCAGAAATCAGATTCAGAGGTTGAAAAAGGACTGCTGATGCTGTTGGATTCTGACCTCCCTGCACTCAAAGTGGATTTTCTGGAGCTACAGAACTCGCAATGGCGCGCTTCTAATTGCGTTGGAAAGTAGACATCCAGGGCTTTCCAGCAATATATAATAGTCCATACTTTGGCCAAAAATTGACGACGTAAACTGGCGTTCAACGCCAGCCTTCTGCCCAAATCTGGCGTCCAGCGCCAGAAAAGGATCCAAAACCAGAGTTGAACGCCCAAACTGGCATAAAAACTGGCGTTCAACTCCACAAATGGCCTCTGCACGTGCAACACTCAGGCTCAGCCCAAACACACACCAAGTGGGCCCAGGAAGTGGATTTATGCATCAATTACTTACTCATGTAAACCCTAGTGACTAGTTTATTATAAATAGGACCTCTTACTATTGTATTAGGCATCTTTGGTCTCAGTTTTATTTCATTATTCATCTTAGGAGACTATTGATCTCGTTTAGGGGGCTGGCCATCTCGGCCATGCCTGGACCTTCACTTATGTATTTTCATACGGTAGAGTTTCTACACTCCATAGATTAAGGTGTGGAGCTCTGCTGTTCCTCAAAGATTAATGCAAAGTACTACTGTTTTCTATTCAATTCTTCTTATTTCGCTTCTAAGATATCCATTCGCACCCAAGAACGTGATGAAGGTGATGATTATGTGTGACGCTCATCATCCTTCCCCCTTATGAACGCGTGCCTGACAAACACTTCTGTTCTACATGAATTAAGCTATAATGAGTATCTCTTAGATCTCCTAACCAGAATCTTCGTGGCGTAAGCTAGAATGATGGCGGCATTCAAGAGAATCCGGAAGGTCTAAACCTTGTCTGTGGTATTCTGAGTAGGATTCAATGATTGAATGACTGTGACGAGCTTCAAACTCGCGAGTGCTGGGCGTTAGTGACAGACGCAAAAGGAGGGTGAATCCTATTCCAGCATGATCGGGAACCGACAGATGAATAGCCGTGCCGTGACAGGGTGCGTGAGCATAAGATTCACTGAGAGGAGGGGATGTAGCCACTGACAACGGTGATGCCCTTGCATACAGCCAGCCATGGAAAGGAGTAAGACTGATTGGATGAAGATAGCAGGAAAGCAGAGGTTCAGAGGAACGAAAAGCATCTCCATTCGCTTATCTGAATTCCCTGCCAATGAATCTACATAAGTATCTCTATCCCTTTTATTTTTTATTTTAATCTAATAAAATATCATGTTTAAATCCGCCTGACTGAGATTTGCAAGGTGACCATAGCTTGCTTCAAGCCAACAATCTCTGTGGGATCGACCCTTACTCACGTAAGGTTTATTACTTGGACGACCCAGTACACTTGCTGGTTAGTTGAACGGAGTTGTGTCCACACATACATAGAGCCACAATGAGGATTCAATACAATTATATATTGTTACTCTCACACAAGTACAAAGAACATGGAACACAATTTCGTGCACCAAGTTTTTGGCGCCGTTGCCGGGGATTGTTTGAGTTTGGACAACTGACGGTTCATCTTGTTGCTCAGATTAGGTAATTTTCTTTTCGTTTTGTTTTCAAAAATATTTCAAAAATATTTTCAAAAATCTCTCATCTATTTTCGAAAAAAAAAAATAAATAAAAATGTTTTCAAAAATATATTTTTTTTAAAATTTTTGAGAATGAATTCTAGTGTCTCATATAACATGTTTTAGCTTGGCTGGCTATTAAGCCATATCTAATTCCCAGGATTTTGATTGAGGACTATGAATTTATTGCTTCCTTTTTCCCAAATATTTTCGAAAAAATTAAAAGAAAATACAAAAAAATTAGAAAATCATAAAAATCAAAAATATTTTTGTGTTTCTTGTTTGAGTCTTGAGTCAGGTTATAAGTTTGGTGTCAATTGCATATGCATCTTGCATTTTTTCGAAAATATCATGCATTCATAGTGTTCTTCATGATCTTCAAGTTGTTCTTGGTAAGTCTTCTTGTTTGATCTTGATGATTTTTTGTTTTGTGTCTTTTCATGTTTTTCATATGCATTCTTGAATTCTTAGTGCGTAAGCATTAAAGAATTCTAAGTTTGGTGTCTTGCATGTTTTCTTTGCAAAAAAAATTTTTCAAAAATATGTTCTTGATGTTCATCATGACATTCAAAGTGTTCTTGGTGTTCATCTTGACATTCATAGCATTCTTGCATGCATCACATGTTTTGATTTAAAAAATTTTCATGCATTGCATCTTTTTAGTGTTTTTCTCTTGCATCATAAAAATTTCAAAAATCAAAAAAATACCTTTCCCTTTTTCTCTCATCAAATTCAAAAATTTGGATTGACTTTTTCAAAATTTTTTAAAATCAAGTTGTTTCTTATGAGTCAAATCAAATTTTCAATTTGAAAATCTTATCTTTTTCAAAATCTCTTTCAAAAATCAAATCTTTTTCAAAATTTTAGTTATTTTCGAAAATTCAAAAAAATATTTTTCAAAAATCTTTTTCTTATTTTTCCATCAAATTTTCGAAAATAACATAGTCAATTAATGTTTTGGTTCAAAAATTTGAAGTTTGTTACTTGCTTGTTAAGAAAGATTCAAACTTTAAGTTCTAGAATCATATCTTGTGATTTCTTATGGATCAAGTCATTAATTGTGATTTTAAAAATCAAATCTTTTTCAAAAACTAATTTCTATCATATCTTTTCAAAAAAAAAAAAATATCTTCTTATCTTATCTTTTTCAAAATTTGATTTCAAAATATCTTCTCTAACTTCCCAACTTCTTATCTTTTCAAATTTGTTTCAACTAACTAACTAACTTTTTGTTTGTCTCTTAACTTTTTCAAAACTACCTAACTAACTCTCTCTCTCTAATTTTCGAAATTATCTTCCCTCTTTTTCAAAAATTTCTTTTTTATTAACTAATTATTTTTATTTTTTATTTTTGAATTCAAAAATTTTCAAAAAATACTAACTAATTTTCAAAAACCAATTTTCAAAAATCACTAACTCTTTTTCAAAATAATTTTCGAAAATTATTCCTCCCCCATCTCATTCTATTTATTCATTCATGTCCTAACATCTCATCTCACATTCCAATCCTCACAGTTGTGTTTCTTCCTTTACATCACATCCTTTATCTCCCCATCTTCTTCTACTTACAAAGGGATCCCTATACTGTGGTATAAAGGATCTCTATTATTATTATTATTTTTCTGTCCATTCTTCCTTGTATGAGCAGGAGCAAGGATAAGAACATTCTTGTGGAAGCAGATCCAGAACCTGAAAGGACTCTGAAGAGAAAATTAAGAGAAGCTAAAATACAACAATCCAGAGATAACCTTTCAGAAATTTTTGAACAGACAGAGGAGATGGCAGCCGAAAATAATAATAATGCAAGGAGGATGCTTGGTGACTTTACTGCACCTAATTCCAATTTACATGGAAGAAGCATCTCCATTCCTGCCATTGGAGCAAACAACTTTGAGCTGAAACCTCAATTAGTTTCTCTAATGCAGCAGAACTGCAAGTTTCATGGACTTCCATCTGAAGATCCTTTTCAGTTCTTAACTGAATTCTTGCAGATATGTGATACTGTTAAGACTAATGGAATAGATCCTGAAGTCTACAGGCTCATGCTTTTCCCTTTTCCTGTAAGAGACAGAGCTAGATTATGGTTGGATTCTCAACCTAAAGACAGCCTGAACTCTTGGGATAAGCTGGTCACGGCTTTCTTAGCCAAGTACTTTCCTCCTCAAAAGCTGAGCAAGCTTAGAGCTGATGTTCAAACCTTCAGACAGAAAGAAGGTGAATCCCTCTATGAAGCTTGGGAAAGATACAAACAGTTGACCAAAAAGTGTCCTTCTGACATGCTTTCAGAATGGACCATCCTGGATATATTCTATGATGGTCTGTCTGAGCTATCAAAGATGTCACTGGACACTTCTGCAGGTGGATCCATTCACCTAAAGAAAACGCCTGCAGAAGCTCAAGAACTCATTGACATGGTTGCTAATAACCAGTTCATGTACACTTCTGAAAGGAACCCTGTGAATAATGGGACGCCTATGAAGAAGGGAGTTCTTGAGATTGATACTCTGAATGCCATATTGGCTCAGAACAAAAAATTGACTCAGCAAGTCAATATGATATCACAGAGTCTGCATGGAATGCAAGCTGCATCCAACAGTACTCAAGAGGCTTCTTCTGAAGAAGAAGTTTATGATCCTGAGAACCCTGCAATAGCAGAGGTAAATTACTTAAGTGAACCTTATGGAAACACCTATAACTCAACATGGAGAAATCATCCAAATTTCTCATGGAAGGATCAAAAGCCTCAACAAGGCTTTAATAATGGTGGAAGAAACAGGTTTAGCAATAGCAAACCTTTTCCATCATCAACTCAGCAACAGACAGAGAACTCTGAACAAAATGCTTCTAATTTAGCAAATCTAGTCTCTGATCTATCCAAGGCCACTGTAAGTTTCATGAATGAAACAAGATCTTCCATTAGAAATCTGGAAGCACAAGTGGGCCAGCTGAGTAAAAGGATCACTGAAATCCCTCCTAGTACTCTCCCGAGCAATACAGAAGAGAATCCAAAAGGAGAGTGCAAGGCCATTGACATAAGAGCCATGGCCGAACCTGTGAGGAGAGGAGAGGACGTGAATCCCAAGGAGGAAGACCTCCAGGGACGTCCAGTGATCAATAAGGAGCTTCCCTCTGAGGAACCAAAGGACTCTGTGGCTCATCTAGAGACCATAGAGATCCCATTGAACCTCCTTATGCCCTTCATGAGCTCTGATGAGTATTCCTCTTCTGAAGAGAATGAGGATGTTACTGAAGAGCAAACTGCCAAGTTTCTTGGTGCAATCATGAAGCTGAATGCCAAATTGTTTGGCATTGATGCTTGGGAAGTTGAACCTCCCTTGTTCATCAATGAACTAAGTGATCTGGATCAACTGACATTGCCTCAGAAGAGACAGGATCCTGGAAAGTTCATATTACCTTGTACCATAGGCACCATGATCTTTAAAGCTCTGTGTGACCTTGGTTCAGGTATAAACCTCATGCCCCTCTCTGTATATAGAGAAACTGGGAATCTATGGGGTGCAAGCTGCTAAAATCTCACTAGAGATGGCAGACAGCTCAAGAAGACAGGCTTATGGACAAGTAGAAGATGTATTAGTAAAGGTTGAGGGCCTTTACATACCTACTGATTTCATAGTCCTGGATACTGGAAAGGAAGAGGATGAATCCATCATCCTAGGAAGACCTTTCCTGGCCACAGCAAGAGCTGTGATTGATGTTGACAGAGGTGAAATAGTCCTTCAATGGAATGAGAACTCCCTTGTATTCAAAACTCAAGGATCTCCCTCTGCAACCATGGAGAGGAAGCAGGAAAAGCTTCTCTCCAAGCAGAGTCAACCAAAGCCCCCACAGTCAAACTCTAAGTTTGGTGTTGGGAGGCCACAACCAAACTCTAAGTTTGGTGTTGAACTCCCATATCCAAACTCTAAGTTTGGTGTTGGAGAGTCTCAACAAAGCTCTGCACATCTGTGAGGCTCCATGAGAGTCCACTGTCAAGCTATTGACATTAAAGAAGCGCTTGTTGGGAGGCAACCCAATGTTTATCTAATTTTTATTTTTATTGTTTTCCATGTTTTCTTAGGTTCATGATCATGTGGAGTCACAAAATAAATAAAAAAATCAAAAACGGAATCAAAAACAGCAGAAGAAAAATCACACCCTGGAGGAGCATCTGTCTGGCGTTCAAACGCCAGAACAGAGCATAGTTCTGGCGCTGAACGCCCAGAATGGGATCATCCTGGCGCTGAACGCCCAGAACAAGCATGGTTCTGGCGTTCAACGCCAGAAATGGCAGCAAAGGGGCGTTGAACGCCCAAAATGGGCACCAACCTGGCGCTGAACGCCCAGAGTTGTGTGCAAGGGCATTTTGCATGCCTAAATTGGTGCAGGGATGTAAATACCTTGACACCTCAGGATCTGTGGACACCACAGGATCATCTCAGGATCTGTGGACCCCACAGGATCCCCACTTTACCTCCTCATAATCCTAGTTTTTATTTCCACATCTTCTTCTTCATCTATTCCTTCTTCTTTTGCTCGAGGGCGAGCAACATTCTAAGTTTGGTGTGGTAAAACAATTATGTAAAGGATCTATAACTCAGTGGTAGAACATTTGACTGCAAATCAAGAGATCCCTGAGATACCTCAGGGGATACATTCTCTTCCACACAATTATTGGAAGCAACTAAGGATGGAACATCAAGAGCACTCCTTCGTCCTTCATGAAATCAGAGAAGATCTAAAAGCAATGAAGGAGGAGCAGCAAAGACAAGGAAGAGACATAGAAGAGCTCAAGGACATCACCAAGGTGGACTCATTCCTTGTCCTTACTTTCTCTGTTTTTTCGTTTTATATGTTATGTGCTTATCCATGTTTGTGTCTTCATTACATGATCATTAGTAGTTAGTAACTGTGTCTTAAAGTTATAAATGTCCTATGAATCCATCACCTCTCTTAAATAAAAAACTGTTTTTAATTCAAAAGAACAAGAAGTACATGAGTTTCGAATTTATCCTTGAACTTAGTTTAATTATATTGATGTGGTGACAATGCTTCTTGTTTTCTGAATGTATGCTTGAACAGTGCATATGTCTTTTGAAGTTGTTGTTTAAGAATGTTAAATATGTTGGCTCTTGAAAGAATGATGACTAGGAGACATGTTATTTGATAATCTGAAAAATCATAAAAATGATTCTTGAAGCAAGAAAAAGCAGCAAAGAACAAAGCTTGCAGAAAAAAAAAATAGGCAAAAAAAAAAAAAAGAAAAAGAAAAAGCAAGCAGAAAAAGCCAATAACCCTTAAAACCAAAAGGCAAGGGCAAATAAAAAGGATCCCAAGGCTTTGAGCATCAGTGGATAGGAGGGCCTAAAGGAATAAAATCCTGGTCTAAGCGGCTAAACCAAGCTGTCCCTAACCATGTGCTTGTGGCGTGTAGGTGTCAAGTGAAAACTTGAGATTGAGCGGTTAAAGTCAAGGTCCAAAGCAAAAAAAGAGTGTGCTTAAGAACCCTGGACACCTCTAATTGGGGACTTTAGCAAAGCTGAGTCACAATCTGAAAAGGTTCACCCAATTATGTGTCTGTGGCATTTATGTATCCGGTGGTAATACTGGAAAACAAAGTGCTTAGGGCCACGGCCAGGACTCATAAAGAAGCTGTGTTCAAGAATCATCATACTGAACTAGGAGAGTCAATAGCACTATTCGAAATCTGAAGTTCCTATAGATGCCAATCATTCTGAACCTCAATGGATAAAGTGAGATGCCAAAACTATTCAAGAGGCAAAAAGCTATAAGTCCCGCTCATATGATTGAAGCTCTGTTTCATTGATAGTTTGGAATTTATAGTATATTCTATTCTTTTTATCCTATTTTTATTTTCAGTTGCTTGGGGACAAGCAACAATTTAAGTTTGGTGTTGTGATGAGCGGATAATTTATACGCTTTTTGACATTGTTTTTAGTATGTTTTTAGTAGGATCTAGTTACTTTTAGGGATGTTTTTAATAGATTTTGTGTTAAATTTACATTTCTGGACTTTACTATGAGTTTGTGTGTTTTCTGTGATTTCAGGTATTTTCTGGCTGAAATTGAGGGACTTGAGCAGAAATCAGATTCAGAGGTTGAAAAAGGACTGCTGATGTTGTTGGATTCTGACCTCCCTGCACTCAAAGTGGCTTTTCTGGAGCTACAAAACTCGAAATGGCGCGCTTCTAATTGCGTTGGAAAGTAGACATCTAGGGCTTTCCAGCAATATATAATAGTCCATACTTTGGCCAAAAATTGACGACGTAAACTGGCGTTCAACGCCAGCCTTCTGCCCAAATCTGGCGTCCAGCGCCAGAAAAGGATCCAAAACCAGAGTTGAACGCCCAAACTGGCATAAAAACTGGCGTTCAACTCCACAAATGGCCTCTGCACGTGCAACACTCAGGCTCAGCCCAAACACACACCAAGTGGGCCCAGGAAGTGGATTTATGCATCAATTACTTACTCATGTAAACCCTAGTGACTAGTTTATTATAAATAGGACCTCTTACTATTGTATTAGGCATCTTTGGTCTCAGTTTTATTTCATTATTCATCTTAGGAGACTATTGATCTCGTTTAGGGGGCTGGCCATCTCGGCCATGCCTGGACCTTCACTTATGTATTTTCATACGGTAGAGTTTCTACACTCCATAGATTAAGGTGTGGAGCTCTGCTGTTCCTCAAAGATTAATGCAAAGTACTACTGTTTTCTATTCAATTCTTCTTATTTCGCTTCTAAGATATCCATTCGCACCCAAGAACGTGATGAAGGTGATGATTATGTGTGACGCTCATCATCCTTCCCCCTTATGAACGCGTGCCTGACAAACACTTCTGTTCTACATGAATTAAGCTAGAATGAGTATCTCTTAGATCTCCTAACCAGAATCTTCGTGGCTTAAGCTAGAATGATGGTGGCATTCAAGAGAATCCGGAAGGTCTAAACCTTGTCTGTGGTATTCTGAGTAGGATTCAATGATTGAATGACTGTGACGAGCTTCAAACTCGCGAGTGCTGGGCGTTAGTGACAGACGCAAAAGGAGGGTGAATCCTATTCCAGCATGATCGGGAACCGACAGATGAATAGCCGTGCCGTGACAGGGTGCGTGAGCATAAGATTCACTGAGAGGAGGGGATGTAGCCACTGACAACGGTGATGCCCTTGCATACAACCAGCCATGGAAAGGAGTAAGACTGATTGGATGAAGATAGCAGGAAAGCAGAGGTTCAGAGGAACGAAAAGCATCTCCATTCGCTTATCTGAATTCCCTGCCAATGAATCTACATAAGTATCTCTATCCCTTTTATTGTTTATTTTAATCTAATAAAATATCATGTTTAAATCCGCCTGACTGAGATTTGCAAGGTGACCATAGCTTGCTTCAAGCCAACAATCTCTGTGGGATCGACCCTTACTCACGTAAGGTTTATTACTTGGACGACCCAGTACACTTGCTGGTTAGTTGAACGGAGTTGTGTCCACACATACATAGAGCCACAATGAGGATTCAATACAATTATATATTGTTACTCTCACACAAGTACAAAGAACATGGAACACAATTTCGTGCACCAATAAGTAAACACTCACTTCTTATTGACTTTTAGGCCTAGAAAGTCTCCTTCAATCATCAAGCAACACACTGCTATGACCTCTCATTATTTCTTTGTCCTTGACTATTGTTTTTCTCTATAAGCTTTAGTTCAGTGTCATGTGTAACAAGTTCTTTTCTTTCTTTATACTTGACACATTATTCACTATAGACACTTGGCTCACATTCCTTCTTAAAACATTGATGCCCAGCACCTCTTTGGGTTACTAAATGCCTTGTAGTTAGGTTGCTCTTGATAGTGGACTTTCAGCTGATGATCCCGGGTTAGTTAACCCAAGTCACCGAGTGTTGATGCACTCCAAAGAACTTAATAATCCAAGCAGATCCTAGTACAAAGACACCACAGGCATATATTCTAAGGTTCAAGCTATTGGTGTCTAGCTTTACTTCTTTTTTTCTTTTATTCTATTGCCAATTTTTGGCCTTTTCTTTTCTCTGTTTGTTTTTCTTTTTAACCAAGGACTTTTATTTGATTGAGATTCATAGACAGTAGGCCACTTTCTACTTAGAAGGAGACATCCTAGTTCTCTTATTCATTAAAAGTGAGCTATCATACAATCACACATACATACCACCACATACTTTTATTGTACTTCTATCTAACAGAGAACTATCTTACTTCACATTCAAACATTTCTTTTATTGAATTAAAGATGCAGGGGACAAAGCATGCTTTTTGTTAAGTGAAAGTAAACACACAAGCACATACTTAGACTAGCTTACTTATTTTAAGAAAATTGATTCTACTTGTACTAGATGAACACTTTAGCAAGATATAAATCATAGCATCTCTCAACAGCTGAAGTTAAGTATAGATACAACCTATTGGTTTGCAGTTCTTTTGTCCTTCTTTTTGTTGATCTCCTTTTGAGTCATGGTGCATTATGTCTTCAATTGGTGGTTAGTTCCCTGCATAATTCTCAAAAGTTGCTTGCTTCTCAAGCCCTTAGGTGACTGGTTATTATGCATGAACTGAGTGCGGCTTTTGGATTTAATTTGGTGTGGGAACACCAAACTTAGTTCCTTGCCACTTCCTCTGATGCAACAGGTCAACTATATGTAAAATCTTGTGTTCTTGCTAAAAGTTATGAAGTTAAAACTAGAGAGCAATTAAGTAATTGAATAATCTGTTTGATTGCTTGGAGCTAGTGTTGTGCAAGAAGTGAGAATATGTTTTTAAATGATGTTTTGGTGGAACACCAAACTTATAATCCTTCATTCTCCTTTAAATTGTTTTGGTGTGTAACGCCAAACTTAGCTCCTTGCAATGCATACCAAATATTCAACATTTTTATTGAAAAAGCTATGAAAAGAAAACTACCTCTGGTTGGGTTGCCTCCCAACAAGCGCTCTTTTAATGTCACTAGCTTGACATTGGGGCTTTCTTTTATGGTGGTTGATGATTGTAATGCCTCAACTTGTGTCCCCTGACTGCGATCCTCCTCTTTGTTCCTTGGTGTTCAATTTCAACATGCTCTAATGAGAGTATATTGCTGACAGTGTAGTAATCATCAGTCTGTTGGCTTGCTCCTAGTTGTTGATAAATCAATTGCACTTTATCACCTTTGGAAAGCCTTTCTGTTGGAATTTTTCTGTTCTTCCAACCTCTTTTTGTTTTGTTTCTGTGTTTCTTCCTTTCTTTTGTTGATCTTTCTTCTCTGGCCGTAGGCTTACTTTGGAGATCTCTTTTCTTAGTGGCTAATATTCCAATATCCTCTTGAACTTCTTCATCCTTCTGCACAATCTTTTGCCTTGGGATGTTGCTGTGAATCGCCTTGTTGCTTTCTTCCTTTAACTGTGATTCTTCCTTGTCGAGTTCCATATAGTCTTTCTTCTCATCACTGAACTGCGCTTCTGGTAATACTTTCAGAGTGACACTCTTATCATGCATTCTGAGAGTTAATTCTCCTTGCTCTACGTCTATGATAGCCCTGGCAGTGGCCAAGAACGGTCTCCCAAGTATGATGGAGTCACTTTCATCCTCATCTGAATCTAGAACCACAAAATCTGCAGGGTATATGAATTTGTCCACCTTGACTAGAAGATTTTCAATTACACCCTTGGGGTATACCATTGACTTATCTACCAGCTCTAGAGACATCTGTACCGGTTTAACTTCCTCTATACGCAGCTTTTTCACCAAAGAGGAGGGAATTAAGTTAATACTTGCTCCTAGATCGCACATTGCCTTAGTGATGGTTAATTCCCCAACGGTGCAAGGCAGCAAAAAGCTCCTAGGGTCTTCAAGCTTAGGAGGAAGCCCTTTTTGAATCAAAGCCCTGCATTCTTCAGTAAGCAGTATGGTCTCTTTCTCGTCCCAACTTCTTTTCTTGTTGATAAGCTCCTTCAAAAACTTGGCATACAGAGGCATTTGCTCCAGTGCTTCAGCCAAGGGAATATTGATCTCCAACTTTTTGAAAGTCTCAAGGAACTTATGAAAATGTTGGTCCTTAGTCTCTTTGCTGAATCTCTGGGGATATGGCAGTGGAGGTGTGATGCTCTTTCCTACTTGCTGCTGTCCCTGAATCACTTCTTTTGAACCGTGTGGTTGGTTGTTCTTCTCTTTGAGTTTCTCAGTGCTCTTGTTTGGCATCACAACTTGATCCTTGGCTTCATCTGCCTTTGTTTGTTTTTCATCTTCTATTGGTCTTTTGCTGCTCTCTACTTGCTTATTTGTAGTGTCATTGTTGCTCATCAATATTCTCCCACTCCTTAATTGTATCGCCTTGCATTCTTCCTTAGGATTTGGGATTGTGTCACTCGGCAGTGAGCTTGAAGGTCTCTCAACAGAAATCTGCTTGGAGATTTGCCCAATCTACCTCTCTAGGCTCTTCATGGAGGCTTCATAGTTCTTGGTTGTTATTTCCTGGTGTTTCCACATTTTGTCTATCAAAGTTTCTAAGTTAGTGAGTATTTGAGATTCAGGTGATACTTGTGGTGGGTTGTGAGATGTGGATGGTGGATGGTGGGCATTTTGGTTGGTGGGTTGGTTATTGGATTGGTAATGGTTGGGGTTGGGGTAGTTGTTTTGAGGTTTTCTGTAAGGGTTTTGGTTAGTTTGCTGCTGGTTGTGGTTTTGGTTGTTCCTTGAAGTGTTTTGGTTTGAGTTCCTCTGCCATGGTTGTTGGTTTTGGTTGTGATTGTCTCCCCATCTGAGGTTTGGGTGGTTCTTCCAAGATGGGTTGTATGTGTCACCATACACTTCATTCTGTCCAGAGTTTTGGTTATGCATGTACTGCACTTGCTCCTGTTGTTGCTCTTCTTGGCTTTCTTCATTCTGCACCCATACAGTTGATGGTTGGCTTATGTTCACAGCTGCTACTTGAAGGCTATCAATCCTTTTGGCCATTTGTTCAAACTGTTGTTGAATTTGTTGCTGCATCATTTTGTTTTGAGCTAAGATTGAATCTACTCCTTCTAGCTCCATTACTCCTCTCCTTTGTGATGGTTGGTGGTTTCTTTGATGAGCAAAGAAATATTGATTGTTGGCCACCATGTCCACAAGATTCTGGGCTTCCTCAGCAGTTTTCATCAGTTGTAGTGAACCTCCAGCAGAATGATCTAATGCCTCTTGAGATTTCAATGTCAGGCCTTCATAGAAATTTTGCAGCACGTCCCATTCATTGAACATCTCTGGAGGACACTTTCTGATTAAGGCTTTGTACCTATCTCATGCTTCATACAAGGATTCGGCATCTAATTGTGTGAATGTCTGCACCTCGGTTTTCAACCTGATGACTCTTTGGGGTGGTTAGAATTTGGCTAGAAATTTAGTCACCAAGTCATCCCAACTAGTGATACTTCCTTGGGGAAAAGTTTCAAGCCATTGTGCGGCCTTGTCCCTTAATGAGAACGGGAACAGCAGAAGCTTGTAAGTTTCAGGATTCACGCCATTGGATTTGACAGTGTCACAAATCCTTAAGAAGGTAGATAGATGTTGATTTGGATCCTCCAATGGTCCTCCCCCAAATGAGTAGTTGTTTTGGACCAATGTGATGAGTTGTGGCTTCAGTTCAAAGTTATTTGCATTGACATTAGGGGTGAGAATGCTGCTTCCACAAAGTCTAGCATTTGCAAAGGTATAGGAGGCCAGTACTCTCCTCTGTTGTGGGTTATTGTTAACCCCTCCTCCTGGATTAGATGGATCTCCTTCCATCTCGTGATATTCTTCCTCAGATTCTTCCTCTCCAACAATATTTTTCCCTCTTTCAGCTTTTCTTAACCTTCTAAGAGTTCTCTGGTCAGTTTCAGATAAAACAGGAATGGATCTCCCTGTACCTAACATACAAACAAAACAAAAGAAACACCACCAGTAACACTTCAATCTATTGCTAGAATGAAGTTTAGTTTAAGCAAAATTTCAAACAGTTAGTGTGTCAGTCAAAAATTAGAGAAACAGAAAAGAAAAAGTGCTTGATCTAGATCTCCACTTCACTTAATCATTGTCAATCTATTTCAATCCCCGGCAACGACGCCAAAAACTTGATGTGTATTTTCGGAAAACGAATTCCAAACACACAAAACTCACCGGCAAGTGCACCGGGTCGTATCAAGTAATAATAACTCACGTGAGTGAGGTCGATCCCACAGGGATTGAAGGATTGAGCAATTTCAGTTTAGTGGTTGATTTAGTCAAGCGAATCAAGATTTAGTTGAGTGATTTGTGATTAACAGAATTTAAATTGCATGGAAAGTAAACGGAATGGGTAAATTGCATGAAATTAAAGAGAACAGAAAATAAAGTGCTGAATCTTAAAGAACAAGAAATTAAATGGCAGAAACTTAGAACGCAAGAAATGTAAATTGCAGAATCTTAAAGTGCAAGAAATGTAAATGGCTTGAATTGTAAAGGGAATTGGGAATTGGATTTGCAGAAATTAAACAAGGAAAAGAAAAATTCAACAAACAGGAATGTAAAAGATGGATTCAATTAAATCGGATCTTAAATGAAAATGAGAATAAGCTTGGTGTGACAACGAAACAAGGAAATTGAAATTGGAAGCTATAGATCTCAGGACTCAAGAGACTAGATAGCCAAGTCTAGATCTCACTGCCTTCCTAGATCCAGCAAGAACAATTGCAAAGGAAATAAAGAAATGTAAATTGCAGAAGAGTAGAAGCCGAAGCAGTTAACAGAAATGGAAATTCAATTATATAGAAAATTAAACGAGATCTCAAGGTGAGATTGAAACAGAAGTTTTTCAAGTCTCCATCCAAGATCAAAAAAGAAAAGTAAAAAGTGCTCAAACAAGAACAAGGAAGAATAGAGATCAATTCTCCTTCCTAATTCTCTTGAATTCTAAAAACAACAATGCAAAAAAATGTCAAGGTGCTCTCCACTGTAAGTGTTCTGAAAATTCTCTCAGGAAAAGCTCCCTTTAAAACTTAAATCCTAAGCTATTTATACACTTTCTTCAAATGATCTTCAAGCCTTGAATTGGGCCTTTGCTCTTGATGGAATTGGGTTGATAAGAGCCTCTGTTGATTGCTCTTGAAGTTGGAGAGAAACCCATTATGAACCGGGTCAAGAATCATAAAAGTTTGAGTAAAAGTTTGAGGCAAACTTTTACTCAAACTTTTTATACCAGATGGCTTCACTTGCTGCTACCAACGTTTGGGCTAAAGTTTGAGGTCAAACTTTTGCTCAAACTTTGGTCCCCTTGTGTATATGTGTGGCGCCAACGTTTGCCAAAAAGCTTAAGGCAAACGTTGGCGCAAGCTTTTCTCCTCCAGGGTGTGCAAGTGTGGCGCCAACGTTTGCCAAAAAGTTTGAGGCAAACGTTGGCGCAAGCTTTTCTCCTCCAGAGTGTAGGTTTTGTGATGCCAACGTTTGCCAAAAAGTTTGAGGCAAACGTTGGCTCAAGCTTTTTTCCCAAACGTTTGAGCTAAAGTTTGAGGCAAACTTTGGCTCAAGCTTTTTTCCTCTCGGGTGTTTTCAATTCTTCCAAAAGTTTGAGCCAAAGTTTGAGGCAAACTTTGGCTCAAGCTTTTTGTTCTCTCTTGCTCCTAGCCATTCCTTCTTTCTTCAACCTTCTTCAAAACTCTTTTCACCTATCATCAATCAATCAAAACAATCAAAGCTATGCCCCAAATCATGAGATTGTGTTTCTTTCATAATATATGATAATTATAGCATAAAATCTCATGAAAGTGCATGAATTCATCCATGGTTGATTGAATCAAAGGAAACACGAAAATCTACCCAATTGGCTTGCTTATGGCTTAAGAAAGTGCATAAAATCAATTGAAAACAAAAGAAAAAGGCTAGTGAAACTAGGCTAAGATGACTTGTCACCAGTCACCACACAATTGAAATGCTTATGCTCAAGGTGCTCAATGTAACAAATATCATGTAACAAGTTCTGCACCAAGTCTGGAAGAGACTGGACAATGGTGATGGTGCCAATGATGATAGCTCAGGTGCTTTCCTCTTGGATGGTGTCTTCTTTGCTGACCCATCCAAATCTCCACATGGGATGAATTGGTTACCAATTGGGATCTTGAACATGATGTCCGTAGGTCGCCTCTCTACCCCCACTAGCATAGCAAATCTCATCACAAGCAATGGAAAGGGAATGATGATTTTTCTTCTTCGGATTACCTTCCACATCGATGCACAAATTAAGGGCAAGATAGCTATCTTCTTGCCGTCCAAAATAGCCCATAGCAATATAGCGGTTTTAAGTCGGAAATGGGTAGCATGGGTGCTGCGAAGTATGTAATCGGCCACTATTTGTTGCCAAATACGTGCCTCGGCGGTCAAGTCGGAATAAGCAATGCTAACGGGAACAGCTTTTTCTCCCTTGCTATATTCCCAAGATGCACCAGGGCGGCCGATTTTCTTCAGAATTGGGGTCAAGGACATCCTTCCCTTAAGCACATCCGCTTTGATTCTTGAGTATGCATCCTTAGTAGGCAGAATGTGGGAAATTTTCAGAAGAGCTTCAAAAAGTTTGTTGGAAGTATCCAACGTCTTCCCTCGGAGGAATACGGTCTCCGTTTCCCAACCTTGATAATTAGCATAAAACTCCCGCACTATAGACTCATTTACTTCAATGGGGTCTTGTTCAAGGAATCCCCAATTAAGTGAGGCAATTCTTTTATAGATGAGCGCCGCATATTTGTTTAGAACCTTGAGCTTTCGCTCCCAATAGATTAACCTCTTTTTAAGCTTATCATATTGGAGGTCGGCTCTTCGATTAGCAAAGGTGTCCAGTTCTTTGTTTCGATAATCGGAGGGACACGGAAGAGTATTCTCTAGATCCACTGGTAGTGGAACCGGCTCTTTGCCTTTTCGGTACATCCTAAAAAAAAAGAATAAAAATGGATTTCAAGATCACATAGTAACATCAAAAGTGGAACAATGAGGAAGCACTAACAATGTAAAGAAAAATGAAAAATTCTTAATTGAGAAGCTTTTCAAAATAGTGTGTTTAAGAGAAAACAATGTGTATATTCCATGTGTGCGCACGATTAGAACACACACATTGGCCGGTTAAAATGGCAATCACACTACTTAACAATCAAAGCTCAATGTTTCTCAATCAAGTGCTTAAGTTTCAAGTCTAAAGAATTGAGATACAAGCAAACTTAAACAACACAAGATAACTTAATTGAATCCTTGATCAAATGGGTATTGGGTTTATGACCATGAAAGCTTGTTATTATGAAAATACACAACAACAATAACCATTTAAGCAAAGTGAAACATCAATTGTTCATCCGGAAAATATGAGAATCACATACAATGTGTTTGAGTTAAAGCAAATGATGTGTGATCAAGACATCAAAGAATGGACACTTGTAATGTGATTACTTCAATCTAATATATGATGAACAATGGATAAGTTAATTCAATTAAGGTCAATGCATCCATAGACAAGTCACCCATTAACAATAAGGGAAAATTATGCAACTCATGGGTATTTGAAACTTCAAGTTTAAGAAACAAGGAAATGCATTGATCATTTCAAGCTTAACATCATCAAGATTCGTTTTCAACTTTGCAAAAAGCATAGAATATGCCAAAAAAGTAATAAGTTGAGTGCATGTGATGGCCATTCATATGAATCAAACAAAAATTTCACTTAGGCATTTTATCGAATACTTAATATGTTGCAAACATATCACATTCAAGCTCAAATTCAATCAATAACAACCCAATAATTCAGAGATCAAACACTTGCAATACAATAATAATTAAACCAAGCAATAAACTCAACCTAATTCATTTAACCAATAATTAAAACAAGCTAACAAATTAACCTGAAAAAGAAATAAAACCTAAAAATCAAAGGATGAAGAATGCAAGATAAGAAGATGAAATAGTGGCACCTGTGATAGCCACTGCGAGGTCACAGCGGTCAGCTTAACTGGAGACACACGGAGTTCCACGGAAGATGGAGAACTCACCAGTGAAAGGAAAAAGAAGAAAGAAAAAGAAGAAAAAAGGGAAGAAGAAAGAAGGAAAGAGAGATAGTAAGTGGTGGCGGTGGCGGACGGGAAAGAGAAGAGAGCAGAAGACTACTGGCTCGACAGGGTTTTCTCCCTGATTAATGCCTAGATCGACACTTGTGCGTACGCACACAGGTCCGTGCATAAGAACAATAAGCAAAAACACAGGGGATGTGGACGCACAGAGACATGCGAGCACTCCCAACAGAAGGGGTGCGAGCTATTGTGCTGATGAGCGGATATTTTATACGCTTTTTGGGGTTAATTTTATGTAGTTTCTAGTATTTTTAGTTAGTTTTTAGTATATTTTTATTACTTTCTAGGAAAAATTAATATTTCTGGACTTTACTATGAGTTCGTGTGTTTTTTTGTAATTTCAGGTATTTTCTGGCTGAAATTGAGGGAGCTGAGCAAAAATCTAATTCAGGCTGAAAAAGGACTGCTGATGTTGTTGGATTCTGACCTCCCTGCACTCGGAATGGATTTTTTGGAGCTACAAGTGTCCAATTGGCGCGCTCTCAATTGCGTTGAAAAGTAGACATCCAGGGTTTTTCAGTAATATATAATAGTTCATAATTTGTTCGAGGATAGATGACGTAAACTGGCGTTCAACGCCAGTTCCATATTGCATTCTGGCGTTAAACGCCAGAAACAGGTTACAAGTTGGAGTTAAATGCCAGAAACAGGTTACAACCTGGCGTTTAACTCTGGAAACAGCCTAGGCACGTGTAAAGCTCAAGTCTCAGCCCCAGCACACACCAAGTGGGCCCCAGAAGTGGATTTCTGCACTATCTATCTTAGTTTACTCATTTTCCGTAAACCTAGGTTACTAGTTTAGTATTTAAACAACTTTTAGAGATTTATTTTGGATCTCATGACATTTTTAGATCTGAACTTTGTACTCTTTGATGGCATGAGTCTCTAAACTCCATTGTTGGGGGTGAAGAGCTCTGCTGTGTCTCGATGAATTAATGCAATTATTTATGTTTTCTATTCAAACACGCTTGTTTCTATCTAAGATGTTCATTCGCACTTCAATATGATGGATGTGATGATCCATGACATTCATCACCATTCTCAACCTATGAACGCGTGACTGACAACCACCTCCGTTCTACCTTCGATTGAATGAGTATCTCTTGGATTCCTTAATCAGAATCTTCGTGGTATAAGCTAGAATCCATTGGCAGCATTCTTGAGAATCCGAAAAGTCTAAACCTTGTCTGTGGTATTCCGAGTAGGATTCAGGGATTGAATGACTGTGACGAGCTTCAAACTCACAAGGGTTGGGCGTAGTGACAGACGCAAAAGGATCAATGGATCCTATTCCAGCATGAGTGAGAACCGACAGATGATTAGTCATGCGGTGACAGCGCACCTGGACCATTTTCACTGAGAGGACGGATGGTAGCCATTGACAATGGTGATCCACCAACACACAGCTTGCCATAGGAGGAACCTTGCGTGCGTGAAGAAGAAGACAGGGGGAAAGCAGAGATTCAGAAGACAAAGCATCTCCAAAACTCCAACATATTCTCTATTACTGCATAATAAGTATTATTTAATCCATGCTCTCTTGTTCATTTGCAAGTCAACTGATAATTATAATTGATATCCTGACTAAGAGTTACAAGATAACCATAGCTTGATTCAAACCGACAATCTCCGTGGGATCGACCTTTACTCACGTAAGGTATTACTTGGACGACCCAGTGCACTTGCTGGTTAGTGGTACGAGTTGTGAAAAGTGTGATTCACAATTCGTGCACCAAGTTTTTGGCGCCGTTGCGGAGGATTGTTCGAGTTTGGACAACTGACGGTTTATTTTGTTGCTTAGATTAAATTTTTCTTTTTGGTTTAGAGTCTTCTATTATTGTTTTTGGTTGAAATTTTCTTTTTAAAATCCTTATTTTCTCTTTTTAAATTTTTCAAAAATTTTTATAAACTAATAATTGAGTTTTTCTGTTTGATTTTAGTTTCATATTTTAAGTTTGGTGTCAATTGCATGTTTTTATTTTCTTTTAAATTTTTGAATTTGTTTTCATTGTTCTTTCTTAATCTTCAAGTTGTTTTTGTTTATTTTCCTTATTTGATCTTTAATCCTTGCATTTGTTGAATGTGTCTATGTTCTTGTGAATAGTTGCTCCTTTGAGTCTTTCTTTCAAAAATCTTTTCAAAAATAATTTTTCTTTGATTAAATCTTGTGTCAAGTTTTAGGTTTGGTGTTTTCTTGTCAGTTTTTATTTAATTTTCGAAAATTTATTTTTGGTTTTCTAAAAATTTTAAGTTTGGTGTTCTTTTTTTATGTTCTTGAGTCCTTTGAGTCCTTGAATTTTTGTTCTTCGTGTTCTTGTGAATCTTCAAGGTGTTCTTGAGTCTTTCTTGCCTTTTGATCTTAAAATTTTTATATTTGGTGTTCCTTGGTGTTTTTCCTCCAAATTTTCGAAAATAAGGAGCATTAGATCTAAAAATTTTAAGTTTTGTGTCTTTTTATTGTTTTTTTCTTTCTTCGTTGAATTAAAAAATATCTTTTTCCTTTATTTTAATTGATTTTTCGAATTTTTCTTTTAAAAATTCAGATTTTATTTTAAAATTTTTTATTTTATCTTATCTTAGTCTTAAAACTTCAAAATTCAAATCTTTTTCAAAAAAAAAAAATCATATCTTTTTCAAAATCTTATCTTATCTTATTTCAAATTTCAAATCTCAACTTCCAAAATTCAAAATTCAATTTTTAAATTTCAATTTTCAAATTTCAATTTTCAAATTTTAAATTTCAAATTTCAAATTTCAAAATTAATTTTCAAATTTAAAATTTAAATTTCAAAACTTTTTAATTTAAATTCCTTATCTTCTCTTACCTAGCTTATCTTATCTTTTATAATCTCAAATCTTAAAATCAAATCTTTTTCATATCTTTTCTTTTTTTTTATTATTTTATTTTATTTTCTTACAAGTATCTTTAATTTTAAGACATATCTTTTTCAAAACTTCCTAACCAATTTCTCTCGTCATTTTTTCAAAAAACCTCACCCACATTTTTTACAAATCTTTTTTATTAATTAATTTAGTTTTCAATTTTCTTTTATTTCTTTTTCTTCTAATTTTGGAAATTATAGTCAATTTTTTATTTATTTTATTTTATTTTAATTTCGGTTTTCAAAAAAAAATACTTATTTGCAATCCGCATCATCTCCCTTTCTCCATCATGGACCTAAGTGGAAATAAACAGTCCAGAAGGACTCTGGGGTCATATGCTAACCCCACTACTGCTGCATATGGGAGTAGCATCTGTATACCTCCCATCAAAGTAGGAAATTTTGAGCTAAATCCTCAACTCATTGTCATTGTGCAGCAAAACTACCAGTATTCCTGTCTTCCACAAGAAGAACCTACTGAGTTTCTGGCACAATTCTTGCAAATTACTGACACAATACGTGACAAGGAGGTAGAACAGATGTATACAGACTGTTACTGTTTCCGTTTGCTGTAAAAGATCAACCCACAGCAAGCATAAGGACATGGAAACAGTTATCAGACAAATTCCTGAATCAATATTTCCCTCCAAAAAGGATGACACAGCTAAGGCTGGACATCCAAGGCTTTAAATAAGAGGATAATGAATGCCTTTATAATGCCTAGGAGAGGTACAGAGGGATGCTAAGGAAATGCCCCTCTGAAATATTTTCAGAATGGGTGCAATTAGACATCTTCTACTATGGACTTACAGAAAGAGCTCAGATATCTCTAGACCACTCAGCTGGTGGATCTATACACATGAGAAAAATAATTGAAGAGGCTCAAGAGCTTATTGATATAGTTGCTAGAAATTAGCATCTGTACATAAGTAGTGGGTCCTCCATAAAAGAAAAAGCCAAAGCAGTGTCTACTGAACTTGGTCCTCCAGAACAAGTTGCTGTACTCAATCAACAATTGTGTTTTCTAACAAAACAGCTAGAAGAATTCAAGGAGATGCTACAAGATTGATAAACCACTATTTTATGGTTTATATTGTGTTTAATTGTATGGTTTTATCAATTCTTTACCCACTTATTCATATGATTAGCATGCATTTATAATTTTTTCCCAAAATTATTCCATGATTGAAAATTTGCTTCCTAGGGATTTTTAGTTATGTATTTTAATTTTTCTTTATTCCATTCGATGCCGTGATCTGTGTGTTAAGTGTTTCAGGATTCATAGGGCATGAATGACTTGGAGATTGGAAAGGAAGCTTGCAAAAGTGGAAGGAACACAAGAAATGGAGGAGATGACCAGCGAGAAGTGACGCGGACGCATGGCTCACGCGACCGCGCGACATAGAGGAAATCGCAGTGACGCGGGTGCATGGCTCACGCGACTGCGCAGATCAGAATTGCACAAGTGATGCGCAGGTGTGGACGACGCACACGCGTGGCAAGGCAAAGCGCCGGATGACGCGTCTGCATGAATGACGCGATCGCGTGACACGCGCGATCTACAGAATTCGCTGGGGGCGATTTTGGGCCCTGTTTTGACCCAGTTTTCGGCCCAGAAAAGTAAACTAGAGCCAGGGAACATGCAGAAACAAAAGAGAACATTCATTACAGACAATTCTCAGTTTTAGATCTAGTTTTTTACTCCTCCTCTAGGTTTTCTCTCTACACATTTATAGTTCTTAGGATTTTACTTTTATTGATTTTCGTATTGGGATATTGAGAAGAGTTATTACCTCAGCAAGACTTCGTCATTCTCGTTTGTTTTCTTTACCTGTCTCTTACTCTTCCATGTCCTTTGTTTACTCAGAATTATTATTGGATTATTTTTAGAATTTATTAATACAAGAACTATTTTTATTTCTAATTGATCCCTTTGATTATTATTTATCATGTCTTTCTATAATTCCCTTTCCTATGTTATGAATTCTACATTTACAATGAGTGAGTAGTTCCATAACTTGGATAGGAATTGATTGAAAGGAAGACCTTGAGTTGGAATGCTTAAAAGAAAAATTGTAATTAGGTTTATTGTTGGATTGCCCTCTAGTCACTGATACCAATCCTTTTCAATTGAGTGGATTGGAATTTGTGAATAGAAATAGCTTTCCAACTTTCTTGACTTTCCCTTACCTAGTAAGGGATAACTAAACAGAACAACCCTCAATTATCAATTAATCTTGAGAGTACTCCAACAAGAATAGGGCTTCCAACTAATCTACTCCCAGTCAAGGTTTTTATTTAAATTACATAAATTCTCCAATTTAATTTCCTGTTATTCAACTCAAACCATTTTTGAAAACATCTGATTAATAAAATAGCACATCTCTCTGTAACTCGTTGGGAGACGACCTGGGATTCATACTCCCAGTATTTTAATTTAAATTTTGTGACAACCCTTCTAAATTGATAAGCGGATTTTTGGTTGGTTAAGAACTGTACTTGGAACGTATTTCTTATAATAATTTCTTAACTCGCCAATTTCCGCCACGTCAATTTTTGGTGCCGTTGCCGGGGAGTTGCAATAGAGTGCTAAAGTTATTAATTGGAATTTATTTATTTGCATTTTATTTTATTTTGCTACTATGAGCTTCATGATTCTTTCGTTAAATGACGCGTTCACTTCCTGATCCAAGCTTGCCAGTATTCGATCCTAAGATTGAAAGAACTATTTCACGAATAAGGCAAGCTCGGCGTCGGTTAGTCCTCTCTGAGGGCGGATCTGAAACGTCACTTGAGGAAGAAACAGGCTCCCTTTTTGCTGATTCAGTTGATTTACGTGCAGGTGAGATAGCAGCACCTAGGAGAATTACTATCCAGGACGCTGGAGCCCCTGATTTTTCAATGCAACCGTTTCAAGCACATCATCCAGTGGTGGCTACAGACTTTGAAATAAAAACAGCACTGCTCAATTTGATGCCCAAGTTTCATGGCTTACCTACTCAAGAGCCTATCAAGCACCTTAGAGAGTTCCAAGCAGCCTGTTCTACTGTCAGGCGTGATGGTGTAGATGAAACTTCCATTTTGTTAAAAGCCTTCCCATTCTCTCTTGAGGGAAAGGCGAGAGAGTGGTACTACACTCAACCTGCAGCAACTGTATCCGACTGGGATACACTTAGAAGAGAATTTTTGGAAAAATTCTTTCCAGCTGAAGTTACTGATAAACTGAGGAAAGACATTTCCATGATTGTTCAGGATGAATCCGAGACTCTCTATGAATACTGGGAGCGCTTCAACAACCTTCTGGAAGCATGCCCCCACCATATGATTGACAAGATAGTATTGCTCAGCTACGTCACACAGGGCATGAGACCACAAGATAAGACCAGATTGGAAAGTGCTAGCAATGGGTCTATGAAGAAGTACAAGACCACTGATGAGGCATGGCAATTGATCAGCGATTTAGCTGAATCTACTCGGAATCACAGGCAAAAATAAGGCCGTTCAAAAGCTGTTGCAGAAGTATCCTCTAGCAGAGAGACTGCTGCTCTAACTCAGAGTATCTGTGAAATGACCAACTTACTGAAGCAGATGCAATTGAATCAACAACAAGTTCAGCAAGCTCAACCTTCTCCACCACAGCAAAGCCAACAGTTAGTCCCACAGATAGTTTACGGAATCTGTGCTGATTATAGCCATTATACTGATGAATGTCCGCAGCTCCAGCAGGAAGATAACACCGTGACAGCCACTCATAACTTCTATGACCGCCCCAACCAAGGGTACAATCAAGGTGGCAGTTATAGCCATGGATGGCAGGACAATTCTAACCAGAATTGGAGAGATAATTCTAACCAGAATTGGAAGGACAACAATAACAGAGGAGGCAGAGACAGTCAGGGAAATCAGAGGTGGAATAATAACAACAACAGGCAGCAGAACCAGAACCAACCTTACAGAGTACCTCACCTGAGGCAATTCCAAGGATCATAGCACAACCAATAGTAGACCTCTCAGATCACTTACCCCTCTTCATCTTCTAATGATGAGTTACTACAATCTATTGATCGGAGATAACAGGCCATGGAAAATAACCTTAATTCTACTCTAAATGGTCTGAACTCTACCTTGCAAGCTCTTATGTCACAGATTGGATCAATGAATAACTCCAATAACCAGCCTTTGAGCTCCAGTGGAATCCCTTCTCAACCATTACTTAATCCAAAGGGTGGCATTAATGCCATCACCCTAAGATCTGGAACCACACTGCAGGAGAGGAATCAGGAGGAGCCAAACCCACCAGAACATGCCTCAGCTGAAGAGGTAGTGGAAGTAGAAGATGTTGAAGAGGAAGATGACATACAGGACATGGTTAATGAAGAAGAAGTTCAACCACATGAAAAAGCACCAAAGGACGCTGAAGCTGTGAAGGACGCCATTCCTATTCCATTTCCACAAGTTGCAAGGAAGGCCAGGAAGCAGATGGAACTTGATCCCAAAATGGTAGACATATTCAAAAAGGTTGAGGTAATTGTTCCCCTTTTTGATGTTATTCAGCAGGTACCTAAGTACGCAAAGTTTCTAAAAGATTTATGTATACATAAAGACAAAATTTATGAATTAGAAACTATTCCTTTAGGTAGTTCTATATCTGCTTTAATTGGAGGTATACCTGAAAAGTGTAGTGATCCAGGTCCATGTATGGTTAATTGTATTATTGGTGGTGTGATATTTTTTGACTGCATGTGTGATTTAGGAGCATGTGTTAGTATAATGCCTTTGTCTATATATGATACCTTGAGGCTCCCTCCCTTAAAAAGATCGGCAGCTCGTTTTGTGTTAGCAGATAAAAGCATTATTACAGTGGTTGGAATCGCTGAAGATGTATTAGTGGGCATTAAGGGGCTCACCTTCCCCATTGATTTTTATATCCTGGAGATGCCCCAAAATGACTCAGAGAAGCCATCATCAATCCTGCTCGGAAGACCATTCCTGAAAACCTCAAAGTTCAAATTGGATGCTTTTTCAGGAACATACTCTTTTGAAATAGATGGCCGAGTAGTAATCTTCAATCTGAATGGAGCTATGAAGCATCCTCCGGAGGATCATTCTATCCTCCAGTGTGACATCATAGATGAAACCGTGGCTGAAATTCACCAGGAAGAATTTGAAGAGAAGTACATAGGACAAGGTCCGAGTTTGGGGAAACTTTCTGAGGACAATGACAGTGCTTTACCATTGTTACCAGCTCCAGACAACCCAGAGCCTGATCATGAGCAGAAGTTAGAATTGAAACCCCTCCCTCCACACCTCAAATATGCTTACCTTGAGGATAAGCAGAAGTTTCCAATTATCATTGCAAGGAAACTTACTTCTCAACAAGAAGAGCAGCTACTTAGTGTGCTGAGGAGGCCCAAGAAGGCAATTGGTTGGAGTTTGGCATACATAGTAGGCATCAACCCTCGAGTTTGTGAGCATAGAATATTCTTAGAAGAGGGAGCAAAGCCTGTCCGTCAACCCCAGAGAAGACTGAACCCCACTATCTTAGAGATTGTCAAGAAGGAAGTGACCAGACTACTGGAGGCAGATATCATCTACCCCATCTCAGACAGTGAATGGGTAAGTCCAGTACAAGTGGTGCCCAAGAAGTCTAGAGTCACTACAGTGAAGAATGAGCATGGTGAACTTATGGCAACCAGAGTTCAGAACGCTTGGAGGGTCTGCATTGATTACAGACGCCTCAACCAGGCCACTCGTAAGGATCACTATCCTCTTCCATTCATTGATCAAATTTTGGATCGCCTGTCAGGTAAATCACATTATTGTTTCTTAGATGGTTACATAGGCTATTTCCAGATTCATATAGCTCCTGAAGATAAGGAAAATACCACTTTTACATGTCCTTTTAGGACTTATGCTTATAAGAGAATGCCCTTTGGCTTGTGCAATGCACCAGCTACTTTCCAAAGGTGCATGATGAGTCTTTTTTCTAATCTTATTGAGGACTGTATGGAGGTTTTTATGGATGACTTTAGTGTATATGGTGATTCCTTCAATCTTTGCTTGGATAGTTTATCTAGAGTGTTAGATAGATGTGTCAGTACAAACCTTGTATTGAATTTTGAAAAATGTCACTTTATGGTTAAACAAGGGATTGTACTAGGACATGTTGTGTCTAATACTGGCATTTCCGTTCGTTCCTTGGCCATGCAGGTTTTTACAGGAGATTCATTAAGGACTTTAGTAAGGTAGCTCTTCCCTTATCCAGACTACTGCAGAAAGATATTGAGTTCGAGTTCAGTGAGGATTGTAAACAAGCGTTTGATAAGCTGAAGACCGCCCTGACTCAAGCTCCAATTGTGAGAGGACCAGACTAGAGCCAGCCATTTGAAATAATGTGTGATGCTTCCAACCATGCAGTAGGTGCAGCACTGGCTCAGCGTGAAGGTAAGGACCCCTTTGTAATTGTTTATGCGTCTAAAACTTTAGATGCCGCTCAGTCTAATTATACTACTACTGAGAAAGAGCTTCTTGCTATTGTTTTTGCTCTGGATAAATTCCGGACCTATTTACTTGGTACAAAAGTAGTAGTGTACTCAGACCACACAGCTCTAAAGTATTTATTGGCTAAAAAGGAATCTAAACCAAGCCTTATACATTGGATACTGCTACTACAAAAATTTGATTTAGAAATTAAGGATAGGAGCGGTAACCAGAATTTAGTGGCAGACCATTTGAGTCGCCTTGAGCACATTAAGCATGCCTCTACTCCTATAGCTGATAATTTCCCATTTGATAACCTGCAAGCAGTATCTGAGGTAGTCCCTTGGTATGCACTTGTAGCTAATTATCTAGTTAGCCGCACTTTTCCTCCAAACTTTACTAAGCATCAAAGAGACAAGCTGAAAAGTGAGTCTAAATATTATATATGGGATGACCCATATTTATGGAAATGTGGCGCTGACCAGGTAATTAGGCGGTGTGTGCCTCAATCAGTATTCCAGTCCATCTTAGAGGCCTGCCACTCATCTGAGAGTGGAGGACATTTTGGCCCTCAAAGAACAGCTAGAAAAATCTTAGATTGTGGATTCTGGTGGCCTACTCTTTTTAGAGACGCTGCTGAATTTTGTAAATCTTGTTTCCCATGCCAAAAATTTGGTAATATATCCATGAGCGATGAGATGCCTCAACAAATTATGCTTTTCTGTGAAGTTTTTGATATTTGGGACATTGACTTCATGGGTCCATTTCCAAATTCTAATGGTTACTTTTATATATTGTTAGCTGTGCATTACGTTTCCAAATGGGTGGAAGCAATTCCTACCCACACTGATGATGCTAACACTGTTGTTTCCTTTGTTAGAAACTACATTATTTGTCGCTTTGGATCCCCACGAGCATTCGTGAGCGATCAAGGCACCCATTTTTGAAACAGGAGACTAACAGGATTAATGAAGAAGCATGGGATAATTCATAAAGTTGCAACCGCCTACCATCCTCAGACTAATGGGCAAGACGAGGTGTCAAACAGAGAGATAAAGCGTATATTACAGAAGAGAGTCAAACCATATAGGAGAGACTAGAGCACCAGGCTACAAGATGCACTTTGGGCATACAGAACAGCATACAAGACACCCATTGGGATGAGTCCCTTTCGCTTAGTTTATAGAAAAGCCTGTCATCTCCTAGTTGAAGTAGAGCACAAAGCCTTTTGGGCAGTAAAAGAGTGCAACATGGGATTTGAAACAGCCGGAGCTGAAAGGAAGTTGTAACTGCAAGAATTAGAAAGCCTTCGCCTGGAAGCTTATGAGAACTCGAGGCTGTACAAGGAGAAGATGAAGGCTGTATATGATAAGCATATCAAGAGGAGAGAGTTCCAACCTGGGGACTTAGTCCTCCTTTACAAATCTCGACTGAGGCTCATGCCAGGCAAGTTGAGATCAAGATGGGAAGGTCCATATAAAGTAGAGAAGGCCGAGCCGTACGGAGTTTTTCACCTAAGTCATCCTTCAAGCTCTGAACTCATCAAAGTTAATGGACATCGTTTAAAGTTGTACCATGGCGAGAAGTTGAAGAAAAATAAGGAGCTCGAGATCTTCCTCTTGGAAGATCCACACATAGCCAAAGACTGAGCTAGTGGAGCGTCCAACTTACGGACGTTAAAGCAAAGTGCTAGGTGGGAGACAACCTACCATGGTATGATCGTTTTTTTCTTTATTCGCAGTTTTCTTTTTCAATAACTCTTCTCCTTATTCGCACATTTAGCTTGCATCTGCATTTGCACATTTTTATTTAAAAAAAAAAAAAGATTTCACGCGATGCGGCCGCATCAATGACGCGTCCGCGTCGCAGGTGGCTCAGTAAGAATAAGAAAGCGAACAGAAAGTCACGCGAGAGCGTGGCTGGAGGCGTGCCTCTGGCACAAATTGCCCCACGCGACCGCGTCACTGACGCGTCCGCATCAGGTGGGAAAATTTGCCTCCCACGCGACCGTGTCACCCACGCGGCCGCGTGACCTGGTAATCGACGTGAAAAGGGTGCATAGCCGAAAGTTATGCTAGAGTGGTGCTGGACTAGTGCTAGACGCACAGTCCCTACCACGTGAACGCGTGCCCCACGCGTCCACATCATATCCCAATATTGGCCACTCACGCGATCGCATGACCCACGCGATCGCGTCACCCATATTTTGGCAAAATAAGATTTCGAACAGAGACTTGTGCGAGCGCGAGGCTGCCTTCGCGCCAATCGCATAAAACGAGTCACGCGACTGCGTGACCGACGCGACCGCGTCAATCCATCTAAGCACATTCGCGCAAACGCGTCACCCACGCGTCCGCGTCGCTTGTGCCGCACAGCTTACCCTGATTTCCCAAATATCTTATCTTTCTTTTCCCCAAATCTTATTTTCTCTTTTCCCTCCTTATTTCTTCCTTCTTCCTTCTTCCTTCTTTCTCACTTTCTTCTCTCTCTCTCTCTCATCCCCATTATCAAGGTTTTTCTTTTCTCTTCCTTCCTTACTTTTCTATTATCCTTCTTATTTTTTTTATGTTTTATTCTTTTCTTTTCTTTTTACTTTCATTATCCATATTTTCTTTTTTTTTCTTTTAATTGGTATTAGAAATTTAATTGAGTCATTATTTCTCATTATATGCTTGTGGATTGTTGCAAAATTGTTTGGCAATTATATATTACTTTTTTTTTAAAAAAGGGTTGCTTGCATGTTCAATTTATTATTTTCAATAGTTTATTCATCATGCATGCTATGTGTTTGTGGAAAAGCCCATATGGCATTATGCATTTTTTGTACGTTATTCTATTCTACTATTCAATGCTTGCTTTTCATAAATTTCCTTTACTATTTTATTAATTGAATTTAATTGTCAATACAAACGTGATGGCTAGTTTGTTACGAGTGATAATATATTTAACAAATTAAATGCTTGATCTATGCTACTCATGCCTTTGCCTGCATGCCAATAAATACCTTGCATTTAATTACCTTCACATGCACTGCTATATTTCCATTGATGAACTTTTCACAGGTAGTCATGACCATGTGTTAACGAAATCCTTCTTTACTGTGCATTGTTATCACTTGTACCACCCTTTTCCTTGCTCTATCCCTTTAATTTCAAAGTTAATTTCTTTTTCCCTTTTCAGGATGGCCACCAAGAAAGGTAAAGAGAAAGCTACTCCTAAATCACCAGCAAGAAGAGGAACAAAAAGAGCATTAGTGGCAGAACCCTCTTTAACTGCAGTAAAGCCCTCAACAAAGAGAATTAAGTGGATTATAAAGGTTGATGAAAAAGAGAAAGCCTTCCCAGCAAAGGACACTGCGCGA
This sequence comes from Arachis ipaensis, assembly GCF_059453495.1. NCBI lineage: Eukaryota > Viridiplantae > Streptophyta > Magnoliopsida > Fabales > Fabaceae > Arachis > Arachis ipaensis. The sequence goes on from NC_142436.1 coordinate 112,652,409, forward strand.
TCTCCCAATCGCTATTATGAGCAGATGTTCCCTATCCTGGCAGAACGGAGCTACAACAACGAATACCTTCTTATCCTCCCGCCCAATATTTCTACCTTTGTTGAGCCGCAAATTGCCCGAAGACAATGGGGTTTCCTACAGAGACAGCCAAGGCAGGTTAATCTTTCTTGGGTAGTTGAGTTCTACTCTAATTTCCACCTGTCAACCCTGCAGTCTGTCTATGTCCGTCAGAAGCAAGTCCCCATTACGGAAGAAGCCATTCAACAAGCTCTAGATCTTCCCCCTGCTCTAGAAGGATTGGACGCCTTTCAAGATGTCGCACTCAAGTGCCAGATGTACCAATTTGATTGGGACGCTGTTCTTAGAGCTATCGCACAACCTAGCAACCGATGGATCTATGGATACCATCGTTCCCGCCCTAAGAGAATATCGGCTTCAGCACTTACCTTGGAGGCTCGCGTATGGGCACAGATCATGTCCCATTACGTCTTTCCGAGCACTCACGAGTCCTCCTTCACTGCAGACATGGCCGTTCTACTATGGTGCATCTTTACAGACCAGCCTCTGAACCTACCAAGAGACATCCGGAATGCCATGGGACACGTACAGATTGCGGGCAACTTACCTTTTCCCACCTTGGTCTTAGATCTCGTCTCAGCAGCCGGAGTCTCCTATAGAGCTGGGAACACCAAAGCCATGCTTCCACGGGATCAGTACGTCCCTAACGGGAAATATATTAGACTCCCAGCAGCCACTACTATCCAGCCTACTGAACCAGCTGAGGAAATTCCTCATTCAGCACCACAAGCACCTACAACAAACCAAATGCTCCATTAGATACTCGAAAGGTTGGATCGGCAACTAAAATGAGAGAGCGCCATAACAAGCGCCGATTCACATACCTCAAGGAGCTGATTATGGGAAAATTCAAGGACTCAGACACCCCGGACTCCACTTCCTTTACCAGCACAGGGAGCCATGACAGTTCCGACTGTGGAGATACTGCTACCAGCCCACCCTTGTTCCTGACAGATGGCACCGAGGACGGTGCAAAGCCTTAAGTGTGGGGAGGTCGGTCAGTACCTGACTTCCGGAGGTAATTTCTCTTCCCTAACACCAATAAATTAGGATATTTAGTTAGTTTTACTTTTGTAGAATAGGATAAATTGCACAGTAATAGGTTAGTTGCATGCATGTTCTACTTGATTGAAAAGACAATAAGTTTCTTCTAAAACCCTATCTTTAGAACAAAATTCCACTAATTTTAATCAAAACTCTTATGTTAAATTTGCTTGAAGTTGTATTTGGAACATGGTTTTTGAGCTAAAGAACACACAACCTGTGAGATTTGAGCCTTTATGCATGGTTACATTATTTAACCATAATTATTTTATTCTTGTGTGTTTACTTCTCCATGATTGTAATCTATATTTTGTTTCATCCTATATGTCCAATGCTTATTATATTTATATGCTTGCATATGATTGAGGCCATATATTTGCTCGAGCTCACTTATCCAAATTAAGCCTACCCTTTCAATTACCTTTGTTAGCCACTTTGAGCCTTTAAATCCCATTTGTTCTGTATTTTACCACACTACTAGCCTTAAGCGAAAAAATAATTATATATCCCCAACTGAATCTGTGGTTAGCTTAAGATAGAATTGTGTGTGATAATTAAGTATGGGAAATTGCGGGAATAAAAGATAATAAGGGAATGTGTCATGATAATATAATGGGAATTTGGGTACCTACTCATGTGAAACTATAAAAATTAAAAATCTATATGCATTGATAAGCTATGTTATTTTTATGTTTAAGTTAAAAAAAAATCCAAAAATATTTAATAAATAAATAAGGAGACAAAATTATCCCAATGCTAAGTTTAAATTCAGGGATCAATGCATATATGATAAAATTAAAATAAAAGTTGATGCATGAGTATGGAATGTGAAAGAGAAATTTTGGGTGGCTTGGTGTGAAATTTAAGTTATATAGAATATATATATGTTGGGTTGAAGCTTGGGTTAATTAAAGATTCAATTTGTAAGCTTACTTAGTCATATATGTATCCTTACCCTTACCTTGGCCCCATTACAACCTTGAAAAGACCTCATGATGTTTGCATTGGTATATTAATATTGTTGATTGGTTAGGTGAAGAACAAAAATTAGAAAGCATGATTAGAGAAGGATAGAGTGATTGCCTTATACACTAGAGAGATTAGAGCATACATACATCATCAGTGAGGGTTCAATGCTTAAATTCTATGTTCCCTGCTTTCATGAGCTACCTTCTTGCATTTTTATGTTTATGTTAAAAAAAATCCAAAAATATTTAATAAATAAATAAGGAGACAAAATTACCCCAATGCTAAGTTTAAATTCAGGGATCAATGCATATATGATAAAATTAAAATAAAAGTTGATGCATGAGTATGGAATGTGAAAGAGAAATTTTGGGTGGCTTGGTGTGAAATTTAAGTTATATAGAATATATATATGTTGGGTTGAAGCTTGGGTTAATTAAAGATTCAATTTGTAAGCTTACTTAGTCATATATATATCCTTACCCTTACCTTGGCCCCATTACAACCTTGAAAAGACCTCATGATGTTTGCATTGGTATATTAATATTGTTGATTGGTTAGGTGAAGAACAAAAATTAGAAAGCATGATTAGAGAAGGATAGAGTGATTGCCCTATACACTAGAGAGATTAGAGCATACATACATCATCAGTGAGGGTTCAATGCTTAAATTCTATGTTCCCTGCTTTCATGAGCTACCTTCTTACATTTTTATCTGTTCTAACTGTATAAGAATTGAATTAGTGGAGTTTGAGTTGTGATTGTCTTGAAGAGCCTATTTACTTTTGATCAAGTAGACAAGAATCATATAGTTGCATTCATAATATAGGTTGCGTTGCATTGCATGAGTTTTACATGTTCTTACTCATTTATTTTATCTCCTTCAAATAAGCATGAGGACATGCTAATGTTTAAGTGTGGGGAGGTTGATAAACCACTATTTTATGGTTTATATTGTGTTTAATTGTATGGTTTTATCAATTCTTTATCCACTTATTCATATGATTAGCATGCATTTAAAATTCTTTCCTAAAATTATTCCATGATTGAAAATTTGCTTCCTAGGGATTTTTAATTATGTATTTTAATTCTCCTTTATTCCATTCGATGCCGTGATCTGTGTGTTAAGTGTTTCAGGCTTCACAGGGTATGAATGACTTGGAGATTGGAAAGGAAGCTTGCAAAAGTAGAAGGAACACAAGAAATGGAGGAGATGACCAGCGAGAAGTGACGCGGACGCATGGCTCACGCGATCGCGCGACATAGAGAAAATCGTAGTGACGCGGACGCATAGCTCACGCGACCGCGCGGATCGGAATTGCACAAGTCATGCGGAGGTGTGGACGACGCACACGCGTGGCAAGGCAAAACGCTGGATGACGCGTCCGCATGAATGACGCGATCGCGTGACACGCGCGATCTGCAGAATTCGCTGGGGGCAATTTTAGGCCTTGTTTTGACCCAGTTTTTGGCCCAGAAAAGTAAACTAGAGCCAGGGAACATGCAGAAACGAAAGAGAACATTCATTACAGACAATTCTCAGTTTTAGATCTAGTTTTTTACTCCTCCTCTAGGTTTTCTCTCTACACATTCATAGTTCTTAGGATTTTACTTTTATTGCTTTTCGCATTGGGATATTGAGAAGAGTTATTACCTCAGCAAGACTTCGTCATTCTCGTTTGTTTTCTTTACCTGTCTCTTACTCTTCCATGTCCTTTGTTTACTCAGAATTATTATTGGATTATTTTTAGAATTTATTAATACAAGAACTATTTTTATTTCTAATTGATCCCTTTGATTATTATTTATCATGTCTTTCTATAATTCCCTTTCCTATGTTATGAATTCTACATTTACAATGAGCGAGTAGTTCCATAACTTGGATGGGAGTTGATTGAAAGGAAGACCTTGAGTTGGAATGCTTAAAAGAAAAATTGTAATTGGGTTTATTGTTGGATTTCCCTCTAGTCACTGACACCAATCCTTTTCAATTGAGTGGATTGAAATTTGTGAATAGAAATAGCTTTCCAACTTGCTTGACTTTCCCTTACCTAGTAAGGGATAACTAAACAGAACAACCCTCAATTATCAATTAATCTTGAGAATAATCCAACAAGAATAGGGCTTCCAACTAATCTACTCCCAGTCAAGGTTTTTATTTAAATTACATAAATTTTCCAATTTAATTTCCTGTTATTCAACTCAAACCATTTTTGAAAACATCTAATTAATAAAATAGCACATCTCTCTACAACTCGTTGGGAGACGACCTGGGATTCATACTCCCAGTATTTTAATTTAAATTTTGTGACAACCCTTCTAAATTGATAAGCGGATTTCTGGTTGGTTAAGAACTGTACTTGCAATGTATTTCTTATAATAATTTCTTAACTCGCCAATTTCCGCCACATCAAAGACACTAAAAAAGCTAATAAAAATATGGAAGCACAATTGAATTAGACAAGACAGCAGTTATCAAAGCAAATAACAGAAGAGTGCCAGGCAGTTCAATTAAGAAGTGGGAAAACATTAAATACCTCACTTCATAGTAGTAGAAAGCCAAGAAAAGAACAACTGACAGAGGATGAGCAAAATATTATACAAAATCCCTCTGAGGACAGTAAGAGCCCAGAGAGGAACAACTCTGGCATTCAAACGCCAGAAAAGGATGCAAAGTTGGCGTTAAACGCCCAACCCACGCACAGTTCTGGCATTCAAACGCCAGAAACAGGTAGGGAGTTGGCGTCAAATGCCCAATGGAAGCTCAATTCTGGCGTTCAAACGCCAGAAACAAGTAAGGAGTTGGTGTCCAATTCCAATCCAGCTTTTAACCCTGGCATTCAAATGCTAGTGAGGGATCAAACACACACAAATGCTGATAACAACCCCTCTAAAAAGGCTTCTCCAACCACCTCTGTAGGAAATAAACCTGCAGCAACTAAGGTTGAGGAATACAAAGCCAAGATGTCTTATCCTCAAAAACTCCACAAAGAGGAGCAGGATAAGCAATTTGCCCGCTTTGCAGACTATCTCAGGACTCTTGAAATAAAGATTCCGTTTGCAGAATCACTTGAGCAAATACCCTCTTATGTCAAGTACATGAAAGAGATCTTGAGTCATAAGAAGGATTGGAGAGAAACTGAAAGAGTTCTCCTCACTGAAAAATGTAGTGCAGTCATTCTAAAAAGCTTCCCAGAAAAGCTTAAAGATCCCGGGAGCTTTATGATACCATGCACATTAGAGGGTAATTGCACCAAGACAGCTTTATGTGATCTTAGGGCAAGCATCAACCTAATACTTGCATCCACTATTAGAAAGCTTGGTTTAACTGAAGAAGTCAAACCAACCCGGATATATCTCCAACTTGCTGATGGCTCCATTAAATAACCATCAGGCGTGATTGAAGACATGATTGTCAGGGTTGGGCCATTCGCCTTTCCCACTGACTTTGTAGTGCTGGAAATGGAGGAGCACAGGAGTGCTACTCTCATTCTAGGAAGACCTTTCCTAGTAAATGGACGAACTCTCATTGACGTCCAAAAGGGGGAAGTAACCCTGAGGGTCAATGAGGATGAGTTCAAGTTAAATGCTATCAAAGCCATGCAGCATCTGATGCCAGGGCATTTTGGCCAATTTCACTGACCTTTTCTTTACTGTTTTTAAGGTAGTTTCATGCATTTTCTTAGAAAATAAGCTAGTTTTGGGTAGATATTCACTTACATCTTGATTCAAGCATACATTGTGCACTTTACATGATTTCATAAGAATTTTGCATGAATTATATGACAAATTAGAGGATGCATGTCTCATGATTTGGATTAGAACTTTGATGCACTTTATTGCTTGATTTCAGGACAAAGGAAGCAAGGAAGAACCACGTTAGCAGCCACATTAGTCTAACTAACGTGACCACTAACGTGGAATGGGAGCTAGCTTGCAACGTTAATGAGAAAAGTAATCGCCAATAATGCCCTCGAAGCCATCATAACCCACGTTAAGAGTCATGTTAACTAAGTTAACGTGAACTCTAACGTGGAAGAAAGTAAATGGAGCCAACTTTAGTGACACTTACCTTTGTCACTAACATTGGACCAAGCTCATAAGTGGCCACGTTAAGAGCCACGTTAACTTAGTTAACGTGGACTCTAACGTTAAGAAGCAAAAGAGAAGCCAATGTTAGTGACATTCACCTTTGTCACTAACGTTGGCCAAGCCTCCATAAGCCACGTTAACTCCCACGTTAACTTAATTAACATGGAAGCAAACGTGGAGAGAGCAATTGATAGCCAACGTTAGTGACACTTACAGTGTCACTAACGTTGGGGTGAACCACCAAGAGCCACCATGAGCAACGTTAACTCCCACGTTAACTTAGTTAACGTGGAAGCTAACGTGGATAAAGAGATGATGAGCTAACGTTAGTGACACTCACCTTTGTCACTAATGTTGGAGATGGCTAGCATGACTACGTTAGAAGCCACGTTAACTTAGTTAACGTGGACTCTAACGTGGGAAATAGGGGCACATTGGAACGTTAGTGACAAAGGTAAGTGTCACTAATGTTCTCGAAGGGTTGGCATTACTACGTTAGAAGCCACGTTAACCTAGTTAACGTGGACGCTAACGTAGGGACAAGGGAGGACTCTCCACGTTATTGGGAAAGGTAAGTCCCAATAACGTGTGCGAAGGACCAAGAGGCAAAGTTAGTGGTCACGTTAGTGCCACTAACGTTGAAGTCAACGTGATCATATTTGGGTTAGGAACGTTAGTGAAAAAGGTGATTGTCACTAACGTTCTCGAACCCACACTTTCACTTAACGTTGACACCACTAACATCCTGAGTCAAAGTCCCTGCCTACTTCACCTTTTCTCTCTGCAAGCAAAGCTAAGCCCAATGAAAAGGATAACTGCTTCAAACTCAAGATTCAGAGGCCCATACCCAAGACTTCAAGAGCCAACTAGAAGATCGGAAGAGTAGTATATATAGGAGTAGCTTTGAATTAGTTTGAGGGTTGGAAACTTTAGGGAGCCTTTGGCATAGAACTACTCTCTGTATTTTACTTTCTCTGCACTTCTAGTTTTACTTTCATCATGTATTCTCCATCTTTGTTTTCATCTTCTAGAGCTATGAACAACTAAACCCCTTTCATTGGGTTAGGGAGCTCTGTTGTAATTTGATGGATCAATATTAGTTTTCATTCTCCTTCTTCTATCTTTTCTCTTGATTTTACTTGAAAGCTTTCGATCTTCATCCAATTGGGTAGTTATCTTGGAAAAGAAGCTATTCATACTTGGATCTCTTCTGAACCTTGAAAGAGGAATGAAGAGATCATGCTAGAAATGCTTTCTCATGATGGACTAAATTGGGTTTGGATGGATATGTGGCTATAATCCTACCAACACCTGATTTGGGAAATGCATGTGGTATAATCAGTGACCATACTTCATCTCTTCTCATGAGCAATTGACCAAGGAATTGGCTATTGATCAAGATTTGAGAGATTGAATTACCAAGAAATTGGAATTCGATCACTTAAGATTGCCAAGGAGATCAATGAATGCATTGATTGAGGAAGAGATGAAAATGAACTTGATCCGGAGAATGCAACATCTCCTGAGCCCAATGAACTCCCATTTCTGATCTTACCCATTCTCTTTAATTTCTGCCATTTACTTTTATGAGCAATTACCCCATTCCCATTTAAGATTCTGCAATTTACTTTCCGCTATTTACATTCAGCTCTTTATTTCTAGCATTTACTTTTCCTGTTATTTACTTTCCCGCCATCTAATTTTCTGTAAATCTCAAATCAAATTCTGGTTCGCTCAACTAGAAAATTCCTCTAATTAAAGTTGCTTGATCAATCAATCTCTGTGGGATTCGACCTCACTCTATTGTGAGTTTTTACTTGACGACAAATTCGGTACACTTGCCGAAGGAAAATTGTTGAGAGACAAGTTTTTGTGCGTATCAAGTTTATGGCGCCGTTGCCGGGGATTGATTTTGTATCAACAATGATTAAGTTGGAGGATCACTAGATTGAGCATTTGTTATTCTGTTGATTTAAATTTCTGTTTGAGCACTTTACTTTCGGTTTCAGTTGTTTTGTATTCCCATCCCTTTAACCCCTTTATTTCAGTTGTTTACACTCTGTTTCACTCACCCACTAACTGTTTGATATATTGCATCACTCACACTAACAACATTTTTTTAGAATAGTTTCTGGATCTATTTCCTTGCTTGTGCCTTGTTGGTTGTATGACAGGGAGAAGAAGCGGGGCTTCAACTTTATTTGATTCTGAACCTGAGAGGACCTTCCTTAGATTAAGGAGGGAAGCAAGAGGAAAGAGAGTAGTTGGTGCTGAGGAAGAGGAAGAATATTTTGAACCAAAAATGGATGAAAACATGGAGAACCATCATGAAGAAGAGGCTCACAACCATGGCAGAGAGGGTCTAGCAAATCATGCTGGGCAAGAGAGAAGAGTTCTGGGTTCTTACATGAACCCAAACCCAGGAAATTGTGGAAGTAGCATCCAAAAGCTAACCATACATGCCAACAACTTTGAACTAAAGCCACAACTCATCACTCTTGTTCAGAATAATTGTTCATTCGGAGGGAGTGTCCAAGAAGACCCCAATCATCACCTAACCACATTTATGAGGATATGCGATACTGTGAAGTCTAATGGTATTCATCCTGACACCTATAGACTACTTCTGTTCCCTTTTTCACTCAAGGACAAGGCATCTAAATGGCTGGAGTCCTTCCCAAAGGAGAGTTTAGCAACCTGGGAAGATATGATAAACAAATTCTTGGCAAGATTCTATCCTCCTCAACGGATTAACAGGCTGAGAGCTGAGGTACAAACATTCAGGCAGCAGGATGGTGAGACTCTATATGAAGCATGGGAGAGGTTTAAGGACCTAACAAGGAGGTGTCCACCAGATATGTTCAATGAATGGGTGCAGCTACACATTTTCTATGAAGGCCTTTCCTATGAATCAAAGAAGGCAGTAGACCACTCATCCGGGGGATCTCTGAACAAGAAGAAGACCGTTAAGGAGGCCATAGATGTCATTGAAACTGTAGCAGAGAATGACTACTTCTATGCCTCCGAAAGAGGGAACACTAGAGGGGTGATGGAGCTAAACAATGTTGATGCACTGCTGGCCCAAAACAAGCTCATAACCAAGCAGTTGGTTGACCTCACCAAGAAGATAGAGAGGAACCAAGTAGCAGCAATCACCACCTCATCAACGACCCAAGAAGAAGTGAATGAAGAAGCAGAGGGTAGTCAGGAGTAAGCCAACTACATTGGGAATTCACCTAGGCAAAACCATGATCCATACTCCAAAACCTACAACCCTGGATGGAGAAACCACCAAAACTTTGGGTGGGGAAATCAACAAGACCAAGGCATAGATCAAAGACGTCCAAATCCCAATAACTTAGCTCACCAACATGCCACACCTAGACCATATCAGTATCCACATAACCACCCCTTTCAACACTTCTACCAAAGCCAAACTAACCTTTCTCATCCATCCAACCCCAACCCACCATCATCTGATGACAGACTCTCAAGGATTGAGAACCTACTTGAAGGTATATGCAAAGAGATTCAAGACAGTAAAGCGTTCTGAGAAGAAGTGATGTCTAATATGCAGAATCAGGATACTGCCATCAAGAAACTTGAGACACAAATTGGCTACCTATTCAAGCAAATTCCCAGCCACAACCTTCGCAGCAATACTAACTCAACCCAAAGGGAGGAGTGTCAGGCTATCATCCTTCGGAGTGGGAAAGAACTGAAGGAAACCCCCAGAAACCACAAGAAAAGGACTCAAATGAAAAGGAAGAAGAGCAGGATGGAGCTCGAGTTCCCACTTTGAGTTCACAAAAAGGGGAAGGAGTGCTGAAGCCAGACGTCCCAAGAGTCCCATACCCTCAGCAATTAAAGAAGAAGGGGGATGACAGCCAGTTCTTGAGATTTTTGGAAATCTTCAAGAAACTATAAATCAACATACCTTTTGCTGAAGCAATAGAGCAAATGCCCCTCTACGCCAAGTTTTTAAAGGAGCTAATGACTAAGAAGAGAAGCTGGAAGAACAGCGAGACTGTGATACTAACCGAAGAATGTAGTGCTATCATTCAGCATAAACTACCCCAGAAATTGAAGGATCTGGGGAGCTTTCAGATCCCTTGTATCATAGGGGAAATCACAGTGGAAAAGGCTCTATGTGACTTAGGAGCCAGCATAAATTTGATGTCATTAGCCATGATGAGAAAAATGAAGATTGAAGAGGCTAAACTAACAAAGATGGCCCTACAACTGGCAGACAGATCGTTCAAGTTCCCTCATGGCATAGTAGAAGATTTGCTGGTGAAAGTGGGAGATTTCATCTTCCCAGCAGATTTTGTAGTGCTGGACATGCTGGAGGAAGCCAAGACTTCCATCATCCTGGGAAGGCCGTTCTTGGCCACTGCTGGAGCTGTCATTGATGTCCAAAAAGGTGATCTCACCCTGAGAGTGCACAATGAAAGGATGACATTCAATGTATTCAAGGCCATGAGTTACCCACCAGAACAATTGGGGGAATGTATGAGGATGGACTCACTTGAAGAAGAAGTGCAGGAGAGTTTTGAAGAAGAAGAGCCTGAAAGGTTAATAGAGAAGGAGTATACATCGAGTGAAGAGGTTGCAACAACAGAGATTCGCATACAAGGTGCACTAGAGGAAGAGAATGAAAAGATAGAGGCACCCAAACTTGAGCTCAAAGCACTGCCACCCACTCTCAAATATGCATACCTAGGAAAGAATGAAAGCTACCCGGTCATCATAAACTCATCCCTCAGTCAAGATCAAGAGGATGAACTACTGCAAGTATTGCGGAAGCATAAGGATGCCATTAGATGGACCCTTGCTGACTTGAAGGGAATCAGTTCAGCCATATGCATACATAAGATACTGTTGGAAGATGATGCCAAACCATCCATTCAATCTCAAAGAAGGCTGAACCCAATCATGAAGGAAGTGGTACAGAAAGAAGTTATGAAGCTATGGCAGGGAGGAGTAATCTATCTGATTTCAGACAGCCCCTGGGTCATCCCCGTGCATGTCGTGCCCAAAAAGGGAGGAATCACTGTAGTTCCCAATGAGAAGAACGAACTAATTCCTACAAGGACCGTCACAGGATGGCGGATGTGCATAGACTATCGGAAACTCAATGAGGCTACACGAAAGGACCGTTTCCCCCTCCCATTTATGGATCAGATGTTGGAAAGACTCGCAGGACACGCATATTACTGTTTTCTTGATGGTTATTTAGGATATAACCAAACAGTGGTTGATCCCAGAGACCAAGAGAAAACTTCATTTACTTGTCCATATGGAATGTTTGCCTACAGGCGCATGCCATTTGGTATATGTAATGCACCTGCGACTTTCCAACGCTGCATGCTTTCTATCTTCTCAGATATGATAGAGAAATTCATTGAAGTTTTTATGGATGATTTCTCGGTATTCGAAGATTCCTTTACTAGCTGCCTGAGTCACCTTGCCTTAGTATTGAAAAGGTGCCAAGAGACCAATCTGGTCTTGAACTGGGAGAAATGTCACTTTATGGTGACAGGAGGAATAGTCCTTGGCCATAAGGTTTCTAACCAAGGCATTATAGTGGACAGGGCTAAAGTGGAACTTATTGAATAACTTCCTCCACCCAGTGATGTCAAGGCAATTAGAAGTTTTTTAGGGCATGCTGGCTTTTACAGAAGGTTTATTAAAGATTTTTCAAAAATAGCTAAGCCCTTGAGCAATCTCCTTATATCAGATACACCATTTATCTTCGATGAAACATGTATGTTAGCATTCGAGCATTTGAAAGAAAGATTGTCATCTGCCCCTATCATTTCCCCACCTGATTGGAACTTACCCTTTGAATTGATGTGTGATGCATCTGATTTTGCAGTTGGGGCAGTGTCAGGATAGAGGAAAGATAACTTAGTCCATGTGATATACTATGCTAGCAAAGTCCTCAATGATACTCAAAGAAATTATACCACTACTGAAAAGGAGTTGCTAGCAAAAGTTTTTGCATTTGACAAGTTTAGATCGTACTTCATCGGTGCTAAAGTGATTGTTTTCACAGATCACACAGCACTTAAATACTTGTTTGCCAAGCAAGAATCAAAACCAAGACTAATAAGATGGATCTTATTGTTGCAGGAATTCAATATTGAAATCAAAGACAAGAAAGGAGTAGAGAACAAGGTAGCAGATCATCTATCCAGAATCCCTCATGAGGAAAGTGGAACACATGATACAAGTGTGAACGAGCTCTTCCCTGATGAGCAGCTGATGACAGTTCACAAAGCACCATGGTTCGCAGACATTGCCAACTTCAAGGCAACTGGGGCCTTACCTCCAGAGATCAATAAACATCAAAAAAGGAAGCTCATGAATGATGCAAAATACTTTGTTTGGGATGAGCCATATCTCTTCAAGAAGTGTTCAGATGGAATCCTTAGAAGATGTGTTTTAGAAGAAGAAGGACAAGAGGTCCTATGGAATTTCCACGGCTCATGCTATAGAGGCCACTTTGGAGGGGACAGAACTGCAGCAAAGGTGTTACAAAGCGGATTATTTTGGCCCACCCTTTTCAAGGATTCCAACGAACTAGTAAAGAGCTGCAATGAATGCCAAAGATCTGGAAACTTGCCCAAAAGAAATGAGATGCCACAAAATTTCATCTTGGAACTGGAACTGTTTGATGTATGGGGAATCAATTTCATGGGACCATTCCCAACCTCATATTCAAACAAGTACATCTTGGTAGCAGTGGATTACATTTCCAAGTGGGTAGAGGCTATTGCAACCCCAATGAATGATAACAAGGTGGTCATGAACTTCCTCAGGAAGAATATCTTTAGCCGATTTGGAGTCCCACGAGCACTCATCAGTGATGGAGGGAGCCATTTTTGTAACAGACCACTAGAAGCTCTTCTCCTACGATATGGGATAAAACACAAGGTGGTCACGCCTTACCATCCCCAAACAAGTGGGCAAACGGAGATATCCAACAGAGAGCTAAAGAGGATTTCTAGAAAAGACTGTAGGTGCATCAAGAAAGGATTGGTCAAAGAAGCTGGATGATGCTCTTTGGGCATACAGAACAGCATTCAAAACTCCACTTGGAATGTCCCCATATCAACTGGTGTATGGAAAAGCTTGTCATTTACCACTGGAGCTAGAACACAAAGCTCTTTGGGCTCTCAAGATACTAAATTTTGACAGCATTGCTGCTGGTGCAAAGAGGATCCTGCAACTGTAAGAGATGGAGGAATTTAGATCTCAAGCCTATGAAAATACCAAGATTTATAAAGAAAAGGCGAAGAGAAGACATGACCTGCATCTGGCACCAAGGAGTTTTGAAAAGGGACAACAAGTACTCCTTTACAACTCCAAATTGAGACTGTTCCCTGGCAAACTCAAGTCAAGGTGGTCAGGACCCTTCCTTGTCACAAAGGTCTCGCCATATGCTCACATAGAAATCATGGATGAAGGTTCAGAGAGGACGTTCACTGTGAACGGACAAAGACTCAAACATTATATGGGCAACATGGGGGAAAACCCCAGAGTAAAGTATCATCTCAAGTAATTGAGGAATCATCGAGCTAGCGACGATAAAAGAGCGCTCTGTTGGGAGGCAACCCAACCTCAGGTAGTTTCTTTTTCATCTTTATTTCAATAAAGGTCACAAGTTGTTTCCCATGTATTGCGAGGAGCTAAGTTTGGTGTTCCACACCAAAACAATCCAAGAGTGAAAGTGTAATTCTAAGTTTAGTGTTCCACCAAAGGATCTTAGTTAGAATCACACTCCACTCCCAAAGCACATTGCTAGCTCCAACCAATCAAGGGAAACCACTTAGATGTAGTTAGACTTTAGTTAATAATTGTTTTGTTCATAACAAGATATGAGGTTCTCTGCATATATGCAAGGTTTTGTACTGGGCAAAGAACTAAGTTTGGTGTTCACACACCAAATTAAGTTCAGAAGTCACAAGCATACATGCAAGCTAACTATTTCTCAAGTGCTTTAGGAACAAGCAACTTCCAATAACTTTGCAGGAATCTTATGAGAAAATGGTGCACCTTCACCCAAGGAAGTGAAGTAGCAAAGACTAGGATGATGACAAAAAGAGGGCAACTAGAAACCATCACCCGAGGGTTGTATTGTTTCTTAATTCCATGTACTTAGAATTTTGAAAGTTGGAAGTCCAAATGCACTTTTGATTAATAGTTACTCGTTAGTTGGAACCCTTTCAAATTCTGTCTTTTAAGTTTTTCGTTGATTAGGGCTGTGTTTGCTAGTCTGAATGTCATTACTGCATCATTTCTTACTTACTTGTATGCTTGTCCTTGTGAATCAAATGAAAAAGAGAATGACTGTTTTATAAAAGACCAGAGTGGAGTTCATACTATGGAGTAAGTCCCTAAGTTTGTGGTGTAGTCATAAGTTAGCTAAGTTGGTTCACCAACAAGGTGGAAAGACAACTATCTGTCCTAAATCATATGCTTTGAACACACCCCATGAGACTAGCTAAATAACAAGATCCTAATAAGAAAAAGGAAAAGAAACAATTAAAGTGAAGAATAAAAGAAAAATAGCAAGAATAGAGGCTGGGCACCAAGGGTTTGAGTTTTGAGGGATGTGTCTGTGGTGTTCTTGTACCAAGGATCTGCTTGGATTACTAAGCTCTCAGGGGTGCTTTATCACCTGGTAACTTGGGTTAACTAACCTGGGATTATCAGTTGAAAGTCCACTATCAAGAGCAATCTTTGCTACAGAACATTTAGTAGCCAAAGAGGTGCTAGACACCAAGACCTCAAGGAAAGAAAATAAACAAACCATGTGCCTGTAGTGTGTATGTATGGGGGAGAGACTTGAGGAAGTAAGTCCTTAGGGGTGTTTCAACACCAAGCACCTTAAACCAAATGGTTCGGAAGTGTTGGCTGAAAGCTTATTTTAAAGAGTTGCCCCCTTACAGAGCACTTAGCCTAAGAACACAAATAAGCCCTGAATTGACAAGAAACAAAAGGGATCAATGAATAAAAGTCTCATGGGATGCAAGCAAAGTGAGTATTCTAGGACATGATAAAGGTCTGAAAGCCAGTGAAGGAATGAACCTAAGTTGCTATGCATGAAACCACCATAAAACCAGGGACATGACTTCCACAAGAATGACTCATTTTCTCTTTGCATTCCATTCATCATTCTCTTGTTCCAGTACTTGCTTAAGGACAAGCAAGCTTTAAGTTTGGTGTTGTGATGCCAGGGGATTTTGGCTAGTTTCACTAACCTTTTCTTTACTATTTTTAAGGTAGTTTCATGCATTTTCTTAGAAAATAAGCTAGTTTTGGGTAGATATTCACTTACATCTTGATTCAAGCATACATTGTGCACTTTACATGATTTCATAAGAATTTTGCATGAATTATATGACAAATTAGAGGATGCATGTCTCATGATTTGGATTAGAACTTTGATGCACTTTATTGCTTGATTTTAGGACAAAAGAAGCAAGGAAGAACCACGTTAGCAGCCATATTAGTCTAACTAACGTGACCACTAACGTGGAATGGGAGCTAGCTTGCAACGTTAATGAGAAAATTAATCGCCAATAACGCCCTCGAAGCCATCATAACCCACGTTAAGAGTCACGTTTTAACGTGAACTCTAATGTGGAAGAAAGAAAATGGAGCCAACGTTAGTGACACTTACCTTTGTCACTAATGTTGGACCAAGCTCATAAGTGGCCACGTTAAGAGCCACGTTAACTTAGTTAACGTGGACTCTAACGTTAAGAAGCAAAAGAGAAGCCAACGTTAGTGATATTCACCTTTGTCACTAACGTTGGCCAAGCCTCCATAAGCCACGTTAACTCCCACGTTAACTTAGTTAACGTGGAAGCTAACGTGGAGAGAGCAATTGATAGCCAACGTTAGTGACACTTACCTTTGTCACTAACGTTGGGGTGAACCACCAAGAGCCACCATGAGCAACGTTAACTCCCACGTTAACTTAGTTAACGTGGAAGCTAACGTGGATAAAGAGATGATGAGCCAACGTTAGTGACACTCACCTTTGTCACTAACGTTGGAGATGGCTAGCATGACTACGTTAGAAGCCACATTAACTTAGTTAACGTGGACTCTAACGTGGGAAATAGGGGCACATTGGAACGTTAGTGACAAAGGTAAGTGTCACTAACATTCTTGAAGGGTTGGCATTACTATGTTAGAAGCCACGTTAACCTAGTTAACGTGGACGCTAACGTAGGGACAAGGGAGGACTCTCCACGTTATTGGGAAAGGTAAGTCCCAATAACGTGTGCGAAGGACCAAGAGGCAAAGTTAGTGGTCACGTTAGTACCACTAACGTTGAAGTCAACGTGATCATATTTGGGTTAGGAACGTTAGTGAAAAAGGTGATTGTCACTAACGTTCTCGAACCCACACTTTCACTTAACGTTGACACCACTAACGTCTTGAGTCAATGTCCCTGCCTACTTCACCTTTTCTCTCTGCAAGAAAAGATAAGCCCAATGAAAAGGATAACTGCTTCAAACTCAAGATTCAGAGGCCCATACCCAAGACTTGAAGAGCCAACTAAAAGATCGTAAGAGTAGTATATATAGGAGTAGCTTTGAATTAGGTTGAGGGTTGGAAACTTTAGGGAGCCTTTGGCATAGAACTACTCTCTGTATTTTACTTTCTCTGCACTTCTAGTTTTACTTTCATCATGTATTCTCCATCTTTGTTTTCATCTTCCAGAGCTATGAACAACTAAACCCCTTTCATTGGGTTAGGGAGTTCTGTTGTAATTTGATGGATCAATATTAGTTTTCATTCTCCTTCTTCTATCTTTTCTCTTGATTTTACTTGAAAGCTTTCGATCTTCATCCAATTGGGTAGTTATCTTGGAAAAGAAGCTATTCATACTTGGATCTCTTCTGAACCTTGAAAGAGGAATGAAGAGATCATGCTAGAAATGCTTTCTCATGCTGGACCAAATTGGGTTTAGATGGATATGTGACTATAATCCTACCAACACCTGATTCATTGCATTATGCTGGAAAAAGAAGTGGAAGTTCATTAGCTGATTTCTTGTGAGCTTTATAAAATTGCAAACAAGAACTCCAAAGATGCCAGATTGGCTTATCCAAGCTTGGTCTCTCTGTTATGTAAAGATGCTGTGGTAAAAATGGGAGTAGATGAGTATATCCCAGTTGAGCAACCAATCACTAAAAAGTCTATGGAAGGACAACAAGTGTAAGACGACCCCATCAAGAGGAGAGCACAGGAGTTCCTCCCAGAAATCCCTCAAATTGAATACTGGGAGCGCCTATAAGCATCTGTCACCAAGTTGCAAGAAGTTGTGGATCAAATGAAGGAAGAACAGCAAAATCAAAACAGCATGCTCTACAAACTGCTTAGAGAACAAGAAGAGCAAGGGCGTGAACTGAAGGAACTGAAGCGCCAGAAGCTATCTCTTGAAGAGCCAAGCACTCCACAGACTAAAGAGGCATCCACCTCCCAAATTCAAGGTTGTTGAGATCTAATCTTAGCCTTAACTCTGTGATAATTATTCTTATTAGAAATTTACCTTAGAAGTCATATATGAGTAGTAGTAATTAGTATCTCTATTTTGATTTTATCTCCAATTAAGCTATAATTTATTTTTCTCATCATCATCAAACATGAATAAAATAGCAAATTTTTAGAATAAGGAGGCAATATTTTTTCGAGTTTTTAATAAGGAAAATTCTAATTATTTATATGTGGTGGCAATACTTTTTGCCTTCTGAATGAATGCTTGAACAGTGCATGTTTTTTATATTGAATTTTATGAATGTTAAAATCGTTGGCTCCGGAAAGAATGATGAACAAAAGAAATGTTATTGATAATCTGAAAAATCATAAAATTGATTCTTGAAGCAAGAAAAAGCAGTGAATACAAAAGCTTGCGAAAAAAAAAGCAAGCAGAAAAAAAAAGCCAATAGCCCTTAAAACCAAAAGGCAAGGGTAATAAAAAAGGATCCAAGGCTTTAGGCATCAGTGGATAGGAGGGCCTAAAGGAATAAAATCCTGGCCTAAGCGGCTAAACCAAGCTGTCCCTAACCATGTGCTTGTGGCATGCAAGTCCAGTGAAAAGCTTGAGACTGAGTGGTTAAAGTCATGATCCAAAGCAAAAGAGTGTGCTTAAGAACTCTGGACACCTCTAATTGGGGACTTTAGCAAAGCTAAGTCACAATCTGAAAAGGTTCACCCAGTTATGTGTTTGTGGCATTGATGTATCCGGTGGTAATACTGGAAAACAAAGTGCTTAGGGCCACAGCCAAGACTCATAAAGTAGCTGTGTTCAAGAATCAACATACTAACCTAGGAGAATCAATAATACTATATGAATTTTGAGTTCCTATGGATGCCAATCATTCTGAATTTCAAAGGATAAAGTGAGATGCCAAAACTGTTTGGAAGCAAAAAACTACTAGTCCCGCTCATCTAATTAGAATCTGAGCTTCACTTAAAAACTCTGAGATATTATTGCTTCTTGATTTCTTTTTATCCTATTTTATTTGTCTAGTTGCTTAGGGACAAGCAACAGTTTAAGTTTGGTGTTGTGATGAGCGGATATTTTATACGCTTTTTGGGGTTAATTTCATGTAGTTTCTACTATATTTTAGTTAGTTTTTAGTATATTTTTATTAGTTTCTAGGTGATGAGCGGATAATTTATACGCTTTTTGGCATTGTTTTTAGTATGTTTTTAGTATATTTTAGTTAGTTTTTATTATGTTTTTATTAGTTTTTAAATAAAAATCACATTTCTGGACTTTACTATGAGTTTATGTGTTTTTCTGTGATTTCAGGTATTTTCTGGCTGAAATTGAGGGACCTAAGTCAAAAATCTGATTCAGAGGCTGAAAAAGGACTGCAGATGCTATTGGATTCTGACGTCCCTGCACTCGAAGTGGATTTTCTGGAGCTACAGAAGCCTAATTGGCGCGCTCTTAATTGCGTTGGAAAGTAGAAATCCTGGGCTTTCCCGTAATATATAATAGTCCATAATTTACCCGAGATTTGATGGCCCAAACAGGCGTTTCAAGTCAGCTTAAGAATTCTGGCGTCAAAACGCCAGAACTGGCACAAAAGCTGGAGTTAAACGCCCAAACTGGCACAAAAGCTGGCGTTTAACTCCAAGAAAAGTCTCTACACATGAAAGCTTCAAATGTTCAGCCCAAGCACACACCAAGTGGGCCCAAAAGAAGATTTCTGCATTTATTACCTATTTCTGTAACCCTAGGCTACTAGTTTTCTATAAATAGGACCTTTTGCTATTGTATTTTACACACTTGATCATACTTTTGATAGAACTTTTCACGCTTTTGGGAGGCTGGCCTCACGGCCATGCCTAGACCTTGTTCTTATGTATTTTCAACGGTGAAGTTTCTACACACCATAGATTAAGGTGTGGAGCTCTGCTGTTCTTCATGAATTAATGCAAAGTACTACTGTTTTTCTATTCAATTCACGCCTACTTCTTCTCTAAGTTATTCATTCGCACCCAAGAACATGATGAATGTGATGATTATGTGACACTCATCACCATTCTCACCTATGAATGTGTGCCTGACAACCACTTCCGTTCTACATGCAAACAAGCTTGAATGTGTATCTCTTGGGTTTCTAATCTAAGATTAGAACCTTTGTGGTATAGGCTAGAATTATTGGCGGTCATTCCTGAGATTCGGAACGTCTAAACCTTGTCTGTGGTATTCTGAGTAGGATCTGGGAAGGAATGACTGTGACGACCTTCAAACTCGTGAGTGTTGGGCGTGTGACAGACGCAAAAGGATCAATGGATCCTATTCCAACATGATCGAGAACTGACAGATGATTAGCCGTGCGGTGACAGCGTGCGTAGAACATTTTCACTGAGAGGACGGGAAGTAGCCATTGACAACGGTGATGCCCAACATAAAGCTTGCCATGGAAGGGAGTATGAATGATTGGAAGAAGGCATTAGGAAAGCAGAGGTTCAGGAGGAACAAAGCATCTTCATACGCTTATCTGAAATTCCTACCAATGAATTACATAAGTATCTCTATCTCTATCTTTATTTTATGTTTTATTCATCTTTTAATTATCAATCCTCCATAACCATTTGAATCTGCCTGACTGAGATTTACAAGATGACCATAGCTTGCTTCAAGTCGATAGTCTCCGTGGGATCGACCCTTACTCAGGTAAGGTATTACTTGGACGACCCAGTGTACTTGCTGGTTAGTTGTGCGGAATTGTGACAAAGTGTGATTCACGTTTGAGAGCTCCAAGTCTTTGGCGCCATTGTTGATGATCACAATATTGTGCACCAAGTTTTTGGCGCCATTGCCGGGGATTGTTTGAGTTTGGACAACTGACGGTTCATCTTGTTGCTTAGATAGGTAATTTTACTTTTTATTTTCGAAAAATTTTTTAAATACAAAAAAAAATTTTCTATTTTGTTCTTCAGACTTTTTAAGAATCAATTCTAGAGTTTCATGATGATTTGTTGAAGTCTGGTTGGCTGTGAAGCCATGTCTAATCTTATTGGACCGAGGTTTCAACTTATCATCACAAGAGCTTGTTGATTTCTATCAATTTTGCTGTTGTGAGCAATGATCTGCTAAAGCTTGGTTGGCCATTGGCCATGTCTAGTGTTTTGGACCGGAGCTTTCATTGAAAGCTTGGCTGGCTAGTAAGCCATGTCTAATTCCTGGACCGGAGTCTTAGACTAGCATTGCAATGATTCCTAGAACTCTTATTAAAAATTTTGAACCCCTTTATTTTCTTTTCAACTCAATTTTTGAAAAATCACAAAAAAAATTTATAAAACCATAAAAATAAAAAATATTTTATATTTCTTGTTTGAGTCTAGTATCAATTTTTAAGTTTGGTGTCAATTGCATGTTTTTATTCTTCTTGCAATTTTTCGAATATATGCATTATGTTCTTTATTAATCTTCAAGTTGTTCTTGATGATTTCAGTGCTCTGATCTTTAATTTCTCTTATTTTGTGTCTTTTGTTGTTTCTTATATGCATTTTCAAATTGTTATAGTCCTTAGTATACAAACTTCTAAGTTTGGTGTCTTGCATGCATTGTTTATTTGATCTTAGTTGCATTTCTATTGTTTCACATCATTAAAAATTCAAAAAAAAATTCAAAATTGTGTCTTTTCAAGTCAATAACACAGAAAATTGACGATTCAGAACATTCAGCAGAGGAATTACACGGAAAAAGTTGGGCATTCAAAACGCCCAGTCAAGAAGGAAAACTGGCGTTTAAACGCCAGCCAGGGTACCTGACTGGGCGTTTAACTCCGAAATAGGTAGCATGTTGGGCGTTAAACGACAAAATGGATGCCATTCTGGGCGTTTAACGCCAGGATGACATAAGAGGGAAGATTTTGTTTTTAATTCAAATCTTTTTCAAATTTTCATAATTTTTCAAAATCAAATCTTTTTCAAATCATATTGGTATGCGAAATTGTGATCATCAATGGCGCCATCATAATGGTACGCACAATGGTAATCTCAACTCTTTATCACAACTCCGCACAACTAACCAGCAAGTGCACTGGGTCGTCCAAGTAATAAACCTTACGTGAGTAAGGGTCGATCCCACGGAGATTGTCGGTTTGAAGCAAGCTATGGTCACCTTGTAAATCTCAGTCAGGCGGATTCAGATGGTGATGGAGAATTGATAATTAAAAGATAAATAAAACATAAAATAAAGATAGAGATACTTATGTAATTCTTCGGTTGGAATTTCAGATAAGCGTATGAAGATGCTTTGTTCCTCCTGAACCTCTGCTTTCCTATTACCTTCTTCCAATCATTCATACTCCTTTCCATGGCAAGCTTTATGTTGGGCATCACCGTTGTCAATGGCTACTTCCCATCCTCTCAGTGAAAACGTTCCAAATGCACTGTCACCGCACGGCTAATCATCTGTCGGTTCTCGATCATGTCGGAATAGGATCCATTGATCCTTTTGCGTCTGTCACACGCCCCACAATCGCGAGTTTGAAGCTCGTCACAGCCATCCCTTCCCAGATCCTACTCAGAATACCACAGACAAGGTTTAGACGTTCCAGATCTCAGGAATGGCCGCCAATAATTCTAGCCTATACCACGAAGGTTCCAATCTTAGATTAGAAACCCAAGAGATACGCATTCAAGCCATTGCTAGTAGAACAGCGGTGGTTGTCAGGCACATGTTCATAGGTGAGAATGATGATGAGTGTCACGGATCATCACATCCATCAAGTTGAAGAACGAATGAATATCTTGGAGAAGAAATAGACTTGAGTTGAATAGAAAAACAATAGTACTTTGTATTAATTCTTGAAGAACAGCAGAGCTCCACACCTTAATCTATGGTGTGTAGAAACTCCACCGTTGAAAATACATAAGAACAAGGTCTAGGCATGGCCGT
Source organism: Arachis ipaensis (assembly GCF_059453495.1). Classification (NCBI taxonomy): domain Eukaryota; kingdom Viridiplantae; phylum Streptophyta; class Magnoliopsida; order Fabales; family Fabaceae; genus Arachis; species Arachis ipaensis. The sequence goes on from NC_142436.1 coordinate 112,675,038, forward strand.
GAGGCCAGCCCCCAAACGTGAAAAGGTCTATGAAAGTATGAGTCTATGATGAAAATACAATAGCAAAAGGTCCTATTTATAGAAAACTAGTAGCCTGGGGTTACAGAAATGAGTAATTAATGCATAAATCTTCTTTCGGGCCCACTTGGTGTGTGCTTGGGCTGAGCATTGAAGCTTCCATGTGTAGAGACTTTTCTTGGAGTTAAACGCCAACTTTTGTGCCAGTTTGGGCGTTTAACTCCAGCTTTTGTGCCAGTTTTGGAGTTAAACGCCAGAATTCTTGAGCTGACTTGGAATGCCTGTTTGGGCCATCAAATCTCGGGCAAAGTATGGACTATTATATATTGCTGGAAAGCCCAGGATGTCAAATTTCCAACGCAATTGAGAGCGCACCAATTGGGCTTTTGTAGCTCCAGAAAATCCACTTTGAGTGTAGGGAGGTCAGAATCCAATAGCATCTGCAGTCCTTTTTCAGCCTCTGAATCAGATTTTTTCTCAGGTCCCTCAATTTCAGCCAGAAAATACCTGAAATCACAGAAAAATACACAAACTCATAGTAAAGTCTAGAAAAGTGAATTTTAAATAAAAACTAATAAAAATATAATAAAAACTAATTAAAATATACTAAAAACAATGCCAAAAAGCGTATAAATTATCCGCTCATCACAACACCAAACTTAAATTGTTGCTTATCCCCAAGCAACTGAAAATCAAATAGGAAAAAAAAGAAGAGAATATACACTGAATTCCGAAAACATCTATGAAGATTAGTATTAATTAAATGAGCAGGGCTTTTAGCTTTTTGCTTCTGAACAGTTTTGGCATCTCACTTTATTCCTTGAAGTTCAGAATGATTGGCATCTATAGGAACTCAGAATCTAGATAGTGTTATTGATTCTCCTAGTTAAGTATGTTGATTCTTGAATACAGCTACTTTATGAGTCTTGGCCGTGGCCCTAAGCACTTTGTTTTCCAGTATTACCACCGGATACATAAATGCCACAGACACATAACTGGGTGAACCTTTTCAGATTGCGACTCAGCTTTGCTAGAGTCCCGAATTAGAGGAGTCCAGGGTTCTTAAGCACATTCTTCTTTTTGATTTGGACCTCGACTTTAACCACTCAGTCTCAAGTTTTTACTTGACACCTTCACGCCACAAGCACATGGTTAGGGACAGCTTGGTTTAGCCGCTTAGGCCAGGATTTTATTCCTGTGGGCCCTCCTATCCACTGATGCTCAAAGCCTTGGATCCTTTTTATTTTACCCTTGCCTTTTGGTTTAAAGGGCTATTGGCTTTTTCTGCTTGCTTTTCTTTTTCTTTCTTTTTCTTTTCTCTCTTTTTTTTTCGCCTCTCTTTTTTTTCTGCAAGCTTTTCATTGCTTTTTCTTGCTTCAAGAATCAATTTTATGATTTTTCAGATCATCAGATAACATTTCTCCTTTTCCCATCATTCTTTCAAGAGCCAACAATTTTAACATTCATAAACAATCAAATTCAAAAATATGCACTGTTCAAGCATTCATTTAGAAAAACAATAGTATTGCCACCACATCAAGATAATTAAACTGTTTTAAAATTTGAAATTCATGCATTTCTTTTTCTTTTTCAATTAAAAACATTTTTCATTTAAGAAAGGTGATGGATTCATTTTCATAGCTTTAAGGCATAGAAACTTAGACACTAATGATCATGTAATAAAGACACAAACATAAATAACATAAGCATAAAAATTCGAAAAAACAGGAAAATAAAGAACAAGGAAATTAAAGAACGGGTCCACCTTAGTGATGGCGGCTTGTTCTTCCTCTTGAAGATCTTATGGAGTGCTTGAGTTCCTCAATGTCTCTTCCTTGCCTTTGTTGCTCCTCTCTCATGGTTCTTTGGTCTTCTCTAATTTCATGGAGGAGGATGGAATGCTCTTGGTGCTCCACCCTTAGTTGTCCCATGTTGGAACTTAATTCTCCTATGGAGGTGTTGATTTGCTCCCAATAGTTTTGTAGAGGAAAATGCATCCCTTGAGGTATCTCAGGGATTTCATGATAAGGAGTTTCCTCATGCTCTTGGTGAGGTTCTCTCAGTTGCTCCATCCTTTTCTTAGTGATGGGCTTGTCCTCATCAATGAGGATGTCTTCCTCTATGTCAATTCCAGCTGAATTGCAGAGGTGACAAATGAGATGAGGGAAGGCTAACCTTGCCATAGTAGAGGACTTGTCCGCCACCTTGTAGAGTTCTTGGGATATAACCTCATGAACTTCTACTTCTTCTCTAATCATGATGCTATGAATCATGATAGCCCGGTCTATAGTAACTTCAGACCGGTTGCTAGTGATGACAAGTCATCCTAGCCTATTTTAACTAGTCTTTTTCTTTTGTTTTCATTAGAATTATGCACTTTCTTGAGCTACAAGCAAGCTAATTGAGTAGATTTTCATGTTTCCCTTGATTGAACCAACCATATATGAATTTATGCCATTTCATGAGGTTTTATGCTATATTTGTTGCATATTATGAAAGAATGAATATCTCATGATTTTGAGCATAGCTTTGATGAGTTTGGTTGATTAATGATAGGTGAAGAAAGCTTGGAGAAAGGTTGAAGCAAAGAGGAATGGCTAGGAGTGAACAGAGGACAATGGAATAAGTGAAATTGAACCAGGAAGCAAGAAGTTAGCCCCAACGTTAGCCCCCTAACTTGGAGGCTAACGTTGGAACTTGAAATTTTCTCCCTGGCCATCCCACGTTTGCGCCAACGTTAGCCCCCTAACTTGGAGGCTAACGTTGGCACATGAATTCCTCCCTGGCCATCCAACGTTTGCGCCAACGTTAGCCCCCTAACTTGGAGGCTAACGTTGGCACATGAAAGCATAAGGGAGAGGGGCCAACGTTTGCGCCAACGTTAGCCCCCTAACTTGGAGGCTAACGTTGGCACATGAAAACATAAGGGAGAGTGGCCAACGTTTGCGCCAACGTTAGCCCCCTAACTTGGAGGCTAACGTTGGCACCACTAGCACACTAGACAAGGCCAACGTTAGGGTCAAAGTTAGACCCCTAACGTTGGCACCAACGTGCATACCAGAAAAATGTGTTTGCTGCTATGAAAAGTTGGAGCCAAAGTTACACCCCTAACTTTGGCTCAAACTTTTGGTCCAACTTTTGCTAACCTCAAACCCGGTTCAATTGGTTCACTTTGGTTCTTCTTCAAACTTCAAGAGCAATCAACCAAGGCCTCTTTCAACCCAATTCCACCAAGAGCAAAGGCCCAACTCAAGGCTTGAAGATCATTTGAAGAAAGTGTATAAATAGGATAGAATTCAAGTTCTTCAGAGAGCTTTTCTTTTGGAATTTTCATAAGAGTTTTTGGAGAGCTTTGGTTATAGAGTGAACTTTACTTTCTTTATTTTCATTGCTTTCAATTTTAATTACATTTGTCTTGGATCTTGGATTGGAGAATTGAAGAAATTCTGTTTCAATCTCAATCTTGGATCTCTCTGTTTCTTTACTATTAATTGAATTTCATTTCCGGTTAATTGCTCTTCATTTCTTCTCTTTGCAATTTACAATTTCCTGGCAATTGTTCTTGTTGGATCTAGGAAGGCATTGAGATCTAGACTTGGTTTTCTAGTCTCTGGGTCCTGAGATCTAAATTCCCATTTCAATTCTCTATTTACTGCTTTTTATGTTCATTTACTTTTCTGCTTCATATCCGGTTCAACCCCAATTCCCTTTTACTCTTCTGTTTGATGCAATTTAGCTTTTCCTTGTTTAATTTCTGCAAATCCACATCCCAATCCCCTTTACATTTCAAGCAATTTACATTCCTTGCACTTTAAGATTCCGCAATTTACATTTCTTGCACTTTAAGTTTCTGTCATTTAATTTCTTGTTCTTTAAGTTTCAGCAATTTATTTCTTGTTCTCTTTACTTCAATGCAATTTAATTCTCCATGTCACAAACCATCAACCAAATCTTGATTCGCTTGACTAAATCAACCACTAAACTAAAATTGCTCAATCCTTCAATCCCTGTGGGATCGACCTCACTCCCGTGAGTTTTTATTACTTGATGCGACCCGGTACACTTGCCGGTTAGATTTGTGTATTTTGGGAGAGATTTATTTTTCCTCCAAAATACTCATCAGCTAGTAGGAATAACTGAGCGTTGGATGAACTCCAACCATCCTCTAGCCACGGGCTTGAGGTCATACCTTCTTAGTTGAACCGGCTTTCCTCTTGAATCACTCTTCCATTGAGCGCCCTCTTCATAGATGTCCATTTCTCATGATCTGCTTGTATGTCAGGTACAAGAAGAACCATACCCAATTTTCATGAACAAGACGAAAGAACTCTCAGGAGGTTAAGAAGAGCTGAAAGAGGGAAAAACATTGTTAGAGAAGAGGAATCAGACGAAGAATTCCAAGAGATGGAGGAACATTTAACCAATCCACCAGGTGGAGAAGACAACAACAATGGCAACCCACCCCAGAGGAGAGTTTTGGCTTCCTACACCTTTGCAAATCCTAGACATTGTGGGAGCAGCATCTTGGCTCCAAATGTCAATGCTAACAATTTTAAACTCAAGCCACAACTCATCACTTTGATTCAGAACAATTGCTCTTTTGGTGGAGGACCACTTGAGGACCCACACCAACATTTATCCACTTTCCTGAGGATATGCAACACTGTCAAAACTAATGGAGTGCCCCCTGACAGCTACAAGCTGATGCTATTCCCATTTTCTCTCAGGGACAAGGCCACTCAATGGTTAGAATCTTTTCCAAGAGATAGCATCAACAACTGGGATGATTTGGTAACTAAGTTCCTTGCAAAATTTTATCCACCTCAGAGGATTATAAGGTTAAAGGCTGAGGTTCAAACATTTACACAAATGGAGGCCGAACCTATCTATGAGGCATGGGAGAGGTACAAGGCTCTGATAAGGAAATGTCCCCCTGCCATGTTTAATGAGTGGGAGAAACTTCAAAACTTCTATGAAGGCTTGACACTGAAATCCCAGGAAGCTTTGGATCATTCAGCTGGAGGTTCCTTGCAACTCATGAAAACTGCAGAAGAGGCTCAAGAACTCATTGATATGGTGTCCAACAACCAATATTTCTTTGCTCATCAAAGAGGCCGCCAACCATCACAAAGGAAAGGAGTAATGGAGCTAGAAGGAGTGGATTCAATCCTGGCTCAAAATAAGATGATGCAGCAGCAAATTCAGCAACAATTTGAGCAAATGGCCAAGAGGATTGATAGTCTCCAAGTTGCAGCAGTTAACACCAGCCAACCATCAACCACATGGGGACAGAGTGAAGAAACTCAAGAAGAACAACAACAAGAGCAAGTACAGTATATGCACAACCAAGGACCAAATGAAGTGTATGGTGATACATACAATCCATCCTGGAAGAACCACCCAAACCTCAGATGGGGAGATAACCATGCCCAAAACCAACAACCATGGCAGAGGAACTCAAACCAACACAACCCAAGAAACAATCAAAATCACAACCAGCAGCAGACTAACCAAAACCCCTATAGAAAACCTCAAAACAACTACCCCAACATCAACCAATACCAATCTAATAACCAACCCACCAACCAAAATGCCTACCATCCACCACCCACATCTCATAACCCACCTCAAATATCACCTGAAGCCCAAAGAATCACTCACTTGGAGGCCATGATAGACAAAATGTTGAAACACCAAGAAATGGTAGCCAAGAATCAGGAAGCTTCTATGAAGAGCCTAGAGAGACAGATGGGGCAACTCTCCAAGCAAGTATCTGTTGAGAGACCTTCAAACTCACTGCCCAGTGACACAATTCCAAATCCCAAGGAGGAATGCAAGGCAATACAATTGAGGAGTGGGAGAACATTGATAAGCAACAATGACACTACAAAGAAGCAAGCAGAGAACATCAAAGAACCAACGGAGGATGAGAAGCAAACAAAGGCAGATGAGGCTAATAAGCAAGTTGTGATGCCAACCAAAGGCACTGAGAAACTCAAAGAGAAGGACAACCAGCCACATAGCTCAAAGGAGGTAGCTCAGGGGCAGCAGCAAATAGGAAAAAGCATCACACCTCCACTGCCTTACCCTCAGAGGTTCAACAAAGAGGTTAAAGACCAGCATTTTCACAAATTCCTTGAGACTTTTAAGAAGCTGGAAATCAATATTCCCTTGGCTGAAGCACTTGAGCAAATGCCTCTATATTCCAAGTTTCTGAAGGATCTTATCAACAAGAAAAGAAGCTGGGATGAGAAAGAAACCATAATGATTGCTGAGGAATGCAAGGCCTTGATTCAAAAGGGGCTTCCTCCCAAGCTTGAGGACCCAGGAAGCTTCCTGTTGCCTTGCACCATTGGGAAATTGACAATCACTAAAGCAATGTGTGATCTCGGAGCAAGTATTAACTTAATATCATCCTCCTTGGTGAAAAAGCTGCATATAAAGGAGGTCAAACCAGTACAAATGTCTCTGGAGCTGGTAGACAAGTCAATGGTATACCCCAGGGGTGTAATTAAAAATCTTTTGGTCAAGGTGGACAGTTTTATATACCCTGCTGATTTTGTGGTTCTAGAATCAAACAATGATGATGGTGACTCTGTTATACTGGGAAGGCCATTCTTGGCCACTGCTAGAGCTATCATAGACGTAGAGGAAGGGGAATTAACTCTCAGGATGCATGACCAGAGTGTTACTCTGAAGGTTTTACCAGAGGCACAAATTAGCAAGGAAAAGAAAGACTATATGAAAAATGACCAGGAAAGTCACAGCAACATCCCAATGCTAAGGATTATGCAGACTGATGAAAAAGCCCAAGAGGATATCAGAGTACTGGCCACTGAGAAGAGAGGTCCTCAAGGAAAGCCTACAGCCAGAAAAGAAAGATCAACAAAAGGAAAGATGAAGCGCAGAAACAAAGCAAAAAGGGGCTGGAAGAATAGAAAGATTCCAACAGAGGGGCTTTCTAAAGGTGACAAAGTGCAACTGATATATCAACAGCTGGGGGCAAATCAACAAACCGAGGATTACTACACTGTCAGCAACATACTATCATTAGAGCATGCTGAAATTGAACACCAGAGAACAAAGAAGAGGATCACGGTCAGGGGAGACAAATTGAGGCCCTACAAGCACCAACCACCATAAAAGAAAGCCTCAATGTCAAGCTAGTGACAATAAAAGAGCGCTCCATGGGAGGCAACCCATGCTTTAAGATTCATGTCATTTTACATTCAATAAATTATGATCACTTGATGCATGAATTCTTTTCTCTTTTCATGAACATGTCCATTTATTGCATGCACTATTTTGAAACATATACTAAGTTTGGTGTATCTTCAAGCACACTTAACCAATATTACAAAGGATTTTGTTTCACATGCTTAAAATGTTTTAATAGAGCATATGGCCGAACACTAAGTTTGGTGTCCACATAGCTTCAAGAAAATTTGAAACTCATGCATCAATAATCATACATTTGTTATTTTCCAAAACCTTATAAATAGAAATTTTTTTATTCAATGATGAAGGCATTAATTATGATGTACCCTTTGACAAGAAACAAGTTTGGTGTTCATCAAACCTTGATGCACCGATTCAAGGATACAATTAATCCTTCATGAAAAAAAAAAAAAAGAGAAAAAGAAAGTATGATGAAAACAATTCTTATGAACATTTAACATTTGAACTTCACCAATTGGAGGAAGAAACTCATTTTCTTTATACATTACCAAACACTAAGTTTGGTGTCCTCCAAAGAGAGTGTTACGGTTCACATGAGATAAGAATTGATGGTTCACATAGTATTACTAAAAAGAACAATATTGCTACGGTTGGATAAGACTAATGTATGTTGTCTTGTTGTGATGACTAGGAGGTCAAAGAATCTTCAATGAAAAAGACAAGACAAAGGAAAGCATAGCATAAGGACAAAATCCTATCACATGCTTCAAGGAAGAAATCTGCCACTCCTTGAGAATGATCACGGCAAAGGCAAGGGAAGGAGCAAATTTTGTCTTCATTCATCCTTACATGCATACCTTTGATCTCCATAGTGTCTAATTGCATCCTAGCCCTTCATTGCTCATTTAAAAGCATACCACCTTCAAGCCATGCACATGACCGAATCACTCCTCGACATAACAAGCCTTGTGCAACCTTTCTTCTACTTTAAACTCCAACCACTTAAACTTCTCTTCATAATTTCTTGTCATAACAAATTCGGTCCTAATTTCTTTTTCCTCCAAACACACATCAAACTCTCCAACATTCTTCACATTCCCTCTCAACCAACCAAGTGATCATGGCATCCTCCTCAAGAACCAAACGACGAAAAGGAAAAGATCCAATAGTGGAGGAAGAAACACATGAATATGACCAATGGAGGTTCAAGTCTTGGTCTCATCAAATGCAAATTCAATGGATGAACGAGAAAAGAATCTATCCTGAAATTCCATTCATGTTGCCGGATGATGGATGTCAAGAAATGAAGAACAAAATCCGGAAGAGGAGATGGGAGGAACTTACATCACCAGCCACCCGAATTAATACCAATATCATAAGAGAGTTCTATGCAAATGTCCCAAGGATTGACATGCGTGAACCCCCAACGTACAAGAGCTATGTGCGTGGGGTGGAAGTAGACTTTAGCCCGGATGCAATCAAAAAAGTCTTGAAACTAAAATCAGTCCGCTTTGATGAACCGGGATACCAACAAAGATTGAATGAGGAGCAGGATTATGAGGAGATTGCAAGAGACATTTGTTTTGAGAACTCAGAATGGGAAGGAGATAACAAGAACAGATACAAGTTCCTGAAGAGATGTAACCTCACTCCGGAAGCAAAAGGATGGTATGAATTGATGAAAAGGTCAATTCTGGGGACAGTGAACACCTCAGAAGTTAACAGGGAGAGAGCCTTAATGCTGCATTGTATCATGGTGGGTGGAGAGATAAGAGTTCATGAAATCCTTGCAAGAGACATTCAAAAGATAGCTGAAAAGAATTCGGCCGGACCTTGGTTGTACTATCCGAGCACCATTTGGAGATTGTGTGCAAGGGCTAAGGTTCCAATGGAAGAGGAGAATCCAATGTGGTTAAGCCAAGGCATGCCCATAACCATTGAACGGATGATGATGCCCCTTGAAGCGCATCAAAGCTGAAGGCCACATGAAGGAAGGGAAGTAGAAGAACCAATGGAAGAAGATGAGCCACACATAGAAGAAGAGCCACAAGAGGAGGAGGAGCAGCCACACTTTTTCCCACATGGCAATATGGATATGACTCAAATGCAAGAAGCAATAGGGAGATTGTCTCAACAGTACACGAGAATCCAAGAGAGGCAAGAGGAATACCATTCTCTGTACATGCAAAACCAACAAGCACAAGAAGAAAGAGAGCTAAGAATAATAAACAAACAAAATGAATTCGAGTCAAGATTTCTTGCGATGCAAGAAGAACATGCCTTTCAATCTCATGAATCTTTTGGGAAGTTGGAACAAATGCAAGCTGAAAATTTGAAGGCTCTTAAAGAGTTCACAACACTCCAAGAAGCAAGGTATGAAGTACAAGCCGATTACAACATCAATAGCCAAATCAAACTGAACTATATTGGAGAACATTTGCATAACATGGATCCGGCATTCCCAACTTTTGATGAATTCTTCAAAATGAGAAGTGAGGTAGAAGTGAGCAGGGCTATGAGACTCGAAGATAGAGTGGATGAGGCTATGAATAAGGCTGGCTTTTGGCAAGATCAACAGGCACTAAACAAGGATGGTGGGAACACTAGCAGCCAAGTGTATGAAAGGAGAAAGAAAAGGCATGACAAATGAAAGGTGGACTTGCTCCTTGTTCATCACTACAAAGAAAAAAGCATGCATTCTATCTGTTCTAAGTTGTCTTTGCATTTCTAAGTAGTTTTTCTTAAAAGCCTTTGCATCATTTATGTTTGTTTCTTTTAAAATAAGTAGGCTAGTTTATGTGTGTGCTTGTGTGTTTATTTTCACTTAACAAAAAGCATGTGTTGTCCCCTGCATATTTAAACTCAATAAAAGAACAGTTTGAATGTGAAGTGAAATGGTCTCTGTTAGATAGAAGTAGAATAAAAGTAAATGGTGGTAAGTGTGTGATTGTATAATAGCTCACTTTTAGTGAATAAAGAGCTAGGATATCTCCTTCTAAGTAAAGAGTGGCCTACTGTCTATGAATCTCAATTGAATTAAATTCCTTGGTTAAGAAGAAAAACAAAAAGAAGGAAAGAACAAAGAGAACCAAAAAGTGGCAAAACAAAAGAAAAAGAAACAAAGCTGGACACCAATAGCTTGAACCTTAAAATATATGCCTGTGATGTCTTTGTACTAGGATCTGCTTGGATTAGTAAGCTCTTAGGAGTGCCTCAACACTTGGTGACTTGGGTTAACTAACCGGGATCATCAGCTGAAAGTCCACTATCAAGAGCAACCTAACTACAAGGCATTTAGTAGCCCAAAGAGGTGCTGAGCATCAATGTTTTAAGAAGGAATGTGAGCCAAGTGTCTATGGTGAATAATGTGTCAAGTATAAAGAAAAGAAAATGAACTTGCTACACATGACACTCAAATAAAGCTTATGAACAAAGTAATAGCCAAGGATAAAGGAATAATGAGAAGTCATAGCAGTATGTCACTTGAAGCTTGAAGGAGACTTTCTAGGCCTAGGAGTCAATAAGAAGTGAGTATTTGCATATCCACACAAAATCCCATGAACTATCAATAATACTCTGCTAGCATGAACATCCTCTTCCATTTCATTCTATCTTCTCAATAAATCTTTTCTTGCTTGGGGACAAGCAAGCTTTAAGTTTGGTGTTGTGATGACAATTCATCCTAGCCTATTTTAACTAGTCTTTTTCTTTTGTTTTCATTAGAATTATGCACTTTCTTGAGCTACAAGCAAGCTAATTGAGTAGATTTTCATGTTTCCCTTGATTGAACCAACCATATATGAATTTATGCCATTTCATGAGGTTTTATGCTATATTTGTTGCATATTATGAAAGAATGAATATCTCATGATTTTGAGCATAGCTTTGATGAGTTTGGTTGATTAATGATAGGTGAAGAAAGCTTGGAGAAAGGTTGAAGCAAAGAGGAATGGCTAGGAGTGAAGAGAGGACAATGGAATAAGTGAAATTGAACCAGGAAGCAAGAAGTTAGCCCCAACGTTAGCCCCCTAACTTGGAGGCTAACGTTGGAACTTGAAATTTTCTCCCTGGCCATCCCACGTTTGCGCCAACGTTAGCCCCCTAACTTGGAGGCTAATGTTGGCACATGAATTCCTCCCTGGCCATCCAACATTTGCGCCAACGTTAGCCCCCTAACTTGGAGGCTAACGTTGGCACATGAAAGCATAAGGGAGAGGAGCCAATGTTTGCGCCAACGTTAGCCCCCTAACTTGGAGGCTAACGTTGGCACATGAAAACATAAGGGAGAGTGGCCAACGTTTGCGCCAACGTTAGCCCCCTAACTTGGAGGCTAACGTTGGCACCACTAGCACACAAGACAAGGCCAACGTTAGGGTCAAAGTTAGACCCCTAACGTTGGCACCAACGTGCATACCAGAAAAATGTGTTTGCTGCTATGAAAAGTTGGAGCCAAAGTTAGACCTCTAACTTTGGCTCAAACTTTTGGTCCAACTTTTGCTAACCTCAAACCCGGTTCAATTGGTTCACTTTGGTTCTTCTTCAAACTTCAAGAGCAATCAACCAAGGCCTCTTTCAACCCAATTCCACCAAGAGCAAAGGCCCAACTCAAGGCTTGAAGATCATTTGAAGAAAGTGTATAAATAGGATAGAATTCAAGTTCTTCGGAGAGCTTTTCTTTTGGAATTTTCATTAGAGTTTTTGGAGAGCTTTGGTTATAGAGTGAACTTTACTTTCTTTATTTTCATTGCTTTCAATTTTAATTACATTTGTCTTGGATCTTGGATTGGAGAATTGAAGAAATTCTGTTTCAATCTCAATCTTGGATCTCTCTGTTTCTTTACTATTAATTGAATTTCATTTCCGGTTAATTGCTCTTCATTTCTTCTCTTTGCAATTTACAATTTCCTGGCAATTGTTCTTGTTGGATCTAGGAAGGCATTGAGATCTAGACTTGGTTTTCTAGTCTCTGGGTCCTGAGATCTAAATTCCCATTTCAATTCTCTATTTACTGCTTTTTATGTTCATTTACTTTTCTGCTTCATATCCGGTTCAACCCCAATTCCCTTTTACTCTTCTGTTTGATGCAATTTAGCTTTTCCTTGTTTAATTTCTGCAAATCCACATCCCAATCCCCTTTACATTTCAAGCAATTTACATTCCTTGCACTTTAAGATTCCGCAATTTACATTTCTTGCACTTTAAGTTTCTGTCATTTAATTTCTTGTTCTTTAAGTTTCAGCAATTTATTTCTTGTTCTCTTTACTTCAATGCAATTTAATTCTCCATGTCACAAACCATCAACCAAATCTTGATTCGCTTGACTAAATCAACCACTAAACTAAAATTGCTCAATCCTTCAATCCCTGTGGGATCGACCTCACTCCCGTGAGTTTTTATTACTTGATGCGACCCGGTACACTTGCCGGTTAGATTTGTGTATTTTGGGAGAGATTTATTTTTCCTCCAAAATACTCATCAGCTAGTAGGAATAACTGAGCGTTGGATGAACTCCAACCATCCTCTAGCCACGGGCTTGAGGTCATACCTTCTTAGTTGAACCGACTTTCCTCTTGAATCACTCTTCCATTGAGCGCCCTCTTCATAGATGTCCATGAGGACTTGGTCCAACCTTTGATCAAAGTTGACCATTCTAGTGTATGGGTGTGCATCTCCTTGCATCATAGGCAAATTGAATGCCAACCTTACATTTTCCGGACTAAGTCTAAGTATTTCCCTCGGACCATTGTAAGCCAATTCTTAGGATCCGGGTTCACACTTTGATTATGGTTCTTGGTGATCCATACATTGGCATAGAACTCTTGAACCATTAAGATTCCGACTTGTTGAATGGGGTTGGTGAGTATTTCCCAACCTCTTTTTCGGATCTCATGTCAGATCTCTGGATATTCGCCCTTTTTGAGCTCACAAGGGACCTCGGGGATCACCTTCTTCTTGGCCACAACTTTATAGAAGTGGTCTTGATGCACGCTTGAGAGGAATCTCTCCATCTCCCATGACTCGGAGGTGGAAGCTTTTGCCTTCCCTTTCCTCTTTTTAGAGGTTTCTCCGGCCTTTGGTGCCATTAATGGTTATGGAAAAACAAAAAAGCTTTAGCTTTTACCATATCAAACTTAGAAGGTTGCTCATCCTCGAGTAAAAGAAGAAAGAAGAGAGTAGAAGAAGAAGAAATAGAGGAGATGGATGGGGCTTTGTGTTTCGGCCAAGGGGGAGAAGTGGTGTTTAGGTTGTGTGAAAATGAAGGATTGAAGATGAGTTTATATAGGAGTGGGGAAGGGGTATGGTTCGGCCATTAAGGGTAAGTTTGGGTGGGAAAGTGGTTTGAATTTGAATGGTGAGGTAGGTGGGGTTTTATGATGGATGGATGTGGATTGGTGAAGGATTTATGGAGAAGAGGGTAGGATTTGATAGGTGAGGGGTTTTTGGGGAAGAGGTATTGAGGTGATTGGTGAATGGGTGAAGAAGAGAGAGAGAGGTGGGGTAGGTGGAGATCCTGTGGGGTCCACAGATCCTGAGGTGTCAAGGATTTCTCATCCCCGCACCATGTGATGTGCAAAACGCCCCTTGCTGTCAATCCTGGCGTTAAACGCCAGGCTGCTGCCCATTTCTGGCGTTTAACGCCAGCTTCTTGCCCATTCCTGGCGTTAAATGCCAGTTTGGTGCCCATTTCTGGCGTTAAATGCCCAGAATGGTGCCAGACTAGGCGTTTAACGCCCATTCTGCTACCCTTACTGGCGTTTAAACGCCAGTAAGTTTCTCCTCCAGGGTGTTCTGTTTTTCATTCTGTTTTTCCTTCTGTTTTTGATTTTTCAATTGTTTTTGTGACTTCACATGATCATCAACCTATAGAAAACATAAAATAACAAAAGAAAATAGAAATTTAACATAGATAATTAAAGATTGAGTTGCCTCCCAACAAGCGCTTCTTTAATGTCAATAGCTTGACAGTGGGCTCTCATGGAGCCTCACAGATGTTCAGAGCAATGTTGGAACCTCGCAACACCAAACTTTAGAGTTTGAATGTGGGGGTTCAACACCAAACTTAAAGTTTGGTTGTGGCCTCCCAACACCAAACTTAGAGTTTGACTGTAGGGGCTCTGTTTGACTCTGTATTGAGAGAAGCTCTTCATGCTTCCTCTCCATGGTGACAGAGGGATATCCTTGAGCTTTAAACACAAGGGATTCTTCATTCACTTGAATGATCAATTCTCCTCTGTCAACATTAATCACAGCTTTTGTTGTGGCTAGGAAGGGTCTGCCAAGGATGATGGATTCATCCATACACTTCACAGTCTCTAGGATTATGAAGTCAGCAGGGATGTAGTGGCCTTCAACCTTTACCAAGACATCCTCTACAAGTCCATAAGCCTGTTTCTTTGAATTGTCTACCATTTCCAGTGAGATTCTTGCAGCTTGTACCTCAATGATCCCTAGCTTCTCCATTACAGAGAGAGGCATGAGGTTTATGCTTGACCCCAGGTCACACAGAGCCTTCTCAAAGGTCATGGTGCCTATGGTACAAGGTATTGAGAACTTTCCAGGATCTTGTCTCTTTAGAGGTAATCTCTGCCTAGTCAAGTCATCCAGTTCTTTGATGAGCAATGGAGGTTCATCCTCCCAAGTCTCATTACCAAATAACTTGGCATTTAGCTTCATGATTGCTCCAAGGTACTTAACAACTTACTCTTCAGTGACATCTTCATCCTCTTCAGAGGAAGAATACTCATCAGAGCTCATGAATGGCAAAAGTAAATTTAATGGAATCTCTATGGTCTCAGTGTGAGCCTCAGATTCCCATGGTTCCTCATTAAGGAACTCCTTGGAGGTCAGTGGACGTCCATTGAGGTCTTCCTCAGTGGAGATTACTGCCTCTTCCTCCTCTCCAGGTTCGGCCATGTGAGACGTGTTTATGGCCTTGCACTCTCTCTTTGGATTCTCTTCTATGTTGCTTGGGAGAGTACTAGGAGGGAGTTCTGTAATTTTCTTACTTAGCTGACCCACTTGTGCCTCCAAATTTCTAATGGAGGACCTTGTTTCAGTCATGAAACTTTGAGTGGTTTTAATTAGATCAGAGACAATAGTTGCTAAGTCAGAGTGGCTTTGCTTAGAATTCTCTGTCTGTTGCTGAGAAGATGATGGAAAAGGCTTGCTATTGCTAAACCTATTTCTTCCACCATTATTGTTGTTGAAACCTTGTCGAGGTCTCTGTTGATCCTTCCATGAGAGATTTGGATGATTTCTCGATGAAGGATTATAGGTGTTTCCATAGGGTTCTCCCATGTAATTCACCTCTTCCATTGCTGAGTTCTCAGGATCATAAGCTTCTTCTTCAGAGGAAGCTTCCTTAGTACTGCCTGTTGCTGCTTGCATTCCAGACAGACTCTGAAAAATCATATTGACTTGTTGGGTCAATATTTTATTTTGAGCCAATATGGCATTCAGAGTATCAATCTCAAGAACTCCTTTCTTCTGAGCCATCCCATTATTCACAGGGTTCCTTTCAGAAGTGTACATGAATTGGTTATTTGCAACCATTTCAATCAGTTCTTGAGCTTTTGCAGGCGTCTTCTTCAGATGAAGAGATCCTCCAGCAGAGCTATCCAATGACATCTTGGATAGTTCAGACAGGCCATCATAGAAAATACCTATGATGCTCCATTCAGAAAGCATGTCAGAAGGACATCTTCTGATCAATTGCTTGTATCTTTCCTAAGCTTCATAGAGGGATTCACCTCCCTTCTGTCTGAAGGTTTGGACTTCCACTCTAAGCTTGCTCAATTTTTGAGGTGGAAAGAACTTTGCCAAGAAGGCATTGACTAGCTTTTCCCAAGAGTTCAGGATTTCTTTAGGTTGTAAATCCAACCATGTCCTAGCTCTATCTCTTACAGCAAAAGGAAAAAGCATAAGTCTGTAGACTTCAGGGTCAACCCCATTGGTCTTGACAGTGTCACAGATTTGCAAGAATTCAGCTAAGAACTGATGAGGACCTTCCAATGGAAGTCCATGAAACTTGCAATTCTGTTGCATTAGAGAAACTAATTGAGGCTTAAGCTCAAATTCGTTTGCTCCAATGGCAGGGATTGAGATGCTTCTCCCATAGAAGTCGGGAGTAGGTGCAGTAAAGTCACCAAGCACCTTCCTTGCATTGTTGGCATTGTTGTTTTCGGCTGCCATGGTTTCTTCTTCCTTGAAAAGCTCTGTTAGGCCCTCTAAAGAGAGATGTTCTTTAGCTTCTCTTAGCTTTCTCTTCAAGGTCCTTTCAGGTTCAGGATCAGCTTGAACAAGTATGCCTTTATCTTTGTTCTTGCTCATATGAAAGAGAAGAAAACAAGAAAGTAGGGAATCCTCTATGTCACAGTATAGAGATTCCATGAGGTGTCAGAGGAAAAGAAGAATAGAAGGAGGAGGTAGATAGAAGAGAATTCGAACATATAAAGAAGGAGGGAGTTCAAATTGCACCTTGAGGAAGAGTGTTAGTCCTTTAAATAGAAGGATGTGAAAAGAGGGGAAGAATTTTCGAAATTAAAGTAAAAGATTTTGAAATAATTAAAAGAAATTTTGAAAATTTGATTGATGATTTTCGAAAATTAAGATTAGGAAAGAAATTAAGTGATTTTTGAAAAAGATTTTGAAATTAGAAATCAAAAAGATATGATTGAGAGTTAATTTTGAAAAAGATGTGATTGAGAAGATATGATTGAGAAGATATGATTGAAAATCAATTTAGAAAAAGAAAGTTTTTAAAATTAAAGTTGATTACTTGACTAACAAGAAATTAAAAGATATAATTCTAAAATTTAAAGTTTGATCCTTTCTTAATAGGCAAGTAACAACTTGAAAATTTTGAAGTAAATCTTTAATTATAACAAGGATTTTCGAAAATTAAAAAAAATGGAAAGAAATTGATTTTGAAGAGATATGATTTGAAAAAGATTTGATTTTGAAAAATTATGAAGATTTGAAAAAAATCTAAATTAAAATTAAAATCTTCCCTCTAGTGTCATCCTGGCGTTAAACACCCAGAATGGCATCCATTCTGGCGTTTAACGCCCAATACTCTACCTTTTTGGGCGTTAAACGCCCAGCTAGGTACCCTGGCTGGCGTTTAAACGCCAGTTTTCCTTCTTCACTGGGCGTTTTGAACGCCCAGCTTTTTCTATTTGATTCTTCTGTTGAATGTTCTGAATCTTCAATTTTCTGTATTATTGACTTGAAAAGACACAATTTTGAAAATATTTTTGAATTTTTAATGATGAGAAACAATAAAAATTGCAACTAAG
This sequence comes from Arachis ipaensis, assembly GCF_059453495.1. Lineage (NCBI taxonomy): Eukaryota > Viridiplantae > Streptophyta > Magnoliopsida > Fabales > Fabaceae > Arachis > Arachis ipaensis. The sequence continues at coordinate 112,692,533 of NC_142436.1, forward strand.
ATCAAATAAACAATGCATGCAGGACACCAAACTTAAAAATTTTCACATAAGAGACACTAACAAATTGAGAATGCATATGAGAAACAACAAAACACACAAAACAAGAGAATTTAAAGATCAGAGCACTAAAATCATCAAGAACAACTTGAAGATCAATGAAGAACATATTGCATGTTTTCGAAAAATTCAAGAAGAATGCAATTGACACCAAATTTAAAAATTGATACTAAATTCAAACAAGAAACATAAAATATTTTTTATTTTTATGGTTTTATAAATTTTTTTGTGATTTTCGAAACATATATGGAAAAGAAAATAAAGAGATTCAAAACTTTTAATGAGAATTCCAGGAATCATGCAATGTTAGTCTAAAGCTTCAGTCTAAAAAGATTAGACATGTTTGGCCAAGCTTCAGCAGGACATTACATTCAGCAGCTAAATTGATGAGAATCAATTAGCTTTTGTGATGCTAAGAACATCACCTTGAAACTCTAGAATTCATTCTTAAAAATTCTGAAAAGTACCTAATCTAAGCAACAAGATGAACCGTCAGTTGTCCAAACTCGAACAATCCCCGACAACGGCGCCAAAAACTTGGTATGGAAAATTGTGATCATCAATGGCGCCATCATCATGGTACGCACAATGGTAATCTCAACTCTTTATCACAACTCCGCACAACTAACCAGCAAGTGCACTGGGTCGTCCAAGTAATAAACCTTACGTGAGTAAGGGTCAATCCCACAGAGATTGTCGGTTTGAAGCAAGCTATGGTCACCTTGTAAATCTCAGTCAGGCGGATTCAGATGGTGATGGAGAATTGATAATTAAAAGATAAATAAAACATAAAATAAAGATAGAGATACTTATGTAATTCTTCGGTTGGAATTTCAGATAAGCGTATGAAGATGCTTTGTTCCTCCTGAACCTCTGCTTTCCTATTGCCTTCTTCCAATAATTCATACTCCTTTCCATGGCAAGCTTTATGTTGGGCATCACCGTTGTCAATGGCTACTTCCTGTCCTCTCAGTGAAAATGTTCCAAATGCGCTGTCACCGCACGGCTAATGATCTGTCGGTTCTCGATCATGTCGGAATAGGATCCATTGATCCTTTTGTGTGTGTCACATGCCCCACAATCGCGAGTTTGAAGCTCGTCACAGCCATCCCTTCCTAGATCCTACTCAGAATACCACAGACAAGGTTTAGACGTTCCGGATCTCAGGAATGGCCGCCAATAATTCTAGCCTATACCACGAAGGTTCCAATCTTAGATTAGAAACCCAAGAGATACGCATTCAAGCCATTGCTAGTAGAACAGAGGTGGTTGTCAGGCACATGTTCATAGGTGAGAATGATGATGAGTGTTACGGATCATCACATCCATCAAGTTGAAGAACGAATGAATATCTTGGAGAAGAATAAGACTTGAGTTGCATAGAAAAACAATAGTACTTTGTATTAATTCTTGAAGAACAGCAGAGCTCCACACCTTAATCTATGGTGTGTAGAAACTCCACCGTTGAAAATACATAAGAACAAGGTCTAGGCATGGCCGTGAGGCCAGCCCCCAAACGTGAAAAGGTCTATGAAAGTATGAGTCTATGATGAAAATACAATAGCAAAAGGTCCTATTTATAGAAAACTAGTAGCCTAGGGTTACAAAAATGAGTAATTAATGCATAAATCTTCTTCCGGGCCCACTTGGTGTGTGCTTGGGCTGAGCATTGAAGCTTTCATGTGTAGAGACTTTTCTTGGAGTTAAACGCCAACTTTTGTGCCAGTTTGGGCATTTAACTCCAGCTTTTGTGCCAGTTTTGGAGTTAAACGCCAGAATTCTTGAGCTGACTTAGAATGCCTGTTTGGGCCATCAAATCACGGGCAAAGTATAGACTATTATATATTTCTAGAAAGCCCAGGATGTCTAACTTCCAACGCAATTGAGAGCACGCCAATTGGATTTCTGTAGCTCCAGAAAATCCACTTTGAGTGCAGGGAGGTCAGAATCCAACAGCATCTGCAGTCCTTTTTCAGCCTCTGAATCAGATTTTTGCTCAGGTCCCTCAATTTCAGCCAGAAAATACCTGAAATCACAGAAAAATACACAAACTCATAGTAAAGTCCAGAAAAGTGAATTTTAAATAAAAACTAATAAAAATATAATAAAAACTAATTAAAATATACTAAAAACATACTAAAAACAATGCCAAAAAGCGTATAAATTATCCGCTCATCACATAGCTTTTCAATCATATCTTTTCAAAATCAATTTCTTTTCAATTTTTTTATTTATTACTATTTTTGAAAATCCTTGCTACAATTAATAATTTAATTCAAAATTTTCTAGTTGTTACTTGCCTATTAAGAAAGGATCAAAAGTTTTAATTCTAGAACCATATCTTCTAATTTCTTGTTAGTCAAGTAATCAACTTTAATTTTAAAACTTTCTCTTTTTAATTTGATTTTCAATCATATCATCTCAATCATATCTTTTCAATCACATCTTTTTCAAAATTAAGTTTCAATCATATCTTTTTGATTTCTAATTTCAAAATCTTTTTCAAAAATCACTTAATTTCTTTCCCAATCTTAATTTTCGAAAAACCTTTACCAAATTTTCAAAATTTCTTTTAATTATTTCAAAATCTTTTACTTTAATTTCAAAAATTCTTTCCCTCTTCTCACATCCTTCTATTTAAGGACTAACATTCCTCCACTATCAACAAATTCGAACTCTATCCCTCTTGATAAGTTTGAATTCTTCTCTTTCTACCTCCTCCTTCTATTTTTCTTCTCCTCTAACACCTCAAGGAATCTCTATACTGTGACATAGAGGATTCCATACTTTCTTCTTCTCTTTTTCATATGAGTAGGAGTAAGGACAAAGACATTCTTGTTGAGGATGATCCTAAACCTGAAAGGACCTTGAAGAGAAAGCTAAGAGAAGCTGAAGTACAACTCTCTAGAGAGGACCTAACAGAAATTTTCAAACAAGAAGAAGCCATGGCAGCCGAAAACAACAACAATGCCAACAATGCAAGGAAGGTGCTTGGTGACTTTACTGCACCTACTCCTGACTTCTATGGGAGAAGCATCTCAATTCCTGCCATTGGAGCAAACAAATTTGAGCTTAAGCCTCAATTAGTTTCTCTAATGCAACAGAATTGCAAGTTTCATGGACTTCTATTGGAAGATCCTCATCAGTTCTTAGCTGAATTCTTGCAAATCTGTGACACTGTCAAGACCAATGGGGTTGATCCCGAGGTCTACAAGCTTATGCTTTTTCCCTTTGCTGTGAGAGACAGAGCTAGGACATGGTTGGACTCACAACCTAAAGAAAGCCTGAACTCTTGGGAAAAGCTAGTTAATGCCTTCTTGGCAAAGTTCTTTCCACCTCAAAAATTGAGTAAGCTTAGAGTGGAAGTTCAAACCTTCAGATAGAAGGAAGGTGAATTCCTCTATGAAGCTTGGGAAAGATACAAGCAATTAATCAGAAGGTGTCCTTCTGACATGCTTTCAGAATGGAGCATTATAGGTATCTTCTATGATGGTCTGTCTGAACTGTCCAAGATGTCATTGGACAGCTCTGCTGGAGGATCTCTTCATCTGAAGAAGACGCCTGCAGAAGCTTAGGAACTCATTGAAATAGTTGTAAATAACCAATTCATGTATACTTCTGAATGGAACCCTGTGAATAATGGGACAAGTCAGAAGAAAGGAGTTCTTGAGATTGATACTCTGAATGCCATACTGGCTCAGAACAAAATATTGACTCAACAAGTCAATATGATTTCTCAGAGTCTGTCTGGAATGCAAGCAGCAACAGGCAGTACCAAAGAAGTTTCATTTGAAGAAGAAACTTATGATCCTGAGAACCCAGCAATGGAAGAGGTGAATTACATGGGAGAACCCTATGGAAACACCTATAATCCTTCATGGAGAAATCATCCAAATCTCTCATGGAAGGATCAACAGATACCTCAACAAGGTTTCAACAACAGTAATGGTAGAAGAAACAGGTTTAGCCATAGCAAGCCTTCTCCATCATCTTCTTAGCAACAGACAGAGAATTCTAAGCAGAGCCACTCTGACTTAGCAACTGTAGTCTCCGATCTAATTAAAACCACTCAAAGTTTCATGACTGAAACAAGGTCCTCCATTAGAAATTTGGAGGCACAAGTAGGTCAGCTGAGTAAGAAAGTTACTGAACTCCCTCCTAGTACTCTTCCAAGAAATACAGAAGAGAATCCAAAAGGAGAGTGCAAGGCCATCAACATGACCCACACGGCCAAACTTGGAGAGGAGGAAGAGGCAGTGATCTCCACTGAGAAAGACCTCACTAAACGTCTACTGGCCTCCAAGGAGTTCCCTCATGAGGAACCATGGGAATCTGAGGCTCACACTGAGACCATAGAGATTCCATTGAATTTACTTCTGCCATTCATGAGCTCTGATGAGTATTCTTCCTCTGAAGAGGATGAAGATGTTACTGAAGAGCAAGTTGCTAAGTACCTTGGAGCAATCATGAAGCTAAATGCCAAGTTATTTGGTAATGAGACTTGGGAGAATGAACCTCCATTGCTCACTAAAGAACTGGATGACTTGACTAGGCAGAGATTACCTCAAAAGAGACAATATCCTGGGACGTTCTCAATACCTTGTACTATAGGCACCATGACCTTTGAGAAGGCTCTGTGTGACCTAGGGTCAAGTATAAACCTCATGCCTCTCTCTATAATGGAGAAGCTAGAGATCATTGAGGTACAAGCTGCAAGAATCTCACTAGAGATGGTAGACAATTCAAGGAAACAAGCTTATGGACTTGTAGAGGATGTCTTGGTAAAGGTTGAAGACCACTACATCCTTGCTGATTTCATAATCCTAGACACTGGAAAGTGTATGAATGAATCCATCATCCTTGGCAGACCCTTCCTAGTCACAGCAAAAGCTGTAATTGATGTTGACAGAGGAGAATTGATCATTCAAGTGAATGAAGACTCCCTTGTGTTTAAAGCTCAAGGATATCCCTCTGTAACCATGGAAAGGAAGCATGAAGATCTTCTCTCAATACAGAGACAAACAGAGCCCCCACAGTCAAACTCTAAGTTTGGTGTTGGGAGGCCACAACCAAACTTTAAGTTTGGTGTTGAACCCCCACATTCAAACTCTAAAGTTTGGTGTTGGGAGGTTCCAACATTGCTCTAAATATCTGTGAGGCTCCATGAGAGCCCACTGTCAAGCTATTGACATTAAAAGAAGCGCTTGTTGGGAGGCAACCCAATCTTTAATTATCTATGTTAAATTTCTATTTTCTTTTGTTATTTTATGTTTTCTGTAGGTTAATGATCATGTGAAGTCACAAAACAATTGAAAAAGCAAAAATAGAAGGAAAAAAAGTATTAAAAATAGAACACCCTGGAGGAGAAACTTACTGGCGTTTAAACACTAGTAAGGGTAGCAGAATGGGCGTTAAACGCCTAGTCTGGCACCATTCTGGGTGTTTAACGCCAGAAATGGGCACCAGACTGGCGTTTAACGCCAGGAATGGGCAAGAAGCTAGCGTTAAATGCCAGAAATGGGCAGCAACCTGGCGTTTAACGCCAGGATTGGCAGAGAAGGGCGTTTTGCATGCCACATGGTGCAGGGATGAGAAATCCTTGACACCTCAGGATCTGTGGACCCCACAGGATCCCCATCTACCTCATCTCTCTCTCTCTCTTCTTTACCCATTCACCAATCACCTCAATACCTCTTCCCCAAAAACCCGTCACCAATCAAATCCCACCATTCTCTTCACCATTCACATCCATCCTTCATAAAACCCCACCTACCTCACCATTCACATTCAAACCACTTTCCCACCCAAACCCACCCATAATGGCCGAACTATACCCCCCTCTCCACTCCTATATAAACCCATCTTCACTCCTTCATTTTCACACAACATACACACTACTTCTCCCCCTTGGCCGAAACACTAAGCCCCCCCATCTCCTCTGTTTCTTCTTCATCTACTCTATTCTTTCTTCTTTTGCTCAAGGATGAGCAAACCTTCTAAGTTTGGTGTGGTAAAAGTGTTACTTTTTGTTTTTTCATAACCATTTATGGAACCTAAGGCCGGAGAAACCTCTAGAAAGAGGAAAGGGAAGGCAAAAGCTTCCACCTCCGAGTCATAGAAGATGGAGAGATTCATCTCAAGGGTGCACCAAGACCACTTCTATGAAGTTGTGGCCAAGAAGAAGGTGATCCCCGAGGTCCCTTTCAAACTCAAAAAGGGTGAACATCCGGAGATCCGACATGAGATTCGAAGAAGAGGTTGGAAAGTTCTCACCAACCCCATTCAACAAGTCGGAATCTTAATGGTTCAAGAGTTCTATGCCAATGCATGGATCACCAAGAACCATGATCAAAGTGTGAAACCAGACCCAAAGAATTGGCTTACAATGGTTCGGGGGAAATGTTTAGATTTTAGTCCGGAGAATGTAAGGTTGGCATTCAACTTGCCCATGATGCAAGGAGATACACACCCCTACACTAGAAGGGTCAACTTTGATCAAAGGTTGGACCAAGTCCTCATAGACATCTGTGAAGAGGGCGCTCAATGGAAGAGAGATTCAAGAGGGAAGCCGGTTCAACTAAGAAGGTATGACCTCAAGCCCGAGGCTAGGGGATGGTTGGAGTTCATCCAACGCTCAATCATTCCCACTAGCAACCGGTCTGAGGTTACTATAGACCGGGCCATCATGATTCATAGCATCATGTCTAGAGAGGAAATAGAAGTTCATGAGGTTATCTCCCAAGAACTCTACAAGGTGGCGGACAAGCCCTCTACCTTGGCAAGGTTAGCCTTCCCTCACCTCATTTGTCACCTCTGCAATTCAGCTGGAATTGACATAGAGGAAGACATCCTCATTGATGAGGATAATCCCATCACTAAAAAAAGGATGGAGCAAATAAGAGAACCTCACCATGAGCATGAGAAAATTCCTCATCATGAAATCCCTGAGATGCCTCAAGGGATGCATTTTCCTCCACAAAACTATTGGGAGCAAATTAACACCACCCTAGGAGAATTAAGTTCCAATATGGGACAACTAAGGGTGGAGCACCAAGAGCATTCCATCCTCCTCCATGAAATTAGAGAAGACCAAAGAGTTATGAGAGAGGAGCAACAAAGGCAAGGAAGAGACATTGAGGAGCTCAAGCACTCCATAAGATCTTCAAGAGGAAGAACAAGCCACCATCATTAAGGTGGACCCGTTCTTTAATTTCCTTGTTCTTTATTTTCTGTTTTTCGAATTTTTATGTTTTATGTTTATTTATGTTTGTGTCTATATTACATGATCACTAGTGTCTAAGTGTCTATGCCTTAAAGATATGAAAATGAATTCATCACCTTTCTTAAATGAAAAATATTTTTTTAATTGAAAAAAGAAAAAGAAGTACATGAATTTCAAATTTTAAAACAGTTTAATTATTTTGATGTGGTGGCAATAATTCTTGTCTTCTGAATGAATGCTTGAACAGTGTATATTTTTGAATTTGTTGTTTATGAGTGTTAAAATTGTTGGCTCTTGAAAGAATGATGGAAAAAGGAGAAATTTTATTTTATGATCTGAAAAATCATAAAATTGATTCTTGAAGCAAGAAAAAGCAGTGAAAAGCTTGCAGAAAAAAAAATATATATATGCAAACAAAAAAAAGAAAAAAAGAAGAAAAAGAAAAGGCAAGCAGAAAAAGCCAGTAACCCTTTAAACCAAAAGGCAAGGGTAAAATAAAAAGGATCCAAGGCTTTGAGCATCAGTGGATAGGAGGGCCCACAGGAATAAAATCCTGTCCTAAGCGGTTAAACCAAGCTGTCCCTAACCATGTGCTTGTGGCGTGAAGGTATCAAGTGAAAACTTGAGACTGAGCGATTAAAGTCGTGGTCCAAAAGCAAAAAGAGTTTGCTTAAGAGCTCTGGACACCTCTAATTGGGGACTCTAGCAAAGCTGAGTCACAATCTGAAAAGGTTCACCCAGTTATGTGTTTGTGGCATTTATGTATCCGGTGGTAATACTGGAAAACAAAATGCTTTGGGTCACGGCCAAGACTCATAAAGTAGCTGTGTTCAAGAATCAACATACTTAACTAGGAGAATCAATAACACTATCTGGATTCTGAGTTCCTATAGAAGCCAATCATTCTGAACTTCAAGGGATAAAGTGAGATGCCAAAACTGTTCAGAAGCAAAAAGCTAAAAGCCCTGCTCATCTAATTAATACTGATTTTCATAGATGTTTTTGGAATTCATTGTACATTCTATTCTTTTTATCCTATATGATTTTCAGTTGCTTGGGGACAAGCAACAATTTAAGTTTGGTGTTGTGATGAGCGGATAATTTATACGCTTTTTGGCATTGTTTTTAGTATGTTTTAGTTAGTTTTTATTATGTTTTTTATTAGTTTTTAAATAAAAATCACATTTCTGGACTTTACTATGAGTTTGTGTGTTTTTCTGTGATTTCAGGTATTTTCTGGCTGAAATTGAGGGACCTGAGCAAAAATCTGATTCAGAGGCTGAAAAAGGACTGCAGATACTGTTGGATTCTGACCTCCTTGCACTTGAAGTAGATTTTCTGGAGCTACAGAAACCCAATTGGTGCTCTCTTAATTGCGTTGGAAAGTAGATATCCTGGACTTTCCAGCAATATATAATAGTCCATACTTTGCCCGAGATTTAATGGCCCAAATAGGCGTTCCAAGTTAGCTTAAGAATTCTGGCGTCAAAACGCCAGAACTGGCACAAAGCTGGAGTTAAATGCCCAAACTGGCACAAAAGCTGGTGTTTAACTCCAAGAAAAGTCTCTACACATAAAAGCTTCAAATGCTCAGCCCAAGCACACACCAAGTGGGCCCGGAAGAAGATTTCTGCATTAATTACCTATTTCTGTAACCCTAGGCTACTAGTTTTCTATAAATAGGACTTTTTGCTATTGTATTTTACACACTTGATCATACTTTTGATAGACCTTTTCACGCTTTTGGGAGGCTAGCCTCACGGCCATGCCTAGACCTTGTCCTTATGTATTTTCAACAGTGGAGTTTCTACACACCATAGATTAAGGTGTGGAGCTCTGCTGTTCTTCATGAATTAATGCAAAGTACTATTGTTTTTCTATTCAATTCACGCCTACTTCTTCTCTAAGATATTCATTCGCACCCAAAAACATGATGAATGTGATGATTATGTGACACTCATCACCATTCTCACCGATGAACGCGTGCCTGACAACCACTTCCGTTCTACATGCAAACAAGCTTGAATGTGTATCTCTTGGGTTTCTAATCTAAGATTAGAACCTTCGTGGTATAGGCTAGTATTATTGGTGGTCATTCCTGAGATCCGGAATGTCTAAACCTTGTATGTGGTATTCTGAGTAGGATCTGGGAAGGGATGACTGTGACGAGCTTCAAATTCGCGAGTGATGGGCGTGTGACAGATGCAAAAGGATCAATGGATCCTATTCCAACATTATCGAGAACCGACAGATGATTAGCCGTGCGGTGACAGCGTGCGTAGAACATTTTCACTGAGAGGACGGGAAGTAGCCATTGACAACGGTGATGCCCAACATAAAGCTTGGCATGGAAGGGAGTATGAATGATTGGAATAAGGCAATAGGAAAGCAGAGGTTCAGGAGGAACAAAGCATCTTCATACGCTTATCTGAAATTCCTACCAATGAATTACATAAGTATCTCTATCTCTATCTTTATTTTATGTTTTATTCATCTTTTAATTATCAATCCTCCATAATCATTTGAATATGCCTGACTGAGATTTACAAGATGACCATAGCTTGCTTCAAGCCAACAGTCTCCGTGGGATCGACCCTTACTCACGTAAGGTATTACTTGGACGACCCAGTGCACGTTTGAGAGCTCCAAGTCTTTGCGCCATTGTTGATGATCACAATTTCGTGCACCACTAGGCAAAATTCATATTTATGGACTTTAGTATGAGTTCGTGTGTTTTTCTATAATTTCAAGTAATTTTCTGGCTAAAATTGAGGGAGCTGAGCAAAAATCTGATTCAAGCTGAAAAAGGACTGCTGATGCTGTTAGATTCTGACCTCCCTGCACTCGGAATGGATTTTTTAGAGCTACAAAAGTTCAATTGGCGCTCTCTCAATTGCGTTGGAAAGTAGACATCTAGGGCTTTCCAGCAATATATAATAGTTCATACTTTGTTTGAGGATAGACGACGTAAACTGGCGTTCAACGCCAGTTCCATGTTACATTCTGGCGTTAAACGCCAGAAACAGGTTACAACCTGGCGTTTAACTCTAGAAACAGCCTAGGCATGTGTAAAGCTCAAGTCTCAGCCCCAGCACACACCAAGTGGGCCCCAGAAGTGGATTTCTGCATTATCTATCTTAGTTTACTCATTTTCTGTAAACCTAGGTTACTAGTTTAGTATTTAAACAACTTTTAGAGATTTATTTTAGATCTCATGACATTTTTAGATCTAAACTTTGTACTCTTTGACGGCATGAGTCTCTAAACTCCATTGTTAGGGGTGAGGAGCTCTGCTGTGTCTCGATGAATTAATGCAATTATTTATATTTTCTATTCAAACACGCTTGTTTCTATCTAAGATGTTCATTCGCACTTCAATATGATGGATGTGATGATCCGTGACATTCATCACCATTCTCAACCTATGAACGCGTGACTGACAACCACCTCCGTTCTACCTTCGATTGAATGAGTATCTCTTGGATTCCTTAATCAGAATCTTCATGGTATAAGCTAGAATCCATTGGCAGCATTCTTGAGAATCCGGAAAGTCTAAACCTTGTCTGTGGTATTCTGAGTAGGATTCAAGGATTGAATGATTGTGACGAGCTTCAAACTCACAAGGGTTGGGCGTAGTGACAGATGCAAAAGGATCAATGGATCCTATTCCAGCATGAGTGAGAACCGACAGATAATTAGCCGTGCGGTGACAGCGCACCTGGACCATTTTCACTGAGAGGACGATGGTAGCCATTGACAACGGTGATCCACCAACACACAGCTTGCCATAGGAGGAACCTTGCGTGCGTGAAGAAGAAGACAGGGGGAAAGTAGAGATTCAAAAGACAAAGCATCTCCAAAACTCCAACATATTCTCCATTACTGCATAATAAGTATTATTTAATCCATGCTCTCTTGTTCATTTGCAAGTCAACTGATAATTATAATTGATATCCTAACTAAGAGTTACAAGATAACCATAGCTTGCTTCAAACTGACAATCTCCGTGGGATCGACCCTTACTCACGTAAGGTATTACTTGGACAACCCAGTGCACTTGCTGGTTAGTGGTACGAGTTGTGAAAAGTGTGATTCACAATTTGTGCACCATGTGCGGACGCACAACGCTGTACGCACGGATAAAGGACGAATTTTTCTTTTTTTTTTAATAATAAATTGGGGAAGGGTCATGTGTGTGTGCGCACGCATGTGTGCGCACGCACAGGAGAAAAATTTGGTAGGGGTTCATACGTACAGGGGCGTGCCAGCGCTCCCAACAGAGAGGGTGTAATCAAGTTGGCGCACGCACAGGCTTGTGTGCGGGCATACAGTGCGCGAAAAAGGGGTTTATGTGCGTACGCACAAGAGGGTGCGCATGCACAGAGCACAAAACATAAGGGGATACACACGCACAGAGAGGTGTGAGTACTCCCAATAGGGGCAGTGCAGGCTAGTGTGCGAATGCACAGTGTTGTGCGCACGTACAGGATGCAGAATTTTGTGATTGTGTGCGTACACACATGTGTGTGCGCACGCACGATGCCCTGTTTTTCCAAAAAATTTTTCTTTCAAAATCTAAGGTATTGAACCTTAGATTAGTCAAAATTCAACCCCAAACATTCATACATTCAAATATTTATGACCTATATGCAAATTAACCTATCTAAATCAAAGATTAAACTACTCTTAATTGAACCAATCATAACTAAAAGCAATTAAGTTAAAAATGTAAATAAAAAGAGATGGGTTAGAACAATGTTACCATGGTGGGTGTCTCCCACCTATCACTTTGGTTTAACGTCTCAAGTTAGATGCGCATGAGTTCATTGATCAACAACTGGAGCCTCTCCAAGGAGGAAGATTTCCAACTCCTTGGCATGCTTGGATTGTATGTGCTCCAATGACTTAGGTTCTTTGACAACCTTCACTTCTTCATACTCCTCACTAGGCTCAATTACTTGCTCTTCAATTAAGTCACAACCAAACATAGAGTATACTTCAAGTGTTGGTTTCTTGGATCCATCCAAAGTGAATTTCACTACTTTCCCATTGGCTTCAAATGAGTAAGCTCTCGAAAATGCATCCAACTTGAATCGAGATGTCTTCCAAAATGGTCTCCCAAGGAGAATAGAGGATGGCTTGTCCGAGTCAATTAGAGGGGTCTGCAAGATGTGAAAATCTACTGGAAATAGAAATCCTTGATTATTGACCAATACATTCTCTGCAATTCCTACAACCGACACAATGCTCTTGTCCGCCAACACAAATCTTACTCCAGACCTCTTCAATGGCGACAAGTTCAACTTTTCATAGATAGGGAGGGGCATAATGCTTACACAAGCTCCCAAATCACACATGCAATCCATGAACTCTATCCCACCAATCACACAAGTTACCAAACAAGGACCGGGGTCATTACACTTTTCTAGAATGAGAGAAGAAATAGAGTCATTCACCGGACTTTTGTCTAGCTCATTAATCTTCTCCTTGTAAGTGCAAACAACCTTTAGGAATTTGGCGTACTTTGGAACTTGTTGGGTAGCTTGAAAAAAAGGAACGGTAACTTTCACATTCTTGAAAATCTCCACCAAATTGGGGTCAAAAACTTTATGTCTCTTAGCCTTTTTAGCTACCGTCGGAAAAGGAATCGGTGTAGGCTTTTCAAGAGAATTTTTCCTTTTGGGTTCCTTGACCTCCAATAGATCCTCCTCTTCTCTTATAATATCCTCCATCTCACCTCAAACTACCTCCACTTCTTCTTTTATTTCTTCATTGTGGGGTTCCTTGCTCCAACTTGTAGGCTCAATACCAACTTCATCTAATTTGGTATCACTCCTAAGGGTGATAGCATTGATGCTTCCCTTGGGATTTGGTTGAGGTTGAGAAGGTAGACCACTAGATGTGGAAGCTTGGTGGGTATTGTGAGTGTTTGAAGGAGAAAGAGTCAAACGGGATAAAGCGTCGGCAATGGTTTCCATGTACGATTCTTACTTCTTATGGAACTCCCTTTGTTCTTCCATGAAATTCTGAAGTGAATCATTCAAATGAGATTGGTTTGAAGAGGAAGGTTGACTATTTTGAGGGAGGGTAGGCCTAGTGTGTGGTGGTTGATACCTTGCATGAGGTTGGGAATGTGATTGTTGATTGGGTTGGGCATGAGGTGGGCTTTGTGGTTGATATGGTGGATAGTGAGGTTGTGGTGGTTGATGGCAAGGTTGTTGGACTTGAGAAAGTTGATGATAATAGGCTTATTGGTTGGAGTAAGGTTGAGCTTGAGATGGTTGAATCCACCTTTGATTGGAGTTGTCTCTCCACCCTTGACCTTGGTTTCCTCCATAGTGATAAGATCCTTGATTGCCTTGGTTGAAATTGGACCTTTGTGGATAAGGGTTTGCCACCGCTAATGTGTTGTCCTCTTAGATTTGAGGATACTCATCAGTGTAGTGACCATTTCAAGCACAAATACAACAAGATTTAGAAGGCCCTTGATTTCTAGAAGGTTGGGGTGGAGGTAGCAACATTTGTGGAATTTGTTGACCTTGAGTAATTTGCCTTATCAAGACCGTCATTTCACCAAGCGTCTTAGTCAAGATAGCATCACCGAAAGGTGAGACTTCACCTATGGCCTTAATTTGGGTATTCTTTATCCTTAAATGTTGATTTGAATCCGCCAAATCCACAATGACTTCCCAAGCTTCTTCTGTGGTTTTTTTCTTAGTAAGAGATCCTCCACTTGAGGCATCAATAAGGAGCTTGTCTTGAGGGACCAACCCTTAGCAACAATAGCTTATGAGCACCAATTCATTAATGCGGTGGTGAGGATATGATTCCAACAATTTCTTAAACCTTTCCCAATATTCATAAAGGGCTTCTCCATACCTTTGCATAATGCATGAAATTTCCTTCGTTAGATGATGAGCGGATAATTTATACACTTTTTGGCATTGTTTTTAGTATGTTTTTAGTAGAATCTGGTTACTTTTAGGGATGTTTTCATTAGTTTTTATGTTAAATTCACATTTCTGGACTTTACTATGAGTTTGTGTGTTTTTCTGTGATTTCAGGTATTTTCTGGCTGAAATTGAGGGACTTGAGCAAAAATCAGATTCAGAGGCAGAAGAAGGACTGCTGATGCTGTTGGATTCTGACCTCCCTGCACTCAAAGTAAATTTTATAGAGCTACAGAACTCAAAATGGCGCGCTTCTAATTGCGTTGGAAAGTAGACATCCAGGACTTTCCAGCAATATATAATAGTCCATACTTTGGCCGAGTTTAGACGATGTAAAAGGGTGTTGAACGCCAGTTCTACGCTGCTGTCTGGAGTTAAACGCCAGAAACAAGTCACAAACCAGAGTTGAATGCCAAAAATACGTTACAACCTGGCATTCAACTCCAGAAAGAGCCTCTGCATGTGTAACATTCAAGCTCAGCCAATGCACACACCAAGTGGGCCCCAGAAGTGAATTTATGCATCAATTACTTACTTCTGTAAACCCTAGTAACTAGTTTAGTATAAATAGGACTTTTTACTATTGTATCTGACATCCTTGATGCACGGAAAACTTGTCTCTCAACAAATCTCCCTTCGGCAAGTGTACCGAATTTGTCGTCAAGTAAAAACTCACAATAGAGTGAGGTCGAATCCCACAGGGATTGATTGATCAAGCAACTTTAATTAAAAGAATGTTCTAGTTGAGCGAATCCATAATTTGGGTTGAGAGTTGCAGAAAATAAAATGGCGGGAATGTAAATAACAGAAAAGTAAATGCTAGAATTAAAGAACTGGAAGTAAATGACTGAAAATAAATTGCAGAATTGTAAATGGGAATGGGGGATTTGCTCATAAAGTAAATGGCAGAAATTAAAGAGAATGGGTAAGATCAGAGATGGGGAGTTCATTGGGCTTAGGAGATGTTGCAATTCTCCGGATCAAGTTCATTTTCATCTCTTCCTCAATCAATGCACTCATTGATCTCCTTGGCAATCTTAAGTGATTGAATTACAATTTCTTGCAATTCAATCTCTCAAATCTTGATCAATAGCCAATTCCTTGGTCAATTGCTCATGAGAAGAGATGAAGTATGGTCACTGATTATACCACATACATTTCCCAAATCAAGTATTGAGAGGGTTATAGTCACATACCCATCCAAACCCAATTTGGTCCAGCATGAGAAAGCATTTCTAGCTTGATCTCTTCATTCCTCTTTCAAGGTTCAAAAGAGATCCAAGTTTGAATAGCTTCTTTTCCAAGATAACTACTCAATTGGATGAAGATCGAAAGCTTTCAAGTAAAATGAAGAGAAAAGATAGAAGAAGAGTAATGAAAATTAGTATTGATCCATCAAATTACAACAGAGCTCCCTAACCCAATGAAAGGGGTTTAGTTGTTCATAGCTCTAGAAAATGAAAAGAAAGATGGAGAATACATCATAGAACTAGAAATTGCAGAGAAAGTAAAATACAGAGAGTAATTCTCTTTTTCCAACTTCCAGAACTCCTAAACAATTCAAAGCTACTCCTATATATACTACTTTTCTCAGCTTCTAGTTGGCTCTTCAAGTCTTGGGCCTTTGGATCTTGAGTTTGAAGCAGTTCTCTTCTTCATTTGGGCTTGGCTTTACTTGCAGAGAGAAAATATGAAGTGGGCAGAGACTTTAGCTCAGGACGTTAGGGGTGTTAACGTTTAGTGAAAATATAAGTTCGAGAACGTTAGTGACAATCAACTTTCTCACTAACGTTCCTAAGTAAAAGCCACGTTAACTTCAACGTTAGTGGCACAAACGTTGCCACTAACGTTGCCTCTAAGTCCTTCGCACACGTTATTGAGACTTAACATTCCCAATAACTTTGAAAAGCCCCTTTGTTCCCACGTTAGAGCCCACGTTAACTTAGTTAACGTGGCTCTTTAACGTGGGCTTGCCATCCTTCGAGAACGTTAGTGACACTCAACATTGTCACTAACGTTCCAAGGTGCCCCTATGTCTCACGTTAGAGTCCACGTTAACTAGGTTAACGTGGCTTCTAACGTGGCCATGCTTAGCCATCCCCAACGTTAGTGACAATGTTGAGTGTCACTAACGTTAGCCATTCTTTCACTCATTAACGTTAGCTTCCACGTTAACTAAGTTAACGTGGAAGTTAACGTGGCTCCTTGGGGGGTTGTGTGGTTGCTTCCAACGTTAGTGACAATGTTGGGTGTCACTAACGTTGTCGACCACTCTTGCTTCTTACGTTAGCTCCCACGTTAACCAAGTTAACGTGGGAGTTAACGTGGTATATTTCTCCTTAGGCCAACGTTAGTGACAATGTTGAATGTCACTAACGTTGGTGTTTCTTCCCCTCTTTAGCGTTAGAGGCCACGTTAACTAAGTTAACGTGGACTCTAACGTGGCCACTTATGAGCATTTGCCAACGTTAGTGACAATGTTAAGTGTCACTAACGTTGGCTCAACTTCCCTTCTCCATGTTAGAGTTCACGTTAACTTAGTTAACGTGACTCTTAACGTGGTCAATGATGGCTTCGAGAGCGTTATTGGCAATCACTTTTCTCATTAACTTTGCAAGTTACCTCCCATTCCTTGCTTCCTTTGGTCCTGAAATCAAGCAATAGAGTGCATCAAAATTCTAGTCCAAGTCATGGGTAATGCAACATACAATTTGTCACTAAACTCATGCAAAATCCTCATGAAATAATGTAAAATGCACAATGTATGCTTGAATCAAGGTGTAAGTGAATATCTACCCAAAACTAGCTTATTTCCTAAGGAAATGCATGAAACTAACCTAAAAACAGTAAAGAAAAGGTCAGTGAAACTGGCCAAGATGCCCTGGCATCACAACACCAAACTTAAAGCTTGCTTGTCCCTAAGCAAGTACTGAAACAAGAGAATGATGAATGGAATGCCAAGAGCAATGAGTCATTCTTGTGGAAGTCATATCACTGATTTTATGGTGGTTTCATGCATAGCAACTTAGGTTCATTCCTGCCTTTCAGACCTTTATCATGTCTTAAAACACTTACTTTGCTTACATCCCATGAGACTTTTATTCATTGATCCCTTTATTGTCATTTCAGAGCTTATTGGTGTTCTTAGGCTGAGTGCTCTGTAAGGGGGCAACTTTTTAAGATAAGCTTTCAGCCAACACTCCCGAACCAGTTGGTTCAAGGTGCTAGGTGTTGAAGCACTCCTAAGGACTTACTCCCTCAAGTCTCTCCCCCATACATACACACCACAGGCATATAGTTCATTTATTTTCCTTCTTGAGACCTTGGTGTCCAGCACCTCCTTGGGTTACTAAATGCTCTGTGGTGAGGGTTACTCTTGATAATGGACTTTCAGCTGATAATCCCGGGTTAGTTAACCCAAGTTACCAGGTGATAAAGCACCCCTAAGAGCTTATTCATCCAAGTAGATCCCTCACACAGGAACACCACAAACACATATCTTAAGATCAAAACCCATTGGTGCCTGGACTTATTGCTTACTTTTTTTCTTTTGTTTTTCCACTTTCATTATTCTTTTCTCTTTCTCTTATTAGGATCTTGTCATATACTTAGTCTCATGAGTATATTCAAAGCAAAGTATTCAAGCCAGATAGTTGTCATCCCACCTTATGGTTGAACCAACTTAGCTAACTTATGATCATACCACAAACTCATGAATGTACTCCATAATATGAACTCCACTCTGGTCTTTTGAAACATAAACATTCTCTCTTCATTTGATTAAAAGGGACAGGCATACAAGTAAGTAAAGTAGGGATGCAGTGACATAAAGACTAGCACACTTAGACCTATTCAGAACTTAAAAGACAGAATTTAAAAAAATTTAAACTAACATGGAAGCATGTTCTATTTCATACAAGATCTTCCTTATTTAAAACATAGAGAAAGGTGAACTAAAGAAGGAACTCGACAACCTTTTACTGTTGTGGATGTCCATGCTCTTTTCCTTGCTTGTCCTCCTTGTTTCCTCTTGCATTTCCTCGCATCCGTGCCAATCTTGCTTGCTTCCAATCCTCAAGTGCCTTCCTCACTGACTCATGACTCTCTTCCACCCTTTGTCTTTCCTTTCGTGCTAAATCATCCTTCATTTCGTCATACCTGGCTATTCCTGGATGCAATATTGGCAGCTGTCCCACTAAGTAGCCAAGCCTGGCTTGAGTGTTTATGTGATGTCCTGTTTCGCTCATGTAAACTCCTTCTGCGAATGTCCTTTGCTCGTCCAATAGTTCTGCCTGTTCTATTTGTCTTCGATGCATCTCATGTATGTTTGCCCCTTGATGTGCTTGGATGTTGATTAGCCTCTGGGTGGATTCTTGTTGCTCATTTTGCCTTTGTTCCATCCTGTTGAATGTTTCTCCCCATTGTTGTCCTTGACTTAGTTGCTGTTCCATCATTTGCCTTTGCCACTCACCTTGCTGAGTCATCCATCTTGAGAGTGTTTCCTCTTGCTGCCCCATTATCTGTAGTTGAAGCTCTTTCTGTGATCCTTGGCTTTCCAAATATTGTCTAGACAAGCCATCAATGGCCTCCTGTAATTGGTGCATGTTCAAGGTCTGTTGTGCTTGGCCCTCTAAGACTTGTCCTTCCACTACTTGAGGTGCTGTCCTCTTCCTTTGCTTCCACTGAGGCAAAGGGGATGCTGCAGCATTCATCCTTCGTACAATTATTGGGATGCCTTCCTTTATCCACATGGGCTTCTCATCTTCAAAAACCACCCCAGCTTTCTTGCATATTCGGTAAATAGTGCTGGGGTAACCTAACGTTCCTCTTGAGTCGCTTTTCTCTGCCATCTTTCTAATACCATCAGCTATGAGTTCATGAACCTTGATTTCTCCTCCCTTCAGTATACAGTGAACCATTGTGGCTCTCTTGACATTCACCTCCGAGTTGTTTACAGCTGGGAGAATAGACCTTCTCACTAGCTCAAACCACCCCTTGGCTTCAGGAGTGAGATCTGTTCTCTTAATGAACTTGGGTTTATTTCCCGCACCCCTTTCCCAGTCAGCTCCTGGTACACAAATATCTTGCAGAATGTGGTCATAATTGGGGTTGTCCAATCTTGAGTAATAGCTTTCTTCTTCAAACTGTATAGACCGTAGCTTCAATGCCCTCATGACACTCATGGGACCAAAGTCCACCATCTTTCCTCTCACAAAGCTTGTGTACGACTCATCCTTCTTATCATATCGAACCGCATTTGCATAAAATTCTCTTATGAGGTTTGCATTCACCTTAATGACCGGGTCAGTGAGGAGTTCCCATCTTCTCTTTTCTATCTTTTATGTGATTTCGGGGCACTCAGTCTTTTTAACTTGAAATCCCAGCTCATAAATGATTTCCTTATCAACCATCCACCCGTATTGCAATGCATGATGCAAGCTTCTAAATCTCTTTTCATCATATGGGTGTTCTTCCATGGGTTCCTTTCCCTTCCTTCTTTTAGAACCCGAAGATGCCATGAATGATAGTTAATATGTGAAGGTGGCAAAGTTGTGGAGATTTTTGGTTGTTTAAGGTTTTATTGCGATGAAGAGAGTGAGGTGGGAAAAAGGTTTTTAATGGGGTAGGGAGTGTCTTGTACCGAAATGGAGAGTGGTGAAGATTGGGTAATGACAATGAAGGTGGGTACGGAACAAGGGTCATTTATATAGAGAAGTTGTGAGAGAGTGGAGGGTGTGGATTGATTGAGTGGTTGCTTGATAGACGGTTGGGGTGATGCATGGATAAAAGACAAGGATCATCACTTTATGAATGAGATTGCTCGGTCTTTTAGGGGTTCCATTTTTCCAATGTTGCATGGCAACATTTTCCAATGTATTCCCTTTTTAGAACAAGTGTGTAGCCCTTCCTTTTGTGGTGTCCGATCCTTCTTTGTTTAGTTGTCCAATCCATCCCTTTTTATGCTTCTTTTCTTTTCCTATAAAGATTTAAAATAAGGAAATTAATATCATAAAAATCGAACTCTATGGCTAGAATAATAAATAGAAGAAAAAGAGTTTGTTTATTTATGAATTTCAACTAACTAATTACTTGTGTATCCTTATGCATTTTGGTGGCACCATGGGGTGACACCAAACTTAGTTTGAAGCAATGTGATGAAAAGTTTTGTTCAAAGCTCCCAAGACTAGCATGCATCTTGGTTTGCTTTGAACACCAAACTTGTTCTTCACTATATACTGCATGATAAAGAATTCACCAAGTGTTTGTCAAGTTTTGGTTGAAATTCATAAACATTGATTTATTCATTATTTTAAAAACATATAAAACATTGGTTGCCTCCCAAGAAGCGCTTCTTTAGCGTCACTAGCTTGACGTTTTTCCCTCATCAGGGTGGTTGGTAGTGCTTAAAGTCCTCCCCTCTTGCTGTGGACTTATATCCATTGGTTGGATCAATGATCTCCACATGCTCCAGGGAAAGAACTCTGTTGATAGTGAAGACCTTAGGTAACTGAGATGGTACAGTAGGGAGATTAGGGGGAATATCTGGGAAGTAAGCTGAGACAACTCTATCCCCTGGAGAGAAGTCTTCCGTAGGGATCTTCTTGTTCCTCCACCTCCTTGGTACCTTCTTCTTTGTTTTTTTTGAAGTTGCCTTCCCCTTGGTGACCTCTTTTTCTAAAGGAGTTGCGATGCTGTCTTCACCTGCCTCTAGAGGTTTAGGTTCCTCCAACTTTTCCTTGAGCTGTGGCAATTGCTGTTTTCCTTGTTTATCAATTAAGGGAATCTCAGAATGAACTGGCTGTGTTTCAGTGATTGTCTCCTCCTTCAGTGTCTCATTATCATTTGTGCTTAGTTCCTTGTCCTCTTGCTCTGTTTCTTGTGAGAGTTTGAAAACATTGAAGCTGAGTCATTCATCATGGATTCTCAATATTAGCTCCCCTTTCTCTACATCGATAAGTGCTCTGGCCGTAGCTAGGAATGGTCTTCCCAATATGATTGGGTGAGTGTGACTCTCTTCCATGTCCAGGATGACAAAGTCTGTTGGGAGAAAGTATTTCCCAACCTTTAGCAACACATTTTCCACCACTCCTATTGCTTGCTTTTGAGTTTTGTCAGCCAGTCTGATGATTACATCTGTGGGCATTATCTCATTGATCTGCAGCCTCTTCACCAGGGATAAGGGCAGTAAGTTGATGCTGGCCCCCAAATCACATAGTGCTCTATCGAACAAAGTTTCACCTATGGCACAAGGGATGTGAAAACTCCCTGGGTCTCTTCTTTTTGTAGGCAACTCAGGTTGAATAAGGGCACTACATTCCTTGTTCATCACTATAGTCTGGCCTCCTTTGAGTGAGCTTTTCCTGGGAAGAAGTTCCTTCATATACTTGATGAATGCAGGCATTTGTTGAATTACCTTGATGAGTGGTACGTTTACATGCAGAGATGTAAACAAGTCTAGGAACCTTGAGTATATTCTCTTTCCCACAGCACCATTGAGCAGTTGAGGGAAGGGTGAATATAGCTTCAGC
This sequence comes from Arachis ipaensis, assembly GCF_059453495.1. NCBI lineage: Eukaryota > Viridiplantae > Streptophyta > Magnoliopsida > Fabales > Fabaceae > Arachis > Arachis ipaensis. Next base: position 112,714,291 of record NC_142436.1, read on the forward strand.
AGCTCTTGTTGTGAGATTTCTGGTTCTTGGTGATCTCTATCCTCCTCCTTTGTTGAGTTGTCTTCAGGTTGTTTGCAAAGTTTGCCTTGCTTGTCTTCAGTCTCTTGATCACTCATAGTGACCATTTTGCAATCTTCCCATCTTACTTTCTTTGCTTCTCCTTTGGGGTTTTTCTCCGTGTCACTTGGGAAGCTATCAGTAGGTTTGGGAATCTTCTCAGCTAAATATCCCACCTGGAATTCCAGCTTTCTGATGGTCTCTCCCTGGTTCTTAATATTGGCTCGCACCTCCTCTTTGAACACCTTATTTTCTTGAATCTCTTGGCATATTCCTTCAAGTAAGGCTTCAATCTTAGAGAGCTTGTCATCAATTGATGAGTGATTCGGAGCAGATGTGCTGTTTTGGTTTTGATAGGGGTGTGGAGAAGTATTGTTGTGGGGGTGTAACGTCTCTGGTCTTGGTTTTGATCTTGCTCACTTCCCCACCCAAAGTTTGGGTGGTTTCTCCATCCGGGGTTGTAGGTCTTGGAGTATGGATCATAGTTTTTCCTTGGTGAATTCCCAATGTAGTTGGCTTGCTCCTGACTCCCCTCTGCTTCTTCATTCACTCCTTCTTGGGTTGTTGATGAAGTTGAGATTGCTGCTAATTGGTTCATCTCCATCTTCTTGGTGAGGCCAGCCAGCTGCTGGGTAATGAGCTTGTTTTGGGCCAACAGAGCATCTACATTGTTTAGCTCCATTACTCCTCTTGTGTTCCCTCTTTCAGAAGCATAGAAGTAGTCGTTCTCTGCTACTATTTCAATAACATCTATGGCTTCCTCAATAGTCTTCTTCTTGTTCAAAGATCCTCCGGATGAATGGTCTACGGCCTTCTTTGACTCATAAGAGAGCCCTTCATAAAAAATGTGCAGCTGCACCCATTCGTTGAACATATCTGGTGGGCACCTCCTTGTTAGGTCTTTTAACCTCTCCCATGCTTCATATAGAGTCTCACCATCTTGTTGCCTAAAAGTTTGGACCTCAGCTCTCAGCTTATTGATTCGTTGAGGAGGGTAAAATCTTGCTAAAAATTTGTTCACCACGTCTTCCCAAGTTGTCAAGCTTTCCCTTGGGAAAGATTCCAGCCACTTGGCTGCTTTGTCCCTAAGTGAGAATGGAAATAGGAGCAGTCTATAGGCGTCAGGATGAACACCATTAGACTTTACTGTGTCACATATTCTCAGGAAGGTGGTTAAATGTTGATTGGGGTCTTCTTGAACACCTCCTCCAAACGAACAGTTGTTCTGAACAAGGGTGATGAGCTGTGGTTTAAGTTCAAAGTTGTTGGCATGGATTGTTGGCTTTTGGATGCTACTTCCACAATTTGCTGGGTTTGGATTGATGTAAGAGCCTAAAACTCTTCTATCCTCCCCAGCATGATTTGCTCTACCTCCTCCCCCATGGTTGTGATCCTCTTCTTCATGATGGTTTTCCATGTTGTCTTCCATGTTTGGTTCAAAGAATTCCTCTTCTTCCTCAGCACCAACCACTTTCTTTCCTCTTGCCTCCCTCCTTAATCTAAGGAAGGTCCTCTCAGGTTCAGAATCGAAGGAAGTTGAAGCCCCGCTTCTTCTCCCTGTCATACAACCATCAAGTGCAAGCAAGAAAAGATAGGTGCAGAAAGTATTTGTGTCAGAATTACTGTTAGTTGTGGGTGATGCAATATATCAAATAGTTAGTGGGTTAGCAAACAGAATTGAAAATAACAAAGAAAAACAAAAGGGTAGAGGGGGAAGGGAAGAAGTTTAACTAAAACAAAAGTAAATCACACAAACAGAAAATGAAATTCACAAAATAAAAATGCTCAATCTAGTGATCTTCCAATTTAATCATTGTTGATGCACAATCAATCCCCGGCAACGGCGCCATAAACTTGATGCAAGAAAAACTTGTCTCTCAACAAATCTCCCTTCGGCAAGTGTACCGAATTTGTCGTCAAGTAAAAACTCACAATAGAGTGAGGTCGAATCCCACAGGGATTGATTGATCAAGCAACTTTAATTAAAAGAATGTTCTAGTTGAGCGAATCCAGAATTTGGGTTGAGAGTTGCAGAAAATAAAATGGCGGGAATGTAAATAACAGAAAAGTAAATGCTAGAATTAAAGGACTGGAAGTAAATGACTGAAAATAAATTGCAGAATTGTAAATGGGAATGGGGGATTTGCTCATAAAGTAAATGGCAGAAATTAAAGAGAATGGGTAAGATCAGAGATGGGGAGTTCATTGGGCTTAGGAGATGTTGCAATTCTCCGGATCAAGTTCATTTTCATCTCTTCCTCAATCAATGCACTCATTGATCTCCTTGGCAATCTTAAGTGATTGAATTACAATTTCTTGCAATTCAATCTCTCAAATCTTGATCAATAGCCAATTCCTTGGTCAATTTCTCATGAGAAGAGATGAAGTATGGTCACTGATTATACCACATACGTTTCCCAAATCAAGTATTGAGAGGGTTATAGTCACATACCCATCCAAACCCAATTTGGTCCAGCATGAGAAAGCATTTCTAGCTTGATCTCTTCATTCCTCTTTCAAGGTTCAAAAGAGATCCAAGTTTGAATAGCTTCTTTTCCAAGATAACTACTCAATTGGATGAAGATCGAAAGCTTTCAAGTAAAATGAAGAGAAAAGATAGAAGAAGAGTAATGAAAATTAGTATTGATCCATCAAATTACAACAGAGCTCCCTAACCCAATGAAAGGGGTTTAGTTGTTCATAGCTCTAGAAAATGAAAAGAAAGATGGAGAATACATCATAGAACTAGAAATTGCAGAGAAAGTAAAATACAGAGAGTAATTCTCTTTTTCCAACTTCCAGAACTCCTAAACAATTCAAAGCTACTCCTATATATACTACTTTTCTCAGCTTCTAGTTGGCTCTTCAAGTCTTGGGCCTTTGGATCTTGAGTTTGAAGCAGTTCTCTTCTTCATTTGGGCTTGGCTTTACTTGCAGAGAGAAAATATGAAGTGGGCAGAGACTTTAGCTCAGGACGTTAGGGGTGTTAACGTTTAGTGAAAATATAAGTTCGAGAACGTTAGTGACAATCAACTTTCTCACTAACGTTCCTAAGTAAAAGCCACGTTAACTTCAACGTTAGTGGCACAAACGTTGCCACTAACGTTGCCTCTAAGTCCTTCGCACACGTTATTGAGACTTAACATTCCCAATAACTTTGAAAAGCCCCCTTTGTTCCCACGTTAGAGCCCACGTTAACTTAGTTAACGTGGCTCTTTAACGTGGGCTTGCCATCCTTCGAGAACGTTAGTGACACTCAACATTGTCACTAACGTTCCAAGGTGCCCTTATGTCTCACGTTAGAGTCCACGTTAACTAGGTTAACATGGCTTCTAACGTGGCCATGCTTAGCCATCCCCAACGTTAGTGACAATGTTGAGTGTCACTAACGTTAGCCATTCTTTCACTCATTAACGTTAGCTTCCACGTTAACTAAGTTAACGTGGAAGTTAACGTGGCTCCTTGGGGGGTTGTGTGGTTGCTTCCAACATTAGTGACAATGTTGGGTGTCACTAACGTTGTCGACCACTCTTGCTTCTTACGTTAGCTCCCACGTTAACCAAGTTAACGTGGGAGTTAACGTGGTATATTTCTCCTTAGGCCAACGTTAGTGACAATGTTGAATGTCACTAACGTTGGTGTTTCTTCCCCTCTTTAGCGTTAGAGGCCACGTTAACTAAGTTAACGTGGACTCTAACGTGGCCACTTATGAGCATTTGCCAACGTTAGTGACAATGTTAAGTGTCACTAACGTTGGCTCAACTTCCCTTCTCCATGTTAGAGTTCACGTTAACTTAGTTAACGTGACTCTTAACGTGGTCAATGATGGCTTCGAGAGCGTTATTGGCAATCACTTTTCTCATTAACTTTGCAAGTTACCTCCCATTCCTTGCTTCCTTTGGTCCTGAAATCAAGCAATAGAGTGCATCAAAATTCTAGTCCAAGTCATGGGTAATGCAACATACAATTTGTCACTAAACTCATGCAAAATCCTCATGAAATAATGTAAAATGCACAATGTATGCTTGAATCAAGGTGTAAGTGAATATCTACCCAAAACTAGCTTATTTCCTAAGGAAATGCATGAAACTAACCTAAAAACAGTAAAGAAAAGGTCAGTGAAACTGGCCAAGATGCCCTGGCATCACAACACCAAACTTAAAGCTTGCTTGTCCCTAAGCAAGTACTGAAACAAGAGAATGATGAATGGAATGCCAAGAGCAATGAGTCATTCTTGTGGAAGTCATATCACTGATTTTATGGTGGTTTCATGCATAGCAACTTAGGTTCATTCCTGCCTTTCAGACCTTTATCATGTCTTAAAACACTTACTTTACTTACATCCCATGAGACTTTTATTCATTGATCCCTTTATTGTCATTTCAGAGCTTATTGGTGTTCTTAGGCTGAGTGCTCTGTAAGGGGGCAACTTTTTAAGATAAGCTTTCAGCCAACACTCCCGAACCAGTTGGTTCAAGGTGCTAGGTGTTGAAGCACCCCTAAGGACTTACTCCCTCAAGTCTCTCCCCCATACATACACACCACAGGCATATAGTTCATTTATTTTCCTTCTTGAGACCTTGGTGTCCAGCACCTCCTTGGGTTACTAAATGCTCTGTGGTGAGGGTTACTCTTGATAATGGACTTTCAGCTGATAATCCCGGGTTAGTTAACCCAAGTTACCAGGTGATAAAGCACCCCTAAGAGCTTATTCATCCAAGTAGATCCCTCACACAGGAACACCACAGACACATATCTTAAGATCAAAACCCATTGGTGCCTAGACTTATTGCTTACTCTTTTTCTTTTGTTTTTCCACTTTCATTATTCTTTTCTCTTTCTCTTATTAGGATCTTGTCATATACTTAGTCTCATGAGTATATTCAAAGCAAAGTATTCAAGCCAGATAGTTGTCATCCCACCTTATGGTTGAACCAACTTAGCTAACTTATGATCATACCACAAACTCATGAATGTACTCCATAATATGAACTCCACTCTGGTCTTTTGAAACATAAACATTCTCTCTTCATTTGATTAAAAGGGACAGGCATACAAGTAAGTAAAGTAGGGATGCAGTGACATAAAGACTAGCACACTTAGACCTATTCAGAACTTAAAAGACAGAATTTAAAAAAATTTAAACTAACATGGAAGCATGTTCTATTTCATACAAGATCTTCCTTATTTAAAACATAGAGAAAGGTGAACTAAAGAAGGAACTCGACAACCTTTTACTGTTGTGGATGTCCATGCTCTTTTCCTTGCTTGTCCTCCTTGTTTCCTCTTGCATTTCCTCGCATCCGTGCCAATCTTGCTTGCTTCCAATTCTCAAGTGCCTTCCTCACTGACTCATGACTCTCTTCCACCCTTTGTCTTTCCTTTCGTGCTAAATCATCCTTCATTTCGTCATACCTGGCTATTCCTGGATGCAATATTGGCAGCTGTCCCACTAAGTAGCCAAGCCTGGCTTGAGTGTTTATGTGATGTCCTGTTTCGCTCATGTAAACTCCTTCTGCGAATGTCCTTTGCTCGTCCAATAGTTCTGCCTGTTCTATTTGTCTTCGATGCATCTCATGTATGTTTGCCCCTTGATGTGCTTGGATGTTGATTAGCCTCTGGGTGGATTCTTGTTGCTCGTTTTGCCTTTGTTCCATCCTGTTGAATGTTTCTCCCCATTGTTGTCCTTGACTTAGTTGCTGTTCCATCATTTGCCTTTGCCACTCACCTTGCTGAGTCATCCATCTTGAGAGTGTTTCCTCTTGCTGCCCCATTATCTGTAGTTGAAGCTCTTTCTGTGCTCCTTGGCTTTCCAAATATTGTCTAGACAAGCCATCAATGGCCTCCTGTAATTGGTGCATGTCCAAGGTCTGTTGTGCTTGGCCCTCTAAGACTTGTCCTTCCACTACTTGAGGTGCTGTCCTCTTCCTTTGCTTCCACTGAGGCAAAGGGGATGCTGCAGCATTCATCCTTCGTACAATTATTGGGATGCCTTCCTTTATTCACATGGGCTTCTCATCTTCAAAAACCACCCCAGCTTTCTTGCATATTCGGTAAATAGTGCTGGGGTAACCTAACGTTCCTCTTGAGTCGCTTTTCTCTGCCATCTTTCTAATACCATCAGCTATGAGTTCATGAACCTTGATTTCTCCTCCCTTCAGTATACAGTGAACCATTGTGGCTCTCTTGACATTCACCTCCGAGTTCTTTACAGCTGGGAGAATAGACCTTCTCACTAGCTCAAACCACCCCTTGGCTTCAGGAGTGAGATCTGTTCTCTTGATGAACTTGGGTTTATTTCCCGCACCCCTTTCCCAGTCAGCTCCTGGTACACAAATATCTTGCAGAATGTGGTCATAATTGGGGTTGTCCAATCTTGAGTAATAGCTTTCTTCTTCAAACTGTATAGACCGTAGCTTCAATGCCCTCATGACACTCATGGGACCAAAGTCCACCATCTTTCCTCTCACAAAGCTTGTGTACGACTCATCCTTCTTATCATATCGAACCGCATTTGCATAAAATTCTCTTATGAGGTTTGCATTCACCTTAATGACCGGGTCAGTGAGGAGTTCCCATCTTCTCTTTTCTATCTTCTATGTGATTTCGGGGCACTCAGTCTTTTTAACTTGAAATCCCAGCTCATAAATGATTTCCTTATCAACCATCCACCCGTATTGCAATGCATAGGGGTGTTCATAAAAAAACCAAAATGTGGTTAACCGGTTAAAAAACCATAACCACATTTTGGTTAACCAGTTTAATGAAACAATTTAAAAACCATATCCAAATTTTTTAGAATTGGTTAACCAAAACCAAATTAAAAAAAACCGGTTTTTAACCGGTTAACCAAAACCAAAACCAAATTAAAATCAAAACTTAATTTTAAAACCAAATTACATACTCTTTCTCTCTCTCTCTCACTCACTCTCTCTCTCTCTCTCTATCTTCCACTTCCTCTCCCTTTCTCTCTCCCTCCCTCTCCCCCTTACTCTCTCTTTCTCTCTCTCTCTCTCCCTTCTTTTTCTCTCTCTCTTTCTCTCTCTCCCTCCTCTCTCTCTCTCTCTCTCATTTTCCTCTTTCTCCTCCTCTCCTTTTCTCTCTCCCTATCCTCTCTCTCTCTCTCTCTCTCTATTCTCTATCCCCTTTTCTCTCTCTTCTTTTCCCCCTATTTCTCTCCCTTTTCCCTCTCTCTCCCCTTTCCTTCCCCCATCTCTCTCTCCCTTCTCTCTCTAACTCATTTTTCTCTTTATCTCCTCTCTCCTTTCCTTCTCTCTCCGCTTCTCTCTCTCTCACTCTCTCTCTCTCTCTCTCTCTCTCTCTCTTTTCCCTCTTTCTCTCCTCCTCTCTCTCCCCTATCTCTCTTTCCCTATCTTCCTCTTTTTCTCTCTCCCTCTCTCCCCTCTTCCTCCTCTCTCTCTCCCCTCTCTCTCTCTCTCTCTCTCTCGTCTTTCTTTCTCTCTCCCTTGTCTCTCTATCCTTCTCTCCCTCTCTCTCCCCTTTCCTCTTTCTCTCTCTCCCTCTCTCTTTCTCTCCTTCTCTCTCTCTCCTTCTCTCCGCTCTCTCACTTCTCCCCCCTCTCTCTCTCTTTCCTTGCCCTCTTTCTCTCCCTCCGTTCTCTCTCTTCCTCTCTCTCCTCCCCTTTCTCTCTCTAATCATCTCTCCCCTTTTTCTATCTTTCCCCTCCTCTCTCTCTCTCCCCTCTCCTCTCTTTCTCTCTCTCCCATATCTCTCTACTTTCTCCTCTCTTTTCCATTCTCTCTCTCTTTCTCTTTCTCTTTCTCTCTTTCTCCCCTCTCCTTCCTCTCTCTCTCTCTCCTTTACCTCCCCTCTCTTTCTCTCTCTCTTTTTTCTTTTCTCTCTTTCTCTCTCTCGCTCATCTCTCTTTCCTTTTCTTCTTTCTCTCTCTCTCTCCTCCTCTTCCTCTCTTCATTTTCTCTCCTCCTCTTTCTTTTCTTACTCTCTCTTTTCTCTTTCTCTCTCAACCTTCTCTCAATCTCTATCCCTCTTCTATCTCTTTTCTCCTCTTCTCTCTAAAGCGAGAGAGAAGAGAGAGAGGAGGCGAAGATAGAGGAGGAGAAAGAAAAAAAGAAGAGAGATAAGAAGAGAGAAGAAGGATAAGAGAGAGAGAAGTAGAGAGAGAAAGAGGACAAAGAGAGAGAAAGAGAGAGGAGAGAGAGAGGATGGGGAGAGAGATGGAGAGAGAGACAGAAAAAAAAAGAAGGAGAGAGAGAAAAGAGAAGAGGGGAGAGAGGAGAGAGGAGAGAGGGAGATGAGGGGAGAGAGAAAGAGGGAGGGGGAGAGAGAGAGCATGGGGAGAGAGAGGGAGAGAAGGATAGAGAGAACGAAAGGGGAGGGGAAGAAAGAGGGGGAAGGGGAAGGGGAGAGAGAGAGAGAGAGATAGATAGAGAGGAGGGGGAGAGAGAGAAGAGAAAGAGAGGAGGAGAGAGAAAAATGGGAGAGAGAGAGAGAGAGAGAAAAGAAAGAGAAGAGGAGAGAGAGAGAAAGAGAAAGAGAAAAAATTATTTATAGAAAATATTGAAAAGAGATAAGAAAGAAAATGGAACGAAAGCAATGGAAGGGACTTCATTATTTACAAATGTTACTCGTATCATTTAGAAAGAAAAAAATTAGATTAAAAAAATTCAATTAAAAAAGATTTAAAATTTTGGGTTTTTGTATGTAAAAATATTAATTTTTGTGTAAAAATCTATTTTTACATGTAAAAACCAATTTTATGGTATAAAAACCAATTTTTTAGTATAAAAACCGGTTTTTGGGACAAAAACCGGTTTTTTGTGTAAAAATTTGGGTTTTATATGTAAAAATATTAATTTTTGTGTAAAAATATATTTTTACATGTAAAAACCAATTTTATAGTATAAAAACCAATTTTTTAGTACAAAAACCGGTTTTTAGTACAAAAATCGGTTTTTTAGTACAAAAACCGGTTTTTTGGTATAAAAACCAGTTTTTTATATAAAAACCGGTTATTTTTTTAAAAACCGATTTTTATTTTAATAACCGGTTAAAAACCGGTTTTAAAATTCACTAACCGGTTAATAACCGGTTTCATTATGTAAAACCAATTTGGTTAATTAACCAATACTATATTTTTGGTTAACCAAAAAACTGGTTTGGTTTTTGGATTAACCAAACCATGAACACCCCTAGCAATGCATGATGCAAGCTTCTAAATCTCTTTTCATCATATGGGTGTTCTTCCATGGGTTCCTTTCCCTTCCTTCTTTTAGAACCCGAAGATGCCATGAATGATAGTTAATATGTGAAGGTGGCAAAGTTGTGGAGATTTTTGGTTGTTTAAGGTTTTATTGCGATGAAGAGAGTGAGGTGGGAAAAAGGTTTTTAATGGGGTAGGGAGTGTCTTGTACCGAAATGGAGAGTGGTGAAGATTGGGTAATGACAATGAAGGTGGGTACGGAACAAGGGTCATTTATATAGAGAAGTTGTGAGAGAGTGGAGGGTGTGGATTGATTGAGTGGTTGCTTGATAGACGGTTGGGGTGATGCATGGATAAAAGACAAGGATCATCACTTTATGAATGAGATTGCTCGGTCTTTTAGGGGTTCCATTTTTCCAATGTTGCATGGCAACATTTTCCAATGTATTCCCTTTTTAGAACAAGTGTGTAGCCCTTCCTTTTGTGGTGTCCGATCCTTCTTTGTTTAGTTGTCCAATCCATCCCTTTTTATGCTTCTTTTCTTTTCCTATAAAGATTTAAAATAAGGAAATTAATATCATAAAAATCGAACTCTATGGCTAGAATAATAAATAGAAGAAAAAGAGTTTGTTTATTTATGAATTTCAACTAACTAATTACTTGTGTATCCTTATGCATTTTGGTGGCACCATGGGGTGACACCAAACTTAGTTTGAAGCAATGTGATGAAAAGTTTTGTTCAAAGCTCCCAAGACTAGCATGCATCTTGGTTTGCTTTGAACACCAAACTTGTTCTTCACTATATACTGCATGATAAAGAATTCACCAAGTGTTTGTCAAGTTTTGGTTGAAATTCATAAACATTGATTTATTCATTATTTTAAAAACATATAAAACATTGGTTGCCTCCCAAGAAGCGCTTCTTTAGCGTCACTAGCTTGACGTTTTTCCCTCATCAGGGTGGTTGGTAGTGCTTAAAGTCCTCCCCTCTTGCTGTGGACTTATATCCATTGGTTGGATCAATGATCTCCACATGCTCCAGGGAAAGAACTCTGTTGATAGTGAAGACCTTAGGTAACTGAGATGGTACAGTAGGGAGATTAGGGGGAATATCTGGGAAGTAAGCTGAGACAACTCTATCCCCTGGAGAGAAGTCTTCCGTAGGGATCTTCTTGTTCCTCCACCTCCTTGGTACCTTCTTCTTTGTTTTTTTTGAAGTTGCCTTCCCCTTGGTGACCTCTTTTTCTAAAGGAGTTGCGATGCTGTCTTCACCTGCCTCTAGAGGTTTAGGTTCCTCCAACTTTTCCTTTAGCTGTGGCAATTGCTGTTTTCCTTGTTTATCAATTAAGGGAATCTCAGAATGAACTGGCTGTGTTTCAGTGCTTGTCTCCTCCTTCAGTGTCTCATTATCATTTGTGCTTAGTTCCTTGTCCTCTTGCTCTGTTTCTTGTGAGAGTTTGAAAACATTGAAGCTGAGTCATTCATCATGGATTCTCAATATTAGCTCCCCTTTCTCTACATCGATAAGTGCTCTGGCCGTAGCTAGGAATGGTCTTCCCAATATGATTGGGTGAGTGTGACTCTCTTCCATGTCCAGGATGACAAAGTCTGTTGGGAGAAAGTATTTCCCAACCTTTAGTAACACTTTTTCCACCACTCCTATTGCTTGCTTTTGAGTTTTGTCAGCCAGTCTGATGATTACATCTGTGGGCATTATCTCATTGATCTGCAGCCTCTTCACCAGGGATAAGGGCAGTAAGTTGATGCTGGCCCCCAAATCACATAGTGCTCTATCGAACAAAGTTTCACCTATGGCACAAGGGATGTGAAAACTCCCTGGGTCTCTTCTTTTTGTAGGCAAACTCAGGTTGAATAAGGGCACTACATTCCTTGTTCATCACTATAGTCTGGCCTCCTTTGAGTGAGCTTTTCCTGGGAAGAAGTTCCTTCATATACTTGATGAATGCAGGCATTTGTTGAATTGCCTTGATGAGTGGTATGTTTACATGCAGAGATGTAAACAAGTCTAGGAACCTTGAGTATATTCTCTTTCCCACAGCACCATTGAGCAGTTGAGGGAAGGGTGAATATAGCTTCAGCAGCTCTTGTTGTGAGATTTCTGGTTCTTGGTGATCTCTATCCTCCTCCTTTGTTGAGTTGTCTTCAGGTTGTTTGCAAAGTTTGCCTTGCTTGTCTTCAGTCTCTTGATCACTCATAGTGACCATTTTGCAATCTTCCCATCTTACTTTCTTTGCTTCTCCTTTGGGGTTTTTCTCCGTGTCACTTGGGAAGCTATCAGTAGGTTTGGGAATCTTCTCAGCTAAATATCCCACCTGGAATTCCAGCTTCCTGATGGTCTCTCCCTGGTTCTTAATATTGGCTCGCACCTCCTCTTTGAACACCTTATTTTCTTGAATCTCTTGGCATATTCCTTCAAGTAAGGCTTCAATCTTAGAGAGCTTATCATCAATTGATGAGTGATTCGGAGCAGATGTGCTGTTTTGGTTTTGATAGGGGTGTGGAGAAGTATTGTTGTGGGGGTGTAACGTCTCTGGTCTTGGTTTTGATCTTGCTCACTTCCCCACCCAAAGTTTGGGTGGTTTCTCCATCCGGGGTTGTAGGTCTTGGAGTATGGATCATAGTTTTTCCTTGGTGAATTCCCAATGTAGTTGGCTTGCTCCTGACTCCCCTCTGCTTCTTCATTCACTCCTTCTTGGGTTGTTGATGAAGTTGAGATTGCTGCTAATTGGTTCATCTCCATCTTCTTGGTGAGGCCAGCCAGCTGCTGGGTAATGAGCTTGTTTTGGGCCAACAGAGCATCTACATTGTTTAGCTCCATTACTCCTCTTGTGTTCCCTCTTTCAGAAGCATAGAAGTAGTCGTTCTCTGCTACTATTTCAATAACATCTATGGCTTCCTCAATAGTCTTCTTCTTGTTCAAAGATCCTCCGGATGAATGGTCTACGGCCTTCTTTGACTCATAAGAGAGCCCTTCATAGAAAATGTGCAGCTGCACCCATTCGTTGAACATATCTGGTGGGCACCTCCTTGTTAGGTCTTTTAACCTCTCCCATGCTTCATATAGAGTCTCACCATCTTGTTGCCTAAAAGTTTGGACCTCAGCTCTCAGCTTATTGATTCGTTGAGGAGGGTAAAATCTTGCTAAAAATTTGTTCACCACGTCTTCCCAAGTTGTCAAGCTTTCCCTTGGGAAAGATTCCAGCCACTTGGCTGCTTTGTCCCTAAGTGAAAATGGAAATAGGAGCAGTCTATAGGCGTCAGGATGAACACCATTAGACTTTACTGTGTCACATATTCTCAGGAAGGTGGTTAAATGTTGATTGGGGTCTTCTTGAACACCTCCTCCAAACGAACAGTTGTTCTGAACAAGGGTGATGAGCTGTGGTTTAAGTTCAAAGTTGTTGGCATGGATTGTTGGCTTTTGGATGCTACTTCCACAATTGCCTGGGTTTGGATTGATGTAAGAGCCTAAAACTCTTCTATCCTCCCCAGCATGATTTGCTCTACCTCCTCCCCCATGGTTGTGATCCTCTTCTTCATGATGGTTTTCCATGTTGTCTTCCATGTTTGGTTCAAAGAATTCCTCTTCTTCCTCAGCACCAACCACTTTCTTTCCTCTTGCCTCCCTCCTTAATCTAAGGAAGGTCCTCTCAGGTTCAGAATCGAAGGAAGTTGAAGCCCCGCTTCTTCTCCCTGTCATACAACCATCAAGTGCAAGCAAGAAAAGATAGGTGCAGAAAGTATTTGTGTCAGAATTACTGTTAGTTGTGGGTGATGCAATATATCAAATAGTTAGTGGGTTAGCAAACAGAATTGAAAATAACAAAGAAAAACAAAAGGGTAGAGGGGGAAGGGAAGAAGTTTAACTAAAACAAAAGTAAATCACACAAACAGAAAATAAAATTCACAAAATAAAAATGCTCAATTTAGTGATCTTCCAATTTAATCATTGTTGATGCACAATCAATCCCCGGCAACGGCGCCATAAACTTGATGCAAGAAAAACTTGTCTCTCAACAAATCTCCCTTCGGCAAGTGTACCGAATTTGTCGTCAAGTAAAAACTCACAATAGAGTGAGGTCGAATCCCACAGGGATTGATTGATCAAGCAACTTTAATTAAAAGAATGTTCTAGTTGAGCGAATCCAGAATTTGGGTTGAGAGTTGCAGAAAATAAAATGGCGGGAATGTAAATAACAGAAAAGTAAATGCTAGAATTAAAGGACTGGAAGTAAATGACTGAAAATAAATTGCAGAATTGTAAATGGGAATGGGGGATTTGCTCATAAAGTAAATGGCAGAAATTAAAGAGAATGGGTAAGATCAGAGATGGGGAGTTCATTGGGCTTAGGAGATGTTGCAATTCTCCGGATCAAGTTCATTTTCATCTCTTCCTCAATCAATGCACTCATTGATCTCCTTGGCAATCTTAAGTGATTGAATTACAATTTCTTGCAATTCAATCTCTTAAATCTTGATCAATAGCCAATTCCTTGGTCAATTTCTCATGAGAAGAGATGAAGTATGGTCACTGATTATACCACATCCATTTACCAAATCAAGTATTGAGAGGGTTATAGTCACATACCCATCCAAACCCAATTTGGTCCAGCATGAGAAAGCATTTCTAGCTTGATCTCTTCATTCCTCTTTCAAGGTTCAAAAGAGATCCAAGTTTGAATAGCTTCTTTTCCAAGATAACTACTCAAATGGATGAAGATCGAAAGCTTTCAAGTAAAATGAAGAGAAAAGATAGAAGAAGAGTAATGAAAATTAGTATTGATCCATCAAATTACAACAGAGCTCCCTAACCCAATGAAAGGGGTTTAGTTGTTCATAGCTCTAGAAAATGAAAACAAAGATGGAGAATACATCATAGAACTAGAAATTGCAGAGAAAGTAAAATACAGAGAGTAATTCTCTTTTTCCAACTTCCAGAACTCCTAAACAATTCAAAGCTACTCCTATATATACTACTTTTCTCAGCTTCTAGTTGGCTCTTCAAGTCTTGGGCCTTTGGATCTTGAGTTTGAAACAGTTCTCTTCTTCATTTGGGCTTGGCTTTACTTGCAGTGAGAAAATGTGAAGTGGGCAGAGACTTTAGCTCAGGACGTTAGGGGTGTTAACGTTTAGTGAAAATATAAGTTCGAGAACGTTAGTGACAATCAACTTTCTCACTAACGTTCCTAAATAAAAGCCACGTTAACTTCAACATTAGTGGCACAAACATTGCCACTAACGTTGCCTCTAAGTCCTTCGCACACGTTATTGAGACTTAACATTCCCAATAACTTTGAAAAGCCCCCTTTGTTCCCACGTTAGAGCCCACGTTAACTTAGTTAACGTGGCTCTTTAACGTGGGCTTGCCATCCTTCGAGAACGTTAGTGACACTCAACATTGTCACTAACGTTCCAAGGTGCCCCTATGTCTCACGTTAGAGTCCACGTTAACTAGGTTAACGTGGCTTCTAACGTGGCCATGCTTAGCCATCCCCAACGTTAGTGACAATGTTGAGTGTCACTAACGTTGGCCATTCTTTCACTCATTAACGTTAGCTTCCACGTTAACTAAGTTAACGTGGAAGTTAACGTGGCTCCTTGGGGGGTTGTGTGGTTGCTTCCAACGTTAGTGACAATGTTGGGTGTCACTAACGTTGTCGACCACTCTTGCTTCTTACGTTAGCTCCCACGTTAACCAAGTTAACGTGGGAGTTAACGTGGTATATTTCTCCTTAGGCCAATGTTAGTGACAATGTTGAATGTCACTAACGTTGGCGTTTCTTCCCCTCTTTAGCGTTAGAGGCCACGTTAACTAAGTTAACGTGGACTCTAACGTGGCCACTTATGAGCATTTGCCAACGTTAGTGACAATGTTAAGTGTCACTAATGTTGGCTCAACTTCCCTTCTCCACGTTAGAGTTCACGTTAACTTAGTTAACGTGACTCTTAACGTGGTCAATGATGGCTTCGAGAGCGTTAATTGCAATCACTTTTCTCATTAACTTTGCAAGTTACCTCCCATTCCTTGCTTCCTTTGGTCCTGAAATCAAGCAATAGAGTGCATCAAAGTTCTAGTCCAAGTCATGGGTAATGCAACATACAATTTGTCACTAAACTCATGCAAAATCCTCATGAAATAATGTAAAATGAACAATGTATGCTTGAATCAAGGTGTAAGTGAATATCTACCCAAAACTAGCTTATTTCCTAAGGAAATGCATGAAACTAACCTAAAAACAGTAAAGAAAAGGTCAGTGAAACTGGCCAAGATGCCCTGGCATCAATCCTGGACTGTATTTTTGATCCTGTGATCTCGTTTTAGGGGCTAGCCATTCGTCCATGCCTGGACCTTTCACTTATGTATTTTCAACGGTAGAGTTTCTACACTCCATAGATTAAGGTGTGGAGATCTGCTGTTCCTCAAAGATTAATGCAAAGTACTACTGTTTTTCTATTCAATTCAACTTATTCCGCTTCTAAGATATTCATTCGCACTTCAACCTGAATGTGATGAACGTGACAATCATCATCATTCCCTATGAACGCGTGCCTGACAACCACTTCCGTTCTACCTTAAATTGAATGAGAATCTCTTGGATCTCTTAATGAGAATCTTCGTGGTATAAGCTAGATTGATGGCGGCATTCATGAGAGTCCGGAAAGTCTAAACCTTGTCTGTGGTATTTCGAGTAGGACTCTGGGATTGAATGACTGTGACGAACTTCAAACTTGCGAGTGCTGGGCGTAGTGACAGACGCAAAAGGAGGGTGAATCCTATTCCAGTATGATCGAGAACCTCAGATGATTAGCCGTGCTGTGACAGAGCATTTGGACCATTTTCACATGAGGATGGGATGCAGCCATTGGCAAGGGTGATGCCTCCAGACGATTAGCCATGCAGTGACAGCGCATCGGACCATTTTCCAGAGAGGATTAAAAGTAGCCATTGACAACGGTGATGTCCTTACATAAAGCCAGCCATGGAAAGGAGTAAGACTGATTGGATGAAGACAACGAGAAAGCAGAGATTCAGAGGAACGAAAGCATCTCTATACGCTTATCTGAAATTCTCACCAATGAATTACATAAGTGTTTCTATCCTTATTTTCTATCTATTTATTCTTTATGTTCGAAAACTCCATAACTATTTTATATCCGCCTGACTGAGATTTACAAGGTGACCATAGCTTGCTTCATACCAACAATCTCCGCGGGATCGACCCTTACTCACGTAAGGTTTATTACTTGGACAACCCAGTGCACTTGCTGGTTAGTTGTAACGAAGTTGTGAATGAAACACGATTTAGTAAGACGTGCGTACAGAGTTTCTGGCGCCGTTGCCTGAGATCACAATTTTGTGCACCAAGTTTTTGGCGCCGTTGCCGGGGATTGTTCGAGTTTGGACAACTGACGGCTCATCTTGTTGCTCAGATTAGGTAATTTTCTTTTTGTTTTCTTTTCAAAAATTTTTCAAAA
Source organism: Arachis ipaensis (assembly GCF_059453495.1). Classification (NCBI taxonomy): domain Eukaryota; kingdom Viridiplantae; phylum Streptophyta; class Magnoliopsida; order Fabales; family Fabaceae; genus Arachis; species Arachis ipaensis. The sequence goes on from NC_142436.1 coordinate 112,731,026, forward strand.
ACCTTTCAAAAAAAATTTCTCATCTGTTTTCAAAAAAATAAAATAAATGTTTTCAAAAATATATTTTTCTTCAGAATTTTTAAGAATGAATTCTAGAGTTTCATGAAGCATGTTGAAGCCTGGCTAGCTGTAAAGCCATGTCTAATTCTTTTGGATAGGGGCTTCCAAAGGGTATGTCAGTTGTGGCATGTCTGAGTTACATACTAAAGCTTGGCTGGCTATTAAGCCATGCCTAACCCTCAGATTGGAGCTTTAGAATAAGAGTGCAAGATTCTTGGAATTCATATTAAAAATTTTGGAATCCTTATTTTTCTTTTTCAAATAATTTTCGAAAAATCCAAAAAAAAAAATTAGAAAAAATCATAAAAAATCAAAAATATTTTGTGTTTCTTGTTTGAGTCTTGAATCAAATTGTAAGTTTGGTGTCAATTGCATATTCATCTTGCATTTTTCGAAAATTCATGCATTCATAATGTTCTTCATGATCTTCAAGTTGTTCTTGGTAAGTCTTCTTGTTTGATCTTGATGTTTTCTTGTTTTGCATCTTTTCTTGTTTTACATGTGCATTTTTGCATCCATAGAGTCTAAACATGAAAGATTCCTATGTTTGGTGTCTTGCATGTTTTCTTTGCATATAAAATTTTCAAAAAAATAAGTTCTTGATGTTCATCTTGACATTCAAAGTGTTCTTGGTGTTCATCGTAACATTCATAGTGTTCTTGCATTCATCACATACTTTGATCCAAAAATTTTCATGCATTGCATCATTTTCATGTTTTTCTCTCTCATCATAAAAATTTTAAAAAAAAAAAATATCTTCTCCTTTTTCTTCTCATAAATTTGAAAATTTGAGTTGACTTTTTCAAAACTTTTTAAAATCTAGTTGTTTCTCATGAGTCAAATCAAATTTTCAATTTAAAAATCTTATCCTTTTCAAAATCTTTTTCAAAAATCAAATCTTTCTCATTTTTCTTAGTTATTTTCGAAAATTTTAAAAATATTTTTCAAAAATCTTTTTCTTATCTTTATCAAATAATTTTTGAAAATAACATTATCAATTAATGTTTTGATTCAAAATTTTCAAGTTTGTTACTTACTTGTTAAGAAAGATTCAAACTTTAAATTTTAGAATCATATTTTGTGATTTCTTGTGAATCAAGTCATTAATTGTGATTTTAAAAATCAAATCTTTTTCAAAACTAATTTCAATCATATCTTTTCAAAAATATCTTTCTATCTTATCTTTTTCAAAATCATATCTTTTTCAAAAATTTGATTTTAAAATATCTTTTCTAACTTCTTATCTTCTTATCTTTTCAAAATTGATTTTCAAATTTGTTTCAACTAACTAACTAACTTTTTGTTTGTTTCTTATCTTTTTCAAAACTACCTAACTAACTCTCTCTCTCTAATTTTCGAAAATATCTTCCCTCTTTTTCAAAATTTCTTTTTAATTAACTAATTATTTTAATTTTTAATTTCCGAAAAATTACTAACCTTTTTCAAAAACTATTTTCGAAAATCACTAACTCTTTTTCAAAAATTATTTTCAAAAATTCTCTCTCTCTTATCTCCTTCTATTTATTTATTCATCTACTAACACTTCATCTCACCCAAATTCGAACCCCCTCTTCCATCTGTGTTCGAATTTTTTCTTCTTCTTATCTTCTACTCACACAGGGACCTCTATACTGTGGTAAAAAGGATCCCTATTATTATTATTTTTCTGTCCCTCTTTTTCATATGAGCAGGAGCAAGGACAAGAACATTCTTGTTGAAGCAGACCCAGAACCTGAAAGGACTCTGAAGAGGAAACTAAGAGAAGCTAAATTACAACAATCCAGAGATAACCTTTCAGAAATTTTCGAACAAGAAGAGGAGATGGCAGCCAAAAATAATAATAATGCAAGGAGGATGCTTGGTGACTTTACTGCACCTAATTCCAATTTACATGGAAGAAGCATCTCCATTCCTGCCATTGGAGCAAACAATTTTGAGCTGAAACCTCAATTAGTTTCTCTAATGCAGCAAAATTGCAAGTTTCATGGACTTCCAGCTGAAGATCCTTTTCAGTTCTTAACTGAATTCTTGCAGATCTATGATACTGTTAAGACTAATGGAGTAGATCCTGAAGTCTACAGGCTCATACTTTTCCCTTTTGCTGTGAGAGACAGAGCTAGAATATGGTTGGACTCTCAACCTAAGGATAGCCTGAACTCTTGGGATAAGCTGGTCAAGGCTTTCTTAGCCAAGTTCTTTCCTCCTCAAAAGCTGACTAAGCTTAGAGTGGATGTTCAGACCTTCAGACAGAAAGAAGGTGAATCCCTCTATGAAGCTTGGGAGAGATACAAAGAACTGACCAAAATGTGTCCTTTTGACATGCTTTCAGAATGGACCATCCTGGACATATTCTATGATGGTCTGTCTGAATTAGCTAAAATGTCATTGGATACCTCTGCAGGTGGATCCATTCACCTAAAGAAAATGCCTGCAGAAGCTCAAGAACTCATTGACATGGTTGCTAATAACCAGTTCATGTACACTTCTGAAAGGAATCCTGTGAATAATGGGACGCCTATGAAGAAGGGAGTTCTTGAAATTGATACTCTGAATGCCATACTGGCTCAGAATAAAAAATTGACTCAGCAAGTGATGCCAGGGCATCCTGGCCAGTTTCACTGACCTTTTCTTTACTGTTTTTAGGCTAGTTTTATGCATTCCCTTAGGAAATAAGCTAGTTTTGGGTAGATATTAACTTACACCTTGATTCAAGCATACATTGTGCATTTTACATTATTTCATGAGGATTTTGCATGAGTTTAGTGACAAATTATATGCTGCATTGCCCATGACTTGGACTAGAACGTTGATGCGCTCTATTGCTTGATTTCAGGACCAAAGGAAGCAAGGAATGAGAGGTAACTTGCAAAGTTAATGAGAAAAGTGACTGCCAATAACGCTCTCGAAGCCATCATTGACCACGTTAAGAGTCACATTAACTAAGTTAACGAGAACTCTAACGTGGAGAGGGTAAGTTGAGCCAACGTTAGTGACACTTAACATTGTCACTAACGTTGGCAAATGCTCATAAGTGGCCACGTTAGAGTCCACGTTAACTTAGTTAACGTGGCCTCTAACGTTAGAAGGGGGGAGAAACGCCAACGTTAGTGACATTCAACATTGTCACTAACGTTGGCCTAAGGAGAAACATACCACGTTAACTTGGTTAACGTGGGAGCTAACGTAAGAAGCAAGAGTGGTCGACAACGTTAGTGACACCCAACATTGTCACTAACGTTGGAAGAAACCACACAACCCCCCAAGGAGCCACGTACGTTAACTTAGTTAACGTGGAAGCTAACGTTGATGAGTGAAAGAAACGCCAACGTTAGTGACATTCAACATTGTCACTAACGTTGGGGATGGCTAAGCATGGCCACGTTAGAAGCCACGTTAACCTAGTTAACGTGGACTCTAACGTGAGACATAGGGGCACCTTGGAACGTTAGTGACAATGTTGAGTGTCACTAACGTTCTCGAAGGATGGCAAGCCCACGTTAAAGAGCCACGTTAACTGAGTTAACGTGAGCTCTAACGTGGGAACAAAGGGGGCTTTTCAAAGTTATTGGGAATGTTAAGTCTCAATAACGTGTGCGAAGGACTTAGAGGCAACGTTAGTGGCAACGTTTGTGCCACTAACATTAGTGCCATTTACAATTCTGCAATTTACTTTCAGTCATTTACTTTCAATCCTTTAATTCTAGCATTTACTTTTCTGTTATTTACATTCCCGCCATTTTATTTTCTGCAACTCTCAACCCAAATTCTGGATTCGCTCAACTAGAATATTCTTCTAATTAAAGTTGCTTGATCAATCAATCCCTGTGGGATTCGACCTCACTCTATTGTGAGTTTTTACTTGACGACAAATTCGGTACACTTGCCGAAGGAAATTTGTTGAAAGACAGTTTCCACCCGCATCAGCAAGTCAATATGATTTCTCAGAGTCTGAATGGAATGCAAGCTGCATCCAACAGTACTCAAGAGGCATCTTCTGGAGAAGAAGCTTATGATCCTGAAAATCCTGCAATAGCAGAGGTGAATTACATGGGTGAATCTTATGGAAACACATATAACCCCTCATGGAGAAATCACCCAAATCTCTCATGGAAGGATCAACAAAAGCCTCAACAAGGCTTTAATAATGGTGGAAGAAATGGGTTTAACAATAGTAAACCTTTTCCATCATCCACTCAGCAACAGACAGAGAACTTTGAACAAAATACCTCTAATTTAGCAAACTTAGTCTCTGATCTATCTAAGGCCACGGTAAGTTTCATAAATGAAACAAGGTCATACATTAGAAATTTGGAGGCACAAGTGGGCCAGCTGAGTAAAAGGATCACTGAAATCCCTCCTAGTACTCTCCCAAGCAATACAGAAGAAAATCCAAAAGGAGAGTGCAAGGCCATTGACATAGTCAACACGGCTGAACCTGGAGAGGAAGGGGAGGACGTAAATCCCAGTGAGGAAGACCTCCTGGGACGTCCAGTGATCAATAAGGAGTTTCCTTTTGAGGAACCAAAGGAATCTGAGACTCATCTAGAGACCATAGAGATTCCATTGAACCTCCTTATACCCTTCATGAGCTCTGACGAGTATTCATCTTCTGAAGAGAATGAGGATGTTACTGAAGAGCAAGTTACCAAGTACCTTGGTGCAATCATGAAGCTGAATGCCAAATTATTTGGTATTGAGACTTGGGAAAATGAACTTCTCTTGTTCACCAATGAACGAAGTGATCTGGATCAACTGACATTACCTCAGAAGAAACAGGATCCTGAAAAGTTCGTAATACCTTGTACCATAGGCAACATGATCTTTGAAAAGGCTCTGTGTGACCTTGGTTCAGGGATAAACCTCATGCCCCTCTCTGTAATAGAGAAACTGGGAATCTTTGGGGTGCAAGCTACTAAAATCTCATTAGAGATGGCAGACAATTCAAGAAAACAGGCTTATGGACAAGTAGAGGACGTGTTAGTAAAGGTTGAAGGCCTTTACATCCCTGCTGATTTCATAATCCTTGATACTGGGAAGGATGAGGATGAATCCATCATCCTTGGAAGACCTTTCCTAGCCACAGCAAGAGCTATGATTGATGTTGACAGAGGTGAATTAGTCCTTCAATTGAATGAGGACTCCCTGGTGTTTACAACTCAAGGTTACCCTTCTGTAAACATGGAAAAGAGGCACAGCAAGCTTCTCTCAAAACAGAGTCAACCAGAGCCCCCACAGTCAAACTCTAAGTTTGGTGTTGGGTGATGCGCATAAACTTGTTATGCCACGATTTAGGAAATTGCACGATCGGCAAAATTCCTTCCGGCAACTGCACCGGTTATCGTCAAGTAAAAAACTCACAATAGAGTGAGGTCGAATCCCACAAGGATTGGTTGAGTGAGCAATTCGAATTAGAAGTGTGTTCTAGTTGAGCGGAATCAAGATTTAGATGAGAATTGCGGAATGTAAAAATGGCGGGAAATGTAAATGACAAGAAATTGAAATGGCGGAATCTTAAATTGCATGAATTAAAGAGCAGAAGCTAAATTGCTGAAATTAAAAGGGAATGGGGTGATTGCATGAATTAAGTTGCAGAATGTAAAGAGAAAGTGGAAATCAGAAATGGGGAATTCATTGGGTTATAGGAGATATTGAGATCTCCGAATCAAAACATGTTTATCTCTTCCTCAACCAATGCGTTCATTGAATTTTGCTTGGCAATCTTATATGATTGGATCCCAATCCCTTGGCTCACCAATTCTCTCTAAAAACAAACAAATTCCCAATCCCTTGGTTTAAATGTTCATAAGAAGAGATGATGCTCGATCACTGATTATACCACACAGTTTCATGAACCACAATTTGGTAGGATTACATGTCACAATATCCATCCAAACCCCAATCCAATTCACTGTGAGAAAGCTTCTCTAGCATGAATCCTCCATTCCTTTCCCAAGGTTCCGAAGGATTCCAATTATGGGTAGTTTCTTTCCCAACACAACTACCCAATGGAATTAGATCGAGAAGCTTTCTAACAAAATTCAAGAGAAAAGATTGAAGAAGAAGATAAAACTATTATTGATTCATTGAATTACAATAGAGCTCCCTAACCCAATGAAAGGGGTTTAGTGAGTCATAGCTCTGAATTCAATTACAAAACTAAAAGAAAATGATCCAAAATTCTCTCCGTAAAACTCCCCCCTCAGGGGCTGGATTCCCCCTCAATCCCCCGTGTGTCTCAAATGCAGAAACTAAGGCCTTTAAATAGGCTCCCTAAATTACAAAATGAAAATGAAATTCAAAGCAAATTACAATCAAATGAAAATAAACTATTCTAGATGATTCTTGTGGCCTTGATTTGGTGTTGTTGATGGGCCTTGCTTGCTTGAAGGGTAGAGTGACATAATTGATCCAAAAAGGATAATGATCCATTAAACTACACTCAAACGTTGCACCCCCCTTTCTTGAGTCGTCACTTTGTTCTCTTGTCAACCTTGCCAATTTGATGCCAAATATAGACTATTATACCTCGTTGGAAAGCTATGGATGTCAGCTTTCTAACGCAACTGGAAGCACCTCAATTGGATCTCTACAACTCGAGTTATACTCCATGGAAGGTGAAGAGGTCAGCTGGCCTGATTGCATGTTGGTACTATGCTCTTCTATGCACATTACGGGGCTGTTTTCTCCCTCAATTTTTAGTATCCACCATGCATGCCATATATGCTTGGAAAGCTCTAGATGTCTTCTTTCCAATGCATTTTGAATCACCTCATTTGGAGTTTTGTAGCTCAAGTTATTTATGTTTGAAGAAGGCATGGTCAAGCTGTTCCATATAACACGTTTAAGCTCCAGTTTAAGCTTAAACTGGAGCTTAAACGCTGGCACTCCCTGGAGGCACAAGCTCGAGCACGTTTAAGCTTCAGTTTAAGGTTAAACTGAAGCTTAAACGTGGAAATGGAAGAAGGCAACCCTGGAGTGTGGAATTGTCGAACACGTTTAAGCTTCAGTTTAAGGTTAAACTGAAGCTTAAACGTGGAAATGGAAAAGGTAGCCCTGGAGGTCGAACACGTTTAAGCTCCAGTTTAAGGTTAAAATGGAGCTTAAACGTGGAAATGGCTCCCTGGTGCTTTTCTTACTTCTGGCGTTTAACCTCCAGTTTAAGGTTAAACTGGAGGTTAAACGTGGAAATGCTCCCCTGGTGAGATTCTCACTTCTGGCGTTTAACCTCCAGTTTAAGGTTAAACTGGAGGTTAAACTTCAATTCCAGCATTATATGGCTTGGTAGTTTAAGTTCCAGTTTAAGCTTAAACTGGAACTTAAACTCCACATGTGATATTCAAGCTTCCTTTATTGATTTTGTTGCTTCCTTGCCTAGCCTCTTCTTCCCTGAAATCATCCAAACAATTGCATCAAAGTCTTGCAAAATTTCATGAGAAATCTTCCATTCATAGCATTCAAGTAATATAACTAAAAACTCATGGAATTTGCATCAAAATCTTCATGTTGAATGATTTAAGACAAGCATGACTATTTGGCCCAAATGATTACTTAAGGCTCAAGAAAATGCATAAAACAACTAAAAATAAAAGAAAAAGGCTAGTGAAACTAGCCTAAGATGCCTTGGCATCACAACACCAAACTTAATCCTTGCTTGTCCCCAAGCAAGTTCTGAATTATTGAGAAGAAAGAATGAAACAGAAAGTAAATTCATTAGCCATATCAGTAAGTAATTGACATTGATTAATGGGGTGTTCATGCAGAAAGTTGTTGCAGCATCACTTTATTGTTTCTTAGGTAAGAATGTCACTTTTTATGTTTCCACTAAAACACTGCTTATGGCCTCTTGTTATTCACATATCCTTGGCAAGTTTCTTTTCTTTGTTTTTCTTTTTCTTTGAGCTTATTTGCTCCTTGTTGCTCAGTGTCATGTGTTGCTCAAGCCTTTGGCATTTTCTTTTTCTTATTAGTGCACTACACATATCCACTACAGGCATTTTAGTTCACATTTCTTCTTGAGACATTGGTGCCCAGCACCTCTTTGTGTGACTAAATGTTTTGTATTTAGGTTGCTCTTGATAATGGACTTTTGGTTGATAATCCCGGGTTAGTTAACCCAAGTTACCAAGTGTTGAAACACTCCTCAGAACCTATTCATCCAAGCATATCCTTAATACATAAACACCACAGGCATTTGTCTCAGAAGTTCAAACCATTGGTGCCTAGCTTATTTTCTCAATTTTTTTTGCTTTTTGGTTGCCCTTTTTCAGTGGCTTTTTCTTCTTCTTTTTCTTTCTTTTTCATGGCCAAAGACATTTATTCATCAAGATCCATAGACAGCATCCTAATTTCCACTAAAAGTGACAATTCTAACTTTATTTCTTAGTGAGCTGACTATTCAATCAAACATGCATACCAACACTTAATCTTATTTGATTTCTTACCAAATGGAATTGAGTTACTTTTGTTCAAACATTTCTTTTATTTTATGGAAACAGAACAAGCATGGCAAGCATTTGTTTAAGAAGATGAAGTTATCCAGACACTTAGACTATCACTTATTTGAAAATTAAACAAACAGACAAACAAAAACTGCAATGACTCAAACTTAAAGCAGGGGTGCATGCAAACTTCAAATATCAGCAATTCAAAGTACAAGTAATTAAGTGACAATACAACCTTTTAGCATCTTCTTTGTTGTTCATCATCCTTCCTAGCCTTGGTGTTCTCTTTGATGATGATGTATATTCCTTCCATGAGATTGATTGTCTTCCTGCAAAGCTATTAGAAGTTGCTTGTTCCCCAAGCACTTTGAGAATTGGTTAGCATGCATGGATGTTTGTAGGCCTCTGAACTTAGATTGGTGTGTGAACACGAAACTTAGTTCCTTGCCATATGCAGCAATTGGGATCATATGCAGAAAACCTCATGTGCTTTTATTAAGAAAATAACTATGAACTAGAAAAAGAAACTATGAACTAGAAATTAAACTATTGTTTAAGTAGTTTCCCTGATTGGTTGGAGCTAGTGACTAGGCATGCTGAGGTAGAAATGTGCTTTTAATGAAGTTTTTTGGTGGAACACCAAACTTAGAATCTCACATTCACCCTTGAATTGTTTTGGTGTGCAACACCAAACTTAGCTCCTTGCAATACAGATAAATCTACTTAACTCTTTTATTGAAATAACTAGAAAAGAAAAACTACCTTTGGTTGGGTTGCCTCCCAACAAGCGCTTCTTTAACGTCATTAGCTTGACATGCTGTTCCTAACTTTCTTCCTCTTCTTCCAGTTTGTTAAGAGGAATGACTTCAAGTGGATAAAGGAGCTAGTTAGTGCCCCTTGTTGTGAATGCTTCTTTCCAGCAAGCTTTCCCTTGTGATTGGCTTGAGTGAACTTGCTTGTTGGCTCAGGAGTTGGATTGTTCTTCGACCTTCTCTTCCTCATGGATATGATCCTTTGTTTCTCGGTCACAATCCTCATTTTGGTGCTTGTTTCTACTGCCTTCACATCCTTGATCTCAGAACTTGGTTGTTGTTGGACAGTTGGAGTATCCTGTTCATCAAAAGCTTCCTGAATTTGTGGTTCAATGAACCCTTCCTCTTTGCAACTCTCTGTGTCATTGGAGTGTGATCTCCCTTGATTGACTTTCTCCCTTTCTTGTTCTCCTGATTCCTCCCTTGGGTTTGCCATGGTATCACTAGAAGAATTGTGGGTAGGGATTTGCTTTGATAGATATCCAATTTGTGCTTCTAGCTTTTGAATGGCAGCACCATGATTTTGTAAGTTGGATATCACTTCTTCCTTAAAGCTTTTCAAATCGGCCACATCTCTGCCCATAGTTGCAATCATTCCTTCTATCCTGTTTAATTGATCTTGAAATTGTTGGTTCGGATTGGGTTGATGAGGTTGATTATCTTGGCTGTGATATGGTGGCTGGGAGTATGTGTTTTGTGTGGGCTGATAGAGTCTTTGGTTGGAGTGTTGGTAGTGGTATGACTCTTGTGTGTAGTGGAATGAGTCTTGTGGATAGTGAAATGAATTGTATGAATTTGAGAAGGAATTTTGTGCTGAGAAATGCTCAAGTGATGAAGAATTTGGATATGTAAAACTAGGAGGTGAGGTTGGATAATTCAGAGGTGATGGCTCTTGATGAATGGGGTGTGAATAAGTGAAATCTCTTTGGTTTTGATCTTCCCAGCCACAACTTGAGTAGTGATCAAATTCACCAAAACATGGACCATTTTGTGGCTCTGGGAAGTACCCCGTTTCCTGTTCCTGATACTCCCACCCACCATGAGCATAATAACATGAATCATTCTGTGGTGGTGGAGAGTTTCTCATGAATTTTGATTGACTAAAAGATGATGGATACTCCTTTCTTTTTTGCAATGTGCTAAGTCTCAAACAATACTCATCCAAAGATAGTGGAAATTCCATAGTGAGGCAATATCACAAACAGCTAGTGGTTAGTATGCTAACAAGTGAATAAGCAAAGAAAACAAATTAAAATTTGCAGAAATTAGCAGTAATAAACTGAAACAAAAACTATTAACAAAAGAAAAGAAAAATTGCTCAATCTAGTTAACTTCCAATTGGAGAATTGTCAATCGAAAACCAATCCCCGGCAACGGCGCCATAAACTTGATGCGCATAAACTTGTTATGCCACGATTTAGGAAATTGCACGATCGGCAAAATTCCTTCCGGCAAGTGCACCGGTTATCGTCAAGTAAAAAACTCACAATAGAGTGAGGTCGAATCCCACAAGGATTGGTTGAGTGAGCAATTCGAATTAGAAGTGTGTTCTAGTTGAGCGGAATCAAGATTTAGATGAGAATTGCGGAATGTAAAAATGGCGGGAAATGTAAATGACAAGAAATTGAAATGGCGGAATCTTAAATTGCATGAATTAAAGAGCAGAAGCTAAATTGCTGAAATTAAAAGGGAATGGGGTGATTGCATGAATTAAGTTGCAGAATGTAAAGAGAAAGTGGAAATCAGAAATGGGGAATTCATTGGGTTATAGGAGATATTGAGATCTCCGAATCAAAACATGTTTATCTCTTCCTCAACCAATGCGTTCATTGAATTTTGCTTGGCAATCTTATATGATTGGATCCCAATCCCTTGGCTCACCAATTCTCTCTAAAAACAAACAAATTCCCAATCCCTTGGTTTAAATGTTCATAAGAAGAGATGATGCTCGATCACTGATTATACCACACAGTTTCATGAACCACAATTTGGTAGGATTACATGTCACAATATCCATCCAAACCCCAATCCAATTCACTGTGAGAAAGCTTCTCTAGCATGAATCCTCCATTCCTTTCCCAAGGTTCCGAAGGATTCCAATTATGGGTAGTTTCTTTCCCAACACAACTACCCAATGGAATTAGATCGAGAAGCTTTCTAACAAAATTCAAGAGAAAAGATTGAAGAAGAAGATAAAACTATTATTGATTCATTGAATTACAATAGAGCTCCCTAACCCAATGAAAGGGGTTTAGTGAGTCATAGCTCTGAATTCAATTACAAAACTAAAAGAAAATGATCCAAAATTCTCTCCGTAAAACTCCCCCCTCAGGGGCTAGATTCCCCCTCAATCCCCCGTGTGTCTCAAATGCAGAAACTAAGGCCTTTAAATAGGCTCCCTAAATTACAAAATGAAAATGAAATTCAAAGCAAATTACAATCAAATGAAAATAAACTATTCTAGATGATTCTTGTGGCCTTGATTTGGTGTTGTTGATGGGCCTTGCTTGCTTGAAGGGTAGAGTGACATAATTGATCCAAAAAGGATAATGATCCATTAAACTACACTCAAACGTTGCACCCCCCATTCTTGAGTCGTCACTTTGTTCTCTTGTCAACCTTGCCAATTTGATGCCAAATATAGACTATTATACCTCGTTGGAAAGCTATGGATGTCAGCTTTCTAACGCAACTGGAAGCACCTCAATTGGATCTCTACAACTCGAGTTATACTCCATGGAAGGTGAAGAGGTCAGCTGGCCTGATTGCATGTTGGTACTATGCTCTTCTATGCACATTACGGGGCTGTTTTCTCCCTCAATTTTTAGTATCCACCATGCATGCCATATATGCTTGGAAAGATCTAGATGTCTTCTTTCCAATGCATTTTGAATCACCTCATTTGGAGTTTTGTAGCTCAAGTTATTTATGTTTGAAGAAGGCATGGTCAAGCTGTTCCATATAACACGTTTAAGCTCCAGTTTAAGCTTAAACTGGAGCTTAAACGCTGGCACTCCCTGGAGGCACAAGCTCGAGCACGTTTAAGCTTCAGTTTAAGGTTAAACTGAAGCTTAAACGTGGAAATGGAAGAAGGCAACCCTGGAGTGTGGAATTGTCGAACACGTTTAAGCTTCAGTTTAAGGTTAAACTGAAGCTTAAACGTGGAAATGGAAAAGGTAGCCCTGGAGGTCGAACACGTTTAAGCTCCAGTTTAAGGTTAAACTGGAGCTTAAACGTGGAAATGGCTCCCTGGTGCTTTTCTTACTTCTGGCGTTTAACCTCCAGTTTAAGGTTAAACTGGAGGTTAAACGTGGAAATGCTCCCCTGGTGAGATTCTCACTTCTGGCGTTTAACCTCCAGTTTAAGGTTAAACTGGAGGTTAAACTTCAATTCCAGCATTATATGGCTTGGTAGTTTAAGTTCCAGTTTAAGCTTAAACTGGAACTTAAACTCCACATGTGATATTCAAGCTTCCTTTATTGATTTTGTTGCTTCCTTGCCTAGCCTCTTCTTCCCTGAAATCATCCAAACAATTGCATCAAAGTCTTGCAAAATTTCATGAGAAATCTTCCATTCATAGCATTCAAGTAATATAACTAAAAACTCATGGAATTTGCATCAAAATCTTCATGTTGAATGATTTAAGACAAGCATGACTATTTGGCCCAAATGATTACTTAAGGCTCAAGAAAATGCATAAAACAACTAAAAATAAAAGAAAAAGGCTAGTGAAACTAGCCTAAGATGCCTTGGCATCATTGGGAGGCCACAACCAAACTCTAAGTTTGGTGTTGAACTCCCATATCCAAACTCTAAGTTTGGTGTTGGGGAGTCTCAACAATGCTCTGAACATCTGTGAGGCTCCATGAGAGCCCACTGTCAAGCTATTGACATTAAAGAAGCGCTTGTTGGGAGGCAACCCAATTTTTATTTAATTATATTTTTATTAGTTATATGTCTTTATAGGTACATGATCATGTGGAGTCACAAAATAAATCAAAAAATTGAAAACGGAATCAAAAACAGCAGAAGAAAAATCACACCCTGGAGGAAGACCTTACTGGCGTTTAAACGCCAGTAAGAAGCATCTGGCTAGCGTTTAAACGCCAGTAAGAAGCATTTGGCTGGCGTTCAACGCCAGAACAGAGCATGGTTCTGGCGCTGAACGCCCAAAATGGGCAGCATCTGGGCGTTTTAACGCCAGAATTGCACCCTGGAGAAGAGCTGGCGCTGAACGCCCAGAACAAGCATGGTTCTGGTGTTCAACGCCAGAAATGGGCAACAAATGGGCGTTCAACGCCCAGAACAAGCACCAATCTGGCGCTGAACGCCCAGAGTTGTGTGCAAGGGCATTTTGCATGCCTAATTTGGTGCAAGGTTGTAAATCCTTGAACACCCCACAGGATCCCCACCTACCTCCACTCACTTCTTCTCACCCCTCTTTCACACAACCCCATAAACACTCTTCCCCAAAATTCTTCACCAATCACCTCAATCTCTCTTCCCCATCACTACTTCACCACTCACATCCATCCACTCTTCCCCATAAACCTAACTCATAAACTCCACCTACCTTCAAAATTCAAAATCAATTTCCCACCCAAACCCACCCTATATGGCCGAAATTAACCCCCCTCCCTTCCCTATATATAGCCCTCCATTCTTCTTCATTTTCACACAACACAACCCTCTCTTCCCCTTCTTGGACGAATACACCTCTCCCCCCTCTCCTCCATATTTTCTTCTTCTTCTTCATCTATTCTTTCTTCTCTTGCTCGAGAGCGAGCAATATTCTAAGTTTGGTGTGGTAAAAGCATAAGCTTTTTGTTTTTCCATTACCATTGATGGCACCCAAGATCGGAGAATCCTCTAGAAAAGGGAAAGGGAAGACAAAAGCTTCCACCTCCAAGTCATGGGAGATGAAAAGATTCATCTCCAAAGCTCATCAAGACCACTTCTATGATGTTGTGGCCAAGAAGAAGGTGATCCCTGAGGTCCCTTTCAAGCTCAAGAAGAATGAGTATCCGGAGATCCGACGTGAAATCCAAAGAAGAGGTTGGGAAGTTCTAACAAACCCCATCCAACAAGTCGGCATCCTAATGGTTCAAGAGTTCTATGCCAATGCATGGATCACTAGGAACCATGATCAAAGTAAGAACCCAAACCCAAAGAATTATATTACAATGGTTCGGGGGAAATACTTAGATTTTAATCCGGAAAATGTGAGGTTGGCGTTTAACTTGCCTATGATGCAAGAAGGGTCAACTTTAATCAAAGGTTGGACCAAGTCCTCATGGACATATGTGTGGAAGGAGCTCAATGGAAAATTGACTCCAAAGGCAAGCCGGTTCAACTAAGAAGATTGGACCTCAAGCCTGTGGCTAGAGGATGGTTGGAGTTCATCCAACGCTCCATCATCCCCACTAGCAACCGATCTGAAGTTACTGTGGATCGGGCCATCATGATTCATAGCATCATGATTGGAGAGGAAGTAGAAGTTCATGAAGTCATCTCCCTTGAATTCTACAAAATAGCCGAAAAGCCCTCTCCTGGGGCAAGGCTAGCTTTTTCTCATCTTATTTGCCATCTATGTTACTCAGCTGGAGCTTTCATAGAAGGAGACATTCACATTGAGGAAGAGAAGCCCATCACTAAGAAAAGGATGGAGCAAGCAAGAGAGCCCATTCATGGATCTCAAGAGACGCATGAAGCTCATCACCATGAGATCCCGGAGATGCCTCAAATGCATTTTCCTCCACAAAACTATTGGGAGCAAATCAACGTCTCCCTAGGAGAATTAAGTTCCAACATGGGACAATTAAGGGTGGAACATCAAGAGCACTCCATCATCCTTCATGAAATTAGAGAAGATCAAAAAGCAATGAGGGAGGAGCAACAAAGACAAGGAAGAGACATAGAAGAGCTCAAGGACATCATTGGTTCCTCAAGAAGGAAACGCCACCATCACTAAGGTGGATTCATTCCTTGTTCGTAAATTCTCTATTTTTCGTTTTCTTTATGATTAAGTGCTTATCCATGTTTGTGTCTTATTACATGATCATTAGTATTTAGTAAATTTGTCTTGAAGTTATGAATGTCCTATGAATCCATCACCTCTCTTAAATGAAAACTATTTTAATTCAAAAGAATAAGAAGTACATGAGTTTCGAATTTATCCTTGAACTTAGTTTAATTATATTGATGTGGTGACAATGCTTCTTGTTTTCTGAATGAATGCTTGAACAGTGCATATGTCTTTTGAAGTTGTTGTTTAAGAATGTTAAATATGTTGGCTCTTGAAAGAATGATGATAAGGAGACATGTTATTTGATAATTTGAAAAATCATAAAAATGATTCTTGAGGCAAGAAAAAGCAGCAAAGAACAAAGCTTGCAGAAAAAAAAATAGGCGAAAAAAAATAAAAAGAAAAAGCAAGCAGAAAAAGTCAAAAGCTCTTAAAACCAAGAGGTAAGAGCAAAAAGCCAATAACCCTTAAAACCAAAAGGCAAGGGTAAATAAAAAGGATCCCAAGGCTTTGAGCATCAGTGGATAGGAGGGCCTAAAGGAATAAAATCCTGGCCTAAGCGGCTAAACCAAGCTGTCCCTAACCATGTGCTTGTGGCGTGAAGGTGTCAAGTGAAAACTTGAGACTGAGCGGTTAAAGTCAAGGTCCAAAGCAAAAGAAGAGTGTGCTTAAGAACCCTGGACACCTCTAATTGGGGACTTTAGCAAAGCTGAGTCACAATCTGAAAAGGTTCACCCAATTATGTGTCTGTGGCATTTATGTATCCGGTGGTAATACTGGAAAACAAAGTGCTTAGGGCCACGGCCAAGACTCACAAAATAGCTGTGTTCAAGAATCATCATACTGAACTAGGAGAATCAATAACACTATCTGAACTCTGAGTTCCTATAGATGCCAATCATTCTGAACTTCAATAGATAAAGTGAGATGCCAAAACTATTCAAGAGGCAAAAAGCTACAAGTCCCGCTCATTTAATTGGAGCTATGTTTCATTGATAGTTTGGAATTTATAGTATATTCTCTTCTTTTTATCCTATTTGATTTTCAGTTGCTTGGGGACAAGCAACAATTTAAGTTTGGTGTTGTGATGAGCGGATAATTTATACGCTTTTTGGCATTGTTTTTAGTATGTTTTTAGTAGAATCTGGTTACTTTTAGGGATGTTTTCATTAGTTTTTATGTTAAATTCACATTTCTGTACTTTACTATGAGTTTGTGTGTTTTTCTGTGATTTCAGGTATTTTCTGGCTGAAATTGAGGGACTTGAGCAAAAATCAGATTCAGAGGCAGAAGAAGGACTACTGATGCTGTTGGATTCTGACCTCCCTGCACTCAAAGTGGCTTTTCTGGAGCTACAGAACTCAAAATAGCACGCTTCCATTTGCGTTGGAAAGTAGACATCCAGGGCTTTTCAGCAATATATAATAGTCCATACTTTGGCCGAGTTTAGATGACGTAAAAGAGCGTTGAACGCCAGTTCTACGCTGTTGTCTGGAGTTAAACGCCAGAAACAAGTCACAAACCAGAGTTGACCGCCAGAAATACGTTACAACCTGGCGTTCAACTCCAGAAAGAGCCTCTGCACGTGTAACATTCAAGCTCAGGCCAAGCACATATCAAGTGGGCCCCAGAAGTGGATTTATGCATCAATTACTTACTTCTGTAAACCCTAGTAACTAGTTTAGTATAAATAGGACTTTTTACTATTGTATCTGACATCCTGGATTGTATTTTTGATCCTGTGATCTTGTTTTGGGGGCTGGCCATTCGGCCATGCCTGGACCTTTCACTTATGTATTTTCAACGGTAGAGTTTCTACACTCCATAGATTAAGGTGTGGAGATCTGCTGTTCCTCAAAGATTAATGCAAAGTACTACTGTTTTTCTATTCAATTCAACTTATTCCGCTTCTAAGATATTCATTCGCACTTCAACCTGAATGTGATGAACGTGACAATCATCATCATTCCCTATGAACGCGTGCCTGACAACCACTTCCGTTCTACCTTAAATTGAATGAGAATCTCTTGGATCTCTTAATGAGAATCTTCGTGGTATAAGCTAGATTGATGGCGGCATTCATGAGAGTCCGGAAAGTCTAAACCTTGTCTGTGGTATTTCGAGTAGGACTCTGGGATTGAATGACTGTGACGAACTTCAAACTTGCGAGTGCTGGGCGTAGTGACAGACGCAAAAGGAGGGTGAATCCTATTCCAGTATGATCGAGAACCTCAGATGATTAGCCATGCTGTGACAGAGCATTTGGACCATTATCACAAGAGGATGGGATGCAGCCATTGGCAAGGGTGATGCCTCCAGACGATTAGCCATGCAGTGACAGCGCATCGGACCATTTTCCAGAGAGGATTAAAAGTAGCCATTGACAACGGTGATGTCCTTACATAAAGCCAGCCATGGAAAGGAGTAAGACTGATTGGATGAAGACAGCGGGAAAGCAGAGATTCAGAGGAACGAAAGCATCTCTATACGCTTATCTGAAATTCTCACCAATGAATTACATAAGTGTTTCTATCCTTATTTTCTATCTATTTATTATTTATGTTCGAAAACTCCATAACTATTTTATATCCGCCTGACTGAGATTTACAAGGTGACCATAGCTTGCTTCATACCAACAATCTCCGTGGGATCGACCCTTACTCACGTAAGGTTTATTACTTGGACGACCCAGTGCACTTGCTGGTTAGTTGTATCGAAGTTGTGAATGAAACACGATTTAGTAAGACGTGCGTATAGAGTTTCTGGCGCCGTTGCCTGAGATCACAATTTCGTGCACCATTAGACGATCCGTCTTTTGAGGTGGGAAAAACTTCTCAAGAAACTCCTTGTGCAACAAATCCCAATTAAAAATCACCTCTTCAGGCTGAGCGTAAAACCATTCTTTCGCCTTGCCTTCCAAAGAGAAAGGGAAAGCAAAGACCATGATGGCTATCTCATCTGAGTCATGCCTTCTTATAGTAGAACACACAACTTGAAAATCTTTCAAGTGTTTGAGGGGATCTTCACCCGACAACCCATGATATTTTGGAATCAAGTTGATCATACCCGTCTTGAGCTCAAAGTTTTTCTAGATCTGGGTATCGAATTTGTACAGGTTGTAAAGTGATGTGATGATGGCCTAAAGCGGGTTTGGAATTTCTCTCAAAAATAGAATTTCTCCATTACAAGTATAGTCCAAACCTAACAATTGACCATCAATCAAAGTTTAAATCAAAGAATAGTCACAATTCAAATCAAAATAACTGGGAGTTTTAAGTCCCAGGTCGTTCTCCTTAGGAATTGCAATTAAGTGTCATATTATTGGCTATGAAGGAATTGGGGTTGTGATTGCAAGTGACAAGAAAATTAAAAGGCAAGAAAGTGAATAAGCATGCAAGGGAATTAAAACTCAAAGCAAGTAAAGCAAAAAGGGAAATCAAGTGGCAAAAAGGACTCTTGGCAAGGATTGAGGAATTGAGGATTCCTATCCTAGTCATGGACCACAAACATGGTAATTGCGTAGAATTAATCCCAATTAGTCTATCCTAACATCGAGGATAAGTCAAAAGGGCATAATTGATCTCAATCCATAAGTCCTTGTCAACTCACTAATTAACTTAGTGAAAGACTAACGTCAATGGAAACCAAATTAATTAACAATCCTAACACAATGTACAATGGACATCCATAACTCAAGTTCACCTAATTACCCAATTCCAAGTCAAGAGTGTGAAAAACTATACAAGAACTAGAAGAGACATTTTGTCAAACACCTAGCATGCATAAAAGGGAAAAATATCATAAATTGCAATAAAATAAAATCTATAACTACCAATTGCATGAGAATAATAATAGAAACTCAACAAGCATTAAAGAAAGATAAAATATCAAAATTGCATTAATAAAACCAAAATTGACAAGAGTATTCATAAACTAAAAATGGAAAAGTTGAGAAAATAACAAAAGAGATGAAGATGAATAAGACAAGAAAGCTTGAAAACATAAATGAAGCTATACTAAAACAAGAATTAAAGACTAAAATTAATGGGAAATTAACTAATAAAACCTAAATTCTAGAGAGAAGGGGGAGTTTCTCTCCCTAGAAAATGACCTACAACATGATAAATCCTAAACCTAATTGCCCCCCTTCATCCTTCTTCACTTTAGCTTGAAATAGTTTTAGAAATGAGTTAGACTGGATTTTGGAGGCCCAGAATTTGCCCCCAGCGATTTGCAATTAATGAGCTCACGTGCCAGGACTTGTGCATACGCACAGTTGTGTTCGCATGCACACTTGCTAAATCCCGACTTGTGCATACACACATATTGTGTGCGTACACACACTTAAACTTATGTCCATGAAAAATGCAGAAGATTGATGGTTTAGAGGTTATAAAAACTCTCGTTGTGAGTATAGTTACTAAACCAAGCAATCAACCTTTCTTACAAACGTGTTGGGTGTCACAAGTAACAAACCCCTTAAAAATTGTTAACCGAGTATTCAAACCTCGGGTCGTCTTCTCAAGGAACTGCGAGGAAGTATGTTCTTATTATTGGCTATAAAGGTTGTAATCGGGGTTGAAAAGGTGAGAAGCAAGTAATTTAAATGACGAGTGAATTAAATGGCAAGTAAAAATAAATAATAACTGTAAAACGAATTTTGGCAAGATAAGGGAAATTAGAAGTCCAACTTAGTTATCCTTCTCAACAATAATGAAAGTTGTATCTTAATTCCACTTGGTCAACCTTTACCAAAGCAAAGGAAAGTTAAGGGACTAATTAAATTGACCTTTGAATCCTAATTATTTCCTAAGAAAAGGTTGGGATTAATTAAGTTCAACTCAATTAGCAAGGTAACGATTATCAATTATGTTGAGTTTAATAACTGTTGAGTTACTGAATTCTTAACCAACACCAAAAGGGGAAAAAGTAAATTGCTGAAATAATAAAAGTGTCCTTAGATGGGAAGCAATGGCAACTTAAATCAAAGAGAATAATCATAACCTGAAAATACCTCAAATTATCATTAATTCAATTAGAAATCTGTAACATGGAATAATTCTGAAATCAATTTATAATAATAATCAATTCAAATGTTGGAATAAATAAATAGAAGTAATACTAAAAGAACATTAAACCTGGATCCAGAGTTACTCTTAAAACAAGAAGAAATCCTAAATCCTAAAAGAGAGAGAGAGAAGATCTCCCTCTCAACTAAATCTAAATCATTGAAAGGTGAAAAATATGTAAGCTCCCTTTAAATGGAAGCATTCCCACACTTTATAACCTCTGGTCTATGCTGTCTGTACTTGGATCTGGGCCAAAAAGGGCTTCAGAATTCGCTGGGGGCGTATTCTGTAATTTCTGGTGCGTGACCTCTGTCACGCGTCTGTGTGGGTCACGCGGTCACGTCATTCAGAACTTTGCCTTGCCACGCGGTCGCGTCAGTCATGCGACCGCGTCATGTGTATTCTGCTTAAGGCACGCGGTCGCGTCAGTCATGCGGCCGCGTCGCTGCTGATTCGTGTTTGGCACGCGATCGCGTCATCCATGCGATCGCGTGGATATCAGTTTCTTTAAAGCTCCATTTTGCTTCCTCATTCCATTCTAGTATATTTCCTTTTTCCATCCTTTAAGTCATTTTGCCTTTAGAAAATATGAAACTACTCAACACACTAATCACGGTATCGAATGGAAATAAAGGTAATTAAAATAATTAATTTTTAAAGCTTAGAAAACATGTTTTTCATTATATGACATAATAAGGAAGGGAAAGTAAAACTATGCAATTAATGTGAATAAGTAGGTGAAGAGTTGAATAAATCACTCTAATTAAGCACAAAAGAACTCATGAAATATGGGTTTATCAACCTCCCCACACTTAAACACTAGCATGTCCTCATGCTAAATCCAAGGTAAATAATTAAGGTTAAAGTGATGGAATGTTATGAAATGCAACCTATGCTAAATGCATCTACCTAATGAGTCATGCAATTCCAATTCATCCACTCATATATAAAGTTTACATGTAGCTAAGTTAATTCACATTCTCAAGGAGTTGTGTGTATATATATAGCCAACCCTTAAATAATAAAGCACTTTAGCAAATGAGATGGGAAAGAAAACATTGTACAAACTTGCAAAACAATTAGTATATTTTAAGCACAGACATATGTTGATGAGTTATTGAACCCTCACTGGATTTTGTGTTTACTCTCTAGTCACTCAGTGTTTATTGGGTTTATTCACTCTATTTTTCTTTTTATTCTTAATTTCTACAGCTTTGTTTTTCATCTAACCAATCAACAATTATAGAATATAGTCATACCAAAAAGTCCTGAGGTCTTAATTAAGGTTGTAATGTGGTCAAGGTAAAGGTAAGGATTTATGTATAGGGTCAAGTGAGCTAATAAGTGAATCCTTAATTAGACTAAGATCTCACCTAACATACATATTCAGCAAGATAAAACTTCTTTACCTATTTTCCAATAATTTCCCACTTATTGTTACATGCTCATGTTTCACTTTTTATCATTTTTTTATCCCATGTGCATTGTTTTTATTTTGCATTGGGGAATTTCTTTTGTATCCCCTTTTATTTAAATGCTGAAAAAAATTAACTTTTTTTTTAATGCACATGATAATTGAATCATTTAGATTTTCTCATGAGCATGCTTCGCAAATTTTATTTTATTCCTTTTAACTTCTCTACCTTTTGTTTCTATCATCCATGTTTCCAAAAAGGTTTCCCACATTTAACTCTATTTATAATTTTCTATCTTAAGCTAACCAAGGATTCACTTGGGATTTTATTTTGTTTTTCTGCTTAAGGCTAGTAATTTGGCTAAATAGAATAAAGGGGTTTTGAAAGGGGGCTAACAAGGGTAATGTAAAAGGTAGGCTAATTTGGGGTGAGTGAGCTAAAATCAAATGATGGCCTCAATCATTCTCTTGGTATGTATCTATTCTATATTCTATAATTAGACATATAGATTAAAGCAAAGTAAAGAACATCAGAATAAAAAGAAATGTGACACACAGAAATGAAATTATGGTTTGAATGCAACCATACAATTTAAGCTCAAGACTCACAGGCTGTGTGTTCTCTAACTCAAGCATCATATATCATTCATATATTGTATGTAGGTTTAGTTAAAAATTCCCATTATTCTCTTGAAAAAAATTATTTAGGGTAGCTTTTAATGTTTTAATGTTCCTCCTTGATGAAATGTTGTCAACTAACATGTAATGCTATATATATAAGGTGTGGGTTATTTTGATTCTGTTAAAGTTTCTAGTTTACTTCCTTTTTATACTTTTCTATTTAAACTATACTATCTTATGCTAAAAAGGGTAAACTATACTAATTAATCCACTAATAAATCAGAATTGCAAACTAAACTAAATAACTAAAATAAACTAAATGGCTAAAGTAAGAACTAAAGATGCAAAATGCAGCACATAGAGTAAAATACACAAGTAGCAATGTATAAGTACTCAGAAAATAACAATAAAAGAAAAAGAGAAAAATACAGAAAAATATCCAAAATAAAAGAAAAAGTATGTAGTGGTTCACCAAAATAAACGCCAGAGATGGCGACCTCCCCACACTTAAAATGAAGCATCGTCCTCGATGCTCAATCAAGCCTGGTGTGAAAGAGTGTTATCAATGGTAGGGATGGTAGCTGCGGTTTCCGTGGCGGTAGTAGGCTGAGGGTCTGGCTGCTGTGGAGGTGGCACAGACTGGAGTGGGATCTCTAGATCTGCAGCCTCTATCTGGGGCATAACCTCCTGATGCAGGGCAGCCTGCTCTGTGGCTGCCTGCTGATGAGTCTCCGCCTGGGAATGAGGCTCCTCCTCGTGCTCATCCTCCTCCTCGTGCTCATCCTCTGATGGCTCTGAAGGGGTGTCGGGCTCGGAGGGGATGTCGGCGCCCTGTCTGATCATCAACTTCAGATGGGAATAGCGTCGCCTGCTGCGGTGCTCTAATCTCTCATATCGGTGCCTGTTACGGCGCTCCATCTGATAAAGCTGACGGAATCGACGACGCACGAGGCGATAGACTGGCTCAGAGGTGGGTGGAGGTGCAGTGGTGGCAGCAGGGGCAGCTGGGGCAGCTGTGGATGAACAGGGTCCAGCAGACGGAGGGGCTGTCTCATAAGTAGTAGTGACTGGTGGTGGTCTGTAGCCCAAAGCAAGGAAATTCCTGCTGTGCGGGATGATCTTCCAGCAGTCCGCTGCTGGTGGTCTCTCATCGGCATCCTCCCAAGGCACATCGGCCTGACGGCCTAGCCGTGTAACCAGGTAAGGAAAGGGGAGGGTGCCTCGTACGTGGGCCCTGGCCATATAATGCCGGATAAAACGAGGTAAGTATATGTCCTAACCCTCCACCACACACCAAAGGAGGGTGATCATGGTAGCCGGGATCTCCGTCTCGTGAGTACTCGACATAAAAAAATTACTCAAGATCTGATGCCATAGCCGAGCCTCATCGTTCAAGTACACTCTCTTGATCCCTCTAGGCATAGTGGTGTTCTGACCCATCTCCCAAGGAACAGCAGAGTCGAGAGCTATCCGTGCCTTTACGGCATCCCAGTCAAACTGCATCTGGCCCATGTCCTCCTCAGCCTGTGCAAAACCATCTGGCTGATCGGACTTGGCTGGGAGCTGGAGAATGTTCTCTATGGCCTCCTCTGTGACCAGAATTTGCTTTCCCCTCAGGTTCACTGCATCAAGGGTAGTAAGGTAGTTGTTGCAATAGAATTCTCAGACCCAAGATGCATTGACCTCTGTCAGTGGTCTCTCCAGAAAGAACCATCCCCTTTGCTTGATTTGCTCAGCAGTGTATTGCTGGAGGGCCTCTAGAATCTTCAAGGTACGTTCCAGGTATAGGTTTCTGGAGTTTGCAAAAGTCAGGTACTTCAGTTCACAGTACCGGTTTATAAATTTTATAGGATCATCTGCAGGAAGCAGCTGGTTAGCTTTCTCCTGCGGTGTGAAGTTCTTCTCCCGCCATGAGGTATCGTGCATTAGAGAAATGATGGACTGGGAGGAATCTCCTCTCTTGCGCTTGCTAGTGGCCTTGCCTTTACCTTTCTTGTGTGAGGCAGACATCCTGAAAAACAAAAAATCAGGAATGGATAAAAAAATAGGAAAGCAAATAGGCAATTAAACAAAGGAAACTCAAAGCGGTAAGGGAGAAATAGAATAAGGAAAATGAGTAATTAAATTGTGATTGAATGAATGTTAAATGGAAAGAAAATAAGCAATATGCCATGGTTAGAAAGTTAGAGGAAAGTGAAAATAATTAGAAAAGAGACCAAAAGGGTTAGTATGGTTAGGATTTGAAAAAGAAATTAGTAAATTAAAAACAGTGAGTTAGTAAGGTAAGTGGCATAGAAAAATTCCATGTAACAAGGATTCACAGGTAAGAATAGAAGTACTCATAATTGAACAAGCAGTTTATGAACCAGGAAATCAAAAAGGATGAGAAAGTCTGCCATAGCATGCATGTAAAGGTTTGGGTAAAACAAAGTAAAACAGATTTCAGAAATGCCAAACCAAAACATGAATGAAAATAATTTAAAAAAATTTGGGCAGCATTCCGGCTAAAATTGGATTGTCCCGGAAAATAAACAGCAATTTAATCAGTTCATATGAATTAAAAAAACAAGCCGCATGTACATAGATATAAAATAAACATAAAAACTCAATGTAAACAGCAGCAACATACAAGAAAGCAGCATATGAATCATGATTATAGCAGCAACAGATTTGCACATAGGGTAAAACAGAAGTAAGAACAGTGTAAGTAAACAGACCTAGATCCACTAACCACAGCCTAAGCTACCTAACAACCTAAAAATCCACTACAACATGCAAGTCTAGCTATCCTAATTATGAACATAAACGGAAAAAAAATACAGAAAAGTTACGAACAGATAAAAAAATTGGTTGCGTGTTGCAGAACCTGGTAAGCAGAAGGGGTGGAACAGGGAAGAAGGTGGCTGCGGCGGCGTCCGGCGCGGTGGCGGGGCACGGCGTCTGGGTGGCAGCGGAGGGGGTTGGTGGCGGAGAGAGGGTTTAGGTTTGGAGGAAGAGGATAGGGGTGGGAGGTGGGGGTTGGGGTTGATGGCTGAAGGGGTGGGGCGCGGTGGATGGCCGGCGGTGGTGGGCGGTGGTGGCGGCGAGCAGCAGTCGAAAGGGGAGGAGAGAGGAAGAAGGAAGGAGAGAGAAGGGGAGGGGGTGGTAGGGCGACGGTGGCGGGTCGGCGGCGGCGTCTGGGTGATGGTGCGGTGGTGGCTGGAAGGTGGTGGGTGGTGGTTGGAGGGAGAGGAGGCAGAGAAGGGGAAGAGGGTTCGGGGTGAGGGCTGCGCGACTGATAGGGTTCGCGGGCTGGGGGTTATATTTTTGAATCCACGCGGCCGCGTGGGGCACGCGGTCGCGTGGTTGGGACGAGAATGGGAGTGACGCGATCGCGTGGGGTGCGCGATCGCATGAGAGGGGGAAAGATGGGTGACGCGATCGTATGGGTCGCGCGA
Organism: Arachis ipaensis; assembly: GCF_059453495.1. Taxonomy (NCBI): domain Eukaryota; kingdom Viridiplantae; phylum Streptophyta; class Magnoliopsida; order Fabales; family Fabaceae; genus Arachis; species Arachis ipaensis. The sequence goes on from NC_142436.1 coordinate 112,756,905, forward strand.
TCACGTCGCTGGAAGTCGTGCTAAACGCACGACTCCAGCGCCGTTTTAGCGCAACTCTCTGTCTCCTTTTGGGGTGATGTGCAATCCATGCGATGCGATCGCGTCGCTCACGCGGTCGCGTGGGATTGATATTGTACATGTGACGCGATCGCAGGGGGCATGCGATCGCGTGGGCCAATTTGTGCGAAACGCACAAGGGCCGCACGATTCCAGCCCAACTTTCTGTTTGTTGGATCCTTACGCCGATATATATATCACGCGGCCGCGTGGGTTACGCGGTCGCATGGGTGGTGTTTTTCGCGATATGACGCGATCGCATGGGGCATGCGGTCGCGCCGTGCAACCACTTTTTTTTTTTTAAACTGAAAAGTGCAGAATGCAATGACTATCATGGATGCTTATGCATGATTCCAGGTTTAATAAATTAAAATGAAAAAGGAAAAATGAAAGCAATTAACAAGAAATAATTTGAAAAAGAAGCGACCATACCATGGTGGGTTGTCTCCCATCTAGCACTTTTAGTTAAAGTCCTTAAGTTGGACATTGGAAGAGTATCGTGTTATGGTGGCTTGTATTTAAATTCGTCCAAAAATCTCCACCAGTGCTTGGAATGCCAATAGCCTCCGGGGTCCCAAACTAGGCATGTAAAGCTTCTGCGCAGCTTTAAACAGATATCCAGCCTCCCGGGATGACGAATGTCAGAACATAATCCATGATCCCAAGCTGTGTTTTTAGATCCGCCTTCGTTTTGATTTGTAAGTTTCCATTCGGGCGGGTTAAAGAGTAGAATCTCACCGTGGCGACCAAACGTTCTCCGTGATCCATGCAATTGAGCACGATACCAATCCGTGTACTTCGGGGTGAAGCGTGGAACCTTATTGAACCTGGTGCACCAGCTCTGAATACGAGCCATTTCCCTCTTACTCTTAAAGCCGCAGAGAGCTCTAAGCTGGCCATCTGTTTCAAGCAAACCATATTCAAGTGAATAAGTAAAATTATAAGTTAAGGATTGTACCCACTTGAAGCTTGTATTGGGTGGTAATGGCCTTGGGACAGGTGTTTTTGGTGGTTCTGCGAGTTCCGTTTCCTTGTGTTCTTCTGTGAATTCTTCCACTTCCTTGCAAAGATCTTCAATTGTATCTGTATCCTGGTCAAAGTCTTCTATGTCTTCCTCATCACTCGAGTCATAGATTGGAGGTTGAGAAAAATCTACCTCCGCATCATCTTCATATTCACTTGGGGAAGATTCTTCGATCTCAAAGAATTCACTTGCGGACGCAAGTTCATCACTAGGAGCACTAGACTTGTGACTATCATCATCAAGGAAATTTGCTTCTTGGATTATTCTGTCTGATTCTTCGTAAACGACTTGCCTTGGAGATTGTACGGTATCCTCCTTAGCATCAACTGTAGTGTCTTGGACGGAGTTTTCCTCAATTCTGTATTCCCAAGGAAGTTCAGCATCGCCTAGATCTTCAACCAACTCTTCTTTTTGAACAATGACAGCTTCTTCCACTTGTTCTAGTACGAATTCATTTTCTGTCTTGTCCACTGGAGTCTCTAGCATTTCTTTCATGCTACGCTCTTCATTGGGCTGTCCACATGGAGCTGTGGTTGATCCTTGTATATTTGAGCGCCTAGTGTCCCATTGAATTAGTGCATGCTCCAGTTGTTGAATGGTTGTTTGAAATTTAATCATTGTTTCTTTCAGGCGATCCTTTGCTTCGCGGTTTGCCAGTCTTGGACATGATACAAAGGAAAGTGGTGATGATTGGGAACGATTGGATTGGTATTGGGGTAAGGAAGGATCATATGATGGCGAATGGTGAAGAGAAGCTTGTGAGTGTGGTGGTTCGAGGTTATGTTGAAAGGATGGTTCATATGCACAGGGTGGGGCTTGTTGGTAGTTACAAGGTTGTCCACCATGTCTTACAGCTGGGTATGCACGGTAGAATGGTCTTTGTCCAGGATATCTCGGAGGGTGTTGCTGCCTAAAGGATTGATTAGATCCTCTTGTCTCCATCCATCCTTGATTGGTCTGACCTTGATGCACATTCCTGCTATAACTTCTATTTCCTTTAACAATATTAGAACCAAACTCAAAGCGAGAGGGGTGAGAGTTCATAGTAGCAAATAAAGAGAAAAAAGGAAAAACAACAATAATTAAACAAGCAAAAGAAAAATATTTACAATAACCAATAATAAGGCACACGTTAGCAGTTCCCCGGCAACGGCGCCATTTTGAAAGATGCAGAAGATTGATGGTTTAGAGGTTATAAAAACTCTCGTTGTGAGTATAGTTACTAAACCAAGCAATCAACCTTTCTTACAAACGTGTTGGGTGTCACAAGTAAAAAACCCCTTAAAAATTGTTAACCGAGTATTCAAACCTCGGGTCGTCTTCTCAAGGAACTGCGAGGAAGTATATTCTTATTATTGGCTATAAAGGTTGTAATCGGGGTTTAGAAGGTGAGAAGCAAGTAATTTAAATGACGAGTGAATTAAATGGCAAGTAAAAATAAATAATAACTGTAAAATGACTTTCAGCAAGATAAGGGAAATTAGAAGTCCAACTTAGTTATCCTTCTCAACAATAATGAAAGTTGTATCTTAATTCCACTTGGTCAACCTTTACCAAAGCAAAGGAAAGTTAAGGGACTAATTAAATTGACCTTTGAATCCTAATTATTTCCTAAGAAAAGGTTGGGATTAATTAAGTTCAACTCAATTAGCAAGGTAACGATTATCAATTATGTTGAGTTACTGAATTCTTAACCAACACCAAAAGGGGAAAAAGTAAATTGTTGAAATAATAAGAGTGTCCTTAGATGGGAAGCAATGGCAACTTAAATCAAAGAGAATAATCATAAACTGAAAATACCTCAAATTATCATTAATTCAATTAGAAATCTGTAACATGGAATAATTCTTAGATCAATTTATAATAATAATCAATTCAAATATTGGAATAAATAAATAGAAGTAATACTAAAAGAACATTAAACCTGGATCCAGAGTTACTCTTAAAACAAGAAGAAATCCTAAATCCTAAAAGAGAGAGAGAGAAGATCTCCCTCTCAACTAAATCTAAATCATTGAAAGGTGAAAAATATGCGAGCTCCCTTTGAATGGAAGCATTTCCACACTTTATAATCTCTGGTCTATGCTGTCTGTACTTGGATCTGGGCCAAAAAGGGCTTCAGAATTCGCTGGGGGCGTATTCTGTAGTTTCTGGTGCGTGGCCTCTGTCACGCGTCCGCGTGGGTCACGCGGTCGCGTCATTCGGAACTTTGCCTTGCCACGCGGTCGCGTCAGTCATGCGATCGCGTCATGTGTATTCTGCTTAAGGCGCGCAGTCACGTCAGTCATGTGGCCGCGTCGCTGCTGATTCGTGTTTGGCACGCGATCGCGTCATCCATGGAATCGCGTGGATATCAGTTTCTTTAAAGCTCCATTTTGCTTCCTCCTTCCATTCTAGTATGTTTCCTTTTTCCATCCTTTAAGTCATTCTGCCTTTAGAAAATCTGAAACTACTCAACACACTAATCACGGCATCGAATGGAAATAAAGGTAATTAAAATAATTAATTTTTAAAGCTTAGAAAACATGTTTTTCATTATATGACATAATAAGGAAGGGAAAGTAAAACTATGCAATTAATGTGAATAAGTAGGTGAAGAGTTGAATAAATCACTCTAATTAAGCACAAAAGAACTCATGAAATATGGGTTTATCAGTCCACTATAGCAAATTATATACTATTTTGATGCCTCAGACGTTAGCTTTCCAATGCCGGTAGAACCGCCTCATTTGGACTTCTACAGCTCAAGTTATGATCAATTTAGTACAGAGAGGTCAGGATTGACAGCTTTCCAAATTCTTCATTTCTTGAATTCTTCCACTTTGTATGCTTTCCTTCCTCACTTCTTCAATCCATACTTGCCTTATAAGCTTGAAATTACTCAACAAACACATCAAGGCATCAAATGGGATTAAAGTGAATAAAATTTAGCAATTAAAAGGCCCAAAAAAGCATGTTTTTACTTTCAAGCACAATTTAGGAAGAATTCATGAAACTATGCTATTTCAATGGATAAATGCAAGAAAAGTTGATGAAATCCACCTAAATAGAGCAAATATATATCATGACATGTGGATTCATCATGATGTTCGGGGCTCCGGCCTCTTTCAGAGTAATTCTTCGAGGTGGTGCCGCCATATTGTTGTCACCTAATTCACTCACAGAAATTTCAGCACTTCCAACAGAAGAATACAAGGTTCCTTCGTTTAGTGAAGAATGAGAATCACGATTAGAAGGTGATGGTGAATCGGGTTGCTCTTCAAGAGAGTCTGATTCACTATGCACAAATGCTAACCGGCGCTAAGCTTGCCTAAGATGTGTTGAAGTCCTTTCTATTTCAGGATCAAAAGGGACCAAGCTCGGATCTAGAAGCGACCGTGTCATTCAACTGAGGAATCAATGAAATCATACAATCATCAAGAGCAAAACAAGAATAAGAAAATAAACGAAAACAACCTAATAGTCAATAACTACCAAAACTATTTAGATAGAGGAGCCAACTACTAGTTAGTGTCAAGTGACAAACAAAAATCAAGTATTCACACTATTCACATATTTACAACAACCAAAATTATAGCACTCATTGCACTAATCTCCCCGGCAACGGTGTCAAATACTTGGTGCGCAACGGATCGTCGGTTAGGAAATTTCTCTTTCTCACAAGGGAGGAAAGAAGAGATTTAACGTTGCATGTATAGTCCCAACCAACAAGGTGACTCGCAACCAAAGTTTAGATTAGAGATGTCACAATTTAAAACCAATTTAAACTGGGAGTAGAATCCCGGGTCGTCTTCCCAAGGAGCTAGTGACCAATAGTGCACAATTTCGGTTGTGATAATTAAGGGGTTTTCAATAAAGAAATGAACAATTAAAGGAATAAAAGAACAATCAAAATTGCAATTAATGAACTAATAAAGGAATTAAAGAACTAGCTACTTAATATGAACAAATAAGATGTAAAAGTGATTGATGTGTGTGTATGTGATTCAAAGCATAAATGGCATCTTGGCTTGGGATGAGTTAGGGGATCCTTTCCTTGTTGTGACTACAACTATAACAATATGATGGATTAATCTCATTTAGTTAACCCTTAACATCGAAGGATAGGTCAAGTGAGCATAATTGTTCTTAATCCACAAATCCTAGCTCACTTACTAATTACCTTAGTAAAGAGCTAGCGTTAGCGGAAACAAGAACAATTAACAATCCAAGAACACTAAATGTTGGACATTCCAACTCTAGTACCCATATGCTCATTTTTTCGAAGCTAAGAGGTGGAAATTTACCTTATAATCAAAGTTGACATTTCCACAAACACTTGGTGGACATAAACATAAAACATGACAAAATTGAGAAAATGCTTGAAACTATGAGCAACAAATGATCAAAAGCAACAATAGCAACTCAACCAAGCATATAATAATCATCAATCGTTAAATTCATCAACAAGGAATCAAAATTGAAAAAGTATATATATTAACAATATGTCTTTAACTACAAGAAAGAGTATCAAAATTGTAGCAATAAAAGAGAGCAATTAAGAAATACTTACGTTGGAGGCAAGCAAAAATCCAAGATCAAAAATGGAAATAGCACTTGGAATATAAACCGTAATGAAAATCCTAAGAGAGTTGAGATAAAACTTAGAGTAAACTAAAACCTAAAGCCTCCTATAACTATCCAACACTACTCCTAATGATATGCTATGTTTCCTCAAGTGTTGCTCCCTCCATATGAGCTCTAGGCCATCAGATTTGGGCCTCTAAAGCCTTCCAAATGTGAGCCACGTGACTTTTAAATGAAGGCACGTATTGGTACCTGTGCGTACGCACACTTGGCCGAATCTCAGGTTGTGCGTATGCACAAGAGGCTGTGCGCATGCACACTTCGCAAAGCTTTTTTCCTTTTGTTTTCTTCATGTTTCCTCCCTCTTGCATGCTTCTCTTCCATTCTTGCCAAGCCTTTCCCACCTATTACATATGAAATCACTCACTAAAAACATCAAGGTATCGAATGGAATGCAAATGGAATAAAATTGATTAAATTAAGCACAAAAGAGCATGTTTTCATAATCAAGCATAATTTTGGAGGAGAACTCAAAAGTATGCTATTTAAGGGAATAAATGTTGGTTTGCATCATGAAATCCACTCAATTCTAGCCAAAAATTACCATCAAATATGGATTCATTAAAAGGCCATGTTTTCACTTATGTGTACGCACACTCGTGTGCCCACGCACACCGTGTGATTTTCAGAAAACGTGCATACGCATACTCTGGTGCGCACGCACACATAGGGATATACCTACTATTGAGACCGTTCCCACACTTTGGTACACACACACACCCTGCAAAATTTGCAAGTTGTGCGTACACACAACATCATGCGTATGCACAAGCTAGAAAGTGTCTTTTGTTGAGGGCATCCGCACGTATTCATGCGTGCACACAAAATGGAAAATTTTACTTGGTGTGCGTACGGACACCTCTATGCGTACAAACACATTGAGAAAACTCTTCTGGGCATGCGTACGCATAACCCTAGCGTACGCACAACCCTATGCGTACGCACACTGCCCTATTTTTCAATGAAAATCTTATTTTTAACGGTTTTTAGCATCCCGGCAAGCTTGCAAACTTCCATAACGCTTGTTTAAGATCCTTTAGCTTGTTTTTAGGTTTTGAAACATAGAGAATACCATAAGTGAGTATAACCAGATATTTTCTGGTAAAAAGCTTAGAAGACGGAGACTTAGGTTTTTAGAGTTCTAAGGATGGATTAGTTGAGTGAGATGGCAGAGTACTGTAATGATGATGAATGTGATGAGTTGTGGAATTATAGACCGATGATAGTTATGACGATTCTGGGACTCGAAGATAAATGATGAATTATTGAATGTTAAAAGTTATCAGTGAATGAGATATGGATATATATGGTATTATACTGATATTGTTGAGACGCTATGTGCCTGGCAGGAATGGTAGGTTGATCCCACCTGTCTAGGTCGTGACGGCAGCGTAAGGGCAGTGTTTAGTCCAACTTACGTTGAGATGTGAGGTCAGTGGCTGAGTATCCAGCTCACATCCTTTCAGAATCACAAGAGTGTGCGCGGACACTATATCCCTGGACCGTGTGCCAGGCACGATATCCCTGGGGATACCCATTTTATTCGTGACTGAAAGGCGACATTCCCATCAGAATGTGTCGGGTTGGGAGTTGAACCAACAATGTGTCGGGTTGGAGTTGAACTAAAATATAATAAAACTTAATAATTTCTAACTAAAAAGAACTAGAAAATTAAAAGAAAAAAGGGCACAAGATGCTCACCCATCAGGGTTCAAATATAATTTTATAAAATATTGAGGTTAAAAACTAAAGTATTAAAAAGTTCGTGATTTAGAAAGTAATTAATAAAAGTTTAAAAATATGGTTTTATAAACAAAGTTTTAAAAGAAGATTATAAATATTATTTTAAATAATACTTTAAAATTACTCATTTATATTAAAATAAATTATCATTATAATTATTAATTATCAAAGATATTATCTTGTAAGAATATCTTAATGTGTATTATTAATGATAAAATAAGCAAGCAGAATAATCTTAAAAGATTTAGAGAACGCAGATCTTATTAAAGAACTTTATAATTCTTTTCCATAAGACACTTAGGGAAAGACGAGGGAATAATGCGAAGATAATTTATATTAAGGAATGATATGAAAAAAAAGAAGAAGGAAGAAAAGAAAAGGAAAGTAAATTATTAAAGAAATCTCAGCCAGAGGAGAGCAGAGAGTAAAGGTTAAAAGAACCTAGAGGACCTTTGCCACAGGAGAGCAGAGAATAGAAAAGAAAAGAAAAAAGAACGAAAAGAAAAGGATATAAGTAGAAATATTTGTTGATGTTAGTTTTTTGTTATTAACAAGTTTAAAAAGAGAATATTCTTTCAAGTATGGAGATAAAATGTAAATGATGATCTAATGTTATTTTTATAAAAGAATGAGGTTGAAATGAATGACAGATTATTTGGTGATACAGAGGTATGCATAGTAATATGGTGATGCGGAGATATGTTTAGTTATGTGGTGATGCGGAGGTATGCATATTAATAAGGTGATGTGGAGGCATAATGAACAGAAAAGAAATGAGAACTAATGAATGAAATAGATACTTAAGAGGAAAGAAATGAGAAAGAATGAATAAGATACATGCTTGAAAATTGTACGTTGAATGGGCCTTTGTGCCAAATTCCTAATGCGAAAGTGTCCGCCTAACGAATAGCCTAAGGTTGCTAATGCGAGAATGTTCGCCTAACTGATAGCACTGTTTCTTACTGTGATGTACATTGAAATGTTATTATGATGTGGCCTAACTAACATAGGTAACCATGATGCCAAGGTATCCTAACTGACATGGGTTCGCCCATGATGATACTAATGTGCCTAACTAACACAGTAATGAAACGATATTTGGGGTTCACTCCGAGTAATGTCGGGTTGCGGGTAGACAACTGACGCATGAGCTCTCATGGCCTGCGTAGGACTAGACATACATCATGCTTATTTGTGCCTACTTCTCTGTGATATGTGTTTCTGTGTTTGTGTGTGTGTGCTTCTTGACTTGTGATTTTCTTTGTATCTCTGGTTTGTTAAAGTTGTTTGTATTATGAGGGTTGCTGCTATTGGCCATCTGTTGAAGATTGTAAGTATTCTGTTATGGAATTCCTATGCAACAAATAATAAAAAGAACATAACTATACACCCCGACCCTACTAAGAACTCTCCAGTTCTTACCCTCTATTTCCACCCCTTTCAGCTACAGGTGCGAAGGTTTAGAGCGGAGCTACAGGAGCATAGAAAATTATGTTCACGAGTTGAGTTGTTAGAATTTTTTTTCCCTCGTCGTTTAATGTTTTTAGTTTTTTTTAGGGGTAGGATTTGTTTTTGAGAATCTTTGAGTAAGTCTATGTATTTAACGTTATGTGAATATATACCTTTGTGGTAAGTGGTTTAAAATAAAGAATCTTCGTTTTCTTAATTAAAGGTTTCAGTTCGTATTCGCAAAGGCTCAATATTAAATAAATGTAGTATGAAATTAAAGGAGTAGAGGTAGGTGACAGCTGGACTTTTAGTGCAAACATGAGGTGCTAAAAGTTAGGGTGTTTACAGTTACCATGCTGAGAACCTCTGGTTCTCACCCCATATATATTTTGTGGTTTTCAGATACAGGACGTGAGGCACCTCGCTAAGACATACTGGGAGCTTCTGAAAGCGAAGAAATTTTGTATTTTTGGGACTTTATTTTGGTTTTGATGTATATATAGATACTCTTATATCTCCACTATATATGTATATTACGCTTTATCCCTCTTAGAGGTTGATTTAGAGAAACAGATTTTGTAAAGTGTATTTTGGGCTCTTTTGGGAGTCTCATGTATATATGTATATATGTATATATGCTCTGGTCGGTTTTAACTTCGCGATCAAGGTCAGAAGCCTTGTTATTTGTATCTTTGGAACTCTCTCTTCCTATATATATATATATATATATATATATATATATATATATATTATGTCATGTCACTTTGCTCTTATCTCGTCTGGTTTACGTTTATCGCTTACGCAAGTGATGCGCTTTTCTGTTTAACGCTTCTGTTTACCTTTTCTTCGAAAGGCTCCTAGATAAAACCCATTTTCACCTATATTATATATATGATTTTACTTTTAGAGGTCGTAATACCTCATCACCTCAGTCTTATAACTTAGCATAGGACTCTGTGTGATAGGGTGTTACATCAACCACTTCAACTGTGGTTCAACCGATATAATTATTTTATAATAAAATAATATATCAAATTATAAATAATATAGAGAAATATAATTATACTCTAATACAAATTTTAAAAAATATGCAAACTAAAAGTACAACTAACTTATAATAAAAATATAATGTGGACATTTTGAAATTTAGTTTTCAATTTTATAAATTAAGAAAAATTTATGAAATCTTTTAACATTTTTAATTACAGAAATTATTTGGACATATTAGTAAACTAATGATAATAGTTTTGACAATTAGCGCTTAAAATTCAATTAATTGGAAAGAAAAATTGAAAAATATATTTTAAATGTTTTAAAACTTAATTCAAACCTAAATTGAATATTAAATAATTAAAACTACTCATTTAGATGTTTAGAGATTCAATTTATTTAACTAGACTTCAATTAAATTATATTAAAATAAATTTAATAATTTAATATTTTATATATTGTGGAATAATATAAACAAAGAATAAGTAAAATTAGCATTTATCAGTAGATATTAATATTATTACAAGTAATAATAATAATAATAATAATAATAATAATAATAATAATAATAATAATAATTATAATGGATTTTTTGAAAAAACACAAAATAATTATCGATAATATGATATTATATAATTAATAAAATAAAAATCACCACTAACAAGTTTATTAAATATACCGTATATATGTACTGAACGAATTCATGTGTAGTAAATATCGGAGTAAAGTATCTTTTTTGTCCCTAACGTTTGAGGTAAATTCTAAAGTTGTCCCTAACGTTTTCATCGTCCTATTTAAGTCCCTAACATTTTAAAATTGACTCAATGTTGTTCTGCCGTTAGGGATCCGTTAACAGAATTGACGGCGGGACAAAATTGAGACGATTTTGAAATGTTAGCTAGGGACTTAAATAAAACGAAAACGTTCGGGACAAAAACGAAATATAGAAATAAATTTTAATTTTATCCTTCAATAATATCAATTTTTTACTGTACATAGTATTCAATTATTTTTTAATCACATCTAAGTAAATTACACTTAATCACATTACTTTCATTCTAAATAAAATTATTTTTTTTATAATTTGACTCTTAAAGATTTTTAGTTATCATGAAATGTTTATAAAATGACTAGTACATAAACTTGCGGAAAAGAAAAAAATAATATATATACAATAAAATATAAATTGTACATTTTATCTTTAATGTATCAAAATTCTTTATTGTTTAATTTGGTTAAACTTTATTTTTAATTTTATTCTTCAATAATATAAAATTTTTACCGTAGAAAATTATATAATTATTTTTTTAGGTAAATTTGTTTTTGATTAAGAATAAAATTAATTGAATAATTATTTACCGTAAAAATTTAATATTATTGAAAAATAAAATTAAAATTAAAGTTTAACTAAATTAAACATTAAAAAGTTTTGATATATTAGAGATAAAATGTATAATTTATACTTCATTGTATATATATCATTTTTTTTCATAATTTTATGTACTAATCATTTTACAAATATTTCATGATGACTAAAAATCTTTAAGTGTAAAATTATAAAAATATAAATTTATTTAAAATGAAAATAATGTGACTAAGTATAATTTACTTAGATGTGATTAAAAAATTAATATTATTGAAGGATAAAATTAAAATTTATTTCTATGTATCGTTTTTGTCCCCAACATTTTCGTTCTATTTAAGTCCCTAATGTTTCAAAATCGTCTCAATTTTGTCCCACCGTCAACTCTGTTAATGGATCCCTAACGGTAAGACAACACTGAGCTAATTTTGAAATGTTAGGAACTTAAATAGAACGATTGAAATATTAGGGACAACTTTGAGACTTACCCCAAACGTTGGGTGTAACATCCCGAGTTTTTGGATAATTAAATTTATTATATTTGCTAAGGATTTTATTTTGAGAAAATTATTTTACTGAAAGTAATCAAATAAAGCTTTATGATACTTTGAATTTAAAAATAATAAGGAGTTATATGTAATTTTTTTTATAATAATTGGAGTTTAAATTAATTAAAATTTTTATATAATCTTTTTGGATATTTGGTATAATTGAAATTATAATTTCAGTAATTGAAAAATAAAAAAAAGAATCGTGTAATTTAATTTAAGCAACTTTTATTATGAATAATTTATGATTTAATTTGAGTTCTTTTCTTGTATGGATACCTGGAGGAAGAGCTCGGTCTCTAGGAATCGACGCCGAGTTGTTATCTTCAGTGCCGACCTTTGAGCTTTGTGGTAATCCGAGCTTTACTCCAAGAGGATGTCCAATCGCATAGAGCTTTGACCAAGAAATAGGGGGGAGTGTACCTACAAAGGCACTCTGAAGCTTAAGTCAGTATTGAAAATTCAATGTATCCTTTGAAGATAAAATATCATACCTTTATAGGTGAGATAAAATATCATACCTTTATAGGTGAGATAAAATAGGTTAGGTCGGTTACGTTTCTATTAATCATCTGAATTGAAGAGCAATTAATAGGTTTTAATAAGTGATAATGTCTGGTCAGACATTTTTATTCCAGGATGTAGTCCGTTGAGTCTGATTGTAATGTATAACGCCAAGTTATAACGTAAAGTGCCGAGTTATAGTGCATAATACCGAGTTATTGTATATAATGCCGAATTATGACATCAAATTTGTAACGACCGTATCATAGCCCCCAAGCTTAGCCTGCCTATATTTTGATAAAGTAGGTTGAGCTTTTTTAGTTATAACTCGGCGATTTGAGTTATAGGTATGGAGCCCCCAGATCAACTTGCTTTATTAAAATAATGAATAATTTAAATTTCAGACATGATTTGAAGTTAACGAGTATTGGAAAGTGTAGTAGTCTTGTCATTGATTGTGCTTTTGATTTTTCCAATGTAATTTTGAACCGTTGATTTAATAGATGCAACGGTTAGGTTTTTTCATGGAACTGAATAGTTAATTTGAATAGTTGCTGAGACGATTTTGATAAAAGTGAATTAGTTGGACGAGAATATTAAGTTAGTTCACCGTTGTTTGGTGATTTGATTGAGTTTGATTATGCATGTGTAAACGATGCGACTTTGAATTGAAGAGTTGTCGCAAATGGATCAGTGCTTGTACTTGTATGATATGTGATTGAGTTTGTTGACTATTGATTGTCATTGTTCGGAATTGAAGATTGAGTTTGATTGCGCATGTGTAAACGATGCGACTTTGAATCGAAGAATTATCGCGAATGGATAATTTATTGAAGATCGTTGATATAGATCTGATGATAGTTGATATAGATTTGACAATGACTGATAATGATTGATATAGCTCGGATAATGATTGATATAAACCTGAAAACTGAGATAATAAATATAGATTTGAAAATAGAAAAACAGATATAGGTCGACTAATAGAGATAACAGATATAGGTCGGCAAATAAAGATGACAAATATAGATCGGCAAATAGAGATAACATGTAGATCGACAAATAGAGATAACAGATATAAATCTGCAAATAGAGATTACAGATATAGATCGGCAAATAGATATAACAGATGTAGATCGGAAAATCAGATATAGATCGGCAAATAAAGATATCAGATATAATTTGGCAAATAGAGATAATTGATAAAGATCGACAAATAGAGATAACTGATAAAGATCGGCAAATAGAGATAACTGATATAAATCAGAAAGTAGAGATGATAGATATAGATCGGCAAATAGATATAACAGATGTAGACCGGAAAATCAGATATAGATCGGCAAATAGAGATATCAGATATAAATTAGCAAATAGAGATATCAGATATAAATTGGCAACTAGAGATAACTGATAAAGATCGGCAAATAGAGATAACAGATATAAATCAGAAAGTAGAGATGACAAATATAGATCAGAAAATCAGATAACATATATAGATCGGCAAATAGGGATAACAGATATAAATCGAAAAATAGAGATACCATATAGATCAGAAAAATAGAGATAACAGATATAGATCGACAAATAGATATATCAGATATAAATTGAAAAATAGAGATGACAGATATAGATCGGAAAAATAGAGATAACAGATATAAGTTGAAAAATAGATATGACAAATATAGATCAGAAAAACAGATATAGATCGACAAATAGATATAACAGATATAGATTGGAAAATAGGGATAACAGATATAAATCAGAATATAGAGATGATTGATATAAATCAGAAAATAGAGATGACTGATATAAATCGGATAATAGAGATGACTGTTATAGATCGGCGAATAGAGATTTATAAATCGGCAGTTAGAGATGATTGATATAAATCGGACAATAGATATAACAGATATAATTGGCAAATAGGGATAATAGATATAATTCGGAATATAGAGATGATTGATATAAATAAGAAAATAGAGATGACTGATATAAATCGGATAATAGAGATGACTGTTATAGATCGGCGATTAGAGATTTTTTATATAAATCAGCAGTTAGAGATGATTGACATAAATTGGACAATAGATATAACAGATATAAATTGGCAAATAGGGATAACAGATATAAATCGGAATATAGAGATGATTGATATAAATCATAAAATAGAGATGACTGATATAAATTGGATAATAGAGATGACTGTTATAGATCGACGAATAGAGATTTTTTATATAAATCGGCAGTTAGAGATGATTGATATAAATCGGACAATAGATATAGATCGGCAAATAGAGATGACTGATATAAATTGAAAAATAGAGATGACAGATATTGATCGGAAAAATAGATATAGATCGGCAAATAATTATACCAGAGATGATTTGAAAAATAGAGATGACAGATTTTTTTATCGGAAAAACAGATATAGATTGGCAAATAAATATAACAGATATAAATTGAAAAATCGAGATGACAGATATAGATGAGAAAAATAGGTATAGATCGACAAATAGATATAACATATAAATTGGAAAATCAAGATGACATATAGATCGGAAAAATAGATATAGATCGGCAAGTAATTATACCAAAGATGATTTGAAAAATAGAGATGACAGATTTTTTATCAGAAAAATAGATATAGATTGGCAAATAAATATAACAGATATAAATTGAAAAATCGAGATGACATATATAGATGAGAAAAACAGATATAGATCGACAAATAGATATAACATATAAATTGGAAAATCGAGATGACAGATATAGATCGGAAAAACAGATATAGATTGGCAAATAGATATACTAGAGTTGAATTGAAAAATAGAGATCACAGATATTGATCGAAAAAATAGATATAGATCGGCAAATAATTATACCAGAGATGATTTGAAAAGTAGAGATGACAGATATTTAGTCGGAAAAATAGATATAGATTGGCAAATAGATATACTAGAGTTGAATTGGAAAATAAAGGTGATAGATATTGATAGGAAAAGTATATATAGATCGGCAAATAAATATACCAGATGAATTGAAAAATAGAGATGATAGATATTGATCAGATCAGAAAAGCAGATATAGATCGGCAAATAAATATACCAGATGAATTAAAAAATAGAGATGACATATATTGATCAGAAAAGCAGATATAGATCGGCAAATAAATATACGAGAGATGATTTGAAAAATAGAGAGATGACAGATAAAAAAGAAAAGTTAGAAAGTAAAAGTAGTTAGGTAAATAAAAAATTTAGAAAGTTAAAGCGGTTAGTAAATAAAAAGAAAGTTAAAGTAAATGGCATGAAAATGCGTTTCCTAGTTAACAATAAATTCACAAACTCGAAGAACAATCAACTCATATTCAAGCTAAGATTTGCATTTTATTGATGATAATTTATGAAATTGCAAAAGGGAAAAGAAATCATCAATAATGTAGTTTAGTAATCCGGAAACCTGAAAGAGTGAGATTGCAAGCCCATTCATCCATGAATTGGCTAGCTTGAAACCAAATAGTGCAAAACTTGAATTTGCTAAAACCAGTTCATGAATGGGAGTTGAGTGAAATAATTTAAAAAAATTTGGGCAGCATTCCGGCTAAAATTGGATGTTCCCGGGTAATAAACAGCAAGAAAATCAGTTCATATGACATTAAATAGTGCTGAAAAGATTAACAAATAGAACAGTGTAACAGCAGCATCAACATGAAAGAACAACATATGAACAGCACATCATCACAGCAAATTCAGATTTGCGAATCAGATAAAAACAGGTAGCAAGAACGGCGCAATTATCAGGCCTAAATCCACTAACCACATCCTAGTTACCTAACCACCTAAAATCCACTACGATCATGCATCTCTAACTATCCTAATCTTGAACAAGAATTGAAAAACTAACTAACTAATCGAAAAGAGGAATCACAGTTTAGCGGAACCTGGTGTGTAGAGGAACAAATGTATGGAACAGAGAGATGGTGGGAGTGTGGTGGTGGTGTTGGTGGCGCGGCGGCGATGGGTGGCGGCACAGCGGCGGTTCGGTGGCGGGGCAGTGGGGCTGTGTGGTGGGTGTGGGTTTAAGGGAAGGAGGAAAAGAGGTGAGGAGGGAGGGTTGGGGTGCGTGGTGGCTGGTGGGTGGTTCTGGGTGGGGACGGTGGCGGTTTGGTGGCGGTTGGCTGGCGGCTGTGGGGTCGGGGTCGTGGAGGGAGGAGGGAAGGTAAGAGGAAAGAAGGAGAGAAAGGGGTGGGTCCGGCGAGGGTGGTGCGGCGGTCTGGGTACGGCGCGGCGGGTCGGAATGGCGGCGCGATGGTCGGAGCTGGTTGGCTGGGAGTGGTGGTGGTTGCAGGATGGGAGACGGGAGAGTGCAGAGGGGGAGGGGGTATTGGTGATGCGATTAGGGTAGGGTTTCGCGTGGATTGGGGTTAGTGATTTTGAATCCACGCGAACGCGTGGAGCATGCGATCGCATGATTAGGGCGAAAAGTGAAGTGACGCGAACGCGTCAGTGACGCGATCGCGTGAGTCAAGTAAAATGTAAGTGACGCGTACGCGTGAAACACGTGAACACGTCGTTGAAAATTGTGCTAAACGCACAGTTCCAACGTCGTTTTGGCGCAACTCTCTATTTTCAATAGGGTCCATAAAATCCATGCGACGCGTACGCGTCGCTCACGCTTTCGCGTGGGATGTGTGTAGTGCAAGTGACGCGTTCGCGTCAAGGACGCGAACGCGTGGGCCAATTTGTGCTAAACGCACACCAGCCGCACGATTCCAACCCAACTTTCTGGGCATTTGATCTTTACGCCGATTTTCAATCGACGCCCACGCGTGGCCTGTTCGCTCGCGTGGGGTGATTTTTTTTATATGCAATTATGCAGTATGCAATATGCCAGATGCAGTCCTAACATGGATGTTATGAATAATCCCAGGTTCAATAAAATAAAACTCAAAAACAATCAAAACGAAATAAAATTAAAAGTGAAAAATGAACGATCATACCATGGTGGGTTGTCTCCCACCTAACACTTTTGGTTAAAGTCCTTAAGTTGGATATTTTGGGGGGTTCCTTGTTATGGTGGCTTGTGCTTGAATTCATCCAAAAATCTCAACCACTGTTTAGAATGCCAACAGCCTCCAGGGTCCCAAACTAGGCATGTAAAGCCCTTGAGCAAATTCAACCAGGTTCTCAAGTTTCCGGGGTGCTGAATGTCAGAATAGATTCCAGGATCCCAAACCTTGCTTTTATATCTGCCTTTGTCTCTATTTATACTTTTTCAGCCGGGCGGTTTGAAAGTTGTATTCTCACCAAGATGACCAAACATTTTCTGAGACCCATTCAATCGAACTCGAAACCAATCCTTACACTTCAAATTGAAGCGTGGAACCTTATTAAATCTTGCATACCAGCTCTGAGTACGAACCATTTCCCTTTTACTCTTAAAGCCGCAAAGAGCTCTAAGCTGGCCATCTGTTTTAAGTAAACCATATTCAAGTGGAAAAGTAAAGATAAAGGCTAAGGATTTTACCCACTTGAATTTTGTATTGGGTGGTAATGGCCTTGGGATATGTGTTTCCAGTGGTTTTGTAAGCTCTACTCCCTGGTATTCTTATGTGAATTCCTCCACTTCTTTGCAAACTTCTTTAATTTCAATCGCATCTTGATCCAAGTCTTCGATATCTTCCTCATCACTCAAGTCATAAGTCGGAGGTTGCAAAAAGTCTACCTCCGCATCATCTTCGTATTCACTTGGGGAAGATTCTTCCATCTCAAAGAATTCACTTACGAATGCAAGTTCATTACTAGGAGAATTTGACTCATGATCATCATTATCAAGGAAACTCGCTTCTGGAGTTGTTCCGTCCAGTTCTTTATAAGATTCCTGCTTTGGGGGTTGTGCACTATCCTCCTTAGCATCAATTGCAAATTTCTTGACGGAATTCTCCACAATTCTGGATTCCCAGGGAGGTTCAGCGTCTCCTAAGTCTTCAAACAATTCTTCTTCTTCGATAATTTCGGCTTCCTCTACTTGTTCTAGTACAAAATCATGCTCCTTACTACTTAGTGGGGTTTCTAGTATCTCCTTCATGCTGCGTTCTTCATTAGGTTGTTCACATGAAGCCATGGGGGTTCCTTGAGTGTCCGAACGTCGGGAAGGTAGTCGACTTATCGCTTGATTCAATTGGTGAAGTGTGGCATAAAATTTTTCTAATATTTCCTTGAGTTGCTCCCTTGATTCTTGGGGTGATGGGAATGGACATGGTGCATAGGGAAGTGGTGGTTCTTGGGAGTAATTAGGTTAGAACTGGGGTGGATAAGGGTTAGGGTCATATGAAGGTGAATGGTGGTAGTTGGCTTGTGAGTGTGGTGGTTCAAAGCTGTGTTGAGGAGGTGGTTCATATGCATATAACGGGGCTTGTCGGTAATTACAAGGGAGTCCACCATATCTATCATCTTGGTATGCACCTCAGAATGGTTCTTGACTGTAGTAAATTGGTGGGTGATGGTTGTCACGAAGAGGTCCACCATAACTATTGTCTCGACATGCATTGTTGAATGGTCGTCGTCCATGGTAGTTTGGAAGGTGTTGTTGCCTAAAGGGTTGATCAGATCCTCGTGGCTCCGTCCATCTCTGATCGTTTTGACATTGATGCATGTTCCTGTTATAGCTTCCATTCCTTTCAACAATATTAGAACCAAACTCAAAGCGACGGGGGTGAGAACTCATAGTAACTAATAAAAATTAAAAATGAAAATAAAAACAAATAGACAGGTAAAAGAAAATATTTACAATAACCAATAATAAGGCACACAGTTGCAATTCCCCGGCAACGGCGCCATTTTGAAAAAGCGAAACTCTCGCGCGATCTAGAATTTTCACGAATAATTTCCCGTTGTAAGTATAGCTTCTAGACCGACAAGAATTCCTTTCTTACAAAAGTTTTGGTTGTCACAAGTAACAAAACCCAATAAAATTAAATAACCAAAGTATTCGAACCTCGGGTCGTCTTCTCAAGGAATTGCAGGGCAGTATGATTTATTATTGGTTATGGAAAATTATATATTTTTGGGTCTTTGAAATAGGGAACAAGTAATTTAAATGGAAAAAAAATAAATTAATAATTATAAAGATCTCTTGGCAAGGTATGAGAGCTGGAAATCCTATCCTAGTTATCCTTATCAGGTGTGATGAGAATTTGATTTTTGCTCCCACTTAGTTAACCCTTACTAAATAAAGGAAAGTCAAGTGGACTAATTAATTTGATTCCTCAAGTCCTAGTCAACTCCTATGGAATGACTAGCTTTAGAGGGATCCAAATCAACCAGCAAGCTTCAAATATTAATCAACAGCTGAGTTTGATAACTCAAGTGTCACCAATTACTCAACCAAAGCCAAAAGGGAAGAAAATCTACTCGAATGAAAATAATTTGAATAAATTAGAAGCATCAATAACATTAAAGAGAGCAATCATAAGTCTGAAATACCTCAAATTATATTAAATAGAATATTTGAATCTAACATGAAAAGTTCATAAGCCAATTTGAAAACATAAATAACAATTAAAGTAATAGAATAAATAAAAGTAGAAAATAAATTAAAGGAACATTGAACCTGTGATTGAAGAGAAGTAGCCTAATCATAATATAAATCCTAAATCCTAAGAGAGAGGAGAGAACCTCTCTCTAAAAAAACTACATCTAACCCTAAAATTGTGTATTATGAATGTATGATGAGTTGTTATTTGATTCCCCCATTCTCTGGCTTATATTCTGTGTTTCTGGATTTGGAATTGGGCCGAAAAAGGGTCCAGAAATCGCTGGGGGCATTTTCTGCAGATTCTTGTACGTGGCGTCTGTCACGCGTTCGCGTGGTTCACGTGTTCGCGTGGTTTGGGAGATTTCCTTGTCACGCGTACGCGTCAGTCACACGTACGCGTCAGTCACGCGTACGCGTCATTTGCGTTCTGCTCAAGGCACGCGTCCGCGTCAGTCACGCGTTTGCATCGACGCAGTTTCGCTCAGGCACGCGTTTGCGTCGTCCATGCGTTTGCGTCGCTGCCTTTTCTTCAAAACTCTATTTTTGTGCTTTCCTTCCATTTTTTGTATATTTCCTTTTTGTCCTCTAAATCATTCCTGCCCTATGAGACCTGAAAATACTTAACACACAAATCAGGGCATCGAATGGTAATAAAGGATAATTAAAATTATTATTTTTAAAGCATAGGAAACATGTTTTCACACTTATCACATAATAAGGAAGGAAAAGTAAAACCATGCAATTCATATGAATAAGTGGGTGAAGAATTGATAAAAACACTCAATTTGAGCACAAGATGAATCATAAAATAGGGGTTTATCAGTACCGTCACCGTCCAGCTCGTAATTGCGTCATGCACGTCAAGCCCGTCCCGTCGCTGATGTCGGCGAAAGGAGGAGAGCGACCACCACGAGGAGCCACTGCCGTCCATGCTCGTCGTCTCCCCTGGAGCCGTCGCTGTCGAGGGGCCAGGAGAGAGAGAGAGAGCGAATGCGAGAGTCAGGGTCACCACCAAGAAGAAAAAGCGATGTGTTCCATGCTGCTGTCGCGTCCTGATCGTTGTCGTCGTCGTGTCCTGGTGCCGTCGATGGGAGCCTGATAAACCTCAATTTTGTGGTTTATCTTGTGCTTAATTTAGGGGATTTTATCAACTTATCTAACATTTATTCAATGAAATAGCATGGTTTTGTAATTCTCCTTAAATTTGTGCTTAAGTGTGAAAACATGCTTTTTAGGCCTTAAAATAGCTAAATTTAATTCAGCTTAATTCCATTCGATGCCTTGATATGTTTGTTGATTGATTTCAGATTCATAAGGCAAGTATTGGATGGAAGAAGTGAAGAAAAAAGCATGCAAAATGGAGAATTCATGAAGAAATGAGCATTTGGAGAATTTAAGGCCACGCCCACACGTACGCGTGAGGAGGGAATTTGCCAGCGACGCACACGCGTGACAAGAGGCTCGTGACCTC
The DNA here is from genome assembly GCF_059453495.1 of Arachis ipaensis. Classification (NCBI taxonomy): domain Eukaryota; kingdom Viridiplantae; phylum Streptophyta; class Magnoliopsida; order Fabales; family Fabaceae; genus Arachis; species Arachis ipaensis. Next base: position 112,778,216 of record NC_142436.1, read on the forward strand.
ATTAAAGTGAATTCCCTGGGGGCGATTTCTGAGCTTTCTAGGCCCAAATCTGATGCACCACTATTTTGTGGTGTATTTTATCTTGAATTTAGGGGATTTTATCACCTTTTCCCACATTTATTCACTAAAATAGCATGGTTTTGTATATTCTCCCTAATTTGTGCTTAAGTGTGAAAACATGCTTTTTAGGCCCTTAATTGGTTAATTTTAATTCACCTTTGATTCCACTAGATGCCTTGATGCGTGTGTTAGTGATTTCAGGTTAAAAAGGCTAGGAATGGATCAAAGGGAGTGAAGAGAAAAGCATGCAAAATGGAGAAATCATGGAAAATCAAGGATTTGGGATTCATTCATCGACGCGCACGCATAGCAGATGCGCACGCGTGAATTTGAAGTCGCATGGCGACGCGTAAGTGTGACATGACGCGTACGCGTGGATAGCAAAAATGCCAAACGACGCATACGCGTCATGTCACATGTACGCGTCGTTGCTCGCACGTGACCTCATTAAAGTGAAAACGCTGGGGGCAATTTCTGGGCTTCCTAGGCCCAGATCCAACTCATTTTCTGAGCCTATTACATGCAGAAATCAAGAGGAGTCAAAGGGGGGGGGACACATAGTTTAGTTTACATCATGCTTTAGATAGTTTCTAGAGAGAGAAGCTCTCTCTTCTCTCTAGAATTAGGTTAGATGTAGATTAGGATTTCTTAGATCTAGGTTTAATTCATGCTTTGATTCACTTTTCCTTTCCAATTTCTTGTTCTTCTACCCTTGCTTTCCTTGTTTAGCATTTTACTTTTCGTATTTGTTTACTTTGTTGTTGATGCACTCTTGTTTCTTCTATTTTCCTTTTAATGCAATTTATGTTTGATTTCTTTTATTGTTGATTTGAATTATTGTTGTTAATTCCTTGCTCTTGGTAGTTGTAGATTTATATTTCTTGTAATTTTATCTTGCTTTCCTTTTATACCTTCCAAGTGTTTAATTAAATGCTTGGAAGGATGTCAGAGTAGATTTTTTGGTTCTTGGCTTGGGATGGTAACTTAGGTGAAATTGAGTTGCTAATGTCCAAGTCTTGATAATTGGTGTCCATTGACTCTAGCTTCCACTAAGTTAATTGGTGAGTGGCTAGGACTTATGGATTAGGATTGGTGTAGCTGATGAGCGGATATTTTATACGCTTTTTGGGGTTAATTTCATATAGTTTTTAGAATGTTTTAGTGAGTTTTTAGTTTGTTTCCACTAGTTTTTAGGATAAATTCATATTTCTGGACTTTACTATGAGTTGTGTATTTTTCTGTAATTTCAGGTATTTTTCTGGCTGAAATTGAGGGAGCTGAGCAAAAATCTGATTCAGGCTGAAAAAGGACTGCTGATGCTGTTGGATTCTGACCTCCCTGCACTCAAAGTGGATTTTCTGAAGCTACAGAACTCTAAATGGCACGACTCCAATTGCGTTGGAAAGTAGACATCCAGGGCTTTCCAGAAATATATAATATTCCATACTTTGCTCAAGGATAGATGACGTAAACTGGCATTCAACGCCAGTTCTCTGCCCAATTCTGGCATCCAGCGCCAGAAAAGGATCAAAAGTTGGAGTTCAACGCCAGAAATGGATCCAAACCTGGCGTTGAACGCCCAAAACAGCCTTATGCACGTGAAATGTTTAAGTCTCAGCCCCAGCACATACCAAGTGGGCCCCAGAAGTGGATTTCTGCACCATCTGTCATAGCCTACTCACTTTTTGTAAACCTAGGCTACTAGTTTAGTATTTAAACAACTTTTAGAAACTTATTTTGTATCTCATGACATTTTTAGATCTGAACTTTGTACTCTTAGACGGCATGAGTCTCTAAACTCCATTGTTGGGGGTGAGGAGCTCTGCTGTGTCTCGATGAATTAATGCAAGTATTCCTGTTTTCTATTTAAACATGCGTGTTCCTATCTAAGATATTCATTCGCACTTCAACATGAATGTGATGAATGTGACAATCATCATCATTCCCCCACGAACGCTTGCCTGACAACCACTTCCGTTCTACCGTAGAATGAATGAATATCTCTTGGATCTCTTAATCAGAATCTTCGTGGTATAAGCTAGATTGATGGCGGTATTCATGAGAGTCCGGAAAGTCTAAACCTTGTCCGTGGTATTTCGAATAGGGCTCTGGGATTAAATGACTGTGACGTGCTTCAAACTCGTGAGTGCTGGGCGTAGTGACAGACGCAAAAGGATAGTAAATCCTATTCCGGTATGATTGAGAACCTGCAGATGATTAGCCGTGCGGTGACAGCGCACCTGGACCCTTTTCACTGAAAGGATGGATGGTAGCCATTGACAACGGTGATCCACCAACACACAGCTTGCCATAGAAGGACGTGCGTGCGTGAATCAGAGGACAGAGGAAAGCAGAGATTCAGAAGACAAAGCATCTCCAAAACTCCAACATATTCTCCATTACTGCATAACAAGTAACCTTTAACCCATGCTCTCTTGTTTATTCGCAATTCAACTGATAAATACAATTAACTTCCTGACTAAGAATTGCAAGATAACCATAGATTGCTTCAAACCAACAATCTCCGTGGGATTCAACCCTTACTCACGTAAGGTATTACTTGGACGACCCAGTGCACTTGCTGGTTAGTGGTACGAGTTGTGAAAAGTGTGATTCATAATTTTTGCACCAAGTTTTTGGCGCCGTTGCCGGGGATTGTTCATGTTTGAACAACTGAAGGTTTATTTTGTTTCTTAGATTAGGAAAATTTTCCTTTTTGGTTTAGAGTCTCTTATTATTGTTCTTGGTTAAAAATATCCTTCTTCAAAACAAGTGTTACATTTATTGCCCAATTGGCTAGAGTGTTGGTTTATGTTCTTGATGATTGGGCACCAGTTTTATTAAAAATATTTTTCAAAAAAAAAATAAATAATTTTTCTATTAAATTCTGTGTCAAACTTTAATTTTGGTGTTCTCTTGTTGATTTTTCTTTGTTTTTCGAAAATTTTAGTTTGGTTTTCTAAAAATTTTAAGTTTGGTGTTATTTCTTCACGTTCTTGTGTTCTTGTGAGTCTTCAAAGTGTTCTTGAGTTTTCCTTGTGTCTTGATCTTAAAATTTTAAGTTTGGTGTTCCTTCGTGTTTTCCCTCCAAAATTTTCGAAAACAAGGAGAATTAGATCTAAAAATTTTAAGTCTTGTGCTATTTTATTGTTTTTCTCTTTCCTCACTAAATTCAAAAATATCTTTTCTCTCTAATTTTAAAACAAATTTTCAAAAATTATTTTTAAAAATTCTGATTTTCTTTTAAATTTAAAATCTTTTCCAAATCATATCTTTTTCAAAACTTCCTTACCACTTTCTCTCCCCTCATTTTTTCGAAAATCTTCACCTATTTTTATTTAATTTATTTTAATTTATTTTATTTTCGAAATAAATAAATAAATAAATAAATAAAAATAAAAATATTTTTTTTTACATCATCTCCCTTTCTCCATCATGGATCTAAGTGGAAATGAACAGTCCAGGAGGACTCTGGGGTCATATGCTAACCCCTCTACTGCTTCATATAGGAGTAGTATCTGCATACCCTCCATTGGAGTCAGTAGCTTTGAGTTGAATCCTCAGCTCATTATCATGGTGCAGCAAAATTGCCAGTATTCCGGTCTTCCACAGGAAGAACCTACAGAGTTTCTGGCACAGTTTTTACAAATTGCTGACACAGTACATGATAAGGAAATAAATCAGGATGTCTACAGACTATTACTGTTTCCATTTGCTGTGAAAGATCAAGCTAAGAGGTGGTTAAATAACCAACCTAAGGCCAGCATAAGGACATGGAAACAGCTGACAGAAAAATTCCTGAATCAATACTTTCCCCCAAAACGGATGACACAGCTAAGGCTAGACATCCAAGGCTTTAAACAAGGAGATAAGGAATCTCTTTATGATGCCTGGGAGAGATACAGAGAGATGCTACGAAAATGCCCCTCTGAAATGTTTTCAGAGTGGGTTCAGTTAGACATCTTCTATTATGGGCTTGCAGAAAGAGCTCAGATGTCTTTAGATTACTCAGCTGGTGGATCTATCCACATGAGAAAGACAATTGAAGAGGCTCAAGAGCTCATTGATACAGTTGCCAGGAATCAGCATCTGTACCTAAGCAGTGACCCTTCCATGAAAGAAGATGTTAAAACAGCAACTGCTGAACTCAGTCTTGTAAAACAAGCTGCTGAATTCAATCAGCAATTGGACTTTCTAACAAAGCAGTTAGCTGAATTCAAAGATAGACTACAAGAGACAAGGATGGCTAATATACATATGGAAGAATAGTTTAAGCAAACAAAGCAGCAGCTGTCAAAGCAAATAACAGAAGATTGCCAAGCAGTTCAACTAAGAAGTGGGAAAACATTAAATACCCCACCTCAAGGCAGCAAAAAGCTAAGAAATGAGCAAACCACCCAAAATTCACCTGAGGACAGTAAGAGCCCAGGGAAAAGTAATTATGGAACTAAAACGGCAGAAATTTGGTGGAAGGCTGGCGCTGAACGCCCAGACTATGCTCAGGACTGGCGTTCAACGCCAGAAACAAGGCAGGACTGGCGTTCAACACCAGAAATAGGCAAGGATCTGGCGCTGAACGCCCAAAATGGGCAAGATCTGGCACTGAACGCCCAAAATGGGCACAGTTCTGGCGTTCAGACGCCAGGAACAGATAATGAGTTAGCATCTCACGTCACTCCAGCTTCTAACTCTGGCACTCAATTGCCAGTGAGGGATCAGACACACACAAGTGCTTATGACAACCCCTCTAAAAAGACTTCTTCAACCACTTCTGTAGGCAATAAACCTACAGCAACTAAGGTTGAGGAATATAAAGCCAAGATACCTTATCCTCAAGAACTCCAGAAAGAGGAGCAGGATAAGCAATTTGCTCGCTTTGCAGATTATCTCAGGACTCTTGAAATAAAGATTCCATTTGCAGAGGCACTTGAGCAAATACCTTCTTATGCCAAGTTCATGAAAGATATCTTGAGTCATAAAAAGGATTGGAGAGAAACAGAAAGAGTTCTCCTCACTGAAGAATGCAGTGCAGTCATTCTGAAAAGCTTTCATAAAAAGCTTAAAGACCCTGGGAGTTTTCTGATACCATGCACACTAGAAGGTAATTGCACCAAGACAGCTTTATGTGATCTTGGAGCAAGCATCAACCTTATCAGAAAGCTTGGCTTAACTGAAGAAGTTAAACCAACCCGGATATGTCTCCAACTTGCTGATGGCTCCACTAAATACCCATCAGGCGTGATTGAAGACATGATTGTCAGAGTTGGGCCATTCGCCTTTCCCACTGACTTTGTTGTGCTGGAAATGGAAGAGTACAAGAGTGCTACTCTCATTCTAGGAAGACCCTTCCTAACAACTGGACGATCCCTCATTGACGTCCAACAGGGGAAAATAACCCTGAGAGTGAATGATGATGAGTTTAAGTTGAACGCTGTCAAAGCCATGCAGCATCCAGACACATCAACAGACTGCATAAAAGTTGATCTTATTGACTCCTTGGTAGAAGAGATCAACATGGCTGAGAGTCTCAAATCGGAGTTGGAAGACATCTTTAAAGATGTTCAGCCTGATTTGGAGGATTTAGAGGACATGAAAGAGCCTCTGAAATCTCTTATGGAAGAGGAAAAACCTCCTAAACCCGAGCTCAAGCCATTACCACCATCCTTGAAATATGCATTTTTGGGAGAAGGTGACACTTTTCCAGTGATCATAAGCTCTGCTTTAAATTCACAGGAAGAGGAAGCACTTATTCAAGTGCTGAGGACACACAAGACAGCTCTTGGGTGGTCCATAGGTGACCTTAAGGGCATAAGCCCAGCTTGATGCATGCACAAAATCTTATTAGAAGATACTGCTAAACCAGTGGTTCAACCCCAGAGACGGCTAAATCCAGCCATGCAGGAAGTGGTGCAGAAATAGGTCACCAAATTACTAGAGGCTGGGATTATTTATCCTATTTTTGATAGCCTCTGGGTAAGCCCTATCCAAGTCGTCCCAAAAAAGGGAGGCATGATAGTGATTCATAATGAAAAAAATGAACTGGTTCCTACAAGAACAGTTACAGGGTGGCGCATGTGTATTGACTACAGAAGGCTCAATACAGCCACCAGAAAGGATCATTTTCCTTTACCATTCATAGACCAGATGCTAGAAAGACTAGCAGGTCATGATTATTACTGCTTTTTGGACGGCTACTCAGGCTATAACCAGATTGCAGTTGATCCTCAGGATCAAGAGAAAACAGCATTCACATGTCCATCTGGAGTGTTTGCTTATAGAAGGATGCCATTTGGGCTGTGTAATGCGCCTGCAACCTTCCAGAGATGCATGCTCTCTATTTTCTCTGATATGGTGGAAAATTTTCTGGAAGTCTTTATGGATGACTTCTCAGTATATGGAGACTCATTCAGCTCCTGTCTTGATCACTTGAAACTTGTTCTGAAGAGATGCCAAGAGACCAACCTAGTTTTAAACTGGGAAAAATGTCACTTCATGGTGACTGAAGGGATTGTCCTTGGGCATAAAATCTCAAACAAGGGATTAGAGGTGGATCAAGCAAAAATAGAGGTAATTGAAAAATTACCACCACCTGCCAATGTTAAGGCAATCAGAAGCTTTTTGGGGCATGCAGGATTCTATAGGAGGTTTATAAAGGATTTTTCAAAAATCGCAAAACCTCTAAGCAATCTGCTAGCTGCTGACATGCCATTTGTGTTTGACACAGAGTGCCTGCAGGCGTTTGAAACGCTGAAAGCTAAGCTGGTCACAGCACCAGTTATTTCTGCACTAGACTGGACATTACCATTTGAGCTAATGTGTGATGCCAGTGATCACGCCATTGGTGCAGTGTTGGGACAGAGGCATGACAAGCTTCTGCACGTCATTTATTACGCTAGTCACGTTCTAAATGATGCCCAGAAAAATTACACAACCACAGAAAAAGAATTACTTGCAGTGGTTTACGCCATTGACAAGTTCAGATCATACTTAGTAGGATCAAAAGTGATTGTGTATACTGATCATGCTGCTCTTAAATATCTACTCACAAAGCAGGATTCAAAGCCCAGGCTTATCAGATGGGTGTTGCTTCTGCAAGAGTTTGATATAGAAATAAGAGACAAAAGGGACAGAGAACCAAGTGGGTGATCATCTGTCCCGGATAGAGCCAGTAGAAGGGACGCCCCTCCCCTCTCTTGAGATCTCTGAGACTTTTCCGGATGAGCATTTATTTTCCATTCAGGAAACACCATGGTTTGCCGATATTGCAAACTATAAAGCTGCAAGGTTCATACCCAAGGAGTACAACAGGATACAAAAGAAGAAATTAATTACTGATGCAAAGTACTACTTGTGGGATGAACCTTATCTCTTTAAGAGGTGTGCAGACGGAATAATCCGTAGGTGTGTGCCTAGAGAAGAAGCACAGAGGATCCAGTGGCATTGCCATGGATCTCAATATGGAGGCCATTTCGGAGGTGAGCGAACAGCCACCAAGGTCCTCCAATGTGGCTTCTATTGGCCCACACTCTATAAAGATTCCCGAGAGTTTGTACGTAACTGTGACAGTTGCCAAAGAGCTGGTAATCTGCCTCATGGTTACGCCATGCCTCAACAAGGAATCTTGGAAATTGAGTTGTTTGACGTATGGGGAATTGACTTCATGGGACATTTTCCACCATCATACTCAAACACTTATATTCTGGTGGCAGTTGACTATGTATCAAAATGGGTTGAGGCCATTGCCACACCCACCAATGATACTAAAACAGTGCTAAAGTTCCTCCAGAAACATATCTTTAGCAGGTTTGGTGTCCCTAGTGTACTAATCAGTGATGGGGGCACTCACTTGTGCAATAAACAGCTTTACTCTGCCATAGTTCGGTATGGAATTCGCCATAAGGTGGCTACTCCATATCATCCACAAACTAATGGGCAAGCTGAAGTCTCTAACAGAGAATTAAAGAGAATCCTAGAACGGACAGTAAGTACCCGTAGAAAGGATTGGGCACAGAGCTTGGATGATGCTCTGTGGGCTTACAGAACAGCATTCAAGACCCCTATAGGGACCTCTCCATACCAACTTGTATATGGTAAGGCATGTCACCTGCCCGTGGAACTGGAACATAAAGCCTACTGGGCAACCAGATTCCTAAACTTTGATGCCAAATTAGCTGGAGAAAAAAGATTGCTCCAGCTAAATGAGCTAGAGGAATTCAGATTCAAGGCTTTCGAAAATGCCAAGCTTTATAAAGAGAAATAAAAAAAGTGGCATGACAGAAAGCTGTCATCTAGAATCTTTGAGCCAGGACAGAAGGTTCTGCTGTTCAACTCTAAACTCAAGCTATTCCCCGGGAAATTGAAATCCCGGTGGAGGGGACCATACGTGATTACAAGTGTATCACCATATGGTTATGTGGAGCTTCAAGATATTGATTCTGATAAGAGGTTCATTGTCAATGGACAGAGAATCAAACACTATCTTGAAGGCAACATTGAGCAAGAGTGCTCAAGGCTGAAGCTAGACTAAAAGCTCAGCAAGGTCCAGCTAAAGACAATAAAGAAGCGCTTGCTGGGAGGCAACCCAGCCATGGGGCATAAATCCTCTAAGCATTTTGCCCTATTTCTATTTTTATTTTTATTTGTTTATATAGAGTTCATTGATAACAAGGTAAAGAATCAATTGCATAAGTTCACAGGGTTACAGAAGGAATCTGCATACAAAACAGAGAAAAAGAGCTCACTGGCCAGAAAACGCCAGTAAGAGCCTATTTTGGGCGTTCAGCGCCCAAAAGGGGCAGCCAGTGGGCGCTGAACGCCAGTAAGGGTAGTAATCTGGCGTTCAACGCCAGAAAAGGGCAACAACTGGGCGTTGAATGCCCAGGAGATAAGTATTGAACGCCCAAAACAGGCAGTGTTTTGGCGTTCAAACGCCAGGATGATGGGGAGGTGGCAAACTCATTTTTCTTCATATTTTTTCATTCTAATCTTGATTTTCATACTTCAATTCATGATTTCTTGCATAAACATGTTAAGAACCCTGATTTCTAAAATCCCTAATTTCTAAAAATCCTACTTTAAAAATATCAAATATATCTTAATCCATAAGCACAACCCTCTTTGCAAATTCAATCCAACTCTTTTCAAATCTTTTTAAAAACAAATCTATCTTTTCAACTCATCAATATCTTTTTCAAAATCTAGATTTATCTTTTTCAAAAATCTTTCATATCTTTTCAATTTTAAACTATATCCTCTCTTATCATATCTTCTATCTTATCTTTTCCAAATCAATCTCTTTTATCATATCTTTATCTCTTTTTTCGAAAACCCACCCTCCCTCCCTTTAAATTTGGGTTCGGCCTCCCTCCCCTTCCATCAACAATTGCACCTAGCTCTCCTTCTATCCCTCTCCTTTCTTTTCTTTTGCTTGAGGACAAGCAAACCTATAAGTTTGGTGTGTTTATCCGCGATCACTAAGATCATGGCTCCTAAAGGAAAATAACCCACTCCAAGAGGCAAGAAAGAGAGCGTTCCAAAACCACTTTGGAATCAAGGGAAGTTCTTATCTAAAGAACATTCAGACCATTATAACAAAATAATGGGTCTGAGATCAGTGATCCCGGAAGTTAGATTCGATCTGAAAGAAGATGAATATCCGGAGATCCAGGAGCAAATTCGAATCAGGAACTGGGAAGTCCTAGCTAATCCTGAAACGAAAGTGGGAAGGAATATGGTCCAGGAGTTCTATGCTAATATGTGGCAGACTGACAAGCAAAAACTATCTGGAACTGCTTTCTATGAATATCGGACCATGGTCAGAGGAAAGATTGTTCATACCACCCCTGACAAGATCAGAGAGATCTTAAAGCTACCTCAGCTGAAAGATGATCCAGACTCCTTCCACAGGAGAATGATGAGAACAGACAAGGGCCTGGATAAGATTCTAGAGGACATATGTATCCCTGGAGCCAGGTGGACCACCAACACAAAGGGTGTCCCAAATCAACTCAAGAGAGAAGATCTCAAACCAGTCGCCAGAGGATGGCTGGACTTCATTGGGCATTCTCTGTTGCCTACTAGCAACCGTTCTGAAGTCACAGTTAAAAGAGCAGTGATGATCCATTGCATCATGATGGGAAAAAAAGTGGAAGTTCATCAGCTGATCTCAGCTGAACTCTACAAAATTGCTAACAAAAATTCTAAAGAGGCCAGGTTGGCTTATCCAAGCGTGATTTCTCTGCTCTGCAAAGACGCTGGAGTAAGGATGGGAATAACTGAGTATATCTCAGTTGAGAAACCAATCACCAAAGCATCAATGGAAAAACAACAAGCACAGGATGATTCCACTAAGAAGAAAACACAGGAATTTCTCCCAGAAATCCCTCAATCTGAATACTGGGAGTATCTTGAGACATCTGTTACCAAGAAAAGGGAAGCTATGGAACAAATAATAAAAGAACAGAAGAAACACGGTC